>NW_028238461.1:27017792-28306542 GCF_041429995.1 Eschscholzia californica
TGTTTGTTACCGCGAATTTGAACGAGGTGGTCTGAAAAGTCTTTTCCTCCTCAGGGCTGATTAGCACCGCCCCTGCTCCTTTCAAGGATTCGCTTGACGCTCCGTCCACGAAGAGAGTCCAAATCTGCTTTGGGCCAAGATTTGTTGCTGTCATCGAGCATTCCGTTACGAAATCCTCCAACGCTTGCCCTTTTATAACGGTTCGGGGCTCGTAACTGATGTCGAATTCACTTAGCTCCACTTCCCATTTCGTCAATCGTCCCGAGAAATCCATCTTTTGGAGTATATTCCTGAGTGGTTGGTCCGTCTAAACCACTATTGTGTGAGCTTGGAAGTATAGGCGCAGCTTCCTAGCAGACAGAATTAGCGCGTAAACCTTCTCTATAGTCGGGTAGTTCAGTTCTGCCCCACCTAATACTTTGCTAACAAAGTATACGGGGTGCATGACTCCTTCTATTGTTTTAATTATCGCTGCTGAAACGGCTTCTCCAGAAGTCGCAAGATAAATAATGAGCTCGTCCCACGGCTTGGACTGACCAGTAGTGGCAGTTTCATGAGGTGTGCTTTCAACTCCTGAAACGCCTTTTCAGCCTCGCCGGTCCAGGTGAAGTCGGGTACCTTTCGGAGGGTTTTGAAGAAAGGTAGAGCCTTGTCCCCCATCTTACTGAAGAATCTGGAGAGCGATGCCAATCTCCCAGTTAGTCGCTGAACGTCTTTCCGATTTTGCGGGCTGGGCATATCTCGTATGGCTGTGATCTTGGCGGGGTTGGCTTCTATTCTTCTGTGGCTGACCATGAACCCCAGAAACTTTCCCGACGTTACGCCAAACGCGCACTTTTCTGGGTTTAGTTTCATATTGTAGGCTTGGAGTTTGTCGAATGCGGTCTTAAGGTTGGTGATCAGGTCTCGGCGAGCTTTGCTTTTTACGATCATGTTATCCACGTAACATTCGACTGCTTTGCCGAGCTGATCCCCGAATATCCCGTTAACTAGACATTGATATGTTGCTCCGGCATTCTTGAGATCGAAGGGCATTTGTTGATAGCAGTATAGCCATCAATCTATCAGGAATGCTGTATTCTCTTGGTCGGCCCAGTGCATGGCGATCTGGTGATATCCCGCGAAGGCATCCATGAAGCTTAGTAGTTCGTGGCTAGCCGTGGAGTCTACTAGATGATCTATGGACGGTAGCGGGAAACTATCTTTTGGGCAAGCCTTGTTTAAGTCGGTGAAATCTATGCACATTCTCCACGTTCCATTCTTCTTCTTGACTAAGACCACATTGGCCAGCCACTCCGGATATCGGGCTTCCCTTATAACTCCTGATGCCAGGAGTTTCTCGACCTGCTCGGCTATCTCAACCTGCTTGTCTACTGAAAAATTCATTTTCTTTTGCTACACTGGCTTGCTTCCCTCTCTGATATTCAATTTATGGGTGATGATCCCCGGGTTTATCCCGGGTACCTCGTCTGTCCCAAACGCAAAGACATGGCGGTGGTCCCTCAAGAAACTGGTTAATTCCGCCTTCTCGTCGTCATCCAACGTACTCCCAACATAAGTCACTTCACTGTCCCTTTCTCCAATTTGTACAGGTATGGTTAATCTGCTGTTATTTCCTCTTCTTCTTGAATTTTTTCACCTGTCGGTGCCTCTGTTTCGTGTATTGGCCCTTTTGGAGGAGGTGGCTTTACCGCTGGATTGGTGGCCTCTTCTAGTCCCGCCATTCTGTTTTCCTGGTGGATCTTTATAGAGGAGAGTTAGTTTTGAAAAATATTAAGTAGGATTCGGGTTACCGAATGTGGTGATCTACTGGAGAGTTCCCCTCCTTCTAGCGCCAAATGTTGATGTCGAAAATTGGCTCCCGGTTAAATCAGCATGAAAAAGGGAGTTAATGCATGACAGCCTCCATTATGATGGTATATTCTGTTTAGAGAGGGGAGATTCCTCTGTTCTGCTCTGCTTCTCTATTCTGCTCCGCCCCTCTGTTCTGCTCCTGCCTCCTTGCTCCAGCTCTTGATTCCTTGCTCCTGTTCGTCTGTTCCCGAGGAGGGAAAACCTGCAAAGGGTTCGAAAACCGCTCCGACGCTCAAGACAGTCAGGGTGCTCTTTGCAGTAAAAGAATGAATATTGATTGATCCTTTTGGGGGGTGAGTTGTGTGAACTCTGTTTTAGGGGTGATCCTTCTGGTATGAAGAGATCTTATGTTTAGGAGAGATGGTGGAGTTGTTCGCCAGAGGTCGTCCTGTTTGAAGGACGATGTGGGGGGGCCTTTTATAGGCGAAGGTAGGCACTGTCCTTAGTGGCGGTGGTGAGGCGGTGGCCACCAGATCGTAATAGAAGATACCTCTTTTGCATATCTAGGGTTTCTCTTCGAGTCTATCCCGGATCTTTGATAAGTGAAAGTTCTTAAGTTCAAAGATACTTCGTTGATATCTTGCCGGAGTGATAGACTTTAAAGGAGAAGTTTCCTCCTTTAGATACGTGGAGTTTGATGAGACATGAAAATGTCCCATCTGAATCTCTTAACTCGGGTTAGTTAGTCCAGTTCGAGCGGTTACTGTGATGATTTGTTTGATTTTCTTTCTCAGGTCTCATTTACGGAGTTCGATGCGAAAACATCGTGATACAAACATACTTGAGGGGCAATTTGGTCATTTTAATGACAAGAGTATTCTAGTCAATATTAGTGCTCAGGTGAAAGTGGAGTTCATGACGAGCTCATGGCCTAAAACGGAAGCGAAATCGGAGTCCGGATGAGGAGATTATAGCAAGTCAAAGATGTGGTCAAAGTCAATAGGTCAAAACCTAAGATGGACACGTGTACAGAGCAGCTCGAGTGTGGGTTAGCTTCTGTCACAAGGCCGGTGCATTTCGGAATTTAGAGAGTCTTTGATATCATGTAACCTGACGCAACATACTACCATCAATCCGGATCCATCTAACGGCTGAAATAACCCCGAGCACATGACGTCCATCTGAATGTGTGTTTTATAATTCTTGTCTCCACCATGAAGCACCGAATCTACTGGCCAGCTAATCACCACCAAGGCAACACGGGATTGGCTGCTGTTATCTTAGAAAGATACTTTCTTTCTTTTAAGGCACAAAACGAGAATAGAAAGCTCTCGGCTGGAAGATAACAGAGAGAGAGGAAGATAACCGAGAGAAGGAGAATATAGAGAGAGGAAACATAGAAGCATATAGAGACAGAGAAGGAAAGAATTGTGAAGCGTATCTAGAGAGAAATCAGACCGAGAGATGGAAAAGGAGAATTTTGGAACTTATCTTTGATTCTTTCTCTCTCCCGTCTTTCCTATCTCGGTTACAATAGAAAGACATGGCTGCTTCATCAAAGATGGAAAGAACAGAGAGATGAAGGCTGGAGATATATGGAGATTTATCTCCATTGCTATATCCAGGAAGAGATTCGAATGACATAGAGAGAGAGAGATATTGATAAAGAAGGAAAGAATGAAGGAGGGGTAGTCGACTGGTTGGGCTATTATAAAACAGAGAAAGAACAAAATTAATATCATCTCGGCTGGGGAGCAGAGTTCTTCATACTTCTCCCTCTTTTCTCTTGAGCTTCATTACATATATTATAGAAAGAGAGAGAGGAGAAACGGAAAACATCATTCATCATCTCTCGCCCATTGATGTTATAGCCGAGAGCTAGAGAGAGAGAGAGAAATCTTCAAGTTTCTGTTTTTCTTTTCTTCTTCTTCTTTTAATTCCTCTCTTAGTGAGAAAGAGAGAGCTAGATAGAAAGAGTTGAGAGAGAGAGAGAGAGATATTGTAGAGAGAGAAAGATTGAATCAAATTTATAAACTTCATTATCATCTTCTTCTTCTTCTTTCTTTATCATCACTCGGTTATAATTATTAGAGAGAGTTTCTGTATTAATTAGAGAGAGAAAGAGAGAAGTTTGGAAAGATAAATAAAGAGAAAACAGAGAAGGAGAAGAAAAACCAGGGAAGGAAAATTATTTTCTCACCTGGAAATCGTTTCCGGGAAGATGAGAAAATAATTTTCTCTAAGGGTCTGTTTGGCAGAATTTTGGGAAAACAGAAGGAAAATCTTTCCCTAAGGCCCTGTTTGGTTCTGAAATGATGAAAAAGTTAAGTTTTCTTCTCCCTCTCTTTACTTTATTTTCCAATTTCTTTTATTTAATGTCCATGAGTAATTAATTCTCTATCTAGGGTTTTAGATGAAGTTTCAATAATTATTCTAATGATTAATTTATTACAGTTTTTATTATTTTAACGATAATATCTTCCGGGTTTTTAGACCATCCATGGACTGAAAATCTGAGTTATACAAAGAACAATCGAATTAGACCAAATTAAATTGTCGTTAGAACTGATTATATGGATGAATTCAGAAAACCTAGACTCTCTCCCATTTGACTTCTCCCCATTTGAGTTTCACCTTTTTAATCGTTTTAATATTTTATTTATTTATTTATTTTCAAAACCAAAACCAAAATCAATTTCAAAACCGAGTTACTTTCAAGTTTTAGAATAGGTTTCACTTAGTCTCTGAGGAACGAACCGGTCTTACCGGAATTATCACTTGACGCCCGTATACTTGCGGGTGGTGACCTAATTAGGGTAACCTTCTAGGCCCATCAAGTTTTTGGCGCCGCTGCCGGGGACTAAGTTCAAAATTTTTTCTAAACTTGGAAAGTTTTTATTTTTGGTAAGTTTTTATTTTTGGCCACTTTGACTTGCTTCTCTATTTTTGGTGTGCAGGGCATTAAGGAGCGAAAGAGAAGGCGCAAACAAGGAGGAGGAGTCGAAAAGAAGAAATTTACAGTTTTATTTTATTTTATTTTTGGTGAGAGAGAGACTTTAGACTTTCTAGACTTTATTTTTGGATTTAAGTTTTGACCCTAATTTAAAGGGCATAAATTGTAACCGAAAAACCAAAACGAAGCCTCGGGTTCGAACACTCGCGGGGAGAGTGGCCCGAGTCGTCTGCGAAGGTCGTCGCCCGTCTCGAACGGGAGGTAACTTTCTCTAATCACCCACGAATCCCCTGTTAGTGGGTACTTTTTATAAGATCTTAGTAGTGCTTCCTCGGTTTTCGTGTTAAATTTTTTTTTTTTTTTTTTTTAAAAAAAAAAAAAAAAGGAAAAAAAAAAAAGAAGTTTTGGACCAAAATAAAGGAGTCAAGTTTAGTTACATAAGTGTCAATTCTCATCTTGTGATCGTGCCGGATCATCATGGCGCATTTTTCTAATGGTTGGACGTACCCTGTTGATGATGATGACCTTGATCTAAAGGGACCCGTCATCAACCGAACTGATATAACCTTAAGAGAATACCAACAGTTGCGTAAAGACTGGCTTAACCAACGTGGTACGACTCTAAGAGATTGTCAACGACTTAACGAGGGGAATAGGCTAGTTGAGCCTAACCGAACTGGTATGACCCTAGGAGAGTACCAACAGATGTGTAGAGACGAGCCTAACCGACCGGGTATGACATTTCAGGATTATAAACGAATGTCTAGAAACAGTCCGATTAGTGAGTGGAGTAGACCATATGAGCCTGATCGATCTCATATGACATTAGGAGATTATCAGCAAATGTGTAGAGATGGTCCGATTAGCGATGGATATGGTCCGACGCCAAATATATATGAGAGACCTTATTGTCCACACTATTCTGAGACCAATGACTTTAGAGACAGGTATGATCCTAATATGTACGGAGGAAGTTATTATCAAGAGTCTACGTTTAATTACACTAGCGAACCTTATTATGAGGAGACTCTTGAAGATAGATCTCGATCAGAGTCCGAGAGTCGTCTTATTGAGATTATGTCACAATTTGCGACTCAAATGCAGCAGGATACTGAGTCCTTGGCTCAACAGATGAAAATGTTTAAGTCACAGTTATTCGCCGACGAGGAAGGGGGTTCACCACCCCAAACTCAGGAAGGTACTAGGTACGATGACGAGGTTAATACGTCTAACCCTAGTACTAAGTTAAATGTCGATGAATTTACTGATAATACCCTAGAGCCTGAAAGGTCTGATGACCTTGTTGTCTTGCTTCCTCCACCTATGTCATCTCACCATGATAGGACTACACTAGACATTGATATTCAAGATGATGGCTCTATGAGCAAGTTTGGGAATGACACTATTCTGAACTTTCCGACATTTGAGATTTGTAAGGAGTCAGCCTTAGATGAAATTCTAGGAAGGCATGATATTATACCTGACTGTGAGGCTTCAGATGTCTTTGAGGACATTGATAACGTTAGAGACATGTTAGATACTTTGTCAGACTGTGTACCTAAGGAAACCATGGACCTTGACCTGGTCCCCGAGCATATTGCCTTACCCTTAGAGTCTAGTTTGACCTTTCACATGGTCTCAGACTCGGTTGTTGATCCCTTTTGGGACACTTCAGATGTCTCCTCTAGAACGTCTATGGAAATAGTGGATATTCTATCCACTAAGCTTGCAGATGACTTTCTGCCTTCGACGGATATATTGGCCCTTCATTGTTATGTCGATCCTTTTGATGACTTTCTAGTCATTGGTCCTAGTATTTATAGTTACTTAGTGGACTGTGCATCCACTAAGTTTGGGGATTGCCCTTCTTATCTGATAGTCTCACATGCACTCTCTACAATTCACAAAAATGTGAGACTATCGTTCACTGAAAAATTTGTGTTTTGGGTGGACCCACAGATGTATCGAATATTGGTTTACAGTTAATCACATATCTGTAATCCAGTAGGTTAATTCTTTCTATTTGTTCGAGTCATCTGTTTCGTCTGGCTGAAGACGTTAAACTTAGCGCTTTCTGGGAGGCAACCCATGCATAGGACCTTGGAATCAGGTAATATCTTTCCCTCATCCTGTTATTTTTTGCATAGTCTTCAGAACATTGAGGACAATGTTCGGTTTAAGTTTGGGGATAGGGGAATGAATTTTTTGCTAAGTCCTTATTTCAAAAATTCAAAAGGGTTCAAAAAATTTTCAAAATTTTAAAAATTTTGGATTGAAAATGTGAGTTTAGTTGTTTTTGCTTGTTAATAGTTATAGAGTCTAGTTTGTCAGACTATCCGTTTGCTAAAGGTTTTTCCATGAATTTCGAGTCTTGAAGTTGTCTGTGCACTAGCTATGTGAGTGTTAGATAGGTGAAGAGTAGACTTTTCTGAGAGAACTTAATTGATCATTAGTGGAGACTTAACCCATGTGAGATTCTGAGCCTTTCTTATTGTTTTGAGTGATCTCTTCTGAGCTAACTCCGAGTAGAGTGAAGAGCTACTCAACCTCGCAACATTCATTAGAGCTCAGTTGATCTCTTGAGTTCGAATTTTACAACCACTAGGGATGTCATCAGGAAGTAAACCTTTCTCTTGTAGTCTGAGAAACTTGAAAACAGTGTCAACTAGAGGAAGATAGAAATCCATTTGTTAGAACCCTGAGAATAAGGCATGAAGCAAAGTAGAGAGAATTATACCCAAGGAAAGTGTCAAGAAAGTTCTTTGTGTATTCGAGTTTGATTACCAAAAAAAAAGTACTATGAAAAAAAAAAAAAAAAAAAAAAAAAAAAAAAAAAAAAAGAAGAAGAAAAAAAAAAAAAGAAAAAAAAAAGTGTTTAGTTGTGTTTAAGTGTTTATTCCCTGAAGTAGTTCTTGAAGATTTGAAGACGTCGAGTTCTCAGGAGTTCTAGTCACATCCTTAATGTCTATTGACCTCTAGGAAGCATTGTTAGAAAGTAGATAAGGTGAGAAGAGTTGGTAAGCTTCCCCATTCCGTATTAGTGGTTGTTTCCTTCCGATGAGATCAGTCGTTCATAAAGAAATTTAGTCCATCTTTTGTAATGTGTTGAGTTTTCTTTCATACTCATACTCGCACATTGAGTGAGCCATTTCTGAGTGACTTTAATTTTTGAGTGTATGACCGTGAGGCAGTAGTCGAGGCGAAATGTATCGAGACGGTAATCAAGGTCTTGTCTTTTCAGAACCGAAATGATACTCATATTGGCTGGTCACGTGCACTTCGAGTCTTGATTACTAGTGAAGAGATTTTTAGCATTTGTATGGTCTGGTTGACTTAGATTTTATTTCTATTAGCTTTCAAAAACTTATCTCAGATAAGCATTTTTAGTCCATGTCATATTTAGACCCTTCTGGATTTTTGAGATCTTTGAATTTTGTGGGTATATTCACTGCAAACCCTCACGAGACAAAACTCGTCCTCTAGGGCAACCTAGAGGTTTAACGGCTTGTTGCACGAGCTAAGTGCAATCGTGATTCCCTACGAAAGTGGTGAACTGGGCTTAGTTTTATTTTTCTGTTTTGCTCGAGGACTAGCATAATCTAAGTTTGGGGATGTTTGATGAGACATGAAAATGTCCCATCTGAATCTCTTAACTCGGGTTAGTTAGTCCAGTTCGAGCGGTTACTGTGATGATTTGTTTGATTTTCTTTCTCAGGTCTCATTTACGGAGTTCGATGCGAAAACATCGTGATACAAACATACTTGAGGGGCAATTTGGTCATTTTAATGACAAGAGTATTCTAGTCAATATTAGTGCTCAGGTGAAAGTGGAGTTCATGACGAGCTCATGGCCTAAAACGGAAGCGAAATCGGAGTCCGGATGAGGAGATTATAGCAAGTCAAAGATGTGGTCAAAGTCAATAGGTCAAAACCTAAGATGGACACGTGTACAGAGCAGCTCGAGTGTGGGTTAGCTTCTGTCACAAGGCCGGTGCATTTCGGAATTTAGAGAGTCTTTGATATCATGTAACCTGACGCAACATACTACCATCAATCCGGATCCATCTAACGGCTGAAATAACCCCGAGCACATGACGTCCATCTGAATGTGTGTTTTATAATTCTTGTCTCCACCATGAAGCACCGAATCTACTGGCCAGCTAATCACCACCAAGGCAACACGGGATTGGCTGCTGTTATCTTAGAAAGATACTTTCTTTCTTTTAAGGCACAAAACGAGAATAGAAAGCTCTCGGCTGGAAGATAACAGAGAGAGAGGAAGATAACCGAGAGAAGGAGAATATAGAGAGAGGAAACATAGAAGCATATAGAGACAGAGAAGGAAAGAATTGTGAAGCGTATCTAGAGAGAAATCAGACCGAGAGATGGAAAAGGAGAATTTTGGAACTTATCTTTGATTCTTTCTCTCTCCCGTCTTTCCTATCTCGGTTACAATAGAAAGACATGGCTGCTTCATCAAAGATGGAAAGAACAGAGAGATGAAGGCTGGAGATATATGGAGATTTATCTCCATTGCTATATCCAGGAAGAGATTCGAATGACATAGAGAGAGAGAGATATTGATAAAGAAGGAAAGAATGAAGGAGGGGTAGTCGACTGGTTGGGCTATTATAAAACAGAGAAAGAACAAAATTAATATCATCTCGGCTGGGGAGCAGAGTTCTTCATACTTCTCCCTCTTTTCTCTTGAGCTTCATTACATATATTATAGAAAGAGAGAGAGGAGAAACGGAAAACATCATTCATCATCTCTCGCCCATTGATGTTATAGCCGAGAGCTAGAGAGAGAGAGAGAAATCTTCAAGTTTCTGTTTTTCTTTTCTTCTTCTTCTTTTAATTCCTCTCTTAGTGAGAAAGAGAGAGCTAGATAGAAAGAGTTGAGAGAGAGAGAGAGAGATATTGTAGAGAGAGAAAGATTGAATCAAATTTATAAACTTCATTATCATCTTCTTCTTCTTCTTTCTTTATCATCACTCGGTTATAATTATTAGAGAGAGTTTCTGTATTAATTAGAGAGAGAAAGAGAGAAGTTTGGAAAGATAAATAAAGAGAAAACAGAGAAGGAGAAGAAAAACCAGGGAAGGAAAATTATTTTCTCACCTGGAAATCGTTTCCGGGAAGATGAGAAAATAATTTTCTCTAAGGGTCTGTTTGGCAGAATTTTGGGAAAACAGAAGGAAAATCTTTCCCTAAGGCCCTGTTTGGTTCTGAAATGATGAAAAAGTTAAGTTTTCTTCTCCCTCTCTTTACTTTATTTTCCAATTTCTTTTATTTAATGTCCATGAGTAATTAATTCTCTATCTAGGGTTTTAGATGAAGTTTCAATAATTATTCTAATGATTAATTTATTACAGTTTTTATTATTTTAACGATAATATCTTCCGGGTTTTTAGACCATCCATGGACTGAAAATCTGAGTTATACAAAGAACAATCGAATTAGACCAAATTAAATTGTCGTTAGAACTGATTATATGGATGAATTCAGAAAACCTAGACTCTCTCCCATTTGACTTCTCCCCATTTGAGTTTCACCTTTTTAATCGTTTTAATATTTTATTTATTTATTTATTTTCAAAACCAAAACCAAAATCAATTTCAAAACCGAGTTACTTTCAAGTTTTAGAATAGGTTTCACTTAGTCTCTGAGGAACGAACCGGTCTTACCGGAATTATCACTTGACGCCCGTATACTTGCGGGTGGTGACCTAATTAGGGTAACCTTCTAGGCCCATCAAGTCCAACCGGGCTTAAGCACTTCGGGATGTGTAACCGATTGAGATCTTTCTGGAAGGTTCGGGATTAAGTCATTAGGTTGCGTAGCGCTGATATCTTCCCAGTTCTGGGTGTAAGATATGGGCGGAACCTGTGGAGACCCCCTTATTGCTTTAGAGATCACAGGACTGATCTTTCCATGCCAAGGGTATTTTTTGCAGAGCTGGTTTCTTCTGGCCGACCTCCCGGTTATGGGAATGTATGGTGGACCATCAGGGGTTTTAGCTGTCCTGCTACCTTAAGCCGAGCTGTTCAGAGAGACTTCTGGTCTGATCTTTGACTCTTCAAGCGTTGGTCAACGTCTGGACATTTTATGCATCATCAGATACATCCTGAGGCTTGGACAAAATGTTACCCTAGTATGGTATTATAGGCAAGAGGTACATGCACCACGATGATTGATGTGGCGTGAAAATGCGACATTTAGGTTACTTAACTTTGATGAGTTAGTTCTTTTCGGGTTTTATTTCTAATTATTTATGTGTTTTTATTGCTAGGTAGTTTATTTGGGGTTTGGCGTGTGATTCGGAATAAAAATAGCGAATTATCACATTTTCATCTCATGCGACCAAAGGAAAGAAAAGAGCACCAGGGGTATTTTGGTCAAAATCAGAGATCAAATGACAAGTGCAGTCAATGGCGAGTTCAATGGTGAAAACGGAAGTCAATTCCGAGTTCGAACGTGGAAGTTATGGAAAATAGAAGGTAGAGTTGTAGACATATGATGAAGGCACCTCCTTGGTCTCAATCAAAGCCCAAGTCCAAAGAAGAAGAAAAGATATAGAACTTATGAGCACTCCCCTAGTTTTAATGAAGACTAAGTCAAGTCTTGGAGACTTAGTCAAGTCAAGTCTTGGAGACTTAGTCAAGTCAAGGGTTTGAAGAGAGTGGTTGGAAAGTCTTTGGGGGGCATCTTCTATCTTCTCTAACAAGTCTGATTTTGGAGAGAGAAAGAGCAGGGTTCTCTAGGGTTTTTAGTTCTTCAAGTTTAAGAGCTTGGATAGAGAGAGGGAAAGAGAAGGAGTAGTGCCGGCCATAGCTTGGCCGGCCAAACTTGGACCGGCCAGAGCTAGGCCGGCACAGGAGCAGCTCGGGCCGAGAACGAACAGCACCTGCTGGTTCGACCTTCAAGCACGGGCAGAGAAAGTAGCAGCTCGGGACTTAAGCTTTCATGGCAGCAAGTGCTCGGGTCTTCTAGCATCGGTGCAGAACAACCTTCAGCCGGCACAGGATGCACTTGAAGCAGCTCGGTTTGTGAAGCCCTAGACCGAGCTCCATTCTGCCGGATTTGGTTAGGTTATTCCGGCCATTAATTTGGCCGGAAACCTAGGGTTTTGTTTAGGGTTCTTCTTGCTTGTGTCTCTTGATGATTTCCCTTATGCTTGCTTGTGATTTGAGCTAAAATCTGTAGAGAGAAAGCTTGAACTAAGCTTTAATGGTGGATGGAGTTTGAGAGGAAGAAGATGATTAAGGCTATGGGGCACTCTGATTTTGCTTGGGGACACCCAATTTGCAATTCTAATGGGAATCTATATTCTGCTATGGGGCACTCGGTTTTAATCGTTTAGGAAGTTTGTTTGACTAAGTATTATCTCCGGACATACGTAGTGCTTATGAACATCCACCTTAGGAATCGAGACTAGGTTTGTATCAATCTATTCGATTAGACCGTACATGGTTGTAGGTTCACCACATCGGATTCCCGGACCTCGACACTTCTCTCACTTGTTGTTTCCGACTCTTGTTCCTCCGAACTCTTATCTCAAATCTCTCTCGCCCTCTTACATTGATATTTTAGTTTGTTTTACTTACTTTATTTTCTTACTACTTATTCGATTATAAACCTCACATTATCTTCGTTTATTTCCGCTTTTGTCTAAGTAAGCCTTTGATATCTAAACTGACGAATAAGACCATTCGATATCCAAGCTACATTCCTATCCTTGGATCGATCCCGGCTTTGCCGGATTACTACTTGATACCTCCGCTTGGGTTTGCAACCTTTCGGGTGCATCAATGATCTCTAGTATCACTCTTCTTTTATATTCATTTTCTGTTATCATCATGGGGAACAGTATCAAGGCCTCTGCTCTAACTTAGCTATTGTCGTATCTTATGACATTGACAGATCTAATGATAGTTAACGGTTTCTGTATAGGAAGTGGGTTCTAGGCGTACTTTACCCTTCCCTGTCATATATCTCATGTTCACTCCAAGTTGTTCTTGATGCTGGGGCAGAGCATACTTAATTGATTGTTCACTCCCTTCTTGTCCCTCGAGGCAAGACGAGGTTCAAGGTGTCAAGCTAACTTTCTCAAACCCTCTTGCTGTTTTAAGATCTATAGCAAAAATTTTACCAGGGTTGACCTAATTTATCTCGAAGTAAGAGTAAGGCTCAAGGCATCTAGGAAACTCGTGTCGGTCTCCCATGTTAGGGCTCAGGTGGAAGGGCTGCGTTGGATCCGCCTTCCTGGTGACTTGGATATGGGTCAAGCTATGTATCTCTCAATCAATCCGTTGACGTTTTAGCTTGGTCAAAGCTGACCAATATTTGGCTCAGCAGGATGGTATCATCGTATCAATAAGGTTACACACCTAGTAGACTAACCAGTCTATTAGATAAAACCCTTCGCGTAAAGACTTTTATCTCTCTAACAATGTAAGGTCACACGCTATCCATCTCTACCCCGTTCACTCTTTAACTACAATTTACATCCCTCGTACTATTTTTTTTACTCCTTGGCTATCCTCTTTATCTTTCTCTTCCTCTCCGACTTTCTGTCTCTGATAGGAGCTCTCCCATTATCTCTTCGTAACTCTTTCTCTCTCCACTATTTCCTTGATGAACGATAAATAAACTCTTCGGCTTAACAAAGGCTTGATCCAAGTCTTGGAACCAAGTCACAGAGGGATGGTTTGTATTATTTGTAGAACCTGTACTACCCGACATTTCCCTAAGACTAATATTAGGGGTGACAACAGGTACCTGGTTACTCGAAATTGAACCAGAGCTATTTATGGCGATTTTAGATCCTCATCCTCCTATCAGTTAAAACTTTTGTACCCAATGGTTGTTGTCCGATTGAAACCGATAAGATATCAATACCAATTGGGTATACCCTATCGGTACTCAATGGGTATCCGATACCCGACTTCAATAGGTGATAAATTTATTCTTGTGCAAAGTTTAATGTCTCAATTACTTATTATATATTAATAATATTTATTACGTCGTTTGAGTTTCTCACTTAGTACAACATTTTTGATTGATAATAAAAACATATTTGAAAATGGAAAAGAGAAGTTTCTCACTTAGTATAACAGGTTAGTCATCTTTCTCAACTAAATAGGTTTTAATAAAATATTTGAGTTTTTAGACTATATCTAACCTTCCTAATTAGTATTAAAAAGAGTCCATGGGTATAAGGCCCAAAATAATGTTCAAAAAGGGTTTACGGTCCAATCTTCCCAAAAAAATGAGTTTTTAGTCCTTTTGCACTATGGACCTAAAAACCCTTACTATATATAAACATTTCCGTCCAAGTCCCTAACAGATTTCCTGCTAATTCAAATTGGGACCGAACCAAATTTGAAACAACAACATTCTAGCGTGATTTTGGGGAATTAAATAGGAATTAGGAAAACGGATATTTTCCAAAACTAAATTTCTCTCTCATTCTTTCAGATTTGGAAATCAAATCGAATCTCCCTCTTTCCAAAACAGATCAAGAACTAAACTTTTCTAGGATCAATTTAGCGTGATTTGGGGGCTAATATACAAAACATATATATCACTTTCTCCCACTTAACTTTCAGATTTGGAAAGAGTATATTTTTTTAGATCAATTAGCGTGATTTGGGGGTTAATATACAAAACGTATATATATCACTTTCTCTCACTTAACTTTTAGATTTGGAAAGAGTATATTTTCTGGAATCAATTTAGCGTGATTTGGGGGTTAATATACAACACGTATATATCACTTTCTCTCACTTAACTTTTAGATATGGAAATAGTATATTTTTCTGGGAACATTACAACAGCATTTGTTTTCATTTTTACTCATACATAACCACACATCGAATACAAATAATGAAACAAGTTCGTAAATTATGTGTTATTTATGACGAGGAAACCATCATTTGTCATGTATACAACGTAATTTATCAAATGTATATGTGTCATGTTCAATAAATTACACATAATTTGTTTTAAATTACACATCATTTACATTCTGTTACGAAAAAAACATAAAGAATCTTCTATGTTTCAGAATTGGTGCCCATCCATGTAATCTCCATTTGCAGTCTTGAACAAGACAAACATCAGTTACACGTTTTAAATCATTTTTTATGAATTTGAAACCATGCATTGTGCTTATACTATATTGTCGAAGAGCATATCGAAATGCTTTTGCACCACCAGGAAACAACTGACCAACTTCAGTAAAGATTTTATCCCAGCCATCAGATTTTAGTTTTGTGGTCTTACTTAGATTGGATAATTCTGTAGGAAATTCCATAAGTAACAACAAAACTACAAAAAGAATAACATATACATTTGTCAACAAAACATATAATTTACTAGAAACGACATGTATAATGGAGTAAATTATGCATACTGTTTGTTAGACTTCATAATATGTTGGGAGACAAACAAAACTTTAGTTTGAATCACAAGGCCATTCTTATGTGAAAAAATATGTATAATGTGCAATAAATTACCTATAATTTTTTTCACAATACACATTGTTTATATTCTGTTACAGTAACATTGTACGAAATCTTCAGTGGTTCAAATGTGTGATGTTCAATAAGTGCACATACTTTCATGTAAATTATGCATCGTTTACATTCTGTTACAATAACATTGTACGAAATGTTCTTTGGTTAAAATGTGTCATGTTCAATAACGTACACATAGTTTCGTATAAATTACACATCGTTTACATTTTGTTACAAAAAAACGTACAAAATCTTCTCTGGATCAGAAATGGTATCGTTACTGGATCTGATATCAAGAAATGTTCTGAACATCAAGATCTGTAACCTAAATCTAATGAAAAATAAAATAATACATGGATACAAACATAACATAATCGAAGATAATGAATTTGTAAAGAAGGTTTTAACATTAACATCATAAATCAGTTATGAAGACCTTAGAGAGAGAAAATCATGAATAATGATGAATATCTGAAAAGATGATACAGAGATGAAATCGATTATAATGAAAATCATAAATATCTTTAAAGATGATGACGAAAATCATTACAAAGAAAGATTAAACTTGTTACTTTAACCTCATAAGCAACTGTAGATCTTAACCAAGGTACGAACCCGAATCTTTGATGATGGAAATCGAAATAAACAATGAAGTTTTCAGCTGGTCTAATGAAGATGAAGCAGATTTCGAGACTCAATAATGGAGGTTGAAAATAGGATTCTGTTTTAGTGAGAGAATATTAATGGTTTCTGTTTTGGAGAAGAATGAAGATAATGGTTGCTTTTAATATAATCGTGATTGGAGAAAGAAGGTGGGAGATAAAAATGGAAACGGATATTTAGGGATTTCGAAGGAACATCAGTTTTTATATATAAAGAAGGTTAGTTTAGGTATTATGATTTAATATATATTCTAGGGGTTTGTGTTTTCTCTCGAGATGGATACAAATGGACTACATATCCATTTACATTAATATTTTAGTTTACAAACTCATTTTAGGATTAGAGAGGACTAAATCTGTACTTAAGGGTAGGTTTTTGGACCATAAACCCAAAATATAATAAATGTGATTACAAAACAAGTCTTAGAAAACCCGAATAATTAGTCGATACCTAACATTACCTGCTTTTTAATAGGTTTTGATTTTGGATTCTTACATTATAAAACTAGATCCGAAACTGTAAGGAATCGGAAACGTAATTTTTTAAAAATTGATTTTACGAAACAATGTCTACGTGTTGGAGTTGGATGATCAAGTCGAAGCCAAAAGGTACGACTCCCCTCAAAAAGTCGTTGGGCGCTAGAGCATACCCTTTGTTGGTCCCTTTGCTCTCCTATCCCTAGGCGTGCGAATTTTGCCCACGAGCCCGAACCCGCCCACGGGCACCCGAGCCCAACGATGACCATGGACGCCCGCGCCCGTCTCGGGCGCAACCCGCCCAGCCCGCCAAATTTTAGTGGGCGGACATGGGTTAAAACCTCTACCCGCGCACCCGCCCATGCCCGCACCCACTTAACCTCACCCAATGATAACCAACCAAATTACATCAACTTTATGGGTTGATGAAGCCCCAGCTGTCTATGTTGCTAGGCTTAGTTGAGATGGTAAACAATATGCTTAAGGGAAATCACACGAACCCAATATATTGCTTTGCAATGGCCCAAGAGAATTATTAGTAGAATACTGAAGTAGTCTTTGGCTTTGAGGGGACAAAGAGTGGGGTAAGTTTATATTATATCTCATGAGAATTCTTCATTAGTTTTCAATGTGAGATTAAATTCCTAAAAGGAACAACACAAATAACGTCTAGTTTTAATCTCACATTGTCTCTTTAGAATCAGGAAAGATGTTTCCAGATTATATAAAAAAAAGAAAAAAATGATTTTTTTTTTTCAAGTCATGAGATTACCCGCTACCCGCCCGCCCGCCCATACCCGAATTACCCGAACTTCTTAATGGGCTTGGGCGGGTAATGAGCAAGGCGAATTTTAAAATTGCCCGCCCAATTAACCCGCTTACCCTAACAGCCATTGAAATTTTGTGCCCGACCCGCCCAGCCCGATGCTTCAAGTGCCCATAGACGTCCATACCCGCCCAATTCCCACCCCTACCTATCCCTGATATCAATCTTCACTAGATGGTAAGATACTCGAACCGGAACCAACTTTTTATCCCACCTAGCTAATATGCACCACCTAACTAGTTGACCTCGGAGTTGTTAATACAATCGGCGTATTTTAGATAGAAGCCATAACCTTTCTATGATCATGCCTTTTTAAGCTTATTCGTCATGAACTTCAAGAAAGAAATGCGAAGGAAGTAGATGGAGGCAGGCACTCTGACGCTGCTTCTGCTTGTTCTTGTCTCATACTTCTCTTCAACTTTCTCTTCCGATCTCCCATCTCACGGTAAAGCCCTAATTTCATTCAGAAGTTGTAAACGAAACGATTTTGACACACTATCTTTCTGTTTCCTGTAAACAGTAAAATACCATAGATTTGTGATATTTATTTCGTCAATTCGATTAAGTTTTATTTCTGGTGTATATGATTGTATTTCAAATTTTATTGAAATTTTAGCTACTGATATACCTATTTGGCAGAAATTTAGGTGCTGTCTGGTTTTTTGTTAAATGCATCTGAAATAAAAAATTTATACTTTACTAGTATAGTTCGAGTATTTGAATGTGTTTACTGTAATCAATTCAGACCATTAAACAAGTCTCTTTCTCAAATTCAGACTTATTTTGAAAGCTGAAAACATAGGAATAGGATATAAAAGATTTGTTTGAAGATCTTAAGATAAACTCATGCGAAATGAGTTATAGGATCATTTTCTTTTCAGACATTGTTTGTAAATTGAGTAGCCCAAAATCTTGATGAAACTAAAAAGATGTTTATATTTCAATTGTTATTCACATCATTCTCACAAGTGGGCTGGATTGCATACCAAAATGACTAAAACATGGTTTAACACAATAATAAACAAAGTACTATTATTCTTGCAAGAGCATCAGTCTCAACTAGGGGCGAAGTCAGAATCGACGTAAAGACACATCGTAAATTGAGGTCAACAAACAATAACTTTTTTTTATAACAAGAGTACAAAACCTTTTTTACAGTCTTTAAGATCTTGTGAATATAATTGATTATTTATAAACATAAAACATATGCACTAAGGCTCTTGCCCTACCAAGCCCCCCATGTGGATCCTTCCTTGCAAGTAGGTACAATATATATAATCTCGGGTTCGAGACACGGATCCATACCTCTTGAAGTACGCAGACATTTCAACAAAAAATGGGTATTTATAATCTAGTAAAATGGAAGATACCTTTATGGAAAAGGGGTATGTACTTCATAAGAAAGCGACGTGGGGAGTCAAAATTCATCATTAGGAGTAACCTTCATTCGGCGAATTAGACCGACAAAGAGACAAGGAAGATTTTGATGGTTAAGCGGATATCTAATGTGAAACTAAAGTTTCATGTGCAAGGCACTTAGTCCTACATTGCTTAAGTAGAACTTCCAGTCTTGGTTCTTGGTGGTGAATAAAACAAGTGAATATGGCTGGTATTGAGACAGGTCTAACATAAACATCAAAACATTTATCTTTTATCTAAACATTAAATGATGACAATTTCGAATAAATGAAAATAAGAAAGAAAAGGCAGTTGCAGACCTGGAAGAGATTATTAATACCAGCACCCACAGAGTTCTTAAGCAACTCTTCATGCCTCGATGTAATAGTCAGCGTAGCTTAAGAGAGTTGTGGAGCCTGTGCTATAAGGGCATGCTCAAGCTTAATATATATCAAGGTCTTTGAGGTGGGTTTGTGGAGCCATCACTAGGAACAAAACCTTGTATCTGTTGCCCTGTTGGGTTTCGGTGTCAAAAGCGGAGACAATATCGATAACTGCTAAGGCTTGAGGTGATACAGATGACATCATAGCCAAGGATGGCTTGTCTCCAAGGGTGGGGTGATGAAATAATCCCGCATCGCATTTGAGAACGTCTGGGGCTTGGGCTATAGGTCCGCGCTCAAGCTTAGTATCGAGGCCTTTTGGTGGGTACGTGGAGCCTTCTCAACGAACAAAACCCCCTCTGGAGCTTGGGTTATAGGGGCATGGTCAAGCGTAGTAAGCGTGGAGCTCTTTTGGTGGGTTCATAGAGCCTTCTCAAGGAACAAAAATCTCGTACCCGTTAGGCTTGGGCATATGTGTCAAAAGCAGCAACAATATCGATAGGCTTGGGCCTTACAAATGTAATCCTCTCCATCTTCATCCCCTTGGTTGCTTCTTCTGATCTCTTTCCTTCTGTTTTGTTTTTCTTTATCTCTATACATTAGTTAATTGCTCTTAATGGTTCTTTAGGAAGAGAAAATTCAATGGTGAGAAGATGAGTGACGTTGATGGAGATTTCAGGAAAAGATTGTTATAGCTTTCTTAGTGATGGTATGATAAGGAGAAGACTCCTTCCTGACCAAACCTATCTTGAGAGCTTGGTACCTTAGTTGTCAATCGCAAGTTGGTATTGGTAAGAGAGATCACAGAAGCTGGGTTTCTAGTTTACTTGTCTAGTCATGATGTGATCGAGTATATGGGTCGAGGCGACTCTTATTTGGAAGTCTCTGACTTAAGTGAAAGTCCTCTAAGGTCATGAGATGAAGGTTTTGGATTTTGAAAGCACTTTTGTAAAAATCCTGAGTTCTTTGATAGAATCTTTTAGCTACTTGATTTCATTAGTCATTCATAATAGCAATTATAGTCTGAACAATAAGTTAGCTATCACTGCAAAGTAGTTTCTCTATATTTTACGTGATATAAAATCAGAAGCATCGTACGGCTTCTTTCACAGATACAGATCATGCAATCCTGGTAGAGTTTGCTGCTGGGTCCTTTATGCTTTAGGAAATTGTTTAGTGCTGCTCAATTATAAGCTCTATCAGTTTTCCTGATTGTTTTGATTTCTTTTAATTATGTTTCTTAACTATTAACTTTTGATTTGAAATAATCCAGGATGCTTCTGGACGGATTCCTGTCAGAACAAATGGGTTGGGGGATGTGGTGCTAATCATCTTTTAATAGATCAGTCAGATGATTGTTACGGGCTTTGCTCAGAGCCAAAATATCACCCATGTCTTCCTTTCTATACACATTTCTATTGTTGCAAACCAGGTTAGTAAATCGTTGATGATTTGGCACATCTAAAAAGAAACTATATTCTTCTCTGTGGAAAGAACACCTAATTCGTTTTCCTCTTTGCAGAAAGTCCGAAGGTAACAGATAAGTGTACCAAATGCAAGAATAAGATTGACTTCGGTGATGAATACGTATGTTGTATGGATTGCTCAAACCCCTCAATCACTGATAAAACTACCAAATATGGTTACTGTAAGACTGGTGTGGAACTAGGTGTGCAGCTAAAACTACAAGGTACTTGCCAAATATTTCTTGAAATGATTGCGATTCTTACGGCAATTGCTGGGTTAAGCACATGGATCCTTAAATTTATCAATCTTTCTGATACATTGGATTCTTGGACTTTCAGAAACTTTTAACTGGGTTTCTGGTCCATGGATGCCATGTTCATCTCCTTGTGATGGAGGGGTTCGGTATAGGGATGTGGATTGTTACGGAGAAATGGAGGATATGTTTATTCCACATTATCCTGTTGAGGAAAGTAAATGTTCAGGCAAAGAAATGGTGAGTTTGTAATGCTTGATGAATGTTCTTGAAATTGTGAAACCTTAGTTGGAGTATCAATTTGTGTGATTCTTTTTTTCTTTTTATCACAAATTTTAGTAATGGATCTCAATGATTATGATTTGGTACTCCTGACCGAAACTAGGTCTTGTTTCCATATTCAGACTTAATTTTTTGAGCTGAAAACATGTTGCACTAAAGAGCAAGATCTGTTCTTAAATCCAGCAGTTAAGATATAAGAGCATGCAAAATAATTAGTTGTACATAAATTATTTCAGTTTTACATTTCAGACTATCAAAGTTACAATGTCAACCTAGGTAAGCATTTCTCAAGTACAAACCGCATTTCCGTAAGTTTGATAGCTTAGATGACTCGGGCAATGAGTCGCTTGTGCACCAAGAGTTTAAATATCTCAACAAATCCGGGTTGTTATAGTCCAAAGTGATGCTATGAACTTCCGCCTGAGTTAGTCCAATTCCAAATAAAGTTGATGTTCTATCAATCCCCTAGCTAGAAGAAAAGATGGTTGAAGCATATGGTTAAGCCGTTACTTTTGGGTTTATCAGAAAGTTGTGAATGAGAAGTGCCAGGCTAGATTTAGTACATTTGCGAGAACAAATAAGATAGATGGTACCGCTAGAACACCATTCTCCTTCGTTGAGCTCCTGAAACTCTTTGTAGTCAATTTAGAAAAAAATAACAAATACTTCAAAGAGAGATTACACTGATATATCAGAGGTGTCACAGTCAGGTTTCTAGTGCAAAATTTGAAGGTTTTTGAAACAGCTAATACGACGCTATTCTCTGAAGTTGTAGGGGTTTCCGTAAGGAGCATTTATTTCAGCATAAGCAAAGAAAATGAGATACATGCATGCTTGTACTAAGCATGGAGCTGTTGTCCCCCTCATGCTAGTTAATTGTTATCATTTCCTTCTGAGGAATTTTATAAGTACTACTAAGTAGTGTTACCAATTATTGCATATACGAGGTTGTTCTCTTATTTACTCGTTTGCGTGATAGCCTGTCAGACAGGAGCCCTGTAATCTGAGAAAATGTGAGGAGTTCAACGACAAAGACTTTCTCGGAAGCAGCAAACAAAGTGGTATGTCGAGATGGATTGTTATGTTGCTTATTCTTGTTAGCGTTGCAGCAGTTGGTGCTCTTGGATTCGCAGGATATACTTTATACACGAGGTATGTTGTCAAGTTGTCTACTCATCTATTCCGAACGACCAATAGTATTTTTCTGATCTATTACCATATGCTGATCAGAAAAGTTTAATCTTATGAATTTGAAACTTCATTGAAAAAGTTTGTTCTAATAAATTCTTTGGAAACTAAAATGATATGAAAAATGATTCCTTTAAACTTTCGTTGGTCTATTCTCTAACCACAAGGAATTCGAAATCCTAGAGAATATTACGGAAACCAGCAAAGCTTTTTGGTGGGCTGAAATTAAGTCTTAATTCTAGCAAAATATTATGGAATTTTCGTGTTCTGTAGTTCATATTTCATTTTCCTTCATCAAAACAGACCATTAATAAAATCTTAATCTTTTAATGAATTAGTTTATACCCTAATAGGAACCTGTCTGGGTCACTCCATTGCTTACCGTTTTAGAATAAGACATGGGGCATTTTGTCTTTTCACCATTCATGACCGGAAAAGACCAAATACCCCTTCTCTTATTCGCCAAGTAGACGAGGGAGTGAGCAAGGCGGATTCTTTATCATTTTTCTATCATTGTTTGTTCCCCAGCACAAGAGTTATTTGCATTTTTGTTTCAGTTAGTGTTTAAGCTTTCCGATAGAGATGACTTCATGATCCTTTTTCTCATGTCAATGTTTGTAGGAGAACTTCCACAGAGCATGGTATTGTGTATATCATGTTGGATGGGTATTCTTAGTCACTGTCATTTTATTGATATAATGGAGAACACTTGCTAAGTGAGCTCCAATTTGTGTGTATTTTTGTGGAGAGGGTTTGGATTATATTTCAGAAACTTTTTTTTCTGTGCTGTTTTTAGGTGATGTATTTTAACTAGTTCATACATGTATTACAACCTTACTTTTTGTGATGTATATGTTACCTTATTTCTTCGAGTTGTAAGAATACTTAGGTGATAAAGAGATGATATTGGAGTTCCATGGGCAATTAAATTTGGGTGATAAGTAATGGGTTTACTTAACTTAGATGGTAGGAAGTTATTTATGGATGATTAACATAGAAAAAAAGCACAAAAAAGGCAAATAGTTCACGTCTAAAGGGGCCTCCCCAAATTGATGTAGGCGCCTCCTCATAGGGGTTGACCGGGGTCAACTGCCCGACAACTACATGCGACTCTCCTCGGGCTGATCAGTCTAAGCCCCAAAGCCACGTCTCGGACTGGGCCAGCCGAAATGAGTCGGACTGTCCAGTCCGAAAGGACCGGACTGTCCAGTCCGAAACAACACATTAGGTCTCGGATTGAGGGATGCAATATCACCATTATTTTATATATATATATATATATATATGGGAGGCGCTAACAGTGGGAGGTCCCTAAAGTTATCCGGGGAGACGCCTATAGAGGCACCCTAAAAATACATATTATTTTAATGTCCAGCTCCTGAATGAAAATATGTCATGACAATTTGGCACGACTAGGCGTATCGTATCACAAGTGGTTGTGCCGTGTTGCATATGCCATGGCACAACAGGAAGTGAGAATTTTGTATCCATCTATTACTATATTTAGGCTTTGACGCATTTGATCCAATTCTTAGGGGATTTTTTATATTTCCTCATCTTTTTAAGGTAAAAATAATTTATTTCTTATGATGCTGCCCAGAATCAAAGTTAAGTGGGGGATTGGGCAAACGCCCCACTAATGGAGGTCCACATGCAATGCAGGTTTCCTGTAAGTTAAAAAAAATGAAAGTTACAAAATTAGGTGTCCTTTATACAATATTTCAGATTTGCCATTGAAGAAAATTCCGTGTTTTTTACTTTCCGGTAAAATTATAAGTACGTCATTAAATAGAGAGTTTGTTTTGGGGAATATTTTTAATTTTCCACACTTGATATTTTATTCGCCGGAAATTTGTCTTATTTCCCCAAAATATCGACCATGTTTAAAGAAAGAGAGAGAGGGCAAATGTTTTCAATTGATCTAAACTACACATTATGGTTGTTTCATACAGTATAATACAGGATAAGAGTTAAAACTAGACATCAAAAAGCCAGAAAGAACAGACTAAACATTCTCAAGGAAGAGTTGTCTTTTCAATTTATAGATACCTGATGTGTTTGGAGATACTTTGTTAGGAATTTACAACAAAGTTGGTTGCTATTAAAACCAACACTCTTACCCTCATGCACAGCTGATTACCTCGAAGTTATCCCAGAAGCTTGAAAGTCGGTGGTGGAATTTCCTCCTAGCAATCCTTCTGCAGAAGTGAAATTAGAGACTTGAAGAAGATGCCGTGGAGCAAAAACAAGTTCTCTAAGGTCGATTACAACTAAAGTTACTCAATACAATGAGTTGCACGATCTGTATACCCTTAAACAAAGTCGAAATGTGGTTACTTTGTCGATCTAGGCCCCCGAGGCTAATGATAAGTTGCTCAATATAACTCGAGAGTTCTTTTAGAGCCTATAAAACTAACACGAATTTTCTTCCCCACTTCAAAGGAAACCAAAAAAGGTTTGACGAGTAAAAAATTAGTATTGATTATTAAAGAAAACATTTACCCTCGATGGTAGTCGCTCAACAAATAAAGATGCACAAAGTATTAAACTTCGGGATAACTAACAAAAAGAACTTCCATTTTGGGGTGAAGGGATGGATAGTAAAACGAAAGTTACTACAATCTCCTTCTCACTACATATGTTAGAACGATGCTTATAAGCGAACACTTATTATTCAAATGAATCCTGCATGCTCCCAAAACCCTTCTAAGGACCAGAGAACATTATTTATGATTATGTCCACGGTAGTTACGAAAAGAATAAGTTGTCAACAGAAAGACCTTAAAGAGGGGCCCAAGAGCGTTATCTTTAGGGTATCTAATATTCTTCTATCCCCAAGATCAACGGAAATTTAAGCTTGACGAGATTCAGATAATTTGGAATGGGACCTAATAAAATAGTTGGTTTTAAGGCCTCCCAAAAATCAACAATTTTCTTTGAGTGACAGATCAGTTATTCTCATTAAAGTCTTACAGTCCCAACGTTGTGCACTGAAGCAAATCTGGTGTTGCAAGCGAAGTTGGGGCCTAATTACAGACAAGTTTCCTGAAGTACTTGTTGTCTGATAAACCGAAAGCATTTCCTAACTCTATCAACGGACCAAGAAATTTACAAGATGAACAGAGTTTCCATTTAAATAACAAAAGATTATGTAACTTATTAATGCATCAGAACGAGTCATACCTCTTAAAAGTTAAAAGTAGCCTTTCCCGAGACAGTTTAGACAACGCTGAACCCTATAAGACAGAGAAAACCATTAATAATGATGAGATTTTCAAAGAAATCCCATCTTGCGGTTCAAATTCAGACATACGTGTATACATACATATGTGTTAAGTTGCTCTTAGTGTCAATACTGTATATGGTAACGAGATTTATAAATATCAAAAAATAAGTAATGTTATAGTCTTAGCTTATCAACCTCTTCATAACTATAAAGTTAACATGTAATTCTTACATAATGAACATGAGAAATGGGATAAACCTGACCTGTTTCCTTCACATGTAGGGCAGAGACAAGGATTTATAGCAACAGGATCATAGAGTGGTGACCACTCTATTGTAGAGTTTCCTTGGCATAATTTGCAGACGTAAAAACCTTTAGCTCGACAAGTTCCACATGGTGAAGCGACTTTTTTCTACATAGTGCAAAAGAATATGCATGCTCAGCAAGACAAAGGCGAGAGAAGCCCACAAATCACGTTCTTAGAGTTGTTGGAAGTGGTAATAGTGTGAAATTCATGTTAAACATAACGAATATATGGGCAACCATTATAATGGAATGTTCTACTTTCTCTTCAAGGTAACAACAGTGAACACCCTATTACATCCTTAGTTAGGTTTGCAACATATATTCAGCCACTCGGACATCAAAATTTCGAAACATCCTACTGATTAACAAATTCAACATGGTGAAAGTGACACCACATGTGCGAGTCAAATTAAGTATTTCGCTCCTATTTCTAGCTGGACGAATCGCAAAGTCTCACAAAATCAGTAAATTACCCTCTTAGCTTCTGCAGCAGTTTGTAGCATTCGAATGGTTACAGAAGAAGCCATTGAAACAGTGAACATTCCACCAAAGAAAATAGCAGCAGCAGCACCGACTGCACGAAATGGTTTAGGCACACCACTCAGCATCTCTACTTCTCGATCGTTTGACCTTGCTTTAACCTGATAAGAAAGTTATATAACCACAAGTAAGAAGGAAGAACCAAAACAAATTTACAAGAGTATGACGACCCATGATTGATTTCAATTGTCATAGAAGACTAAAAAACAAGTACAGACAAAGTTATACTAGAGTTCATACTAAAACCTGATCAATTCTTTCAATTAAATCGTGAAGAATCGGAATACGTTTTTCAATGTTTATCAGAATGAATTTAATAGAAGTTAGAGTGCTACAAATCTGAGGCTATAATCCTTTAAGTAGCCAAATTGTGTATAAAACATCATAAAGGAGAAACTAATTATACTACTACTACTACTACTACCTCAGGCCGTCTTATTCCTAGGTCAGAATGTAATAATGAATACACGAGGATCAATTGCTAAATTAGGGCGAAGAAATGGAAGTACCACATTCTCATATAGGTCTTTCCTATGGTGGTGGCATGATGAGAGAGAGAGAGAGAGGGAGATGTTCAAGCAATTATATTAGAATTTAGAAAAGATGAAAACATGGAATGGGTAGGAGATAAGATCCACCTCGAGTTATTGAACTAGTACAGACGATTTGTTTAAGCAAAAGAAACCCTAGATTTTCTTCGATTTCTCTCTCTGGTCTGTTCTTCTGCCGCTTCTGTGTCTAGTTTTTTACTGACATTTCGTTATCTTTTTAGTTCGTCTAAGAGAGAAATAAGCAGCGAACGTGTGTAATGAGAGAAGTTTTTTTTTTGGGAAGTCGACTACGATCTACGTATGTCGTTACATTTGGCACTTGATACATCATAGATGTGATAAGCTCGATAACCGCCCACTCAAACACTAACAGAACCAGGCCTATAGCCCAACAAGACATGGCCTAAAGCCCAACAACATTATTTACACCCTAATAACCCCAACTCAAATAACCAAAGATTCCACCTTCTCTGGTGATTCGAACTTGGGACCTCCAGGGATTTCTGGAGTTTATGTCAACACCTTGGAACCACTTGGGCTACCAACTGTTGACGTAATGCGAGAAGTTGAAGATAGTGTATACAAAGTGTAAGTATGTAAAGAATAAAAAAGAGGTGTCGATATAATTTTATAATTGAGGTGTGGATATAATTTTATAACTGAGGTGCCGTTATAGATTCAAGTAAGTTGTGCAAATGTTAGTTAAGAATCTGTTACAAGTTTGGCTACCGAAGTGGTGCAAATGTTAGTTAAGGATCTTTCATAAAGGAGAAACTAATTATACAGATTTCTAACTAACCTTACAAATTAGTGGTACAACGTCTAGCGGATTTCTAACTAACCTTCTCTTTATAAGCACAAAATGAATTCAAATGTTAGTTAATAATCTGTTACAAAATAGTGGTGCAATGTCTATCAGAATGAGTTTAACAGATTTTTAACTAACTTTCTCTCTCGTTATGTAAGAAAAGAGAAATTGTATTGATTTTATTGATTTCCTAGCTATTACATAAGATACTTATAAAGAGTAGTACAAGAGAGAAGTTTAAACATTTACACAATGTGGGACCATATATTCTAATATTCCCCTTCAAACGAATGACTTTTGCTAGTGAAAAATTCATGAGTTTGCTAAACAAATTGTAGATTTTGGACTCGTTTTTTTTTTATGTGGAGATTTCATTGTGAGGTTGCTAAGTTGATGTTGAATGTTGTTGAATATTGTTGAATGTTGTTGAATATTGTTGAATACTGTTGAATGTTGTTGTTGAATATTGTTGAATGTCTTTTCTCCCTTCTCCATTGGAAGAAAAGTTGGCACCATTGCTTAGGTATTTTGTTGTTGTTGTTGTTGTTTCTTCTCTCCAATTGAAGAAAAGTTGGCACCATTGCCAGGTGCGGGCACCATTGCCAGGTGCGGGCACCATTGCCAGGTGCGGGCACCATTGCCAGGTGCGGGCACCATTGCAAGGTTTGTTGTTGTTGTTGTTGTTGTTGTTGTTGTTCTTCTTCTCTATTTGAAGAGAAGTTGGCACCATAGCCTAGGTATGTTCTCTATTTAAAGAGAATGATTGTGGTTCTCTATTCAAAGAGAAATTTGACAATTATAACTCATTGTCAAGGTTTTGTTGGAGATCTTCCTCCATTGGTTTTTAATAGCTCTCACACATGATTATTACCCCATCATCAATACTATAAAATGCAAAACCTTAATCTTATGATTTTATACTTTTTCAAACACTAGCAATCACTAGTCTTGGTCTTTCCCACTTGAATTCCTTTTTATACTTTTGCACTCATCTCCTCTTCATTTGATCTTATGGAAACTAAGAAACAATAGTATGAGGGTTCTCAACTAAGTAGTATGAGGGTTCTCAACTAAGAAGTATGAGCAAATCAACTAAGAGAATTAACTCTTTTGCCATAAAAGAACCCACAAACATGTTTTCAAAACATCAAAAGAAAACCATCTTTGAGAATAAGCAAGATTTCTTTGATGCATTCTATCAAACACTTAATGTGCATGATATTGTAATGAGTTAATTCTTATTTGGCCCCCTACTTTGTGACCAGCTTTTTTTATGGCCCCCTGCTTTTTTGTAAATTCAAATTTGGCCTCCTATTTTCATGTAAATGCCATAACTAACCCCTCCCATTAATATATTTTCAAAATAAATTTAATTAGTAAATATCTCTCTCCACCTCACTTCCACCTCACATCCCTCTCCACCACACATGTCTCTCCACCTCACCTCTTTCTTCTCCGACAAGGTCGCCGGCCGGAAAATTTTCCGGCCGGCGACCTTCAACATAAAAAAAAAAAAACTCTCTCTCCTTAATTGCAGTGTTCATCATCCACATTTAACAAGAAAACTAGTAGTACTTAATTGCAGCCCTTCTTTTCTACCCCCACAAAAGAACATAACTTTCTCTTCATAGTGGATCCGTGGTCCTTAACCTAGTATTACTACTATACCACCATCTCACTTCGTCCTCTGTACACTTTCTCTCACTAGATTTTCTCTCTATAAAATCATTTGTGATTTCGGGTAGAACCGTAGAAGAGAGTTTGGGTGTTTTGATTAAAGAAAGAAATGGAAGAACCAGGAATGATAATGTTAGGTGGTGGTGGTGGTAGTGGAATGGGAAATGAAGATAGTTTTGTTGCCATTAGGATCTAAAAAAAAAGACGTGTGCAATTTTTTTTTTTTGCATATTAATTATTATAAAGCCGGTGTTAATGGCGAAAAAATAGGCAAATCGTTTTTTCATTGTTGATCTTCCACCCTATTTTGATATTTACTTTTTTGACCCTAATAGCCATTAAAGATCTGATCTACTTGCTTCTACAGTTCTACTAAATTTTATATAGTAATTGAAGAAAAACCCTAGTTTTAATACCCAATCTCAAGAACCCTATGAAGATCAAATGCAAAATCTTCATTTATTAATGAAAGAATTACAGAACCCAAGATTCAAAATCGAGATTGAATTTAAATATTACTACTAGATGGAAACCTAATTTGACCTAAAACCCTGAACCTGACTTAAATGAATTCAGACAGAACGGACACCCAGAATCCATGAATTACCTAGTATCTTCATGGAAGAACAAATTTGTGCAAACCCATAGACAGTAGGGATTAAAACTCGGCCGCCGATCGGGATTTTTTTTCGCCATGGAAGAAAGGAGAGAGAGATTTTTTTTTTATGTTAAAGGTCGCTGGCCGGAGAATTTTCCGGCCGGCGACCTTGTCGGAGAAGAGAGAGGTGAGGTGGAGAGACATGTGTGGTGGAGAGGGATATGAGGTGGAGAGAGATATTTACTAATTAAATTTATTTTGAAAATATATTAATGGGAGGGGTAGTTATGGCATTTACATGAAAATAGGGGGCCAAATTTGAATTTACAGAAAATAGGGGGCCATAAAAGAAGCTGGTCACAAAATAGGGGGCTAAATAGGAATTAACTCTATTGTAATCAAGATTTTAGACAACTATAAGTATAACTTCAAGATAAAATTGGGGTATATTGATGAGTCATGAAAATGACTCATTTGAATCTCTTAATTTGGATTAGTTAATCCATTTCGAGTCGTTACTCTAATAACTTGGTTGTTTCTCTTACTCAGGTGTCTTTTACGGAGTTCAACGCGAAAATCAGATAAATTGAGAGAAAGACGTGTTGAGGGCATTCTGGTCATTTGGTACTCTGAGAATTTTGGCAAATATTGATACTTGGATGAAACTAGAGTTCATGACGAACTCGTGGGCGAAAACGGAAGTCGAATCAGAGTCCGGACGAGCGAGTTAGCTTAAGTCAAAGATTTGGAGTGAAAGAGGGTCGACCTAATCAACCAGATGGCACGTGGCAGGAATCGGATGGGGTACCCGGACAATCTGGACGGTAGCGGGATTCTCTCGGGCCCAACTTTAGGCACACAAAGGAAATTGTGCGCTGCTGATCCAGTGTGCTGGTTTCAGTTTCCCAGGATAGGCCCGCGCGACCCAACGGTGGATGTTACTCTTAGACACGTGGCGTCATCTCTGAAGCTGCGTCAAACCTTCCTCCACCATTTCCGCGAAGCACCAGATCACCTCCTTATTCCCAGCCGTTGCCCTCCAACTAAATTGGAAACATGTATATATCCCCTTTCCAAATTAGAGGATTCTCTCTCTATTTCATCTCTATCTATTAACAGAAGGAAAGAGAGGTTAAGAGATTGAGAGAGAGGAACTCGGCTGGAATAATCTCTGTTAGAGATAAATCTAGAGAGAGAATGAAAACTGAGATAGAAAGATTGATGGAGATTCGGCTAAGAGAGGCAACATCAAGATGGAAGAAGATCTCGACTGAATACATAGAAGGAAAAAATCGAGCAAGGTTGATCCGGCTGTATATATTCAAAGAGATTGAAGAAGATCAACAGCATAGAGAGAGAGATATCTTCTCTCTAGCATTCTCGGTTGTTCAAGTTAGAGAGAGAAACATATTAGAGGAAATTGAAAGATTTATGAAAGGATTCGGTTGGTTGGGATTTGGTATGTTATATTTCAAAGTAGAGATAGCGGGAATGAGAGGACTTGTTTTTCTCTTTTTCTCTTATAAATACAGAGACAGTGAGCATCAAAAGGGCATCTCATCTTTGGGGTCAAAAGCTCAAGAAAAAAAAATATTAGAGAGAGAGAAGGAGACACACGGTTTTAGAGTTCATCATCATCATCTATATAGCTTTGTTTGATCATTCATTTTGTTTTCAATTTTACTTGTATTCTTTTTATTTCTATTTCTTAGTGAGAGAGAAAGAGATTACAAAAGAACAGAGAGAGATTGTAGAGAGATTGATGTTACAAAGTTAGAGAGAGAGAGAGAGACATCAAAATTCAGTTTTGATAAAAATCTCCATTCTGTTTTTGATTTTTTTTTTCTTTTTGTTTCTGTTTCCTTGGTGAGAGAGAGATAGAATACTTAAAGAGAAAGAGATTATAAAGAGTTATAGAAGAAAGAGAGAGAGAGAAAAGAGAGTGGAAAAATAATTTTCTCACAGGGAATCCCGTTTGCGGGAAGACGAGAAAATCGTTTTCCCTGAGGGTGCGTTTGGTAGAATTCTGGGAAAAACAGAAGGAAATCACTTCCCTAAGGACCTGTTTGGTTTGAAAATAGCAGAAAAAGTTAAGTTTTCTTCCATTCTCTCTTCTTATTCTTCATATTTATTTCAATACTTGATCATGATTAGCTAACTCTCTCTGACTTAGGGTTCTTGATGAAGTCTGAAAATATTTTTATGATGATCATTTTCATGGCTTAATATCTTAAATGCCTTAGTCGTTGTAATATTAAATTCTAAGTGTTGACATAAGAAGATTTCTTCATTAGCTATGCTTTTGATTTGATGGCTCATGTTTAGGTTAAGTTCTTTAATGAGTCATGCTTATAAATTGATAGTTAATAGTTGCGACTTTTTATTTTAAAACTTCGAGTTTAGACTTTAGTGTTATTCGGCTTTACTAGAACATTTTCCGGGGTTTGGTACATTTGGTTACCAAAACTTGAGTGATAAAGAAGATATGCTTGATTAGATCATCATTAATACATGTTAAGATGGATTCCAAAAACCCTAGGTCATCTCCCCCCATTTGAGTTCACCTTTTTAATCGTTTTAAAATTTTATTTTAGAACCAAAAACCGAGTTACTTCCAAGTCTTAGAATAGGTTTCACTTAGTCTCTGAGGAACGAACCGGTCTTACCGAAATTATTACTTGACGCCCGTATACTTGCGGGTGGTGACCTATTTAGGGTAACCTTCTAGGCCCATCATATATAACTATTTTAATGAAGAAATACATGAATTCTTTTCCCCCTCTTTAATAGCTTTCCAATTTTTCTCAAAATAGAACTTCATGGATCATGGATACACATAGATTTGATGTTGTGGAGAACTTGACATTTGAAATTCTTGAGATCATTGAAGAGTATATCATGTGATTTCTTCAACAAATCACTCTTGTTTGGATCTTTCATCTTCTCGTTAATCTTCATCATCTTCAAATACTATTGAGAAAAGTATTGAAGAATGATTAGATTTGAACAATAGAAGAGAACTGCTCTTATTTGAAAAAAAAAAATACTAAACTTGAAGCATAAAAGCTAAAAACCGATAAAAGTCCGGCAGACGGTAGCCATTAATGGGACTACCGCCGCCGGCAAGCGGAAGACTCTATTGACTAACCCAAGAAAGAAACATAGAAACTCATATACCATGTAAGAAAAGAGAAATGATATTGATTGTATTGATTTCCTAGCTATTACATAAGATCCTTATAAAAAGTAGTACAACAGAGAAGTTTAAACATTTACACAATGTGGGACTATGTATTCTAATACTTTAAGTAGCCAAATCTGAGGCTATAAGTAGCCAGATTTTAATAAGGTTTTGATTTCTGAGTTCCAAATTTGTAAAACAGTTTCTTGCACGATTTCAATTTCTACAAACAGTTACCCGAAAAAAAAAATGCAAACTTTAGTTTGCAAAAGATGAAAAACATAAATAATTTTTATGTTTTTATTCTTAAATTGGACCGTGCTAAAAAGATTACGAGAGTTCTTTTAATCTATAAATTTCATTGAAATCTAACATCTAATATGAGATGAACCTGATCCATGATTTAAGATTCATCGTTGATCTGGAACTGCAACCACTTTCCTACGATGTATTTCTTCCTTCCAGCGTCATCAGCTACATATTTCTTTTGAAGGGTATCCCAAATATCCTTAGCAGACTTGTAGTTGACAAACAAGCCGAATAACCTGTTGTCCACGTGATTCAGAAGGTGACCTCGAACGATTTTGTTGTCTTTATGTTGTTTGACAACTCACCATTCAAAGCAGCAGACCTATCCTTGATAAGGGTAATGTCGATGTCGATTGTATAACCAATAGATAAAGTTTCGAACAAAATATAATTTACTTCCAGTTGTTCGAAGAAGATAAACAGCTTCTGTTTCAACAAAAAAAAAAGATAAACAGCTTCTGTGACCATCTCTTCTAGTTAGTTCCATCAAGAGGATCATCTTAGACAAATCCGGTAGAGTTTTAATGTTAACAGCAGCCATTGATCAAATAATCACTTTCAAATTGTTGGAAATTTGGGGCAGTTCAATGAATTCAGTAAATAGGTGATAATTTTCTTCGTTGTGTCGTGATATGGAAGCCACTGCCTGGAAAGTAATGTTGGAGTAACCTTGATGCTAATTACTTATTTGCGTTCACTCCCCAAGAATTGGCCACAACTTACTTCATCTGTCTGCACTAACAAAGATAGTAATGGAGATTGCAGAACTCGAAACTTGAGCAGACCAAAAGAGGAAGCCGAAATTGAGTCGCGAACCATATGTATAGCTTTAGAGAAAACCTGACCCCCTAGGAAACGTGGTAAAGAAGTGAGGAGATAAACTCGGAAACCAATTAAATTAACCCCACGAAATCAGTTTGAGCAAGCCCCCAAGCTCAGTAGCCCAAGTGCCCAAAGACCCGAAGTGTCCAAAGGCCCAAGTAACCCAAAAGCCCAAATACCAAAGAACCAAATGACTATAAGCCCAATTGCCTCGCATGTGGGAACCTTCTTTACTCCACCGTGTGTTCTACTCTGAGTTGTCAAACAACTTATCATAAAACAGTTTCTCTAGTTGAGAAATGCAGGATAATTGTCTAAAACACAAAAAAGTTTTGAATGCCTATCTTCTCGTTAGAGGTGGACCCTATCCATGTGCTAGCTAAAAGAAAAGATAGTCTTGACTAATAGTAATTGGATGAGACTCGCACTCGTGGATGAGACTCGCACTCGTGGATGAGACTCGCACTCGTGGATGAGACTCGCACTCGTGGATGAGACTCGCACTCGTGGATGAGACTCGCACTCAATTAATTTTTAGTTGCTAGTGGGCCCGGACATGAAATGGGCCCAACCATGCAATAAAGAAAACAATCCCTAATTTTGGAATATCTCAACTAAAAACATGTAACCCAATAAGAGTTAATTTAAACTGTAATCGACTAGCAAGTGGAAGTATTTTAAAGGAAACCATATAATCCCGAACTTATGATGAATATAACCAAAAAATATTTTTTTGGTTAATTACAACCCTAGTCCCCTCCCTAAAATAAAAACTTCTTCAAACGTAACATAACAATAAAAACCTTGTCCTCCATGGCATGCCTTTACTTATTTTATTTAGTTAGACTACTTTCAATCCCTATCAATAGTAGGATCATCACCAGCACCTGCCATCCCAAAAGTATGTTTAACAGCATCAGTAGCACCTTGTCCCATGCTCTTCACTTGAGCCCCAGCTGCTAAGAGTATGTTCCCTGTTTTCTCCATCCCTGCTTGAGCAGTCTCTTTCGCGTAGACAGCACCATCCTTGATGTAACTTCCGGTGGCGTCCTTTGTTTCCGATGCCTTGTCCTTTGTTTCTGATGCCTTGTCTTTCGCCGCCTCCGTCTTCTCTTTCATGTAGGTGCCTGTACTGTTCTTGGTACCTTGAGCATGGTCTCGAGCGGATTGGGTTGTTTCGGATGCCTTGTCTGCAGCTTGGTGTGCCTTGTCTTTCAAGGTATCCATTGCATTTTCTGTCTTCTCCTGTTTTAATTCCAACAATAAGTTAAGTTCCAGAAAAATGCTAAATATATAAAAAATCTTGTAAATAAAAAATAAAATCAAATAAGAGAAATACTAAATATACAAAAGATCTTACATTAATTTATAATGTACAAAAACAGTTTCAATTGTAGTCAAACTTTAATCGTAATAAAAACTTTTTAGTCAAAATTGTGCACAACCACTAATACGAGAGAGATGGATCTACTAGAAAGAGAAGCAAACATACCTGAGTACGTCCCTTAGTTTCACCTAGTTTGTAGCTCTGATTGTGAGATGCCATTTTCTATAACTTAACAAAGTTTCCAGTATGTGAGAACTGTGTGTATAGATCGATTTGCTATCTTTTAACTTTTTTTGAACAGTTGAAGATAAAATGTGGTAGGTGAAAATTCAAGGATTTTGAACACTTATTTATAGTTGAGTTTGAGTAAGTTATGATAACACGTGTCGAACTGCAAGACACGTGGGTGTCATGTGTCGATAGTTAATCAGTTAAATGATAGGGAGGTGTCTCGTGTTCCTAGAGTTTGGAAATTTTATTAATCTCCATGCATGGATAATAGGACACGTTTCATTTTGGCCAGTGAAAATCAAATTCCCCTCTTCTCGCCTGTAGGATTTAGATATATCTTCTGTTTGTGTTTTCGTTTTTTTAATTAGAAAAAAAAAACTCTCCAAGTAAATAATATCAAATTCAGTCTTTTTTTCTTTTTTGAACTATCAAATTCAGTGAATTTATTTCTTCCTAAATCCTGTAGGTGAGAAGAGGGTAGATGAAAGTGAGATAATAATTAAGAAAAATTTTGTGTGGGGATAGACTTAAAAGACTTTGGTACATCATCAAGACGTGATAAACACAATAAACGTTTTAGTTGAATCCTTACAAACCCAACTAAGTTACCAAAGAAATTTAAAGCCTAACTAAGTTACCTAATAGACTAAAGTCTAATTAGTTTACTTTATTTATATCCTTAATAATCTAAATTCAATAGTCATGACTTTCATTTCCTCTGAAAATCAAACTTGAATCCTCTAGAGTTTTGGAGTTAGTGCACTATCAACTAGCTATCAGGTGTTTTTTTTTTTTGATGAAAGATAGCTATCAGGTGTTGGTAATTAAGAAAGTTTATTGACTTTTCTTTTCAGTTCGTTCTTCTATTCAAAGTAGTATTGAAAAGTATACAAAACATGGTATATATATATATATATATCACATCAAATACCCTTACTAAGAAATACATTATTTCTTTCAACAGAAAAAAAAAAAAAAAAAAAAAACAAATACATTATTTGTTTGTATGGGTGAGGTGTGAATCTCTTACTATTCTATATTTTTTAGGGCACCACCAAATAACTACCTCATGTTTGTTTTGTTTCTTACTTCATAAGTCTCTTATCTCCTGTTGTGCTTGACCAAATCATGGTCAACCGCATCATCTCGTGACACTTCGATAAAATGTTGTCAAGGAGAAGAGTGGGAGTAACTGAATGCGAGAAAAGAACATTTCTAAATCTCGGGGCAAAATTTGAGATATACTGGTTTTCACATTATAATCTTACTAGAAAAATCTAGTGGGGCAAAACGTGGAGAAAAGATAAAGAATACGACGTGCAGATATCTGGTATCTTTGAGTAGTTCTTCAAAGGTCTCTTTGTTGGTGCTAAACTGAACCCAACAAATCTCTCAACAAAAAAAAAAAACTGAACCCAACTAACAGGTTTACTGCAAATGTATGTCAGGTCTTGTACATTGAGCTGAATATAATAAGACATCAATTGCACTTAAATATGGTATTTCTAGACCAAGTAATGGTACATCCTCTTCTTTTGGACGAAATGGGTCTTTCATAATATCAAGTGTTCGGACAACCGTAGGAGTATTGAGAGGATGTGCATTGTCGTCCGTGTTAAATTGTCTCAAAACTTTCTCAGTATATAACTTTTAGTGAACAAGTATATAACAACAACTTTTCTCAATTTGCAAACCAACGAAGAATTTTGTTTTTCTGAGATCTTTCATTTTGAGTTTTGTACATCATATATCGCTATGCTAGCAAATCTAGTACATGACTTCTTAATAAAAACACATCGCAGATAGGATAATTTATACATTCTTCTTTGATTAAGTATTCACTGAGGCGATTGTACCACTCCAGATTGCTTTAATCCATATAAAACACGATTTACCTTAAGTGAATACATAGTACATGGTTTTTCTGCAGGTAACTTAAACCCATCAAGTACTCTCTTGTAAATAATTAGTATCTAGATCCCATATAAATATGCAGTAACCACATCCATTAGATGCATAAAAAATTTATAGAACAATCAAACTTATCAAGTACCTAAATGTAATTGTACCCATGACAGGAGAATATGTTTTTTCGATTTCAGGTTTTTGCAAGAAATCTTGTGCCACAAGTCTCGTTTTACAATAGTGGTGGCGAACAGGCCGTAACGACCTAAAATGGATCAGGATGACCCATTTCAAACAAGACACGACACCACAAGGTCTGTCACGGGTTGTGTCTTGTTGACCCGTGATGGGGCTGCTGAGGCTTGGCGGGCTTGGGATTTGGAGATCCCAGACTCGTCAGCCCCCGATCCATTATAACCGAGGACACGCCTCGCCACGATTCGTGCACAACACAGGTCCATCAAACGACATAAGTCAAACAGGGGGACAACGTGCACGACCAATTCTTGCAAATTTGCCACGACAAAAAAATTGGGATAGGTTTACTTAAACCCAACTTTTGATTGAAAACCTGGTTTTTTTTTGTTGATTCAAAGCCTACTTTTTCCAAAGTTTCTTTTACTTTATAGTGTATTTGGTTAAGGACTTAAAACTCCAAACCAATACCTATTTATCTCTTTGAGAGATGCGGGACTAAAAATAGTGTCTTAAAGGAACATAGTGTAAACACTTGTTTTTCATACTAAATTTGTTAGACAAGGTTGAACTCCACCTTTTATAATTTTTTCCCATTATATCATCTTTATGAGTATTTAATGTAGAACAATTTTTCGATGAATCAACTCACACTACGTTTCAATAGCCTTCATACAATTTTCTTATAGCCTATTGATATATGTATTTGTCATAAAAATGCATATAGTTGGACACACCCATCAGAGCCGTGTCTTGAGGGGGGGGGGGGGGGGGGGGGGGCTGGCAAGGCTTCCGCTCTGGCCCCCCACCATAATGGGGCCCACTCCGCATATTTTTTATACACTAGATAGGTTAGTTTTTTTCTCTCTCCGGTTGCTTTGTACATGTGGCATGAATTAAGGACTTTCCTCTAAGACTTTTAGGCACGTGAATCAAGGGACTTTCCAACAGACTAGTAGGCTTCCTATTTAATCTCTCTATCTCTCTCTCTCTAGCAATTAATACATACGACTACACCGCTTTACTTTCCAAGATGGCCTAGAGACTCAAAACTGAACCAGATGCGATGTGGGTTAAACTACTCAAAGCTAAATACTACCCCCAATCTGATACCCCTGGCCCGGCGAAAGCTCATCACTCTTGGAACTGGAAAACCATAAGAAAGCACTTCAACTTCATCGAAGACCTTTCCACTTGGGAGGTGAACTCCGGAAATGAAATTAACATTTAGACCGATAATTAGATCCCATAGATAAATGGCACGGTTCCAAATAACAACAACTCCAATCTGACAAAAGTAGCATAGCTTATCACAAACAACACTTGGAATAATGAAGCCCTCAATGCAAACTTTGATGCCAACACTCAGGAACTTATTAAAGCTATCCCAGTGAACAGTGAAGGAAAAGATCAACTTAAATGGAAGCTCACCAAAACGGGTAAATTTACGGTCGCCTCTATGTACCAACACTTAATCACCAATACCATTCGCCAGAATCCTAACACTCATAACTGAAAGTTCATATGGTCGCCTCCGACCATTCCTAGAATCAAGAACTTTATCTGGAAAATCTGTACCAAAGCTCTCCCTGTTAGAGAGAGAATCGGAAAATACATAGACAACAACACTACTTGCCCGAACTGTATTAATATCGAATCCATCGAACATGCGCTTTTACATTGCGTTTTAGCTAAAAACATATGGTTCTATTTTAATATCATCTCAGAGAATATTACTTCCATATCGGATTGGATTTTCTTGTGGGAAGAAAATGCTCATCTCTGTTATACGAAGGAGAATATTCACTTTTCGAGTATTCTCTGGATTTTATGGAAAGCTAGATGCGACCACTGCTTTCAACACGAAATCAATGATCTTAATAAAATCATCAAAATGATTGAAAGCTTTCCGAGAATCAACAAAAAATCGGAGAAAAACAAACACAAAAAGAATGATAAATGGCAACCCCCTTCTAATATTTTTTGTCAAAATTAACGTAGATGCATCGTTTATGAATATAAAATCTAATATGGGAATTAGCTTAATTGCTCATAATGCAGAATCTAAATTTATCGAAGCTCGGGTGAAATTAGCTAGAGCAAGAAATAGTGAAGAAAGCGAGGCTATGGCAATCCTTCTCGGAATAGAATGGGTAATAGAAAGGAATCTTACGTCTATCATAATAGAAAGTGACAACATGAATCTCATCAAACACCTTCAGAACAATAAGCATGTAGTGCAATGGAAATCACTCATCCACATCAAGAGAATTCAGAAATGCAGGAAAGATTCCCAGACGATTAAATTCAATTACACCAAAAGAGAACTCAACTCGAATGCAGACAAATTAGCTAAATGGGCGAGGAAAAAGAATTTAAGCAAGAAGTGGAAGAATGTTCCTTGTATTTTAGTTGATAAATATTGTAATAACGTTTTCACTAATTAATGAATGTCTAGTTCAAAAAAAAAAAAATTTAGGATGGCATCTTTCCCAAATCATCTTATTTTCCTTCTTTAAATATTTCCTTTTTTGAGTTGATCGAGGACTATATTGTTATATATTTATAGGTTTTAATCGATATAACCATTAGAAAAAATTCTCTTCTTTCAGACTTCATCTTTGAAACTAATTGAGAAATTCTTTTTTGGCTATTTCGCAGCCACAATCCACTTTAATTTGTTCGAGTTTTTTCTTTCGATATTCATTCATAACGAATTCAATCACCCAAGTATGTATTTTATTAGTTACTTTTTCATCAAATTTTCAGTACCATGTTTAATAGCTTTAAATATTTTCCAAGATACATTGTTAATTAATTACTAAATTATTTGTTATCTTTTTAAGGCTGAATTATTTTTAGTATTCTTTCTATTTTACGTATAATATTTTTATATTTTGTTTATACACTTAGCAAAAATTTGGCCCCGGACCCCCAAAGTCCCAGACACACGGCTCTGACACCTATGAGCACATTGGGAGGAAATAAGTGGTTGATTAAATTTCTTCATAAACATATTTTTCTCTCTACATATTATGTCTTTTGATGATTATTAGTCTTTCAGACTTCATGAGGCTTGTTAGTAACTAAAATTTTATTTCCACCACTTATTCGTCATTTCTAGCTAAAAAAAAGTACACTATCTTACCCAATAGTCTATTAAAGTTAATTGTGTTGTGAGATGGAGACTTTTGAGATCAAATTCATGTAATTGCTAAGAAAATGGAGATGATCAGTCTGTAAGTGTGAGAAAAAAATCTGAGCTTGGGTGGTGTCATTTTACTTCTATAAGATCTAATATTTTTTGTTAAGGATTTCTATATGATCTAATAACCATATAAAACTAAAATACTTGAATATCAGTAGTTGTCTTGCCAATTGAGTGGTTATTCTATCTATTTAGTGTCTTTATTCTCTGTCTTTTTTAGCTTGTAGACTTTGTTAGCAATAGCTTTATTTTCTTCCTCTCAGTAGTGGGAGGAGAGCGCCTTTAGAATAGGTCTGTGGGTTTCCGTTTCTATCAGAGTGGGCTGTTCTATTGGGAGTGTTATTAGCTTGGGTGCTAGTGTGAGTCTTTCTGTAGGGGTTGCCCTTAAGATTAACTAGGACTCTATGACTAACCAACAGTACCCTTGTCCCTCCATCCTTAGCTGGAATGTTAGAGGAATTGGCCGGTATCTTACGAAAAAACATCTTTTGACTCTAATTAATAGACATAACCCAAAAATCATTTTCTTAACTGAAACTAAGAATAGGGCTAATATTATTAATAAGAATATAAAAATACAGAAACATTACAGTAGTCACTTCGTGGATCCTATAAACAAAGCGGGTGGTCTTGTTATGTACTGGAAGCATCGCTTAAATACGTCTATTCTGCACTCGGATAATAATATGATCCATGCCAAAATCTTCAACCCTCATAATAATAGCTACAATTTTATTACGGGTTTTTATTGTTGCCCCTACCACAAGAATAAACTTAAACCGTGAAAAACCCTGAAGACCCTTGAGGTGGATGCGGATATGCCCTGGATGGTAATAGGTGACCTAAATAACATTCTAGATAAGCAAGAGAAGCAGGGTGGGTCCCAAGCTACTGACTCCCATATGTCGAGTATTCTATCTATTATTAGTCAGCTGGAGTTGATGGATATGGGTTATCAGGGGAGTCCCTACACCTGGAGCAATAAGCAATATGGTGAGAATTTGATTCAAGAGAGACTAGATAGAGCTCTTTCTAATCTTAATTAGCTGACGCTCTATCAATTCTCTAGTATAACTCACCTAGACTGTAGGATCAGACCACCTTCCCATCTTGTTGGCTAATATTAATAATAATAATAATAGTAAGCCCAAGCCGTTCAAATTCCTGCGTACTTGGATGAACCATCCGGACTGCCATGACTTCATCGCGGGCAAATGGAATTCTAATCCGAATATCCAAGGGGAGCTAAAGAAGCTAAGTAGACACCTCACTCAATGGAATAAAAAAGTGTTTGGTAATATCGAGAGAAATATCAAGACTATTACAGATAGAATTCAGACTAATAGTAATAAAGAAGATCTATCAAATCTGTATGAACAGCTAGAGCAATTGTATTTGCACCAAGACAATCTCTGGAAGGAGAAATCCAGAAATAATTTTATTTCGGTGGGGGACAAGAACACCAAATTCTTTCATTCACAGGCCATTCAACGTAATCGTAATAACAAAATCAGGGCTATTAAAGATAATAATGGTGAATGGCAAGAAGAGATTAATAACATTCACTCTATCTTCACCTCACATCTCCTGAACATCAACATTACGGATAATACTACTACTGCAACGGATATTCTTAATCTCTTTCAGCATTCTATTTCCCCTCAGCAGAACTCTAATCTGAATGCAATCCCTGATGAATATGATATCAATAACGCTGTATGGGCAAATATCCGCCCCACGAGGTGCCCGCAGAATTTATGAACAACCGCTTCGTAAGGATAAAATCCGCGAGGCTTGATAAGGAGGCCCGGTAACGGCCCAAGACGCTAGCATGATCACCAGATCCATACCCGCTTAACACTAAGCATATCTAACACGTGTCGCGCGATAACCACCTCCAAGTACTAAGCTATCGGACGGCTAGAAGGTTATCGCGCAATCCATAACCGCATTAATGGTGAATATTCCGTATCTTCCACTTGAAGATGGACGTTACCGGCCAGTAGCTTATCGCACACGCGGTAACATCCTGACCGTCCCCCAAGAGATTCGAATACTCATCTGACGGTCGATACGTCAGATCCCCTATCTCTTAACGTACTTCCATGAGTAATGTCACAGAATAATTACATCGGTTACGAGCTGACCGTCATCAAGACGACCTTCCTCTACCACTATAAATACAAGAGGCTACAACCAGACCAAGGCATCCAATATTCGACAACAGTACTCGAGTAACCTAATCCATTCTCTCTACTCACTTGCTCTCTCATAAGCATCTCAAAGATCTTCTAATCCTCTCAAAGTCTCTGACTCATTGTCTTAGAAATCGGGAGATAGGGGTCTGATAGTCACAATTCAAACGACAACTAGCTAACCGTATCAACACCCTACGACCACCACCTTGTTGCATAAGAGCCCTCTGGTCTGGAGTATCTCCCATCCAACATTAAGGAGCTGACGGTAACACCCAACAGTAACTAGCTGGCGGTATCACCATCCTAATACCACCACCTCCTTATCGCATCATTCATCTAGCGATAAGACGCTAGGCGTATCAACCTCATTCATCCTCACCGTCCGATCCACTTACGACCAGCACTCTATTGCGGATCCCTTTACGACCAGCACCTTATTGCAAGTCTCCTTTACGACCAGCGAGTTAACGACAATACTTCATTACCATCACCCTCTTAATTACCGTAAGTAAATCACTACCGTGGGGATCTGTTCCGACAACTTCACGAGCCGCGATACCTAAGCACTCCGACGACGGTTACCCTTCTATTGCTCACTTTGACTTTCTTATTTATATTTGACCGAGTATCTGACTTGACCGTCGGAGCCCCCTTAGGCCGGCACCATCCCGGTGTCCCAGAGGCTTCATGATCTCTTCTCTCTTTTTGTGTGCAGGTTCTTTTCGACACGTAGCCGGTCCCCGAAGCATCCGACCCGACCCGACAAGACTTTGACCGTTGACCCGTTGACTGTCAGACTTTCCGACCCGTAGACATTTTACAGTCTACAATTTGGCGCTAGAAGGAGGGGGCCAGCCACTAACTACCGAAAAGACAAGTACCATGGAAGGAGACATGTCCAATGCTTCTGTGGATTTCTCATCACAACTTGCTGCACTCACTGCCCAGCTGCAAGAAAACGCCGAAAGATTAAGAGCTTTGGAGGAGGAGAACTCTACTGTCCGGGCAGAGAACATGCTACTGCAAGAAAGAATTACCGAGTTGGTGGTTCCAAGAAGACAAAGTTTAGGGGACAATCGACCACCTCCCAACGGTTCTGAAGTAGGAGGACCATCCAATCGCCCAACACCCCCTCACAACACTACTGCAGGCTTCACCACCAGCCAAGTAGGGACAGGATCCGCAAGTGCTCCATTCATAGCTCCAACACATACCTTTCAACAAACTCTCACTCCACAGCAGACCATGGCTGCTCCTCTTTACTCTTCTTCTACTATTGCTATGCCTACTATCTTCCCTATGCCTACTCAACCCACCATGGCTTCTAATACCTTACTGTTTTCACATACAGGTACCCCTTTAGAGCAAGCTTTAGCAAAGAGGCTAGCTGAAATGGAGGCTTTGATCACTAGAATTCCAGGAGTCCCGACCCCCTTCAAGAAGAGCCTTCCTCAAAGCTATGCCGATTCTCCGTTCGTCGATGCAATTGCTCTGGTAGAGATGCCCAGAAAGTTCACTTTTCCCAACATGAAGATGTATGACGGCACCTCTGACCCGGACGATCACATAGCCTCTTACAAACAGAGGATGTTTACTGCTGCGATTCCAAGGGACTTGCGGGAAGCGTGTATGTGCAAGAGTTTTTGGTCTAGTCTGATTGGCCCAGCTCTGCAATGGTACACTAACCTCCCCCATAACTCAATCGCTTCATTTGCCCAGCTCACAGACACCTTTGTCAAGCAATTTGCAAGCAGTAAGAAGCTGGAGAAACTCTCTGGTGATCTCTACCGAATCCAACAACGAAGAGGTGAACCACTCAGAGAGTATGTGGGAAGATTCAATCGGGAGAAGGTTTCAATTCCTTACTGCAACCAGGAGACAGCAGTTGATGCATTCAGGAAAGGTTTACTGCCAGACGGGGAGTTGTACAAAGAACTCACCAAGTTCAATTGCACAACAATGGAAGATGTCCTTTCCAGAGCCTGGGTTGAAATTAGGTGGGAGGAAGACGAAGCCCACAGGAACAAATACTATTCACAGGAAGATAGGTCAAGAGACCGTCACTCTAGAAGATAGAACGACGGTCAGAAGCCAGGAGCAATGATCCATTCCCAACCAGACGACCGATTCCAAGGGAGAACAGGAGGCCATTCAACCCTCCACCTAATCGTCAAAACGAGAAACCCCAAGGACCCATCCGTACCAAGATTCCAGAATACAACCTCAACATTGAACCAAGTGAGGTGATTGCTGTAATGAAGGGGATGGGTAACACGGTAAGGTGGCCAGGGAAGACAAAGACGCCAAGCGACAAGAGGGATACTTCCAAGTGGTGTGAATTCCACTCGGACCATGGGCACACTACTGCAGATTGCATTGCCCTCAGGCTTGAAGTTGCTGAGCTCCTAAAGAGGGGTCACCTCACCGACTTACTGACAGATAAAGGCAAGAAAACCATGTCCCAAGGAGATGCCCGACCCAAAGAGCCAGAGGAGCCGATCCCAACATTGACTTGCAACATGATCACAGGTGGCTCGGAAGTGAGTGGAGTAAGCCACTCAGTAGCCAAAAGAAGTGCACGAATCGTAGCAAATCCAACTGCCCACTCGACAGAGGCGTCAACCCTAACTTTCACCAACCAAACCATCAGCTTCGTTGACAACGAAGTCTCAGGGCTCGTCAACCCTCATCATGACGCTCTCGTCCTCTCTCTCACTATTGCGAATGTGTTAGTTAAACGTATACTTGTTGATAACGGATCCTCCACTAATGTCTTGTTTCTTCATGCCTTGCTAGGAATGGGACTAGAAGAATCAAACATCTGCCGACGTTCTACTGTCCTTATAGGATTTAGTGGAGAACAGAAGTATACCTTGGGAGAAATCGTGTTACCGGTATATGCAGGAGGGATTAACCTTAGCACCACTTTTGTGGTACTGGACTGCCCATCAACTTATAACATGATCCTTGGAAGACCTTGGATCCATGAGATGAGGGCAGTACCATCAACATACCACCAAGTATTGAGGTTTCCAACACCTTGGGGAGTACGGGAAATCAAAGGAGACCAAGGAGCTTCCAGGAACTGCTACAAGAATACAATGAAGGCTCCCAAGAAGCCCTTGTAGCAATTACAAAACAAAGTGCCCCTTAACTCGAACCTTAACCAACCGAACATGGAGGAGTTAGACGAAGTCCAAATCAACCCCAACATCCCAGAGCACAAAGTCCAAATTGGAGCACAGCTAGGTCCTACTCTCAGAGAAAAACTTATTGAATTCCTAACCGATAACTCTGATTGTTTTGCTTGGTCTCATGCAGATATGACAGGGATAGATCCCTCTATAATAGTTCATGAATTACAGGTAGACCCTTCCCATACCCCGGTCAGGCAGAAAAGAAGGAAATTCGCACCAGAACGCAACAAAGTAATCAACGAGGAGATCCAGAAGCTACTTGACATCGGATCTGTAAGAGAAGTGCACTATCCAGATTGGCTCGCTAATGTGGTGGTCGTTAAAAAGAAGAATGGTAAGTGGCGGGTATGTATTGACTTTACAGACTTGAACAAAGCATGCCCGAAGGATTCCTTCCCACTACCTCACATCGACATGCTAGTAGACGCCACAGCCGGACATGAACTCTTGAGCTTCATGGATGCATTCTCGGGCTACAATCAGATCCTTATGCATCCAAACGACCAGGAGAAAACCGCCTTCGTCACGGAGAGAGGTATATTCTGTTACAAAGTCATGCCTTTTGGACTAAAAAATGCAGGTGCCACCTACCAGAGGCTCGTAAACAAAATGTTCGCCAACATGCTAGGCGACACTATGGAGGTCTACATCGATGACATGTTGGTCAAGTCATTAATAGCAGAACAACACTTGGAACAACTCAAACAAGCATTTGAGGTACTCAGAAGGTATAATATGAAACTAAACCCCGCTAAGAGTTCTTTTGGTGTGTCCTCTGGAAAATTTTTAGGGTATATGGTGACTCAAAGGGGGATCGAAGCTAACCCAGATCAGATCAATTCGGTAATGGGTATTCCTTCCCCGAAATGCATCAAGGACGTCCAGAAGCTTGCAGGTAGAGTGGCGGCACTTAGCCGATTCATTTCTAAATCTTCCGAGAGATGCTATCTGTTCTTCACCACTCTGCGAAAGGGGAAAGATTTCGAGTGGTCACCCGCATGTGAAGAAGCTCTACAACAGCTGAAGAAATACCTCACATCCCCACCACTGCTCTCCAAACCAAAAGACGGAGAAAAGTTGTTCATGTACCTTGCTGTTGCAGAGACAGCGGTAAGTGCAGTACTTGTTCGTGAAAAAGACAGCAAGCAGCTGCCCGTTTATTACACGAGCAAGTCATTGCTAGATGCTGAAACCCGATACAGTCAGCTGGAGAAGCTTGCCCTTGCCCTTGTTACTGCAGCCAGGAAGCTAAGACCTTACTTTCAATGCCACCCAATTGTAGTGGTTACAACTTTCCCAATGAAAAATATTCTTCACAAACCAGAGCTGTCTGGGAGATTGACCAAATGGGCAGTGGAGTTAAGCGAACATGACATCAGCTACCAGCCAAGGACAGCAATCAAATCTCAGGTACTGGCTGATTTTATTGCTGATTTTACACCTAACACCTCAGTGCAGGCACAAGGAGAATTGCTCCATCTACAGGAACATAGCCAACTCAAATGGACCTTATCAGTAGATGGTTCGAGCAACATGAATGGAGTAGGACTTGGTGTTGTTCTCACTTCCCCAGAAGGTGACCTAATCCAACAAGCAATAAGGTGTGGATTCAAGGCCACCAACAATGAAACAGAGTACGAGGCCCTAATCGCAGGAATGAACCTGGCAAAGGAGATGGGAGTCCAGAAACTTGTGATAAAATCAGACTCCCAACTCGTAGTTAACCAGCTGCATGGAACCTACCAGGCCAAAGACGTGAAGATGGCAGCCTATGTGTCGCATGTAAAAGAACTACAAAGTCAGTTCACCGAGGTTAGTTTTGAACAGGTACCCAGACTCGAGAATGGGCACGCTGATGCCTTGGCCAATTTAGGGTTATCAATTCCAACCAAGGATGCACAGACAATACCCCTAACGCTACTTCAGTGGCCGGCAGTATGGAAAACAAAACCTTCAGAGGTAGCGGTTACAGATGCAGAAGAGACCTGGATGACACCAATAATCAGGTACTTAACTAACGATGAGTTGCCACAGGATCGAAATGAAGCTAGAAGGCTCAAAGTCAAAGCTGCAAGGTTTTGCATCATGGACGGCCAGCTCCTTAAGAGATCATACTCTGGGCCTTACTTGAAATGCATCACCCAAGAGGAATCCAAGTATGTCCTCAAGGAATTACATGAGGGGGAATGCGGTAACCACTATGGCGGTCGCAGCCTGGCCAACAGAGCACTGACTGCAGGTTACTACTGGCCGACTATGAGAGCAGACTCTACTGACTATGCTAGACGTTGCGACAGCTGCCAGAGGTTCGCCCAAACTTCCCACCTCCCTCCAGAGAAGTTAAGTTCAATTCTATCCCCATGGCCTTTCATGAAATGGGGGATGGATATAGTGGGTGGAAGCCGAAGCCTACCACCAAATCAGAGACCGCGAGGTAAAAAGTTTTGTTTGGAAACATGTCATTTGCAGGTTTGGAGTTCCCAAGGAGATTGTCACAGATAATGGTTCACAGTTTATCAGCTTCGATTTCCAAGACTTTTGCAAAGAGTGGGGAATCAAACTAAGTTTTTCGACTCCTAGATACCCTCAATCCAATGGGCAAGCAGAATCGTCAAACAAAACGATAATGAACTCACTGAAAAAACGACTCAAGAAAGCTAAAGGGGCATGGGCAGATGAACTACCAGGAGTGTTGTGGTCATACAGAACCACTTCGAAGACCCCAACTGGGGAAACCCCATTTTCCCTTGCATACGGTTGTGAGGCGGTAATACCAGCTGAAACAGGAGTTCCCTCTGCCCGATACCAGTGGACCACAGAAGAGAGCAATTGGGAACTACTTAACCATAACCTGGATACAGTAGACGAGGTAAGGGACATGGCGGCAATCAGGAATGCCGCATACCAACAGAAAGCAGCCAAACATTACAACAAGAACGTCAGGGTTCGTACATTCAAAGTTGGCGACTGGGTTCTGAGGAAAGTATTTCAAAATACTAAAGAAACAGGAGCCGGCAAGTTAGCCCCTACTTGGGAAGGCCCATACCTCATTACCAAGGTAGTGGGACAAGGAGCTTACAAACTCCAATCAAAAGATGGCCTAAACATAGGCAATAGCTGGAATGCCATTCACTTACGAAGGTACTACTTCTAACCTTGAAACTTCTCCTATTTTGCCTTTTTTCCAAAAGATCACCTACTGACTTGGGCGTCGGAGGGTTGTTGGCTACGCCAACAACCACCCCTCACTATCTACGTGTGATGACAGGAACTGTCTCCAAGACACAACAAAGTAGCAAAAACAATAAGAGGCTGGACGTCAGAGTCGAAGTCCAAACCACCAGAAGAGTTCCGCACTTCGACTGGGGGGCATGAGGATACTATAAGAAGACTATGAAGAAACTGAAGAACAATACGGGTTAAACAACCCTCACCTGTCCAACAGGCAACTAAAATCACCAGGCACCTAAGTTGAATGACGAACATTTCTTCATTTGACAACAACAAGTTCAACGTACTGTTCATCAAAATTAATTTAGAAGGAACAAAGTCCCGCACTTATTCCTCAAGTTCAATGTAATGTTCTTAAATCTAAGATATCACTTCCGATGTAAACAAAAATTTAGAAATAAAATCTCAAGTATTTATCCAGCAATTACTTGTGTTTTAAACTTTATCAATATCAATGTCATTTCACTACAAGGGCATCTAATTACTTGTCTGGAGAGAAACAGTAGGTCGCTAGACGATCCCAAAACACAATAAAGTGTCGGTGGTATCACTTGTAAAGATTGGAAACCCATCCAAGACGGGACAACAAGTAACTAGCCGTCACCTGAACACAGTAAGGTGCTGGCCGTATCCCGTATGTAAATTAGCATTCAAGTTGGGACAACAAGCAGCTGGCCGTCACCTGAACACAGTAAGGTGCTAGCCGTATCCCGTGTATAACTTAGGATTCATAATCCATTCAAGTTAGGACGACAAGCTGCTAGCCATCACCTGAACGCAGTAAGGTGCTGGCCGTATCCCGCGTATAACTTAGGATTCATAATCCATTCAAGTTGGGGCGACAAGCTGCTAGCCGTCACCTGAACACAGTAAGGTGCTGACCGTATCACTTGTATAAATTATGATTGGTAATCCATCCAAGATGAGACAATAAGTTACTTGCCGACACCTAAGCGCAATAAGGCGCTAGTCGTCTTTCCTACATAAGCATAACCACTCAATTAAGGAGAAAAACAACAATAGCAAATGTATCCTTGAAGGAAGAGTCTCAAAGAAATCCAGTGGGTTCACTTGAACCATTAAAATACAAATCCAGAAGTCTAGTTAAACCAGAAGTCAACTCTACAAACAACATATATCCGACGCGTGTCGTCCGAACAAAACGGCTGAGCGCCTAACGACACACGACGACGACTACATATAGTTCGTCACTAAGGAAAAGAAATCAACAGCACACATAATATTCTAAACAAGTCAAGACAAAGGAAAACACTAATGAGGCGAACCGCCTCCAGTTGCATCATCGCCCCTCAACACCTCGTCCATATCTATCGTCATCTCTCCCGCCCGTCGCTCCGCCAAGAGCTCCTCGTAACGAACCCGCCAGGCCTCTATGTTATCATCCATATCCCATCTGTCGGGCCCATGCTCGCGGTACTCGACGAACAAGTCTGCACGAGTCCGTAACACCGCGTCAGCCGCAATCTGATCCCTCTCACGGGGAAACTCATCAACCAGTTGTTGGTTGTACGCCGCTTCTCGCTCCAGCACAGTGTACCGCCCCCGAAGATTCTCCAACTCTCTCTCCCGGGCACGCATCCTGTCACCCTGCTCTTGAAAGGAAACCACCTGGCTGTCGTAGCGAGTCTGCAACCTGGAGAATGATCCCGTCAACTCCGCAACTCGGTCAACACTCTCGCTCAACTGACGACGGGAGGAGATCGACGCCATGAGAGCCTGCCAAGACACAAAACAAAGATGAGCATGTAAATATAACAAAAAATAGTTGCAACTTGGATAAGAGGCAAATACCTGGTATTGGTGCGAAACACCATAGTCTGCACCCCCGCAGGGACCATAAGCAAGGAACTTCTGATGATCATCAGAAGAGAGCAACTGGTCCCCTCCAGTAGATAAAAAAGTGGAACCATCAAAGGGAGAAGCGGAAGGATGATGCCTCCACATAGAAGCCCCACCAGAAGGCTCAGATAAGGGTATCGCCGAGTAAACCGGCTCCGTAGCTGGGACCTCCTCGGTAATAGGAGCAGACGAAGAAGAGTGCGGAAGAGAACTCGAACCGGTACCTGCCTTGGACCTCTTCCTCTGGCCACCCTTCCGGATGTCCGCATAAGAACCAGGGATGTAGCCGGAACCCACCATTTCTGACGACGAGAAAGACTCTGTACTCGCTGCGGGAGGTGAGAATAAGATCGGCGCACTGAACACCTCTTGGGAATGACGAAGCGCACTCTGTATCTCGACAGTCGCAGCAGGAGGAGGAACTTGACCAACCAAAGTTCTACCAGGGACGAAATCCCACAGAGGAGTACTTGAAATAAGAGAATGAGACAGAAGGAAAGCGCTACTTCTCTCGGGGTCACGTCGTTCGAGCAGTTGGGAGATCCTCTCTTTCCAGCCACGAAGCTTCGCAACGTTCTGATTATTGAACGTGCAATCTGTCAAGAAGGTGATACAACATTAGGCAACAACATACATGGCATACTCAAAATAAATGGTAACATACTTACGGGCGTCTTGCCAACGGGAAGGAATTTGACCTATCCCCCAGTCACCGAACACCAGGTCACCACGTGCAAGAAAATAATTGGTTTTCCACTTTCGATCGGTATCCGGTAAACCAGTGATCAAAAGAGCACCAGGTTTGCGCGGCTTGATGCCATACCGACCCTTGTCCCTAGAGTGACTCGCCAAGTGGTAGAAGCAGAGAACATCATTCGCTGAGAGACCTACGCTTTGTAGATAGGCCAACACTTCCAGACACAACAAAAGCCTCCACGCGCCAGGCATGAGCTGTGAAGGAGCTATCTCGTAATGATCTAAGACCCCATGAACCAAGCGGGGGATGGGGAATCTAAATCCCATGGAGAAAGGAGTCGTGTACAACGCGGTCCAGCCGCCATGATCTTCGTCAATCAGCTCGTCGGGTTGAGGAAGCCTGAGCTCTATAGAGTCGGGAATGTTATACATGAACCTTACTTGCTGAAGTCCCTCCTCCGTAATAGTGGAGGCCGGGTTTTCAGATAAGCGCTTCAAGGATGCGCGTTTTTGCGCCAACATCCGTCTAAATTCAGAAGGTTCTGGCGCATGAGTCAGATCAGAGGAACTACCGTCCTGACGGTGACTCATCTCAGAAGGCAAGGTCTGTATGGAAAATGGACAAGGTTTCAGATCCTACAACGACTAAGTGAGGCTAAGGAAGTGAGCAATAGTTAGCTTGGTGTGTGCAGTCAGTTAAACGAGCTTAGTGATAACCCACTCAAGGTATCAAACCTAGCAGTAACTCACTCAAGGTATCAAGCCTAGCACTAACTCAGTCAAAGTATCGAACATAGCAACAACTCGGTCAAGGTATCTAACCTAGCAATAACTAACTCAAAGTATGAATTTCAAAAACACATGCCAACAAATAAGGAGCACCCTGGTCGCGCTCCGGGCGCCCCGCGCGCCCCCATTGCGCCCGGCGGCGCCCAAAAACGTACTGCTGGCGTCCGAAATATCTGATTTTTTCTCGTGTCACCCCCTCTTCGCGATCAATTTTCCGTCAAACGAATCTTCCCGCGATTCTGTCAGGCCAAGTATCCGAAACCTACCGGCACCTCAATAATACGAGCGGGACACTCAACCTCGAAACAACCATCGCTACGATGCAAAGTGGCACTCCCACTAGTAAAATATGATCGAGACGCGCACTCCTCCGCTGACACGGTCATACCTCACTACTCTCTAACTCCGCATCCGGACTTAGAGAGTGGGGGGCAAATTGTATGGGCAAATATCCGCCCCACGAGGTGCCCGCAGAATTTATGAACAACCGCTTCGTAAGGATAAAATCCGCGAGGCTTGATAAGGAGGCCCGGTAACGGCCCAAGACGCTAGCATGATCACCAGATCCATACCCGCTTAACACTAAGCATATCTAACACGTGTCGCGCGATAACCACCTCCAAGTACTAAGCTATCGGACGGCTAGAAGGTTATCGCGCAATCCATAACCGCATTAATGGTGAATATTCCGTATCTTCCACTTGAAGATGGACGTTACCGGCCAGTAGCTTATCGCACACGCGGTAACATCCTGACCGTCCCCCAAGAGATTCGAATACTCATCTGACGGTCGATACGTCAGATCCCCTATCTCTTAACGTACTTCCATGAGTAATGTCACAGAATAATTACATCGGTTACGAGCTGACCGTCATCAAGACGACCTTCCTCTACCACTATAAATACAAGAGGCTACAACCAGACCAAGGCATCCAATATTCGACAACAGTACTCGAGTAACCTAATCCATTCTCTCTACTCACTTGCTCTCTCATAAGCATCTCAAAGATCTTCTAATCCTCTCAAAGTCTCTGACTCATTGTCTTAGAAATCGGGAGATAGGGGTCTAATAGTCACAATTCAAACGACAACTAGCTAACCGTATCAACACCCTACGACCACCACCTTGTTGCATAAGAGCCCTCTGGTCTGGAGTATCTCCTATCCAACATTAAGGAGCTGACGGTAACACCCAGCAGTAACTAGCTGGCGGTATCACCATCCTAATACCACCACCTCCTTATCGCATCATTCATCTAGCGATAAGACGCTAGGCGTATCATCCTCATTCATCCTCACCGTCCGATCCACTTACGACCAGCACTCTATTGCGGATCCCTTTACGACCAGCACCTTATTGCAAGTCTCCTTTACGACCAGCGAGTTAACGACAATACTTCATTACCATCACCCTCTTAATTACCGTAAGTAAATCACTACCGTGGGGATCTGTTCCGACAACTTCACGAGCCGCGATACCTAAGCACTCCGACGACGGTTACCCTTCTATTGCTCACTTTGACATTCTTATTTATATTTGACCGAGTATCTGACTTGACCGTCGGAGCCCCCTTAGGCCGGCACCATCCCGGTGTCCCAGAGGCTTCACGATCTCTTCTCTCTTTTTGTGTGCAGGTTCTTTTCGACACGTAGCCGGTCCCCGAAGCATCCGACCCGACCCGACAAGACTTTGACCGTTGACCCGTTGACTGTCAGACTTTCCGACCCGTAGACATTTTACAGTCTACAAACGCTATTAAAGGTCTCAAAAAAGAAGCGGCCCCGGGACCTGACGGTTACCCCCTTTTTTCTTTCAGGCTAACTAGGACACTGTTAGTCCTGATATTCATAATCTTGTTCATCACTTTTTTCTTACCGCTACTTTACCTGAGGAAGCTAATCACACACACATATGCCTTATCCCAAAAACAGCTACTCCTCAGACTCCTGCGGACTATAGACCTATTAGTCTCCTCAATACAACCTACAAAATCATCACGAAAATCTTAGCTGATAGGTTTAAAGATACTCTTCAGGACATTATTACCCCATTTCAAGCGGCTTATATTCTGGGTAGACAAATTTCGGACAATATTATCATAGGGCAGGAGATCATTCACTCCATGAAAAAGATGAAAGGAGCGACGGGTTATTTTGGACTGAAACTAGATATGTCCAAAGCGTTTGACAGGATCGAGTGGAATTTGCTGACTGACATCATGAGGAAACTAGGATACTCTGAGCATTGGATTAAGATGATTGATAGCTGTATCTCTACCTCTTCCATGGCAGTCCTTATTAATGGTCACCCGGGGCCCATATTCCATCCGACTAGGGGTATTAGACAAGGAGATCCTCTCTCGCCTTTTCTTCTCACCTTAGCTATGGAAGGTTTGAGTAGAATGATAGTAGCAGAACGTGACTCTGAGACCTTCCTTGGGTTCCCTACTAATAACCCTGACCTCACCATTTCACACCTTCTGTTTGCTGATGATTGTATTATTTTTTGTCGCAATTCCCTGGATAACATTCACATTCTCAAGAACATTCTTAAAATTTTTTGTGCGTCATCAGGACAGATGATTAACTACAAGAAATCTAATATATTTTACTCCAAGAACTCTCACCCTAAATTCAAGCGTCTTATTATGCGCTCTCTTAAAGTCAAAAATGCGTCCACTTCAGATAAATATCTGGGGGCGCAGCTTTTCATCGGAGCTAATAAAACTAATGCGTTTAAGGATATTCTTGAACAGATCAACAACAAACTAGAGAATTGGAATCACTCATTCCTTTCTCAAGCTGGGCGCACTATCGTTATTTCGACGATAGCTGTTGCCGTACCCCGATACCAAATGCAATGCTTTGCCATTCCTAAAGGTATAAGCAAACGCATTACGACTATGCAAAAGTCGTTCTGGTGGGGTAAGTCCAGAGGTATTTGCACTAAATCTTGGTCGTCTATTTGTCTGCCCAAAGCCATGGGAGGGCTGGGTACTCATCTTCCTGATCTTGATAACAAAGCTATGCTCAGTAAGCTAGCTTGGAGGATTAAGGCAGAGCCCAATGCGATGTGGGTCCGGTTCTTGAAAGCGAAGTAGTTTCCACTTTCAGAAACACCAGGCCCAGCCAAACCTCATCACTCTTGGAACTGGCATACTATTAGGAATCAACTGTATCAAATCGAAGACTTTATGACCTGGGAGGTCCATAATGGTAATAAAATTAACATCTGGAATGATAGCTGGATTCCTGACATTAAATCTCCTCAGAATTATAGTAACGAATCTAGTATGACTACGGTAGCCCAACTTATCAATAACAATGAATGGAATGAGGAGGTTCTTTCTAGAACCTTTGATTACCAGACACAAAACTTAATTAAAGCCATTCCAATCTATGCAGCAGGTGAAGACCAGAGAATGTGGACGTTAACTAAATCGGGTAAATTTGCGGTTAAATCGATGTATAAACACCTGTCCACTAGTATGAATTCCCCTTCTCTCCTCAACCCAAACTGGAAATTCATTTGGAAGCTTCCAACTATCCCCAGAATCTAAACTTTTATCTGGGAAATTTGTACCAAATCCCTTCCAGTTAGGAAAAAAATTGGGAGATTTATTGATAATAACTTGAATTGCCCTAATTGTACGGAAATTGAATCTATAGAGCATGCTCTCCTACACTGTCCACTGGCTAAAAACATCTGGTTCTATTTTAACATCATTTCTGAAAGCATCTTAAATGTGGCTGACTGGATCTTTTCATGGGAACACACTCCTCCTTTTAGCGATCTGGCTTATCAGAATCTTTTAGCTACGATCCTGTGGATCATTTGGAAAACTAGATGTGATCATTGTTTTCAACATGAAATAAATGATCTCTCACATATTATTAATATGATTCAAAACTTCACTAGAAATGATTCCATGAATATAAGCAAGAATAAACCCGTGCATGATAGATGGATGCCTCCGAAACACTCTTGGTTGAAAATTAATGTTGATGCATCGTTTATAAATGTTCATGAAATAACAGGTACGAGTCTCATTATTCATGATTCTGAATCTAAATTCATAGAAGCTCACACATCTATAACTAGAAGCAGAAATAGTGAAGAAGGCGAGGCAATAGCAATTTTAAATGGCCTGATTTGGGCAGCTGAACATAACTACAAACAAATCATAATTGAAAGTGATAATATCAATATCATCCAGAACATCCAAAATAGCAGACATGAAGTTCAATGGCAATCTCGTATTCACATTCGGAAAATTAACGAAGTAAAACATAAGATCGAAAGGGTCAAATTCAATTACTCAAGCAGAAAATCTAATGCTCCGGCGGATAAGCTTGCGAAGAGGGCTCGTAAGAAGAATAAATCGAAAACTTGGTGTAGAATTCCTTATTTTATTCTTCAGTTGTATTGTAATGACATTTTAATTTCTTAATAATATTTATACCTTTAACAAAACAAAAGAACTGTCTGCTCACCTACCATTGATTATTAGGGTGTGCTCCCCTTGGTTTCATATGTTCTAATAACTATGGAAGAATAATATATGACTGCAAATCTATAATAGATTATAAACTTATCTTAGATTGTTTTAAAACGTGATTAGACGCGTCATACTTAGGCATGGCAATTTGGTCCGAACCGGCTGGTTTTCGTCCAAATCCACCCCTATGGGACGGGTTTTATCGACCTATTTATTTAACGATTTGCGTATGGGATGAAATTAAAATATATATAAATAATCGGGTCCGATATTAGATAGTAAACCACACCCTGACCCGACTAGTATGTTATACATTAAATATCTGTTATATTTATACGTCTGCTTCTGAAACCTTAATCCTTTATTATCAATTTAACTACTTCACCTTTTATATTATTTAATTTAGTTATAGTGTTTATGATTGATAAATTTAAATATTCTAAAATTTTGTTAACAATGATATATTACTTCTAGCTAAAATAATTTTTCGAAATAAAATACAAATTTTCTTGTTTGAACCGACCCGACCAATTTCTTATTAAACGAGACGCGTTGGTATTGGTCAAACTATTTTTAATCGGGGCGTGTATGGTAATTAAATGTCCACCCCGATTAATTATTAGAATGGTAATGGTAAAACTCGTTTACTAACAGGACGGAATTGGCAAGGAGGTGAATAACCCCAGACTCGTCTCGTTGACATTCGTAGTCGTACTTGTAATTAAATCAATGAATTTCTTCCTTTGCAGTAAATCAGAGAGTATCTATAAATGTTCATAAATTTGTATATGTAATTAGAAAACAAATGGTAAATTTTTCCTATCATACTTCTGATATGTTGTACTGATGTATTGTCACTTGGTTTGAAACATTCAAACATTAGCTTATATTTAACATTTTTATAATATTGTATAAGTATCTATATAATAAAACACAATGTTTTTTGCTTACTGGGACAAACCAATCATAAATCTCAACCGTTTAATTCGTTTTATCTCAAATCTTGGCTTTTAGATCCATTACCTACCCAAGAAAAAAAAAACGCCAGCGCTTTGGGGAAAGCTAAATAGTTTCCGGGGTGTGAAATTTTACAGGGAATATGCAAAATTTTGAAAATTTTCCGAGGAAACATATTTTATGGGGAATATTTTCTAACTTCTACACCTCATCGTCTTCACCGGCGAAGGTCGCCGACCGTCCAATTTCCGGTCGGCGACCTTCAACCATAAATTTTTTTTTCTTTCTCCTCTCTCTCTAGATCTGATCTAGAGAGAGGAGAAGGAATTTTTTTTTTTTTTTTTTTTATGGTTGAAGGTCGCCGGCCGGAAATTGGGTGAGGTGAAGACGATGAGGTGGCGAATACATGAAGTGGCAGAGAAAGAGAAGTGAGGTGGAGAGAGAGCTGAGGTGGAGAAGCTATTTTGCTTTCCCCCTAAATAAAATTGTCAAACAAAATTGACCAAGTCTTCACACCCAGGAAACTATTTTGCTTTCCCCAAAGCACTGGCCAAAAAAAATATTGTGCACCCACCCAATGCAAGAAAGTAAACGAAAAGATGAATCTGGACGGTCTATTTACACCCTCATTAAATCAAACGGTCCACATTTACACTTTTTTCCTCTTCCATTCGTTAACACCCTCTTCGGTTTTTTTTCTCCATATCCATCTGCCATATCATTCTCGCTATTGCAATTACAATGGTGTTTAACATCCAATCCTACAAATCAATTGTCCACATTTATGATGATGTATCTATCACCCTCTTAATCGTCTGTCTCTGCCATCTTTCTCTCTAACGCATGAGTTTATTAGCCAATAATAATGAAATAATGATGGAATCTGTAACCACACCTCTATTACCATTATTCTTGTTAGAAATTGACCTAAACCAAATTTTAGATTCCATTGGGCCTGGGCCTAAATTGTCTTGGTATTAATATGAAAGGGTTAGATAGAGAAAGCGGATATATATGGAGAAGAGTAGAAGAGTCCAGGTGGTTTTTTCTTTTAAGTTCTTGGTGGCTACTTTGAAGAGTGTATGCAAGTCTAGTGAGAAAAATTAATGGAACTAGTTGGTGATTCCTTTTGTGTATTTAAAGGTTAGTAGTCATTTCTTTGATATTTAACTTTCTTGTGGAAAAGAGATTTGAGTTCATATTTGAATCTAAGTTTGATGAGATTTAGTTGATTGACAATTTTAAGGTTCATTACTTGAGGTTTTTATTTGTGATTAATCTTTTATCATCAAACAACATGGTATCAGAGCCATAATGCTTTAGCATTTTAACACTTTGAGAATCTAGGGTTTGTAAAAAAATTGGGGATCTTGTAAGAAAGATGGAAGATATGGTACAATCTCAAATACCTAGATTAACAAAAGAAAACTATGGACATTGGTCTATCCAAATGAGTGTGTTGTTGGGTTCTCAAGATTTGTGGGATATTGTTCAAAATGGTTATGTAGAACCAAGTTTAGAAGAAGAGGATAGTATGAATGATTTACAAAAAAATGTTCTTAAAGATTCAAGGAAGAATGATAATAAAGCTTTGTTTCTCATATATCAAGGGATAGATAGTCCTACATTTGAAAAAGTATCCGAAGCAAAATCATCGAAAGAGGCTTGGAATATTCTCAAGAATTCTTTTAGAGGAGTTGATAAAGTAGTGAAGGCTCCTCTTCAAATTTTGCGCGGTGAATTTGAAAGGTTGAGTATGAATGAAGGAGAACTTGTTTCCGAATATGTTTCAAGAGTATTGTCTAATGTTAACGAAATGAAAAGGTGTGGTGTAAAATGTGATGATGTTCGGGTGATGGAGAAGATTTTACGGTCTTTGACACCAAAATTTGATAATGTGGTTATTGTTGTTGAAGAATCAAAAGACTTGGAATCTATGACGGTAGATGAATTGATGGAAACATTGCAAATCCATGAACAAAGGGTGAATAGAAATGTTACAAACTCTTCAAATTATTCGGTTGATCAAGTGCTTCAAGCAAAACTAACTTTAGAAGAAAAACAATGTATATCAAAAAAGGAAAAAGACTATAAGAGTTATGGAAGAGGCTATGATAATCATAGAAGGGGCATTGAAAACCAAAGAGGAAGAAATCCTTTTAATAGAGGAAGAACAAATGAATCAAGAGGAAGAGGTAGAGGAAACTTTACTAGACCTTATAATAGTCAAGGTAGAGATAAAAGGGATATTGAATGCTACAATTGTCACAAACTTGGACATTATAGTAATGAATGTTGGTATAAAAATGAAGTGAAGGAAGAATCAAATCTTGTTGAGAACGATGTAGAAATTAATGTGGATCCTACATTGTTATTTTCTTGTGATGGGTTTGATGAATCTCAAATAAATACTTGGTATTTTGATACCGGTGCAAGTAATCATATTTGTGGGAAAAGAGAATTGTTTGTTGAAGTAAATGAAAATGTAAAAAAGGAATATAAAGTTTGGCGACTCTTCAAAGATTCCGGTGCTAGGAAAAGGTAATATCCTCATTCAACTAAAAAATGGCAACCATAGTTATATTTCCGATGTTTATTATGTTCCCGATATGAAAAATAATATTTTGAGTTTGGGACAACTTTTAGAGAAGGGATATGATATTAGATTGAAGGATCTTCATCTCACATTAAGAGATAGAAGTGGAACTCTCATTGCCAAGGTGAAGATGGCGAAAAATAGATTATTCCCTTTGAACATTCAACATGGTGATGTAAAATGCTTAAACTCTATTGTGAAAGATAAATCTTGGTTGTGGCATTTGAGACTTGGGCATCTAAACTTTGATGGGATGAAGACTTTGGCAAGCAAGAATATGGTAAGGGGTTTACCATATATTGATCACCCACATAAAGTGTGTGAAGGATGTATCTTTGGTAAACATCATCAAACAAATTTTTCGAAAGAAGGAAGGTGGAGATCTTATAATCCATTGGAACTTGTGCATACCGATGTTTGTGGTCCATTGAAGCCGATGACAAATGGAGGTAATAACTATTTCTTACTTTCATTGATGATTATAGTAGAAAAACATGGGTATACTTCTTGAAAAATAAATTTGAAGTATTTGAAGCATTTAAAGAATTCAAGAATATGGTTGAAAAACAAAGTGGTTATGTGATCAAGAAATTAAGATCAGATAGAGGTGGAGAATACACTTCAAGAGATTTTGATATGTTTTTTAAAAATTATTGGATTATTCATGAACTTACTCCATCGTACACACAACAACTAAATGGAGTGTCCGAGAGGAAAAACCGCACCATATTAAATATGGCAAGAAGCATGTTAAAAGAGAAAATGTTGCCTAGAAATTTTTGGGGGGAAGCCGTGGCATGTGTCGTATATTTGTTGAATAGATGTCCCACAAAAAGTGTGTATATGAAGACACCGGAAGAGGCATGGGGCTACTACAAGCCAAGTGTGGCTCATTTAAAAGTTTTTGGGTGCATTGCTTATGCAAAGATACCGGAAGCAAGAAGAACAAAACTTGATGACAAAGGTGAAAAATGCATATTCCTTGGTTATAATGAACAAACAAAATGCTACAAGTTATTCAACCCTATTGCCAATAAAGTTCTCTTTAGTAGAGATGTTGTATTTGAAGAAGAAATGGCATGGGAGTGGAAAGGAAAAGAAATTACTCAAGTTGGACTTGAGCTTGAAGGGGAAGAACATGAAAAAGAAGAAGCACCAAGAGAAGTTCAAAGAGAGCCACAAACACCGATGTATAGAGAAGCATCATCATCGTCATCACCTTCATCCTCATCTCCATCATCCTCATCATCGGGGGGAAGTTCTAGTGAAAGACCAATGAAGACAAGAAGTTTGAGAGAAATTTATGAAGTTGTAAATAATGAAGAAGAATTGAATTTGTGTTGTTTTCTCATGGATTGTGATCCTATTAGTTATGAAGAGGCCATCCAAGAAGAAAAATGGGAAAATGCAATGAATGAAGAAATTAATGCAATTGAAAAAATTGATCCGTGGGAGTTGACAAATTTGCCAAAGGGATACTAACCTATTAGCGTGAAGTGGGTGTATAAGACAAAGAAGAATGCAAGTGGAGAAGTTCAAAGATACAAAGCAAGACTTGTAGCTAAAGGTTACAAGCAAAGAGCCGGCATTGATTATAGTGAGGTATTTGCTCCCGTTGCTCGTATGGAAACAATTAGATTGTTAATCTCTATAGCGGCTCAATATCCATAGAAGATTTATCAACTTGATGTCAAGTCGGCATTTTTAAATGGTATCCTAGAGGAAGAGATATATGCTGAACAACCTTTGGGATATGTTAGAAAGGGAAAAGAAGATAAAGTTTATAAGTTGAAGAAAGCCCTTTATGGGTTAAAGCAAGCTCCACGTGCATGGAATGCAAGAATTGATAAGTATTTTCAAGAAAATGGGTTTGAAAAGTGTCCTCATGAGCACACTTTATATATGAAAGTGAAAGAAGATGGAGGTATGTTATTTGTTTGTCTCTATGTTGATGATTTGATATTCACCGGTAATGATTCAAAACTATTTGATGAGTTCAAGAAGAGCATGATTAAGGAATTTGATATGACCGATATTGGGTTGATGGGTCATTTCCTTGGTATTGAAGTGAAGCAAATGGAAAATGACATATTTATTTCTCAAAGTGGATATGCCAAGGAAGTTCTTAAAAGGTTTAAAATGGAGTCATGTAATCCGGTAAACACCCCTCTTGAAAGTGGAGTGGTGTTGAGAAAATGCACAAGTAGAAGTGATGTCGATCCTACATATTTCAAAAGTTTGATTGGAAGTCTACGTTATCTTACATGTACAAGACCGGATATTCTCTATGGAGTTGGGCTAGTGAGTAGGTACATGGAGACCCCGGATGAATCTCACCTTAATGTTGCAAAGAGGCTCCTTCGATATGTTAAAGGTACGGTCAATGATGGTTTATTTTTCTCTTGTGAACAAGATTTTAAGCTTATCGGTTATTCCGATAGTGATTGGGGTAGAGACTTCGATGAAAGAAAGAGTACATCCGGATTTGTATTTTTCATGGGTTACACGGCATTTACTTGGTCTTCTAAGAAACAACTCATTGTGACTTTATCTACTTGTGAAGCGGAATATGTAGCCGCTAGCTCTATGGTTTGTCATGCAATTTGGTTAAGAAATATGTTGAAGCATCTTCAATGACCTCAAGTTGGTCCAACCGAAGTGTTATTTGATAACAAATCGGCTATTGCTTTAGCCAAGAATCCCGTTTGTCATGAAAGAAGCAATCACATTGATACACGCTACCATTTTATTCGTGAACATGTTAAAGAAGGTGATATTGAAGTGATGAATTGCAAGTCTCAAGATCAAATAGCGGATATATTTACGAAGCCTTTAAAGTATGATGTCTTTGAAAGATTGAAGTGGATGTTGGGTACGAGAAGTTATGGAAATTTGGTTTAAGGGGGGATGTTAGAAATTGGCCTAAGCCAAATTTTAGATTCCATTGGGCCTGGGCCTAAATTGTCTTGGTATTAATATGAAAGGGTTAGATAGAGAAAGGGGATATATATGGAGAAGGCTAGAAGAGTCCAGGTGGTTTTTTCTTTTAAGTTCTTTTTTTATTTGTTGAGTGAAAAACTAAACAAAATCCACAGAGCCTAACTAAAATACGAAAGTAAAGATTCAGGAAGATCCGATAGAGCCCGCCATATCCAGGTACCCATATTCCTGCGACTCCATTTAGCTAAAATATCAACTTTCACATTTCCTTCCCTATTGATGTGAGTGTATATAACTTTGATGAAATTTTCTTCTAGCTGACGCACTTTGTCAATGAGCTTGCCTGCTTGCCAACCAATATCTGCCTGTTCCCTGTTGACAGTTAGGACAATATTACTATTGTCACTTTCAATATGAAGATAATCAATATTCTTTGATGTCGACCATTGGAGAGCTTTGACAATTGCCCAGCATTCACATTCTTCTGCATTTTGGCCTCTATAATTACATGCCGAGGCAGCGAGAAAGTTGGCTTGGTCATCGTACATGATACATCCAATGCCAGCTATTTCCTTTCCGTCCATAAAAGAGGCGTCTATGTTGATCTTAATGTAAGGAGCTTTCGGAGGAGACCATCGGATATTTCTTTCAAGTGGTTGAGATGGAAAAGGGTGCTTGAGAAGGTTCGGTGTGCTATTTACTTGATCAATAACCATCATGGGTAGAATCTTAGCATTAGAAAAGCATCTATCACACCTCGCTTTCCAAATCTGCCAAAGTATATTTGCGAAAAGATCGCTTATCTGCTCATCAATATCTTTCCATGAAATAATCCAGTCAATAAGACTTTTAATTTTGCCTGATATAATATTAAAATGAAACCATACCACTGTAGCCAAATCACAATGTAATAGTGCGTGAATCAATGTTTCAGGAGCCCGACAGAAAACACAGTCAAAGTTATGGCCAATAAACTGCCTAATTTTACCGCGGACCGGTAAGCTGTTCGTACAACATTGCCAAAGGAATAGTTTGATTTTTGGTTGAATAGGTAGATTCCAAATGAAGATCCATTCCTTAGTCTCATAGTCATAATGTTCAGTACGTAAATAATAATAATACATGGATTTAATGGTAAATTTACCTGATTTGGTAAGCGTCCATCGTGCAATATCATCCATTTGTTTCTGTAAGTTTATGCTCAAAATAGAGTTACATATATCATCATTAAAGCATTGAGTTATTATAGTCGTATTCCAATGATTATTGATAATAAGTTGAGAAACCTTTGTGGCTACTTTGAAGAGTGTATGCAAGTCTAGTGAGAAAAATTAATGGAACTAGTTGGTGATTCCTTTTGTGTATTTAAAAGTTAGTAGTCATTTCTTTGATATTTAACTTTCTTGTGGAAAAGAGATTTGAGTTCATATTTGAATCTAAGTTTGATGAGATTTAGTTGATTGACAATTTTAGGGTTCATTACTTGAGGTTTTTATTTGTGATTAATCTTTTATCATCAAACAACAATTCTTCCTCTCTCTTTGTAGGGATGAATTATAACTGTTAAGAGCTTGATTTGAGGAAAGGACATGAATGGCAGTAAGTTCTTCTGGAGCGATTAGGGTTTCATATCTTCCTTCTCATATTTCTTCTTCTCTTTAACATAAATTGTTTAATTGTGAATTTGATTTGAAGAAAGAGCATGGTATACAAATTTCATTTTTGTGTAGTTCGGGGATTCGTATATGGCTTCTCAGATCTCTTCTTCTCTTCAACATGAATTGTTTAATTGTGAATAACTTCATTAAAAACACCAAGTAGTTGATTACTTCTTTATGGTTGTCTACCAAGCACATTGGGTGTCAAATTGGCTGATGAAGAATTTAAGGTAAAAGCTACTAATCTTTATTTTATTTTCTTCATGTTCTGATCATTTCAAAATTTCTCATGTTATTTTTGTTGGGTGCTAAGGAAGATTATGGATTTATATAACTTGAGAAAAGATATTTGATTGCTAGATAACTTAATTTTTTTCTGATTTTTCTAACTTGTTTTTTTTGCTTGATCAACAACATTACAAAACACCTCTATTTATAGTAGAGGATTTAGCACATCTAGCAAAGCCTAGAGACTTCCACATTGGAACTTACAAGTCATAGTCTAAGCTTATCTCTAGTCTAAACTTATCTCTAGTCAAACTTCTCTAGACCCATCAATCTTGAAGACCACCACAACTCATTTACTCTCCTCAAGATTTTTCTAACACACTTAGAAATTACAAATTACATTTTTTAACACCCCTTCTTAATTTGTAATTTGCATGTAGTTCTTGAACTTGAGAAATTTTTCCGTTGTAATAGCTTTTGTGAAGATGTCGGCCCATTGCTCATTGGTGTTGACAAATTGAAGTTGAATTTCTTCTTGTTGTACCAAATTGCGAATGAAATGATGACGAAGTTCAATATGCTTTGTGCGGTTGTGAAAAACCGGATTTTTCGTCATTGCTATTGCGGACATATTGTCACAATAGATAGTTGTCGGACCTTGTTCCTTTTGAAATAAATCTTCTAGAATTCTCCTTATCCAAACGACTTCACATGATGCATCGGTAGCGGCAATATACTCAGCCTCCGCTGATGATAAAGCAATAGTCTTTTGCTTTTTTGATGCCCAAGCAATAACTTTAGATCCCAACTTAAAAACATATCCGGACGTACTTTTCCTATCATCAAGAGAACCAGCCCAATCACTGTCAGTAAAACCCACTAATTTGTTTTCATCTTCAGTCACATATTTTATTCCATGGTTTTTTGTTCCTTGAATGTAGCGTAAAATACGCTTGGCAGCGGCAAAGTGAATTTTACTCGGCTCACTCATGAATCTAGAGATGAGACTGACGGGATAAACAATATCTGGCCTTGTATTTGTTAGATAAATAAGAGACCCAATCAAACTTCGATAAATTTTAGGATCGACCTTAGGTGCTCCGTCATTTAATTGCAATTTTTCATTTACACCAATAGGTGTAGCAACAGGCTTGCAATTTGACATTTGAAATCTTTTTAATAGGTCTTCAACATATTTCTCTTGGGAAATAAGGATTTCTCCTTTTGATTGACGAACTTGAATTCCGAGAAAGTATTTCATGAGACCCAAATCTGTCATCTCATATTCCTTCATCATGGATTTCTTGAATTCTTCAACCATCCTTAGATTTGTGCCTGTAAAAATTAGATCATCTACATATAAACAGACAATTAGAAAATTATTTCCTTCTTTCTTCACATATAAAGATGGTTCACTTTTGCTTTTGTGAAAATTATTTTGCTGAAAATATCTGTCAATTTTACTATTCCATGCTTGGGGGGCTTGTTTTAAGCCATATAAGGCTTTCTTTAGTCTGTATACTTTATTTTCTTCTCCTTTTATTTTGTATCCTTCCGGCTGCTCAACATAAACTTCTTCTTCCAATTCTCCATTTAAAAATGCTGATTTAACATCAAGTTGAAAAACTTGTAACTTCATTTGAGCGGCTAATGCAAGAACAATTCTGATTGTCTCCATTCTTACTACCGGAGCAAATGTTTCATTAAAGTCAATACTGGGTTGTTGAGAATAACCCTTTGCAACTAGGCGAGCCTTATGTTTTTTAATTGATCCATCTTCATCAAATTTGGTCTTGTAAATCCATTTTAATCCAACAACATCTTTTTCTTTTGGAGGATCTACAAGTTCCCAAGTTTGATTTTTTTTTTATAGTTGTCAATTCTTCATTCATGGCATTTCTCCATACTTCTTCTTTTTCTGCTTCTTTGAAATTTTGTGGTTCATAAGTGAAGAAAGAAAAACCACATGATTCGTAGATATCATTTAGAGAACGTGTCTTTCTTGGAGGTGATTCGGAATCCGAAGAATCCTCATCAAAATTTGGAGAACTTTCAACTCCTCTATTTTCAGAAATTTGTGGCATCTCAGATAAATTTGATGAAGGAGAACTTTGATCTTCTTGACAATCATTAATTTGGAAAAAATCAAATTTATTTTCAATTTGAGAAGAACTTTCTCCCCATTCCCAAGATTTCATCTCATCAAAAATAACATCTCGAGAAATTACCAATTTATTAGAGATGGGATCAAGAAGACGATAACCTTTGGATTCATTACTATAACAAATGAAGATGAATTTCTCACCCTTCTCATCAAATTTTTCTTTCCTCAAAGGAATGTGAGAATATGCTAGACAACCAAAAATTTTGAAAAAATCTACTTGAGGTTTTTTCCCATGCCAAGCTTCATATGGAGTAATATTTTGAACTGCTTTTGTCGGAGACCGATTTAATAAGAATACCGATGTATTTACTGCCTCAGCCCATAGATTATTTGGAAGCCCTTTTCCCTTCAACATGCTTCGAGCCATTTCTGCAATTGTCCGATTCTTCCTTTCGGCCACACCATTTTGTTGTGGACAATAACGAACTGTGAGCTCTCTTTTAATTCTTTTTCTTTGCAATAATTCATGAAAGGTTTATAAATGAATTCTCCACCTCGGTCAGTTCTGAGAGTCTTCAATTTTTGGCCACTTTGTCTTTCTACAAGAGCCAAAAATTCTAGAAAAAAACCAAATGCTTCTGATTTTTGCTCAAGAAAATAAATCCACATCTTTCTTGTATAATCATCAACAAATAAGAGAAAATATCTCTTATTACTAAGTGAAGGTGTTTTAGTCGGTCCAAAAATATCGGCATGTACCAATTCAAGTGGTGCAAGGGCTCTTGAAGAGACTTTTGGAAAAGGAAGCCTATGCATTTTTCCGTAAATACACCCTTCACAAATTTCATCATTTTTTGAGATGTAAGGAAGACCAACCACCATATCTTTCTCTTTTAATAATTTCAACCCTTTATAATTCAAATGACCATATCTCAAATGCCAAATATGAGCCATATCAACTTCACTTTTGAATGAAACATTCTCACATTTTGGCATAATAAGATAGAAAACATTATTTGAGGTCATTTGGACAGTGACCACAATAAGATTTGTTCTTTTATCAACAATCTCACATTCTCCATTGTCAAAATGTAGAGAGTAATTTCTCCTCATGAGTTGCCCAACACTTAAGAGATTTTGTGTTATACCGGGAACATAAAGAACATCATGAATAAATTTATCACCTTTATTTGTAGCTACTCCAATCACACCTTTTCCTCCGGCAGGTTTTAATTTTCCATCACCAAGCTTTACTTGAGTAGAAACATTTTTTTCAAGTTCTACAAATAATTCTCTATTTCCAGTCATATGATGGCTGCATCCGCTGTCCAAATACCAAATATCCGATGGTGGTGTTTCAACATTCATGCAAGAAAATAACTGTGCTTCTTGTTTTTCTTCTATAAAATTAACTTCACTTTTTCCTTTTTGAAACCAACAATCTCTTTGAGAATGATTGGGAATTTTGCATTTGGTGCATTTAAACCGACATTCCTTAGATTCATGACCAACTTTTTTGCAACAGAAACAATAAGGAGCAGAATTTCCTTGAGAATTTTTTGTGTTGACGAACTTCCCTCGATTGTGTTCTTTTCCTTGAGATTGGAAAGAACCTTGCCCTTCTTGATGCTTTTCAAAATAATTTCTTTTTTGAAAAACCTTACTTCCTTTTTTTTGTTGTTTTGAAATATTAATCTTTGATTGAAATGCTTGCTCCACGGGACTACTTTGATATCTATTGATTCGACTTTCATGAGCTTCAAGAGAACTAATTAGTTCATAAAAAGAGAGAGAAGATAAATCTTTGGATTCTTCAATTGCGGGTACAACATGATCGAATTTTTGCGGTAAACTTCGAAGAATTTTTTGCACGATTTTTTTGTCTTCGATAGTATCTCCAAGACTTCTAATTTTGTTAATAAGTTCAGTGACACGAGATGAAAAATGTTGAATATTTTCACTCTACTTCATTCCCAAATTATCAAATTCTTTCCACAATGATTGAAGCTTAATAACAATAACTTTTTCGGAACCTTGAAATTCCTTTTTCAAAATATCCCATGCAATTTTAGCTTTAGTTGCACCCATAATTCTATGAAAGATCGATTTACTAACCCCTTGTTGGATGTATTGCAATGCTTTTGCATCCTTTTTAATTAGCTCTTTCAATTGAGCTATTGTTTTGCCTTCTTCTTCATAACCTTCATCAACTAATTCCCATAAATCTTGTGATACATAAATTGTCCTCATTTGAATGCTCCAATAATCATAGTGTTCTCCATCAAAAATTGGTATGGAATTAGGTGAAAGATTGAAGGTGGAATTTGAAGATGGTGTTGTCATTTCTTTATGAGATTAAAATAGATAAAGGGGATAATTGGCTCTAGATACCAAATTTGTTGGGTGCTAAGGAAGATTATGGATTTATATAACTTGAGAAAGATATTTGATTGCTAGATAACTTAATTTTTTTCTGATTTTTCTAACTTGTTTTTTTTGCTTGATCAACAACATTACAAAACACCTCTATTTATAGTAGAGGATTTAGCACATCTAGCAAAGCCTAGAGACTTCCACATTGGAACTTACAAGTCATAGTTTAAGCTTATCTCTAGTCTAAACTTATCTCTAGTCAAACTTCTCTAGACCCATCTATCTTGAAGACCACCACAACTCATTTACTCTCCTCTAGATTTTTCTAACACACTTAGAAATTACAAATTACATTTTTTAACAATTTTAACCCTTAAACTTACATTTTGTCATCAATTGAAAAACAATATCTCTTTGTTACTGTGAAATTGAGGGTTGATTAGTTTCATCTTATTCTTGAATTCTTAAAGGTACTTTGGTTCATATTTCTAGAATATGAGAATAAAGAGTTTTTCCAATAGTTTGGCTTCATTGTTGGGATTTGATTATAGGTACAACTATTCAACTGCTGAGATTAATGTTATTTTTATGTTTCGTTCTTCGGATTTTCTAGATTTGTTGGCTAAACCCTACTATTATAATTATGGGAGAATTTGACATACACCCCCACTATTATATGAATATTAGGACTACACCCCCACTTTTTGAAAACTTTTGATATACACCCCCACCTGGACGGAAACCGTCAACTCAGAGTTAAGTTGGGTGTGTGCGAAACACACGCGCCAACCATGACGATTTTACCCTTTTGTAGTTGTTGAAATATTTTGAGCGATTTTGACATACACCCCCACTATTATATGAATTTTTGGACTACACCCCCATTTTTTGAAAAAAACAAAATTTTTCAATTTGCCCTCCAACGATCATCTTTTACCTTTTGTCTTATAAATTTATTTATTTTAGACAAGCTAAAAGGTCAAAGCGAAAGAACTATTTGAAATATCAAACTATAGAAAAGATGGGAGGAACTATTTGGGATATCCCAAATAGTTCCTCCCATCTTTTCTATAGTTTGATATTTCAAATAGTTCTTTCGCTTTGATCTTTTAGCTTGTCTAAGATAAATAAGTTTATAAGAAAAAAGGTAAAAGATGATCGTTGGAGGGCAAATTGAAAAATTTTGTTTTTTCAAAAAATGGGGGTGTAGTCCAAAAATTCATATAATAGTGGGGGTGTATGTCAAAATCGCTCAAAATATTTCAACATCTACAAAAGGGTAAAATCGTCATGGTTGGCGCGTGTGTTTCACATACACCCAACTTAACTCTGAGTTGACGGTTTCCGTCCAGGTGGGGGTGTATATCAAAAGTTTTCAAAAAGTGGGGGTGTAGTCCTAATATTCATATAATAGTGGGGGTGTATGTCAAATTCTCCCTATAATTATTCTTGCCTCATTTGTTTAGGATTTTGAATGAAAATCGAATCAATAGATGATGAAGCTTGGTATCGAAGTACGATGAAGCTTGTTCACTAGAATGTATTTCATTGTGAGGGGTAAGGAATAGATGATGTCGATGATCTATTATTGGCTATCTAAGCAGCCAAGCAGGTATTATCTTAATTGTAAAACCATTGAACACTTAACAACTTATTCATTTTTTTTAAATGTCAAGTATTGATTTTAAAATTGTTCATGTTTTTGCTTGAATCATGATTATCTTAGCTACGCGCTCTATGTACTGATAATACTTACCCATTTATCCACTTCATTTTCTACTTTAAAATTTATCGTCATATTTATTCCAAGTCTTGTTGCTCGACTTCTGTCTAATTTGTTTGTGCTTATGCTGAACCCATCCTTGCATTTACTTTTTAAAACTAAACTTTGGGTATCAAGCAAATCATATTTAATTATTTAGGGATTGTTTTTCGAGAGGATTTGTATCAGTACTCCTGAATTATTGACTCTTACATACAGGGGCGGCCCAGGCCCAAAGCAGCCAAAGCAGCTGCTTTGGGCCCCATTTGGAGAAGGGCCCCCAAAGTATACTTGTTTATAGGCACCCGGTTAAGAAAAAAAAATTGAAGGAGCTGCTCCTTTAAAGTAGTCCGTGAATCAAAGGGAACTACTCGTTTCTCAAAAAAAGGGACTGCACGTGACCTCCCCTCAGTGGACAATTGAATGAAGGGTGCTTCTAAAGGCACCTGACCAAACAGCTGTTAGCATCCAAAAATATTGTTGACTCAAGTCAATGATTTTTGACCCGAGGTCTCTATAAGCACCGGTTTTTAATGTGGGTGACGTTCACCTTCGTTTACTTCTTCCATCTTCTTCTTCCAACAAAAAAGGAATCCTAATCAATTCTTCTTCCAAAACAAAACCCTAGAAAAGAGTGCAACATTCTCCGACAACGGCGACGGCAACGTCTCCGACACCTACCGGCGACTATTCTTTTATTCGAAAAAAATCAATCCGGGTGATTTATTCATCATACAACTGTGTTACATCTAATTTATAGCTTCTTTATATCATCTTTTGAAAAGAAATTAGGAAGTTAACCATGGAAGAAGAGAGTTCTAAAAATTTAACAACTACATCGATTCCAACTCTTTCACCTATTTCCGGGCAAGGAGAAGTTTCTCATGAGGTATACAACCATTCCCCGACCCTATTTTATATGTTTTTGTACGTGTTGTGTGAGTTTTTGAAAAAACCAAAGTGAAACTTCGGTGACGCGGACGGACTGAACCAGTCCGGTACTTTTTAGTCATTAACGGATCGGTCTATCCGTTTATAAATGAAAAGTCACGGACTCAACAGTCCGTGCCCTTGTAGATTTGGACGGATAGACTGATCCGTCCTTAGCTGATAAATCCCGGACTCGTTCAGTCCGTTCCATCCTGAAGATTTTTTTTATCTTTAAGTGATTTTTATGTTTTTTTCACCTTTTGACAGATTCCTGACCTTAATATTGTTCCTATTGAAGAGGAGTACCATGCCGAAGAAGAAAATCGACCTTCAAATGATGGGTGTCAATTTATTAGTATTGATGTTGGTCAGTATTTTGTGACTGAAGATGTTTTTCAAACTAAAGAGGAGTTAATCGGTTGGGCTCAAGAAATTGGGAAAAAACATAAGTTTGTAGTATTGACCTCCAGGTCAGGTAATAGAAGAGGTGGACAGAAACCCCGGTTAGAATTATGTTGCGAAAGAAGTGGAGTATTTCGTTCACATGAGAAGAAGGATTTAGTTCCAAAATCCCATCAACCACCTATAAAGAAAAGGAAATCGAACACCAAAAAATGTCAATATCCGTTCAAGCTCAAAGGAATATCGGGGGTTAATGACACGTGGAAAGTGTCAGTTGTGTCTGGAATCCATAACCACGAGTTAGCTGAAAGTCTTCTAGGTCACGCATATGTGAATAGGTTGAAACCCGATGAAAAAGCTGTTGTGAAACATCTATTAAAAATTGGTTCGAAGCCAGCTCAAATTCTTTCTCAAATTCATGAACAATTCAAGGATAACACATCAACGTTGAAAACCATTTACAATGCACGTGCGAACATACGTATGGAAAACCAAGAAGGAAGGAGTCCGATGCAACAAGTCATTAAGTTTTTGGTGGAACACCATTACGTCTACCATTTTTCAAAGAACGAAGACACTGATGAGGTAACAAATCTATTTTGGGCACATCCTGATTGTATTCGATTATTACAGAGTTTCCATACCGTGTTATTGCTCGATTTTACGTATAAAACCAACCGATTTAACAAGCCATTGCTTGAGATTGTCGGGGTAACTTCTACGTTGAAATCTTTCACCGCGGCCTTTACATTTATGGATGGGGAGACAACTAATTAGTACACATGGGCCCTTAATCGTTTGCGGACGTTGTTTCCTCCCAACTCAATGCTAATGGTGTTTATTACCGATCGTGAACTTGCACTGATTAACGCCATTGGTGAAGTCTTTCCAAATGCTCAAAGGTTGCTATGTACTTTCCACATCGACAAGTGTGTGGTAGCCAAAGTCAAAGGTCATTTCAAACAAGAACAATTCAATGTGTTTATGACAATATTTCGAGCTATCATGTATGCTGAGACTGAAAGTGGTTATAATGAGGCGGTGGAAACTTTTGTGAAGTTTTGGTCAAATACACATCATAAAGATGTTAGTTATGTTCAAGATACCTGGTTGGGATTGAAAGAGAGATTTGTGACTGCATGGACTAACGGGGTTATTCGCATGGGAAATACTACAATAAATCGTGTGGAAGGTGCTCATTCCAAATTGAAGAGATATCTATGTAGCTCCGAAGGTAACTATGTTACGTGCTGGGAATATATGCATATCATGACGGAAACCGAGACATGTGAAATTATAACATCTTTTGAGCACAGTCATATTAAGGTGAAGGAAGGGCATCAAATCAAGTTTTTTAAAGAGCTACGTGGTTATGTCTCGCACGCGGCATTAGATCTTATGGTAGATGAGATCGACCGTGCAAATGGGATTGATATTAACGTTCAAAATTGCGGATGTGTTCTAAGGTATGTCTATGGTCTCCCTTGTGCTCATGAGATGGTATCTTTGATGAATCAAGATAAGGTATGTCCAAAGGACATCATTCACCCTTAGTGGACCAAGCTATCCATTAACCCGACTCCGCCGATTCATAATGATCTTGACGCATCACATGAGATGGAGCACCTTTATTTAATGTGGGATAAATCCAGTGATGCTGAGAGGACCGCAATACTTGAGAAGTTGAGGGAAATTTCTTTTCCGGTCATCACAAACTTGTGTGAGCCATTGCAACAAACAAAGACAAAAGGGGCTCCGAAACAAAGAAGAATTCGCAAAAAAGAAAAAGAAGCTGCAAAATCTACTAAGAGGAACCCATCTGCTTTCGAATATGCAAAGTGTGTTGATGAATGTGTTCCCTCCACTCAGACAGTACGTAAAGTTAACAAAGTAACCAAAGCACCGAAAGCAACCATACCCAATTTTGAAAGATACAAAGGACAGATTCCACCAGTTATGGATCCATTCTTGGATGACATTATAGATGTGCCAGGCGATGGTCATTGTGGGTTTCATGCCGTTGGTAAAGGACTTGGGTTTTCACTAGAAGATGGTTGGAAACAAGTTCGCGAAAATGTCATAAAAGAACTTGAGGATCAATACACACTCTACAAAGAAATGTTTGGAATAAGAGATTACACTCAAACATTAAGTGCCGCGAACAACTTCAATTTTACATGTCCGGAAGATTGGTTCTACATTCACCCGTACACTAGTATAGTTTGAAGGAGTTGAAGGAGATGTCCTTCGACCAAGGTGACAATGCGAAAAATTTGTCGGATAGGACAATTGATGTGGAAGATCATCAAGTCCGATTCATTTAGGGATCGTAGAGTTGTAGCTAGAGACCAACTACGATCGTCGAATTACGAAGTAATTCGCGGCTAACTTCGATCGGATCCTACAACGGGTTACACATAAGAGTGACAAATTGATCTAGGATATGACTAGTGGGAGTGAGATATAATCATGGGAGTGTCCCATAAACATATCTCATAGGCCTAAAAAGGAATTAGGCAAAGATAGTACAAAAAGGCCAAAAACAGGGTTTTTGGGCCTTGGCCGATTCGGGCACTTTTAGGGTTCGGATTGGGCTGAATTTTGGAGGGACGTTTCCTTATGTTATGAACATTAAATCTGCCAATTTTGGCTGGGTTTGGACGTCATCTCCTTAGGGAATTGAGAAAATACCAATAGTTGCTATTTTCGACTATTTCCCTAAATGTTATTCTAAAGGGTGTTTTGGGAAACCTAAAAGGAGGTGGATTCTTATTAGGGTTCTATATAAACACTCTTAGGGCAGAGAATAAGGTGTGGAATTTCTCTCTAAGCTTTCTTACTCTACCACATCAAGTAGAGAGGAGAAAGTGAGCTAATTCCCAAGCTATCTTCTAGTCAAGCAAGAAGAAGGTCTTCTTATTATCCAACCACCATTGGTGTGCTAGATATACAACAAGGTGGGAGATCAAATTGATTGCTCGTGTCCCAAGTAGAGGAGCTACACTTGAAGCTCTTGGTCTTCTTCAATCAATTCAACTAGTTCGAGGGAAAAGCGATTAAGGTAATCTACTATCTCCGTTAGTTTAATTACTAGTTTTGCATGTGATCCTGGGAATACTAGTGTAGACATTAGATGTCTTATTTCCGCTATAAACACTAGTATAAGGGTATAAATCCCTACAGTGGCGTCAGAGCCTCTTGCAATGAACTAGTTTTTGCTAAGAATTGAACTAGTTCATATTGGATATGATTGATAGTTTAATAAATTGAGTTTATAAAAGTATTTTAAAAGTGTTTTAAAATTATTTAAACTCACAATTTGATGTTATTGAATGGGATTCAATGAATTTCAAATTGAGAATCAAATTGATGATTGAAAGTGTTTTAAAAACTCAATTTGATTGAATTTCGGACTAATCCATGCTTGATTAAGTTGATAATTATGTTTAAAAGAGTTTTAAACATAAAAATTTGATTAATTTTGAATTGGATTCAAAGATTTTTCAAATTGATTTCAAAATTGTTATTTGAAAAAATTTCAAAAACCTAGATTTTGATCCAAAATTGGTTTGATTGAGAGTTGTTTTTAAGTTTTGGAAACTTTTGAAAAACAAAAATTTGGAATTTTAGAAGTGTTCTAAAAGGAGTGTTTTGAGTTTAGGAAACTCCCAAAACAAATTTGGAAAATTTTAAAAGTTTCTAAAAGTTTTGAAAAATTTTAGAAGTGTTCTAAAAGGAATTTCAAAATTTTAGAAAAGCTATAAAATTGGAAAATAGCAACTTAGAGTTGCATAAGAAATTTTTTTTTTGGAAACTAGGGTTTTTGGAGAAACCCTAGTGTCCGGCCGGTCAGAAGCTCCTGGATGCGTCCTCTGGACGCGTCCAGAGCAGCTGCTGAGACGCGTCTAGGACGCGACCAGCAGCTGCAACAGAAGCTTCTGGACGCGTCTTGGAGACGCGTCCAGAGCAGCTGTTGGGACGCGTCTTGGAGACGCGTCCAGAGCAGCTGTTGGGACGCGTCTTGGAGACGCGTCCAAGTCGCGTCTAGGACACGACCAGCAGCTGCGGAGGGAGCTTCCTGGACGCGTCTAGGACGCGTCCAGAGCACTCGACCAGACGCGTCTTGGAGACGCGTCTGGGAGGTTCTGGGTGTCTCGGACTAGTCCGAGACACCTAGTGTTGGTCCGGTCCAGCACCAGACACGTCTAGGACGCGTCTGGTACATGGACTAGCGTCCTGGCTCCGGCCCGGACGAGACCAGGCCTTGATAGGCCTCGGCCAGGACATGCCGGCCCTATGGGCCGTGCTATGTCCGGACCTTGTCCGAGCCCTTTTTAGGCTTGGGCTGGGGACTTGTCTAGGACTTGTCCCGGGCTTTTTCGAGGCTTTTCGGACCACGAAAAGGGACCATCATTCGAGTGGGAGTTTTTGCCAAAATTTCTTCCGATTCCAACCAAATAATTCCAAAATCAATCCGGGCCATCCAAGGGCCCAAGACGGATTTCTCTTTAAATTGATTTATGAAATCATTAAGAAGAATCGAACCAATATTTTTTCCGAAATTGACCCGGGCTTTCTCAAGCCCAAAACGGAGTTTTTCTTAAAGTTGATTTTAGAAATCATAAGAGATAAAACGAGAACGCACCATTAGTCGAATTCTTCGAATTTAGACTTAAGGTAGGTCATGTGACATGTGATGTCAACAAAAGTATCTCCCAAGATAATCATGCATATATAATTCTTAGCCTTGATATATTATATGATTGCATGTGTTGTGAATGCGGGAAACTAGTATGGCCATAGATTTATATCTTTATTCTTGTTTTAAGCACGGATGGGTGCATGCTTTGTAATTAATTTTAATTTCAAGTTTATACGATCTGCGAATCGTTAGAGTCTTGTAATTAGAGTTTAGGGTCAATGAGTCCATTGAAGAAAACTCAAGGATGGAATCCAAAGGCGAGTGGGAGAAATCAATGGAGGTTCAAAGATGGAGATCTAGACGAACCAAAAGGCGAAACAAGAAGAAAACCAAAGGAGATTAGATCTTCTAGGTTAGGGGCCATACTAGGATCCATATCTGCCTGATTTACTTTCTCGCGCGCATTTACTTACTTTTTACGCTTTATGTCGTGCGTGTTAGTTAGGCTAAATAGTTCACTATAACAAACGCCAGACTAGCGTAAAAGTCCCCAAAACGTAATCTTGAGTAATCGCCTATCCAGATTAAGACACTCGTTGCGCCCTTGTTCGAGCAAGGTGGGTCGGCCTTCGCAGAGTACCTCCTCTACCTTGGGACAATGCGGGTAGGTCTATAGAAGAGGCCTACACGTCTAAATGGTTCTACTCAACGAGATCAGCAAGAGAGTCTTGGATACTCGAGACAAAAGGATAGATTAATAATTCATTAATGAAATCTATCAACTAAGAGTCATAAGGTATGATCAGTGAAGTAGTTCACTCACCCGGAACGACGGAGTCAAAGGGTAGGGCCTTCGTCCGCTTTACTCCGAAGAACTAGGGTCTTGGAATCACTTATTCAATCGGGGACGATTTTATTGAATAATGTGGGAAAACTAAGTTTTTTCAAAAACGATAACGAGTTTTAAAACTTTGCCATTTCTTTTATGTAGTTCAAAGATGACAAAAGATATTTTCAACTTCCGCTCACTTCTCGACAAGGAGAAGCTAAATGAGCACAACTTCCTTGACTGGGAGAGCAACCTGGGAATAGTTCTCAGGATGGAAGGAAAGCAACATCTACTAGAAACTCCAATTCCTATATTGGATGATAATTCGACTAAAGAAGAGATAGATGAAGAAAGGAGTGTGCGGAAAAAGGCAGAGCCTGTAACTTGCTTAATGCTAGCAACCATGGAACCGACTCTGCAAGAGCAGTTCATAGACATGGATGCTTACTCCATGATGCGACAACTTCGGGAAATGTTCCAGAAACAGTCGAGATTGGAGAGGTTTGAAACCTCCAAAGCAATTATGGACATGCGCCTTGAAAAGGGAAAACCAGTTGGGCCTCATGTTTGTCAAATGATCAGGCTCATGGGCAAGCTGGCTAAACTAGGTTTCCCTTATAGCCAACAGACGGCTACCGACACTATCCTTCACTCCCTCCATAGTGGTTTTAATCAGTTTAAGATGAACTACAACATGAATGGATGGGATAAAACGTTGGAGGAGCTTCATTCTACGCTTCTAACAGCCGAAAAGGACGTCGCTATAAAGGAGACTAAGAAGGACGTTCTTATGGTACAAAAGGACAAAGGGTTCAAGAAAGGTGGAAAACAGAAGAAGAAAACCGCGTCAAAAGGTAAAGGCAAACGAGTTGCCAAACCTAAAGACAAAGGTCCTCCTCCTGACACCATATGTTTCTACTGTGATGGCAAGGGCCACTGGAAAAGAAACTGCCCTAAGTTCTTGGGGGACAAGAAGAATGGAACAGTGGCTTCCAATTCAAGTATAAACAGTTAACTTATCAAATGCTGTAAAATTCCCAAACCTTGGTATATGATACCTAAAATTGCCCTATCATTGTGAATGTACAGGCGCAGCTGGGAACTGAGTATTTGGCTAAGGAAGACAAGATCCAAGAGGGAGCAGAAGCCTCGACTGCTAAGGATGCTGAAAGGGATCGAAGTCTACTTTAGGCACTATTCTAGATTAATCGTTTTTCTACTTTTTTAACATCATCTCTGTACTAAGTATTATGGAGAATCAATAAAGAACTTTATTTCTAGATTGAGATGTTAATAAGTGCTAAATTTAACAAACTATACCAAAAGATTCTAAAACTTGGTCAAAAACCTATAAGATAGGTTCATCCCAATCGGAAAGGGATGAGGACAACAAGTCCACTATAACCAAAACATGAATCAAACTGACAAGAAAGAAAGCCTTGAGTCGGAAACAGAGATTGATCTTCAAACGCACTTCTAACCTATCCATATTTGGAGTGTCCAAATGGATTAAGATGAAGAACACGAATCAAACTCTATCCTCCAAATCCATTAGTCTAGACACAGCTTCTCACAAAACTACCAAAATTCCGTCTAAAGCTAAATCTGTAAAAGCGTTACAAAACTAGCTAATATCTGACGCAATTTCTTTTGAAAGAAATTTGGGCTTCTTCCATAACCAATCAAGAGAACAAAGTGTTTGTTGCTCATGATAGTATTCTTCTAATAATTAGCACTAATTATTACAAGAATAAGTGGGAGAAAAGTACAAGTCAATTTAATTTGGTCATGAGAAGAATCATGAAGAGTCATGAAGAACAACCATGAAACTTGTACAAGACGATTAAATTCGACCAAGAGCAACAAACCGCGGCTCCTCGGAAAAGGAAAGGTTAAAGATATGATCTTATAAACCCACCGCACAAAAGCGAATGTCATTCGCCGGAGAACTCTCAAAACAAGTGAAAGTGTCTCTAAAGGAATATCTCAAAGTAGTTGAAAAAATTCCAAATTGTTGTTCAAAAGCCCTGAAAGGTCAAATCTCAAAGACTCAGAAAATAAAGGTTATTTCTGAAAAGATAAAAGACCTGCGCAGAAACGGATACTGACTCTAGTTTTTGGCCAGAAGCCAAAATCATCATGGAATCCATATCTCGTCAAGACATGAAGCTTGATAATTTAAGTCAACGGAAGACCTAAATTGGTTTTCCAAAGTAGAAAACTGAGAAGGATGGAAACATTCATGTTTCCCGAAACGAGACAAGAAGAATAAAGATTCTTCCAATCAAGTTATGTCCACATGCATGCTTCAAAAATCTATCAACGGATTAAAAGCACGCAAGAGTTAGAATCTTCGATTCAAAAGGTAATCAAAGAAGTTTGATTCCTGAGGAATGAAGAAAATCTTGAATCACGAGTTTCAAGAAGGTAAGTGGGAGAAACAAACCTTCCAGGTCCGTATGCAGAGTACATACAAAAGATTGAGTACGACATAAGGTGTTGTATAACAGTAACGAACTGACTCAATAAAGGACCACACACAAAAGGATAAAATGCCATTTTGGGCATCTGAAGATCTATAAGCATAGATCAAAAGGATGATAGGATTAGAGAGACTCAGTACGCTGAGATGCTTGAGATCCGAAACAGAAAATCTAAGACTCGAAAAGTCTAAAAGATTTCGACCCAAAAACTCATGACAGAAGGCGTTGCAAAACTCGGAGTCTGAAAAGACACTGATGAGCTAGCACGCATGAGAGAGACATTTATGTTCGAAAACATAAAGTCAATCATGTTGGACATGATTAGCATCTAAACATCCGAATTCGGATTGGAAAACCGAAACACTACTTAGTACATCCTAGAAGGCTAAAGGATGAAGTAGTACAACAGTTGAACATGTCATCGAAGCAAACTTCCAGACATGGAAGGAAAGTAGGCTAAAAGTGTTTTAAGCCGGGAACTGTTGTAAATACTACATAAAGAATTAAAAGCCTTAACTCTAGTAAAAGTTACTAGATATTATCAAGGTTGAAGTTAGCAATCTTCAAATTAATTGATAATAAGCAAAGTTTAAAACCGACTACCACGGTAGTCAAACTAAACTGTCACCTAAGACATAGTATGAGATTCATACACAGTCTGAGGCATGAGGTATAATTTTAAACCTCGACAAGTAAAATTGAGTGGGTAAAAGGAGTTTTACGGAAGAGGCTCAGATTTACAACTCTCGTTATCAGAAATAATAGAGTTATTTCACAAGTCGTCTAAATTTGGTTTAGTATTTAAACGACAGTCCATTGATGATAAAACATTCCGAATAGGTTTGTCAGATACGTGATCTGATGAATGAAACCCTATTAAGTGAACTTGGAATATTTATTATCGAATCCCTGGTCCAGGTCATTGCATGGACAACAATGACTCACGAAGACTAGCACGGGAGTCGATGGGATAGCGTAGTTTCATGGGCTATAGGAATAGTATATTCTATTCGACTACGTGGGTGTGTAAAAGGTTTATACACTGGATAACCCTCAAAATGAGAAGTACATCACTCGTGATGAACGTCAATACTTCTCATAAAGACAATTGGAGAGATTCCTCAAAACATGAGTGCTCCACTCATCTTATGTAAGGAATGCCCGACTTTGGTTCCGTTAAACGCCGCGCCGTAAAAGGAGGTTATAAAGGCGGATACTGGGAAGGACAGGATAGACATGAAGTTAAGTGGGAGTGCAAGAATGGATTGTGTCACCCTAATCACATTAGGTACAAAGTGTCTCAAGGCCACTTGATGAGTTATGTCTCGCACGCGGTTATGCCTCGCACTCGGCATTAGATCTTATGGTAGATGAGATCGACCGTGCAAATGGGATTGATATTAACGTTCAAAATTGCGGATGTGTTCTAAGGTATGTCTATGGTCTCCCTTGTGCTCATGAGATGGTATCTTTGATGAATCAAGATAAGGTATGTCCAAAGGACATCATTCACCCTCAGTGGACCAAGCTATCCATTAACCCGACTCCGCCGATTCATAATGATCTTGACGCATCACATGAGATGGAGCACCTTTATTTAATGTGGGATAAATCCAGTGATGCTGAGAGGACCGCAATACTTGAGAAGTTGAGGGACATTTCTTTTCCGGTCATCACAAACTTGTGTGAGCCATTGCAACAAATAAAGACAAAAGGGGCTCCGAAACAAAGAAGAATGAGCAAAAAAGAAAAAGAAGCTGCAAAATCTACTAAGAGGAACCCATCTGCTTTCGAATATGCAAAGTGTGTTGATGAATGTGTTCCCTCCACTCAGACAGTACGTAAAGTTAACAAAGTAACCAAAGCACCGAAAGCAACCATACCCAATTTTGAAAGATACAAAGGACAGATTCCGCCAGTTATGGATCCATTCTTGGATGACATTATAGATGTGCCAGGCGATGGTCATTGTGGGTTTCATGCCGTTGGTAAAGGACTTGGGTTTTCACTAGAAGATGGTTGGAAACAAGTTCGCGAAAATGTCATAAAAGAACTTGAGGATCAATACACACTCTACAAAGAGATGTTTGGAATAAGAGATTACACTCAAACATTAAGTGCCGCGAACAACTTCAATTTTACATGTCCGGAAGATTGGTTCTACATTCACCCGTACACTAGTATAGTTTGAAGGAGTTGAAGGAGATGTCCTTCGACCAAGGTGACAATGCGAAAAATTTGTCGGATAGGACAATTGATGTGGAAGATCATCAAGTCCGATTCATTTAGGGATCGTAGAGTTGTAGCTAGAGACCAACTACGATCGTCGAATTACGAAGTAATTCGCGGCTAACTTCGATCGGATCCTACAACGGGTTACACATAAGAGTGACAAATTGATCTAGGATATGACTAGTGGGAGTGAGATATAATCATGGGAGTGTCCCATAAACATATCTCATAGGCCTAAAAAGGAATTAGGCAAAGATAGTACAAAAAGGCCAAAAACAGGGTTTTTGGGCCTTGGCCGATTCGGGCACTTTTAGGGTTCGGATTGGGCTGAATTTTGGAGGGACGTTTCCTTATGTTATGAACATTAAATCTGCCAATTTTGGCTGGGTTTGGACGTCATCTCCTTAGGGAATTGAGAAAATACCAATAGTTGCTATTTTCGACTATTTCCCTAAATGTTATTCTAAAGGGTGTTTTGGGAAACCTAAAAGGAGGTGGATTCTTATTAGGGTTCTATATAAACACTCTTAGGGCAGAGAATAAGGTGTGGAATTTCTCTCTAAGCTTTCTTACTCTACCACATCAAGTAGAGAGGAGAAAGTGAGCTAATTCCCAAGCTATCTTCTAGTCAAGCAAGAAGAAGGTCTTCTTATTATCCAACCACCATTGGTGTGCTAGCTATACAACAAGGTGGGAGATCAAATTGATTGCTCGTGTCCCAAGTAGAGGAGCTACACTTGAAGCTCTTGGTCTTCTTCAATCAATTCAACTAGTTCGAGGGAAAAGCGATTAAGGTAATCTACTATCTCCGTTAGTTTAATTACTAGTTTTGCATGTGATCCTGGGAATACTAGTGTAGACATTAGATGTCTTATTTCCGCTATAAACACTAGTATAAGGGTATAAATCCCTACATAGTTGTGGCGAGTAGCTTCAATTGCATATTAGTACATTTGTCTATAGGTTGTTCGACAACTTTCTTACCCTTACTTAGTGGTCCACCTTCTGAGGGTTATAAAATTGCATGCATTACATATAGTGGTGGTCACTTTATGAACGTTAAACTCAAAAAAGATTCTATACTCCCTCCCATTGCACCGCAATGGTCTAGGTATGCATCGCTAGAGGCAACGGGTTGGCTTGAACTTGTTAGAGATAGAATCGAGGATGGAAAGAAATTTTATTCTCATGATAATTCGAATGAGCCAAGTAGTAGTGTGATAAATTTAATTGATGATTAAGGTGTACTGAAATATCGAGTTACAAAGTTTTTGATTTAATATTTGAATAAATTTAGATGATTAATTGTCTTCGTTACTTAACTTTTTTTTTCTTTGGGGTTATAATCGAAGCGAAAGAGAAAAACATGAATTTCATACAGGTCATGGATCCCTGAATCCGTTTCTGTTCAAAAAGAGACGGATCCAGAGATCCGTCAACCTCTAACAGGAACCCCTGTTAGAAAGAAACGGATCTATGAATCTGTTTCCTATAACAAAGACACGGATCCAGAGATCCGTTACTTTCTAACAGGGGTACTGTTTTCCTGTTAGAAAGAAACGGATCTATGGTTCCGTTTCTTGTAACAACGTCACGGATCCATAGATCCGTGACATGAGAAGGGAAGGCACGGATTAGCTGATCCGTACGGTTTTTTTTTTCCAAACAATGGTACTTAAGGTGGCGTTTTCTAAACCTTCTGTTCGGTAGATCTTAGAGTCGTTACAGTTTGGTAGATATTAAAACTTGTTAAAAAAACAAGAATAACGATCAAAATGTACGGTAGATATTAAAACTTGTTAAAACAAGAGTAACGATGTTCAAACATAGATCAAATTGTACGATACACATCGTTCACAAAAGAAGTTAAAAAAAAGTAACCGTTGTTCACAAAAGCAATTCAAAATAACGAGACTACCCTTGAGATTCTAAACCATAATATATGGGATAATATATTACTTCATTCTCTTTGTGATTTCCTCGATTTCTTCACCGTAGTTTTTCTAGACGATCTTCTTGGTTCGGGTTCTGGTTGAGGTTGATGAGGACATTCGGGAAGCGGCATTTCAGCCCTCGCATTAGTTAGGATTTCAAGCCCTAACGGAACGTCAGACGCTTGAATCGCTACAATGGCACGATCAATTCCATCTCTCTAAAAAAACAACAATGGATTAATAACAAATTAGGTAACAAATTATAGCTACAAATTCAAAAGTAAAAAAACAAAAGAATGATAAATCGAATACTCACGTAGTACGATACCAAACCTATATACTGTTCTGGTCTATTGGATTTGTACAAAGCTGGGTTTTGTACAAACGGGTGAGATACTCTCTTGAACCAATTGTTATACTGAGCGCTTGCCTCCCACGGAGCCAAAGATACCTCCTTCGGTCTATCACTCATGTTTAGTAGGTGATCTTCCCAACGCCCCCAATAAGAAGCCACATTACCAAAGTTTTTAGAATCTCCATCCTTCGACACCTTTTTTGGTCGAATCGGTTCTTTAGGGATGACTTGAACCAACCCAAGTTGCCTTAACACCCTATCAGGGTGATAGGGCTCGGCAATACCGTTAACCGCGATGCAACCAGTGTAAAAAGAGTATTCAGGAAGTGGTAGTGCATCACCAGACAATAAGGGACGATATGGGTCCCAAATGACCTACATGATACAGACGTTTAACGAGTGATTCCTATAGCATACGTCAGGTATTATAGAACACAGGAAAAAATTAATAAATAAAATACATACATCTCTCTCGGTCAGACCGTCCAATTGCTCACGAGTGCTTCCTAGAGCACATGCCTTGTTGCCTTTCAAAACGTGTTCCTCCCATCTATACATCCGGGGCACGTTAGATGTAGGATCATATTTTGGGTTGGGAACAGACACCCCAAGTTTGAAGTGTTCATCGATCCACGCCTACAAATGTAATGTTAAATACACATTTATTATTCGCTACTCTAACATAATAAAGAAATAATTGAGAGACAAAAATAAATATGAAATTACCTGAAATAAAGTAAGATATATAACCAGCCAATTGATTTCTTCCCCTCGAAGCAAATCCAATCTGCCGATAAAGATAGGCAAGCGCCGCTGTTCCCCACGAGTAACTCGAAATATCATCTAAGTTCTTCAGATAACGTAAATAGACAAAAGGAACCTTAGTTGCACTCTTATGAGCAAAAAGAGTACAACCAAAAAGATGCAAGAGGTATGCCCGTGCAACAGCATCTTTGACAAGGTCGGTGTCATCCTCTTTCGACCCACTGCATTGCTCCCTCAACCACTTAAGCTCCACAGACTTAGATTTACCTAAGTGCAGTTTTACACCTTCGTAATCTAATTGCAAATAACGAGAGACTAGTAATGCATCTGGATCTTTTGTATCATCGTCATCGTCATCGTCATCGTTCAAATCTTCATCATCCGTCTTGGACAGAACAACGGGTTTACCTTCAATTGGAAGACCACATATGCGATACACATCCTCTAACGTGATCGTCATCTCCCCGAACGGCATGTGGAAAGTATTTGTGTCCTCGTACCACCGCTCTGTAAATGTCGAGATTAGAACACGATCTAGCTTGGTGTATGAATATTTGGCGATGTGGGCCGATCCCTTGTTCCGGACTCTCTCTCGAACACTTTGACACTCAGTTTCCAGGTCCCACCCATTCGTCTTCTTCAAAGCAGTACCCACAACTACGGCAGACGCATGGTTGGTAACTTCAGCACCGGCCTCTCCTGAAAATAAAAAAGATATTGTTTTAGATTGATGATTAACAAAATTTTATCATAACTACTAAAATTAGAAAATAATATTTGCTTACTGGTTTGTTCCAAATCGTATAAGCAACATGATTCTTGAAACAAGGTAGAAGCGCACGATCTATCGGACCTCCAGAGTACGGGTCTGAAAATGAAGATGACCCCCCTACTTCTGTTTCTGCTGTCGAAATAGGAGGCTCTGTTTCGTTCTCATCTCCTTGCGTTCGTCGTTGCTTACGTGGTGCCATAATAACTTTTGAATAATACGCGGATATGTGATGCACAAACAATAAATAATCAAAATATGTTTTCCTACTCTAAATTAATGAAGGAAAAATTAGACGTATCGCTACAAAAAAGGTCATTCGAATAATAACTTTTTATAGGCACGTATCGCTACAAAAAAGGTCATTCAAATAATGAAGGAAAAATGATGAGAAAAATAAAGAAAGAAAAATATGAAAGATTAAAAAAAAAAAAAACCCCAGGTCCCGGATCAGGTAATCCGGGCCCTTTAAGTCCGGAACGGATTACCCAGTCCGTCACGGACTGGAAAGGGAGTCTGTTTCTTTGTACTAACCCACGGATTAGCTGATCCGTGACTAGGAAGACACGGACGGACTGGACCAGTCCGTCCGAGTCGTTCCAGCAGCTTCATAGATCTAGGGCAGTTTGTTTGGGCATCAAATATTCACAGAAAATGCTCTAAATATATTCGAAATTGAAGAATACAACATTCTAAACATGTTGCAACACACTATTAACATCCCCAATCAATCAAACAACAAATTTACTCAAAAAAATTATAAAAGTTAGGGTTTTTGAACCAACCTTGAAGGAGCAATTCTAGCTTGATTTCAACTTCGTCTCCACCAAATGATTCTTGATTCTAAGACTTAGAGAGTCGAATGACTTATTCTCAGCAAAATTTGAGGGAGATTAGTGAGATTATGAGCGATTTGATGAGGTTTAAATTCGGTTTTTTAAGAGCTTAGAGAGAGAAAGTTTAAAATTCCCAATTTTGGATGGATTTTGTGAGAGATGGATGGAGGGGTTAGGGTCAACAGATAATAGACCGGTGCCTACATACTTGAGTGGTGCCAACAGAGAATAGAGCGGTTGGGCCTGGTGCTAACAGAGATGGATGCTAACAGCTGTTTGGTCAGGTGCCTTTAGAAGCACCCTTGAATGAAACCCAGTAACTACTAGCCTACCAAATAACTTAAGGCCGCGGCTTTGGGGAATAAAGAAAATTCTCCGGGGAATAAATTCTCGAGGAATCGAAATTTTTTTGAAAACTCTCCGGGGAATAAATTTTTATGTGGAATACAGAATACTACCTCCGTCCCAAATTAAGAGTCCACTATTCCTTTTTTGGATGTCCCAAATTAAGAGTCTCATTCCTAATATATCATATAAAATCCCTTACTTTTCCATGAATACCCTTTCTATGATATCTTTAATATATGGTGCATTAATTAAGTTAATTAAGATATTTGACATTTCCAATACAAAAGTTAGTTTTTCTTTGTAATCTTTCAATTACTTCAAGAAAAAGTTAATTACTTCAAGCAAAGTTACATGTATTTCTTGAATGGAAATTATAGTCCTTAAATTACTTCAAGAAAAGTATTCAAATAAATAAGGGTAAATTTGGAAAAAGAAAAAAAAATGAAAATAAGTTGGATTACCGATATGGGACTCTTAATTTGGGACGGAGGGAGTACATTTTTTTGAAAGTTCTCCTCCATCTCATCTGTTCTCTCTGCCACTTCATCTTCTTGACACCTCATCATCTTTTCCGGTGAAAGTCGCCGGCCGGCCAATTTTCCTACCGGCGACCTTCAAACATAAAAAATAAAAATAAAAATAAATTTATCTATCCTCTCCTCTCCTCTCCTCTCTCTCTCTCTACTTTTTTTTTCTTTTCTCTCTCTCTCTCTAGAACAGATGTAGAGAGAGCACGAACAGTCCATCAATCCCCCCCCCCCTCATAGAGAAATAGAAGGAAGTAAAGAAGAAAGAAAAGAGTACAACAAGACAACCCCATCTAATCTCTGATAGAAAAGAGAAAAAAGGACTTACAATAATTAAACCCAACTTTTACAGTAATGATGAACGATTGAAATATACCCATTGCCCAAATCATCCACCTGATACAGAAATTAATCAAAACCCATCTACCCAACCTCATATTTCAATCAATCACCACATCCAAATGGACCAAATCCTAAACTTAATTAAAAAAAAAACTCATCCATGAGAAGATGAAAAATGTTGTGGAGCAGGAAGAACATGTTGTTGATGTTCAAGTTGTGGGAGATGAAGTTGGTGATGAATTTGATTCAAAACCTGATTCTCATTTTGAACATGACCTTGATTCTTAACTTGATGATTTTGTTGAGTAATAAATGGATGAAGTAATAATTTATCAGAAGTCCATCTTTTAGAAGGTTCTCTCTGTAAACAACAACCTAAAAAACTCTTAAATTCTTTTGAAGAAGAAGAAGGAGCTTCAGGTGGTGGTGAAATACAAATTGCAGTCATTAAACTAGCCCAATCAGCTCCTCTACTAACATTAAATGGAAATCTACCCATATAAAATTCTAAAATACTAACCCCAAAATTCCATATATCTCGTGAGAAAAGACCTTCTCTCTCTCTAGATCTGTTCTAGAGAGAGAGAAAAGGGAAAAAAAATTTAGAGAGAAAGAGAGGAGAGAGAAAATTAAATTTTTTTTTTAATGTTTGAAGGTCGCCGGCCGGAAAATTGGCCGGCCGGCGACGTTCGCCGGAAAAGATGATGAGGTGTCGAGAAGATGAAGTGGCAGAGAGAGGTGATGAGATGGAGGAACCTTTTTTTATAGCATCTTCTAAAATTGGAAGCCCCTTAGCAATAAAAAGAAACATAAAAAGTCAATCTTATTTGACTAGTTTTAAGAAAAGTCTTTATTCCCCGGAGAATTTTCTTTATTCCCCAAAGACGCTTACAAATGAAAAAGGAAACCTAGTTAAAAAAGGAAACCTAATTGAAAAAGGAAACCACATTCACCCAATTTCTATTTAACCTATCTCTAAGCAAACCCTAATCATAATTCATACTCAATTACTCTCTCTCTCTCTCAAGTCTCAAGGTACTCTCTCATCTTTTCTATCACATATTTGTTTAATTACTGGTATGATTAATTTGTTTGTCTTGTTTTCTCTCCTTTTTTCTATTCCTCTCCTTTTCACTTGCTTTATTTTTTATTCTATCTTTCTAAATTTAAAATTTATTGTTCTTATTGGTCTCCACAGTGCACTCCTCCTACATTGGATATATATTAGGATCTTTACTAACTACAAGTCTACAAGGTATGTAATTCTTAATGAGATATTTAATGTTATTTTTTTATGCAATAAATATGTTACGGTAATTTTTTTTACTGTTAGTGTACAAGGGCCCCGAAATTTTACTTCGCTTTAGGCCCCCAAATTACTTGGGCCGCCCCTGCTTACATACTACAAGTATATATATGATAGAGTTGACAAATGGAAGTTATACTTTAAGCCTTTGTGCCTTTTGAGATTCGGGAATAGGGTTTCCTATTTGGAAACTCGACATGTATGTTGTAGTTGGTGCCATCAACCCAAAAAGAGTTGTTTTCCTCTCTCTATATATCCCTCCTCTCTCTCTCTCTCTCTCTCTGAACTATACACAAGTCCTAAAAATGCATAATATGAAGGTAAAAATGTTGGCAATTTGAACCATTGTCTTGGTTGAACAATTGCCTTGGTTGAATTAAAATTAAAAGAGACACATCCCTAAGATCATGTCTCTCCATATAGATGTCTCTCCATATAGTCACAATCATCTCTATATATACATAATCCAGATTTCATCTTAGATATAGAAAAATCAATTAGTTTTCTGAGTTTAGAGTTTGCATTAGAAGTCTAAGAAGTTAAGAGAGTTCTCTACTTATTTGGTTCGAAGTTTCTTGAAGAAAGAAGTGCTGCGCTTCAAGAAGATAAGACTGTTTTATCCTGGGAGACGATTCGTATATACAACCCGGCTTAGCACCATTGCGGGACGAATAACGTCTTAAGGAGAGAGTATCCAATACTCGACTCGGTCATAAAACTATTACTTATTCTTTTTGTTGGTCATAATAGGTTAATTCATACCTTTGTGCGGAAGCGGTTGATCGTCCAATTGCCGCTAATCTGCCCATGATCGTCGCCGACTTGCTACAATGTATGTGTCTGAATCACTACTAGAGCAATCGGAATATCCACCCCTTAAATCCTTGTCTATCGATGGTTAGACCATGTAATACTAGAGTATGTTGAATGAGATTATTAGTGTAGTTTTTGTGTGTCTCTCAAGAACACAAATGAGACCTATTTATATAGTTTCTCATAGCTACAATTAATCACAAAGATTAATAGCCAGCAATTAATCCATTGTAACCGCTATACTAAATAGCGAGTTAATTACGACCGTTTCATTCCCATGAATGTGGCCGTTACAAAACGGTTTCATTCCCATGAATGTGACCGTTACAAAACGGTTTCATTCCCATGAATGTGACCGTTACAACATGATTAATAACTCCCACTCGGCCACACAGGCCATACACATTAACTCGATCACAAAGACCGTACTCATTCATGGTCATACAGACCATACTCATTCAATCTATACAAGAACGTATCACATATTTCATACAGGAAATAAGGCGTGCGACCACAAAGTAACAAGCAATGTTACGTTAAGCAACCATCTAACTAACATAACACTTTCATGCTTTTTGATACCCCGAATTATCCAACTATCACCGATTGCATACACAGTCCCTTTACGCAATATTGTTTCATTTAGTTATACACACAGTATAACCCCTGGCCAGGTCATGGTGGTGATATAGGAATCATTCTCCCTTAGGCACTCATGTTAATCCATCTTAGCTTGACTGCTTTCCTAACATGTGCCGCTGGATCGACACTTCGTAACCCTTTGGAAACATGTTAAAGTAGCATCATCGAACCTTAACTTCAAAACATAGTTCTAAGTCAACGGGCATCGTCCAGTATAGGTTTCACACAGTGACAAAGTAGGGATTCTTTTGTTACTCCCTATTGGTCGTCATAAAGCACATACAGTATGATATGTATGCCATAACATAGCTCCCACTTAGATGGCCATGTCACTCTTCTATGTTATGCGAATATTAAGTCTAGATACTACACAAGTGTCTAACCTGAGCCACTCGATCTACATACACAATGTGCGATCTGACACTCAATTATTCGGCTTTAAGGTTTAATGTGAAAGCGGGAAATTTCACATTCGACTCCCACTGAGTCTCATCTTAGACATACTAAGGCGACTATCAATTCTACAACACATGTATGATGGTAGTCCATATTGCACACATACAATGCCAATATGACTAAGTCTCATCCTGCACACTACACAAGTGTCAGGGCGATCACCTGTGTGAATAGGTCGATCATAAAACCTGGTGACATTTTCAAGTGCCTAATTAAACAATTGAACATTTCCAAGAAACAAACAAATTTATTTCATTGATGCTCAACACATGTCCATTACAAATATATTCCCTTAATAAACAACGACTACAACCTACGCAATCCTAAGTTCTTCACATGGGCTACAAAAGCACTCTTAGGAATTGGCTTAGTCAAGGGATCCGCAACCATCATGCTAGTGGGTATATAATTAATGACAACATCTTTCTTTCTGATAGCCTCTCTAACAAAATGAAAGCGTCTCCTAATATGTTTGGATTTTTTATGAAACTTTGGATCTTTAGCGAACTGTATAGCAGTAGTATTATCACAGTGCATGTCTACAGGTTCATCAACCTTAGGAGTGACGTTGAGATCATGTAGAAAACTCTTCAACCAAATAGCTTCTTGCACAGCTAGGCAACATGCAACGTATTCTGCTTCCATTGTAGATAAAGCAACACAATCTTGCTTCTTACTACACCATGATATAGCACCTCCACCAAGGATAAAAGCATACCCGGAAGTCGATTTAGACTCATCCAAATCGCCGCTGAAATCCGCATCTGAGTATCCTTGTAACCTCATATTTCCACCTTGGAAACATAAAACAAGATCACTTGTACCACGAAGATAACGCAAGATTCTCTTGACTGCTTGCCAATGAGCAGGTCCTGGGTTACTTTGGTAACGACTTACCAAGCCAACCGCAAAACAAATATCTGGCCTTGTACATAACATGGCATACATTAAGCTCCCTATTGCACTAGCATAAGGAACTTTTCTCATTTCTTTTCTTTCTTCATCTGTTTTTGGACACTGATCAAGACTCAAAATTAGACCCTTCTCGACAGGAGTATCAACAGGTTTGGAGTTATGCATTCGAAATCGTTCCAAGACATTCCCAATGTAAGACTTTTGAGATAACCCAAGAAGTCTCTTAGAACGGTTTCTTATAATTTCCACGCCAAGGACATACCTTGCTTCACCCAAGTCCTTCATCTCAAAGACAGAGGACAACCACACTTTAGTGGTGTTGATCATCTCCATGTTATTTCCAGCCAACAGTATGTCATCAACATACAAAGAAAGAAATGTGATTCCTTCTGATGTTTTCTGAACATACACACAATGATCTTCATCAACCATCATGAAACCAAAAGAAGTAATGGCTTCATGGAATCTGAAGTACCATTGCCTGGATGACTGCTTAAGACCATATATAGATCGTTTAAGTCGACACACTTTGTCTTCCTGACCTTTCTAGACAAACCCAATAGGTTGATCCATATATATTTCTTCCTCAAGTGTACCATTAAGGAAAGCAGTTTTTACGTCCATTTGGACCAACTCTAAGTCCAAGTGAGCAACCAAAGCTAGAAGCAGACGAATAGAGGCAAATCTCACCACAGGAGAAAATGTCTCATCAAAGTCTAAACCAGCAATCTGGGTAAAACCTTTCGCCACTAATCGAGCCTTAAACTTATCAACTGATCCATCAGCTTTTCTCTTGATCTTGTAAACCCACTTGCTTCCAATAGATTTACGATGAGTAGGGAGTTGAACTAGTTCCCAGACATGGTTCTTTTCCATCGAGGTCATTTCTTCTCTCATGGCATCCATCCATTCTTTATGATTTGGTGAATCTAAAGCCTCAGTAAAAGAAGTGGGCTCCTCAACATCCAAAGGAGTGCAAACGAATTCTCCCTCTTCGATCTGAAAATATCGACGAGGTACTTTTCCACGTTCACTTCTTCGTACTATAGGATCTTGACTGACTATCTGACTGCTGGACTGATCTCTCCCACTATCACTAAGATTAGTAGGTTCAGGAACTTGAGGACACACCTCTTGTTCTACCTGAGATACGGGGACTACCTCGATCTCTGGTTGATCACCTAAAGCAGACAGACGTCCCTCATCCGAAATTATAGGACTACTCCTAATATTTCGGTCATTTGGTGGAACATCACTATCCTTGGTGCCTTGGTTAGAACCTAATTTCTCCCACTCACCAAGAGATAGTTCCAAGTCATTTTGTAACTCATACAACTCAAGATCCTTTTTAATTTCACCAATACTTGGGAACTCATCCTCAAGAAAATCAACGTTACGGGTGTCAACTTCTGTCAAGCCACTGTTTGGTTGTTCACCGAACATTACATAACCTTTAGAATGCTCAGGATACCTTATGAACACCATCTTAGTCGCTCGTGGACCAAATTTACCAAACTTGTGGTTTTGGTTGTGCACATAGCCAGCTGAACCCCAAGGTCGTAAATGATCCAAGGAAGGCACTCTTCCATTCCATAACTCATATGGAGTGGTAGACACGCTCTTACTTGGCACACGGTTAAGAATATAAGTTGATGTAAGCAAAGCATCTCCCCAAAACCTGATAGGAAGATTGGCTTGCGCCATCATTGACCTAACCATATCCAGTAACGTACGGTTTATCCTCTCCGCTACAACGTTTTGTTGCGGAGTATAAGGAATCATGAGTTGTCTTTGAATACCTTTTTCCTCACAAAACCCTTTGAACATATCAGAAAGGTATTCACGACCACGATCAGTTCGAAGTGTCTTTACTTTTCGATCTAATTTGGTCTCTACTTCCGCTACAAAACGCTTAAACATATTAAGGGCTTCGTGGCGATGCGATAATAGGTACACATACCCATATCGTGAGTAGTCATCTATAAAAGTGAGAAAATAAACAGCGCCATGACGTGCCTTAACATTAACAGGCCCACAAATATCGGAATGAATTAACTCAAGAGGAACCGACACCCTCATTGCCTTGCCAAAAGGTTTCTTAGTAGCTTTACCAGCTAAGCAAGGCTCACACCTAGGTAGCTCAACCTTAGTGAGCTGGTCTAAGAGACCACCTTTTGCAAGTCTACTCATCCTATCTTGCCCAATATGACCAAGTCTAGCATGCCATTTAACAGATTCAGAATGAATATCAAAGTTAGATACAACCGCAAGCATAGAATTATTATCAGAATCATAATCCAAATCAAGTACAAAGAAACTGTCTTTCATGCACCCACGGCCGAACAAATCGCCATGATACATAATATCCAAAATGTTTAGTTGAAAATAAAAGGAAAAACCAAGTTTTAACAAAGCAACAACAGAAACTAAGCAACATTTCACCCCAGGTGCGTAGAGAGTATCATGAAGAAGTAACGTTTTGCCTCCTCGTAACTTGAGCTTGTATGTACCAATACCAAGAACATCTTGTTTGGTTCCGTTGCCCAACATAACAGTCTGTGAACCCACGGGCACACGGTGGTATTCCACAAACCCAGCTCGATCATGAACTACATGCTTGCTGGCTCCCGTATCTACAATCCAATTAGGAAGGTGATTAGCAACTAATGCGTGGGAACAAACATAAGTTTCATGAGTAACAATATGGTAAGGTACCTTTTTCGGCTCCGAGCAGTCTCGAGCGAAATGACCTTTATTTCCACAGTTGAAGCACTTCACAAGTGCAATTTTAACCTCTTTACGGCCTTTTGCCTTTGGTTGCTTAGCCACACCACCTTCAGGTCCATGGTTTTGAGAAAAACGAGCCTTCTTAGATCGCTTAGATCGATGTTTCGCCTTTTTCGACTCGCGTCCAAGAGCTACAAAAGCAACATGTGAAGGCGCAATTGCCTTCTGACGCTCCACCTCCATCTCAAGGTGTCTAGCAATCTCAGAAAATGTCTTGACATGCTCACTATGAGCCATGAGGAGTTTAAAATTAGCCCAGCTAACAGGTTCATCAGGAAGTGAACGGATCACATTGAGAACCTGCTCCTCATCGTCAACTTCTCGCCCAGCAGCTTTCAGGTCACGAATCATAGCACTCATGATTCGAAGATGTTCAGCCACACTATGACTTGTATCCATAGTGTATCTCATCCATTTCAAAGTCAAGGCACGAAGCCTGGTAGCAGATGTTTGACCGAACTTGACCTTAAGCTTATCCCACATGTCCTTAGCCGTGAGACAATTCTCAAATTCCCCAATCAGATCGTTGTGCATGCAGTACAACATAGTATAGCGCGCCGAACGATCCTTTTTGGACCATTCTTGGTATGCTGTTAATTCTTGGTTATACCGATCACTTTCGGTATCCTTAGGTTCAACCATAACAATGGATAAGTTGTCTAAAACCTCGCGTTCATTAAGGAGATATTGAATCTTCCTATGCCAGATGTCATAGTTAGTATCATCTAGTTTTTCATTCGTGGACAAGTCTCCAATCATACTCTTAGTTGTCATCTACAATTATGCACAATGTAATGGATATTAATTAGGCACTATTTTTATTTCTAACTAAATTATCGAGATTTCATCATTTGTATCAATCACTCGAAAAATTCGCTAAGCTCATTATCATCATTCATGATATAAACTAGAAATTCCATAATTTAATTACTTCATAGAACACATCTATGGGACCATTTGATTTCACAAATCATATTCGTAAAAAATTAATTAATAAATTATATAGGTCACACAGACATATATAAATCATATAGACATGAACTCTCATAGTTATATCATGATTAAATATGCTACACATGCATATTAAACAAATACACACATGTATTAACTCATTTGAAATAATAACATCCCATCCAATCCAAAACAAATTCGGAAACGAGTTACAACAGGATCACATAGATCTTGGTCGTTTGTTATTATTTGGGTTGGGTTACTCTTTAAAAAAAATTGCCTATAGTAACCTAATCCCAGTAGCCAAAATTTAATTTGGTTACCCAAATTGAATTATTTGATATGTCAACCAAAAAACAAATGTGTCCATACACAATAATATGTCCTAACAGTAGAGACCCTTAATTTAATATCTTCTGTATTCATGTATGGGGATGGAAATAAGAGAGACATAGTTGATTATGGACTCTACGAATAACTTTTTTCTTTGAGTCCCAATCAAATCATATTATTATCTGGCTAATGACACTACCCGACAGATTTAATCATAAGTTTACATTCACATTTCAAGTGATTTCCAATTTCAATTTTTCTTTATATAAATAAAATGAAATTGTAATTGGAAACTCCATTATCGACGAGCAAGAGGCAGGAGCGAACAATTTCGGCTCTGATACCACTGTTGGTCATAATAGGTTAATTCATACCTTTGTGCGGAAGCGGTTGATCGTCCAATTGCCGCTAATCTGCCCATGATCGTCGCCGACTTGCTACAATGTATGTGTCTGAATCACTACTAGAGCAATCGGAATATCCACCCCTTAAATCCTTGTCTATCGATGGTTAGACCATGTAATACTAGAGTATGTTGAATGAGATTATTAGTGTAGTTTTTGTGTGTCTCTCAAGAACACAAATGAGACCTATTTATATAGTTTCTCATAGCTACAATTAATCACAAAGATTAATAGCCAGCAATTAATCCATTGTAACCGCTATACTAAATAGCGAGTTAATTACGACCGTTTCATTCCCATGAATGTGGCCGTTACAAAACGGTTTCATTCCCATGAATGTGACCGTTACAACATGATTAATACTTTTACTTATTTGCTTCTATAATTTGTCGAGCGGAATCATTATCGAATTGTGTATTCGAGAAGGACAATTAAAACTAATTAGTCCAACAATCTTAAGACGTTATTCTGTGTGTCGGATTTCGCTCGTCAAGTAGTTTATTTGATCCAAGTTATTGTTTTCTTTTAGTTACTGTTGAATAACAGAGTCAGACCTTATCAATTATCTCTCTTTGTGGGTCTCTGTTAAAACGAGAGCAAACCTTTATAAACACTCTGTCCATTTTTGCCTTTGCACTGGAATTAATTGTGCACCTTCTTTGCATGAGAATTAGTGTGTCTGGGTTAGTTTATTTATTTAACAGTCAGTAGAAATTTGTTGGCTATTGGAAGATTTCAGATATTTTAGAGAATAGAGTGGCCAGTTTTAATATAGATATATCTGAGTTGTGACGGTCTGGTGAATTCGGTTCTCTTATGACAATTTTTATCAAGTCAGATTTGCCTGGTCATGATCTAATTGTTCCTTAGTAAATAAGGTTTAATTCTCTTATTCTATTTGTCTTTGTTGGAACTAATATATATGTTTGACTCTCATAATACTGGGATAACAGAAAGCATGACTAACTGACCTTCTGGAAACTTGAATAAGGTTTTAAATCTTCTTAATTTTATGGCTATAATCTATTCTGGATTATTAGATTAAGTTATATTCCTATATTAAATTATATAGGATAGATTGAATAGAAACATTATCTTGCTTATGTTAAACTCATAATCTATCCTGGAACATAAAACATTTTGTTGTTTTTCGAATCATCTAAGTATTGTCCGTCGTATACGTATTACATTGATTTGGTTTCTGCTAATGTTTGTGACTGCCTTCGATTTTGAATCTATTATTTATCATCGAAACGGTATACAATCAAGAAAGGTATACAGTTTATTACCAAATTCTAATTAGTCTATGAATTGTGTATTCAGAAGACAAATGGCAAGTATTACTGGAAACAATGCTCCTGTCCCTCCAACTCATGTTTCTCATGGAGAAAAACCTGAGAAGTTTACTGGCGTCGATTTTAAGAGATGGCAATAGAAGATGTTGTTCTATTTGACCACTCTTAACCTTGCTAGGCTTTTATACGAAGAAGCCCCCACTCTCAAAGAAGTTGGGTCGGATTTTGAAAATGTGGCAGCAGTGGACGCTTGGAAGCATTCTGATTTCCTTTGCAAAAATTACATTCTTAATGGTCTCGATAATTCTTTATACAACGTTTATAGTCCAATAAAAACGGCAAAAGAATTATAGGAATCATTAGAGAATAAGTATAAGTCTGAAACTGCCGGAGTGAAAAAATTCATCATAGGAAGGTTCTTGGATTTCAAGATGACAGACCTTAAAACTGTCATTAGCCAAGTTCAAGAATTCCAATTAATTTTACAAGAATTAAAGGCAGAAAAATTGGTGATTAGTGAATCATTTCAAGTGGGAGCAATCATTGAAAAATTGCCACCATCTTGGAAAGATTTTAAAAATTACCTTAAGCATAAACGCAAGGAAATGGACTTGGAAGACTTGATTTTAAAATTGAGAGTTGAAGAAGATAGTCGTCTTGCCGAGAAAAAGAATGAGAAGCCTTCTGAAATCTCAAAAGTGAATGTGGTTGAAGGGGGGCTGAAAAAGAAAAGGAAATTTTCCGGTAAAGAAAAATATCATGGGAACTCTAAGAAGTTCAAAGGTACTTGTTACAATTGCAACAAGAAAGGACATCTTGCCAAAGATTGTCGCTCCAAAACTTGGAAGAAAAATTTCAAGAAAAGAAAGATGGAAGCTAAAGTGATAGATAACTTGTCTGATGGTGTCAAAGAAGTTAATTTATGTGCCGTTATTTCTGAAGTCAACTTGGTAAATAATCCAAGAGAATGGTGGGTAGACACTGGTGCTACTCGTCATATTTGTTCAGATAAGGGAGTATTCTCATCTTATAAAAAGGTAGAAAACGCTGAACCTTTATTTATGGGAAATTCGGCAACATCCAAAGTTGAAGGCACCGGGACAGTCATACTTAAATTCACATCTGGAAAGGAAGTAACTCTGAAAATGTGCTTCATGTACCCGACATCCGAAAGAATTTAGTTTCTGGTTCTTTATTAAGTAAGAATGGTTTTAAACTTGTATTTGAATCTGATAATTTTATTCTTACTAAGAATGGGATGTACGTGGGAAAGGGGTATTTAAGTGAAGGTCTGTTCAAGATGAATGTAATGACCATTATTCCTAAGATTAATAAAATTAATGATTCTGCTTATATTGTTGATTCGTGTATGAAATGGCATGAGAGGTTAGGACATGTTAATAATGATTCTTTAAGAAGATTAATTAACATGGACCTTATACCTAAATTTGATTTAAATCCCAATCATAAATGTGAAGTTTGTGTCGAATAAAAAATGACTAAGTCGTCTTTCTGTTCAGTTGAAAGAGACACAGAACCGTTAGAACTAATACATAGTGATATATGTGTCTTAAAAACGGTTCAGACAAGAGGTGGGAAAAAAAAACTTCATCACGTTTATAGATAATAGTACCCGGTCAAGAAAAGAAAGTTTGTAAATTAGTGAGGTCACTGTATGGGCTGAAACAAGCACCAAAACAGTGGCATGAGAAATTCGACAAAGCCATGTTGTCAAATGGTTTTAGTATTAACGAGTGTGATAAATGTGTCTACACTAAATCTACTACCAACGGAGTTATAATTCTATGCTTGTATGTAGACGATATGTTAATAATGGGTAGCAATTTAGATATGATCAAATCTACGAAGGAAATGCTATCAAAAGTATTTGATATGAAAGATTTAGGTCAAGCAGACTTAATTCTTGGAATCAAGATATGTCGAACTTCTAATGGAATAGTTTTATCTCAATCACATTATATTGAGAAAATTTTAGAGAAATTCAACAAAAATGATAATCAAGTTGTAAAAACTCCAGTAGACCTTAGTCTACATCTAACTAAGAATACGGGTCATAGTACTAACCAATTAGAATATTCTCGGATAATTGGTAGTTTGATGTATCTAATGAACTGTACACGACCTGATATTGCATACTCAGTAAGTAAATTGAGTAGGTTTACGAGCAATCCAAATACAAGTCATTGGAGTGCTCTTATAAGAGTTCTTAGATATTTAAGATATACTAAGGAGTATGGGATACATTTTACCAAATACCCTGCAGTTTTTGAAGGGTATACTGATGCAAATTGGATTTCAGATACAAACGATTCTAAATCCACAAGCGGTTATGTTTTTTACTATAGGTGGTGCATCAGTTTCATGGAAGTCCTCAAAACAAACTTGCATAGCAAGATCAACCATGGGGTCAGAGTTTATTGCTTTAGACCTGGAGAAGAAGCTTAATGGCTTCGTAATTTTCTAGAGGATATTCCCATTTGGCCAAAACCGGTGTCTGCTATTAAAATACATTGCGATAGTAAATCGGCAATTGGCAAGGCACATAATAAAATGTATAACGGAAAATCTCGACACATACGTCGAAGACATAATACCGTTAAACATTTGCTCTCAAGTGGAATTATAAAAATTGATTATATAAAATCAAAAGATAACCTAGCGGATCCGTTTACAAAGGGGTTATCGAAAGAGCAAATGTACAAGTTATCAAGGGGAATGGGCTTAAAGCCTAAAGTAAATGGGTAGATCGCAATAGAAACCCAACCTAGTTGACTGGAGATCCCAAGATCTAGGTTCAAAAGGGACAACATAAATGTGAAATACTCGCTAGTAACACTGGAAGAGTCATTCTCTTACCCATTCCTAAGTATCAGTGTTGCCTGTCAGGTGATAGGATAAGCGATGCTTTTAATGATGCCTATATTCTTGTGTAAACAAGTGGGGTACGTCAGGGTACTCTTCATAGGACATCACCTATGTGAGTGTAGAACTGATGCCGGTTCTATGAGAATGTCTTAAGGCGGAATTCTCTAAAGCACTCATGAATCCAGGAGCTGTCCAGGGCCGAAAAGGACACAACCAAAGAATCAAATATGTACGGAAGAAATTGTGTGTTGGCTATTGTATCGACTTACTGCGAAAATTGAATAGTTCAAGACATCATGTTCACTAATCAATTAGTAAGTCCGGTAGTCATACAATAAGGAAGGTTCAAAGCCAAAAGCTACCTCTCCTGATGCAACAACTTCCATATGAACTCTCTTAGTCTGTATGCATTGTCAGTTTGCATAGTCTTCATATAGAATAAATTTTAATTCATGTGGGGGATTGTTGGCAATTTGAACCATTGTCTTGGTTGAACAATTGCCTTGGTTGAATTAAAATTAAAAGAGACACCTCCCTAAGATCATGTCTCTCCATATAGATGTCTCTCCATATAGTCACAATCATCTCTATATATACATAATCCAGATTCATCTTAGATATAGAAAAATCAATTAGTTTTCTGAGTTAAGAGTTTGCATTAGAAGTCTAAGAAGTTAAGAGAGTTCTCTACTTATTTGGTTCGAAGTTTCTTGAAGAAAGAAGTGCTGCGCTTCAAGAAGGTAAGACTGTTTTATCCTGGGAGACGATTCGTATATACAACCCGGCTTAGCACCATTGCGGGACGAATAACGTCTTAAGGAGAGAGTATCCAATACTCGACTCGGTCATAAAACTATTACTTATTCTTTTACTTATTTGCTTCTATAATTTGTCGAGCGGAATCATTATCGAATTGTGTATTCGAGAAGGACAATTAAAACTAATTAGTCCAACAAAAAATACTATCCATGATCGCGTTCTTGGTAAAGCTATCTCGGCCTACACAGTATCCACCTGAGTGTCATGTATGCACCAAGAGTAGTAACACTTTATGATCTTATTGTGTTAATCAGAACGTGATGTATTTGCTGATGGTTGTTACATCTAAAGGTTGTCTGGTTCTTACTTCTAGATTTTCAGTATCTAGATACTATATATATTTGTGTGTAGTTGGTTCAGAGCATGATGTATTTGCTGATGGTTGTTACATCCAAAGGTTGTCTGGTTCTTACTTTTAGATTTTCAGCATCCAGATACTATATATATTTGTGTGTGTAGTTGGTTCCATATTTCCATGTTTCAGATCAGTGACATTTCTTTTCTGTCCTTTTGTTTAACATTTTTTTTGTTGTTGAAAGGTTCTTTTGTTTAACATAGCTATCTCCGTTTCTCTTTGCATGTCTGAAGAATACTTCATTTCATGCTTGACGTGGGAACTAGCAATCAAACGCCTTATGTGTGCGCGAACTCCCATCCACACACACATTTTGAGGCAAAATAGCCAGTTTGTTCTGCATTCCCCAACTACAAGACTTTTTTATATAGTTCAATATAAGTCTTGGACATCTTGGCTCTTACAGATTGTTCTTTTAGGACATTAGAATTTTACTTCAAGTTGCTTCTTATTTGGTCCTTCAAAATAACCTCTTTTCACTTTATGTTGTTAACTTTGCATATTTAGGACTGCGTCAACCAAGGTTAGAAGGAGAAGAATATTTATCAAGTTTTGATGGGTCCATGGAAGTTGTTTACAGACGATGGGCAAACGCTATTGTACGAATATATTTATATGAGATACTCTAAATATGGCATGAAGTCGCCTTCTATAACATGATTTATTTGATGAACTCGTGAGTTTTAGGATTTTCAAATGAAATGACCTTTTGAAACTCTACAGAGACAATGATAATACATATAAATGATCATACATATAAATGGGATCGCTTCAATGGTTTGACTAATTTTAAGGATATGTACAAATGAATTGTTTGAGTGGCTTGCTGTGGTTGTATAGACAAAAAATTTGCAAAACAAGAGATCGTTGTTATTGGAGATATGAGTCTCGAGGATGGTGGGAAGCGATGAGATATAAACAAACAAATCCATTCAACCTAAGATATGATACCGTGTTAGAATCTATTAGGCCTAACTCTCTTTTAAAATCGTCTTATAAAGAGAGAATATCCAAGACTTATTTACTTCACAAATTCTAATGCCGAATGATATAATATTATGCTAATTGAGCCATTTAAGATGTGCATGAAGAATTTCTCCTATAGCTAATTACTGAAGCCGATAGAAATTCCATAACAGCTTTTGTTCATTGCCTCTTTCTCTCATGTGTCATCGGCAAAGGGATGGTGGCTTTTGTTCATTGCCTCTTTCTCTCATGTGTCATCAGCAAAGGAATGGTGGTAGTGGGGAGAAAAAGACATGTGAGACGGACTAGATGACGGAAGAAAAGATGGTGATTGGTGACAAGTGATGATTAAGTTGAATATCTTCATTTCCTTTTCACCAAGAAACAGGAAGATACAACTTTGATGTGAAATTGCATAACATGACATAAAAACTACATAAATGATGTGAAATTGCAAATTTTGTTAGAAAGGAAGGAAATAAACACAATGCGGTTAATTCTTCTAACTTGTATTTAACTTTGATCTTTATCGTGCCGTAGGCACGGATTATACCTAGTCTATATAACAAAACACAATGTTTTGTGCTGAATGAGACAAACCAAAAGACATGTCTGACCATTCGTTGGATTTTTTATAGCATCTTAACCCTTTGATCTATTACCTTCTTAAGAATATGAATATTCCATCACCCACTCGTGTATAAAGCACAAAGACCCCCGCATTTTATTTTAATCTCGTTGAACTGAACGGATGATCGAGACCAATTTCCAGTTTTTAACAGGAAAGAAGAGATAAAAAAATTTCCCACTTTCACGTCTTCTCCCTCTTCCGGATACCCTAACGCCTCCTACCCCATCTTTAATTCTTCCTTTACCCTCTTCATTAGCTATCCATCTTTAATTCTTCAGTTGCATCTCCTTAGTATATGCCCACGAACTACCAGTTTTAACATCAAAAACCTAAGTTTCCGGTAATGGTTACTTTTTTAGGTTTTATTGTTGTTCTTCAACAGTTTGTAGAACGAGTTTGTTAGTAATTTGAAGATAACATTGAGTTTCTTCAATATTTTGGCCAAAAAGAACTTAAGTTTTATTGTTGTTCTTCACTATTTTGCTGATTTGAAGATATTATTGAGTTTATTGATGGAAAATTTAGGTTTTGTTAATTCGATTGATGGTAAATTTAGATTTTTTTTCTCTTGATTTGCAGATGAGTACGAGTTTGTAGAAGATCTTTCACACGAGTAAGTAAATTATAAATTTATGAAGTAAATTATAAATTTATGAAGTAAATTATAAATTTATGAAGTAAATTATAAATTTATGAAGTAAATTACAAATTTGATATTTTAAGGTTATTTTTTTTTTTTTTAACTCAACATTCTGTTTCTCTAATGACTTCACCTTCATTCATCTACTGCCCATGATGATGAAGATGATTCTTTATCACATCCACATCATTTGTCATGGCTTTCTCAATTTTGAGTCTTTCACTATTAATTTTTTTGTTTCTCCAGTATACATGTAATCAGATTAATGAATTGATCTGGTTTGATCTTCTGGTACATTGGCCTTCAAGTTTCAATTTTTTGCGTTTGGCTTACATTATTTGTTGATGGACTAGAGGGAATCGTTCACTTTGTTATTTATAAATGTGATTGTTATAGTAGCATTTTTCCGGGTCCGGATACTGTAGTTTCCAATTTCCCAGGTACAGATACTGGGTTTTCCATTTTTTTTCTTCATATATTGATCATTTCCATTTATGTCTTTTCAATTTGATATGTTTTCTTAAACCCTTGATCTTAGTTTAAATATTTCTGGAATTTTAGAAAGAAGATTTTCTTCTAATACACTGACTTCATTGTTTGATTTGATTATAGGTGAGAGGTTTGGTGAAGCTAGATTCAGAGTCGCTTGATTAAGTAATTTAATTCTCCATTTACATGATTTTATTATTTTTTTCTACGTTTGTTCTATATGTATGAATTGTATTCTCCATTTACATGAATTTTAAGGTGAGAGATATACTTTTTTGGTTTGTTTTAGGTTCACGGAATCATCTCGGAAATGCTTTGTGTTATGGCTGCTCATAGTAGGGTAAGTTAGAAAAACCCTAATTTCCGGACCTTTCTTCAGAAATTTTGCTTTTTCTCCATGGGCTATTTATATTTGATGGGTTATTAGTTAATTCTTCATGGTTTCTTTATATTTGATGAATTGCAAATTGGGATAATCTTGCTGGACCAAACATGAGGTGTCACTCACTATTGTATCGTAATCTAACTACCAAATAGGATTCAATGTGTTTTGCTAAAGTAGGGATATAAAATTTTCTTAAGCATAAATTAGATTAGATTTTGTATATTTTTCAGTGATATTATCATCAAAAATTTGATTTCTCTTTTATTTTATTTTATTTTATTTTCTTTGTTTCTTTCAAATATTTTATTTTTATCTATTGAAGTCAATGTGAGTAATTTGAACTTCTAGGGTTGTATTCAAGTAATAAGTTGATAGCTTTATTAGGTTTTTTTGTTAAAGAATTCACTTTTGTGTCTATTGTATAGGATTTTTACGAGGATTTGCTAGAGAATATGAGCAAGTGAGAGCCTCAATATGCGTGACAATATAACTGATAACATGGTAACAAAGATTCCTTCCCTGACTTGGTTCAACAAAATTTGATTGAATGGAGAGAAGTACTATGAGCAACAACACCATCAATGAAGAAGATATTATAACTGATCTGATAGATGACGTTTTCCTTTGATGAATTGCAACATGGTCAGCAAAGTCTTTTTCCCTCTTTAGTCGCTCTCCAGAAGCTTCCCTAAAATTTATTAACCTATTATTTTCTTCTCTATTTTCTTAATAATTTTTCAGATTTCCTTTAGAGTTTTAAGTTAATGTCGAAGTTTGAAGCCCGAAGTCATTTACAGTTATGTATATCGGAAGATAGATTTCAACATACTTTTTTTGTTTGTCTTCCCAGTAAACCTATCTATCGTCGTGGTTTCTTAAGTAATTTTCACAAATTTGTGCAGGTTCAAGTATCTTATGACATTTAGGCATCAAATTGATTTATGTAAGGGTAAGTAAATAATCCTTTCATCTTAATTTATTTGTCTGCACATTCTTCTTCACAAGTTTGTTATAATTTGGTTCTCTTTTACAAAAATAGTATATTCTTCATTTAGGCATACTTTTTATTTTATGTCGATATGATCCACTCATAGAAAGTAAATAATCAATAGGATTTCCCAAATTTGTGTCATATATCATCAGGGCACATGATAAAATGTAAATGTTTAAGATTCAATTATCATAATGCTTCGTGAATGGATTGTAAAACTCTCTCTTTTGTCTATCTCTCTCTCTCTCTGCCGGCAATGAATATCTAGAAGTCAAATGTTTATTTGAGTCCAATTCTCATGGAGGTGAGAAGGAAATTTTGAATTCTTTGAACTTTAATAGAATCTAGACTTCGATCATCACTTTTTTTATTGATATTTTTGTTTAAGTCGTTTACTTGAATTACGATCTCTGTTGGATTAGAGAATATCGATATATATTACTTGTATATCAAGATCGCTGAGACGAAACACACAAAAATGAAGAGAAAAAGTTCGATAGACTTAACATTATCAAGATTTGGTGAATGATTCCTTTCTCTTCCAATGTCATATTCTATGAGCGGAATGTGGAGCTTCTCTACGGTAATTAAGCTTCAATTCTCATAGTTCTTTCTAAATTTAATTGTCAAATGATGTTACTTGATTACTTGTACTAATTCAAATATGAAATGTTAAATTTTGTTCTTAGTTAATGAACTTTTTTTTTTTTACCTTATGAGACACCGGAAGTGACCAAGAGTTTTAACGCTTTTACTTAGGGTCTTTAAAGTCTTGTATTATTAATTTCGTATTCTTTTCATTGATGCCCATACTTTTTCCAATACCTTTCTTTCTTCTAACCCATATATTTGAATCAGAAGTTCGATTTGCTGAAGTTCAGAAAAAATTGGGTGTTTTAGACTTCGGTTTCAGGGAACTATACCAACTTATTTCATCTACACAGTAGAATCAAACTTAGTAAGTTTCCGCTTTCTATGTTTCCAAGACATGTTGGCGATAAAATATTAGCATTAATTTAGCAAAGAAGGTAACAAACTTTACTCGGATTTTCAGTGATCTTATATATTTTAATTACTGCGTCTAATATGTCCTGTTATTCCAATGTTTAGAGATGTCCTTTAGGACAACTAATTTTTCAGCATTTACCATACTAGCTGTAGAATTAATCAACTATGTCGAAATTGATAAGTTATATTATTCTTGTGGTGATTAAAGTTTCATTGAAACGTCTCCATGACCTTTAGTTGAGCATTTTTTGCACCAATGGCATTTTCAAAATTCATAAGTACTTGAAAATAACAACTTTAGAACTTCGGTTTACTTCAATTTCCTAGCAGTGAAATGCAACAGTTGTATATGTAACCCGTTGTTGAATTTCTTAGCAGTGTAGCATGTGTAAACCCTTGTGTTCTTTATCCATCTATATTTCTTTTCGTAAATACTTTGAATTACTAAATTAGTGAATTGTTTTTCAGTAGTAACTTAAAGTAGCTTTGAACACTCGTGGATATACTTTGTTCCATATACTCTCAAGAACCTAAAATGATTGATACAGTGATCTTTAAGGTACCTGCAATCCTACAAATAAATTTATGCTGTATTTTATGAACTAATGCACAATATAATTAGGTTTATGTCGATGACCTTTACGTTAAACAAACGGTTCTATTTTCTGCATGAAATTAGGTTCACTTCAGCTGAAGTGTTTATCAAAAGAATCCTAGCTTTCGAAGGAGCAACTGTTGAGGAAGCTATCTTGCCCAAATTTAGAACCGCTTCGCTTCATTCTTGTTTCTTTTCTCTTATTTTCGTAAGTGTCTTTGTCTGACATGCCTCATAATATGCACTTGATTGCTTGTAATAGATTCACAACAGGTGCCTGTCTGTCTACGGAGTCATCCAAGATAAATTATACATTTTAGGGTCAAATTTTATGAAATTCATGTATATGTATTGCTTTTCCCTTTTTCATTTGGTTCCTGGTTGATTATCTTAGAGCTCTATAAAATCTTGATTACTTTACTAACCATTGATGGGCTTCTTTTGTTTATGCAGTGGGTAACCAAGGGTTATATGTTTGTGTTGGGCGACAACCGAAACAACAACTGTGACGTCTGTAAATGGTGAAGTCCAAAAACCTGGAAACTCCAAATGTCGTAGAAGTTTCAGTACATCAGTAAAACGAAAATGACCTAGGTCCCCTCTTAAAAAAGGGTCGAGATGTCCAGTTCTTTGAGTTATTAATGTATCAAGTTTGAAAATTTCAATATAATTAATGAACATGTTTTATTTCAGAGGTCCGTTACTCATTAAAAACATCGTAGGCAGTTCAGTCTTTTGATATCGACTTCTATCGAGTTTTCCTACACTATTTATGGAGCTTGTAGAAGGAAAAGCATTGTAGTGGTTTCTTCAACTAATCTATGCTATTTCTGTTCTATAATGAATGATGAGGAAATGAAAATTTCACTCACTCGGGTGACATTAGCTTCAAAAAATTTTGCTACTATTTGTTTCTTTTGTATTCTTCTCCTACGTTGGTTGGTTGTAAGTACAATGACATCTTTATCGTGTGGCCATTACTAGGATATGCTTATATAGATTTAATCCTTCGTACATATGCTCAATTAAAGTGTCCGTGTCGGAGGCACGGGTCATACGTAGTTTAATCTAAAGTATAAAGTGTATCTTACGGTTTCACAAAGTTAAAAAAAATCAGCCTTTTTCAAAGAAGAAACCAATACTGAATTAGGGTTTCACAAAGGTGTTATTTTTGTTCTTTAAGAGAGTCTGGCTAAAAGTAGCCTTCTGTAGATAATAGCAAAAGAGATGGCTAAAATGAGATGTTCACTGTTAAGTAATGAAAAATGTGTGTTATTTCTGTTCATCAAGAGACTAATGTTTCCCCATTAGAGTGAAATCATGGTATTACATCTTATTAGAAATGCTGAAATCAATCACTAAACTAATGTTTTAGTGCTCAATATGTCCAACTAAGGATTTGTTTTTACTCCAGGAGGATATATTTTTGTATTGCTTTCATGATTGTTATGGAGATCACTATATTTTTGTTGGTTTTGTAGTTTGTATTCTTGTGTTGTTGTTTTAAGTTAATATGTCTATCCTTTTCTATTCACATTCCAATGCCTCAAACTCATGCATAATGATACTTGAGTCCCACAAAAATTTAGACTATCTTCTTCATTAATCTCCTAAAATTTCGTTTATTGTTTACTGATTTATATTTTTGTGATATTCCTATTACAACATATAATGACATTGTAATTATTTTAATGTAAGCAATAAAGCAAGTGTGGTTGATGATGTGGTGATTAATTGGAATAACGTATTTGTCGAGGTAGAAGATGATTATCATAGTGAAGATGTAGTGGTGGAGATGATTTTTGGAAAATTAAATTTTCGAAACAAATGAGGATAATGTGTACGAGTCGGGAGTAGATGAGGTGATATAATTAACACCTAACGTAGAGGTTGAATTTGGTGAGTTTGTTGACGAGGCTTGCGAGTTATACAAAGAATTAGATCATATCGAAGTAGAACCTCTTACTTTAACTGTTGGAAAGGATTTTCAAATGCTGAAGGATTTAGACATCGTGTAAGAACATTTGCCGATTGTTCAGAAATTTGATTTAAAGGAAGAGAGAATGAATGTTATAGATTCAGAGTAAGATGTAACGAACAAGGTTGCTCATGGATGATATATGCTAGAGAGATTAAGGGGCCACCTACTTGGGCAATTAAGCAACTTGTCAACGAACATACATGTCAACTTTCTTGTAATTCCTACAATAAGCTTGCTGACTATAACTAGGTAGCAAATATTTTGGATAGAGAAGAACACATGAAAACTCATGCTAGCTCGATATGTGAAAGGATCTGTTTGGAGAAGATTTGAGAGTAAAATTTCTATCATGTAGCATGCGCAACTAAAAGTAAGGTACTTGAAAGGATTCATGGGAGTTATGCACGGAGTTACACAATGATATATACAAGAGCTATGTAAGCAAAAATTGAAGGGTAATCCGAAGCATAATTACTTTCTCAAGATATGATATGTCAAAAACTTTTGGAGATGTACGCATTTATTATAGGGCTTCATTCAATGATTTCACTAGGGGATGTAGCCTGTTACTTGGACTATTTCGATAATTTTGAAAGAAAAATTTGGAAGTGTGTTATTAACAGCTACTGGATTAGATACTAATAAGGGAAGTTTTATAAGGCCTCCCCAATTTTGTTAAAAGGCCTCCCCATGAACCATTTTACTTGGTAAATTATCATTGAGGGGCCTTTTAACAAAAATGAGGGGGCCCTATAAAATCTCCCTACTAATAATGGTTTATTTTCTGTGGGCATCTACATTTGTAAGTATGAAGATTATGTAAGTTAGTTTAAGTTGTTCAATATTATTAAAGTCCAGCTCAATCAACATGAGTTGAAACTGACATTCGTTTCAGACAAGCAAAAAGGCTTGATTCAAGTAATGAAAAATATATCTCCTAAGCAATCATAGGTTTTGTTTTCATCAGATGTATCAAACTTACAAGAAAAAATATTATAAAAAATTATTGGAAAATTTAATATTGAATGTTGTAAAGACCTACAAAATCACAAATTTAAAGAGATAATACATGGAGGAGATCGAGAAGACGGAGAAGAATGCGTATGCATATCTTACGAGAGAAGATGTTAACAGTTGGTTAAGAGGACATTTCGACCATTCCACCCATTGCGAACTTATCCCTAACCATTTTAGTGAATCTTTGAGCATCCTGTTTTTAAACCTTAGAGACAAACCGATATTGATGCTTGTGGAGAAATTCAACTTGACGATGGTGACCATGCTCTTCCAGAGAAGGAACATATTCCATGAATGGAAAGACCATGAGTAGGCACTACAAAAAGACGTGTTATTTGTGACGGACCATTTCCGACGGAAAATGGAGAGTGGTCGGTAATAGACCTAATTTTCCGACGGTTTTGTTAAATTCCGTCGGAAGTGGATATAGTTCCGACGAAGAGTGCGGCCTCCGTCGAAAATGGTCATTATTTGTGACCATTTATTAACGACCAACCGACGTAAATGCGGAAGCTGTTAATTGACAATTATATTTTTTTTCGGCGGCACCCATATCCTCGGAAAAAACCCTTATTATGACGGTGTAAATGTTTTCTCCGTCGGAATAGGAAATAATTTATGGCGCTAAAATATTCCGCGGAAATATTTTCCGGGAAAATTATTTTCGTCGATTGTGGTCGTCGAAAATAGTTGCCCTAAAACCGCTCCCGCATAAAAACAATTCGAACTCCACAGCTCCCTCGCCATCTCTCTGAGTTCTCCATCTCTCTGAGTTCTCCATCTCTCTCGGTTCTTCATCTCTCTAGATCTTCATCTCTCTCAGGTAAACGATTACTCTATCTTTCTCTCACTTGTTCTATTAGGTTTTTAGGGCTCTAGAAATTTGTGTTTATATTTTTAGGGTTTTGGTTTCTTGTTAATTTGTGTTTGAGTTCGAGCTTAATCTTGCTAATTCCTCACCGAGATTGAAGAAGAAATCAAGTGAAACTCACAGGTGAGCTCAATCTTCTTCTTCAACTTCTAAGCTCCCATTAGGTTTAATCGGTTCCCCTTCTTTAACTTCAATTAGTTTTGTTTTGACTTAATCCTTAAGTGTTTCAACACTACTTTGTAGTTTGTATAGATAGATAGATAGTATTTTAGTTCCAATCTTGTCTGATTTTTAGGTTTTCTTTTCAAGATGCTTATCTTTTGGTAATGATAGAAAGAAAGAGATGAACTGATGATTCGACGAACATGAAAAGGGATTGACTGTCTGTGTTTTGGTTGAAAATGCTTATTTTATGTTCATTTACATTTGAACTGTTTTAGATTGAGTTACTGAATTGAGTTGCTCAGCTAACTAAGCAAATAGACCTACCCGTTTCAGTCGTGATAAAATTCCGAATTTTTCAACTATGGTTGTCTTTCGATCTTTGGTTTTTCGATTAAGTGAAACTTCTTTACGGGTTTTGTGATTGATTATGAAATATGAATTGAAAAGTTAGTGAATGATTTTGGGCATTTTATTTTAGTAATGACAACCCACCAATACATTGTGAAAGGAGCTGATAACAATACTTATGAGGTAAAACGTGATTCAAATGCAAGCTGGATTGTGAACATCAGATAAAAGACTTGCTCTTGTGTTGAGTCACAACTTTGAGGATTTTTCATGGGTGCACGCAGTCTGAGTTTTGTCCCTGCTTGCGCATATATTGAATGAGCAAGTCATTATTGTACTTTATGTTTTTATAAGTGTTTTGTTTTTGTAATTTTAGTGATGCCATTTGTTTAATTTTTTTATTTTGCATATATTATAGTGACCACATAGTGTTAATACTTGTAAGAAGTCTTATGAAGAACCTATGGTTCTTTATGCTGACAATGGGTGACTGGGAAATGTAAACACTTACAACGATTGTCAATATAAATCGTACATTTCGTTTTCTAGGTTTTTACATGTGTTATTTTGTGTGCAAGTTGAAAGTGAAGTTTTGCCTCCAACCCTTAAGAGACCCCCTGACAGAGACCTAAGATGGTAAGGAGAAGAATAATTTGATGAAGTTCATAGCCAACAAATACAAAAAAAATGCAAAACTTGTGGATTTAGTGGTCATAATAGCGAACTTGCAAAGGACCGTCAGTGAGAGCGGAATTATCTAGGGGAAAGGTCAAGATGAGCAAAGGGAAAACTCAGAGAAACCCAAGCTTCACTAGTCCTAATATGAGTTCGCCAAGGTACACTAAAGTTACTATTGCAGATAATGGAGGGGAAATACAACAACGTGGTAGAGTTTGAATTTATATCTAGTACTAGACCTCTATATCTTGATCCTTTAACACAAAAGTAAGATGTTAGTTTCCTTAGTCTCGACTACCAAATTTGTTTTATAGGGTGCAACTTCAGGGATCTCTATGGTGTTCTGGTTGGTCCTAATAACAAGGTCAAGTTTGATCCATCAATGAAAAAAGTGATATTACCATCAGGAAAACCATTCGTAATTCTTGCTAGTTATGCTCCTGTCGATTCTTTTTCATGTTGACATTGTCTATGCTGATTTGGTTCACGAAATTTAACATTTTATTCGAATTTACGTCCTGGATTATGCAATAACTCTTAGGGATGGCCTTTCTTCAAAGTAAGTGTTGTATTTTGCTTATTAAGTTTGAATTTTATTTCCTTATTCACATTCTGGTTATAACTTGGTTTTTGTCATAAAATTAGGTGTTTTGGTCATTTGTGGTCGGATGAAATTGTTCAAACAGTGGTGTTATTAGAGCTGAACCACAACCAGGTATCGTTAGGTAGCTCATCTTGATTGTGTTTGGACTTCCATATGTTGTACCTTTACCTTCTTATAATAGTTTAAACTTTGCGTTCTTGATAGGTAATCTTGCATCCTAAACAAGATAAAGTTCTTCCGATCCGAGAAAATGCAAGATTGTAGGGTTTTCCAGACCATTATAAGCTCGCTGATTCAGTTAAACAAAGGTAAAATTTACAAGCTTTTCATGTACACAATCAATTTATGATTATAAAGGTTGATGTACATGGTACACTACACACACGCCCGAAATTTAACATTGTCTATGTTGATTTGGTTCACGAAATTTAACATTTTATTCGAATTTAGGTCCTGGATTATGCAATAAGTTTTATGGATAGCCTTTCTCTAAAGTAAGTGATGTATTTTGCTTACTAAGTTTGAATTTTATTTCCTTATTCACATTCTGGTTATAACTTTGTTTTAGTCATAAAATTAGGCGTTTTGGTCATTTGTGGTCGGATGAAATTGTTCAAACAGTGGTTATTAGAGCTGAACCATAACCAGGTATCATCAGGTAGCTCATCTTGATTGTTTTTGGACTTCCATATATTGTATCTATAAGTTCTTATAATAGTTTAAATTTTAGGTTCTTGATAGGTAATCTTGCATCCTGAACAAGATAAAGTTCTTCCGATCCGAGAAAATGCAAGATTGTAAGGTTTTCCAGACCATTATAAGCTCTGTGATTCGGTTAAACAAAGGTAAAATTTACAAGCTTTCCATGTACACAATGTTCAATTTATGATTATAAAGGTTGATATACCTGGTACACTACACACACACACGCACGAAATTTAACATTGTCTATGTTGCTTTGGTTCACGAAATTTAACATTTTATTCGAATTTAGGTCCTGGATTATTGAATAACTTTTATAGATAACCTTTCTTCAAAGTAAGTGATGTATGTTGCTTATTAAGTTTGATTTCCTATTCACATTATGGTTATAACTTTGTTTTAGTCATAAAATTAGGTGTTTTGGTCATTTGTGGTCAGATGAAATTGTTTAAACACTGGTTATTAAAGCTGAACCATAACCAGGTATTGTCAGGTAGCTCATCTTGATGGTGTTTGGACTTCCATATGTTCTATCTATAACTTCTTATAATGGTTTAAACTTTGCGTTCTTGATAGGTAATCTTGCATCCTGAACAAGATAAAGTTCTTCCAATCCGAGAAAATGCAAGATTGCAGGGTTTTCCAGACCATTATAAGCTTTGTGATGCAGTTAAAAAAAGGTAAAATTTACAAGCTTTTCTTGTACACAATGTTCAATTTATGATTATAAAGGTTGATATACATGGTACACTACACACGCACGCACGAAATTTAACATTGTCTATGTTGATTTGGTTCTTAAAATTTAACATTTTATTCGAATTTAGGTCCTGGATTATGCAATAACTTTTATGGATGACCTTTCTTCAAAGTAAGTGACGTATGTTGCTTATTTTTTTTTTTATGAGAGATGTATGTTGCTTATTAAGTTTGAATTTTTATTTCTTATTCACATTGTGGTTGGATCTTTGTTTTAGTTATAAAATTAGGTGTTTTGGTCATTTGTGGTCGGATGAAATTGTTTAAAAAGTAGTTATTAAAGCTGAACCATAACCAAGTATCGTCATGTAGCTCATCTTGATTGTTTTTGGACTTCCGTATGTTGTATCTATAAGTTCTTATAATAGTTTAAATTCTGGATTCTTGGAAGGTAATCTTGCAACATGAACAAGATAAAGTTCTTCCGATCCGAGAAAATGCAAGATTGTAAGGTTTTCCAGACTATTATAAGCTATGTGATTCGGTTAAACAAAGGTAAAATTTACAAGTTTTTCAATTAAATAGTAATAAATAATAAATTAATAATTTAATAATCAGTAAATTAATAAATTAATAAATTAATAATTTATTAATTACTTATTAATTTATTAAGTATTAATTTATTAATTATTAATTTAATAATTAGTAAATTATTAATTTAATAAATCATTAATTGAATAATTATAAAGGTTGATATACTTGTACACTACACACACACGCACATACGAAATTTAACATTGTCTATGTTGCTTATTAAGTTTAAATTTTATTTTCTTATTCACATTATGGTTATAACTTTGTTTTAGTCATAAAATTAGTTGTTTTGGTCATTTGTGGTCAGATAAAATTGTTCAAACAATGATTATTAAAACTGAACTATAACTTGGTATCTTCAGGTAGGTCATCTTGATTGTGTTCGGACTTCAATATATTGTATCTATAACTTCTTATAATGGTTTAAACTTTGTATTCTTGATAAGTATAACCTGCAATCCTGAACAAGATAAAGTTCTCTCAATTTGAGAAAATGCAAGATTGCAGGGTTTTTCAGACCATTATAATCTCTGTGATTCAGTTAAACAAACGTAAAATTTACAAGCTTTTCAGTTAAATAGTAATAAATAGTAAATTAATAATTTAATAATCAGTAAATTAATAAATTAATAATTTATTAATGATTAATTTATTAATTATTAATTTACTAATTATTAAATTAATAATTAGTAAATTATTAATTTAATAAATCATTCATTGAATAATCAATAAATTATTCAATGAATGATTTGTTAAATTAATAATTTACTAATTATTAAATAAATAATTAGTAAATTATTAATTTAATAGTTAATAAATTATTAATTTAATATTTAATAAATTATTAATTTATTAACAATTGCATTATGTGGGACTATATAACTACTCTAACACAACCATGATCAATGGGGATGAGTGCACAATTATCGGGATCGTCCGCCGTTACTAGAATATTTCCACTGTGCCAATCAGTATTGGTTAAGCGAATATTTAATATTGTGACTGCAAAGACATCGTCTTCTTTGAAATTGACGGAATCAAATTTATTTAGCACTTCTATTTTTCTTCACATACCTTTGAAGAGACCCGGTTATATTGGTTTGTCCTCCGCCAAATCTATCCTACGAACACTTGAACATGATAGTTAACGGAACCCCAGCAAAGCCAACCAGTTTCTTCTCCGTTGCTTCTTTTTTTTATATCAATTACATGATTAAGTAAGGAGCCAACTACCTCTCTAGTGGTCGATTCTCGAGCTGGGATCCCATGTTTTTTTTGTTAATCTGTTGCCTTGAACACTGATTTTTATTTGTTTGACTATTTCTTAATGAAGTAAACTCTAGAGCCATACTTGGCTTTAACATGATTTTTTTCTTTTAAAGCATAGCTGCTCGAATCAACTGTTTGTTGAATAGAAATCTGAAAAAGAGTATTAATGATTGAGAAACTTAAATTTTAATTAGTAGAAACCTAATTTCGTCATTAACAAATAGGAATGACTACCATTATTACAGAGTAATAATAATTAAATTATTAATAATTATTACTTAATTTTAATTATTATTTAATTTTAATTATTAATAAAATATTCAATAATTTAATAAATCATTAATTTAATTACTAAATTATTAAATTATTAAGAGTAAGAAACAATTGCCAGTTTCAAAATAGCCTTACCCCAATGTCATAAGAATCAGAGGAAGAACCACCACCGTTGTTTCTACCGCCACCACGACCTCTTCCACCAACCACCACCACCACCTCTTCCACCACCCCTTCCACCACCTCTTCCACCAGCACCACCACCACCATATAGTTCTTCAACCACCGCCAGGGGCGGATCCACGTTGGGGCCTATGGGGTCACGTGCCCCCACTACCCGAGCCAGAAAGTCTTGTAACCCCAAATTATCTGAGTGTTATTACTAAATTTACATATAATAGCACTAATTGATCAATGATGAGTAATTGGCTCATTGGAGGCGTGCTGAGTTTGTTGCGTGGTAGGTCATGGGTTCGAGCCCCTCCATCTTCTTTTCCTGAGGGCCGAGTATGAAGAAATGGGTAACCAATAACACTTTGAGCAACGCTTTTAAAATTGCTCATTTGTTTTTTCTCCTACTTTTTCTTGTGTTTATCATTTGACACTTCAATTATTTTTTTTTTGGGTAATTCCATTACAATTGGTATTGATATATCATAGATGTGATAAGCTCGATTTCTACCCATACAAACTCAAACAAACCGGGCCTATAACCCATCTAAACTATGGCCTGAAGCCCATCTAAACTATGGCCTATAATCCATCTAAACTATGGACCTTCAGGGGTTTCTGGAGTTTATGTCAACACCTTGGACCACTTGGGCTACCAACTGTTGACTTTAAATTTTCTTTTTAACTCAGTAGGATTAGCTAATTCATTATGAAAATTTTTACCATTCAATTTTGTCGTAAAATTCATTACAACGGAAGGAGTCGGTCAAATTGGTTTGGCTTCTTACTATTGGTAATACTCAGACATTTGACACACACTAAGTGTTTGACAAAATGCTTAACTAAACTCATATCATTATCCTCTTTTTTTTGTTATAGTTGACAGATTAAGAACTACATCTGATGAAAATTTAGAAAACTTTTGAACTCATTTCAAATTGAAAAGAACTCACCCGTGTTCAAAAAATAAACCACATATACTTTTGTCATTGAAGATTGAAAATGATTAGGAAACATGATTAGAAAGAAAACAATATTTTCTCATTATTTGAAATTATTTATATTTCCTACGTAACAAATTATCAAACTCTTATATGAGATGCCTTAATGAGTGTTGCAACCTTTCAAACCTATATGTAATGTTATATAAGGCATCCTACTTCGTAGAACATTTGGAGTCTCCATCCTAGATCTTACAATTTTATCCCTTTCTTTAGATTCGTATAAAACATTTTTACTTTGTATTGTTTGAATTTACTTTATTTCCTCTGAACTTTTCATTCTTTGTCACAAATCAAGCAAAATTATGGACTTTGTTGACGAGGTTGGTACCTCAACAGGTTCTAAAGCAAATCCACACTGACGTAATAAGGATCACTTTTTCTTCATTAAAAGAAATCGTTAAAGTCGGTCAAATTTGGATTAGTCCTCCAAGATTAGAATAAAATATATAATCGCTTTATCATTCATTTGGTGAGATATATTTTGTACTTCAAAAGTAGATATAAATATAATCATTATCAATATCAGGTACAAGAAAACTGAAAACTTCGTTTAATTATGTTGTTGTGTAATTTGGAGACTGTGGTGCTTAAGGTGGGTATGTCATTTGAAGGTGTTCGGAGGCTGCAGAGAGAGCTCTCAGTCTATCACAAAACAGAAGGTAATGATACTAATCTTATATACCCTCTATTAAATCTAATCATTAATCCCTAATTAACTTCTATGGTTTTTTTTCTCACCCATTATCTTATACATCTCTAATGGGAGATGCATGCTCTTCCAGTCACCTTTTATCTGCTCCCACTCCCCTCAAATTCTAAACTCCCATCTCCCCCATTTCCATTTTCAATTTTCGGAAGGATAACGCCTCATTAATCCCCTTATCAATCACTTCAATGTTGAATCAATTATCCCATGATGTGTTTATATCTCCTATGTGTCACAACCTTTTCGTTTTGTTGATTTTGTAATTGATTTTGTGAATAATTTCATTTTAGCCGTAAATTAGATATTCACTTCGCTGACCATGTCAATGAAGTATTGAAATGGGGAATAGTTTCAGTTTTTCTTTTTTACCAATAAGGTTTTTATTTTGAATTTATTGGTTTTAGGATAGTATGTTACCCTTACCACTAAATTAGATTTTTTACTTCTCTGATTATTATAATTTTGCCTGTAAACAACATCTATCAACCTATAATGCTCATTTCAGATGCCAATCACCTTAATGAAGTTTGACTTAGGGAATCTGATTTTTTTTTTTTTTTAGAATTGAAATCATGAGTTTGTAAGATGCGCACATCAGAAGTTCACATTGCTAGCTTAGACAAAGGTTTTGTTTTCTGCTTTTCTGTGCTTCTAACACAAACTTAACTGCACTTAGATCCCAAATATGTAAGATAGTTTTGGTTCATTATGGAAAAGTTATAATTTTGTTAGGTCATGTGGTCAGTTATAGGGAACTAATGTACACCGCCATAATCGAGTGTCGAAATGAGACTTTTTAGATTGTCTATTACAGTTTTTTGATACCTTGTGATTGTATTTGAGTTCACACTTTGGTTTCTTTTCAATATAGGTTCTTTAATATACAATTTGGTCGAATGAAGTGGACTGTTTGAAGAAAAGAAGATATCTTTGAAATTTTAGTTTCCTTGATTTCTTGTACAACAAACAGCACACCTATATATAGTGTGTTCTCAAGGATTTACAAGATCTCAATGAGATATATATGGATACAAATAATACCATAAGGATTTACAAGATCTCAATGAGATATATATGGATACAAATAATACCATAAACTAAAGAGATAAGATTGACAGCAGGCAAGGATAATATATCTTGCTAATTCAAATTTTAAATCCTTCAGTTACTCCTTCATACGTTATCACCCACCCTCAAGCTGAACTTCCGTATCGTGAAGTGAAAGCTTGGAGCAAAGAAACTGATGCCGAGATTTAATTAATCCTTTTGTGAATATATCAGCAATTTGATGGTGTGTAGGAATGTAGACAACACGAAGTGCTCTTCTTGTAACTCTTTCACGAAAAAAGTGATAATCCAGTTCTATATGTTTCGTTCGTGAATGTAAAATAGGATTATGTGCCATGTAAGTGGCACTTATGTTGTCACAATGCAAGGTTGGGGGAGATTTCATAGTAACACCCAAGTCTCGTAAAAGAAATTGTATCCATGCAATTTCAGCCGTGGCAGCTGCCATGGCTCTATACTCGGCTTCTGTGCTTGATTTTGAAACTGTGGGTTGTTTCTTTGAAGACCATGCAATGAGATGAGAACCCAAATATACACAATGACCTGAAATAGATCTTCTTGTATCTGGATCTCCTGCCCAGTCAGCATCTGAGTATGCATTAATTTTTGGCTCAAAACCTCGCACTTGTAAGTCAGACTTTGTACTAAAGAAGAGACCGCGACCCAAAGTTCCTTTCAAGTATCTAAAAATTCGCTTAAGAGCTGCATAATGTGTAGGAGAATTCATAAACTGACAAACTTGATTGACCGAATATGTGATATCAGGTCTCGTTAAAGACAAATATTGTAAACCTCCTACCAAGGATCGATATTGTGTAACATCAGATTATCGTTCTCCATGAATCGACATTTTTGTTCCACAAGCACTTGGTGTTGAAACAGGTTTGGACTGTAACAGATCCAATTTATTTAATAACTCAATGGTATACCTTGTTTGTGTTAAATAAAGACCTTGATCTGTTCTTTAGATTTTCATACCCAAAAAATGATGCATATCTCCTAAATCAGTCATAGAGAATTGTCGGTGAAGCTTTGATATTAACTCGGAAACTATAGTGGAATTTGAGCCAGTAATCAAAATGTCATCAACATAAAGTAATAAAATTGTTACCGAGTTTGGAGACTGTAGAGTGAATAAAGAGCTGTCAGATTTTGATGGTAAGAAATCCAACTCCCGAAGATAAGTGGTGAAGCGATGAAACCAGGCTCGAGGAGCCTGTTTAAGGCCGTATAGAGATTTGTGCAAATGGCATACATGATCTGGATTGTTTTTGTCTACAAATCCAATTGGTTGATGCATATACACCTCCTTATCAAGAAAATCATGTAGGAAGGCATTTTTAACATCTAATTGTTTGATAATCCATCTTGAAGTTACTGCTAAGCTGAGTACTATACGAATTGTCACTGGTTTGACAACTGGTGAAAATGTTTCATCGTAATCAAGCCCATATTGTTGTGAGTAACCCTTCGCTACAAGTCGGGCTTTGAAACGATCAACTGTACCATCACTCTTTTGTTTTACACGATAAACCCATTTACACCCAACTATATTCATAGAGGGATTTCTTGGAACTAAAGACCAAGTTCTGTTTTGTATAAGTGCATTAAATTCTTCAGCCATAGTCGTACACCATTTAGTATCCTAACTAGCTTCTGTAAAATTTTGTGGTTCAATTGGTAAAGCAGGCAAAGAAGATAGCAGTGCAAATGAGACAGGATGCTTCGTAGCAATCATGTAGTTAATGATTTTGGGTTTAGAAATACCTGCCTTTGACCTTGTTACCATTTGATGTGTTTCCTGGATCAGTTCAGCAGAAACATGGTCCTCCGTAGATACTGGTAAAGGGTGCTGAATATCATTGCTCAATTGATTAATTTCTTCTTGATTTTGTGAAGTTGAAGAATTTTGATGTGCATCACTTATAATAGGTTCTGCTATTGAAGGTGTTGGTTCTAATAAAATTGGAGAGTGGGGGGTTTCTAGGGACACCCATTTGGGAGCATCAGACACTGTGACTTATTTCTTCGTGTTATGAAGGTCAGGTAAAGCAAAAGGAAATAAATATTCATCAAATACGACATCTCGTGATATATAAATTCTTGAAGATTTAGGTTCTAAACACTTATAGCTTTTGTGTACCTCACTACATGGCAAACTCTTATATTCTAATTTATTTTTCCGATATGGTGTTAAAAGAGGATATCATCTACATCCAAATACCTTCAAACATTCATAATTGGGGTTCCGATTATATAAAATAAAGTACGGAGTTTTATTTTTCAAAACCGGGGTTGGCATTCTATTTATCAAATAAGTGGCAGTACTAAAGGCCTCATGCCAAAATGATTTTGGTAAATGACTTTGATGCAAAAGTGCTAATCCAGTTTCAACGACATGTCGGATTTTCCTTTCAGCCACTTCATTTTGTTGTGGAGTGTGAGGACATGAAAACTGATGAGAGATACCATTTTCAATAAAATAATTTTGAAAAGATTTTGAATTGAATTCCCCACCACCATCACTCTGAAGTGTATGGATTTTGTGATTAAAACGATTTTCAATTAATTTCTGAAAAGTTTTGAAACACTCGTGAACCTGAGATTTTTCTTTTTAAAAATATAACCATGTATGTCGTGTATAATCATCAACTAATATCAGAAAATACCGAAAACCCGAATTAGAAGTCACAGGTGCAGGGCCCCACAAATCTGAATGTATTTTTGCTAAAGGTGCATTAGCTCGAGAAGTGGATAAAGAGTATGGTAGTTGGTGGTGTTTTGCAAGAACACAACTATCACAAACACCAACATTTTTAGGAAATTGAGAAGTATTATTATTCAAATTGATAAGAGAAAATGCTCGAACATGAGGATGGCCTAATCGTAAATGCCATACATTTATTTTTGTTCCTAAAAAACCTGAACGTAACTTCCTAACAGATTTATTGAAATTGGAAAGAGCAGATGCCGAACATTGATATAAACCCCCTTTATTAGGACCTTGAAGGACCCGTTTCCCTGTTTGCCGATCCTGCACAAAGAACCAATCACGATAAAAAACAACATAACAGTCAAGATCCTTTGTTAATTGAGAAACAGACAGTAAATTTTTCGTAATTGATGGTACATGAAAGACGTTCTTTAAGGTTATAGAATGGCCAGGAGAACCAAGTTTAACATTACCAATATTTTGCACGGGCAATAGGGATCCATTTCCAATAACGACGTGATCTGGTCCATAATACGGATTCATATTTGCCATCACGGAGGAATCATTTGTCATATGATTCGATGCTCCAGAGTCTGCATAGTAATTAAGATCTAAAGGAGTCTCATTTGGTTGATATGCAGCAAATGATTGAGGTATATCATTAGGCTGAAAATTCATATCTCCACAATGATAACAGTAAAGAGCCAAGTGGCCTGAACGACCACAAATTTGGCATATAACTTGATGTTCATTTATTTCGATTATCGTTTTGATCGTATTTTCATGTGTCTTGTCAAGCACTTCGCATAGTTAATAGACGAAACGAAGTATTCGATATCGATCGTAGTCTAAGTCATAATTTCATGTGTCTTGTCATGCACTTCATATAGGTAGGCGACTAGACGACACTTTCGATGACTCGGGATTAACCGATTTAGACGTTTGTTTGACTAAGTATGATCTCTGGATATACGTAGTACTTAGAGACATCTACTTTAGGAGTCGAATATCGATTTTACCTTGACACATTAAATCGGACTACACATAGTCGTAGGTTTATCATTATGGATTCCCGGACTTCGACACCTCTCTCACTTATTTGTTACCCGAATCGAGTCTTACCGTCTCCCGACTCTTGTTCCTCCGACACTTCTCTCGAATCTCTCTCGCCCGTTTACATATATCGTTTAATTAGTTTATTTGTTTTCTTTATTGCTTATTCAATCAAAACCCCTTATTAATGTTTCTTCCTTTCCTTTTTAGTTTAAGTTAGCGTTTAATATCTAGACCGAGGGATAAGACCCTTCGATATCCAAACTACCTTCTTATCCTTGGATCGATCACGGCTTTGCCGGATTACTACTTGATACCTCCGCTTGGGTGTGCAACCTTTTCGGGTGCATCAGTTATTTCTCGTAAAGTGGGGGGCCAGGCAGGAAGCTGGTCACAAAGTAGGGGGCCATTAGGGAAATAACCCTTTTAAAAATTGGTCGAATTTTCCAAGTCGATTTTAGGATTTTCTAACTTTAAAAAGACTAGTTTATAGATATATCCTAACTAATCTTCAAATCTCATGCTTTCCTGTTTCAACGATTTTTTCTATAAATCAATATATATAACTACTTATCAAGAAGTTTTAAAATTCCAGTTCTCTTTCTATAAATTATTATCTATTTCTCTCAATACAAGAGTGTCCACCAGGACCAATAGACTTCAAGAACTGGTGTTACCTGTGGTAACTGCTACCAGGACGGAACTATGTTGGGGCGATGGCCCCCCTTGACCTCAACATAGTTAAACCTATATGGGGAGTCCAATTATCTTTAAAGGTAATAATATTAGGTGTTAACATTCTATCATAAACTAATCCCCCATTTGAATATACATTTCAAATACTTAAAACTTTTATGTATCGCATATAGATATCAATAAAATTATATATAAATTTCGACTATTTTTATCGTGTATAAATTGATATAATATTTATTGCAGATATTCTAGTTGTGTTCCATTTGATGACATTTTGTAATTAATAAAATATTTAATTTATATCGAGAAACTATATCACGTTAAAAATGGCCAACGATAAATCTAATATAAAAGTTCGAGCATCTGAACTATAAGATTTAGTTCCTAATTATATGTTTAAGCTTATAAATTTTGTTGGTTACATTTTGTGAAAAAACTGGTTGTGTAAAGTCCATTGAACACTGATAACTTAGCCAATGACTTGAAACGGTTTAAGATTTTAGAGCATCTCCAATACAAGACTCAATCTTAAAATCTTAAGTGCCACCTAGGACTTTAGAGTTATTTTTGAGAAAAAACTTCTCCAATGCAAAACTCAATTGAGATCTTAAGATGATGTGGAAGCATTAAGTTTTAAGATGCCTCAACTAGAAACTCTATTTTTGAGATTACTTTTGAGAGTCTTAAGTGTCCTAGTCATCAAATTTAATTTTTGAACCAATAGAAAGCTTTTCTTTCTCAATCACTTTTTCCTATAAAATGTATGTGTGACATGTGTATTTATTAGAGTTTTTTTAGAGTGTTGCATTGGCGAAAGGCTTGAATTAGAGACACTCAAGTTAGTCGCATAAGGAAGAAAATCTCAATTGAGACTCAAGAAATAAGCTAATTAGAGTTTTTCTTGAGTTTTGCATTGGAGATGCTCTTAGCCGTCTATTAGTTTAGTACACTTCAATGATTTCATTGTGTTTGGTATAATGAGGTGATCATTCTTGTAAAATATCAAATTTTATTTGTCACCATACTATCTCGATGAATTAACGTAAATATTTTGTAACAATAATTTTAGATAGTGCATGAAAAAGTATAAAAGAGAGAATTTTTTTAAATGCTTATATGCATTTGGCCCCCGGCGATTTTGATTTCTGGTTTCGTCCCTGAGTCTGCTACAGTTGAGAGATCATTTTCAGCAATGTACATTATTAAAAGTCAACTGCACAATCGGATGAGTGATGAATGTTTGAGTGATAGTATGCTTGTATACATTGAAAATGATATATCTATGGAGATTGATAACGAGATAATTATGATGAACTTCCAAGCAATAAAAATTCGTAGAGGTCAATTATGAATGTATGGATTATAAAAGTATAAAATTTGTCTAAAATATTAAATTTTTGAGTCTCTTGGTATCAAATATTTGTGGTTATTAATTTTATGAATAAAATATTATTATTTACTTAAATTTATGTGATTGTTTTGATAGGGATTTTTTTAGACCTCCCTCAAAATAAATCTTGGATACGCCACTGGTTATGGATTTTCTTTGCATTATCGAGATGGTTTAACATTCTTAACATGAGATCTCCATAAATTACTTGGTGTAATTTCACGAAATACTAATCATATAATGGGAAGCAACTTGTCTAGTAACCTTCAAGTAATCTTATTCGAGATGTACCAAATAATAATTTACTGACATAGTATCATATGCACATTTGAGCTGTCACCCTATCCCTTCTAATTTTTTCCCTATCCACATTTTTCCTAGCATTGCATATACTAAAGTCATGAGCTTGATATTTCAACAAAAAAAAAAACAAATAGTAATGAGCTTGATTACTTGGTCAAAAGAAAGAATAATGGTCAAATATCTTGAGGAATCAACAAAGAACAACATTTCGTAACATGTTCAATTCATCTCATCTCATCTCATCTCATCTCATCCCATCTCATCCCATCATGCATTGAAAGCCTGGCGTGTCTGGTGGGATCTCCTTTCGGCATTTGATCTCTCCCCTAATTTTCAGCCGCACGTTTTTCATTGACTTGTTTCCCCCACTCTTCAAAATTGTCTGCTCTTATCCAACAACAAAATTAGTCTTCCCTATCTAACTTTGCCTAACACGGAAACACCTTCATTACTAGTATATATTTAGGCCTAAATTTAACATGCCCATACTTCAAATTTGGTACAAAACGAATCATTTCAAGATATATTATTATGAACAATTACAATTTCAAGAAATCTTCTTCTCTTAACCCTAAATTAGTAGCTGATCTTCACCAATATAAACTTCCAGAATTCCCCATGCAGACTCATGAGCCTCAAAGAAATAACCTAGCTCAAGGCGATCCACTCGCCACAAATGACAAGGTTTATAGAAAGGAATTTATTGTCCAAGATATAGATGAATCTGCTGAAATTTTCATTAAAAGATTCAAGCACCAACAAAAGCCACTCAAGGCGACCGATCTTCGGGTTAACATGATCGAGATCGAAGGTGAACCAAGTCGTTTTAGGGATGCAAATAAAATGATTGAGAGCAGTAGGTTCGATAGTACTATTGAAGATGTAAATGAATCTGCAGATGAATTCATCAAAAGATTTAGACATCAACTTAAGATCCAACGTCTCGAATCTATTGAGAATTACGAAAAAATGCTAGCTAGAGGGCTTTAAAGTTTCTCTGATATATATTGATGAATCACGGGCCGATCTCTTAGTTAATTTTGGGTATATTAATTTCTTTCATTTATTTGTAATATTTTTTTATGAACTACTGTCATTTGTTTGTTGAACATTTATATGAACTACCTAGTTAAAAAAGAAATATTATGTTGGAAGGATAGGGAGTTTCTTCCGATTTGCTATTTTAATTACATTTGCACCAGAGTAATCCTTTGTGTTATGAACGTGAGGTTGTTTATTTTTATTTGGGATTCAAAATATTTCTGTGGTGCTATTGTTGGACTAATTAGTTTAATTGTCCTTCTCGAATACAAAATTCGATAATGATTCCGTTCGACAAATTATGCAACAGACTAACAACAATATAAAGTATAATTTTATGACCGAGTCGAGTATTGGATACTCTCTCCTTAAGACGTTATTCGTCCCGCAATGGTGCTAAGCCGGGTTGTATATACGAATCGTCTCCCAGGATAAAACAGTCTTACCTTCTTGAAGCGCAGCACTTCTTTCTTCAAGAAACTTCGAACCAAATAAGTAGAGAACTCTCTTAACTTCTTAGACTTCTAATGCAAACTCTAAACTCAGAAAACTAATTGATTTTTCTATATCCTATAATGAAATCTGGATTATGTATATATAGAGATGATTGTGACTATATGGAGAGACATCTATATGGAGAGACATGATCCTAGGGATGTGTCTCTTTTAATTTTAATTCAATCAAGGCAATGGTTCAAATTGCCAACAATCCCCCACATGAATTAAAATTTATTCTACATGCAGACTATGCAAACTGACAATGCATACAAACTAAGAGAGTTCATATGGAAGTTGTTGCATCAGGAGAGGTGGCTTTTGGCATTGAACCTTCCTTAGTGTATGACTACCGAACTTACTAATTGATTAGTGAACATGATGTCTTGAACTATTCAATTTTCGCAGTAAGTCGATACAATAGCCAACACACAACTTCTTCCGTACATATTTGATTCTTTGGTTGTGTCCTTTTCGGCCCTGGACATCTCCTGGATTCATGAGTGCTTTAGAGAATTCCGCCTTAAGACATTCTCATAGAACCGGCATCAGTTCTACACTCACATAGGTGATGTCCTATGAAGAGTACCCTGACGTACCCCACTTGTTTACACAAGAATATAGGCATCATTAAAAGCATCGCTTATCCTATCACCTGACAGGCAACACTGATACTTAGGAATGGGTAAGAGAATGACTCTTTCAGTGTTACTGGCGAGTATTTCACATTTATGTTGTCCCTTTTGAACCTAGATCTTGGGATCTCCAGTCAACTAGGTTGGGTTTCTATTGCGATCTACTCATTTACTTTAGGCTTTAAGTCCATTCCCCTTGATAACTTGTACATTTGCTCTTTCGATAACCCCTTTGTAAACGGATCCGCAAGGTTATCCTTTGATTTTATATAATCAATTGTTATAATTCCACTTGAGAGCAAATGTTTAACGGTATTGTGTCTTCGACGTATGTGTCGAGATTTTCCGTTATACATTTTATTATGTGCCTTGCCAATTGCCGATTTACTATCGCAATGTATTTTAATAGCAGACACCGGTTTTGGCCAAATTGGAATATCCTCTAGAAAATTACGAAGCCATTCAGCTTCTTCTCCAGCTTTGTCTAAAGCAATAAACTCTGACTCCATGGTTGATCTTGCTATGCAAGTTTGTTTTGAGGACTTCCATGAAACGGATGCACCACCTATAGTAAAAACATAACCGCTTGTGGATTTAGAATCGTTTGTATCTGAAATCCAATTTGCATCAGTATACCCTTCAAGAACTGCAGGGTATTTGGTAAAATGTAACCCATACTCCTTAGTATATCTTAAATATCTAAGAGCTCTTATCAGAGCACTCCAATGACTTGTATTTGGATTGCTCGTAAACCTACTCAATTTACTTACTGAGTATGCAATATCAGGTCGTGTACAATTCATTAGATACATCAAACTACCAATTATCCGAGAATATTCTAATTGGTTAGTACTATGACCCGTATTCTTAGTTAGATGTAGACTAAGGTCTACTGGAGTTTTTACAACTTGATTATCATTTTTGTTGAATTTCTCTAAAATTTTCTCAATATAATGTGATTGAGATAAAACTATTCCATTAGAAGTTCGACATATCTTGATTCCAAGAATTAAGTCTGCTTGACCTAAATCTTTCATATCAAATACTTTTGATAGCATTTCCTTCGTAGATTTGATCATATCTAAATTGCTACCCATTATTAACATATCGTCTACATACAAGCATAGAATTATAACTCCGTTGGTAGTAGATTTAGTGTAGACACATTTATCACACTCGTTAATACTAAAACCATTTGACAACATGGCTTTGTCGAATTTCTCATGCCACTGTTTTGGTGCTTGTTTCAGCCCATACAGTGACCTCACTAATTTACAAACTTTCTTTTCTTGACCGGGTACTATAAACCCTTCCGGTTGTTCCATATAGATCTCTTCTTCTAATTCACCATTCAAGAAAGCAGTTTTAACATCCATTTGATGTATCTCTAAATTATATAGAGATGCTATAGCAATTAATACCCGAATTGATGTTATTCTCGTAACAGGAGAATATGTATCAAAATAGTCTAATCCTTCTTTTTGTTTAAATCCTTTTGCGACAAGTCTCGCTTTGTACTTGTCTATAGAACCATCCGTTTTTAATTTTCTCTTGAAAATCCATTTATAACCCAATGGTTTACACCCCGGTGGAAGATCTACTAACTCCCATGTATGGTTCTGAAGGATAGACTCAATTTCGTTATTTACGGCCTCTTTCCAAAATTGAGATTCAGGAGAAGACATTGCTTCTTTGTATGTTTGCGGTTCTTGTTCTAACAAATATGTGAGGAAATCCGGACCGTATGTTTTGGCAATTTTTTGTCTCTTGCCTCTTCGGAGTTCCTCTTTATTTTCTCCTGCTTGTGGTTCTTGAACCACATTCTCTTTATCATTTTGGTTTGTATTTTCATTGTTACTAATATACTCAAATTTCCTCTTTTTGGAACTTTTCTCATCGTCTAATTTACATGGAAATATGTCCTCAAAAAATGTAGCATTTCTTGATTCGATTACCGTATTAACATGTAAGTCTTGAATTTCAGATTTATATATGAGAAATCTGTATGCACTACTATTATGTGCATATCCTATGAAAATACAATCGATAGTTTTTGGTCCAATTTTGACCTTCTTCGGTGTAGGAATCGCCACTTTTGCTAAACACCCCCACACTTTGAGGTATTTATAAGAAGGTTTTTTTCCTTTCCATAACTCATAAGGAGTTTTATCCTTTTTCTTATGAGGCAATTTGTTCAAAATATAGTTTGCTGAAAGCAAAGCTTCCCCCCACAAATTTTGGGGTAATCCTGAACTTATAAGTAATGCGTTCATCATTTCTTTTAAAGTTCGATTTTTTCTTTCAGCGACTCCATTTTGCTGAGGCGAATAAGGAGCCGTTGTTTGATGGATAATACCACTTTCAGCACAAATATCAGCAAATGGTGATTCATATTCACCACCTCTATCACTTCGTAAAGTTTTGATCTTTTTATCGAGTTGATTCTCAACTTCACTCTTATATATTTTAAATTTTTCTACGGCCTCATCTTTACTTCTTAATAAGTAAACATGACAATATCTGGTACTATCATCTATAAACGTGATGAAGTATTTTTTCCCACCTCTTGTCTGAACCGTTTTTAAGTCACATATATCACTATGTATTAGTTCTAACGGTTCTGTGTCTCTTTCAACTGAACGGAAAGACGACTTAGTCATTTTTGATTCGACACAAACTTCACATTTATGATTGGGATTTAAATCAAATTTAGGTATAAGGTCCATGTTAATTAATCTTCTTAAAGAATCATTATTAACATGTCCTAACCTCTCATGCCACTTCATACACGAATCAACAATATAAGCAAAATCATTAATTTTATTAATCTTAGGAATAATGGTCATTATATTCATCTTGAACAGACCTTCACTTAAATACCCCTTTCCCACGTACATCCCATTCTTAGTAAGAATAAAATTATCAGATTCAAATACAAGTTTAAAACCATTCTTACTTAATAAAGAACCAGAAACTAAATTCTTTCGGATGTCGGGTACATGAAGCACATTTTTCAGAGTTACTTCCTTTCCAGATGTGAATTTAAGTATGACTGTCCCGGTGCCTTCAACTTTGGATGTTGCCGAATTTCCCATAAATAAAGGTTCAGCGTTTTCTACCTTTTTATAAGATGAGAATACTCCTTTATCTGAACAAATATGACGAGTAGCACCAGTGTCTACCCACCATTCTCTTGGATTATTTACCAAGTTGACTTCAGAAATAACGGCACATAAATTAATCTCTTTGACACCATCAGACAAGTTATCTATCACTTTGTCTTCCATCTTTCTTTTCTTGAAAATTTTCTTCCAAGTTTTGGAGCGACAATCTTTGGCAAGATGTCCTTTCTTATTGCAATTGTAACAAGTACCTTTGAACTTCTTAGAGTTCCCATGATATTTTTCTTTACCGAAAAATTTCCTTTTCTTTTTCAGCCCCCCTTCAACCACATTCACTTTTGAGATTTCAGAAGGCTTCTCATTCTTTTTCTCGGCAAGACGACTATCTTCTTCAACTCTCAATTTTAAAATCAAGTCCTCCAAGTCCATTTCCTTGCGTTTATGCTTAAGATAATTTTTAAAATCTTTCCAAGATGGTGGTAATTTTTCAATGATTGCTCCCACTTGAAATGATTCACTAATCACCAATTTTTCTGCCTTTAATTCTTGTAAAATTAATTGGAATTCTTGAACTTGGCTAATGACAGTTTTAAGGTCTGTCATCTTGAAATCCAAGAACCTTCCTATGATGAATTTTTTCACTCCGGCAGTTTCAGACTTATACTTATTCTCTAATGATTCCCATAATTCTTTTGCCGTTTTAATCGGACTATAAACGTTGTATAAGGAATTATCGAGACCATTGAGAATGTAATTTTTGCAAAGGAAATCAGAATGTTTCCAAGCATCTACTGCAGCCACATTCTCAAAATCCGACCCATCTTCCTTGAGAGTGGGTGCTTCTTCGTATAACAGCCTAGCAAGGTTAAGAGTGGTTAAATAGAACAACATCTTTTGTTGCCATCTCTTAAAATCGGCGCCAGTAAACTTCTCAGGTTTTTCTCCGTGTGCAACATGAGTTGGAGGGACATGAACATTGTTTCCGGTAATACTTGCCATTGTCTGTTGAATACACAATTCACAGACTAATAAGAATATGGTAGTAAATTGTATACTTTTCTTGATTGTATACCGTCTTGACAATAAACAATAAGTAATTGATTTAAATTTAAAATTATAGAGTGAATAAAGCACTTACAAACATTAACCGAAACTGAGATGTGATAAGAATACCAAAGTCAATATTTAGATGATTACAAAATCACCAAGGTATGCTATTTCGACAGATTATCACTTAATTAAATAGAACAGGGATCCACAATATTTTTTTGCCAAAGAATCAAAGAAGACAGGCAGAGAGTGTATAGGTTTAATTCTCATGCTAATATTTAAAGAGATAGAGTCAAATAGACTTGCTCTGTTTCTAACAGAGACACACACCGAGGGTTTTATTTGGTTTTTGTAGTATTATATTATTTGAATTTAATACTAACTAAGAAAGAGAGTCTATGAACCAATTAAAACTAGATGAGTTGGTACAGGCAACCAAAAGGAAGATTAAATTTACTAAGTCTTAACAGTGCCTATCCCATGCAACATGCATCAATACAAATTGTCTAAGCAACTAGGGGTCTACGATTTAGTGGGGACAGTAGCTAATAAATTATATGTAAACTTTAATTTAGAAGTAACACCACATAGATAAATGCCAGTATCCAACTTTCTTTTATGCCTTAGATTACTTTGTCAATATAACAGTAACACTAAATTATCTCGTCCACCATTAAAGTATTATAGAACTAACTTGTCCAATTTGTCGAATGGTATTTCCATTAAGGAATAACGTCTTAAGATTGTTGGACTAATTAGTTTAATTGTCCTTCTCGAATACAAAATTCGATAATGATTCCGTTCGACAAATTATGCAACAGACTAACAACAATATAAAGTATAATTTTATGACCGAGTCGAGTATTGGATACTCTCTCCTTAAGACGTTATTCGTCCCGCAATGGTGCTAAGCCGGGTTGTATATACGAATCGTCTCCCAGGATAAAACAGTCTTACCTTCTTGAAGCGCAGCACTTCTTTCTTCAAGAAACTTCGAACCAAATAAGTAGAGAACTCTCTTAACTTCTTAGACTTCTAATGCAAACTCTAAACTCAGAAAACTAATTGATTTTTCTATATCCTATAATGAAATCTGGATTATGTATATATAGAGATGATTGTGACTATATGGAGAGACATCTATATGGAGAGACATGATCCTAGGGATGTGTCTCTTTTAATTTTAATTCAATCAAGGCAATGGTTCAAATTGCCAACAGCTATATTATTGAATCGTTCTGATCTTTTGACATATTTTGAGAATTGAAGAAGCTTGGGCTTTCTCTTGTATCTTTAGGAGCCATTGTTCATGGTGAACTAGATAATAATCCTACATTGAGAATAGGCACTCCAACAATAACCAAGAATATAATGTCCGGGTCTTCTCCACTTATTGTCAATTGGTTGAGTTAGATGACCACAAATTTAACATTGTATCAAAGTTGCTCCGCGTCATCCGAAAAAAAAAATCACGTGTTAAACTCAAAAATGTCACACGTGAGTGAGTGTGTGAGAATAGTCCCACATTGCCGATAACAAATTGATCATATTCATATTTAAGAACATTTGAAGTAATTCAAACTATTCAGAGTCGCTTACCTTTTTATTACATTTTGAATTTATTGTTCTGATTAGAGATTTTTTGTTTTGCTTGAAAGTCTTCTGTATAAACAGTTTGGGGATATTTCCAAATTTTTCTTAAAGTCTTCAAAATGAGAACATTAAACGAAATAAAGTGCGTTAATGTAGTTTTTAACATCTATTTAACTGCATAATCTTGCTTTGATCTCTAGACCAACACTTCTTATAATTAATAATTTATAACGACCAATTGTAGGTTTTGCAACTGTTTTATGAGTATCTAATGGCAGTGGCAGATCTAGGATTTTGACTCAGGGGGAGCGAAGTTATGAACTGAAACGAAAAAACTTCACAAGCACAATGATTAGCAAAAAAAGGTTATTAACTTAATGAGGACATGGTATAGTACAGAGCATTACTATTGTACATTGAATTAATAGCCGGAGGCAAGATTTTAGACTAATGATATCTGGGACGTAGCTACACTAGGGCCATGCCCCCTCCTAGAGCTTAATATTTTTGGCACAATGCATACATTCATTTAAAACTTTCCCATTTAAATATGTTGGCCCCTTTTTATTCCAAAGCAAAGTTTAGTCGAAGCCCAATTTAATTTCTCACTCAACTAATGAGTCAGCGTACAATTTTTGTATGGATTTAAATTTTCCCCATTAAAGTATATTAAGCGTGTGCTCAAGCGCGGATCCACTAGAAGACTACCCCTGACTGCAGTCGGGGGTGGTTTCGTTAATTTTTTAAAGAATATGTGTTAGTATTTTTAATACTAATGACTAATGTGGACTAATATATGTATTAATTACATAATACATGTTATTTCACTTAAGGGTCCCAAAAGGTGATCTAATCAATTTATACATTATGGACCATAAAATATCAGTTTGAAGTGTGGGGAGCGTATTAGCAATATATCATGTGTAGAGCCCTCAAAAGTAATTATCAAAGAATAATGGGCTCTTTAAGAAACAACGTCCATTCTCAAGGTTTAGAAGATTTTGTCCAAATCTTAAGGGTGACACGGAAATCTACTGTATCTTCAAGTATCTTCAAGCTATGGATTCGGGTAAGTACCTAAAACCTCCTCATCTCTTTAATTCATCAAATAGAGATCTTGGGTTAATTTCATTATTTATGTTTTGTTATTTATATGCATGAGTAATGAATTTTCCATCAATATGGTCATTTTAGTAAGAGAAGCTAGGGGTACTTTTTCTTTTCTTTTTTACATCTCGACTGAAATAGAAACCTAGAGAGAGAAAGAACCGCGGGTGACTTCAATCCAAGAGAAAGACGGAGATCAAACTGTGAATCTGATCCATAGGTCTCCGTAGCTACATCAGGTTCTCCTTATCTGCTTCCCTAACATTATCATCTCTCTCTAATGGTTCTATAAATTGAAGATTCAAAGTGAAACCTAGGGTTGTTCATGTTCTATTTTGTTAACAAAAACAAAATCAACTAATCAGGAATTTAAACTTGGTAGATTATATATATAACCAATTTTAAGTTTTATTTCTCTGATTAGGTTCTTTACAGAGAAAATATTGGTTAGTATAATTTTGTTTTTTTTTTAAGATTCTGTCAACTATTTTGGGTTCAACTATTTTGGGTCAGAGAAATATTGATTAGATTTTAATTTCTCCATTCCATAATCTCTCTTATTCGGTTGTTTAGAGAGATAATTGGGTATCAATTAATTCCTCCTAACATGGTTTTTTCACTGAATCAAATTTGTTTAGAGAAATTTTGATACCATTACAATTGCTTTAGATACTAGAGGTATTAAACGTTATCATACATATATATCGGACAATAAATAAAGTAGTTTCCAGTGTGGGCGCCCATAGCAATTATCGAGAATGCCTAGAGGAACTAGGGTGCATATAGTATTTGGTTTGGTGCCTATAGCAACAGGGGTGTATATAGCGCTGTCGGGTGCTAATAGCACTAGTTGGGTGCCTATAGCATTTGCAGGGTGCCTATAGCAATAGCATGTTGTGTGGACTTATCCCACTGGTTGGGTGCCTATAGCAATTGTAGGGTGCCTATAGTTTTGGGGCGCCTGTAGCACTTGGTGTTAATAGTTTCGGGTGCCTTTAGTAGTTAGTTTGGGTGCTCGTAACAGAAATTTTGGATGCATACAACATCATATTTGGGCACTTGTAGACCTCTAATTACTCATTTTGGAGTAATGTATGTATCTCACGTCAATGCACTTGTTTTATTTGTAATGCATGAATTCTGAGTTATTGTTGAGTGCCTTAATTGGGTGTTTGAAGGCACCACAACATGTTTCTACTACTAAATAATGCACATATGATTTTTGGTTTATCGTTAATTATGGTAATTTGACGATAATTTCATGCATATGTGTACTTTGAATTATCAACCTTTAGTGGATATAATATCTATGTTGATATATGCTTAATAAGTAATAAGAAACATGATTAAGTGATTATATGTCAATAATCATTAAACATAAGGTTAGGGTATTGATTAATCTTGCACAAAATATTATGATTTTAATTTTTGTCAAGAACTTAGATAGTTATTGCATTAATTATGGGATTGAACTGACATGTCGCCAAAGTGACCTCTGTCGGGTAAAATACCATAGTTGGTGTAGATAAACATGTCTTAGTCCGTGTGAAGTGATCGGCCCAAAGCAAGGTTACTTTGACAGGTCTAAGGGAAGCCTTAAATTGCCTTATGACTAAGATATGTGATATATTTAGGTGTCATGCGAGTATTGTGTCGGTCCAAAGAAAGACACAACACTTGGCAGATCTTGTATCAATATTAGAGAGTATCACTAGTAAGTTATTATCTATGTCCAAAGACTAGGTAGTAATGTTACACTTGATATCTTGAAATGGGCCCACAAATTACAATATTTGGTTAATTGCTAATTTTTATGCATGATTTTATTGAACTCTAATATGAGCATGTGTGTTTTTATTGTCTTTTGTATTTAGTATCATCTATATCTGCCAACATAAACAACATTTCGGTGCTTAACGGCATTAACTTTAAGAAATGGAAGAAGCACGTGATGACTGTGCTTGGTTGCATGGATCTTGACATTGCTCTTAGGATAGATCGCCCAATGCCTCTGTCCAGCTTAAGAACTACTGAACAGAAGGTTGTTATGGAAAAATGGGAGAGATCTGATCGGATGAGCCTGATGATCATGCAAAACTCAATTCCAGACTCGATAAGCAGTGGACTGACTAAAGCGAGTGCTAAGGAGTTCCTCAAGCAACTCTCTGATTGCTTTTCAGCGAGTGGGAAAGTGGAGACAAGCACTACATTATCTAAGCTTGTCACCATGCGGTATAACGGTAAGGGGAACATACGGGAGTACATTATGAATATGTCTAACCTGGTGACCAAACTCAGGGAACTAAGACTTGTATTGTCTGAAGACATACTTGTTCATTTGGTCCTCATATCTCTTCCTGTTCAGTATAACACACTTAAGATCTCCTATAATTCTCAAAAGGAGAAGTGGAGCTTGAACGAGCTCATTGCACATTGTGTTCAGGAAGAAGATAAGATTAACCAGGAAAAGACAGAAAGTGCTCACCTAGCATCAACTTCAGGAGTAAAAAGGCTGGATAAGCAAAAGAAGGATAAAGGTGTAGCAAACACAATAACTTCACAAGTCAAAGGCAAGAGAAATTTGGATTCCAGGCATTCCTGTCTCTTTTGCAAAAGGACTGGTATCGTGAAGAAAATGTGTTATGAATACGCCGCTTGGCGTGCTAAGAAAGGTTTGCCTCCACTATTGACCGATTGATGGTGAAAGATACATCTTTGTGGGATGTAGAACAACCTTGTAGTTGGAAGCAATCAGTGTTTGTTTTATTTGTAGTTCAATTACGTACTGATTGTTATTTGAATTTAGAAGAAACTTTTCATGTACCGTCATTCAGACGGAACTAATTTCTATTTTCTTTTGGACAAATTTTGTTTTAATTGTTAAATTGAAATAGATCATTTAGTGTTTCTCTAAATTCTAATATTGTGGATTATAGTACTTAAATTGATTAAAGATATATAATCAAACACCATAAAGGCGAATATGGAGTCAGGCAAAGATATTTGGGGTTCATTCCCTTAGGTATCGTGGAATGACAAACATTGTCTTGTCTGCTTCAATAATGACACATCGCATTAGGAATACCTTTACTGGAAGCAGTTTGATCGCTCAAACAACCCTTCTTTTTAATCAAGAAACTCATGTTCGTCGAGGATGTTAATTACAGTGGGAGTAATCAATATAAAGAGATTGTGTTTGAAGATGAGTATGCAAATATTCGTCTTAAAGTCACGACTGACAATAACTAATTTTTTTTTTTTTTATACAATTATTGTTCAGCCTGTGAATTAAAGTATTTAATCAGATACAACCATGTTGGTTAATCCCACATTTAGTGAACAACCTTTTCTCGTACTAGTTAATAAAGAACCTCTAAAAGAAACAGAGGAATATCTAGAGAGATTATGGTTGACATCAACGACCTTGAATTAAGGAACCACTTAGGAAATCCACTATGACTTTGTTGTCTATCTTAATGAGCACAATTATGACTTAAGGTTTGAAGTATTTAACTTCTCCTAGTGAAGTCAAAATGAGCTCAAAAATCTGATGACTGAATTGAGGTCATGAAAGGAGAGTTGAAGTCTATGGACGACATTAACATTATGATCTTGTCGAGTTACCTGTAGGGTGAGATCAATTGGTTATAAATGAATTTACGAAACCAAAAGGACTCAAAAGGTAACATCGAAAGATATAAAGCACGTCTAGTCGTCAATGACTTTACTCATAAGGGAGGATTAAACTTCGAAGAGGTATTCTCGCCTGACTTTACGAAGTATTCTTTAAGTCAAATAAATTGTACCAAAATTTTGATGAGGTATTTCCTCTTTCGGTTCTATGAGGAAAATATCATCGATCAGTGCATATATCTCAAGATCAGTGGGAGTGAATTTATGATCCTAGAACTATATGTAGGTGTGGTTCTACTAGCAAACACTGATATAGGATTGTAGCATTCGACCAACGGCTTTCTCTCAAGCGAATTTAAAATGAAAGACCTTGGAAATGCTTCTTATGTTTTGGGTATTCAGATAGACCAAGATCACCCTAAGGACACTCTTGGTCTTTCCCAAAAGGCCTATATCGTTAATTTCTCTATGGCATCCAGAAATATTCGCTAGGAGATACGTCAGTGAATAATGAAAGCAAGTTTAGTTTGCTCCAACTTGTGAAGTTCGATCTTGAGAAGGAAACTGAGACAATCCCAAACTCGTCTGTGGTTGGAAGTCTCATGCATGCACAAGTTTGTACATGTTTGGATTTGACATCTGTTGAAGGAATGTTGGGTAGATATCCAAGTAACCCAAGGCTAGACCGTTGAAAGGTCATCCAACGGGTTATGTGATAATTGCAAAAGAGCGAAAGATTACATGCTCACTTTCGAGGAAAACCGATCATAGAGAGATCATGGGTTGCTCCGATGCGGATTTGCTGGATATCTTTATCATAAGAAATCCAGATCAGGTTACATTTTTGTGGTGGTTGGAAGGGTTAATTATTGGAAAGTGTAAAACAATCCCTATGACCTTCTCGACCATGAAAGCAGAGTTTTTAACATGCTTTCAAGCATCAATCATGCAATTTGGCTTTGAAATTTTGTCTTTAAAGTTAGAAAGTGGTCGGATACGTAAAACGACCAATGAGGATCTAACATGACGATTAGGCAGCTGAGTTGTACTTAAATAACAACAAAAGCTTTTCAAAGTCCAAATACATTGGTATGTAGTACCTTGCGGTAAAAGGTAACGTTCAGAGTCTTTTGGTATCCATTGAGCACATTGACACAAACTCCAAAATGGTGAACCACTCACTAAATATTTACCGCCTAAAGTTTTCAGCAAGTATGTGGTTTATATCGGGATTCTAGGATCCCATTGATTAGTGGGAGTTTGTTGTCTTAATTTTTTTTTTGGATCCATTTGGTTGTGCTCATTGGAAATGTTTGGTTTCTTGTATTGACCTTACGTAGTTTCGGAAATTATGTCTTATTTTTGGTACTCTGAACATAAGGATATCAACTTTCTATTGAGGACACCATTGGGAGAAAGTTGGACTCTGTGGAGTCACTGGATTAGTTGGAAATCGACATGTTTTAGATCACAATTGCATGCAATTTCCATGCTACACATCCACACTTGATCTATGTTGTTAATTACGGTAGTAATGTGACCATTAAAGGTTTAGTCATGAACAAATGCGACGAACGCCGTCTTGATCCCTTGCTAATGTGGTTAATGAACCAGATTGTACGTGATATTTGAAGTCGTGAAATAACAATTTTTGTGCACACTAAGGTTTTTGTATTATGTAATTCAAGAAACATATAAAGTCCAAGTGGGAGATTGTTAGTATTTTTAATACTAATGACTAATGTGGAATAATATATGTATTAATTACATAATACATGTTATTTCACTTAAGGGTCCCAAAAGGTGATCTAATCAATTTATACATTATGGACCATAAAATATCAGTTTGAAGTGTGGGGAGCGTATTAGCAATATGTCATGTGTAGAGCCCTCAAAAGTAATTATCAAAGAATAATGGGCTCTTTAAGAAACAACGTCCATTCTCAAGGTTTAGAAGATTTTGTCCAAATCTTAAGGGTGACACGGAAATCTACTGTATCTTCAAGTATCTTCAAGCTATGGATTCGGGTAAGTACCTAAAACCTCCTCATCTCTTTAATTCATCAAATAGAGATCTTGGCTTAATTTCATTATTTATGTTTTGTTATTTATATGCATGAGTAATGAATTTTCCATCAATATGGTCATTTTAGTAAGAGAAGCTAGGGGTACTTTTTCTTTTCTTTTTTACATCTCGACTGAAATAGAAACCTAGAGAGAGAAAGAACCGTGGGTGACTTCAATCCAAGAGAAAGACGGAGATCAAACTGTGAATCTGATCCATAGGTCTCCGTAGCTACATCAGGTTCTCCTTATCTGCTTCCCTAACATTATCATCTCTCTCTAATGGTTCTATAAATTGAAGATTCAAATTGAAACCTAGGGTTGTTCATGTTCTATTTTGTTAACAAAAACAAAATCAACTAATCAGGAATTTAAACTTGGTTATCTATTATCTAAGTATGTAATGTTTCTTTAAGATTATGTCTATAATTTTAATTTTTCCCTAATAAATCTGTAGTATTTGTTCTTATACTTGTCTATTATGTCTATGATTTTCATTTTGCCCTGATTTTCAATCACCTAGGGTTGACTCACTTTATCATCCGTAGAGGTCAGTCCCTTAACATACCACCCACGTGATTAATTATAAGATCAGACCCTTAAAGCCTTTCACTTAATTATGATACATACCCCTGGACAAGGCAAACCTCTCCAGGGTTGTCTCATCCACAAGGCAAACTTCGTAAGTACTATCATAACCTCTCTCCACAAGGCAAACTTCGTATCGAGTGGCAATACTTGGAAAAAGTGATGATTATGCTCGGTTTTTCTCTTGGGTGGGTTAATCTTATCCGGGCTTGCCTCTCTTCTAGCTCTATGGCGGTGCTGATTAATGGTCGCCCTGGTTTAACTTTCGACATCAGTAGGGGGATCAGACAGGGCGACCCTCTATCTCCTTTCCTCTTTGCTATTGCAATGGAAGGTGTTAGCCGTCTTCTTGATAAGTGTAATAGCCCTCATCAGTTTATCGGCTTTCCGATTGCTAAGCCGGGTCTTACCATCACTCATCTTCTCTTTGTTGATGACTGTCTGATCTTTGGTCAGAATTCTCTAGAAAATATCCATAATCATAAAAATATCCTGAAAGAATTCAGTGAGGCTTCGGGGCAGATGATAAACTACTCCAAATCAAATATCTTCTTCTCTAAAAACTCGCACCCTAAATTCAAAAGGATGATTATTAGGGAGCTTAAAGTTCATCAATCATCAACGGGTGACAAATATCTTGGCACTAATCTCTTCATTGATAGAAAGAAAAGTTCTTCCTTGCAATCTCTTCTCTCCCAGATTAATAACAAGCTTGTAAATGGCAAGCTACACTACAAAAATACGTACTATTTGTAACGACTAATTGTAACGGCTTTCCGCTGAGCCGTTACAAATAAAGTATATATAACGGCTTCCACTTGAGCCGTTATACGTATGTACTCTTTTATAAGGGCTATCATATAAATAGCCGTTGCAAATGAACTATTTAATTTAGCGCCAACTATTCGATGGCGCCAATTAATTTCCCGCGTCCGCCAATTAATTTCCCTCGTCTGGCGTGTTGTTGTTTTATTATAACAGGTGCTTTTCCGTTATAACAGCGACTTGTTATAACGGCTTTATTCTTCGCAGCCATTATAAATGAGTCGGACTTTTATAACGGCCCAGGTTCGTTACAAGTGATACTATATATAACGGTCTTTATTATTTATGGCCGTTATAATTGTGAGCCCTAGAAACCCCACGGGTCCTAAATTCAGTTTTCTCTTTCTATTACCTAGAGAAAGTAATACTTCCGGCCGGCGATCGAAGCTTTTCTTTCCCATTAATCTTCACCGGCAAAAAAACCCTAGAGTTCCACGGCGGTGCCACCACCGGCCACCACTGCTGAGCTTCGACGCAGGGATCGTTCCCGCCACTCGCTGAAATCGTAAGTACCAATTTTATTCTATTTACTCTTAACATATCATTAGTTAATTTCTTGCCCTAATTCTAAATTTCTAGTGTTTTTCTTTTGAGGTTTGAGTTCATTTATTATGTTACTGTTTGATTTGTTGTTTTCCTGTTTATTGTGTGCCTTTGTTGTGAAAACTCATTCTAGGGTTTCGTTTAGCTCCTCTGGATTTATCGCTCTGTCTCGAGCTTAGGTTAGGGAAAGGTACAGTTTTAGGTAAATTGAAAGAGGGTTAAGCTAATTTTATTTTGTGATGATCAATTTCTGTTAAAGTTCTTTTGGGTTATAGGTAAGTGTTAGAGGTCCTAAATGAGATTGGTTGCTAGAAGAAATCATAATTGTCTGAGGTAAAAATATATCAGAATGATAGATTATATTGTATCATTAGTTAATTTCTTGCCCTAATTCTAAATTTCTAGTGTTTTTCTTTTGAGGTTTGAGTTCATTTATTATGTTACTGTTTAATTTGGTTTTTTCCTGTTTATTGTGTGCCTTTGTTGTGAAAACTCATTCTAGGGTTTGGTTACCTTCATTAGTCCAGATAATTGGGTTTCGTTGCTAGAAAATATAGTTGAAAAGGGTTATCATGGTTTAAATTGTCACTGTTTATGGGTATACATTTTTATGCGGAATTTTGTTTGAAATCATTCACTTTGGAAGTAATCATAGATTTTATTTCTATCAAGTAGTCAATGTACTCTAGATTAAACATTATATTTTTGAATTTTGTGATGAAATAAGATTAGGGTTGTAGTCGGTAGATTCATTTATATGGGTATGAAATCATAGATGGGTTTCTAAGTAAAAAGAAACTAAAAAGAAGCATGTGTACGGTGTACCTTAATTTGGAAGATAGGAGCTTCAAGCTTGATGCTGTTTCTGAAAATAAAAGCTTGGTTGAAATGAAAGTCACTATTTCTTTGACAAATAGATGGAGCGGAATGTTTATTCAGTAGTGTTGCACAAGATAATGCACATCATTCATGCTGAATATACTATTTAATAGTGTTGTTAGCCACCGTTTATCGTTTGGTTTCTTGCTAGATTTGCGTTCCTTGCGTTTATTTGGACATTCTAGTCTTAGGTAGTGCTTGTTTTTTTCTTTGTCAGATTTGAAGTGTGACTCGAGGTCAGAGTTGGCTCGAGTCAGATTGAAGAATGTTTGTTTTGTCTGATGATACGTCATGTCTGACTCATTTAATTGGCTTTTGGGCCCATTTAAGTCAGACGAGTCAGATTAAGACGATTAGGTTCGTTTCAGGTTTAGACCATGAGAAAAACAAACACCACCATATTTTGTGTACCCAGGATATGAGAGTAGTTGTATCGTTTTGTCTTTCGGAAAGAAGAATGAGTGTTTTGATTGAAAGAAGTATTTACAAAGACGGGGTTAGTATTTTACAAGCCAGAACACTTTATCCTTGGCAAGTTAGTTTTATTGTTTTAAGGTATTGTTTTAAGTTAATATGTATATGTTGAGTTGATTAAGTTGTAGAGAATTAACAGAAACAATGAAAGAAGCTGATATTGATGGTGATGGTGTTATTAGTTTTAATGAATTTGCTACTGTTATGGCTAAATCTGCTGCTGATTTTCTAGGGCTTGCTGTTTCCTGAACACGAACACATCTCTCTAAGATCTACTATAATCTTAAGGTATGTCATGACCTTAATTTCTCATTCTAATTATCATCGTTTGATCTAGATCATCAACAATAATAGAAAGATCTTTACAATAAGGAATTGTCTTTTATGAAGAATTTCATTACATTATGTACACTTTTTTGATGAATCAATCAATAAATTTATGTCTCATTTCCTTCATTGTTCGAGCTAAATTAATGAATATATGTATTAGTTTTGGGTTTTAGACTGTAACTTTTGATCTATTGAGTTGAATATGTGGGTTTACGTTTTGTATCCTTTAAATTTTGCAGATGTCTAACGGAGGAACCACGAGCCGACATTCTAAAAAAGGGAGAGGAGAAGATAAATTAAGTTACTTAAAAAACCTTAATCAAGGCGAAAAGTACACAGTCGAATTGAACAGTAACTTTATACCTATAGGGTTGAATGGTGCGCACTTAGCGAAGTATATATCATATTTTTCGAGAGATACGGTTCGTTTCCCATTGACTGTACCAGATTGGGGGGAAATAGAGTCTGACTCTATCGATGCAACAATTAGAGACTTACGGGTAAACATTTCATTTAATTTTATTATGAATAGTATTTTTTCTTATTTATTACTTCTTATAAAATTATTTTACTAATTTTATTTATTGAAGGTGTACTTTGATTTCCCCGAACATGAAAATGTCATGAAATGGATTAAGAAGCAACTTAATGAGAGATGGAGAACCTGGAAAGCAAAAGTGAAACGTAAATATTTTACACCTTACTTTCCAAATATAGAGCAGTGCAAATCATGTGTCCCTCCAGGTGTTGCCGCTAGTCAATGGTTTGGAGTAGTCGACTATTGGAGCAAGGACACAGTACAGGTTATATTCTTTCTCGATCCATATCTATATTGAGTTAAACTTTTATGTACTAACAAAATATTTTTTTCGAAATACAGACGGTAGCAGAGACCAATAGGAGGAATAAGGCTAAGAATAAGTAGCCGTACTGTGGAGGGCGTGTATCTATGGCTCAACAATACCATGATGTAACATTTTCAGTTTCATTTACGTTTTTTTGTGTCAATTCAATTACTTTTGTACTAAAATGATAATTTTCATTTACTTTGTATATTGCAGTTTCAAAAGAAATATGGCATTGAGGCTAGTCGATTGCAAGTTTGGAAGAAGACTAGATTAAGAAGTGATGGAACCTTTGTTATTGAGGAAGCAGCTAAATTTTCCGTAAAGTTTTAATGAAACTTGATTATTGTTTTTATTTCATATCATGTGGTTTTTGTCAATCTTATCGAGTGTGTATAACATTAACAGGAAAAATGTGATAGCGTCCTGGAACAACGACGAAGCGAAAACACCTCAGGATGCGAGTATGTCGACACCCCTGGTCCAAATGATGTTTTCGGAAGCCAGATGCCACCCGAGACACGTGGGAGAATCCGACTCATGCCCTACGTTTCACCAAAGGAAGCAGGTTTTAAAAAGCCAAACTCGGGTGTTATTTTAAATCTTCAAACTGAAAATAACCAGCTCAGAAAGGAAGTTGATCAACTTAAGGAAGGCCAAACTGCAATGCGTGAAATGATAGAGAGACAAGCTGAAATGGCAGAGACACAAGCTGAAATGGCAGAGAGACGAGAAAGAGATTTTGCGGCATTGATGGCACTGTTACAGCAACAACGACAGCCAACTACTTCAGAATCTTCACAACCTAGGTAAGCTTGTTTCCCTCTATTAAATACTTAAATAATTTTTAGGTTAATTAGAAAGACAAGTGAGTTGCTTTCTCTTCACAACATCGAGTACATTCGTAATTTGATATTAACATGACTGAGATATAGTGTGATTAGGGTTTATGACCATATACGAGCTTGTTTTTCATAGAGGGACGACATAAATAAGTTTAATTAACTCTAAGTTGTCCTTCAGATGTATCTTTGTGTGTATCTACATATATTACTAAAATGTTTGTTGTCTACTGTAAATATTTTGTATCTAAGAAAGAGATGATATCGAAAAAGATAAAGACGACTTCGAAGAACCCAGTTAGCTTTCTGACCTAGTTTTGGAGCAATGGCTCATCATGCCTCTGTAGATTGATTCACTGACCTGGTTGTTTGCATCCCTAAGTCTCAAGAGTTGGTACAGTACTCTAGCATATAAGTTCATAATCAGGAGCTTGACAGCTTCCTCTCAATTTCAATGGACTTGCATCCTCTACGACAATGTGGTATACACAACAAGTGAAATATTTCCACCCTACATGGTGAGAAGACCTGACAAAAAATATAATCAACGAGGAGAGTCTGCCCTGTGTTGTGAGGTCATTTATATGTTTAAATACTCCTATATACTGCTTATTTGGTTTACCAGAAAGAAAAAAAACAGTCAGATGTTTTTTATTACATGGGTGATTTTGTATGTTTGCCTTTTAAAGTAAGACAACAACCATATGGCCTTTTAACGGGATAAACACTATGCCCCTTCAGCACGAATGGCCTTTTGAGCACGAATGGCCTTTTGAAGTAGTAGAAGGCCTTTTTTCCTTATTTGTTTTTGATTTCTTTCCTAAAAAAGAACATAAATTGATATGGGTCTATAAGATATTATGTTCAGTTATTAGTTAGAAAATCCGTTATGATTAAGAATTTTGTTAGAACTTACTTAGTGTTTGTTATGAGTGGCTTTTGTGTAATATGTGTATCTAACTAACTGACTTCTCTATAAATATTGTAACCACTTCATTAATGAATTGCTGCAAAATAGTTTTTGAAATCTATGAACTGTTTATTATGTGAATTGTGGTGGTAATCTTGTAGGTACTGTTTGTGAAAGGTGTTAAATTGTCTAAAGCCTTTGTTTAGGATGAACATGAGTTTAGGAACAAATGAGCGATGAGTGTATATCATTACATGAATTTGGGGGTTTTCTGATTCTAAATGTGGTTAAATTGTGTTGTAACTCTTATTTAACAGCTATAGGAGTTAAAGATGATGCAATGTGGAACTATACAAGGCCGAGTACGAAGAGGTCCAACTCCTGCTAATGATCTGAATGCACCATGTGAAGGAAGCGTATGAGATTTTGATTTTATATAATGTTATACGTTTTTGGGTTGGATCGATCCATGAACTTGAAACTTGTGTTACTATCAATCAAATACAGTTGTTTCGTTTTATTTATTGTGTGGTTACCTTCAGATGTCTCTTTTGTTTTAGTTTTCTGAATTATAAACAGGGTCATCAGTAAAAGCTGCAATATAATTGCAGTTGGATTCCAGAGCTATTGATTTTTTTTTTCAAAATCAGACATTTATAACGGCTACCTTCAAAAAAGCCGTTACAAGAGAACAAATATATAACGGTCATATTCAAACGAACCGTTACAAGAGAACACATATATAACGGCCCTATTGAAAAGAACCGTTACAAGAAGAGCAGTTATAACAGCTACCTGCAAAGGAGCCGTTACAAATTTTCTTTCTGATTTGGCGCCATCATTTTTCCCTCCATTTTGGTGAGGTTTTTTATAACGGCTAACCCACACTTGGCCGTTATAAAAAGCGTTATTGTAATGGCCGGAGCCGTTACAATTGTATTTGCAACGGGACTTTTTATAACGGCTCAATTTTTTTTTGTAACGGTTCAAAGCCGTTGCAAGAGACCTTTTATAACGGCTTTTCGGCCTATTTGTAACGTCTGGGCCGTTATAACTGTGACGTGTTTTTGTAGTGCTAGTTTTCTCTCACAAGCTGGTCGCTCGGTAGTCGTTTCGACTATCGCAGCGACTGTTCCCCGATACCAAATGCAGTGTTTTGCCATTCCTAAAGGCATATGCAACAGCCTTGAGTCCATTCAACGGACTTTCTGGTGGGGAAAATCCAAAACGTTCCATACTATCAACTGGTCTGCCATTTGCAAACCCAAAAAGGCGGGTGGTCTAGGTCTTTGCCTCCCCCTTCTTGATAATCAGGCTTTTCTTAACAAAATTAACTAGCGCATGATTAAAAATCCTAATGCCATCTGGGTACGTGTCCTCAAAAGCAAGTATTTTCCTAATACTCATAAACCCACTTCTCCGAAAGCAAATCATTCCTGGCTCTGGAAGTCTATTGCTAAGAAGTACAACGAGTTGGAGGGTCTGTCTTCTGGGACATTAACAACGGTAGTAATGTTAATATTTGGCAGGATTTCTGGATCCCAGACCAACCTCCCCCTATTACAAATCACAAGGAATCCAACCTTATCTGGGTCTCTCAGCTTATTACTAATAACAGTTGGAATGTTCAGATTTTACAGGAATGCTTCGATGAGGAGGTTTTTAGAGCCATACGGAGTATTAATATACATTATAACCAAGAGGATAAACCGATGTGGACGTTAACGAAATCAGGAAATTTTTCCATAAAAACGATGTATAATTATTTGAGAATGCAAAACACGAATCATATGCAGGATGAAACAGACTGGTACTTTATTTGGAATATGAATATTATCCCTCGAGTTAAACTATTTATATGGAAGTGCTGTACCAATAGCTTACCTGTGAAAGCAAAAATCGGTAAATACATTGGAAACTCTTACGCTTGTGTTAACTGTGCAGACGACGAAGCTTTAGACCATGTGATGCTCCACTGCACGTTTGCAAAAGCTATATGGTTTCATTTTCAGGTACGAACAGATCAAATCAGCTCCACCATGCAATGGATCTTTCAGTGGAAGGATCTAAAAGTGGAGATTACTCACCTACATACCAAAATCCTTTGGTTTATATGGAAAGAACGGTGTGAAAACTGTTTTAATGATAACAAACAAAATCCTAGACAAACTATTGACAGAATCAATAATGCCACTATTACTCCTCTCAAAATTGAGACGATTATCACAAATAAAAGCAGAAAGAAAACCACGAAAAGCTCTTGGAAATCTCTAGAGAAACCATACCTCAAGCTGAACGTTGACGCCTCCTTTACCACCTTGACAGAACAGGCAGGTATTGGGTGTATCATTCGAGATGAAGAGTCTAACTTCATGATAGCGGTAGCAGACTCGGTACGATGCCAAAATGCTGAAGAAGGTGAAAGCCTAGCTATACTCTACAGTATTCAATGGGCGTTACAGTTGCAGATCTCACACATCCACATTGAAAGCGACAACCAATCATTGATAAATTTTATTAACGGACATAAGGTGGGTTTACACTGGCAAGCGGTAACGATTATACAACAAGTACAGAGCCTCATAGATCAATTTGAAGGCACCATCTTCACTTTCACTCCTAGAGAAAGTAATATTCAGGCTGACGCTCTGGCCAAATGGGGAAGAAGGAATTCGAGCAGGACGGTGTGGAACTCCGTACCTACGTTTATTTCTGTTTTGAAGTAGCTTTGTTTTATGTAATTTGTACTCTGATTTTCGTTAATGCAAGGTTTGCTCTCATCAAAAAAAGAAAAAAACCTCTCTCCAACCAAGTCAGAAAATCAAGTATGGTACTTGGTCGATTTGCCCGATGGAGCCAAACTGATCGAGCGCAAATGGGTTTTGAAGATGAAAACTGACAAGGATGGAAACGTTAACGTTTTCAAAGCAAGACTAGTGGCAAAAGGTTACAAACAGATTCATGGTATAGAGTATGATGAAACCTTTTCCCTTGTCGCAATGCTTAGATCCATTCGAATCATTTTAGCAATTGCAGCTCATTACGATTACGAGATTTGACAAATGAATGTCAAGACCGTCTTCCTGAACGGAAATCTGGAAGAGCATGTGTACATGACACAACCCGAAGGTTTTGAAGACTCTAAAAATGTTGGACAAGTTTGCAAGCTTAAGAGATCCATTTATGGATTGAAGCAAGCAGGCAGGAGTTGGAATCTTCGATTCGACGAGGCAATCAAAGAATATGGTTTCCTTAAGAATGCAGAAGAGTCTTGTGTTTACAAGAAGATTAGTGGGAGCAACCTAGTTTTCTTGGTCCTTTATGTCGACGACATATTAATCATTAGAAACGACATTCAGATGTTAGAATCAGTCAAGGACTGACTTTGGAAATGTTTTTCAATGAAGGATCTAGGGGAGGCAAAATACATATTGGGCACCAAGATCTATAGAGATAGATCAATGAGGATGATTGTACTCAGTCAAGAAACTTATATAGATATGATTCTACACCGGTTCAGTATGGAAAACTCTAAGAAGGGTTTCCTTCCCATGTCACATGGCATCACACTTAGCAAGAGTTAGTTTCTTGTGAAACTTGATGAGCTAAAATACATGGTAGATGTTCCTTATGCTTCGTCAATAGGATCAATCATGTATGCCATGATCTGCACTCGCCGAGACGTTTCATACGCCTTGAGCATGTGTAGTCGTTACCAATAGAATCCAAGCGAAGCACACTGGACCTCTACTAAGAATATTCTAAAGTACCTAAAAAGGACTAAGGATCACTTCCTAGTATACGACAGGGAAGAGACACTCAAGGTTGTAGGCCGTGTGGATGCAAGCTTTCAGACGGATAGAGACGATTTCATATCACAGTCTGGATACGTTTAGTGCCTGAACGGAGGAGCAGTATGCTGGAAGAGTTCCAAACAAAGTAATGTTGCAGACTCTACCACTGTAGCAGAATACCTAACAGCTTCGGAAGCAGCGGAGGAAGGAGTTTGGATCAAGAATTTCATAATGAAACTTGGTGTCGTCCCTGGCATTAAGGAAGGAATATCTCTTTATTATGATAACAATGGAGTAATCGCCCAAGCCAAAGAACCTAGAGCACACCAGAAATCAAAACATATCCAAAGGAAGTACCACGTGATTAGGGAAATCACAGAAAGAAAAGATGTGGTCATTTGCAAAGTCCATATGAATGACAACGTAGCCGATGCGTTTACTAAATCGTTACCTCAACCCAAACACAACTCACACTTGAGGGCATTTGTATAAATTACATTGGGGAATGGCAATAAATGTAATTGAGATTCATAAAAGAGTTTATGTATCCAATTAGTTACATTCGATATATAAAATAAAAGGAGTTTATGTATCAAAGTGATGAATGACTCTCATTGACAAGATCAGTGAGATTCCTCAAAACATGAGTACTCTGCTCATCTTATGTAAGGAATGTCTGACTTTAGTTTCGTCAAACGTCGTGCCGTAAAAGGAGGCTATAAAAGCGAATACTGGGAAGGGCAAGATAGACATGAAGTTGAGTGGGAGCGCAAGAATGAATTATGTCCTCCTAATTAAATTATGATAAAGTGTCTTCGGGCCACTTGACGAGTAGCAACTGAAAATGCATGGTCGTGCTCGAATGGATTAAAAGGTAATCATTTGTTTTGACAGTTGTGCTCGGGATCAAGAAAGTTTGAAACACGTGACGCATCAGATGAAATGCAAAGTGACATGGGAATCGAGCATTGCACTTGTTCTAAGTACAAGAGGGAGTCTGATGGAGATGTCCTTCGGCCAAGGATGCAATACGAGCAATTTTCGGATAGGACAATGGATGAGAAGATCTTCAAGTCTAGATGATTTAGGGATCGTAATGTTTAGCTAGAAACCAACTACGATCGTCGAATCGCGAAAATGGTTCGCGGCTGATGCGGGAGCATCAGAGCTAGATCAACCCGAGCTGACCCAAACAACTCAGGCTCATGAAGCGCATTTGGAACAAGCAGCGCTGGGACACGATGATATTCCTACCCGTGGTCTGAGCGTTACTTTGCTGAAGTTGGGCCAATAAACGGGATAATTATGGTATTTCAAGAAGTTTCTCGCCGACTTAAAGAGTCATTCTCGTTTTAGTAACTTGCATTAAATTTAGTCTAGTCTTTCTACATTCATTTAAAACTAAGAAAGTTTCCAATGTAACTAGATTCTATGCATTTAGACTAGCTTTTATTTCCCCATTTAATTATTTCCTCATTTAATGGATTCTCCTCTATATAATGAGGCTTATTATGAATGAAAAGAGCAGAGAATATTGAATTGGAAATTATAGAGTCTTCGTGACTTTGGATCTGTTTAGATCAACTCCTCTATCCTCTGTTTTTGGAAGAGCCATTGGTGGTGGATTTTCGAGCGTCTTTATCATCTGGTGGTGGCAACTTTATCCAGGTGTTGTGTTAGCTCAACCGGTTTCTTTATCACTTTGTGGTGGCAACTTTATCAAAGTGTGGTGATCCGGATCTTCCTAGTTACCTATTAAGATTTTACATTCACTCCGTACTCACGCTTCCAGCAAAACGCATCAAGTGGTATCAGAGCTCTAATTCAGGTTGGTGGAGTGAAATTATAAGCTTCTGAGGATTGATTCTATTATAATTCAAGAGGTATCAAGTGAAATTATAAATCACCTGTTTTGATAATATAAAATTTCCAAGAGGATTGACTCTCGACCAAGCATACGTTGAGCATATTGGTAGAGAAATGAAGGAAATGAGGCAGCAAATACAATAAATGGTTCAGGCTTTTAATGGCATGAATGTGCAAGCGCAGCCAAGAAGATAAAGAGTTGGAGATAACCATTCATCTTCTGATGAAGACGAACGTGTTTCTCTTAGTTATAATGATTATCATAGTGTTAGTTCTGGACGTGGGAGAAGAAGAGATAATCGACCTAAACAACACACTCGGCAAGAAGAATTCAAAGTTGATTTTCCTGATTTTGAAGGGAATCTGAATCCAGATGACTTTCTAGATTGGTTAAGATCAATGGAACATGCATTTGAATATAATATCTATGATGATGAAAAAAAGTATAAAATAGATACCTTAAGGCTAAAGGGTTATGCTAGCCTTTGGTGGGATACTCTTAAGTCGCAGCGTTTAAGAGAAGGAAATACCAGAATCAAGTCTTGGGAGAAGCTAAAACGACTTATGAAGAGGAGATTTTTACCCGACGATTACAAACAAGATTTGTACCTAAAGCTTACCCACTTGCAGCAAGAGAAGAAGATAGTAGAAGAGTATACAAGGGAGTTTGATCTTCTGCAATTACGTTGCGATGTTCAAGAACCACAAGAAAAGACTATTGTACTCTTCGTACACTACAAAAACACGTCCCAATTATAACGGCTAAAGCCGTTACAAAAAATCAAAAAGCCGTTATAAAAGGATTTTTATAGCGGTTGAAAGCCGTCATATAAAAAAAGAGCCGTTATAAAAAATCCCGTTGCAAATACAGTTGCAACGGCTAGAGGCCGTTACAATAACGTTTTTTATAACGGCTTGTTGTGTTTCAGCCGTTATAAAAAGAGCTCACAAAACTGGCGGGAATGTGATGGCGCCAAATGTGAAGAGTCATTTGTAACGGCTGTTTTGAGTAAAACCGTTATATATACCTCCTCTTGTAACGACACCATTTGAAAGTAGCCGTTAGAATGTGATTTTTTGTAACGGCTTTGATGAGAAAAGCCGTTATAAATGTCTGATTTGAAAAAAAAAATAATTTCAAAAGCTGTGGAATCTAGCTGCAAAATATTGCAGGTTTTACTGATGTACCTGTTTATAATTCAGAAAACCAAAACAAAGGAGACATCTCGAGCTAACCACACAATAAATAAAACGAAACAACTCATATTGATTGATAGTAACACAAGTTTCAAGTTCGTGCATCGATCCAACCCAAACATATTACGTTATATAAAATCAAAATCTCACACACTTATCCCTTACATTCAAATCATCAGTAGGAGTTGGACCACTTCGCACCTCGACCTTGTATAGCTCCACATTGCATCATCTTTAACTCCTATAGCTGTTAAATAAGAGTTACAACACAAATTAACCACATTTAGAATATTGATACGCTTGTATGCCATAAACTCTACTATAATCATTCAAATCAAATTCTAAAAGTTTCAAACATAACAAGTATTAACAACTAACTTAGTGGTTCAGCCTAAGTTCGGCTTCAGCTAAACCCGAGCGAGTTCATTTTATGTGATTTGTTTTCTTACTTATTTCTCCTCTTTTAATGGCAACTTCTCGACCATCTGAGAGTTTACCTCTGTAAACTATTCCAAAATTTCCAGAACCGATTTTGTTTTCCAAAGAGAATCCATTAGTAGCAATAGCAAGTTTTGAAAAGGAGAATTCTTCAGCTCTATCAGCATGTTTCGACGAAGGCCCACTTCTTTGCTTTTTCATCATTCGGGAACTTTGACGTCTATAAGTCGATGATCTTGAAACAGAAGGACTCATTCGATCACTACCCACATTTTGATCTCCTACACTAAGGGTGGGTTGTACTGAATTATGAATCTTTTGCTGCCCAAAACAAACTCCAGCCCATAAGCAATATATAATACTAAAGATACCTGATAAAGCTCCAACTGAACCAACAATGCCGAAAACTAATAATGCCCTGTTTCTAACAAACGAATCCGACTTTGTTGTTGTTGGTGGCGGTGACAGTAGTGGTGGTGGTGGTGATGGTGGAGAAACGGGAAATGGTGGAGGTTGGGGTTTACATTGTTTACATATATTTTCAGAACCAGAACAAAGATTTCCAGAATTAAGGTAAATGCCACAACTACAAGAACTTTGAGTACAAGAACTTGGAATAATTTTTGACAATGGCAGATCCAACCCAGCTTGATTAGGGTTTTTTGAATCCCAACCAGGTCCCCAACAAATCAAAGACAAGTTTCATGTTGTCAACCCATAAGTGAAATTCAATCCAACAACTATTGATTCAAAAGATATACCTTTAATTTCATTACTAAAAAACTTCCCATTTCCTCCCCAACAAATCACATTACCATTAGAACTTCTAATCCCACAACTATGATTCATCCCCAACGCCAAACCCGAAATCGAAAAATCACTTTGGTTGATAGTAACACATGTATTAACAACTAACTTAGTGGTTCAGCCTAAGTTCGGCTTCAGCTAAACCGGAGCTGATCTGTTAGTCCATTCCAGTCCCTGAGTTACTTGGGTGGATCTGCCGATGATAACTACTTCATTGTAATTTGTAACAATAAGGTAGGGCGTAAGGGTTCATTTTATGTGGGGTGCTACTAGTTCTATTCGATTTAGTACTTGCTCAAAACACCCACTTGTCTGAACATCTGGAGAAACCAATATCATTTTGGGAACAATAATCTCATTCATGTGGTGTTTGATCTTAAACTCTACTTCATGTTTAAAAGTTTTCACAAGGACTAGTCTGGGCGCGTACATGAGTAGACTGGCTTCTCGGTAGGAGTAGATCTAATTTTGGGGGACTACCCAAGTTGCGGAGGGTGGTGGCAACTCACTTCTCTTTCTAATTAACCTAAAAATTATTAAGTATTTAATAGAGGGAAACAAGCTTACCTAGGTTGTGAAGATTCTGAAGTAGTTGGTTGTCGTTGTTGCTGCAAGAGTGTCATCAATGCAGCAATATCTCTATCTCGTCTCTCTGCCATTTCAGCTTGTCTCTCTATCATTTCACGCATTGCTGTTTGGCCTTCCTTAAGTTGATCAACTTCCTTTCTGAGCTGGTTATTTTTATTTTGAAGATTTGAAATGACACCCGAGTTTGGCTTTTAAAAACCTGCTTCCTTTGGTGATGTAAAGGGCATGAGTCGAATTCTCCCACGTGTCTCGGGTGGCATCTGGCTCCCGAAAACATCATTTAGACCAGGGGTGTCGACATACTCGCATCCTGAGGTGTTCTCGCTTCGTCGTTGTTCCAGGACGCTGTCACACTTTTCCTGTTAGTATTATACACACTCGATAAGAGTGACAAAAACCACATGATATGAAATAAAAACAGTAATTAAGTTTAATTAAAACTTTACGGCAAATATTCCTACTTCCTCGATAACCCAAGTTCCATCACTTCTTAATCTAGTCTTCTTCCAAACTTGAAGTCGACTAACTGAAACTGAAAATGTTACATCATGGTATTGTTGAGCCATAGATACACGCCCTCCACAGTACGGGTACATATTCTTAGCCTTGTTCATCCTGTTGGTCTCTGCTACCTTCTGTATTTCGAAAAAAATATTTTGTTAGTACATAAAAGTTTAACTCAATATAGATATGGATCGAGAAAGAATATAACCTGTACTGTGTCCTTGCTCTAATAGTCGACTACTCCAAACCATTGAGTAGCGGCAACACCTGGAGATACACATGATTTGCACTGCTCTATATTTGGAAAGTAAGGTGTAAAATATTTACGCTTCAGTTTTTCTTTCCAGGTTCTCCATCTTTCATTAAGTTGCCTCTTAATCCATTTCATGACAATTTCATGTTCGGGGAAATCAAAGTACACATTCAATAAAAAAAATTAGTAAAATAATTTTATAAGAAGTAATAAATGAGAAAAAATACTATTCATAAAAAAATTGAATGAAATATTTACCCGTCAGTCTCTAATTGTTGCATCGATTGAGGCAGGCTCTATTTCCCCCCAATCTGGTACAGTCAATGGGAAACGAACTTATCTCTCGAAAATGATGATATATACTTCGCTAAGTGCGCGCCATTCAGCCCTATAGGTATAAACTTACTGTTCAATTCGACTGTGTATTTTTCGCCTTGATTAAGTTTTTTTAAGAAACTTAGTTTATCTTCTCCTCTCCCTTCTTTAGAATGTCGGCTCGTGGTTTCTCTGTTAGACATCTACAAAATTTAAAGGATACAAAATGTAAACCCACATATTCAACTCAATAAATCGAAAGTTACAGTCTAAAACCCAAAACTAATACATATATTCATTAATTTAGCTCGAACAATGAAGGAAATGAAACATAAATTTATTGATTGATTCATCAAAAAATTGTACATAATCTAATGAAATTCTTCATAAAAGACAATTCCTAAGAACCCTAAATAAAAACTCCTCATGTTCTCCTTCTTCGTTTTCGCATTTTCCGACGAACCTTTGGATCTTTTAACTTCCTACATCACATGTTACTCCATTCACATCTGTGTTAACATATTCAATTTCAACATTACTAGCATTGTGACTTGTAGAGTTAAGCTCGAAATCTAATGAAGTGATACCCATGTCATAAACATCTCTAGGTCTTTTATTCATAACAACATGCCAATCAGGTTCAGTTGGGTCTTGAACATAAAAAACTTGTCTCGCTTGAGATGCCAACACATAAGGCTCATCTCTTTGAGTTGGCATAATATGAGTAAAATTGACTAGTGTAAAGCCTAAGTCATCAATCTTTAACCCTCTTCCTCTCTTTGACCCCTTGACAACATCAACCCATTCACACTTGAATATTACAAATTCACAACCTGGTCCACATGTAACCTCGAGTATATCGGTGACACGTCCATAATATGTCAATACTGCATCAACAGGATTTGAATCTCTTGCACTTGAGCTAATAGGTTGATTTGCATCGATCGCAACACCACTATTTTGCGTTATAGCACCCCTCTCTCTTGCTACAGTCTTGAAATTGTATCCATTAATTGTATATCCACTCAACTTTACAGCACGCGGGAGTATACCATTGACAAAGTTGTCAAGTCTTTCAGGATACGGTTGGTTATATTTTTTACGCTCTTCTAAATGCTTCTTAAACCAAATACCATACTCTTCCATGTGTTTTCTTTGAATTGAAAGAGGATCCGTTTTACGGTGATGAAGCTTCAACTCTCTTTTGTGATCGCTGCGAAGAAATCGAATAGTTCATCATCTCTAGCACTATACTTAGAAAGACTATCATAAATAAAGTCATGCATAGATAATTAAAATCATACTTACTCGACATAAGCAGAGGTATCATTGTCGTTCGTGAGTATATAATGATGTATCTTATTACGTTCAGCAACATCCAGGTTCTCAATAGTTCAAATAGCTCCAATCGGATCGTTGTCTGTATACCGAGGCGGTACGTTAGAGCGTGTGTCAACGTCATTCATATATCTCGTCATAAAAGTGACTGACTCATCAGCAATATATCCTTCGGCAATAGAACCCTCTGGTTGCGCTTTATTAAAAACGTATTTCTTCAAAGTTTTCAAAAACCTAATCGCGTAAATATCTCATTAAACAAGTAAGCGTACGTGTAACTATAAAATAAATGACTAAAATAGGAAGATAAAATACCTTTCAATGGGATACATCCATCGACATTGAACTGGTCCGCCTGCTTTTGCCTCTGATGCTAGATGGATGGCTAAGTGAACCATTATGTCAAAGAAACTAGGTGGAAATATCCTTTCTAAGTTGCACATAATAACTGGAATGTTATCTTCCAATCGTTCGTAATCTTCAACACTACCTACCTTTGAACACAACTCACGAAAGAACGTGCTAAACTCTATTAGTATAGAGCACACATTTTTTGGCAAAATCTTTCGAATTGCCAAAGGTAACAATTGTTGCATGATGACATGAGAATCGTGACTCTTCGAGCCTATTATCTTTCGTTGTTTGAGATCAATACGGCTAGAAATATTGGATGAATAACTGTCCGGACTCTTGAGGCTCTTCAAAACATTGAGAAACAACTCTTTACGTTCTTTGTCCGTAGAATAACATGTGGCTGGAAGGACGCATGTACGAGATCCCTCCTCTTGTTGTGGCCAAAGTTCTTCTCTAATACCCATATCTTTCAGATCCAGTCTTGCCTTTTTATTATCTTTTGTTTTTCCCTCAAAATCCATAATGGTACCGAGAATACTGTCGCAGATATTCTTTTCAATATGCATAACATCCAAATTGTGTTTAAGTAAATTATATTCTCAATACGGCAATTCATAAAAAATGCTCAGTTTTCTCCAGTTACAGGGCATTTTTATGAGCTCACCATCTCTTCTTCTTTTTTTAGGAGCACGCGAAGTCTTCTCCAGTTCCTTACCAAATTCATGTGGTATGTCTTTCAGCTTTTGCAAGATATCTGGGCCCAACGGAGGATTCGGAACTAATCTGTCTTCAGTTTTTCCATTAAACTCTCTCTTATTTTTACGGAATCTATGTGTTACAGGTAAGAAACGCCTGTGCCCCATATAGACCTCCTTCTTCCAATTACGCAACCTAAGATGATCTGTCTCCTCGCCACATGTTGAATATGCCAATTTACCTTTGGTGGAGCAAGACCAGGATAATCACTTATGGTCCATAACAAACTTGCATGCATTGTGAATGTTTCTTTCCTAGACGCATCGTACGTGTCTATCCCTTCTTCCCACAATTCCTTCAGTTCATCAACCAAAGGCCTCAAGTACAAGTCAATATTATTTCCAGGACTTTTAGGTCCAGGAATAAGCATAGACAGTATCATATAAGGTTGTTTCATGCACAACCACGGTGGTAAATTATAAGGAATAAGTACCACTGGCCACGTGCTGTGCGAAATATTCATTGCTCCGAAGGGATTAAAACCATCACTTGCCAAACCCAATCTTACATTTCTCGAGTCTGCACCGAATATAGGATATCTGACATCAAAATCTTTCCAAGCTTTAGAATCTGCTGGATGTCTTAATATCCCATCTTCGCTACGTTTCTCATCGTGCCATCTCATTTTTGTTGCAGTTTCCGGTACCATGTACAACCGTTGTAATCTCGCCTTCAAAGGAAAGTAACGAAGAATCTTTGCAAGTGTTTTTTTATTCTTATACCTAGACTCGCCACACCTAGGACATTGTTCTAGCTCCGAATTTTCTTTGTAATATAAAATGCAGTCGTTCGGACATGCGTGAATTTTGATGTAGTCTAATCCCAAATCTGAAATGATTTTCTTGCACTGAGTAAAATTCTTGGGAAGATTACAACCGTCGAAAAGAGTTTCACATAGTAAGTTAAGCATTGATTCAAAAGATGCGTTACTCCAACCTCCCATTATTTTGATATTCCAGAATTTTATGACAAAAGACACCACACTCATCTTATCGCAACTCGAGTATAAAGGGTTCTTCAACTGTTGTAGTAACCTTTCAAGGTCTTCGTTTTCAACGTTGTCTGTCTCACCCTCTACATCTACTCCAGAGTCGTCATGAACCCCATAAACATCTCGCACCAACCTTTCAAGGTTGTCGTTAAAGACTTCTTCGTTTGCCACCTCTACCGGTGCAGGTATAGGATTCGGTGTTGTCGGTCTAGCTTCTCCATGCAAAAACCAGGTTCCGTAATGTTTCGCCATCCCATAGTAATACAAATGCTCCATAACATTTTGTCTAACTCCGTACCTAGAGTTATTACAATTACCACACGGACACTTTATTTGATCACCTCCCAAAACAGGTCCGTGGGCAAATGCAAAATCCAAAAACGCCTCTACACCATCCGCAAACTTCTTTGAACGTCGATCATCATCGATTTGCCAAGATTTGTCCATGAATTCAAACTATCATCAAATATATAAAGATTTGTCCATGAATTATAAGTAAAAAGTAAGAAAATCAATGTTGAAGTTTCGTAAAAGATGCATATTAGCAGTATAGGAATTCATTTATTTAAAGTACTAGTTCTTTTCTAATAAGCATGCATCCAAAGAACTTAAAAACATATTTGATATATATAGTACGGATAACCAAAGACGCATTAATAGTTGATGCTTGATACACTTGCATTTGTACCCAATATAGAGCAGTAAAGAGAGGAAACATGCTGTGATTCCAAACAGGCACACAAGTACATATTGAAACTGATCTTTTTCATCTGGGTGACTGGGTCTCTGGATAAATCACTCCAAATCCATTACAGTACTCCAAAATTTCGTGGATTGTGTATATAAAAATTAGAAACCATACTGAATATAATTATATATATATATATATTTATATGCATGTATATAATGCAAAACAATATTTTTTTTCTAGCACCAAAGGCCATTGCTCAATCTTATAAAATGGTGTGCATAATATGAACATAAAAACAGATCTAATAAAGGTTATTCAAGTCACAGACTTACACATGTAATTTTATGTTCTTAAGAGTGATCAGCAACCAATATGTAGAAAGAAAATAATGGACATGCCTTCGTTAATGTTATTCTAGGAAATGAGTGCAATAGAGAGAATGGGAATTAAACTAAGTGGCTAAGATCAAACTTACCTATGTTGTGCCCTTGAAAACAGCTTCAAAGATAACTACAGCGTAATAGTCAAGACCTCTTGCAAGACTTAAGTCAAACACCAATCTGTCTATACACTTTGATCTCTTAAGTGGTTTGAATAGGATCTCTAAATCATTCAATGCAAGAACAGATCCACTATTTCCTAAAAATTCACTGCCTTCCTGTTTCAAATCGAACAGATCAGTGTAGCTAACAAAGTAATAAAAGAAAAAGAGCAAACTCTTTATTATAAGGTTCTCGTAAATAGAGACACTTCTATTCAAAAACACTATATTCTACTACAGAAAAGGAGTTTCCAACTAGCTGTTGCTAGAGTATATGTTTGGTTGGATTTTGGGGCTCTATGATCTAGCGCCAAGACAATCATATGCTTTAAATCTTCAAACTGACGCATAATGTTATTGTTTGTGAATCATTACGTAATTAAATTTCAGATACTCAACGATGGAGAATATATGGGTTTTCCAGCCTCAAGATGGACAAATTTGTTCATGATCCCTTTCTATTCCTTCCATCTCGATCATGATCCCTTTGGGAACGAGGTCGTTAGTCTCAACCATTCTTACCAATAAGCGGTCGTAAAGAGACCCTGGATTGTGCAAAGTAGAAAATTAGTTCAGTTTCAAATAATTTGAGTGACTTCCATTGCATTTAAAAGCACAAATTTGGACTAAAACTTACTCAGTAACTATTCGACATCTAGATTATACACATTCAGAAAGAATTGAAAAAAAAAAGATTTTTTCTGCTCAAAAATAGTTGTTTTTCCAAATCAGTGGTTCAACAAGTAATAGTTAAAGGATTATACTAGCTTTCTAAGGATTTGATCTATCCAAGGATTTGATCTATCCAAGGATTTGCCCCCTCCCTCCAAGTATAATCCATTAACAAATTCCAAGTATATAAATTTACTTTACTAGCATCATCATATAGAAATTTTCCTCATAATACAACAAAAAGAGAACATCAATTGAAAAGACTGAAAGAATTAGAAACTAGGGTTTCGATAAATTGGGGAAACCAAAAGGAACCCTCAATTGATTAACAAATTTCCATGTGGTAATAGGAAGATATCAATCTATAACTAGAATCAGAGGAAGAAAGAGAGAAATAAACACAAGCAAAAGGCCACCAAAGAACATAACTTACCTGGTGGATGGTGAAAACGGGGTGCAACAATCAACAAACCAAAAGAACTCTAACCCTAGAAAGAGTTAACAGCAGTCGCCACGACAGAGAAAGGGGGAATATCAAACCAAAGTTGCAAATATCAAACCAAAAAAAAACCTAAATCAATTCAAGATTGATAAAATGAGGAAAGAAAAAAAACCAAAATCAGTTCCAGATCGATAAAAAGAGGAAAGAAGAAAAACCTAAACGCAAATCACCAGAAATCGGTTCCAATGGAGATACAATTCCCTCTCTCTGAAATCCGAACCAAAAGAAACCTTCACCAGAAATCAGTTCCAATGGAGATACAATTCCCTCTCTCTGAAATCCGAACCAAAAGAAACCTTCAAAACCCAGTAGAAAGAGAAAACCAAAATAGAGGAAGAGAACTGGCCGTGTGTTTCTAGGGCTCTCAATTATAACGGCCAGTAATAAGCAAAGCCGTTATATATACCCACACTTGTAACGGCCCCAAGCCGTTATAATTAGTCTACCTCATTTATAACGGCTAGGCCAAATAAAGCCGTTATAAAAAGTCTCTATTATAACGGAAAAACATCTGTTATAATAAAAAACATAACACGCCAGAGGCGGGAAGACGCGGGAAATAAATTGGCGCCATCGAAAAAGTGGTGCTGACTTATATAGTTCATTTGCAACGGTTATCCATACTAAAGCCGCTGCAAAAGAGTCAATGCTTATAACGGTGCAGATAAAGCCGTTATATTTATTTTATTTGAAACGGCTCACGTGATAGCCGTTACAATAAGCCGTTACAAATATGACGTATTTTTGTAGTGGTACATGGTTTAAAGGATGAAATTTCAACCAAGGTAGAGCTGCAGCCTTTTTGGACTCTTGATGACGTAAAGAAGCTTGTTATCAAGGTGGAGAAGCAGATTAAGACGAACAAGAAGCAATACACCAGACCCTATAGTGTTGTTTCGTCTTCAAAATGAGTTGTTAAAGGTGATGTTTGTAGCAGCAGCAAAGAGACAGAAATTCAGAATTCATCAAAGCCTATGGATGTGAATTTGAAGAAGAAGTGCTTTAAATGTCAAGGGTTTGGGCATTTCCAAGCTGAATGTCCTAATCGAAGAGTTATGACCATTCAAGAGATTGAGGAGATTAAAGAAGAACTAAAACAGGATTCTCATGATTTAGAAGTTGCTGATCAGAAAGTTCATGAGGAAGATGATAAAGTCATTGAATAACCTGATCGAGGAGAATTGTTGGTGATTCGGAGGGTTTGCATTATGTTCCTAATACAGAAGAAGAGCAACGAGAAGCTATTTTCCAGAGCCGGTGCACAATCAAAGGAAAAGTCTGCAGTTTGATCATTGATAGTAGAAGTTGTACTAATGTGGCATCTAGTACACTTGTGGAGAAGCTGAGTTTGCCAACTATAAAGCATCAACAACCTTACAAGCTGAAATGGTTGACTGATGGAAGCAAGTTGCAGGTTTCTAAACAGGTAACAATTTCCTTTTCTATTGGGAAGAACTACCATGATGAGATAATCTGTGATGTCATTCCAATGGATGCTTGTCATCTATTGCTTGGCAGACCTTGGGAGTTTGATAGAACAATTGTACATGATGGGTACAAGAACACTTATTCTTTTCATAAGGATAAGAATCATATTACATTTGCATCTTTATCACCTACTATGTGTGCTAAATCTGCAACAGAGAAATGCAAGGAGAACATGTTTGTGGGTGAAACCAAAATCATGAAAAAGATGGATAAGGGCAAGGAGGTCTTTGCTTTACTGGTGGTTGAAAAGAATGGCGGAGCTGAAGTGAGTTCTCATCCATTGATGCTGAAATTGATGAATTAGTTCAGTGATGTTTTTCCTAAAGATTTACCACCCGGACTACCTCCAAACAGAGGTATTGAGCATCAAATTGATTTACTACCAGGTGCACCTTTGCCAAATCGTCCTGCTTATAGATGCAATCCAGAAGAGGCTAAGGAGTTGCAAAAACAAGTACAAGAGCTGATTGATCGAGGGTATGTCAAGGAGAGCATGAGTCCATGTTCTGTACCGACTCTGCTTGTACCAAAGAAGGATGGTTCGATGAGGATGTGTGTAGACAACCGAGTTATTAACAAGATAACCATCAAGTATCTTTATCCTATACCCAGGTTGCTAGATGAACTGAATGGCTCAAAGGTCTTTTCGAAAATTGATATAAGGAGTGGATATCACCAGATCAAAATGAAGGAAGGTGATGAGTGGAAGACTGCATTCAAGACGAAGAATGAACTGTTTGAATGGCTAGTCATGCCGTTTGGATTATCCAATGTGAAGGAGTTGAAGGAGATGTCCTTCGACCAAGATGGCAATGCGAGCAATATGTCGGCTAGGACAATTGATGAAGAAGACCATAAAGTACGATTGATTTAGGGGTCGTAGTGTTTAGCTAGAAACCAACTACGATCGTCGAATTACGAAGTAATTCGCGGCTAACTTCGATCGGATTACACATAAGAATGGGTATTTAATCGGATGATATGACTAGTGGGAGTGTGATATAACATTGGGAATGTCCCATAAACATATCTCGCAGGCCTAAATAGAATTTGGGCAAAAGATAGCAAAAAGGCCCGAAATAAGGGTTTTGGGCCTAGGCCGGTTTGGGTACTTCTGGGACTCAGATTGGGCTGAATTTTGAAGGGTGAGTTTCTGACATACCCAGTAGTATGCACGCAAAAGGTAGTGGTGGTTGGACACCTCCTCCTTAGGGAATTGAGAAAATAACATTAATTGCTATTTTCGACTATTTCCCTAAATCTTATTCTAAAGGGTGTTTTAGGAAACCTTTGAGGAGGTGTATTCTCATTAGGGTTTTATATAAACACTCTTAGGGCAGAGAATAAGGTGTGGAATTTCTCTCTAAGCTTTCTTACTCTACCACATCAAGTAGAGAGGAGAAAGTGAGCTAATTCCCAAGCTATCTTCTAGTCAAGCAAGAAGAAGGTCTTTTTATTATCAAACCACCATTGGAGTGCTAGCGAGCTTTCAAGGAGGGAGATTAAATACACCGTTCGGTGTCCCAAGTAGAGGAGCTACGTTTGAAGCTCTTAGTCTTCTTTAATCTATTCAACTATCTTCCTATTAGTTAATTACTAGTTTTGCATGATGATCTTGGGATACTAGTGTTAGACATTAGATGTCGTTATCAGCTATAAACACTAGTATAAGGGTATAATTCCCTTCACAATGCACCTAGCACTTTCATGAGACTAATGAATCAGGTTCTGCGTGATTTAATTGGAAAGTTTGTTGTGGTTTATTTTGATGATATTCTTGTCTACAGCAAAACTGAAGAAGAGCATGCTATACACCTCAGGGAAGTTTTCAAGGTGTTGAGAAGAAACAAGCTATATGCTAAGCTAGAGAAGTGTGAGTTCTTTACTTCTAGCATTGTGTTTCTTTGTTATATTGTTTCAGATAAGGGCATTTCAGTTGATGAAAGCAAAGTTGAAGATATAAGGAGTTGGCCAGTTCCGGCAACCCAATCTGATGTAAGAAGCTTTCATGGACTTGCATCATTCTATAGACGCTTTGTGAAGAATTTCAGCACTGTCGTAGCACCAATAACTGAATGCTTGAATAAGGACAAGTTCGAATGGAGCAGTGCTGCACAAAAGGCATTTGAAGTGGTGAAACAGCAATTGTGTGAAGCACCTATTCTAGCACTTCCAGACTTTAATCAAGTGTTCGAGGTTGAATGCGGTGCTAGTGGAGTGGGAATTGGAGTTGTTCTTATCCAAGGACAACGTCCCATTGCTTATTTCAGTGAGAAACTTACAGGAGCACAAAAGAACTACTCAACTTATGATAAGGAGTTTTATGCTATTGTAAGAGCTTTGACTCATTGGGAGCATTATTTGAGGCCAGGTCAGTTCGTTTTGCACTATGATCATGAGGCACTGAAGTTTATAAATGACCAGCACAGGCTAAACAACAGACATGCTAAATGGGTAGAATTTCTACAATCCTTCTCATTTGTGTCAAAGTACAAGGATGGAAAAACTAATATTGTATCTGATGCACGCTCAAGAAGGTATGCTTTAATCTCTATTCTGGATTCTCGGATTATGGAATTCGATTTGTTGAAGACTTTATATGATGAAGACTTAGACTTTGCTGAAGTCTATAATGAGTGTAAAAAGGGAGTTGAAATTAGTAATTTTTTTTAGACGGATTTCTTTTTAAAGGAAACCAACTCTGCATGCCAAAGAGTTCTGTTCGGGAGTTGCTAGTTCGTGAAGGACATGGCGGAGGTCTTTCTGGTCATTTTGGGATTAACAAAACATTGGACATGCTTCAAGAGCATTTCTTTTGGCCCAAGATGATAAGAGATGTTCATTCAATCATAGAAAGATGTGCAACGTGTCAAAGGATGAAAAGCCATTTCCAACCAGGTCTGTACACTCCTTTACCTGTTTCAATGCAGGCCTGGGAAGATGTGAGCAACCGAAAATGCATGGTCGTGCTCGAATGGATTAGAAGGTAATCATTTGTTTTGACAGTTGTGCTCGGGATCAAGAAAGTTTGAAACACGTGACGCATCAGATGAGATGCAAAGTGACATGGGAATCGAGCATTGCACTTGTTCTAAGTACAAGTGGGAGTCTGATGGAGATGTCCTTCGGCCAAGGATGCAATACAAGCAATTTTCGGATAGGACAATGGATGAGAAGATCTTCAAGTCTAGATGATTTAGGGATCGTAATGTTTAGCTAGAAACCAACTACGATCGTCGAATCGCGAAAATGGTTCGCGGCTGATGCGGGAGCATTAGAGATAGATCAACCCGAGCTGACCCAAACAACTCTGGCTCATGAAGCGGGTCTGGAACAAGCAGCGTTGGGACACGACGATATTCCTACCCGGTGTCTGAGGGTTACTTTGCTGAAGTTGGGCCAATCAACGGGATAATTATGGTCTTTCAAGAAGTTTCTCGCCGACTTAAAGAGTCATTCTCGTTTTAGTAACTTGCATTAAATTTAGTCTAGTCTTTCTACATTCATTTAAAACTAAGAAAGTTTCCAATGTAACTAGATTCTATGCATTTAGACTAGCTTTTATTTCCCCATTTAATTATTTCCCCATTTAATGTATTCTCCTCTATATAATGAGGCTTATTATGAATGAAAAGGGCAGAAAATATTGCATTGGAAATTATATAGTCTTTGTGACTTTGGATCTGTTTAGATCAACTCCTTTATCCTCTGGTTTTGGAAGAGCCATTGGTGGTGGATTTTCGAGCGTCTTTATCATCTGGTGGTGGCAACTTTTTCCAGGTGTGGTGTTAGCTCAACCGGTTTCTTTATCACTTTGTGGTGGCAACTTTATCAAAGTGTGGTGATCCGGATCTTCCTAGTTACCTGTTACGATTTTACATTCACTCCGTACTCACGCTTTCGGCAAAACGCATCAGCGGCTAACTTCGTCAGGATCCCACAACGGATTACACAAAGAGTGTAAGTTTGATCGGTAGATATGACTAGTTGGAGCGGACATATATACATGGATAATACCCATAGAGATATATCCATAGGCCTAAAGAAGTTTAGGCAAAGATAATAAGAAAGGCCCAAAAGAAGAAATTTTGGTCCTGGGCTCAAAAGGGATGATTTGAGCCCATGAGAGTGGCCGACTACATGGATGTGGCTGCCCTTAAGAGGCCGGTCAGATCAGGTTGGGAACCCTAGAAGGTTACGGCCAAAGCAAGGACATAAAAGGGAAAATAGATACAAATTCTATTTTCCACTATTTCCTTAATCTTTTTCAAAAATGTCTTTTGGGAATCTAATTAGGGTTGGACTCTAACTTAGAAATCTATATAAGGACCCTTATGATATTGAATAAGTTGTGAAATTTCTTATAAATCTTTCTTACTCTACCACATCAAGTAGAGAAGAGAAAGTGAGCTATTTCCTATAACTATCTATCTAGTCAAAGGAGTTCTTCGTCTAACCACCATTGTTGTTCTAGCTAATAAACAAGGTGGGAGATCAAGGTGATTACTCGGTGTCCCAAGTAGAGGAGCTAAAATTGAAGCTCTTGGTCTTCTCAATAGCGATTGGAAAGGTTCGAGGGAAAACTAGCGATAAAGGTATTTATGCAATAGTTTTACTTAGTTCATTATTATTGCTTATGCATGAAATCCTGAGAATACTAGTGTTTGACATTAGATGTCAAGTTATCCGCATACAACACCAGTAGAAGAGGTCATAACCCTACAGCTACAGACATCTCTTGCCCATTAATGAAGGATTTTATGGGGATTTTTGGTCCTCTAGAGGTCCGATGTAAGGGTGCCCACTGTCAACCTACCTTTTCATCCTAATAGTTCAATCTCTATCACTTATTACTCCCTACGAGTCTAATAAAAAATATACATGATATATGGCCAATAAAAATAGCCCGAGCAATTCTAATTTGGTTTTCGCAGATGACTTAATTCGTTCGGGAATGCAATGCACTTAGCTAATGGTAATGCTGATGATGCATAAAATGTCCAGACGTTGACTAACATCTGAAGAGTCAAGATCAGACCTGAAGTCTACTGGGTCAGCCCGGCTTAAGGCAGCAGAACAGTTGAGCCCCTGATGGTCCACCAAATATTCCCCTAACTGGGAGGTCGGCGAGAAGAAACCAGCCCTGCAAAGTGCCCTTGGCACCGACAGATCAGCCTTGGGGTCTTCAGAGGAGTAATGGGGGTCTAAACAGGTCCGACCAATGTCTTACACACCCAAAACTTGGAAGGCAGCAGTGTTAAGCGATCTATCGACTTAATCCCGAATCTTCCAGAAAGATCTCAATCGGCTACACATCTCGAAGTGTTTAAATCAGCTTGAACTCCACGTAACTAAAGGAGCAAACTTCTCTCCTAGAATCTATCACATCGACAAGATATCTACGAAGGATCCTTGAACTTAGGAACTTCCACTTATCAAAGATCCGATATAGACTCTAAGGGAAACCCTAGATACTCAAGGGAGGAAACCTTCCCTTCGGATTGATGGCAACCGCCTCATCACGCCGCTAATCACAGACGGCCCTATCAAAGGTCCCCCACATCTTCCTTCTGAGGTCACGATCTCTTACCCCAAAAAGATCACAAGAAACTCATAGTTCTCATAACTCGCCCCCCAAAAGGATCAATCAACATTCATTCTTTTACTGCAATGAGCACCCTGATTGGCTTGAGCGTCGGAGCGGTTTCCGAATTCTTTACAGGTTTTCCCCCATCGGGAACAGACGAACAGGAGCAGGAACAAGGAGAAAGGAGCAAGGAGCGGGAGCAAGGAGAAAGGAGCAAGGAGCAGGAGCAGGGAGCAAGGACGAGGAGCTGATATAAGGAGAAGCAGAGCAGGAAGCAGAGCTGGAAGCAGAAACGTCAGGCTGAGCAACACTCTATCCAATAGAACAATCAGACATAACGGAAGTTATCATGCATCAATTCCCTTTTCCATGCTGATATAACGGAAAGCCATTTTTTGACATCAGCATTTGGCGCTAGAAGGAGGGCATCTCCAGCAAAATCATCAATTCGGTAACCCGAATCCTATTTCAAACTTTTCAGACTAATTATTTCCCACAGTCCCTCAGGCAAACATGTTCTTAGAGGAGCACACCCCGCGCGGATCACCACATAGACTCCGCAGCACAACCGAGGTCCTGACCGAGTTAGCTCAAGTCAAAGCTATCTACCTCCGAAGGGATGAGGAGGCAAAATAACTAGAAGAAAACCTTTGCAAGGCAGAGATGGCCAGGAAAGCTACAACACAAGAAGGGAGAGAAGAAGTAATCAGAAAATACGCACGGAGACTCTTCTCAACAGGCACTGCATTCTCTTCCGGAGATCTGACTTTACAATCGGTCGACCAGATGCGTCTAGAGAACATCCTAGAAGAATACGGAGCATTAGATCCCCACCGGCCGTACATTCCTAAAAAGAAAGGGGTCGGCGAAGGATGCACGGACGATCCAACTGTTTGCGATGTGCTCATACATCAGATTGCAGAGCTAACTCGAGAAAGAGAAAAGGAAAAGCTGCGAGGACAAGCGGTAATCCACCAACCCCCCCCCCCCCCCCCCTGCCAAGAGATCCTGAAGTCCGAGAAGCCAAAGAGCTTCAAGTGTCTGGCACTAGATCATTACCACGGCTTGGAGGACCCGGTGGTGTTTGTCCACAATTACACCTCAGTAATGAACATGTACACGACCAATCAAAACGTATGGTGCGTAGTCTTCACTACAATCCTAAAGGGGCCAGTCCAAGCGTTGTATCAAGCATTAGCCCCGAGTTCAATCACATCTTTCGGACAACTCGCCTAGGTTTTCTGCGATGCCTTTCGAGGAAGCACCACAATCAAAAGAAAGACCGACGAGCTGTTCAATGTAGTCCAAGGAAAGAGAGAGACCTTGGCAACCTATTAGCAGAGATTCTGCAACCTCATGGTGGAGGTCCCTGTCCTGGAACAGAAGGTCGCTTTCACCACCCTATTGAGAGGCCTCTGGAAAAGAGCCAGATACCCTGGCCGAGCTAATAAAGAGGGTGCAACAACTCATCAGGAAAGAAGAAAATTACCTTCGAATGAAGGAGGTGGCAAACATCCCGTATGAAAGCGAACAAATCCGAAGGAAAGAACGATAGGAAGTCATGCCTCACAAGGAACGAGAATGAAACAGACGACCCAGATCTGACTTTGCCACCTATACACCGTTGATAAAAGGTAAGGAGGAAATCTTGCTGATACTCGTAGCGAAAGGAAAAGTAGAACTTCCCAGACCCAACGACGACAAGGACGAGTTCAGGTTCAGAAACATGACCGCGTGGTGTGCCTATCACCGAGGCTACGGTCACAAAATCGACGACTGCCGACATCTGAAGAACCTCATCGAAGAAATGGTAAGGAAAGGTAAACTAGACAAATATATTCGGAAGGAGCAACAACCCTACGAATACAAGAATAAAAGGTCATTAAACGAAGCAGGAATTGGGTTTGATCCCAACGAGCAAAGCCCGACCATCAAGAAAGCCACCTGAGGCTCTGATGAGCCAACCGGGGTCATGGGAAACATTAATACTATTTCAGGAGGGCCGACTCTCGGCGGAGCTACCAAAAGAGAACAATGCAGATATGTCAACGAGGCGAAAAACCCACTAGTTCTGTTCATCAGACCCAGCGTAGCGACGCCGCCCATCGTCTTCACTGACGATGACCTAGTGGGGGTAATAAACCCACACGCGGACCCGCCGGTGATAACGGCGGTAGTAGCCAATTGGAGGGTAGGCCGCATCCTATCGACACGGGAAGCTCGACCTAAGTCATGAGCCGAACATGTTTCCAAAAACTCGGGGTAAGTCTTCATCATCTAGAATCATATAAGTCTTGCTTAACAGGGTTTGGCGATAATCAAGTCGAAACCGATGGGACAGCATCCCCGTACTGATAGGAGAAAGAGAAACGAAGAAAGCGATAATGTTAAATTTCGCTATAGTTGAAAAGATGCACGCCTACAACATTATACTGGACAGAAACTTCCTGAGAGAGTCAGGGACGATCATCTCTATGAACCACCTCATGATGAAATTCCCAATCCCAGGAACAAATATCATAGGAACGGACAGAGGGAATCAAGAAATAGCCAGGGAGTGCTACCTAATCTCTGCTCAAGGCTGCGGAAAAGAAACCACCAACCCGGCCACCGTCGGAGGAGATAAAGTTTTCTATGGAGACCCCACGACAGACATGCAGGGCTGAAAATTGACGATCACTTAGGTTACCGTCTATTCGTTTAGTAATAAACAAAATATTTTAGCAAAAAAGACGAAACTATAACAGGAGCAGTCCTAGTTAAACTGAACTTTACTCGAGTAAAATTGACCCTTCACCAAGGTCCCAAGGAAGAGTCCTAGTTAAACTGACTGTGCTCAAGCCGGCAAAATTAGGCAGCTCTGGTAGCTAAGGCAACGACCAGAAACCTTGCAAGGAGCAGTCCTAATTAAACTGAATCTTTACTCGAGTAAAATGCAGTCCCCACTGAGGACCGTAAGGAGAAGTCCTAGTTAACCTACAGCCTCGACAAAGGTGACCGGGGGTACAAAAGGAGAAGTCCTTGCGAAACTAGTCGTGCAAAAGCAAACAAAACGACCCTGGTAGCCCAAGCTACGACGAAGGGTATGGGAGGAGTCCCGACGAAAACTGGTCGTGCTCAAGCCGACGAAACCAGCTCTGGTAGCCCAAGCTACGACAAGAGGTCCAAGGAGAAGTCCTAGCTAAACTAGTCATGCTCAAGCCGACGAAACCAGCTCTGGTAGCCCAAGCTACGACCAGTGGTCCAAGAAAAAGTCCTAGCTAAACTAGTTGTGCTCAAGCCACCAAAACCAACCCTGGTAGCGAAAGCAATGACCAGGGGTACCAAGAAAAATCCTAGCTAAGCTAGTTAAGGTCAAACCAACGAAAAACGGCCCTGGGAGCGCCACCATGATCAGGGGCAGAATCTAGACTCGAAAATCACTATGATCTACGCAGTTACATTAATTTGGGTACTATTTTGTAGGGGGAAATAGTAAGATTAGGGCATGATAGAATAAGTCTAATCTTGTTTATTTTTGCAGAAGCGATCATATAGAGCATGCGTAGTAAGTTAGGAGTATTGCATTAGTAAGATTAGAGCTTTAACCAGTAATTGTTCCATGTTTATGTACGTGCAGACAAAAACATAACCAAAAGGGTATGTCAAGGAAAACACGTCATCAGCCATTTACATGTTAGACGAGAAGAAGTAGGAGAATGAGAAGACAAGGAGATTACATCAGGGAGAACTAGTTCTATAGAGGTTCGTATATTCACCGCCGCAAGCGGTTTAGCAAACGAACCAGGTATCCCATTACTTCAAAAGTCACACGCCGACCATCGTCCATCACTCCTTTCTGGGAGAATTGCAGGGGACGTAAAATTCATCGGTAAAAAGCGTTAGGCGAAAACTAATTCTAAGATTATCACGAGGAAGAAGCCTTTGGATAGACAAGCTAGCCATGAAGGAAACAGATGAAATTATTTGCCCATCCAGGTCATATTTATAGGCCTAGGCCGTGGGAAGATGGAACGAACAGACGGTTCGGTGGAAAAAGTATTAACGAAGCAATAAGTGTTAAAGACGAACCAGCACTTCTTTCCGAATAGGCGGTTAACATCTAGAAAACAACAAACAGTAAGGGGAGAGCCGTAACAGATAATTTTATTCATCACTCAGCTAAGTCTATTACAGAAGAAATTGCAGAAAAGGACACCAAAGCTACAACAAGCATTCAGGTCTATTATAGAAGAAATTGCTTAAAACAAGAGAAAAAGAAGTTGAAGGTAAGAAAGCATTAAAAGAGCAAAGGGATAAACCCACAATGCAATCTAGAGGAGAATTCCCTCATTTAGAGCATCGCCCCCACCCCCCCCCCCCCCGAACTGCCGAAGAAGCCTTCATTTAGGAGCCAAATCAAGAATGGCGCCCGACCAAACCACCATTTTTGGGGTCGGACCCAAATTGGTATCCCGGGTAACTATCTCCATTGTCGGAAAAGTTACCCGTAACTACCTCCATTGCTGGAAAAGCACTCTCAGAGCAGGAAGCTAGTATGAAGTCAAACAGAGGCCTCATCTCGAATCTCCAATGAAAACAAAAGGAAGAGAACAAAGTTGAAATATATTTGCGAAGGAAGGACCTTCTCCTCTCTAAACTTTTAATGATGAGGAGTTAAAAGAACCAAAGTATGCTATTTATACTAGAAAAGAATAGCCAAGAGACTTCTTGAAATTAGACGAAGGATCATTAAAGACGAAGACCAAACGCGCCTTGGGAACATACAAAGGAATGATGACCAAGAGATACATGTAGCTCAAGGTCGATTAGGTCTGATGGGGTACCAGCGCATTTCAAGGAGACGTGATAGTCTCACCACTAGCAAGGCACCACGTGTCCACGCATGCCGAAAGGACTGCCGTGTGCAGTAACCCAAAAGATCAGCGTTGAAAATGCGTGATCAGAAGATCAAAAACGTGATGTCACAAAATCACGCATGGAAAGGAAATTAATTGCTCAAGCATAAATCGAAACGTGTCTCGGGAGAACAAACCACGTGACCATCAATCCAAGACAAATACAACTCGAATCAATTCTGGCAAACATGGCTTTAGAAAAAGGAAGTTTTATCACCAGCAGTCCCTACTAGCTTGGTACAAATTAGCTCAAGAATATGCAGCTCTGGAAAACCAAAAGAAAGACCAGGCTTCACGAAACAGCTCTGGTCCAGGTAAAATCCTTGACTTCAGGGTCTTCAATGTTTAAAAAATATGAGTTACTTCTACTCCTCAGTCTCATTACTTTCGACTAAGGAGTAGGGGGACTCATGATGATGTACAAAATGTCCAGACGTTGACTAACGTCTGAAAAGTCAAAATCACACCTGAAGTCTACTGGGTCAGCCCAGCTTAAGGCAGCAGGACAGCTGAGCCCCTGATAGTCCACCAAATATTCCCCTAACTGGGAGGTCAACCTGAAGAAACCAACCCTGCAAAGAGCCCTTTGTAGGGATTTAGATGTATCTAATACAACTAATTAACTAGTGCTCAAAGAGGAATCTCAAACATCTATATGTTTAACACTAGATTATTAGGATCTATACATGAACATATCAATGAACTAGCATAGAAAGATGATTACCTTTAATCTCTCCCACAAACTAAATCCCGACCAGTGTTCGGAAGATAAGAGCTCCAATTGTAGCTCCTCTACTTGAGACACCGAGTATATGACTTGAACTCCCTCCTTCGAGTCAGCTAGGGCCTTCTTGAAAGTTGAGATGAGGAACTCCTTCTTCTTGACTAGATAATTGAGAGAAACTCATTTTCTCTCTCTCAGACAACTCTCTCTCTCTCTCTCTCTCTCTCTCTGAGAAAAACTTACTTGTTTTGCTTGCAAGTTGATTGTCCCTCTTTTTCTTTAGGTTGTCTAATTAGGTCCTTATATAGAAATCCCTACAATAGGTGTTTGACCCAAACTAGGATTCCTAAAACCTAATTATAAAGTAATTTCTCAAAACACCCTTTTAGGGTCCCTTTGGTGTGGCCGGCCAACATAGCCCTTTATGGGCTTCTTTGGCCAGCCCACTTAGGGCCTAATCGGCCATCACATGGCCGGCCCACCTAAAGCCTTCCCGGGTCTTCTTTTAAGGCCCGGATGTGTTTATCTCTATTCGGACTCCTCCGAACTAATTGGACTTACTAATAATGGATCCAATCCACTTATTTGCCATTCTATTTCTAGTCAATTCTCTCCATTCAAATCATTACTCTTATGTGTAACCCTTGTAGGATCCGGTCTATGTTAGCCGCGGATTACCGAAGTTATCCGACGATCGTAAGCGGCTTCTAGCTAAGCATTACGACCCCTAATTCGACCGGACTAATGATCTTCCGAGTAAGGTCATCATGATCTTATTCGCGAAATCGTACGCATTGACACCTTGGTCGAAGGACATTCCTTCGGAAAGATACCATTCCTTCAGACTGAGGGAATATATCCTTCAGTCTCCCATTGGTACTTAGAACAAGTGCAATGCTTGATTCCCATGTCTTTACGTACCTCATCTGATATGTCATATTTATCAGACTCTCTTGATCTCGAAAACAAACTTTCAATTCAAATGATTAACTATTAATCCATTTTAGCATGGCCATACACTTTCATTTGTTTCTCATCAAGTGGCTCGGAGATATTTTATCCTGATTTTACTCGGGAAGACATATTTCATTCTTGTACTCCCACTCAATTTCATGTTTATCCTGTCTTCCCTAGTAATCCGCCTTTATAACCTCTTTTTACGGCTGGCGTTTAACAATACCAAAGTTCGACATTCCTTACATAAACTGAGTGAGTACTCATGTTTTGAGGAATTTCTCCGATTTACTTAAATGAGAGTTATGACAATTCGTAACTTCAATCTTTTAATGTACTCTCATTTTGGCGGGTTTCCAGTGTATTATCTATAGACCCATGAAGTTGACTTTGAATACTCCTATTCTCATAGCCGATGAAACAGCGCTATCTTGTCAATCACTCATGCTAGTCTTCTTAAGTCATTGTTGTCCAACCAATGACCTGGACTAGGGATAGTATAATGGTGTGCTTCCACGTTCACTTAGTAGGGTCTCTTTCATTGGATCACGTATCTAATAAACCTACCTGGAACACTCCATTATTTTGGATTGTTGTCTAAATTCTAAAACAACAATTTAAATGACGAAATAAACTGAGTTTATTTCGAATAACAAAAGCTTGTAAAATTTGAGCACCGCGTAAACTCCTTTACGTTCTCAATTTTACAAGTCTCTTAGGATTCTATACCTTGATCCTAATTCCTTAGATCCGTACATTCTAAATGTTCATTCTAAGGTGACAGTTTAGTTACGTTTTCACTTTGCTTATTATTATCTTGCTTTAGAACTCCTTCGCAAGCCTTTATGACAATATCAGTTTCTTAAACTGAAATCAGTACTTCTTAAGTTCTAATTTTACTTTCTTATCCAGTTGAGTTAGCAACGACTCCCAGCATTAATACTCTTTTTCATCTGTTTGTACCCCTAAAAGATTCATATCTTTATTTTCGGAAGATTGCTTTTATGATTTTCTTCAATCCTTGATTTCAGAGACTCAATCCTGGATGTTCCTAGCATTCTAGGCTGTTCTCTGACATATATGGGTGACGACATCTTTTATATTCCAAGTATTTCTCAGATGTGCGGGTAAATATCAATCATCTTCATGATCGTTCTTATGTTTTTAGACATAAGTGTTTCTCTCATGTTTGCTTTCGCTCATCAGAATTTCCAAATTCAGAATTTTACTTGGCAATTTATCATGCGAGATGGGTAAAATCCCTCTCTAAGAGTTCTTCTATTCAGATCTCTTCAAAACTCCTTTCGAACGAGTCTTATCATCTCTTTGATCTATCGTTATAGATTTTGATGCCCAAATTAATTTACCCTCGTCTATTGTCCTATTGAGTCAGTTCTCAAACTGTTTTGACATTTCTTGTCTTCTCAACCCCAGTAGGTTTCCTACATACAGGACTTGAAACGAACTTGTTTCACTCCACTTACCTTCTTGTCGAATAGGATTTAACCATTCTTACTCTTATCTCTTTGGACTCTCAGTCCAATTTCGGAGTGGTTCTGCTATAGTATGTTTGAGTTTTCCTAAAACTCATCCGGGTTTTTTGAGCAAATTTCGATAAATCTCCTTAACTCCTTAAGGAATTTCACGACGAGTAATTCCTTACTTCCAATATAGCGAGTAACTTCTTTGCTCCTATTTGTTGCTCTATTCGAAAACATTCGAATATTTATTTTTCTCCCACTTGTCTTCTTTGGAAGATCCCTTCTTTCAAGTAAGACACCATCAAGAGCAACAATCCAATTGCGTTCCGATGTTTTGTGAGAAACCCCCGTTATTCTTCTTTCGAAGAACCTATGTCTAAAATGTTGTAGACTTTGAATAAAAGACTGGTTTTAGAACTCTTTCTAAAATCCATACTTGTATGAAATCATTTATTCACTGTAACTATTCTAGGTTGTAGTGGGTCGGCAGATTTGTATTAGACCTTTATGTTTTTGGAAGATTTATGACTTTTAGACATATGATCTCATCATATTCTTTAGTCAAATTGATCCTTTACTTGATTTTGGTTCAGTTTCCAAAACTTTTCCTATAATCTAGTTTTTAGTCTATTCTAGTCACATTAATCATAGTTTCATGTCTAATATGAATTTCTATGATTAATTGACCTTTGTTTTGTCATAAGAGATCTTGTCAAATTTGTTTGTCTAGACCATGATTAACTACCGTTGAGAGATACATGATCAAACAAGTTTAGCTTCATCCATGTTCTTTCAAGTTTATTTGACTTTAGAATGACTAAGTTGAATCGTTTGGTATAATTATTTAAAAGTTAAATAGACTCTTTTAAGAACATCATAAAATACTAAATACTTTATTAACTTCCAGAATCTCATTATAGAGTCAATGTTCGAAAAAGAAAACTTAAACTAATTAAGGTAATACCTATGGAGTCTATGATCCTTCTTGAGCTTTTCTAGCAACTTTTGCTTCCTTAGCTTTTCATAGGTTCATCTCCTCTTCAATAAATACTCAGCTCCAACTTGCTCCTGTCATTCATAACGAAAAAAACTTTTTTTAGGTATCCCATACCTTAGAAGGAAATAGTACTCCATCCGTCCCAAATTAAGAGTCCACTATTCCTTTTTTGGATGTCCCAAATTAAGAGTCTCATTCCTAATATATCATATAAAATCCCTTACTTTTCCATGAATACCCTTTCTTTGATATTCTTAATATAGGGTGCAATAATTAAGCTAATTAAGATATTTGGCATTTTCCAATACAAAAGTTGGTTTTTCTTTTTAATCCTTCAATTACTTCAAGAAAAGTTACATGTTTTTCTAGAATGAAAATTATAATCCTTGAATTACTTCAAGAAAAGTTGTCTAATAAATAAGGGTAAACATGGAAGAAGAAAAAAATATGAAAATAAGTTGGATTACCAATATGGGACTCTTAATTTGGGAGGAAGGTAGTATTTAATTGAATCAACTTTTAATAATTTTTACCTTGAGCGAAAACCACGGTTCCGTTATTTTTGTCTTCCAGGAATTTGGGACAGTTTCTCTTCCAATGGCCTATGTCATCGCAATAGAAACATTTGGAATCAGATTAGGCACTTTTGGTCTTGGAAACTTGTTTGCCTTTCCCTTTGCCCATTTTCTTCTTCTTGAATTTCTGTTTTCCGTCCTTCTTAAATCCCTTGTCCTTATGAACCATCAGAACTTCTTTCTTGGGTTCAGCTACTGGGATATTCTCTTCGGTTGTCTGGAGCATAGCATGTAGTTCCTCCAGAGATTTATCCCATCCATTCATATTGTAGTGCATTCTAAATTGATTGAACCCATTATGAAGTGAATGCAGGATAATATCAGTAGCGAAATCCCGGCCATTGTCGACTCCAAGTATATGTAGTTTCTCAAAAAGACTAATCATATTGAAAACGTGTGGCCCTACATACTTTCCCTTTTCAAAGCGCATATCCAATATTGCCCTTGAAGTCTCATACCTTTCCATTCTCGACTTCTTTTGAAACAAATTCCTAAGTTGTCGTATCATGGTATAAGCATCCATTTCTATGAACCTATCCTGAAGGTTAGGTTCCATGGTTGCTAACATGAGGCATGTCACGGGTTCGGACTTTTTCCGAATATTTTTCTCTTGCTCCTTTTCTTGATCTGTCGAATCTTCAGTGATAATCGCAATATGTGTGTCTAAGACGTTTGCCTTGTGTTCGGATCTGAGGACGAGTCCCAGATTCCGTTCCCAAACAATAAGTTGTCTCCATTTAACTTTTTTTTCTCTAAAAGCCAACATATGTTGCTGGAGTCTTTTGATGTCATAATTAAACTACATGTAAGAAATGCGAAAGTGATTTAAACTTGTTATCCTGGCATAATTCTTAATTTGCCTATATTATTCTATATTCATTGTCCCCTAAGAATAATATAATTCCAAGATCCCATTCCTTCGAGATTAAGCTTACTTTGGCACTGCCCTTAACTCGTTGTCTTGGGTGAGTAACATTTTACTGATCATACCCTTATGATTCTTGGTTGACAAATTTAACACTTGAGTGTCAAATTGTCCTTTAGCATCGAAATCCAAAACTCTTTTGCTGACTCGTTGAGAATAACCATTTAGACATGTAGACCTCTTCATTGATCTACCCGTATTGTCCCGAGATAAAAGATGGCACCCTGCTTTGGCAGACCCACCACCGATGAACAAGGGCTCAACAGGTGTCTTAATATGGGTAGGCTCTACTCAAAATTCTTTTTGGGACTTATTACGTAATTTATCAAGTTGTGTTAATGTGAACTCTAGCATAACTATACATGATTTATTACGTAAAAGTTTATGTGGGTTTGCGTAATGATTTATTACGTAAAGGTTATTTCCTGTTCGCCTATGGTTCATTCGGATTCATATCCTTGAACCTCCATTGACTACTCTCACTTCAACCATGATCTCATCGTTTGGTTCGTCAATAGATTCTTAGACCCTATAATCTAAGGTATACAATTCTACGCAATCACATATTTCCATACATACAATAATATGACATTCATTATTAAAACAAAGTATGTATCCTAGATTCATTTCTAGGTTCACTACGTTCCGTATAGCTAATCGTGGGAAATAATGACATCTCTATGTCTATTGAGCTCTAAAGTTTATTTTCGTAAAATTCGCACTAAAAGCACATTATGTTTCTTCCTTAAAGATTTCCAAAATCGACTCAAGGAAAAACTCCGTTTGGGCTCTCCTATGACCTGGGTCAATGTCGGAAAAATATGCTTGGAACCGAGAAAAAAAGGTTTGAAAAAACTCCCACTTAGGTCAAGGCCCAAAAGCCCTCGAATCAAACTCGAAAAGACCTAAGTCAACCCTGGTCAAAGTCCCTTGACTGGTCTCGGGTCAACCCTAGACTTTGTCTCGGATCAGCCTAGTCATAGGTCGGACCAAGGGACAGCACGAACCTGTCGTGCTCTTTCCCTCGGTAAAGACGCGTCTGTCAGACGCGTCTTTACCGGGGCTGATGCGTCCTAGACGCTTCTGACCTAGGATAGACCATAGGCATCTCGGATGGGATGCCTAGGATGGGTCCTTGACGCGTCTTAGATGCGTCCAGACCATCGGGTCTCTTGTGTAACCTCTCGGATGCTAAGCCCGAGAGGTGTTGGAGCAGTGAGACGCGTCCTAGGCGTGTCTCGGGTCGGGACGGTACATAGGCCATCTCGGATGCAAGGTCCGAGATGCCTTGGTGCACTCACAGTCGCGTCCTAGACGCTTCTGTGCACGGTCGGCACGGGCATCCTGCATGGGATGTCTTCTGGACGCGTCCAGATGCGTCCTAGACGCATCTGGATGCTCCAGTTGCATCCTAGGTGCGTCTGGAAGCTTCCCGTCGCATCCCAGATGCGTCTGGTTGCTCCAGCCGCGTCCTAGATGCGTCCGGACCTGTGTCCAGGGTCTCGGTCCTAGACCGAGACCAACTAGGATTCCCAAAAGCGCGTCCTGGACGCGTGAGGGACCTTCGAGACCCGTCTATCTCGGACTCCTAGTCCGTTTCGAGTTGGGATATCCCAGACGCGTCCTGGACGCGCTGGGATGTCCGAGACCTATGAGTCTCGGACTCCTAGTCCGAGTTGGACTTGGATATCCCAGACGCGTCCTAGACGCGCTGGGATGTCCGAGACCTAAGAGTCTCAGACTCCTAGTCAGGACTAGGAGTCCCGGTCCTTCACGGACTGGGATATCCAATCTGTGTCCCACCCGGTCTCGGACTCCCAGTCCGAGACGTGTTGGTCCGGCCCAGACGCGTCCTGGTCGGTCCGGCCCAGACGCGTCCTGGTCGGTCCGGCCCAGACGCGTCCTGGTCGGTCCGGCCAGCTGGGTTTCCAAAAAATTTTGAAACCCTAGTGTTCCAACTGCTTCTTTTACGTTTCTTTACTGTTCTAGCTGCTGTTTGGTCCTGATTTTGATGATTTCATCATCTAAAATTAATGGTTTTGATGATTTTTATCAAAAACTTTAGAACCTAAAGCTAGTTTATGAAAACCCTTTCCAAAAAACTAAGTTCTTAGTGTTTTAGGTCATTGAATCATATTTAAAACCCTAATTGATCTAATCAAAACATGTTTAAATGTTCATTTAAACACCATTAACACTATTATCTAGTTATTCAAGTTTGAATCTAATTCGTCTAGTCAAAGATAGTTCATGCAAATGGCTCATGATGCCACTGTAGGGATTTGGATGTATCTAATACAACTAATTAACTAGTGTTTTAAGCGGAATCTCAAACATCTATATGTTTAACACTAGATTACCGGGATCTATACATGAACATATCAATGAACTGGAATAGAAAGATGATTACCTTTAATCGCTTTCCCACGAACTAAATCCCGACCAGTATTCGGAAGATAAGAGCTCTAATTGTAGCTCCTCTACTTGAGACACCGAGTATATGACTTGAACTCCCTCCTTCGAGTCAGCTAGGACCTTCTTGAAGGTTGAGATGAAGAACTCCTTCTTCTTGACTAGATAATTGAGAGAAACTCCTTTTCTCTCTCTCAGACAGCTCTTCTCTCTCTCTGAGAAAAACTTACTTGTTTTGCTTGGAAGTTGGTTGTCCCTCTTTTTCTTTAGGTTGTCTAATTAGGTCCTTATGTAGAAATCCCTAGAATAGGTGTTTGACCCAAACTAGGATTCTTAAAACCTAATTATAAGGTATTTACCCAAAACACCCTTTTTGGGTCCCTTTGGTGTGGCCGACCAACATAGCTCTTTATGGGCTTCCTTGGCTAGCCCACTTAGGGCCTAACCGGCCATGAGATGGCCGGCCCCTTGCTAAGATCGCCATCACATGGCCGGCCCACCCAGTGGCGTGGCTGAGAATTTGGGGGCCCGGTGCGAAACTGCAGTATGGGGCCCTCCTTTCTATAATCGACAAATCGAATAAATCCACAAGTAAAAATTGAAAAGAAATTTTTAAACATTTTAATTAAACGAAAAATCGGATTTTAGATAAATTCAAACTACAAAGCAAACATAGCAAAAAATTGATAGAAAAACAAAATTAACAACTTTGTATCTTCATCATCTATTCAACTCTGTAATCCCTTGACTCCATGTAACAATCTTTACTTAAAAAATTTTCTTCTTGCATTTTTTGAAGCAAAATCATCTATCAAATCTTCATAATTGATATTGTCCAAAAATCCACTCTCGATAGTGAGCAAAGCTAACCCATTTAGTCTGTCTTGTAACATAATCGATCTCAAGTATGATTTTAAAATTTTTTATTTTGAGAAGCTTCTTTCTGCTGATGAAGCAGTCACTGGTATAGTTAACAAAATCCTGTACGCAATGCTAGCAGCAAGAAAACAATTCATTTTCTTCAAGAAATTCAATATCTCATCGGCTTTTGTAATCTCAGTTGGCAAAACATCTTGCAAGAGTTTTAACTCGACAAATAATTCGTCCCCTTCAACGTCAAAATGATCATCTTTTTTTAGACTATTTGCAAGATTCTCACAAGAAACTTTTAATTCTTCATCATGATATCCACTTAACTTTTCCGGTCTCAACAAAAAACCAAATATTTTCTCATATACTTGATATTGTTCGAACCTTCTCTCCAATGAACCAATAGCTTGATCAACTAATAAAATGAAATAATGAACTTTAAAATATTCCTTACCAAATTGTGGAAATATTTGCGATGAGCTCTCAGCGGTCTCATCAAAATGTCTTTTTCGACGAATTACACGCCTCTCCGGAAACACTGGATCAACATCTAACTCATCAGCCATTCTCGTGGCATCGATCATTGCCTCTTCAAATCCAGTTTCTCTATACTTCTTGAACGAAGTAATTAAACCTTTTACAAGTGTCATAGCAACATCTATGTGAATATCCTTTGATTGCAAACATTTGCTGACCTTATTAACCATCACCAATATCTTGTACCAAATACAAATGCCTAATAAAAACTCGAAATCACCAAGCTCATGTCTTGCTATAGATTGTGCTTCACGTCTTGTTGTTGCCTCGGTGTCACTTTCTGCTAATTGAAGTAAAGCTTCTCTAATTTGTAGAGGTTGCGATATAATCGCTTTGACACTTTCAACACGACTTTCCCAACGTGTGGTTGATAGTGGTTTCAAAGTAACTCCTTTCAGATTCTCTTTTAAAATATGCCACCGCTTTGTAGAATTTGCGAATAAAGAATAAAGTCGTTGTACTACTCCAAAGAAGTCTTTAGCCTTACCATGACAATTTGCTATGTCACAAAGAGTCAAATTAAGACTATGACTACCACAAGGTGTGTAAAATGCTCTTGGATTTATATCTAAAATTCTTTTTTGTACTCCTTGTTTGCACCCTTTCATATTCGAACCATTATCGTATCCTTGTCCTCTCACATCATCAATCTCTAGACCCAAATTCTTTAAAGTTGTTTGTAGTTCTCCGAAGGGAGATTTGCTGTTTGGACCCCCTTTCATAAAATCGACTTGCTGTTTGGACTCCCTTTTTCCAGAGTTGCAATTTGGACTCCCTTTTGACAAAAAATAGTTAAATATAACAGTAAAACAAAAATTTTGAGATAAAAATACTATTTTACCCTAAGGAAATGAGAAATACTATTTTACCCTCAACCTAACCTAACCCAACTTATTTCTTAACCCTAATGTTAACTAAACCTGACTAGTCGACCCGCGACCTGACCCTAGCAGCAAAACCTATCGACCAAACATCGTCTTCTTCCACTCTCTCTCTATAGTCTATACCTTACTCTAGATTTGGTTCCATGCAGTTTGAAGAGTGCTATTTGAGGTAAGCACAAGGTTTCTCTCTGTTCTTTGTTGGTTTTGTTCTAATAAACAAGACCCTAACTTCATTTGTTTGAGAATTCAATTTCATATGAAAATCAAATCTTTTCGCATAAACACTACCCTTATGTGAGAACAATTCAATTTCCTCACTAATAGATTTTTAGAGAGTAAAATAAGAGAGGAAGTGATTGCGATTTTCTAAAGAGAGATAGAAAGTTCAAATGGGTTGTTTTTCATGGTCATCATCACTTGTGATCAGAAAAAGAAGAATTAGAAACATAATTCCTAATTTCCCAAGCAATTACATCTCTCACAAGCAAATGGGTTCTTCTTCATGGTCACCTACTAGATCTTCTTCTAGTAGGTAATCTCTCAATAGCAGCCCAAAGAAGTTCTTCATCTGGAGCTTTGATTTCAATTTCACAAGCAAATTTGGCAAATTTCATGTTTGATTGGGTAGATTATATGGTTTTATGATGAGTAGAGAATTGGGGAGTGGAGTTGTAGAGAAGGATGAAGGTTGTAATGGTAGTATTGCAGCTTTTTTTGTTACAGGTAGTAATGAAGCATTGCAGTTCAGGTTGAAATCCCACAAATTTGCAACCTGCATATGAATCCCACATTTTGAGGATTATCACTTTGTTACTTCTTGGGACTGGGTTTGGAGCGTTGGCTGCATCGATCGTGTTATTCTTTTGGACAGTATTCATTAATCTAAGAGCAGTGACGGTGATACCAGCTGAGTATCCCGTTCACTCTGTCGAATTTGGGTATGAGAAGATCAAAGTGGTTACTGAAAAAACAACTAATGATGGCAAAAAATAGAGCCTTTTGGGTGGTGGTGGTGGCAGGAGGAGAATGGGGGATTTTTGGTGGAGGTGGGTGGTGGTGATAGCGGCGGAAGTGTGGTGGTGTGAGGAGAACGGGAGCCGCTCGGGTGGTGGTGGTGTAAGGAGAAAGGGAGCCGCTCAGGTGGTGGTGGTGGTGGTGGAGGAAGGAGAATGTGTTGTAAATTTGTGGTCTTTCTGTATTTTCTGGTGTTCTTGTGAAATGTAAGTTGAAGAACAAATGTGTCTTCTGTTTCATTTTCTCTGTAATCGAATGAAATGTTTATTTTGATCTAAGCCTCTTTCTGGATGTTCATAAGATGCTCTTTCTCTACTTCTAATCTGTGGGTCTACTAATCAAACTTGAAAGTGAAATATATTAAATAAAATTGTAACTAGTTGACAGAAATAAAATAGTTTGTTCTTAAATCTTAACCCACTTAGTACAAAGCACCTTAAAAAAAATTTAGAAATGACATGAAATACAAGACATAAACCTAAAACATGATTCTACATAAGCACTTAAGGCAGAACGAATTATCGATCTGCAGACAGACACCGGCAATTGGGAGTTACGGCGTCTTAAAAGCAAACCAAAATTAGTCATTTAGAGCACACTCTTCTTCTTCTTCTTCCTCGTAGTCACCTTCTTCCTCGGCGGTTGCATCTTGGTACTGTTGATACTCGGAAACCAAATCATTCATGTTGCTTTCAGCTTCAGTGAACTCCATTTCATCCATACCTTCTCCAGTATACCAATGAAAGAAAGCTTTTCCCCTAAACATAGTTGTGAATTGTACACTAACCCTCCTAAACATCTCCTGAATCGATGTCGAATTCCCAATGAATGTTGAAGCCATTTTAAGACCCGTTGTTGGGATGTCACAGACTGTCGATTTGACATTATTGGGAATTCATTCAACAAAGTATGAAGAGTTCTTGTTCTGAACATTTATCATCTGTTCATCAACTTCTTTAGCAATCATTTTACCACGAAACATAGTCGAAGCTGTCAAGTATCGACCACGGCGTGGGTCAGCATCACACATCATGTTCTCGGAATCCCACATTTGTTGGGTCAGCTCGGGAACTGTCAACGATCTGCATTGCTTAGAACCACGAGACGTAAGAGGAGCGAAACCCACCATGAAAAAGTGGAGACGAGGAAGGGGATAAGGTTCACGGCGAGCTTTCGAAGGTCAGAGTTCAATTGACCAGGAAACCTCAAACAACAAGTAACCCCAGACATAGTTGCAGATATCAAATGGTCCAAAATCTCCAACTGTTCAAACAAAAATATAAAAACATGTCAATTATAAACAGAAAAAGATCAAAACACAGACAAGAGTGTTGTTAAATGAAGGAAAAATAACCTAAATTCATCCAATGGTCCAAATCTCCAACTGTTCAAACAAGAATATAAAAACATGTCAATTATAGACAGAAAAAGATCAAAACACGAACAAGAGTGTTGTAAAATGAAGGAAAAATAACCTAAATTCACTAAAACCCATTATCAATCATCATCAAAAGCTCAAGATTAAAATTACCAGCTTCATTAATGGAGTAAACAAAAATACAGAATGAAAAGGAACTTGAAGAACCCAAAAATCCAGCCTTCATATAATGAAAATCCAAACATCGTCTTCTTCCACTATATCGTGAAAATGGAGAAGAACTTCACGATGGTGATGGTGATGGTGATGGTAATGGGAATTTTCCCTTTCCCAAATAGAGATGTAGAGCTTACTAACCAGGCAAGGGACTGAACTTTTGGACCGTTGATCACTCTGGCAGAAATCGGGTTGCCTAGTTAAATAAACTAAGGAGTCCTAAGTGCAATATCAATTATACAAGGGTAATTGTGGAATTATCTGAAGTGTGACTTCTTAGACGGAATATTCCTTTGAGATTCTGTCAAAAGGGAGTCCAAATTGCAACTCTGGAAAAAGGGAGTCCAAACAGCAAGTCGATTATATGAAAGGGGGTCCAAACAGCAAATCTCCCTTGTCCGAACAATCCAAGTCCAGTTGTGTCATTCACATTAACAAATTCAACAAAATATTCTTCTACTTTCACAGGAGTAGCAGACATATCTACACATCTTAAAATCAATGTCATTTGTTCTTCGTGATTCACATCAGGTGTACAATCAAGTATAATTGAAAAATACTTAGCTTCTCTAACTTTTTTAAGTATTGCACTTCTGACTTCGGCTGATAACAATTGTATCAACTTATTTTGAATTACATTACTTAAGTAATGGCATCAAATCTCATTATTTCGAATCCGACGGAGGTGTTCTTCCATAACTGGGTCATGTTCTGCTAACATTTCAACAAGCCCAACGAAGTTTCCATTGCTTTCCTGCCCAATCTTGTGTTTTCTTCCATGGAAAGCCAAAGTGTACTTGGAAAGATATTTTACTATTGAAATTAATCTTCGTAACAATAATCTCCAATGTTCTTTCTCCTTTTTAATACATTCTTGCACAGTTTTATCAATTGTTTGACTTTTTTCCCAATCTAATTTGCGTCTCAATCCATGTAGCCATGTTAGCAATATGCTCAGTGGTAATCTCATGTTCTGTAAGTCTCACACCAAGATGTTGCCAATCTCCGTACCCGTCATTTGCTAATTGAGTTTTCAAAAACCTCTTCTTAAATAGTTTACAACAAAAACAAAATACTTTATCGGCATCTTTTGAATACACAAGTCAATTTCTATCATGCTTTTCTCCGTTTGATAAATATCGAGTATAGAATTCGGAAGAAAAATGTCTATTATTCCGATCATTGGGCCCACTTTTCATTGATAGATCTCTTATCGGACCTTTTTCAATTACTAAATCTCTCCATTTTCCCTCAAGATTATCCCAACTTCTAGGATCGTATATATTATCCGGAATTGGATCACAAGGTTCTTCTTCAGAGTCATTAAAAACATCTTCGGAAATATCATTATCAAGGTCTTCACTCGCGGAACTATTACTAGAATTACCAATATAATGAAATTCATGATTTTGATGATCAACAATATTATTTTCATCTTGTATATGAGTTTCAATCAATTCTTTATCTTCATTTAATAAATCTTCATTTGAAGATGGTTGTTCTCTAACAATGAACTTGTCAAGAGCCCCTTTTTGTGTTTGGATAAATTGATTTTCTTTTGATTTCTCCCGCCTCTTCAAACTTCCAGACTTGTATTTCCTTGGTGCCATTGACTTTAACTAAATAACTATACAAAGAATAATATAAAATAAGTATATTAATACAAAATTACCATATAAAAAAGTAACTTTTATCTATCCAACAAGACAATAAACATAGAATCGTAGTTACAAGATAAAAAAAAATATGCAATATTTGTAATCTATCTTCTAACTTCTAAGTTCTAACCCACATTATGGTAAATTAACAATTAAAAATGCTTTTAAGTATTAAACAAACAATGAATCAAATATATAAAATAAAAAATAAGTGAGGGATTACGGGAGTACCTTTGCGATGGAAGACTTATGATTCACTACTTTGTCAATTCTAAAGAAATAAGAAAATTGTCTTGACTTGATCACTTGAAATTGAAATTTAGGAAAAAGAAAATCAATAAAATATGGATATGAGATGATCTACTTTACTTGAGTTCTCTGATGAGATGAGATAAAAAAAAGATAAGGAAAGAACAAACATGGAAGATATATAAATAGTACACCACATTTAATGGGATGTAACTAGTTTGAGAGAATTAATAGAGAAGTAAGTTTTTTTTTTTTTTGATGATAAAAATATATTAAAAGCAAACTGACAAAGTCTTACAAAGTCAAACTAACTGAAAGAGGAAATAAAAGACGTCTCGACATTCCACACTCTATTCTGACCATGAATTCTACCCCATTTAGCTAGTGCATCTGCTTTGGTGTTGCTTTCTCTAGTGACATGAGTGAAGATGATATCTGAGAACTGGTTCTTGAGCTCTAGAGACTTAACTATGATCTGTCTGGATTGCCAGTGTAAACCTTCCTTCTGGTCGTTGATGTAGTTGATGATGTTTAGATTATCACTTTCGATTTGAACATAAGGGATTTGAAGTTGCTTTGCCCATAAAATGCCGTGATAGATAGCCAAGCTTTCACATTCTTCAGAATTTTGCCCTCTCACCTTATCTGCGACAGCAATGATAAATCTTGCTTCTTCGTCATGAATAATGCACCCTATTCCCGCAGGTTCCGTCAATTGCATGAACGAAGCGTCTACGTTGATTTTAAGAAATGGTGTCAATGGAGGTCTCCATTTTTGTTCTCTTGGTTTTTTGCTGCATTTCTTTGTTAGTAAAGATTCAACTTTGAGTGGTGTTGTGGATGTATTATTGATTCGGATGATCATTTGTTTTGGGGTTTGTTTAGATTCGGTAAAGCAATTTTCGCATCTCGCTTTCCATATGAACCATAAAATTTTTGCATATAAAGTCGTGGTTTCCTCATCTAGTTGTTTCCATTGCTGAATCCATTGGTTGACCGTAGTAAGTTGTTCTGTTCTGACCTGAAAATGAAACCATATTGCCCTGGCATAGTTACAGTGTAACACACATGGTCTAGTGTTTCATTAGCTTCACAGTTAGTACAATTGTATATATTACCAATGTACCTACCAATTTTGTCCCTCACTGGTAGACTGTTGGTACAACATTTCCATAGAAATAGTTTTATACGAGGTATCGTGTTCATGTTCCATATGAAGAACCAGTCCGTTGTAAAATTCATATCACTATTGTTCCCATTTCTCAAATAGTTATACATAGATTTAATAGAAAAATTACCTGATTTAGTGAGCGTTCATTTAGCAGTGTCTTCCTTATCATTCTGCAAATTAATACTAAGGATAGCATTGCATATATCATGATTAAAACAATTGTTAAGCATTTCAATGTTCCATTTGTTGTTGGTAATTAGTTGGGCGACCCATTCAAGTCTCGAGTTTTGCTGATTGTTTATGGGAGGGGGGTGGTTCGGGATCCAGAAATCATGCCAGATACTTATCTTAGTACCTTTATTGATGTCCCAGAAGACTAAACTATCCATTTGACTGAACTGTTTACTTATAGCTTTCTAAGGCCAAGAATGATTAGCTTTAGGGGGGAGAGGTTTAGTAGATTTTGGGAAATACTTAGCTTTGAAAACTTTGACCTAGATGGATTGGGGATTGTTGAGAAGCCGCCAATTAAGTTTGACGAGGAAGGCTTGGTTGTCCAGAAGCGGAAGACGAATACCTAAACCGCCAAATTTGCGTGGCTTGCAAATAGCGGACCAGTTGATGGTGTGAAAGGTTTTGGATTTTCCCCACCAGAAAGTCCTTTGGATGGACTCGATGCTGTTGCAAATTCCTTTGGGAATGGCAAAACACTGCATCTGGTATCGAGGAACGGCCGCTGCAATCGTTGAGATAACAATTGAGCGACCAGCTTGAGAGAGAAGATTTGTTTGCCACTTGGAGAGTTTGTTCTTAATTTGGGTGAGGAGTGAGTTAAAAGCTTGTTTTTTATTTTTCTCGATGAAAAGATTGGTTCCAAGGTACTTATCCCCGGTGGTAGATTGGTGGACTTTGAGATTGCGGATCATCATTCTTTTGAATTTGGGGTGAGAATTTTTGGTAAAGAAAATATTGAATTTGGCATAGTTGATCATTTGGCCAGAGGCCTCGCTGAATTCTTTGAGAATTTGTTTGAGATTGTGGACGTTTTCAAGAGAATTTTGGCCAAAAATAATGCAATCGTCGGCAAATAATAGAGAAGTGAGTTAGAAAGATAGAAAGAGTCAAAGAAAAGGAATGTCCAACGGTCATTAGATAAAAAAAAGGACAAAAGTGAGAGAGAGAGAGAGAGAAAAACATTTAATAATGAGGTAAAGAAAAAGTTAGAAAGTTACACAATTAAAGTCCTAACCAGTATAAAGCTGCTGCTAGATGTACATTCCCAATGAGGATAGTAAATTTTTTTTTTTTGGAATACTTAGCATTACCTATTGGGTATAAAGGGGCCCCTGGGTAAAGTGGGGCCCGGTGCGACCGCACCGGATGCACCCCTTTACCCACGCCCCTGGGCCCACCTAAAGCCTCCCCGGGTCTTCCTTTAAGGCCCGGATGTGTTTATCTCTATTCGGACTCCTCCGAACTAATTGGACTTACTAATAATGGATCCAATCCACTTATTTGCCATTCTATTTCTAGTCAATTCTCTCCGTTCAAACCATTACTCTTATGTGTAACCCTTGTAGGATCCGGTTTATGTTAGCCGCGGATTACCGAAGTTATCCGACGATCGTGAGCGGCTTCTAGCTAAGCATTACGACCCCTAATTCGACCGGACTAATGATCTTCCGAGTAAGGTCATCATGACCCTATTGGCCAAACCGTACGCATTGACACCTTGGTTGAAGGACATTCCTTCGGAAGGATGCCATTCCTTCTGACCGAGGGAATATATCCCTCAACCTTGGCACCGAAAGATCAGCCCTGGGGTCTTCAGAGGAGTAAAGGGGGTCTAAACAGGTCCGGTCAATGTCTTATGCCCAGAACTTGGAAGGCAGCAGCGCTAAGCGATCTATCGACTTAATCCCGAATCTTTTAGAAAAATCTCAGTCGGCTACACATCTCGAAGTTTTTAAGTCAGCTTGAACTCCACGTAACTAAAGGATGAAACTTCTCTCCTAGAATCTATCAAATCGGCAAGATATCTACGAAGGATCCTTGAACTTAGGAACTTCCACTTATCAAAGATCCGAGATAGACTCTAAGGAAAATCCTAGATACTCAAGGGAGGAAACTTTCCCTTCGTATTGATGGCAACCGCCTCATCACCGCCGCTAATAACAGTCGGCCTAACATTGCCTAGAAAAGGCCCCCCACATCGTCCTTCAGAGGACACGATCTCTTACCCCAAAAAGATCACAAGAAACTCAGAGTTCTCATAACTCGCCCCCCAAAATGATCAATCAACATTCATTCTTTTACTACAAAGAGCACCCTGACTGGCTTGAGCTTCGGAGTGGTTTTCGAACCCTTTGCAGGTTTTCCCCCCTCGGGAACAGACAAACAGGAGCAGGAGCAAGGAGAAAGGAGCAAGAGCAGGGAGCAAGGACGAGGAGCTGATATAAGGAGAAGCAGAGCAGGAAGTGGAGCTGGAAGCAGGAACTTCAGGCTGAGCAACACTCAATCAAACAGAACAATCAAACATAACGGAGGCTGTCATGTATCAACTCCTTTTTTCATGCTGATATAACGGAAAGCCATTTTTTGACATTAGCAAATGCTATAAGAGAAATTCTAGCTTGTTACGCGGATTTTTCTAGTGAGGCCATTAATTTTGATAAATCATCTTCCGATCCCATATCCCTCTTACAATGAGACGACTCTTCACTCATGAGCTTGGTACTCCTATAATGAATGATGAATCCAAGTATCTAGGACCTCTAATCCGTAAGCCTGGTAATAAAACACGTAGTTATGATTGGCTTATGGATAAATTTAACAAATCACTGGCTGGATGGAAAAATAGATTGGTATCTCAAGCAGGTATGACTGTTCTGATCAAATCAGTCCAAAACTCATATTGTACATATCCTTTTAGTATCCAGAAAATACCACAATTCATAATCAACAAATTAGAACAGTATGAAAGGATTTTTGTTGGGGTCATAGCCAGGAAGATCCAAAAATATCCTTCATCATATGGGAGATTATTAGCATTTCTAAGAAATATGGAGGTCTGGGAATTAGATCCCTAGAACAAGTAAAGGACTCACTTGCTGCTTAGATAGTCTCACGCATGTTTCCCATCCCAAAAGCTATGTGGGTAAAACTTCTTAAAAGTAAATACTTTCTCAATGATAACTTCTAGGAAAGTAACCATCACTATCACCATCTACCCCATTTTGGAAATCAATACCAAGACAAGAGATATAATGAGGTCCAATATTTTGTGGTCGGTTGGAGATGGCAGTGATATCAAAATAAAATTTGATCCTTGGGTGCCTAATCAACAATTCCACACTCCTATCACACATATTCTTTTACCTGACCAATATTTATTGGGGGTCGGATCTTATTGATAACAGTACCACTATTTGGAACTTCAACATATTCCAACAATACTTTGATGTTAATATTGTGCAAGCCATTTCAGAGATTCAAATTCCCACCACAAGGAGGAAGGACAAACTAATTTGGTGCAATACAACCACATGCAAAAATTGTAGCAAAATCATTCTATACCACAATCAAGATCAGACCCATTCTATAGAATAATCTCAATAAAATACCCTGATCAAAATTATGGCACAAGAAAGACATGGACCCGAAGGTTCAACTCAATCAGGAAGAACAAACAAACAATTAATCAAACATGTTTGATATGCAACTTGGAAGTGGAAACGATAACTCGTTTATATAGTGAATGCACCATATTCAAGAATCTTTTGGGTTTACAACATGAGATCCTATTAATAATCTGAAGTTCCTACTTAATCGGGAAGAATAAACAAACAAGAGCCTGGTAAGATACACTTATTTGCTTTGGATCTGGTGGAAGGTTACAAATGATCTCCAATTCAACAATGTTACCATCAACATACATCAAGTCAACATCTCAAGTATAACTCCAACTCTCATAAAAAAAAAAAAAGTATAACTCCAACTATTTGGATATTTCTACCCACCCCACTACTGTGGAGTTCGAAGAGTAGCTCCCTCCCTCTCCAGGAAAACTGAAAATAAATATAGATGGTGCACACACTCCGGTAAGAGGATCGACCGCAACAGTGGCACGAAAATCTGATGAAGAAATCATCTTCACCTCGAAGTAAGACTTTGAACCAAAGTTTGTTCTGCACAGCGAGCTACAAGGGTTTTTCTAGGGTTTCATGTGGCCTCATCTCTAGGATTAAGTGAAACTATAACAGAGAGTGATCCAGTCACTCTCGTCGGATTGATATCGAACAATCAGCTAGACGCCGTCGCCATGTGGAGACTACAAGACCAAATAAATGAAATACGTGGATTTATCCAAGCGACCAGGTTGAATTGCAGTTTTGCCCCAGGAGTTGCAATAAGGTGGCCCACAGGATCGCGACAGCTACATCTGCTCCGATTTGAATCTCAAGTCGGAAAACACCTTTTGGTTAACTTTTATCTACTTTTAGTCCCTGTATTGCCTTCCTGTTTGTATTGGACGAAAGTTTATCTATCTATTGAAAGGTTTACTTAAAAAAAATGACTTTTAAGCGAGTAGGGTTTCTTTTCGTAGTTTTCAGTGCATCACTAAGCATGGTAATCTAGCAGTCGGATCAAAGGTATGCGTATCTGGACGCGGATCTGGAATTGGGACTACCAGACAAACTTGAGTCGTATACTTAATCGCGCGCCCAATAGATCTATTTCACTGCTTCACGACGTAAGAAATTAAGGTGAGACACCCACTACGTCGTCTACCGGTACACGTCGTGCCCAAATACGTCCCTGAGATGCCTGGTTCTAGTCTTCCCTTCCATATGATCTTCTCCGTTCGATAAATTTCTAGTCTGGACTCCGATTCTACTTTTGTTTTCGCCTCTGAGTTCACCTTTGCCTATACTTTTCATCCGCATATTGTTCTTGACCAAATTACCAGAATACCCTCAACACTAAATGACCGAAATGCCCCTCATTTGTCTTTCTTCCGTTTTTCGCACTGAAATACTTAAAAGGCACCTGATCAAACAAAACAATCATGACTCCTCAGTACCCCCTCACCCCACCCCCCACCGAGTCTTCATCGGAGCAATCAGGGCTAGGAGGTAAAGCAATCAGAAATTTAATCATCATTGTGTGATAATTAAGATAACGAATTTTCGATATCATCATGTTTGCCATACAGGTAAGGCTGTCACTTTGGCAAACCCGTCCAAAAGCTTGAATCTACAACCCTGAGATCCTAACCTGAATCAAAACTGTCATAAGCGGCGAAAATACCATGGTTGGAAGAGTAGTCCGGTTAGAAACAGAAAAGCGGAATACATCGAACTCACGACGTTGATGTCTTTTACGCTCCAAAAGGTGCATCACAAAATTGGGGCGATGAGGAAGAACCAAGAGGTAATGGTCCAAAATTAACCTCAAATCCAATCAATTACACGAAATTTATTCAGTATGAAAATGTCACAACCATCTTCTTCTAGGTTCAGTCGTTACCCATAATTGGAAGATATGGAAAGGCTAAGGTTAGAGAGCAAATCCAAAAGGCAGAAAAGACAACTGGAAAAAGCAGAGAGCTCAAAATCGAGCACAATTAAGAAATCTTCATCACTAGGAATGACCGGATAATGACGACAAAAAGATGAAGAACTCGACCGTGGAAGCCAATCTAAGCTAGATCTGCAAATTGACATTTTTGGAAACATATGATGGGTCGGCAAATTCGGAAAAGTTGGGAACAATTTTTACCAAACTATGACTTTAGGGACGGTAAATGAGGCAAATATGTGTCGTTTCTCCTCAAAATTAAAGAATTGCTTCTATATATAAGTTCATTGTGACAACAAATTATACATTGCATTTACATGGATTAACTTCACGTAAGTGTGTATATGTAATATATATATATCAAAAGGTATTATAAGATATCCATGTCAACATTCCAAGCAACCTTTTGTTCGATAAAGCTTTGGTTCCAGGAGAAACATGGAGGGGGAAATACTTTACCCGAACATGAACCATTAGCTGCCCAGCAAGAAGCACTCGTAATACCACCAGAGTATGATGATAGCTCAATATCTTTTAAGAATATGCCTTCACATGGAGAACTATCGCTGCAAGCAAATCTCATTGCTTCCATAGTAGCTGAAGTTCCTTTAATGCCAACGAAAGAGATATCTCGTACCTTCACTGCCGATGTCTGTATCAAAGTGCATTGGCAGTAAGAATAAGAACTGTACAAAGCAATCTTGGGAAAGATACAAAATCGTCTCCTCAGCGATCATCAGTAAAAATCAATTTTAAGGAACCACGAGTTTGTTTAAGTTCACTAACATGGATACTGTTGGTATGTTAGAGATAGAGATTAACATAGTTTATAAACAAAAGATCTGTAGTAATGAACTTTCTCAATCAGATACCGAACTTGAAATCGGGAGGACAATTCGGTACCTCGAATAGCTTATATGATTCGGGTATCAGATAGCTTATAGGATTTGCTAATTCAGGTTTGGATATGGATATAGTTGTATTCTATCTGATAGTCTGCCGTTTACACCATACGTATGTATCTTGGGCATACTTGCATAAGGTGTTACGAGCATAGAAGACCGGTGCAAGTAAATCAACATTTCTATATAATGTAACAATGGTTGATGAAAAAGTAAAATAGTTCTAAGTAAATTATACATGACCTAATAACTAAGACAACAAGTTAGTAGCAGTAACGTCGCATCTTCGCTATGGGGTTTCTTGGTCTGCCGAACCCATACGTTGTATCGTTCTCGAAACCAATACTCATGATAAAAACCCTTCTTGTCAATCAATTTTTAATTGATAGAGTAAGCTTAATCAAAAAGTAGACAAAGAACATTTCAAGTTATGGAGAGCAAAGCAGAGGGAAAATATTTAAAAACTCCATGTTTGTTAAACTAACCGATGGTAAATCTTTCTTCAAACCCCAAAATGAAGGAAAAAATACAAGAAAATACACGTGCCTTACCTGGTTTTGGCACGGCATGCGAGAATCACAATAATATTGGTCAATGATTATCGGGTTTGATACATTTTCCATTAGCACATTCTGGAAAATGATCCTTTCAGCAACACCTGAACCTCCCTAAGCGACGTCAAGCGATTTAGTAACGATGAAGTTTTGATATTACAGTATAAGATGATAGTTCAAAAGAGAAAATGATACCTGCCATGTCTTGATCCTCACACCATTCTCAGTGTTGGACAGAAAAGCCCTATTAACAAACACATCATACACTTGGGACCTTGATTTATATTTTCCCAGACTTCCAATACTACAAGGATAGAAGGTAGAATTAGACGCAATCTTGATGCGTCAGATAATTTACCATTGAATTTATAGGGTACTAGTACCTTATACCATGGCCAGCCTTGCATGAAATATCTCTTATTCGAATCCTAGAAGAATTGCCAACTATAGATACGCAGTCGTCTCCTAGATTCAGTTTAAGACAAAAAATTTTAAAAATGTAGACGACTAAGATATCTGAAGTATGAAGTCATATGCAAAAGTAGAATACATAAATCGAGATTAATTAAGCACTACCATCAAACATATTGAAGGAGAGTTAGGTTAGGTTAACTGGAAGGACTCAAAGTACTGAATTATTTTATTTTTTAGGATTTATGCCGTTTTAAGTGTTCAGACTGTATCTGGAGAAGTCCTCTAGTACAAGGTACTATTTGTACTCCCTAACTGTGGATGTCTATTTATTGACACAAGCTGACCCAGCCTCTTTTTGCTTCCTGAATTGAAAATATAATGGCAGTAGGAGTGTCCTGTGAACTTCTGATATATTCAGGTCGTGGTTCATGCCTCTTTAGTGCTTATGTAACAGAATAAGGAGTATCGTCTAAGTATAATAAAGAAGTAGTAGGCAATAGGCATGGAAATGGAAATATGTCAGTCATTTCGACCGAAATATTTCGAAATTTGATTTCTTGTTGAAAACCTCGCTTGATATCTGGAACTATCTTGATCTTACATTTCTTGAAGAATTTGAAGCCAAGAAAACTAAGCTACGTGATCCACTTCAACGAATCCAGAAAGGAGCTTCGTCCATAGCTGAATATCTTTGTCTCATCAGAGGAGTGGCCAATTCTCTGAATGCTATTAATGACAAGGTAAGTGAATCAGAACTTGTTTTGGATTATTTTGAATGGCTTAAATAAGGAGTACTATCAGTTTGTTATTACTATGAATCATTGATCAACTGATTGCACCTCATTCTGATTCTGAGGAATCCTCTGATAACGCAGCACTCATTCTAAATCTTCTCATAATAGATCTTAGAAATACAAACACAACTCTAACTAAGGCCAAGATGCCTGGGTCGCAAACCTGGTTGGATATCGACCCATATTCAAGACACTTTCAACAGGTTTAGTGGCTTTTTTCTTACCCGTGGCTTTGAGAAGAGCTCTACTGATGCTTCTATGTTTGTCTACAGGTTAGATGGTGATGAGCTTATTCTTCTACTGTATCTAGATGATTTTCTATTGACTGGTAGTTCTTCCTCTCTAATGACCTCCTTGAATGCTGCTTTGGGCAAGGAATTACCCATGAAAAACTTGGATGGTTTACACTATTTTCTGGGAATAGAGGTCGTGAGAGACTCTTCTCAGTCTACTCTGTTTTTTAACCCAAAAAACGTACTGTTTCGAGGTCTTGCTAAACATGATTTGTTGGATTGCAACTTTCTCTCTAGAATCCAGGTTTTATTCTTTTTCTTTAAAAACACAAATAAATGTTAGTTTTTAGTGTGTTATACTTCATTAATGTTGTAGAACTTGTTGATAATTAGATGTGTGCTTCTTAGGGATGAATTTTCAGTGTTTATACTTCATTAAAGCCAAATACTTATATTTATACCTATATATAATTATATATTTATATTCTACGACTAGTCCCGTGTAAATACGACTAGTAGCGACTAAGCCTTGTCCCGAGTCCGCCGACTAGTCCCCCTTGCCGACTTTTCCGACATAGTATAGAAGACTTGGTAATAGCAGCTGTTGAGCGTCTTTGGCTGTCATATTTGCTCACTGAATTGGGTGTTGCTCTATCCTCTCATTTTCATTTGCTTTATGACAAACTAAGTGGCCAGCTTTTAGCCACTAATCATGTGTTTCATGCCAGGACTAAACATATTGAAATTGACTACCATTTCATAAAGAATCTAGTTACTGGTGGTACTCTTACTCTTGCCTATGTTCCTTCCTCTGATCAGTTGCCTATGCATTTACGAAGGGACTCTCCTATTATGTTCTTGAGGGTTTTAAGGACAAACTCATGCCTGATCTGCAGTATTAGTTCCTGGGGGAGTGTAAGAGAATAAGGAGTGTTATCTATGTGTAATAATGAAGAAGTATTTTCTTTTTGATTGATTAATTTACTTAGGAGAGAATTGGAAGTTTAGAAGCTTAAGAGAATAAGGAGTCTTAAGCTCAATGAGCTTTGATTTGTAATAAACTATGAATAAGAGAGAGGAGTTTCTGTTTTGACTCATTCACTACAAATTCAAAAACCTTTTCTTCTTCATTATCTCTCAATTTATTTAAGTGCAACCTTATGAGCTTATTGACTTTTAAACAGAGCACGTGAACCAATTTATTGTTAGCGCACATGAATTTAGCAATAGGTTGTGAATACTATAGCTTTTAACAGAGTACAAACATAAAAGCTGTTCTAAGTCAATGAGTTTAATACCTGTTTCAATTGTAGTGCTCTTGACATCAACAAAAGTAGAATGACTAATGTGGATTGCATCAGTGTTAGGGCTTCTGACAGGTGCCATTACTTTAAGATATGATGCTCTTACCCGGGCACAGTTTGTGAAAGCCATATGCATTTGTTGACTGTTAACCATCATCAGGTTATTGACACGCAAATGCTTACATCGGTGAAAAGTAATTGCCTGCGTCACATTAATCATTATCTAATATTAGAAAAAAATCATCCCGATGTGATTATGGTTCCCAAGCCTGAAAGACACACAAAATGGGAAGAAAAAAAAATGGGTGGAGATAACGAGAGTTCAGAGCAACTTAATAGACTTGCTCGGAGAATAACGTTGCACTAACCGTTGGAGCATGTCTACATGGCTGCAAAGATAAATTGGAAACATTTTCAGAAAACAAAAAACTATCAAAAACAAAGATAAAAAAGGCAAAGAAAAGGACATTTGTAAATAAAGAAAATAGAATTCCAAAGGCATGTACATTTGTAATGTTGATCTTGCATGAGCGCTTCCACCATTCCTCCCCCTTCCCATCAAATAATCCTCCTTTAATAGTAAGATACTTCAGTCCATGAAAGTATATCCATTTCCGGGGGTTTAAACCACGCCAAACATCAGGATCTTTGGGAGCGGTTATAGTACCAGAGATCTGTTAATAATTGGAAAAAGTTAAATCCCATTTGGTCGTCAAAATTTGGCCTACTCAGTCTAAGTTTATTGTATGATTTCCAAATATCCTGTGTCTTTTTTCTAATTTCTCTGTCTCTTTCTCCACCGAAAACCTCCGTCAGCGGAGGTATTCAACAAGAAATAATATTGAGAATCAAAAACACGAAAAATTTGGTAGAGTAGAAGCCCCTTTCGCCGGATCCCCTTCACATAGAAATAGGTCCTCTTCTATCCGTAGCGAACAAACCCCCTTCACAGCAAACTGGGCTTCTGCTTTAGCGGATATTTTATTGTCAACGGGAGGAAAGAGAAAGAAGAAGAAAATCATAGACAAACAGAGTGGAGGTAAGCGAAGGGAGAAAGAAATTACAAAAAGAAACAAAGGGTAAATGTAGAATGAAATATTTAAAAATACGATTTTCTTAATATAACTGTTAACTAGAGGAGCGAACGAACTTCAGGTCAAATGTTAACAGCAAAATGGGTGAGCTGGTAAAATTTTAGGGTCTAAGTGGGAAGTAACCCTTTGGAAAACAAACAGAAATATAATGTGATACGCAATAACTTTTATGCAAACGTGTCTATCCAAAACGATACGGAAGTACTTAAAAAATGTCGACTAGACAAAAAATTGGGAGTAAAATGCTTGGAACATACCCTCAAAGTCACCTTGGATAGACAAGGGCCACCTAAATCAATTGGCCCAACCATATAAGTTCCCATTGGTATGTCAAGTACTGGTCGTGATGGAAAAGAACAAACTAGCTCCCAAGCATCTTTAAAAGCCTACGATTAGTCAACCAAATGACAAAAATGTTAAGAGAGATATTTGTCAGTGAAGTGATAGACATTTTCGGAAATGTACAATATACGTTATATGTTCAAGTCATTTACTTTTTCCGACCATACATGCAATGTAAAAGATTTAAAATGAGAAAACTTCAAAGTGTATGTAGCATAAATCAACATGATATAATTTGAGTGTCGAATTGAAAGGAAAAAAATGGCACTCAGTCCCAATCTCAAACACATATTCATGTCTAACGGGGATGTTGTAAAATCTAGAATTGGAACAGTTAATGATCTCCAACTACGGCTTTAATGGCATAGTGCATTAGCCTTATTAGTTAGAAGAACTGTCTTTGCTTATAGTTGCAAGTGTCAGCGGAACGTTCCTTTTGCCGGCTTAAGCAGCTAACAGGACCTAGGCAGCCACTATTAGCAGCCGTATTAGTATCAGCTAGTAAGCAGCTATCAGCCGGCTTATACTTATGGTATAATGCGCTACCCTTATTATGTATGCCAAAATACTTTTGTCTTGTGGTTGCAAGTGTTAGCGCAAAGTTCCTTTTACGGGCATTAAGTCAGGCCACCATGAGCAAAGCGAATGGAGTGGGGCCTGGGCGCTCTAAACCAACTCCATTACCGCTGCTTGAATTCAGACACAATTTGGCAAATGGATTACATAATACATACTTGAAATTGAACCCACTAACATCTAGTTTTCCCATCATTTAGTGACTCAAAAAAATGGGTTCCAAGACACAACAAACATAAATAGAATTGTTGTACCATTCCACCTAATAGGTATTAAATAAGAAAAAAAGTTTTTTTCTGAATTTTAACTGATGGCCCATCAGATATCTACAAATGTGAAATAGGGTTTCTTCTCGACATCAATGTCTGTCCTCAAGTTTGAAATAACTCAGTTTTATGGAACATGGGTTCCCGATAATAATGAAAATTAAGCTAATAATTCACATAATAACAAAGAAATTTAGCTGAGTACGAAAAAGAGAACTTGAAACTGTTTGATCACATAATACCTGAGTATCATTGTTGAAGCCATCTCCTTTAGCTCCAAAATCCTTCAAATTGAAAACCTTGGTAGAGCGGACAGGATTTAAACGAGGAAGTCGAATCAGGGGCTCAAATATATCTCCGTTTGTGTAAATGAGACATCCAAATAGATGAATTATAAGAATAATAAAATGAATCTTGTAAGAAGAAAACCTTCTTATCTTCATCATCCTTTAGGAAGAGGAGAGAGAGAGTGAGAGAAGAGAGATCAATTGGAACTTGATGGAAAGTGACTTGTAATAAATAGATGATCTTACTCACTGGCCAGTCTCCATCAATCCACTATCTATGGACAGGTACAGAAGGGCGGGTGCTTTCTCCTATTAAACGGGCGAGGTTATTAATTACTAGGTGGCCCAAAAATTCGAGAATCTATATGCGCTCGACAATCTATTAGCACCTACCCTTGTTCGTTTTTCTTTTTGACTCAATCTTCTCTTTGTTATAGGTGGCCAATACGTGGACAACCGTTTTTCTTATATGGACAACTATTTTATGTGGACAACCAGAAAAATTTAAAATTTTATATGGACAACAATTTTTAAGTGGACAACTCTCTATTATTTTCATTCAAGTCCTCTTAAAATTAGATGTATTATTTTAACTCTTTTTTTTCATAAACCCTAAATTTGGTCTTCTTCTTCTACTACTTCTTCATCACCAACACCCAAATTTCTAGAGAGAGAAAATTTTTGAGAGTCATTGGAAAGCAGACATTATGGGGCTATCATGTTTAACCTTTCAAGTTATTCCACAAAAAAAAAATCTTTCAAGTTAAATGTTTGAAGACATACTCTTGAAACTAGATCGCTATTATCTAGAAATTACACTTGAATCTTGCCACCAAAGAGAAAACATCATTCCAAGATACAACCAAGGAACCATCATGCCACCAATATTATCATGAACTGCCGGAAGCATGATCTTTGCAACTTGGGCAAGTTATTTAGATTCCATTGAGTAGAAGAATACTCCTCCCAGACCTCAACTGATGATGGTCTTGAATAGTTGACAGGAGGATTTGCCCCCTACAACCACATAAGCCATCCATTCATAAATTCTAAGTATATAATTTTACTTCCCTAGCATCATATGTAAATTCTCATAAAACAAGAAAAATAGAACATCAATCGAAAAGACTCAAGAATTTAATGAGAAAAAAATTGAAAGAATTAGAAACTAGGGTTTCAAGAAATTGGCCAAACTAGGGTTTCAAGAATTAGAAATTGAAAGAATTTAATACTAGAAGAAGACAATTAGGTTTTCGATTTTTTACTAATTGTTTTTGTTAATGGTCCACAAATTAGTAACGGATAATATTTAAGGCTTTATGGAGTTGTCCCCTTATTAAATCAAAGTCAACTAAGTCAAACAAAGTTGACTCGCAGCGACCCTAAAAATAATTGTCCGTATAAGAAAAACGGTTGTCCACGTATTGGCCACCTTGTTATAAGTAGTGGCTGCCCATATATTTTGTTATAAAGGGATTTGATAGTTGCCCATAAACTCTCCACAAGTTGCTATAGGTATGATGTGGTGGCCCACATAATACACTTAAGATTTAAGATATGAGGTGTCTAATAGAAAAAGGATTTTATCCAAATTCTACATGCAAGGATGAGGTGTTGTTCCTACAAAGCTAACACCCATATGGTGTACACCTGGATGGGGTTACGTGTTGCCTTTGTTGGTCATCTTTCTTGGGTATTTATACCCCATTTGTAGTAACTTTTTGGATAGAGAAAAAGATAAGATCTTTAATATAATAGAAAGAATTTGGTGCAACTCTTGTATTTTCTTATACTTGACAACAGTTTTTATTTTGGTAATTATTTCCAACAATACTACATACTACGTTACCAGCACGATCGTTTCTACAAGTGGGTAAATAATTCCAGTTATAGACGAAGGGTTGTCTTGAAGACCGTTTGAAGATCAAAGTAAGTTGTGTTATTACTTTCCAAATGTCGAATCTAACTAATATAAATTTTGCAGTTCTTGACCTAACAGAAAGTAACTATCTGAATTGAGCTCCTGATGTTGAATCTCATAGAGGAAAGGAATATAAAGAAAACCATAGCAGAGGGAAATAATGAAACTTCTCAGAATCGTGCGGTTGGACTGAATTTTATCCGACACCATCTATGTGAAGATCTGAAGTCGGAATATTTAAATATGAGAGACCCTTTATTGTTATGGATCGGTTTAAAGAAACGTTTTGACCATTTAAAAAGAGTTATCCTTCCTAAGGCTTTAAATGACTGGCTGCATCTGAGACTGCAGGATTATAAAACTGTTTCTGAGTATAGTTCTGTTCTGTTTAAAATAACGACAAAATTGGCACATTGTGGTTTTTCTGTTAGTGAAGAACAAATGCTGGAGAAAACATTTTCTACTTTTCATGTATCTAACATGAACCTGCAAGAACAGTATAGAAATATGAATTTTAAATATCATTCTGATTTAATTTCTTGTCTACTTGTTGCGGAACAAAATAGAGAAGTTATTATGAAAATCAAGAGACTCGTTCAATAGGTTATTCAGAAGTATCTGAAACCTATGTGACATCTTATGGACGAAGTGGTCGTGGCAACGATCACAACAAAAATAATAGAGGTGGTGGCTACCACTCTAGAGGACGTGGTCGTGGTAACGATCACCAAATAGATATCAGAGATGGTGGCTACCACTCTGGAGGACGAGGACGTGGGAATGCTCAAAATTGGAATAACAGAGATGGTGGCTACCACTCTGGTGGACGTGGTCGCGGTTACGGCCGTGGTCGTCGAGGACGTTACAATAACTCGAGTAGTAGACCTCATCCATTTAGCCGACAAGACAAAGGAAGAGGGGCATTAAATGAACCTTCTGAAATGCAAAATAAGTCATGTTATAGATGTGGTATGACAGGTCATTGGCAAAGGACCTGTAAAACTGCAAAACATCTTGTAGATATTTATCAAGCGTCGTTAAAGAAATCAACGACCAATACAGAAATGAACCAGATGGAGATAGGTGGTTCCTCCTATAACACTGGATTAGATGTGTCTGATTTTCTAGTTGATGAAGTGGAAATTCATCATACTGAATCACAAACTGAGTTATTTCCTATTGATTACGGCAGTAATTGAAATTCCAAAAGATTGTGTCCCAGCAGTCGAAAGAGATATATACGATGGTAGCTTTGATCATCTACCTCCCACTGAATTTGACAAACTACTTGATGAAGAGTTTGACAAAATTTTCCCAGAATAGTGTTATATTTGTATATATTACTTTGTTTCTTAAATAATTAATGTAATATATTGTCATGTTCAAATAACACAAATATGTTATAATCTTATGTCTTATTTTTGTGTACATAAGGTATGGATTACAGAAAGACAATATCAAAGGATGATGAAGATATATGTGTAGTTGATAGCGGAACTACAAACTCTATCTTTCGAAACAATAAATATTTTGGGACCTTGAAGTTATACAAGGCTAATACGATAACAATCGCAGGTTCATCTAGTCTCATTGAAGGCTCTGGTAGAGCAACTATAATATTACCGCATGGTACGAAAATAACCATTGATGACGCATTGTTTTCAACCAAGTCTTTGAAAAATTTATTAAGCTTTAAAGACATTCGTCGAAATGGTTACCACATTGAGACTAGAGATGAAAATAATGAAAAATATTTATATATTACTTCAAATACTTCCGGCAAGAAGCATGATTTAGAGAGACTGTCGACTATTTCTTCTGGATTGTATCTTGTAAGGATAAAAACGATTGAATCATAATTGTCGTAAACCAGAAGCTTTACGACCCTAGTGTGGTGACACTTTGGCATGATCGTTTGGGACATCCTGGATCTACCATGATGAGTAGAATAATCCAAAATTCTCAAGGACACCCATTACAGAACCAGAAGTTTCTTATAACTATGGATTTTAATTGTAAATCCTGCTCTCTTGGTAAATTGATTGTAAAACCATCTTTCACAAAAGTTCATATAGAATCTCCTAAATTTTTGGAAAGGATTCAAGGAGATATTTGTGGTCCTATTCACCCATCATGTGGACCATTTAGATATTTTATGGTATTAATTGATGCATCTACCAAATGGTCTTACGTTAATCTGTTATCAACACGTAATAATGCTTTTGCACGATTACTAGCTCAGATTATTAGACTACGTGCTCATTTTTCAGATTTTCCTATAAAAAAGATACGTCTTGATGGGGCAGGAGAATTTACATCAAAGGCTTTTGATACTTACTGTCAGGCAGCTGGTATTGATCTTGAACATCCTGTAGCATATGTTCATACCCAGAATGGTTTAGCAGAATCATTCATAAAACATCTACAATTAATTGCAAGACCAATGTTGATGAAAACTAAATTGCCTATTTCGGCATGGGGATCTGCAATATTACATGCTGCAGCTTTGATCCGTCTTCGGCCCAGAGCAAATGGTTATTCTCCGTTACAACATCTTTTGGGTCATCAACCAAATATTACACATTTACGTGTGTTTGGGTGTGCGGTGCATATCCCTATTTCACCTCCAAAACGTACTAAATTTGGACCTCAGCGGCGGCTGGGTATATATGTTGGTTTTAACTCACCATCTATTATAAGATATCTCGAACCTATGACAGGTGATACTTTTACCGCACGTTTTGCAGATTGTCATTTTGATGAGACAATTTTCCCACCATTAGGGGGAGAAAATCCGTCTACATCGGATAACAAAAAAAATGATTTATGTTGGCATACAGAGATTTTGTCTTACCTAGACCCTCGAACTAGTCAGTCAGAACTATAAGTAGAAAGGATAATACATTTGCAAGGCATTGCAAATAAACTACCGGATGCGTTTAATGATGTTGCAAGGGTAACAGAATCATATATCCCTGCTGCTAATGCTCGTGCACGAATTAATATTCCTGAAGGACCAGGAGAAACTGTTATAGCAAATGAGTCGTCTAAGCCACGTCAGAAACGTGGACGACCAATTGGTTCTAAAGATACTATTCCCAGAAAGAGGAAGAACCAATCACAAAATAATAGTTCTCTAGAAGAGACTATAAATGATACACCAACACTTTCTGAACAAATACCCCTTGAAGAGGGTAAAGCCTTTGATGAGGCAGTGTTACAAAACAATGAGGAAGTCTCTATAAATTATGAATGGTCAAAGGAAGTATGGGACCGAAATGAAACAATTATCGACGAGGTATTCTCTTTTGCAGTGGCAACCTCAATTCTGAAAGAGAATGATGATTATGAACCACGCTCTATTGAGGAATGTCGACAAAGACCTGATTGGTCGAAATGGAAAGATGCAATTCAGGCAGAATTAGATTCACTCAATAAGGGTAGTGTTTTTGGACCAGTGGTCCTTACACCCAAGGATGTAAATCCAGTTGGGTTCAAATGGGTTTTTCTAAGAAAACGAAATGAAAATAATGAAATTGTTCGCTACAAAGCACGACTTGTGGCACAGGGTTTTCTACAAAAACTTGGGATAGATTATGAGGAAACATATTCTCTTGTTATGAATTCCATTACATTTAGATATTTAATCAGTCTAACCGCTCAAAAAGGACTCGATATGCATCTACTAGATGTCGTTACTGCATATCTATATGGCAATCTAGATACTGATATTTATATGAAGGTACCTGAAGGATTCAAGTTACTTGAAGGAAAACCACGTGTCATGTATTCACTTAAACTTAATAGAGCTTTATATGGTTTAAAGCAATCAGGGCGAATGTGGTACAATCGTCTCAGTGAATACTTGACCAAGGAAGGTTATGCAAATGATCCGATTTGTCCATGTGTGTTCATCAAGAAATCAAATATTGGATTTGCTATCATTGCAATATACGTTGATGATATAAACTTAATTGGGACAGTTGAAGATGTCTCAAAAGCTGCAGAATATTTGAAGAAAGAATTTGAGATGAAAGATCTTGGAAAAACAAAATTCTGCATTGGTTTACAAATTGAGAGGAGCACAAGTGGCATACTTGTTCATCAAAATTTATATACTGAAAAAATCTTGAAAAGATTTCACATGGACACTTCATATCCTCTTAGTACTCCAATGGTTGTCAGATCTCTAGATACTATAAAAGATCCTTATCGTCCTAAAGAAGATAATGAAGCACTACTTGGTCCTGAAGTACCATATTTAAGTGCAATCGGTGCTTTATTATATTTGGCTCAATGTACTAGACCTGACATCTCTTTTGCAGTAAATTTATTAGCCAGGTTCAGTTCGGCACCTACAAAGCGACATTGGATGGGAATAAAACATATCCTTCGATACCTTCGGGGAACTACTGACATGGGGTTATTCTATTCGACAAATTCATCCGATAGTTCACAAGTAACAGGATATACTGACGCAGGATATCTCTCTAATCCACATAAGGGAGTTTCACAAACAGGTTATGTTTTTACTAGTGGTGGTACAACTTTCTCTTGGCGATCAAGTAAGCAAAGTATCCCGCGACATCTTCCAACCATTTAGAGATTATTGCTCTTCATGAAGCTACTAGAGAATGTGTATGGTTAAGGTTTATTATCAGCATATTAGAATTTCATGTGAACTCTCTGAAATTACAAAGTCACCTACCATTATTTATGAAGACAATGCGGCTTGCATTGCCCAAATCAAAGAAGGATATATCAAAGGTGACAGAACGAAACACATTTCGCCAAAGTTATTTTTCTCACACCATCTACAGAAAAATGGTGAAATTGATATTCAGAAGATACAGTCATGTGAGAATTATGCTGACTTGTTTACAAAGTCTCTGCCTACTACAACGTTCAGAAAAACTAGTAGAAGGTATCGGAATGCGACGCTTGAATAATCAAATGACGTAATACTACACCGTCCACGGTATGATATTCGTCAGAGGGAGAATATTATCGTGTCAAGATTTACAAATCACTAATACTAGATATCTACACTCTGTACTCTTTTTCCTTCGTCCAGTTTTTGTCCCAATGGGTTTTTCTGGCAAGGTTTTAACGAGGCAGCATTTTGTATATCCAGTGCCATTCAGAAACTCTATATGATGGTCATCCAAGAGGGAGTGTGAGTAGTGGCTGCCCATATATTTTGTTATAAAGGGATTTGATAGTTGCCCATAAACTCTCCACAAGTTGCTATAGGTATGATGTGGTGGCCCACATAATACACTTAAGATTTAAGATATGAGGTGTCTAATAGAAGAAGGATTTTATCCAAATTCTACATGCAAGGATGAGGTGTTGTTCCTACAAAGCTAACACCCATATGGTGTACACCTGGATGGGGTTACGTGTTGCCTTTGTTGGTCATCTTTCTTGGGTATTTATACCCCATTTGTAGTAACTTTTTGGATAGAGAAAAAGATAAGATCTTTAATATAATAGAAAGAATTTGGTGCAACTCTTGTATTTTCTTATACTTGACAATAGTTTTTATTTTGGTAATTATTTCCAACAATACTATATATTACTCTTTCACTTCTTTCTATCATTCTACTCTTTTATCTTTATCATATTCTTTTTTCACGCATAAGCCCAAGTTCCCAAAACAAATACCAGTTGATAACGGTTTGCTAGAACCACAAGTAAGAGCCACTTATTTTTCTTATGATTAGTTCTTCTGTCTACAACTATTGGTTGGAGTTATAAGAGGTTTAATTAGTCTTACACCTTAGATGTCAAGGGTTCGATAGACGTTGATAATTCAAATAACAAAAAAAAAAATCTTTTAAGATCGAAACACCTTCTAATAGACAACTAGAAGAGGTACACTTTCTCCCTTAGAGGTTAGAGAAAAAGTAATTTTCTATCTGTCCTTTATTCAGTTGGAACAAGATCGTTTGAAAAATCTCTGTGTATTTTTGGCTTTGGGTCTAGGCTACTTATTCATGTTGTGGAGTTTCTTGGCCTGCTAGTAGGGGTTGGAATCGGTTCAGACCGGTCGATACCGGACTCTAACTTCATCGGATCGATCGACTCAGACACAAAATGTTGGTGACCACCTATTTATTTGGGCGGTCTCGGACGGTCACTTTCAAGAATTGTAAACTTCATTTTCATCCACATTAAACAACCCTCAAACAACAAATATGAATCGAACCATTAAGTATGAAAGAAACCAATATATAATTAAGTATGAATGAAACTAGTGAGGACAAAAGATTCAGAGAAATACATAACACAAAGTTATACAGACCTTTGTAGTACGATGCTCGGTGCAAAAGTTCAGATGGATTGAGAGATTCAGAGAGAATGATATAAATGGAGACATTTAGAGAGAGAACAACCATCATAAGTCTATAAAATCCGATGTTCTACAACCTCTGAAAATGAAGACGAGTTTATTCGGTCACTAGTACCAGTCGGGTATTTGGACGGGCCTTATTAGTGGGTCGGTTAGCGGGCGGTCAGCCGACATAGAATTTTGATTGTGACCGTCCGCCAATTCTTTCGGGCCGGTCGGTTACTGACCGTTATGGCCATCGGGTGCCCATGGACACTTTTTGTCTCGGTCGAACGGATCGGGTAGCGGTCTTCCGGATCTTTTTCTCACCACTACCTGCTAGTACAAGGATCACCCTTATCCAGCTGACCCAAGTCCCATGGCCTGAGGACTCTTAATCGGGTAGGATAAGGACTAGTACTTTCAGGCCTCGACCATGGCCCCAACCTGTCCTAAGAGCAGCCGGGGTTGGTCTTGTGATGGTCGTGGCACACTATCCGACCCTTCATGGCGTCCCTAGGCCTGGTCCTGTAGTAGGCCTAGTGCACCGACCCCATGCTCGGTACTTTACCAGGGCGTGTTCTCTCAGCCACATGGTCGAGACTTGCACCTTTCCACTTCTAACCGCTACTAATCAAGCCCCATGCTCTTAGTGTAATTCGTTGTAGGATTGATCACGGTTAGCCGCAATTCAACCATTTGAACTACGAATCATAGTTTGTTTCTAGCTAACTTTATGATACAAAGTGATGGAACTTAATGATCTTCATCACCTTATCCTTGATCACATTGCCATCTTGTTCAAAGGGCATCTCCTTCCTAGGGCGAAACTACTAAGAGGCTAAATCCGGCTGCTGCCCGGTGGCAATTTCGTAATATTTATATTAAAGAGGGCTAATTTAGTATTTTCAACCTATTGTCTAATTCTTAGGGGTTGGAGTTTTAGAGGGTTACGGACTTGATGAACTATTAGAAACTGCTGCCGGATAGAAACGAATAACTCCACTAAATCTTCATTGGCTCATTGCTAATGCTATAAATTTCAGGAGTCAGGACCAATCTTTGTTGTTCATGCAATTGAAGGTTAGTAATTAGTATTGGGTTGAAAATTCTTATCTATCCAAACAATTCTTTGAAGGTTTTCATGAATTTTATTTTGTTTATAGGGTTTGATCAAGTTTAAATTCAATAAATTGGGGGTTCAACTTCAACTTCAAAATCAAATACTAGTAAGTTATCACTCCATTCTATCATTCTATGTATTTTTTAAGGCTTGATTTAAGAATATAGTTTGCTGATTTTGTGTTCAAATTTGAAGATTTCTTAGGAATTTCAAATTCAAAATCAAATTACTTATTAATCTGACAAGTTGTTTGTATATGATTTTGAATGTGTTTTATGTGTTATACTTTTTTGTAAAAAGAATTGAGTTTAGGTATTCAAACTCATACAATAATTTGGTCAATTTACTTCTGCACATGAAATGTTTGATAATATGACTAATAGGCATCTATTAAACATAGCTAATTTTGTTTATTTGATTGTCTATAGTTTTGACTATGTTTGTAATATTTAGATTTCATTAATTGTTTTTGATATGTCATATGTTGATATGTACGTACATACATCTTTGATTGTTATATATACATATATCTTGATTTCTTTTATGTTGATATGTAAGTAGATATGTCTTAGATTGTTATATACATATATCTCGATTTATTTTATGTTGATATGTAAGTAGATATGTCTTGGATTGTTATATATACATATATCTTGATTTATTTTATGTTTATATGGTGATATGTAAGTAAATGTGTCTTAGGTTGTTATATATACATATATCTTGATTTATTTTATATTTATATACACTTGTTTATTTAATAGTTTGATCCAATTTAACTCTAAATTTATACTTTTTAGCATTCTAATAGGATGTCAGAAGTTCCTCAAGTAACTAAGCGAAGGAAGACTATAGATTCGTATTTTAAACCTCGAGAACACAACAAGACAAAAGAAGAAGCCGATCTAAAGCTGGCACTTCATTACCTGATGAGCAACCTCTTAACTCTCCATTATTTGATATTCAAAGGGTCGAAGACAGGGGAAGTGGTACACAACGAGTTGTACCTTTAGGAAATGTTGAAGCTTCTTTTTTTCAACGTGATCCAGGATTACGTCTTCAAGTATGGTAACATCCGGTTAATAAACAAGACGAGGTTCGAAGGGCATATCTTAATGCCGAACCGTACCAACCTGTCCTTCAAGAGTATCCACAAACTAAATCTGGGAAACAACTCCGCAGATTCCAGGGTTCGTGGTTTACTCGGTTTCCTTGGCTCGAGTATTCTCCTGCAAAAGATGCTGCATTTTGTCTTCCATGCTTCATTTTTGAATCAAATCCACCAAAGCGTTCAGTATTTACGGTTGAAGGGTTTAGGAAATGGAAACGAGTTAACGACGGAAGCAAATGTGCGTTCCTAACACATATGGGGGAACATGATTCTGTGCACATGAAGGCAGTAAGATCTTGCAAAGATTTAGGAGACACATCTCGTCACATCGACAAATTAATCAATATACAATCTAAGGAAGATATTGAGAAAAATCGGCTAAGGCTCAAAACGACAATTGATTGTTTGCGGTATCTTGCATATCAAACATGCGCATTTAGAGGTCATGATGAATCTATAAATTCATCAAATCGTGGGAACTTCATTGAATTGATAAAGCTTTTGGCCTCAGTAAGTGATAAAATTGCAAAAGTAGTCTTAGAAAATGCTTCAGGAAATGCCAAGTATACATCTCCTAAGATTCAGAAAGAAATATTGTCCATTCTTGCTAGCAAAGTGAGAAAAAAGATTCGTGAAGAAGTTGGGAATTCAAAATATTGCGTTCTTGTTGATGAAGCACAAGACGAGTCATTTAAAGAGCAAATGGCCATTGTTTTGCGATTTGTTGATGATGACGGTGTTATCAAAGAGCGATTTTTTGACGTGTTGCATGTTAAAAACACTACTGCGTTGACTCTTAAACAAGCTATATCTGATGTCCTTGCTCATAACAACCTTCAGATTGACAACATGCGAGGTCAAGGGTATGATGGTGCTAGCAATATGCGGGGTGCCTTTAATGGACTGCAAGCCTTATTTCTTAAAGATTGCCCAACAGCATATTATGTGCACTGTTTTGCACACAGACTACAACTAGCATTAGTTGGAGCTTCTAAAGAAGTAGGTGATATTTGGCGATTTTACTCTAAGTTAAATGCAATTGTTAATTTTGTCTGTGCCTCTCCTCTATGTCAAGATGTGTTACAATCTTCTCGTTTAGATGAAATCTCAAAAATGTTAGCTATCGGTGAACTCGAGACAGGTAAAGGAGGCAACCAAATGAGTAACTTGCATCGTCCTGGAGCTACCCGTTGGAGTTCTCATTTTGGTTCCGTTAGGAGTTTGATTACTATGTTTGGTGCAACATGTGCAGTTCTTAGAGAAATTATGGAAACCACAACAAATATTGCTTTACGTGGGGAATCTCATGGTCTTTATCTTGCAATGACATCATTTGAGTTCGTCTTTATATTACAGTTGATGAGTAAAGTTATGGAAATCACAGATATGCTTTGTTAAGCTCTTCAACAAAAGTTTCAAGATATTGTCAATGCAATGAACTTAGTTATAAATACAAAAATACTTCTTCAGAAGTTGAGAGAAGATGGTTGGGATGATTTCATTCAACATGTTGAATCATTTTGTAACAAGCACGACATCGTAATTCCGGATATGAACTCTCGTTATCTCGTAGGCACACTTCGTTCTTCTCAACAACGTGACTTTATTACTGTATCACATCATTATCGTGTGGATTTGTTTAATGCTGCAATATATTTTCAGTTAGTAGAGTTGAACACAAGGTTTAATGAGAATACTATGGAACTTCTTATTCTTAGTTCAGCTTTGGACCCGAGAGGCGCTTATAAGTCCTTTAAGGTCGATGATATTTGCAGACTCGCTGAAAAGTATTATCCACAAGATTTCAGCAGTCAAGAGATAATTATTTTGAGGTGTCAGTTGTTACATTATGAGGTTGATGTTACCAAACATCTTGAATTTTAAAATATGTCAACTATTTTGGAGTTGAGTAAAAAGTTGGTTGAAACAAGAAAGTCAGAGGATTATTATCTAATTCATAGATTGATTTGTCTAGTATTAACTTTACCAGTTTCTACAACAACTACTGAACGAGCATTTTCAGCCATGAAACTCGTCAAGACAAAACTTCGCACCAAAATGGAAGATGATTTTCTTAGAGATTGTATGATTATTCATATTGAGAGAGAGCTTGCTGAAAAGATTGATTCTGATTCGATAATTGATGAGTTTTGTTCTTTGAAAGATCGTAGGGCACAACTCAAGTAACATAGGTTTTATTCTTTAAATGATCGCGAGGAACAAATGATTCTTATGATTGGCCATAGTAATTTTTATATTTTTGAGTTTTTTCATATCTTTGAGTGATTCTTATATCTTTTGATCAGATAGTGACTCTTTTTATTGTTTGTCGGTATTCAAGTCGTCTTTATTGAATATATAATGAAATTGGTTTACATAAAGACAATAGTGAATGCAAATGTTAGTTCGATTTTGCTTATTCTTATACGATGATCTCAATTTAGTCAGTTATCTTCCTTTCCAGTTTTACTTTTTCAAATCTAGCTTTAATTGGTTTATATCTTACGAAATATGTTATTTTGACAGGTACTGAAGTGAACAAATACCATAATTTAGTACATGAGCATATAGACAAAGGAGAAAACTATTGTGCATCCCATCGGGTATTAATTTCTTTTTATTTTCTGAATGAACTTAAAAGCTTAAGCAGTCTATTAACAATGCCTTCACATTTTAGTTTTGCAAGTAGTTGATGCATATTTAGTAGAAGTTAAATACATAATAACTTTCATACGCAAAAAATCTGCTTACTTCAACTCAAAGGTCAGTCCCCCCGGGATTAAAATCCTGGTTCCGCCCTTGCCTCCTTCATGAGTTTCTTCTACTATATGTCCTTGAGAATCCTCTATATTGTTCTTCTTCTAAGCCTTCACACATTAGAAAAACCGAATGGAATTTGAAGTTGAAATGGGTTCAATTTACATAAAACGAATAGGTATGCGCATTAGGAATATGATTGTTTTATTAAGGACGCTTTTATAGTAATGGTTCATCCAAAAGACTAGTCCGTTTGTCAAAGATGTATAATTGATCTGTCATTAGTTTGATCAGTTGCAATTGTAGACGTTAGACCATTAAGATCAATTCGAGAAGAACGTCATGCGTCCGACCTTGGTGGGTGCCCGAAAGCCACAAGAGAGCCCAACGCCAGCGCAGATCGTCTGATCCTTTTGCGGGATTAAAGTAAACCATTTGATTTGGACGCTCTCTTACTGTAAACTAACCCCCAACCTAACTTTTACTCTTTCTGATTTAATCCCTACTTTAACAGATTTTGGTTACTTTAACCGATTTGATTCAGGCAATGACACATCTATTTCTTGAGTTTGACTACTCAAACTGATTCAAAATCGGCCCCGATCCCAATAGTAATTAAAAATATATTTAGTAGAACATTAATTCATTCATTCATTGATAACGAACATCCTACGACCATTGCAAAACAGCTAAGAAAATAATCAACTTATTGATCTGTCGAATCTCTCAAACAAGTGCAAAAATTAACCAAAACTACTTAACGGGTTAATCCCAACTTAATTACATACAAAAGTAAAGAAACAGAAACAAAATAGAAGCAAAAAAAAACGTTGAAAACCATCCATGCACACATGCATGCATGCATTATCAATACTAGTACAAGTAGAGACATTATTGATCAAAGAACTAACACTTTTCTTCACCAACATTCTCCATCTGCACCAAACGTTTTTGCTTATCAACATTAGACTTAAACCACATTGAACAAACAAGGAAGAATCCAAAGTTAATGAAGCTTAAAACAGCTAAAAGACCATAAAAGCAATCAAGTCTGCCATTGTTGATATTATCAGTCAACCATCCATCTTCATTGTTGCTTCCTGTTACCTTTTGTACCACTGATACCAAAAAGCTACTAAGAAAGAACCCAAATGAGAGTGTTGTGAGAAATAGACCAGTACTCATTGTCTTCATTCCCTTTGGTGATTGTGTTATGAAGAAATCAAGTTGGCCTGTGTAAATAAATGCTTCTCCTGAACCTACTAAGAAGAATTGTGGGATCAAAAGGAAAACAGATATCGGTAGGTCTTCTGTCGAATTAGGGTTTTTGGTGGATTTTGCTACCGATAAACGTTTGACCTCAACCAGTGCTGCCACCGCCATTCCTAGGATCGATAAGATGAGTCCTATTGACATTCTTTGAAGGTTTGTAAAACCTACATTTCACAATGAAATAAAATTATAGTTAGTAACCTATAATCTATTCAAGAATTACGTAAAGTGTAATTACCAAAATTGTAAACGGTTAATTAGTATCTATGTGTTCTAAGAAAATTTAAAAATGTTCAAATTACACCCTTGTCTACACCCTTGTGCACCACATCACCACATCTCAAATAGTCTATCTTTTTAATCGTTTTATCTCAAATATCTATATCTTGTTTAAAGGGTAAAAAATAGTCATTGTAAGAACCATTTAGCAAAAGTGAAATAACGGAGAAGCGATGATAATGGAAGATAATTATCATAAAATAAAATTTATATGTTGGGTACCTTGGTCTCCTTTCCATTTCTTCCATAGAGGCATGATTACGCGGTCATTGACAGCAAGGGTGATTAAAATGGCCCCAACAAAGAAGACAGTAAGCGAACCGGCCGGAATCTGGAAACTTCCAATCGATCTCTTCATGGTTGATGCTTGTTCAACCGAAAATGTAATCATTTGAGCGTAAGTAGTCCAAAATATGATAGTAGTTGCCCAAATTGGCAATAAACTAACCATCATTTTCACTTCCTCTATTTTAGTTACTGAACATAACTTCCATGGGTTTGGAGTAGATATTGAACCAATTGTGTCAAAGTCTCCTTCTGTTATAATGGCTGCCTTGTCCAAGCAACTACAACACAAAGATAATCAAGAACTTGTTAACAATGTGAATCATGAAATTATAGTTTTAGATCTCAAATGATAATTAATGGATAAACATAACTTCAAAGATGGGAGTAAACTCCTCATTCCTTGTTCATGCATGAATCAGAGATACACTATTAAAGCGCAAATCAATATGTATCTTTATATTATATATTCATGATGCATGTATGTGATGTGAGAATAGTCTCACATCGAAGGACAATCTAGCAACCAATAGTCCCACATGGGAGAAGGGCGATCTTGCAACTAAGATTATAGTTTCTAGGTCCTCCCCACTCATTGCTGATTAGTTTTGAGGTTGGTGACCACAAACTTAACACGTGATATCTGTGAGATGTTGGAATAAAAGGTTTATCGTAGTTACCGGAACTGATCGGTGTGATGGATTCTGGTTGTCTCAGGCGAATCTTCATATAGATTGTAGTAAGAAGGTAAATTGAGCCTTCTTTTCTTAATGGCAGAAGCAACAACTTGAGAAATATGAACAATAGGACTTCCTAAGCTTTTCTTGTACCTATATCTCTTAGTTCCTGATAAGAATATCAATACAGCTACAAACATGGAAACTGAACAAATCCCATAAGCCCAACCTCTACTAACTTCATCTTGAATATAAACAAGAACTGTTACTGCCAATAAAGTTCCTGTACTTATGAGGAAGAAAAATCTGTTAAAGAAATAAGCCATTTGAGATTTCTCCTTTTCATCTTTTTCATCAAATTGATCGGTTCCAAAGCCCGAAACACTCGATTTTAAGCCTCCTGTGCCTAATGCAATTAAGTATAAAGATAAGTAAAGAACACCCATTTGAAGTCCATTTGCTTGTTGACATTTTCCCCGAACCAAATCACATGGAGGTGGTCGGAGTTGTGGTAGTTTTGTCGACATCGCTAAGATGCCTGTACCCTGAAATTCAGAAAACCCAACATTTTAGACAACTATAAATTTGTATGTTCATATTATACTTAGAAAACAATAGTTGTTCATATATATACCAGTGTTTGAACTAAGGCAAAAATGGCAATAGTATTGTATCTTCCTAAGAAAGAATCAGCAAGAAAGCCACCAAGAAGACAAAGTAGAAATGATGTGCCCATAAAATCAGTCACGATATTGGCCGATGTAGTACTAGGGAGATGCATTGTTCCAACCAAGTACGTCACAAGGTTCACTGCTATTCCCATTGTCGATAGTCTCTCGCATATTTCAATCCCTGTGAACATTCGCATTGATTAGCAAATTCTAAAATATAACATTGACTACTTAAAAGTGTAATGTTAGAGAGGAGAGGTTCAATATTGTGTTTTTTCTGTTAAACCGGTTAACGGTGTTAGGTAACGGTGATGTAAGCTTCTTCTTCGCCTCGTTTTCTTTTCAGTTGTACACTAGTTCGACAAAATCTTTCACTTAATGTGGTAGTGTAGAGAACATCTAGAACTAACGTTTATCTTTTTGAATATCTTGCCATTTCCAGTTTTAATAGTTTGATGAAAAGACTAAAGCTTCACTTGAAAAATTGTGTTTTCTTTATTATTCGTACCCTGAGTTACAATTTCGTGGTTTATTCTCAAATACAAATATGTACTAATTAATTTTTACTTATAGCACTTGAATTAGAAAAAAATTGTAATAGATAATCATGTTTAGAGTTGCAAAAAATACTTTCTACTTAATTTCCCTATATCATAGAGTAGTTACTAATATTTCAATTTGGCAAACAAAGAATTTTCTTGTTTGGAAGTAATTTTGTTTGTCCCTATCATGTCAAAATTGCTAGATAATGAAGATTCAAATATATGAATTGATTGAGTAATAAATAGGAATTCCAAATTATTAAAATGAAATCAGTCTGAATTTGAAGAGTCTGAACCAAATCGACTCAAAATTAATCAAAGCACTCATCAAAAACAACCTAAACTCTAACTTAAGAGCATCTCCAATGCAAATCTCAAAAGAAATTCAAATTGTCCTTTCTGTCAAGTCTCGGTTGAGATTCTCTCTCCTAGATGACACTATTGACTACGATCAACGCATGTCGTCCTAATAATCGCAATTCAAATAAACCAAAGATTCAACCTTCTCTAGGATTTGAACCTGGGATCTCCAGGACTTTCTGGAGTATATGTCAACACCTTGGAACCACTTGGGCTATCAACTGTTGACGACACTATTTGACTATTGAGATGCTCAATTCAAAAGCCACCTCCAATGCAACACTCCCAAATAACTTAGGTATCATCCTAGATGGATAGTTTTGCTTTTAAGAATGAGTCGCAAATGGAAGTCATCAAAAAAAAATTTCAAATGGAGTATTGAATTTCTTCTCAATACATATATCTAAGAATTAAATATTGTCACATCATCCTAAAACCCAAATTGAGTCTTGTATTCAAGAGTGTTTTTTTGTAAAAGCTCAAAAGAATTATAGGCAGCACTTTAGATTTTTCAACAAGAGACTTGGATTCTAGATTCTCTTAAACTCAAGATAGATTTCAGATGTGACTTAAGATGAAAAAAGAAAAAGGTAAGACAAAAAGAGAGTTAATGAAGGTCGTCTACCATGGGTGATGCCCACAAGATTAATATGGTGCAGAAAACTAGGACAAGTAAGGTGCCAAATGAAAGTTGGGACATGGGGGACTACAGTTTCCACACAGACAGAATAAGAATCTAACACCTTTTTCAAAAAGTAATGAGAAGATTGGAATATTTCTTTTCCTATTCCATACACAGAGTGACAGAGGGCCCAGTTTTGTGTTAGTATTCTCTGAGAAGAGAATAAAAAATTAATAATCTCACTTAAAACACTAAGGTTGACTTTAAACCCTAATTCTTGGCACAAAAGAAAATTAATAATCTCATTTATGATTAAGATCTTGCTTTCTATTACAATTTAATAAAGGACTTACAATCTTAAGTTTAGTTAAAATGTCTTTAAAACGAGTTTCCACGTCTAATGCTAAAAATAGTTTATTCTCTTTCATATTCGTGTTGTGGTTCAATCGGATGTAAGAATTGAGTTCCGTCCAATACCAACTCTTAGCTAATTTAACTATTTCCTTTCAAATCATGCTACTTAAAGTTACTTGTCTAATTTCTTCATCTGATTTAGGTGCCCAGTATATTTCTCTAACTCAAAGTCTACCAGACTAGAAAATTGATTAACCGAATACATTTAGAAGGTATCATTCTATTGCTTTGCCTTTTCTTTAGTGGACAATTTGGAAGAAATGAAATAATAGTATGTTACATGGTATTGAGATGAGTCTGACTCCGATAATTAAGTGGAAGACGTTACTTCTTTATGCACGGGGAGCTTCATTCACATGTTTTAGAGATCTCTCTTGGTTATAATACCATTTGAACGGGAAGTATGTAATTTTTATTTTAATGTCTTTTTCTATGTAACTCGTGTCGTCTTAACACTAAAAGTAAATCAAATAATGGAAAGAACATTCTCTTTTCATTTCCTAAAGAAAACATAATTCGTTCTCGAGTTTCTACAATCACCTTTATTGTACTAAAAGTACTAATAATTAGTAATAAAACTAAGATTCCAAACCAACCCTTCTTCTCAACTTTTAATCAATTTCTTAAACACTCAAATTAAATTCATAGATGCATATAGTGAAAAACATAAACCCTTGAAAGTTGGAAATTATAAGTTCAAGATTTGAATAGTATGAATAAATATGAATGAGGTGGAAGCAATAGAGAAATTGCAAACCTAATGTTAGGGCAGCAGGCACCCATCCTCCAGTTTTCGACCTATCAGCAGGAAAACCTTTGTAGTCCACTGAATCGGCCACGGCCCAACCCATCTTTCCCTCCTGATAAAATAATATAAATGCAGCTCAAGTATATGAATAATAGATGAATAAATAATCTTAACTTAGAACAATAGAGAAAAAGAATAGAAATCACAAACCATTTCTTTTGATTTGCAGCTCAGAAAATGAAGAAGGAGCTTCAAAAAATAGCTAAGGGAGTGTTAACTAACAAAGACACTCTTCTCCTAATTAGTAGGACGTGTTCTCACAAGTTGGTTTGTGTTAGGGAACTTCTCATTTTATAGTGGAGAGGGATGAGACATTTTCACCCCTATAGTGACCTCCACTATCAAATTTAAACTGATTTAAAAACTACTTGTTTTAATAAAGTTGTCAGGCCATTGTGGTGATGAGTGATATATTATGTTTATCAAAACAAATGGAAGGTTCTAGCTCTTTATTTTAGGTTTTTTTTTCCGAATATTCATTAAAATTAGTGATATGGAATTGATATTGGAGAAGATCTGATAGAGAAGAAAGAAGGAAACAAAGGAATCTAGAGCATGCCATAATTGCCATTGGCCATTGCATCTTCATTTATCTCACTTTTGTATTCAAGGTGTGGGTGTATGTTTTACTTTTTGGGTCCGTCCACCAAGAGCTTTGAACCACATACACCAAAATATTACGAATACTTTCAGTGGGGGGTCAAGGATTTGGACGTAGGAAGAGCAAAATTATATACCCAAACGAAAACTACTCCAAACACAATATTTAACGAAAGAAAAGATATCAACATGAATACTTTACATAATATAGATTTTTATGAATGTATATTAAATCAAGGACGGAGTCAAGATTTCACATTAGACACGGCTGACCATAAATTAAAATAGTAAAAAATGTTGTGAAAAATAAAGGAGTGAAGAAGAAAGACAATGAAAATATGAGCCAAGAGATAGAGACAAGAACTTGATTGGTATTCATGTTTGTAGAGAATTCTCTACTTTGGTAGAATGGTACATTGATACATTGGTCCATTAGCTAGAGACCTCTTTATATAGGCCTTGAAGAGTTACATATCTAATACAACAGTTACATATAACCAATGGTGCTTGAATACAAATGATGGTGGAGAACTTATGGTGGTGGAAGTTACAAAGTGTGGTGGTCATCCACCATAAATCAAATATTTATAACACTCCACCTGGATGTCCACCACATCAGAAATTGCCTCATTAAAACCTTACTAGGAAAATCCAATGGGACAAAACTAAAGTGAAGGGAAATGATTACAAATTCTTTCTATCTGTTCATCTTTGATGCCCGCATAATCTGCCTCATTAAAACCTTGAAAAATCCTGTGGGAAAAAATTTTAACGAAGGAAAAAGATTACAGTATCAAAATGCAGTATACAATGTCTTCATAAACTTGATCCCCCTCGTGAAGGTTGAGGGTGTTGTTCAACTTTTTATTGTCAGCTTCCTTTTGGTATATATACACAAAAATATAATAAGTAGCATTTGATATTTCAAGTTGCATTCATATAATTCTTTAAAGTTTATGCATCGATAAGATAATTCTCATATTTTGTGAAACCGATAAGATAATTCTCATATTTTGTGAAACAGATGTACAAATCACATTTCAATGTGCCATTATATATTTTATGCACGATCCACCTTACACACATAATAGGTGTTAAACTCATCATTCGATGACTAGTTGTCTCGCCAAAACTTTCTCAAGAAAATCCAATGGGACGAAACCTGAACGAAAGAAAAAACTATAACTTTGATAAAATTAAAAGAATTTTCAAGTACGCCTGATTAACTCATCAAAATCTTGACAAGGAAAATCTTGTGGGACAAAACCTTGACGAAGGAAAAAGAGTATAACGCGTAAAAGTTTAATGTTGACATTTTATATCATACTCCCTCTGATAAAGTATTAATAGGGAATTATTCCTTTTACATGAATATATGAATTATTGTCACTTTTCTGAAACCACATTGCATATGCATAGTATATTGTCTATACTACATTAGGTACTTCTGGACCTGAATTTCCAAGACATATGATAAATTGAGACAATATGAGTTGCTTTGGAGCTTTGAGCTTTTCAGTATTTCAGAATATATTTATTTTCAAGATTTTCTTTAGTTCGAATAATCTTTTTCAATACTCTATTCTCAGACAGAGGCCGCATCTCGGATCTTTGGCAGAAATAGGAACAATCAGAAAACAACCTCAAAAGAGGGGCTCTCTTAAATTCCCTCTCGAACTTTCGGTGATAAGGAATTAAATAACCAAAGCAAGTTATTTATAGTGGAAGAAGATATCCAAGAGACTTCTTAAAAACAAACAAGTGTCATTTAAGACAAAGACCAAACATATCTCGGGAACACACGAAGGAATGATGACCAAGGGATACACACGGCTCGAGATCGATCAGGTTTGATAGAATAACAACGGATTTCAAGGTGACGCATTCTATCCCCCAATAGCAAGGCTCCACGCATCTTCGCATGAGGGAACGAACTGTCGTGTGCAGTAACCCAAAAGATCAACACAGAAAGCGCATGATCAGAGGATCAAATCTATGACGTCACAAAATCACGCATGGAAAAGATTAATTACTCAAGCAGAAGATGAGACGTGTCTTGGGAGAACAAACCACATGTCAAGACAAAACATAACTGGGATGGCTCTGGCAAAAACAACGCTTAATGAGAAAGGAGCTCCACTTAGCAGATACCAATCACCTCTGGAATATCAAGAAAAAGGCCGTGCACTACGAAATGACCCAGGTCCAGGTAAGACCCAAAGAGTTTCACGAAACAACTCTGGGACAGATATTACTCTCGACTTCAGGTCTTCAAATAAAGTAAAAACACACGAGATACTTCTACTCCTTAGTCTCTTTACTTTCAACTAAGGAGTGGCGGGACTCATGATGATGCACAAACTGTCCAGACGTTGACTAATGTCTGAAAAGTCAAGATCAGACCCGAAGTCTCTTGGATCGACTCGACTTAAGGCAGCAGGACAGCTAAATACCTGATGATCCACCACATTTTCCCCTAACTGAGAGGTCGGCCAGAAGAAACCAGCTCTGCACAAAACGCCATTGACATGGATAGATCAGCCCTGAGGTCTCGAAAGGAAAAAAGGGGTCTCTACAGGTTCGGTCCATATCTTAGGCCCAGAACTGAGGAGATATCAGCGCTGCGCGACCTAAAGACTTAATCCCGAACTTTCTAGAAAGATCTCGGTCGGCCGCACATCTTGAAGTGTTTAAGCCCGATTGAACTCCACGTATCTAAAGGAGGAAACTTCTCCTTTAGAGTCTATCACTCCGGCAAGATACATACAAAGTATCCTTAAACTTAGGAACTTTCGCTTATCAAAGATCCGGGATAGATTCAAAGAGAAACCCTAGATACGCTAAAGAGGAAACTTCCCTTACGACAACCGCCTCACCACCGCCACTAATTACAGTCGGCCCAACTTCACCTATAAAAGGCCCCCCACATCGCCCTTCACAGGACACGATCTCTTCAACCCGAAAAGATCTCCCAATACTCAGAGTTCCCATAACTCGCCCCCCAAAAGGATCGATCAATATTCATTCTTTTATTGCAAAGAGCACCCTGACTGTCTTGAGCGTCGGAGCGGTTTTCGAACCCTTTGCAGGTTTTCCCCCCTCGGGAACAGGCGAACAGGAAGCAAGGAGCAAGGATCAAGGAGCGAGGATCTGGAGCAGGGAGCGAGGAGCTGGACTAGAGAAGCAGAGCAGAGAACCAAGACTGAACAGAGGAATCTCTCCTCTCACAACAGAATATACCATCATAACGGAGGATGTCATACATCAACTCCCTTTTTCATGCTGATTTAACGGGAGACCAATTTTCGACATCAGCATATGTGATTGAACATGAGAAGATCACGATGAAGAAGGTTTTTACGGCAGAGAATCCAGCGGATATGCTAATCAAGGCAGTTACAACTTTCAAGTTTATGCATTGCTTAGACTTGATTGGGATTTCCAAATGTTAGCCTTACCAGGGTTGGAGCGACGATGGCTCAGAGGCGCTGAGCTATGATGGTGGCGAATCTAAGTCAAGAGGAGCATATTCAAGTCAAGGTGGAGAATTGTTAGAAGTGACTCGAATATGGATGGGTATCGAACCCGATTTACGACCCGCTAACCGTTTACAATTTTGGACCCGTTAGCGGAGCTGATTGCTGAGGCAGTGCTGGTATGCGAAGCAGGGCTGTGAGGCAGAGCTGGACTCCGACACAGAGCTGGAATGCGGAAGCTAGGCTTATGTCGGTGATTAGTGTTATCCGTGTATAATGTTGGTTATAGAGAGAGTCGGTTGTAGAGAGTTGGTGAGGCGGTGGGATTAGGGGTTAGTGGTTATATAAACTAAACCCTAAGGAGATATCAGTACCACAATCTCACGAATCTCTTGTGTAAACTTGTTTGCTTATCATAGTGGAAATCATCGCTCCGTTGTCGCCGTGGAGTAGGTTTCACCAACCGAACCACGTAAATCTCTGTGTTATGTTCTTGATTGTTCTTTTCTATTCCTATTGCTTGTCTTCGATTACTCGAATTGTTCACATTAAACCCCGATTGGCGTAACAATCGACGATTGTGGGAAATACCTTGTAGTCAACAAAAAGAATTGTCGACAGTTTTGTGTTAACAGCACTTTACTGACGACTGTCATGAAACCAACATATTGCCGACCCTTTTGGATCGTGGCAGTATCTTTTCTCGGAGGTTTTTATTTTTTGTCGGCGACGCTATGCGTTCCATAGTAACTTTCATTTGTGTAGTGCAGATGAATATAACTACCAATATTGGGTATCCATGCATGCATCCAAGGTTGGTATGGTAGGTGGAGTTCTAATATGGAAAAATGAGCATTTGGTCCAAATTTTGGGGGTTCAATGCGCGTTCAGTCTAAACTTGGACATAAATGCGTTTCCGGTCCGAAGTGTCAGGACAACTCACACTTTTCGGGTTTTCATTTTATTTATCCCTCTTTTACCCCTCTACGGGAAATTTCCGTCTTTATTGACAATATGACGGACGACAGCGAAGCAATTAATTCCCCGTACATGACGTAATGTCAGAGAAACATTCAGTTTTTTTGAACATTCAAAATTGGCGCTATTTTTTGACGAAATTTTAGTCAATTTTTTTGGATCCCGCACATTATATTTTCTTTCAACTCCTTCTTTCTTTTTATTCATACATCCAAAAATCTTCTTCATCATTCTTATTTTGTTTCACATTTTATCTCTTTCAATCTCTAAAAACATAAAATTTCTGTTCTTTCTCTCTCTAAAAGTTTTATGTTCTTATTTTTGGATGTTCATCATTCTTATTTTGTTTCACATTTTATCTTCTTCATCTCTTTCAATCTCTAAAAACATCAAAGTTTTATGTTCTTTCTCTCTCTCTACAAGTTTTATGTTGTTATTTTTCTTCTTCATCATTCTTATTTGTTTCACATTTTATCTTCTTCATGTCTAAAAACATCAAAGTACATAACCAAATGGCCAGTGCACAGAACCATTCTCGGTACAGAAGAAAATTCCCAGTTCAAAAGTGTCCAGTACACAGAACAATTCCCGGTGCACAAGAAAATTCCCAGTACAAAAATGTCTAGTACATAACCAAATGGCGAGTACACAGAACGACTCCCGGTACGCAAGAAAATTTCCAGAACAAAAATGTCTAGTACATAACCAAATGGCCAGCACACAGAACAATCTCGGTACACAAGAAAATTCCGAGTACAAAAATGTGTAGTACATATCCAAAAAATGGCCAGTACTCTAAATAATTCCCGGTACACAAGAAAATTTCCTTGTACAAATCAATGAAAAACTACCGAAAATGAAGAAATTTGTTGAGATTGGAAAGAGATAAGAAATAAATCTGGAAAAAAGAACAAAATTTGTTGAGATTGGAGAGAGAAATTTAAAAAGATTGGAGAGAGAAATATGTGTGGAAGAAAATAAACAAGAAAAAAGAAAAAAGAAATAAATCTGGAAAAAAGAACGAAAATGGCAAGTTGGTAAATTTGTAATGGCAATTCTGTAAATTTGTGGAAAGTACAAGGTTTGATGTCAGGTGCGTCAGACTATTTTTCAAAAATTTTCGCATTTCCCGGGAATTTTTCGGTGGCAATTTTGTACATTTATGCAAAGTAGACAGTCTGATGGGAGGCGTGTCAAATTATTTTTCAGAAATTTTCTAATTTTTCCCGGGAATTTTTCGATGACCGTTTCGTAAATTTCGAAAAGAAGAAGGGTGTTTCGGAAATTCCACTCCCCAGCCTGACTTGTTAGACCTTCCCCTCACTGTTTATCTGCAGTGGGCCTGATACATATTGTTGGGCTGGTTTTGGGCGTTTTGCCCAATCTCTCTTCTAATATTCCCTCTGATTTCTTTTTGTGAAGAGTCGTTTTCCAATCAAATTCGGAAGTCGATGGGTTCCATTTCTTCAAATTCGTTATGCGTAGCTAACAAAATTTAGTATTGGCTCGTGTAGATTTAAGTACATCTTTTGTGACCGTAATGTTGTGCTCGATAAATATCCCGACCGAACCTGTTGGGGTACTTGGCCGGTTCAGATCTAGTGAGAGAAAGTGTTTGACTTTCTCTCACTAGATCTGACCGGTCCAAGTATCCTGATCGGGATTATGTCGGCATATTAATCGTTTTTTGTTTCAGATGGCTGAATAGTGTATGATTAGCTTCTCACTTGAACTTCTATTTTTCGCGAGGACTCCTGTTTCCTTAAATAAGTTGGGTCAAATAAATGACTTTTATTAAATTAACCTTGGTTTCTCAAACCCTGGTTATATCACAAATCAATTCAGTCAAACTAGATAATTTTAACAATATAAACTTAGTAAAAGAGATAACAAATAATGAACAATAAACAAATGATAAGAGCTGATTTATTATTGAGTGAAAAGAAGAAAATAAACCGCAGTATAGATGTATAGAGAACTGCTGAAGTTTATGACTATTTATAGTAAGCTTTCTCCTAATAACTCAGCTAAAACCTAACTTGCTCCTAAATTAACTCAACGAACCAATGACCAAACAGCTCAACTTGACTCCTAAATAAACTGATGACTTAATCAAACCAAGGACTGCATCAGAGACCTAAAACATTTGCACTAATTTGTAACACTCCCCCTTAGTGCAGATGTACGGTTAACAACACCAAGCGCACTTCGAAACATTTCAAATTTGGCTTTGGCAAGCGCTTTGGTAAAGATGTCCGCAACTTTGTTTTTAGTTCGTACTTTCTGGAGCTCAATTTCTTGAGTTAACACCTTTTCTCGTACAAAATGAAAGTGGGTTTCGATGTGTTTCGTGTGTGCATGAAACACTGGATTTCAAGCGAGCTTGATCGCACTTTTATTGTCTCAATAGATGGGAACTGGATGGTCGATGACAAAGGTTATTTCTTGAAGGAGCCTCTTAAGCCAGAGACACTCTTGAGTGGCCATAGTGGCTAACACATACTCAGCTTCACAACTTGAAAGAGCAACAGTAGTTTGCTTTTTACTGCACCATGAGACTGCAGCTGAACCTGTGTTGAAACAATAGCCTGTTGTGGATCGTCTGTCATTTACGTCACTGGCCCAATCTGTATCTATAAAACCACTTAAAGAGAATGGTAATAAATGCTTGTATATTAGCCTAAAAGTTAGAGTATCTTTTATATATCGGAGAATCCTCTTTGCTGCAACTAAATGACCAGCACAAGGCCTTTCCATGAACTGAGATATAACCCCTACAGAATATGCAATGTCAGGCCTTGTGATGGTTAAGTAAAACAAGCTACCGACAAGTTGACGAAAAGGTGTTGCATCTTCCAATACGTGTCCTTCATCCTTTGTTAACTTGAGAGATGGTTCCATTAGAGTGGACATTCCTTTAGACTCTGTCATATCAAAACAACTCAATAGGCTAGTGGCATACCCTTTTTGAGATGCAAATTAACCATCTGACTTCTCAACTTCTAGACCAAGAAAATGACTAACTTCACCCAAACTTTTCATGTCAAAACAGATAGATAATTCATCTTTAAAAACGAGAAATTTCAGCATTGTCGTTGCCAGTTATTATCATGTCATCTACATATAAAAGAAGCATTATGTACATTTTGGATGTGCTCTTAATAAATAAGCTTCGGTCTGAATTTGAAGGTTTGAAATCGCAAAAAGAAAGATACTGAGCGATCTTACCATACCAGGCTCGCAGAGCTTGCTTGAGGCCATATAGAGCCTTTTTAAGTCGACACACGTAATCAGGAAACTCCTTGAAAACAAAACCTGGTGGTTGTTGCATGAAGATATCACGATCTAACTCTCCATATAGGAATGCATTCTTTACATCAAGCTGCCACAGGTTCAAAGCTTTATGCGCAGCCAAAGAAATTATTGTTCGAACTGTTATCATTTTTGTTGATGTCGAAAATTGGCTCCCGGTTAAATCAACATGAAAAGGGGAGTTGATGCATGACAGCCTCCGTTATGATGGTATATTTTGTTTAGATAGGGGAGATTCCTCTGTTCAGCTCTGTTTCTCTACTCTGCTCCGCTCCTCTACTCCGCGTTTCTTGCTTCAGCTCCTGACTCCTTGCTCTAGCTCCTGATTCCTTGCTCCAGCTCCTGATTTCTTGCTCCTGTTCGTCTGTTCCCAAAGGGGGGAAAACCTGCAAAGGGTTGGAAAACCGCTCCGACGCCCAAGACAGTCTGGGTGCTCTTTGTAGTAAAAGATTGAATATTGATTGATCCTTTTGGAGGGCGAGTTATGAGAACTCTGTTTTTGGAGGTGATCCTTCTGGTATGAAGATATCTTATATTTTAGGAGAGAGGGTGTGTTTGTTCTCCAGAGATCGTGTCCTTTGAAGGACGATGTGGGAGGCCTTTTATAGGCGAAGGTAGGCCGACTGTCCTTAGTGGCGGTGATGAGGCGATTGCTGTTAAATCGTAATAGAAGTTACCTCTTTCGCGTATCTAGGGTTTCTCTTCGAGTCTATCCCGGATCTTTGATAAGGGAAAGTTCCTAAGTTCAAGGGTACTTTGTTGATATCTTGCCGGAGTGATAAACTCTAAAGGAGAAGTTTCCTCTTTTAGATACGTGGAGCCTAATCGGGCTTAAACACTTCAAGATGTGTAACCGACTGAGATCTTTCTGGAAAGTCCGGGATTAGGTCATTAGGTCGCGTAGCGCTGATATCTTCCCAGTTCTGGGTGTAAGATATTTGCCGAACCTGTGGAGACCCCCCTTATTCCTTTGGAGATCTTAGGGCTGATCTATCCATGCCGATGGCGTTTTGTGCAAAGCTGGTTTCTTCTGGCCGACCTCCCAGTTAGGGGAATGTGTGGTGGACCATCAGGGATTTTAGCTGTCCTGCTGCCTTAAGCCGAGTCGTTCCAAGAGACTTCTGGTCTGGCCTTTGACTCTTCAGACGTTAGTCAACGTCTGGACATTTTATGCATCATCACGAGTCCCGCCACTCCTTAGTTGAAAGTAGAGAGACTAAGGAGTAGAAGTAACTCGGGTGTTTTACTTTGAAGGCCAGAAGTCAAAAGTATTACCTGTCCCAGAGTTGTATCGTGAAGCTCTTTAGGCCTTACCTAGACCATGGCTGTTTGGTGGAGTTCTATCTTCCTGTCAGTATTCGAGAGCTGATTGATGTTCATGAATTGGAGATTTTCTTTCACTAAGTGTTATCTTTGCTAGGGCTGATCCGGCTGCGTTCTGACACGTGGTTTATTATTCCAAGACACGTTTTGTCTTCTGCGCAAGTAATTTATTCATCTCCACGCGTGATTTTATGACGTCACAGATTTGATTCTCTGAATATGTGCTTCTGGCACTAACCTTTTAGATCTTTTCACATGGCAACCTGCTCTGCGATTTGTGGACGCGTGGAGCGTCATGACTGGTGAATGAAGCACGTCTCCTTGAAACCCGCGGAAGCCTCTTTGGTAACCGCAGTTCTTGAGCCGTTTACACTTCCTAGTCATTATCCCATTGAGTGTTTTCGAGGCGCGTCTGGTCTATCGCCTTTAATGCTTCTTATCTATTTCCGAGAGGTCTTTTGGTTATTCTTGTCACTATAAATAGCTTGCTTTGGCCTCCCAATTCTTCACTATGAAAAAGCTTGAGAAACATTTTGAGATTTTTTTCCTTCTGTTGTTGTTTCGTTATTTCTTCCTGTTTACTTCCGAAAGGTTCGGGATGAGGCCTCTGTTTGAGTTCATGCCAAGCGTTCGCTTTGATGGATGTTTCTTCATAATGACCGTGATAAAGGATGGGTTTCTTCATAATGGCCGTGATAATTTCACGCGCTGTTATGTTTGAGCCTGGAGGAGGGTGAGGCTTGTCGGCACTGCCTTCCGCCTAGGTGCTTAGGACAGGGTGATGATGCCCAGAGGGCTTCTTCGTCCTTAACTGCACCTCTTAATGGTGGTTCCGGTCAGCCTTTCCGCTTTTCTTCTCTCAAACTCCATGACGATTCTTTTCCAGTCGCTCATGTTTTTTGATCTGTTTTCCTTTCCCTCGACGATTAGGGCTTTTTGTAATTTCTTCTGTAATAGACCCAAGCGCCTGTGGTGGTTTGGGTGTCCTTTTTGTAATTTCTTCTGTAATAGTTCCCTCATCATGGCCTTTTTGCCCTATAAATAGATGTTTAAGGCAGAAATAACTTTTCTAAATCTCACCATGCCTTTTTTAATGGTTAACGGAACTCTCCCTGGTGGTGATGTTAGAGTTGCCTTCTACATGGTTCTGAACAGTGATGATTTTTCCATTGAGCATTTCTGCATGGAAGTGGCTGGCGAGGGTTTTGTTGACGTCCTTCGTCCGCACGATCTTATGAATGACGATCACCTTTCGAGCCTCAGTTCTTCCAGGCCACTTTATCCTTTGGTTTATTCTTTGACTGGTACTACCAGCACTTCCGAACCTGCTCTTTTTTCTACTGTGGGTTTTCTGGTTCGTCACGGTGGGGGTGGTCGCCTTCTGGCCGTCATTGATTAGGGCTTCGGTGGATATAGGTGGTCCTTCGTAATCTTCTTCTTCTTCTGGCGAATAAGAGCTTGCCGCCAAACTGTATTTTCCTGTTTTCTTAAATATGTAATCGAAAAGTTAATGTAATTAACCCTATACTTATTAATGCAATTTTTCTTAGGCTTAGTAAGCATGCTACGAACGATCGCTCCTGCAAAAGAAATAATTTCAGATCTAGTCTAGCATGCCCTAAGCTTACTATTTCCTTCTGCAAAATAAAACCCGAATTAGCCCTGCGTAAAAAGTTTTGAATAGTCTTACAGTTTTTAGCTCTGTCCCCGGTTGTTTATACCAGCGGAGTCTTCGCATAACTAGTTTTACCAGGACTCCTCCTTAGACCTCTGGTCAGGGCTTTCGCTACTAGAGCTGATATCGTTAGCTTGAGCTCGGCAAGTTTCGCTAGGACTTCTCCTTAGACCTCTGGTCGTGGTTTTCGCTACCAGAGCTGATATTGCCAGCTTGAGCTTGGCTAATTTAACTAGGACTTCTCCTTAGGGCCCTCGGTCGTCGCCATAGCTACCGAGGCTGTCTTCTCCCTGGTTGTGGCTTTCACTAGCAGGGTTGTTTTTGTCGGCTTGAGCTCGACTAGTTTTTGCCGGGACTCCTCCCTTGCCTCCGGTCGTGGCCTTAGCTACCAGGGCTGTCTTCCTCATTTTAAGCATGAATAGTTTCGCAAGGACTTCTCCTTATACCCTCGGTCACCTTCATCGGGGTGGTAGTTTTATCTAGGATTTCTCCTTGGGGATCCTTAGAGACCACGTTTCACTCGAGTAAAGAGTTGAGTTTAGCTAGGACTCCTCCTTTTGAGGCCTCGGGTTGCAGCCGTAGCTACCGGAGCTACCTCCTTTGCCGGCTTGAGCCGATCTGTGTAACTAGGGACTTCTCCTTGGGACCTTGGTGAGGGGTCGGTTTTTACTCGAGCAAAGTTCAGTTTAACTAGGACCGCTCCTTAGGGCCCTCAGTTGTTGCCGTGGCTACAGAGGCTATCCTGTCCCTGATCGTGGCTTTGCATAGCAGGGCTGTTTTAAATTAGGGCCCTTGGTCGCTGCTCTCACCTACCAAGGCTGCCTTTAGGTCCCCTGGTTGTGGCTTTCGCTGTCAAGGGTACCTGCTCGATTCAGAGCGAGATGAGTTTAATTAGGACTCCTCCTGTTATAGCGTTTTGTGCTAAAAAATATTTTTATTTTATAAGATAAAATATGTAGCTAGTAATGTTACTTCTTTTGCCTAATGACTTTATTCAAAAAAGGAAGATAGTAGGGGTACTGATGACCTTAGTTTTTCAGCTCTGCATATCTGTCGTCGGGTCATCGCAGAACACTTTGTCTCCTCCAATGGTGGCTGGATTCGTTAATTCTTGCTCGCAGCCCCGGGCGGAGATGAAATAGCATTCCCGGGCTATTTTCTGGTCTCCTCTGATCGTCCTGATGAGATTCGTTCCCGGAATTAGGAACTTCATCATAAGGTGGGTCATGGAAACTATTGCTCCTGATTCCCTCAGGAAGTTTCTGCCCAATATGATGTTATAAGCGTACATTTTATCGACGATTGCGAAGTTTAGCATTTGCTGATTCTCCTTCGCCGATCAGTACTGGCAGGGTCGCTATTCCATCTATTTCGACCTGATTGTCTCCGGATCCTGTCAAGCAAGATTTATAAGATTTGAGATGGCGTTCGCTTACCCCGAGTTTTTGGAAGCACGTGCGGCTCATGACCTCTGTGAGCTCCCCGTATAGACTAGAATGCGTCATATCCTCCAATTGGCAATTACGGCTGTTATTACCAGCGGATCTGCGTGCGGAGTTATTACCCCGACCAGATCGTCGTCTGTAAATACAATGGGTGGAGCTTCCATGGCAGGCTTGATTAGAAAGACTGGCCGGTTCCTTGCTTGGTTGGCATATCTGTGCTGCTCGCCTTTGGTTGCTCCTCCGAGGGTAGGTCCTCCTAGTATGGTATTGATATTCCCCATTACCGGTGGACCCCTCTGAACCTTTGTTTGCTTTTCTAGAAGTAGGGCCCTGCCCGTTGGTTTCAGATCCCGATCTGATTCCTGCCCTGTTTACTGGCTTTTTGTTTCGGTATCCGTAGGGTCGTTGTTCTTTATGGATGTATTTATCCAATTCTTCTTTTCTTACCATCTCTTCATTCAGATTCTTGAGGTGCCGACAGTCGTCGGTCTTGTGGTCGTAGCCTCTGTGAAAGGCACACCACGCAGTCATATCTTTGGATCCGAACTCTCCTCGGTCGTCATTGGGTTTGGGCAGTTCAGCCTTTCCTTTCGCTATCAGTACCTGCAAGATTTCCTCCCTTCCTTTCATTAGGGAGGTGTATGCTGCGAAGTCAGCCCTGGGCCTCCTGCCTCGCTCTCGTTCCCTGGGTAACCTGACTTCCTCCCGTTCTCTTTTTCGGTGGCGCTCACTTTCATAAGGAATATTGGCCACCTCCTGAAGGATATATTGCCTCGGTCTGAAGGAATGGTATCCTTTCGAAGGAGTGTCCTTCGACCAAGGATGCAATGTGAACAATTTGGCGAATAGGATCTTAATGACCTTACTCGGAAGATCATTAGTCCGGTCCAATTAGGGGTCGTAATGCTTAGCTAGAAGCCAACTACGATCGTCGGATCAAGGAGTTGATTCGCGGCTAACATAGACCGGATCCTACAAGGGTTACACATCAGAGTAATGATTTGAATGAAGAGAATTGACTAGAAGGAGAATGGCAAATAAATGGATTGGATCCATTATTGGTAAGTCCAGATAGATTCGGAGAAGTCCGAAGAGATACAAACATGTCCGGGCCCAAAAGGGAGGCCCGGAAAGGCTTTAGGTAGGCCGGCCATGTGATGGCCGACCTAGGCAATAAGGCGGGGCATGTGATGGCCGGTTAGGCCCTAAGTGGGCAGGCCAAGGGAGCCCATAAAGGGCTATGTTGGCCGGCCACTCCAAGTAACCCTAAAGAGGGTATTTTAGGTGTTGCCTTATAATTAGGTTTTAGGAATCCTAGTTTCAGTCTAATACCTCTTCTAGGGATTTCTATATATACCTAATTATACAACCTAAAGAGAGAGCCAGCTTGAGAGCTTTTCTGAGAGCCTGAAAGAGGTTTAGTATATACATCTCAGAGAGAGAGAGAGAAAAGGAGTTTTCTCAAGTATCTAGTCAAGAAGAAGGAGTTCTTCATCTCAACCTTCAAGAAGTTCCTAGCTGACTGAAAGGAGGGAGTTCAAGTCATTACTCGGTACCACATTGAACAGCTCGTCGATCCCTCTCTTGATGCTGGTGTTTCCTCGGAAAGCTTCGCAGAAAGCTTGGGCGAGCTGGTCAAAAGACTTTATTGACCCCGGGGCTAGAGCTTGGTACCATGCCTGAGCTGGGCCTTTTAGGATGATGGCGAATACCACACACCATATATTTCGGTTGGTCGTGCATAGATTCATCCCCGCAACATAGTTGTTGATGAATACTCCCAGGTCTTCCACGCCGTGATAGTGTTCCAGCGTGGGGCACTTGAAGTTTGCCGGTTTTTCGAATTCTAGTATTTCCCGACAGAGAGGTGGCTGCCGAATTATCGTCCTTCCCCAGAGTTGGTCCTTATCTTTTTCTCTCGTTAGTTCCGCCACTTGATGTATGAGCAACTCGCGGGTGGGGTCTTCCACGCACCCCTCGCCTATCCCAACGTTCTTGGGGGTATAAGGTTTGTCTGGGTTTTGCACTCCTTGTTCCCTCAAGATGCTCTCCAGACGCATCTGGTCGCCTGGTTGCAGAGTTAGGGTCTCGGGTGCGTAGGTGTCGCTAGGCGAGAAGAGCCTTCTCGCGAACGTCCTGAGCACTTCTTTCCTTTTATTGGGTGCTGTAGCCCTCCTGGCTATTTCCGCTTTGTGGAGGCTTTCCTTCAATCGTTTTGCATCCTCGTCCTTTCGGAGGTAATCAGTCTTGAGTTGTTCAAGTTCCACCGCGAGCTCATCTGCGCTCCGAGATCTGCGGGGTGTTCCACGTGGAGTGTGCTCGTCTGAGAACATGTTTGCCTGAAGAGCTCAGAGGAGTACTTAGTTCTGAAAAAGTATTAAGTAGGATTCGAGTTACCGAATGTGCGGATTTGCTGTAGAGATCCCCTTCTTCTAGCGCCAACTGTTGATGTCGAAAATTGGCTCCCAGTAAAATCAGCATGAAAAAGGGAGTTGATGCATGACAACCTCTGTTATGATGGTATATTCTGTTTAGAGAGGGGAGATTCCTCTGTCCAACTCTGTTTCTCTACTCTGCTTCGCTCCTCTGCTTCTCTACTCCTTACTTCTTGCTTCAGCTCCTGACTCCTTGCTCCAGCTCCTGATTCCTTGCTCTAGCTCCTGATTCCTTGCTCCTGTTCGTCTGTTCCCAAAGGGGGGAAAACCTGCAAAGGGTCCGAAAACCGCTCCGACGCTCAAGACAGTCAGGGTGTTCTTTGCAGTAAAAGAATGAATATTGATTGATCCTTTTGGAGGGCGAGTTATGAGAACTCTGTTTTTGGGGGTGATCCTTCTGGTATTAAGAGATCTAATTTTAAGAGAGAGGCTGTGTTTGTTCTCCAGAGATCGTGTCGTTTGAAGGACGATGTGGGGGGCCTTTTATAGGCGAAGGTAGGCCGACTGTCCTTAGTGGAGGTGGTGAGGCGGTTGCTGTTAAATCGTAATAGAAGTTACCTCTTTCGCGTATCTATGGTTTCTCTTCGAGTCTATCCCGGATCTTTGATAAGAGAAAGTTCCTAAGTTCAAGGATACTTTGTTGATATCTTGCAAGAGTGATAAACTCTAAAGGAGAAGTTTCTTCTTTTAGATACGTGAAGTCCAATCGGACTTAAACACTTCAAGATGTGTAACCGACTGAGATCTTTCTGGAAAGTCCAGGATTAGGTCATTAGGTCGCGTAACGTTGATATCTTTCCAGTTTTGGGCGTAAGATATGGCCGAACCTGTGGATACCCCCCCTTATTCCTTTGATGATCTCAGGGCCGATCTATCCATGCCGAGGGCGTTTTGTGCAAAGCTGGTTTCTTCTGGGCGACCTCCCAGTTAAGGGAATGTGTGGTGGTCCATCAGGGGTTTTAGCTGTCCTGCTACCTTAAGCCGAGTCGTTCCAAGAGACTTCTGGTCTGGCCTTTGACTCTTCAGACGTTAGTCAATGTCTGGACATTTTATGCATCATCAATTTTAGCGACAGGACTAAAAGTCTCCTCGTAATCTAGTCCATATTGCTGGGAAAAACCACGTGCAACGAGCCGAGCTTTATACCTGTCTATGGTGCCATCTGCCTTCTTTAATTTATAAACTCATTTACAAGTAACTAAGTCAACATCCCTTTGTTTTGTTACAGGCTCTCATGTAGAATTTTTATGCAGCGCATCGATTTCTTCACCCATAGCGCCATCTCATTCAACAATATTTTTAGCTTCGTTGTAATATTTAGGTTCATCTGCATATGTATCTCCCATCAAAAAACATGAGATAACACTACAATTATTCAATTAAACTTCATAGTCAGATAAATACCCAGGTTGGGACCTTTGTCTTGTTGACCTTCGTACCTTAACTTCAGTGTGCTGCTGCAGGTCCTCAAACGAATGACCTGTCCTTCCCCTTTCTCTAGAATCACTATAGAATGGCTCAAGATCAGCCAAATCACTTTGCACATTTGCAGCAGAAAAATATGTTGATGCTTCATCAAAAATCACATCCCGAGAAACAATATACTTCTTTGTAACGGGATCCATACACCTCCATCCTTTCCTATGTGAATCATATCCAACAAAAATGCACTTTCTTGCCTTTGGGTCAAGTTTGGTTCTACTACTTTTTGACACATGGACATAACAAACTGAACCAAACACTCGAAAAAAACTTACATTGGGCTTGTGATGATATAAAGCTTCGAAAGGAGATGATGTTGTTTCTGGCCATGGAGGCAATCAATTGATGACATAGCTTGCGCATTGCATAGCTTCTGCCCACAACTCACTAGGAAGGTTCTTATCATGCAACCATGATAAGCATGTTGCAGTGAGATGTGCCAACTTCCGTTCTGCCACGCCGTTCTGCTGGGGTGTATCCGGACATGTCATTTGTCGTTGAGTCCCATGTTTCTCACAGTATGTGAGAAAATCTTCAGCGATGTATTCTCCACCATTATCAGTACGCAATCACTTGATGAACGAACCAAATTCCTGTTTAACAAGCATATGAAAGTTGATAAATTTTGAAAAAGCTTCACTTTTATGAGTGAGAAAGTTTGCCATATTGGCAACCTAGACAAATTACATCAGGAAGAATCTCCTTAAGAAAAGGAACACCATCGAGTAGCTTCTTGTTAGAGATTTTCTGCAATCATTGATAGCCAACATGGCCTAACCTAGCATGCCAAAGTGAGGCGCTTGAATTCTGGCTTGTCTTTGCTACATAAGCTTCACTTGCAGACAAAACATATAAGGACTCCTTCTTTTGGCCAGTAAAAAGAACATCAGCAATAAGACTCTTTAAATTTTCAAGTACATGAACATTCTTTGGGCCAAAAAGCACATACCTCCCAAAATCTGTTATTTGTGAAACTGAAACGAGGTTCTTTGCTGATCCCGGAACATGATACACATCTTTAAGAGCAACACTAGCACCATTCGTACATTCATCCTTAACGGAAACTGACCTTCATTTGAGACCGGATGTACAGAGTTAACAGCTGTAATAATGACACGCTTTCCTTTATGTGGACGAACATTTGAAAGTAAAAAATGCATTTCCCGTGGCATGATGTGAACAACCAGAATCAACAATCCACTCCTTCTTGTAGTCTATGGACCCACTATCAGCTGTATGTGCGTTGGTCTGGTGCACAACAGCGGCTATATTACCTGGCTGGTTAATAGCCACAACAGAAAAACACTGCTCCCATTTGGGTTGATCTTCCACTTTGCTCTCGAGTACATGTTCCTTACTTTTATGTACTACATCTGCTTCCGTAATTTTGACACGATAGTTTTGCTTAATATGTCCAGATTAAACACATCTATTGCACACAACCTTCACTCGACAGTCCCGCTTTAGGTGTCCCATCTTCCCACACCTATAGCATGCACTGGAGCTACCCTTGGACTGCCCCTCAGTTCTGAACTGCTTCCTATCACCTGGAAAATGCTGAAATTTTTCTTTCCCTTGGTCCTTAGTATAAAGGACATTATCCACTTCGGAAAGATGCGGGTTGGACATTTGCTTCACCAATGCTTCCTGGTTTGAGAGCAAATTCTCCAACTCAATAATTGAAGGTTGATTTATCCACCCATGCACCGAAGAAATAAATGGCATGAACTCCATCCTCAAACCACGAATGAGATAACGGCGCAACCGTGCATCGCTAATGGGCTCGTCCGTGTCAAGTTTTGAAATTTGAGCACATAAATTCTCAATTTTCAGAAAGTATTCTGAAATGGAGAGATTACCTTGAGTCATCCCAGCAAGTTCATTTTCCAGAAACTGCAAACACATCGTATTCTTTTGAGTGAACAACCTTTCAAGCGTCTCCCACACCTGCTTTGGCGTCTTCATATCACGAACATGGTCAATGTAATCTTTACTGATTGATGTTCGTAGAGCAAATAAAGCTTTGCCGCACTTGATCTTCCACTTTCGTCGCAAATCAACATTTTGGGGAGTGTCCTCTGGAATTATCGTTTCAGCACCAGAGATAAGATCCCAAAAATCTTGCCCTTGTAGGTAAGCTTCCATGCAAAGCTTCCAGTAACTATAATTGTTACCAACAAGCTTATCTACAGAGGCTTCAGAAACACCATTACCACCATTCATCTTAAATGGATAGAAAAACACTTCAAGTCGTAAGACTCAATAACACAGATTCATTGAGTAATCAAATCAAACACTTTGTAGGCAACCTGGCTCTGGTACCATATCACAAATCAATTCAGTCAAACTAGATAATTTTTACAATATAAACTTAGTAAAAGAGATAAAAAAAATGAACAATAAACAAATGATAAGAGCTGATTTATTATTGAGTGAAAAGAAGAAAATAAATCGCAGTATAGATGTATAGAGAACTGCTGAAGTTTATGACTATTTATAGTAAGATTTCTCCTAATGACCAGCTAACACCTAACTTGCTCCTAAATTAACTCAACGATCCAATGACCAAACAACTCAACTTGACTCCTAAATAAACTGATGACTTAATCAAATCCAAGACTAAATCAGAGACCTAAAAAATCTGCACTAATTAGTAACACTTTTAACCTCAATCATTTCAACTACTTTTGAGCCAGCTAGTATAGGCAGAGCTGTAACTGATGAACAAATTAGGTGATGATTAAGTTACAAAATAACAGTTGTGAGGTATTGAATTATGTTCATGATTGAGCGGATGGGGCTTACTTTGTGGCATTTGGAAACTGGATTTCCTGAATTATTGTAGGCCCGTGCTAGTGATCATTCATGATTAAGTTATTGCTAGTTGACTTATATTTCTCCACAATTTCTATATGGTGGGGTTATATATACTTAAACTTATCCTATTTCTTTTTTTTTGTTGAAAAAAACTTATCCTATTTAATAAGGCATACACTCTTCATATTCGATTTGATTTTGATATTTGATAGATTCATTTGCTCGTTGTAAGATTAGGTGATGTTTCTCGTTATGTTTTAATGTATGTACTAAGTAGTATAATTATAGAAACATTTTATCCGAAATCTTAAGTGATTCTCCACTAGTACGACACTATATGATTTATTTAGGCCGTAAATATTTGTCTCTCGTAAACTGTCATCACCATTTCTTCCTTTCATGCAAGAGACCCTTAAAAGAAATTTCACATCTTCTTCCTGGCTCATCCCCTATCACCACCCACCTAAGCCACCTTCGACTGCTCTCTCTCTCTCCTCTCTCTCTCTCTCTCTCTCTCTCTCTCTCTCTCTCTCTCGGGAAAACATGTTTTTATTTTTGGAGATGGTCCTCCAAAAGAAATATTTCTGAAAGACACCGGTCGATCTGTTGGAGTGCACAGAAGTAGTCGGAACGTCATAGAAAAAAAATCACATTTTTCACCCAAAAATTGTTGTACTTTGGGAATTTTTTTTTACCCGTTACTTTTTTTACATTTTAGAAGATTTTCTATGAAACTGATTCCAGTCAAGGCGAACAACAACAAAAACCAATTTTAAGAATTCAAGTAACCAGTTGACTGAGTTCAACAAAAAAAAAAAAAGTAACCAGTTGACTGATTGAATTATAATAAGTAACTTGTTAGTTGTAAAATAATTTTTCACAACAATGTATTTGATGTAATTGTAATAATATATAGTAATCTATGCAATAAATATATCTATGAGTATGTCAGGTGATTGTTGGGCTTTAGTCTGTTGTTAGTCAGGTGATGGAAAATCACAAGCAGAAGCAGACAAGCCAAGAGATGGAAATTGTGATAAGGGAAGGAAAAAAGCAAAAAAGCAACCCACCGCCCAATTAAGCATACACGCAACATGTGAGCGAGCAGAAAAGGTGTGATTCCCCACGGAATCAATGTGCTTGTGGTAGGAAGGACTCAACTACATACATTCCAACACCAAACTATCTTCCACCTCAAAGAATTGGGTCCCTCACCTCAATACATCTCTCTCTCTCTCTCACTCATAATAGATACATTAACCTTTTCTAACTAATCCGCCCTCTGACTTCTACCGATAGCAACTACTACTTCTCTGGCCAGGAGAATGTATCATTTCAGTCGGCTACATAATCTCACTCTCCACATAATATGTATATGGCTGGAATCATCGGATAGTTGGGGCCTCCTTTTTTGTTCTTTTAGTGGTTTACAATCATGTGTCATCCAGCTCCTGACTTTGCCAAAGTTTGCTGAAGAAAATTGCTATACGCCCGTAGTCAATTCCTAACACCTACAGGCAGGGCCGTGCCTGAAAATTCGGGGGCCCCGTGCAAAATTTTATTATGGGCTTTCCGTACAATAATTTTTTTTATAAAAATAGACGTAAGAAAAAATTTCCGTTAAATTTTTTTTTTTTAAAACTGTAGACTAAGAAATCCACAAATGCTTGTGGACAAAGAGATTTGGTTATTCTATCTTAGATTATAAGTTTAGTAACATACCGAAATTTAAGTTCTCGTGGAATGTTTGGATCTTAACATAAAATCATATTGAAAATTCACTTTGCAACTTATCAAGCTTAATACAGTTATCAAGCATAATACAGTTATAAGTTTAGTAACATACCGAAATTTAAGTTCTCATGAAATCCAAATGATTTTTTTTGAATACTTTGACATGATTGTCATGTATAATTTATGTTGGAATGTTAGTAATTAGATTCTATTGCTTAAAAAACTCTTTAAATGATGAAAGAAAATACCTAAAATAAATAAATGATTAAAAAGAGTGTGATGGAGCAAGAACAAAGATTTGTTTAGTAACTATTCTCTCGAGGTAACAAAACCACAAAAAAATGTCATGACTCGAACCCAAGTCAATCATTTGGAGGTCAAAACCTTACCAACTGAGCTGAAATTCAGTTAACGTTCAAGTTCATAGTGTCATTTATATATACTAATAGTTCGACCTATATAGGTTTTGGGCCCCTTGCGGTGGGGGGCCCAGTGCGAGCGCCCTGCCCGCACCCCCCACCGCACGGCCCTGCCTATAGGGCTCCCACTCGGACTGACCACGTCTCTCACCTTTCAAGCTCTCTAGAATCGAATCAAGCACTCTAGGTTAAATCTCCAGATCAAGTTCTCTAAGTTTTTCGTGCAAGATCTTTGAACATAAAGAAATAAAGAAGAAAAAACGAAGACGAGAAGAGGAAGAGGGGCGGTGCTCGGGGGGCGCCTCTTGGGCCGTTCTGAGGTGCGCCTACATTCGAAGGTCCCAAGAAAATTTTTGGGGTGCACCTATAGATGCACCCTTTGCTAAAAGTTGATTTCATATGGTTAGATATTAACAATTGAAATTTGGGATTTAAAATTAGAAGCGATCTAGCTGAAAGTGACTTAGCTATAGTCTCACGTCTACCAAAAAAAGAGAGTTAATTTTCTTATAACATCTACAACTTTGCTTGATTTGAACTAGCCACACGCGCGGGTTGGGGTATGGGCGCTTTAGTTGCGCATTTCGCACTTGGGATTTTTTCCCTGATAGATTATCATCCAATTGTTGCAGATCAGATTGTTGGGGACATTTTGTGGTTATTGCGGATCACTATTTGACGGACCAGATTAGTCGCGTGGAACAGATAGGGGATGTTTGGAAACATCTTACCACTACCCTAGCCTCACAAATCTAGTTCTATTAGTTTCAATAAAGCTTGATAATAATAACTTCGTTACTTGGAAAAAGCAAGTTGTACCCATCATGCAATCTCAGGATTTGTTTAGCTATGTTGAACCATCTTCTACCCCATCCCCCTCTATCATTCGTAATCCATAAACTAATCTCGACATCCCTAATCCGGCCTTTCTACACTGGACTAGGAGAGATCAAACTTTGATAAGTTGGCTTCATACCACCCTCTCTCCATCAGTCTTATGTCAGGCTCCAGACTTCCAAACTTCTAAAGACTTGTTTTTACCTACTAATTACAAGATACCTTTAGTGCTCAGGATACTGCTAGGAAATCACAACTCACACTCCAGCTCCAAACCATTCAGAAGAACAAGTTATCAATGGCTGAATATGTTGGTAAGATAAAAGAAATTTCCGATGCCATTTCTCCGTCTCATGCTACTGTTCCGGATATAGAGTTAATTTTACATACCCTTAGAGCAGGGCCGACCGAAGTAGTCCGGAGGCCTAAAGCGAAGAAAAATTTGGGGTCCTTTTTACACTAGCTATAAAAAAATTTGTTGTAAGATAGGAGAAGTCTCAGCTGTTGGTATTTTGATTAGTGGTAGTTTTTTGTACTTGGGACTGTGACGTTTATGGGTTTATAATTTGATGGATTATGCTTCTAATCTTTTAATAGTTAATCTTAATCCTTTTTAGAGATAGATTAGTTTTGGGTGTTTTGTTCTCTAGCTGGTTTTGGTTGGCTTTTAGTGGTTTTCTTGCTAGCTTAGGTGTCCGGCCATAGTAGGGAGATTGTGCTTGCTTCTGTCCTTGTCAGCCCTCTGTTGTGTTTTGGTTGAAGGAGAGGGTGCCGTTAGAATTCCATGGGTATCCAGGCCCCCCAAGAAATCAACCCAACTATCTTAAGTTGGAACGTTCGTGGCATCTCTTCGTTTACAACGAAGAAACATCTACTCAATATTATATCCCGTAAACATCCGGATATTATTTTTCTTGCTGAAACAAAGAACAAATCGTTTAATATCATGAAAAATATTCGTATAGGCAAAGAATATGCTAGTCACTTCATAGACCCGGTGAACAAGGCTGGAGGTCTAGCGATGTTCTGGAAACATAATATTCAAGGTAATATTCTTTTCTCGGACAAAAATATGATCCACATGGAACTTCATGATACTCAAAACAATAATCGCTCTTTTATCACGGGCTTCTATGGTAGCCCATATAATAATAACAAAATGAAACCTTGGAAACAGCTTCTAGATATCAACCCGGGTTCAGATATGCCGTGGATGATTATCGGGGATCTTAACATCATTCTGGACCCCCAGTATTAGAGTGGGGGTAATTCTAACTCCAACTCTAACACACCCAAGGTTAACAATATCATCACGAAACTTGAACTTCTGGATATGGGTTTTCAGGGTAACCCGTATACGTGGAGTAATAAACAATTCGGTCATAACCTGATTCAAGAACGTTTAGACAGAGCCCTGGCCAACCAGCCTTGGCTACAAAAGTACAAAAACTCTTGCATCACTCATCTGGATGGTATTGGTTCGGACCATCTTCCGATTCTGCTCTCTAGTTTCGAGCCCCATCCCAAGCAACCGAAACCCTTTAAGTTTATTCGTACTTGGATGTCTCATCCGGAGTGTCAGAATTTCATTTCTGACAAATGGGATTCTAACATCTACCCTCAGATCGATATTCAAGCTAATCTCACAAACTTAAGTAAACATCTCACCAAATGGAATAAGAATGTTTTCGGCAATATTGAAAACGACATTAATAAGATAGTGGCTAGTTTGCAGGAATGTAAATGCAACAAAGAATATATTGGCCTTAGTATGAGGCTCGAGGAGCTTTACAAACTGCAAGAGAGTATGTGGAAGGAAAAATCGCGTAATAATTTCATTACGCTGGGAGACAAAAACACTAAATATTTCCATTCTCAAGCGATTCAAAGAAACCGGAACAATCGTATCCTGGCCATTAAGGACAATATTGGGAGTTGGCAGGAAAACGTTAATGACATCCAAACCATATTCTCTTCTCACCTTTTAAACATTAGTACACTAACAATACTAGTATGAATAATCAGATTAGTGACCTTTTCCAGTCATCCATTTCAGATATTCAGAATCTTGAGCTGACGAGAACCCCAGATAGGACGGAGATTGATGGAGCCATTAATTGGTTAAAGAAAGAGGCAGCCCCAGGTCCCGATGGCTTCCCCCCTTTCTTTTTTCAGGTCAAACTGGGATACGATCAACCAGGGGTCTGTTTGATAGGCAATTTTCTCGGAGAAAAGGGAAACTTTTTCCCAAACAATGATATTTTTAGGTGTTTGGTTGCCAGTTTAGAGAAAGTGTAAGATGCCCTCACGTGACCTTCTTTTTCTCATATTTCCCCAAAAACAGGGAATCTCTTGACCCATCTTTTATTAGAGAAATATTTTCTCCTAACACGTCTCTTCTGCCAACAACCTACTATTAAACCCTTCTGCCATTTTCAACAAAAGAAATTAAAGAGAACAAAAGACAAATAATCTCTTCATGTTATCAGTCTATATTGATTAATTTTGGTGATATGAAATCAATCTTCATTGATCAATCGCCATGAATGAATCAATTGACATGAATGAATCAAATGTCGTGAATCAATTTCCATGAATGAATCAATTGCCATGAATCAATTCTAGATATATATAGAGTAGGAGCCTATGTAGAAAGTTGTCTGATGAAGTTGGTGATGTGAGTTCATATTTGTTTCACCAAAATAAGTTGAATGGGGCATTCTCTTCTCCTCCTCCCTCTCTCTCTCTCTCTGTAAGTATTTATTTTGAGTATTGAATTCTTATGATTCTGTGTTACATCGGATATACAACTAGAATCATTTATAAAAATGGAAGTTTAAGGTGAATCTAAGTATTAATCTTTGATGATGCTATGTTTGATCTTGATCATTCCCCTCAAAATGATTATCATCAAAGATTAATAATAGTGGGAAAACCTTCAGCTTTTGTTTATAGAGAAGATGATGAAAAAAGAAAAGAAGAAAGGTTCAATCGATTTCAAACAATTTGAGGTTCAATCATAAGTATTCAGAATTTGTGATGCCCATAAACCCATGTGCATATTGTTTTCCAAAATCTTACTAGGTTGAATTGATACTCTGTTTATCTGAACCATTTAGAGCTCCAAATCATCAATGGAGGTCATTACTGTTCAACCAATGAAGAAAAACAGATGAGGACCCAGGCCAAGACGTTCTCAATATTAAAGAGGTCTTAAATTTTATGGAAGAATAGGTTGTTAAGAGTCTGGCACACTTGGTCTCTCTTTGGATAAATGGGAGAACCCTTCCTATACTTTTGCATCACTTACATACATCTTACAAGCAAAATGGGAATAATTCTTTTGTGAACAAAACGGTAGAAATTGCAAAAATTAGAAAGTTGGAATTTCTTTTTACCTTAACGAACCAAACAGTAAAAAATTTGAAAATATTAATGGAGAAAATGATTCTCGAAGAAAATGTTTCTCGGAGTAAATATTTCCCTATTTTTTTTCTTTTCCACCCATTGCTATCAAACACAACCCAGGATATCTACATGATGGTTACCAATTTCTTTTGTACATCTCATCTTCCCTCAGACACTAATCACACGAATATTTGTCTCATCCCCAAAACTACTTCACCTCAAACGCCGGCAGACTATCGTCCTATTAGTCTACTTAACACTACATACAAAATTATCACAAAAATCCTTGCTGATAGATTCAAAAAAACGCTAACCAATATAATATCCCCTTTTCAATCTGCATATGTTCCAGGTAGGCAGATATCAGACAACATCATCATGGCGCAGGAGATTATCCACTCTTTTAAAAAGTTGAAAGGACACAAAGGATACTTCGGCCTCAAATTAGACATGTCTAAAGCGTTCGATAGAATCGAATGGAATTTCCTGGAAGAACTCATGAGGAAATTGGGCTATGCCGATCATTGGATCAATGTGATCAACGCTTGCATATCAACCTCTTCCATGGCGGTTCTCATTAATGGTAGGCAAGGTCTAAAGTTCTATCCCAGCAGGGGTATTAGACAAGGAGATCCCCTCCCACCATTCCTCTTCACTACTGCGATGGAAGGTCTCAGCAGGCTCATCTCCTCTAAAGTAGGTACTACTTCCTTTCAAGGCTACCCGACCAGCAACCCTGAGCTGGAAATTACTCATCTATTATTTGCAGATGACTGCATCATTTTTGGTAGAAACTCTTTGGATAATATTTACAATCTTAAAAACCTCCTACGAATCTTTTGTGAATCATCCGGGCAAATGATTAATTATAGTAAAACTAATATTTTCTTCTCCAAGAATTCTCACCCTAAGTTCAAAAGGATGATTACTAGATCTCTCAAAGTCAAATATGCTTCCGCTTTGGAGAAATACTTGGGTGCACAGTTATTCATAGGGGCAACCAAAACGAAAGTTTTCAACGAACTGATAGAGCAGATCAACAAAAAACTCAACAAATGGAATCACTCATTCCTTTCTCAGGCAGGGCGTAGGGTGGTGATATCTTCTGTGGCGGCAGCCGTACCTCGATACCAGATGCAATGCTTTGCACTCCCTAAAGGTGTAAGTAAATGCATAATGACTGTTCAAAAGTCATTCTGGTGGGGTAAGTCTAAAGGTATTTGTACTAAGGCCTGGACCTCTATCTGTCTTCCTAAAAAAGAAGGAGGTCTGGGATTACACCTTCCGGAATTAGATAATAAAGCTTTTCTCAGTAAACTCGTGTGGAGATTACGCACTGAACCAAAAGCAGCATGGGTACAGCTGTTAAAAGCCAAATATTATCCCACTACGGATACTCCTGGTCGTGTCAAATCTAACCATTCTTGGATATGGAAAAATATTAACAAATTTAATGATCAAGTGCATGATCTTGCATGCTGGGAAACGCATTCGGGAATAGATATCAATATTTGGAAGGACAAATGGATACCAACTCTAAATTCTCCACCGCCTAATAATTTCAACTCAAACCTCCTTAAGGTTTCCCAACTCATTACGAATGATAACTGGAATGAGAACATTTTAATGGAAACGTTTGATGCGAATACTAGAAACCTGATTAAATCTATTCCCATTGATAGTAATGGGAAGGATCAAATCAGATGGCAATTAACTAACTCAGGAAAATTCACAGTCAAGTCTATGTATTACCATCTGAGAAATAGCATTATCTCTAGCCCTGCCACCAACTATAATTGGAGTTTCATTTGGGTGATTCCCACCATTCCACGAATCCAACTCTTCATATGGAAAATTTGCACTAAAGCATTACCAGTTAAAAGTCGGATTGGTAAGTACATTGGTAATTATCTTATGTGTACAAAATGTTCAGTGCCGGAAACCATGGAGCATGCACTACTACACTGCCCGATGGCAAAGAACATCTGGTTCTACTTTAATGTTATTTCGGAAAACATCAGATCAATAATAGAATGGATCTTCTCTTGGCAAGATTCGACACAGATAAACACTACAGCTAATGGCACTCACTTTGCAACGATTTTATGGAATATATGGAAAATGAGATGTGATAATTGCTTCCAAAATACCATTACAGATCCTAAAACAGTTATAACTAATATCAAAAGTTTCCCGGAAAAATCTGCGGAAAAGAACAAGATAAGCAATCCTAAAGATACTAAATGGAAACCTCCGATAGACCCCCTACGTCAAAATCAACGTTGACGCCTCTTTCATCTCATTGATAGAAAATACTGGAGTCGGTCTTATAGTTCATAATGCGGATTCCAAGTTTATGGGAGCGCCCGCGTCCTTGGAAAGAGCGAGGAATAGTGAAGAAGGTGAAGCTGTAGCCATATTACAAGGTCTCATCTTGGCTGAAAAGAATAATTATAGAAGTATAATGATAGAGAGCGATAATATCAACCTGATCAAACATCTCAAAGATCAGAGGAATACCATTTATTGGTACTCTAAAATCCATATTAAGAAGATCAGAGAAGCTAAAAGTAGATTGGATAGTTTTCACTTCAGTTACACTAATAGACTTCTGAATGATCAAGCAGACAAACTTGCTAAATGGGCGAGGCAGCAGAAGAGTTCGAAGTCTTGGAAAGTTGTTCCTTCTATTTTAATTAAGAAGTATTGTAATAGTGTACTTATTTAAGTTTTTATGAATGAAGTTCTTAACAAAAAAAAAAACACTTTTTCTAAAATAATTTTTGTTCTTCAATACAAGGAGATCACTCGATGAGTGAATGCAATAGCTTTTTTTTAAGGCCTAATTTTAAAACCAACAATTATTCTTCAATATTAGGATAGAAATTAATTCTTGTTAAAGACAGAACATCATATATAATAAACTAACTAAATAAATTAGAATAAAATAAAATAAAATAAACCATCATAGAATTAAGGAAAAGAGAAATCTATTACCTATTTGTAGAGGTTAGAGAGAGAACGGTTAGAGTTTAGATTGGAATAACCCACGACAAATTGAGAAGAAGAGAATAGCTATAATTATGGAGAGAGAAGCAAATATTTAGAGAGCTAGAAGGAAAAAATGTGAACAATGGGGTTTGAAAAAGTTGTATGTTTGTAGAATTAGGTTAGACTGGGGGTGGGAATCGGGTGAGAATCGGGCGGGTTTGGTCGGGCTCGGATTCTTCCTTCGCGGGTACGGGCGGGTCGAGTTCGATGGTGTAGTGTCCATTCAGGTTATGGGGCAAATCGAGCCTGACATTTTTTAAGAATTGGGTGCCCATAGCCCGCTAGAAATCTCGGGCCACTCGGCTATCGGGCTCCTTGAAGCAAAAATTTCTAGGGTTTCCTTTTCAAAATTTAAGCTCTTAGCAATTCTGGGAGAGAATCAATTTATTGATGAACAAATCCGCAATGTAAATGAACAAATCTATTAATGTATAAACAGATCTATTCATAATTTCATCAGATCTGTTAGTAATTGGCTTCAACTTCATGAAGAAGTGATAATACAGGTATTTAATAGGGAAAAAGATAGAGAAAGAAGCCAAAAAAGCATAAAGAAAAACAAATCTTTTAATGATATAAATAGATCTTTTCATGAATTTATCAGATCTGTTAGTAAGTTGGTTCCTACTTCATAGAGAAAGTGATAATACATGAAAAAGGATAGAAGAAGAAACAAAAAATGTTAGAAGTGACTCGAATAAGGATCGGTATCGAACCCGGTTTACGAACTGCAAACCCGAATTTTGGACCCGTTAGCGGAGCTGATTGTTGAGACAGGGCTGGTATGCGAAGTAGTGCTTCGAGGCAGAGCTGGAATGCGAAGCTAGGTTTATGTCGGTTATTAGTATTAGCGTATCCGTGTATAATGTCGGTTGTAGAGAGTCGGTGAGGCGGTGGGAGTAGGGTTCAGTGGCTATATAATCTAAACCCTAAGGAGATATCAGTAGCACAATCTCACAAATCTCTTGTTTAAACTTGTTTGCTTATCATAGTGGAAATCATCGCGCCGTTATCGCCGTGAAGTAGGTCTCACCAACCGAACCACGTAAATCTCTGTGTTCTGTTCTTGATTGTTCTTTACTATTCCTATTGCTTATCTTAGATTACTCATATTGATCACATTAAACCCCCATTGGCATAACAAAATACATAAATACAAATACTTCTCTACAAGAACATAAAGATTAAAACTAAAGAAGTTGGTTCCTTTATCTTCTCGTTGCTAAAACTTCATCTCTTTAGGTTAAAGTCGACGTAGAACATGGAAGAACCTGAAGGGGAGGAATGCTTCATCTTGCTAGCACTTCATCTCATCTCGTTTTTTCTCTCTCTCTTGAAGGATATATCCGTTCGGTCTGAAGGAGATGTCCTTCCAAAGGAGTGTCCTTCGACCAAGATGGCAATGCGATCAATTTATCAGTTAGGATAAAGATGAATCAAGTCTGCAAATCATCCAGTCCGGTCCAATTACGGGTCGTAGTGCTTTGCTATAAGCCAACTACGATTGTCGAATCAATTCGGTGATTCGCGGTTAACATAAACCGGATCCTACAACGGGTTACACATAAGAGTGATAACTTGATCGGAGAGGTTGACCAGATATAAAGTGGCAAATAAGTGGATTGCATCCATTAATGCTTCATAGTTAATTCCTCACTGTTTCTCTCTCTCTCTATTCAACAATCTCTTTCTCTCTCTATTAATCTCTCTTTTCTCTCACAAAAAAAGAAAAGATTACAGAGAATAAAGCAATTGATAAAAGAGGATGGTGCTCTCTGTTACTTCTTAGCCGTATGGAGATTAACTGCTCTTTCTCTCTCTCTATAACTCTATCTCTCTCCTCTAAAGATTATAGCAATGAAGCTCAAGAGAAGAAGAGATTGAGATGTTGTTGTCCTCTGTCCCTCTAAAACCGAGATGCCCTTATGATGCTTTATGTCTCTGTATTTACAAGAGAAAAAAAAGAAAAGAAAACCAGTCCTCTGATTCCAGTTATCTCTCTAAAACTCTCTGTTTTCTGGGAAGATTCTCTGAAATTTCTCTTTATCATCTATCCCGTGAGACCATATATCCAATTGAAATCTCCTTTAATCCGTTTCTCTCTCTACAGCTGGAGCCGAGATCTTTCTTGATTTCTCTCTCCCTGTAGTATCAATCATTCGAACCTATCTCTCTTTCTCTCGGTTATCTCTCTCTCTCTACAACTATATTATCTTCACATCTTACCTTCTTCAATGTATCCTCTCTCTCTTACTGTTAAAAAAGAGAAGAAAATATCTCTCTCTATATTCTTAAGATCATCTCTTTTCAGTTTCTCTCTCACCACATTATGTTCCTTCTTTCCCTTTTCTTTCTCATTCAAATAAGGGATCCCTACAAATAATATAAGTTGAGAAAAGAAAGAAACAGATTATGGGAACTAATCGGGTGTAGATAGCTGGCCGTCTAGAGGATGTTGTGGTGCTTCGCGGTCGAGTGAAGATTTGACGGCATAACACCTTTAGATGAAGACATGTGTGCGGAGATCATCTCGACTGTTCAATCTGGTTGGACGCGCAAATAAGAACAGTAGACCCGAGACGAAACCGAAGTTGTACCGAAATTTCGAATGAAAGTTCGGATTTGTGCCACCTGTTATTGAAAGATGTATGTTGACCTTATTTTGACCCGAACTTTGACTTGTTATAATTTTCGCACCTGGACTCCGATTTCACTTATGTTTTCACCCACGAGTTCGTCTTGGACTATACTTTTCACTAGAGCACTAATGTTCACCAAAATAACCAGAATCTCCAAATGACCAAAATGCCCTTTTATGTGTCTTTCTCTCGTTTTTATCTGTTTTTTGTGCTTAATTCCTTAGAAGACACCTGAGTAAGAGAAACAACCAATTCATCAGAGTAAAGGTTCAAAACAGACTAACTAGGCCAAATTAAGAGATTCAGATGGGACATTTTTATGTCTCATCAGTGTCTCAAGTAGAGGAGCTACACATGAAGTTCTCGATCTCCACACGGGATTGGAATGGTTCGAGGGAAAAACACGATAAAGGTATTTATTTCCTCTTTCTAGTTCATTGTTTAGTTCATGCATAAAACGATCCTGGTAATCTAGTGTTAACATATATGTATGCTGAGATTCCGCTTAGAACACTTGATAGTGTATTAGATACACCCTAACCCTACAGTGGCATCACGAGCCGATTGCATGAAACTAACTTTGACTAGTCGAATTAGATTCGAACTTGATTGATTAGATACTTTTATGTTTGACATGAAATTGATTAGTTTAGACCTAATCGGAAAGAAAGAAATCGAATTTTGAAAAAGATTTTCGAAAAGACGATTGAAAAAGGGTTGAAATTTTTGAAAAAAGTTTTCAACAGGTGTTGTTTTTGATGGATTTCAATCAAAAACAGCAGCTGAACATTGAAGGAACAGCGGAAAATCAAGAAAAAAGCAAGAAAAAAGGAGGAAGAAGGGTTCTGTCCGGGCCGGACTGGCCGGGACGCGTGCGCCAGGACGCTTCCCAGCTCGAGATTATCTCGGACGCGTCCCAGTCCGACTCGAACTGGGAAGTCCGAGAACATCTCGGAAGGTCGCGTCATCAGACGCGACCTACGAGAACTCCAGACGCATCTCGGATTGATCCGAGACGCGACTTTTTAGGCTCTTCCAGACGCGTCTAGAAGACGCGTCTGGGGAGACCTAGGCCGTCTAGGACTAGGAGTCCGAGACCACCAAGGACGCGTCCGACACGTCACGTGCATCTCGGATGCAATCCGAGATACGATAAACTTGGGCGGACGCGTCTAGACGCGTCTGTGACCAGAACATGCGTCTGGATGCGTCCACCCGAGGGACATGGCACGACTCAGAACGTGCTGAGCCGGGTCCGGCTAGGGTCCGGACCTTTACTTTGACCTATCATGGTTCAGTCTTTGACTGGTCAAAAGTCCCTTGACCAAGTTTGACCTGGATTTTCAGAGTTTGACTCGGGCACTTTTGGGCCTTAATCCGAGTGGGAGTTTTAGTCTGTTGTTCATCCGACCTCAACCTTAATTTTTTCCGAAATTGACCCGGATTATGCGATAATCCAAACGGAGTTTTTCCTTAAAGAGATTTTGAAAATCATTAAGGAAGAAACGTGACATAAATTAGTCCGTATTTTACGAAAATAGGCTTAGAATCCATGTTAGACATTGGAATGTCACAATTTCCCACGAATAGCTATACGAGAAATAGCGAACCTAGAAACGAATCCAGGATACATACTTTATCTTATATGATTGTCATATTTCTGAATGTATGTATATATATGTGTGTGATTGCGTAGATAAGTATACCTTTAGATAGGTAAACGCTTCTTGTTCTCAGCACAAGTGCGATGTGCCCGAATAATATTTGGAGTATAGGGTCTTAAGAAGCCATTGACGAATCGAATGATGAGATCATGATTCGAGTGGGAGTACTCAATGGTGGTTCAAGGATATGAATCCAAACGAACCTTAGGCGAACAAGAAATAACCTAAAAGATGAGATCTTTTAGGAATAATACTAAGATTTAAGAAATCTTTACGCAAACCCACATAAATCTTTTCGTAATAAATCACAATTAATTATGCTAGAGTTCTCGGTAACGTAACTTGATAAATTACGTAAAAGTCCCCAAAAAGAATTTTGAGTAACGCCTACCCAGATTAAGACACCTGTTGATCCCTTGTTCATCGATGGTGGGTCGGCCTTCGCAGAGTGTCATCTTTTACCTCGAGACAATACGGGTAGATCTATAGAAGAGGTCTACATGTCTAAATGGTTATTTTCAACGAGTCAGCAAAAGGGTTTTGGATTTCGAGGCAAAAGGATGAATTCAACACATAAGTGTTATTCATCAACCAAGAGTCATAGGAGTATGATCAGCAAAGAGTTTGCTCACCCAGGAGGACGGAGTTAAGGGCAGTGCCCTAGTACGCTTAGCTCCGTAGGAATGGGATCTTGGAATCATATTATTCAACAGGGGACGATTTTGAATAATGTGGCAAAAACTGTGTTTTTGCAATGTTAATAAGTTTTAGGATTTTGCTTAATGTAGAGTATATATGACAAATAGAAAAATAGTTTTCCAACCTTCGTTCATTCCTTCAAAAGGAATTAAACGAAATTTATTTTCACGATCGGTAAAGAATCCGAGAAACGCTCTCGAATTCGTAACAAAGGAAACGTCCGAGATATCCCATTCCCGATGTTCACTACCACTTCAAACGACGTAGGATACGATTGTCCACAAATTCTTTTGTGTGAATTTCCATAAAGTTTTTCTCTCTCGTAGGGATTAATGTTATGGATGCTAGCACAACCATTCAACAATCTGAGGAAAAGTTCTACTAGATGTTGTTAATGGAGAGGTTGGTCCCTCTAAGAAAGTCGTCTTGAAAAGAACATCGAGGAACATTGAGTCTAAGAAGCATGTTCTTAAGATTCTGTTACCAAAGGAATATAAGAAAAGTTATTATGATTCAAAAGGTTAAAGGGTCAACGTAAAGGTTTCTAAATTAATGGCTAGGACATTAAAGGAAACTACCCTAAGTACCTGGAAGACGAAGAAACGGAATTGGGAATTTCGGTTCTTAGATCCTTGTTAACAAAGATAATCTAGCAAGTTTTGTAGATTCCCTTCGTGGAAATAACATACTTGACTAAAAGAGAAAAAGGTCCAAGAGGGAGCAGAAGCAAGTAATTGCTCTGGATGCTGAATTGGATCAAAGTCTTCTTTTAGACACTGATCTAGGTAGAACTTAATAAGCGTTATTATGTTCTTCTAGAAACATCGAATGTTTTAAATCAGTGCTAGATTGACAAAGTCGGTTATGGGAGAACTTAAACGTTAACAATGATACAATAGGCTATAATCAAAGGATTCAAACCGGTCAACTCCGTTTTGTCATCGCGTCTGATTGACATAAAACACATGAAGAAGATCCAATGGTATGGACTTCCAAGTTTAATGATTTTGAATCATACGACACATGTGAATTTTGCTCAAAAGGACTACATGACGAAGTCACCTTTTTAAAGGAAGTTATGACTAGTGAACTGATAGTCTTCATACATATGGATGTGTGTAAAACTATTGATACACTAACGAGAGTTAACCCGAATCCATTTGACAAAAATATGAGTCACACGATTAGATCGAGATAATGAATATTTGGAGTCAGAAATTTGATAACCATCAAAAGAAGATGAGAAATAGTTTCTCACCTTGCTCCACAAACACATCATATGGGTGATGAGTCCAGTGGGAGTAATCGAACATGCTAGATTGGTAATCAAACATGAATCGATCAATGATGGGTTTAAGCCAATCTTCCGAACACTTTCTGGGATACATTCTCAAACACGGTCGTTCATCCTAACTAACCACATTCCGTCAAATAGCTGAAAAGACACCATAAGAGTATGGGTTTGGAATGGTTCCAAAAGTGGTCTTTTCTTAAGGTCTAAAGATATGAAACGTAAATGGCTTCCGAGAACCAAGTTTGCATATCAAGAAAGAATATTTCTCTATGGGATAAAGGAATATTGGGGATTCTTTCACAAGCCAGAGAACAAGGTGGTTGTTGCTCGTGGTGGTGTCTTCCTTGGAATAAGAATTATTTCAAGAAGACAAGTGGGAGAAATAATAGATATTCTGAGCAACAAACTGACACTGATCAGATATTGCGGTTCCTATCTGTTCTTAGCCGATAGATATGGAAATAGAGGAGGAGATAGAAGATCTCGGAGATCCATCCGCATAAGTCGAATTAGATTCGCATGAGAGCCCTCAAAAGGTTGAGAACGTCTCAAAGTTGCTCAAACCCCTTACCGACCTTAAAAGCTCATAATCTGTCTCAGAGGATGGAGATCCTACTGAAGAAGATTATAAGCTAGCTATAACGGAATCACTCCGAAACATGGCTTGGAGCCATAAGATCAGAATGGAATCCATGTCTAAAATCAAGTTTGGAACTTGGTCTGTTTTGCTTAAAGGAATGGTTCCTGTTAAGTACAAATAGGTTTTTCAAAGTGAAAAACAGACAAGGATGGAAACATTGGTGTTTCCCAGAGCATGACTTAGAAAGAAGGGAGCAAATTTCTTGGTATGGACCAGGAAAGACCAACCCTCGTGTCACAATGCTCAAGACCATGATGATCCACTACTAGCTAAAGAATGTGTACATGACACACTCCGAAGGAAGTTAACTCTTCTAAAAGGCTGGTGAAAATTACAAGCCTCAAAATCCATCGAGGGATTAAAAGCGAGCAAGTAGGAGTCAGAATCTTCGATTTAGCAAAGTAATCAAGAGTTGGTTTCTTTGGGAATGAAGAGAAATCTTGAATTAAAGAAGTTCAAGAAGGTTAGTGGGAGTGACCCAGTTTTCTTTGGTCCGGCATGTAGAAGACATACTAGAGATTGAGAACAACATTCTGATGTTGCAAACAGTTTAGAACTGACTCAATAAAAGGACCACATAAAGGTGAATTGCTTTTGGGCACCAAAGATCTACAGAGATAGATCGAGAAGGTGATAAGACTTGTTCAAGAAAAGGTCTTGAAAAGTCCAATGCGAAACACTCAAACGGAGTATTTCTACCCAAGTCTCATGGCACTTAGCTTAACAAGATTCAGTATCTGAAGGATTCTGATGAGCAAACACGCATGAGAAAAGATGGTTATGCTAAAGGCATAAGATCGGTCATGTAGGACATGATCAGCATTCGCCTAAACGTCGCAAAATACTTGGAGTATTTATAGTCGTCACCAATCAAATCTAGATGAGCTGATCTGGATCACATAATGCACTTGAGAAGAACTTGGGGAGATCTTGGTATGAAAATAAACGGTTGAAAAGTCATATGTTGCAAACTTCTAGAATAAGATGACAATCTTGACATGGAAGAACAGTAAGCTGGAAGGGTTCCAGGCAGAGATTGTTGCAAACTTTACACATAAAAGAAAGTAGTTAAAACTTGAGAAGTTTTAATTCAGTATGGAGATACTGAAGATTATCATGGGGATGATAACAAAGCAAGATCCACATAGATTAGATCTACTAAACTAAACTGTCACCTAAGACTAAATATGGAAGTGATTCCAGGGTCATAGGCATAAAGCTTTCCTGAAAAGCTTAGACTGGTAAACTTGAGGGTGTAAGGAGTTACACGGAAAGGCTCAAGATTTACAAACTCTTATTGTCAGAAATAATTTAATTATTTCGTCGTTAAATCGTGGTTTAGTATTTAACCGACAGTCCAAAAAAGTGAAGCATTCCAAGTAGGTTTATCAGATGCGTGATTTGGTAAATGAAACCCTACTAAGTGAATTTGGAATAGATTCATTATTAACTCCCTAGTCCAGGTCATTGCATGGACAACAATGACTCATGAAGACTAGCATGTGAGATTGACTGATAGCGTTGTTTCAAGGGCTATAGGAATATAGTATTCAAGTCAATTACATGGGTGTATGATTAGGGAATATACACTGGATAACCCAAACATGAGAGTTCTTCAAGGAGTTGAAAAACATCATGAACACTCATAGGCAAGATTGGAGAGATTCCTTAAACATGAGTACTCCACTCATCTTCTATAAGGAATGTCGAACTTTGGCATCGTTAAACGCCGCACCGTAAAAGGAGGTTATAAAGGCGGATTGCTGGGGGAGACAGGATAGATATGAAGTTAAGTGGGAGTACAAGAGTGGATTATGTCCTCCTTACTAGGTTAAGAATAGTATCTCAAGGCCACTTGAGGAGGAGAAGCAACTCGAAAATGTGTGGCCACACTCTAATGGATTCAAAGTTAATCATTAGCTTTGCAGTTGTTCTCCAGATCAAGAAAGTCTGAAAAGATATGACGTATCAGATGAGATACGAAGTGACATGGGAATCGAGCATTGCACTTGTTCTAAGGACAAGTGTGAGACTGAAGGATATATCCGTTCGGTCTGAAGGAGATGTCCTTCCGAAGGAGTGTCCTTCCGAAGGAGTGTCCTTCGACCAAGATGGCAATACGATCAATTTGTCAGTGAGGATAAAGATGAATCAAGTCTGAAGATCATCCAGTCCGGTCCAATTAGGGGTCGTAGTGCTTTTCTAGAAGCCAACTACGATCGTCGAATCAATTTGGTGATTCGCGGCTAACATAGACCGGATCCTACAACGGGTTACACATAAGAGTGATAACTTGATCGGAGAGGTTGACTAGATATAAAGTGGCAAATAAGTGGATTGGATCCATTATTTAAGGCCAAACAGTGTTCGGAGGAGTCCGGACATGTATACATAACCCCGGGCTAAAAAGGGGGCCCGGGGTGCCCATAAAGGGGTCGGCCATGTGATGGCCGCCCTTAGGAAGGGGGCCCGGCCAGCACATGGCCGGCTAGAGCCCTCAAGTGGGCCGACCATAAAGCCCATAGAGGCTTATTATGGCCGGCCACACTAAAACCCTAAAAGGGTGGCTTTATGGGATATGTCTTGAAGGAGATATTTTAGGAATCCTAATTTGGGTCAAATACCTTCTCTAGGTTCCTAAATAGACCTCCTTAGAGCAAGTCCAGCCCCAGCCCGGTTGAGGCCATAATTTTGAAATTATGGCCTCAGCCACCCGCTCCAAGCCCAGCCGCTTGGAGCGGAGGCTGGGGCTCCTCCTTCAGTCGCCCCTAATGTTAGGGGCGACTGAAGGCTCCCCAACATGACCGTTGGGGAGTTCCAACGGTCATGTTGGAGTGATCTTAGCCGTTGGATAAAATCCAACGGCTAGGATCTTCTCCCATTTATTTTTTTTTATTTTTTTTAATGTAAATAATAAATTTGTAATTTTAATTAGTTTGAATTCTTTTTAAAATTCTAGAAAAACTTAAATATTAATAATTAAAATACAACCAACCAAATGTCGGTCCCCGAATAATTTTTCAACCTTGGAAAAAAAAATATTATTTCGAAAATAGTTCAAACACGTGTTTTATATATACATAAAATCACACATGTTTTTCGCACACCGACTAAAAGTCCACACACGCGTCTCCCACATGAACAAATTTACGGCCCCAAGAGAGGCTGGGGCTGGAGCTGAATTTTAGAGGCTGAGCTGAGGCCAAAAGTTTTGGGTAAATTGGTTTTTTCGGCCTATGACAGGCTGGGATTGGACTTGCTCTTAGACATAATTATGGGTGCTTAAGAGATGTACAAGTTTTGGGAAAACTTTGAGGGAATTTTTTAGGAGAGAAAATTACACATCTCTCTCTCTCTCTCTCAATATATAACTAACGGAGAAAGAGGAAGTTAGAGAGAACTTCAGTTCTATCAATCTAGTCAAGAAGAAGAGTTCTTCTCCACCTTCTATTAAGTCCTAGCAGACATTAAAGAATGGAGATCACGTTAACCAACTAGGTGTCTCAAGTAGAGGAACTACACATGAAGCTCTCGATCGTCACACGTGATTGGAATGGTTCGAGGGAAAAAAGCGATAAAGGTATTTATTTCCTCTTTCTAGTTCATTATTTAGTTCATGCATAAAACGATCCTAGTAATCTAGTGTTAACATATATGTATCTTGAGATTCCGCTTAGAACACTAGATAGTGTATTAGATACACCCATAACCCTACTACAGTGGCATCACGAGCCGGTTGCATGAAACTAACTTTGACTAGTCGAATTAGATTCGAACTTGATTGATTAGATAATTTTATGTTTGACCTGAAATTGATTAATTTAGACCTAATCGGATAGAAAGAAATCAAATTTTGAAAAAGGTTTTCGAAAAGACGATTGAAAAAGGGTTGAAATTTTGAAAAAAGTTTTCAAAAGGTGCTGTTTTTGATGGATTTCCATAAAAAACAGCAGCTGAACATAGAAGGAACAGCGGAAAATCGAGAAAAACAGCAAGAAAAAAGGAGGAAGAAGGGTTCTGTCCCGGGCCGGACTGGCCTAGACGCGTCCGGGCAGTCGCGTGCGCCAGGACGCTTCCTAGTCCGAGAACATCTCGGAAGGTCGCGTCATCAGACGCGACCTACAAAAACTCCAGACGCGTCTCGGATTGATCCGAGACGCGACTTTCTCGGCTCTTCCAGACGCGTCTGGGGAGACCTAGGCCGTATCGGACGCGTCTCGGCTCTTCCAGATGCGACAAACTTGGGCGGACGCGTCTGTGACCAGAAGATGCGTTTGGACGCGTCCATGGTCTAGGGGACGCGTCTGGCCTAGGGCTAGGACGCGTCCACCCGAGGGACATGGTAAGGCTCGGAACGTGCCGAGCCGGGTCCGACAAGGGTTCGGACCTTGACTTTGACCTATCATGGTTCAGTCTTTGAGTGGTCAAAAGTCCCTTGACCAAGTTTGACCCGCATTTTCAGAGTTTGACTCGGGCACTTTTGGGCCTTAATCCGAGTGCGAGTTTTAGTCTGTTCTTCATCCGACCTCAACCTTAATTTTTTCCGAAAATTGACCCGGATTATGCGATAATCCAAACGGAGTTTTTCCTTAAAGAGATTTTGGAAATCATTAAAGAAGAAACATGGCATAAATTAGTCCGTATTTTACGAAAATAGGCTTAGAATCCATGTTAGACATTGGAATGTCACAATTTCCCACGAATAGCTATACGAGAAATAGCGAACCTAGAAACGAATCCAGGATATATAGTTTATCTTATATGTCACAATTTCCCCACGGTTTTTTTTTTTTTTTTTGTTGAACTAGCTTTCATAGATTAAATAACAACGTTATTACAATATTTATTAACTAACATACAAGGTACATTCTTCCACTCTTTGCTCGCGTTTTTCTTCCTTGCCCATTTAGCTAATCTGTCTGCGCTGGAATTGAGTTCTCTTTTCGTGTACTTGAATTTCACCACTTCGAATTCTTTTCTGCTTTCTCGAATTTTCCGGATGTGGATTAAAGATTGCCATTGTAACGTGTGATTTTGATTGTGAAGATGTTTGATGAGGTTGATATTGTCGCTTTCTACAATTATATTCTTGAGTTGATTAGCTTTCGCCCATTCGAGGCCGAGTAAGATTGCCATCGCCTCTCCTTCTTCACTGTTTCTGGCTCTAGTGGATTTTACTTTCGCTCCTATGAATTTCGATTCTGCATTGTGTACAATCAAGCTAATGCCCACATTGGATGTTATATTAGTAAAAGATGCATCAACATTCACCTTAATAAAATTCTGGGGTGGGGGTTGCCATTTCTCACTAGGATTATGTTTGATTTTCTCCTGGTTCATATTGATTTTTGGGAACTTTTCGATCATTCTGATTATTTTATTCAGGTCATTTATTTCATATTTAAAACAGTGGTCGCACCTCACTTTCCATAAAATCCATAAAATGGTCGAAAAGTGAATATTTTCTTTGGTGTAGCAAAGATGAATTTGATTTTCCCAAGAGAAGATCCAGTCAGATATGGATGTAATATTTTCAGATATGATATTGTAGTTAAACCAGATGTTTTTAGCCAAAGCGCAGTGTAAAAGAGCATGTTCAATAGATTCTATACTATTGCAGTTGGGACAAGTGGTATTATTGTCGATGTATTTTCCGATTCTTTCCCTAACAGGGAGAGCTTTGGTGCAGATTTTCCAGATGAACATTTTGATACGTGGAACGGTCGGGAGAGACCAGATGAAATTCCAGTTCTGGTTGTTAGTGTTGTGATTGATGTTATTATTGCTGAGGTGCTGATACATGGAAGCAACCGTGAATTTACCCGATTTGGTAAGTTTCCATCTGAGCTGGTCCTTACCTTCGCTGTTCACCGGGATAGTTTTGATAATATTCTGAGTATTAACGTCGAAGTTGGCTCTAAGCACTTCATTATTCTAGTTGTTGTTCGAGATAAGTTGAGCTACTTTGGTAAGATCGGAGTGATTGTTGTTCTGAATAGTTCCATTGATTTCAGGGATCCAATTGTCAGTCCAGATGTTAATGTCATTACCCGATTGCACTTCCCAAGTTGATAGATCATCAAGAAGGCTATAGTGCTTTCTGATCGTCTTCCAATTCCAAGAGTGATGAACTTTAGCAGGGCCTGGGGTGTTGGAGTGCGGGAAATTCTTTGCTTTAAGGAGTTTGACCCATATTGCTTCTGGTTCAGTCTTGAGTCGCCAGGCCATCTTAGAAAGGAGAGCTGTATTATCCAGATCTGGCAAATGAAGCCCTAGCCCTCCAAGTTTCTTAGGAGTGTAGATATAAGACCAGGCTTTGGTGCAAATACCTTTCGACTTACCCCACCAGAAATTCCGTTGAACGGCCTTGATGCTTTTGCTTATTCCTTTAGGAATTGCAAAGCACTGCATCTGGTATCGGGGTACGGCCGCCGCTATGGCTGAGATGACCACAGTACGACCAGCTTGGGATAGGAACGAGTGGTTCCATTTATTGAGCTTATTCTTGATGTGCTCCAGGATATCCTTGAATACTTTGGTTTTTTGTGCTCCGATGAACAGTTGGGCTCCCAGGTATTTCTCTGAGGCGGAGACATATTTAACTTTCTGAGTGCGCATAATCAGTCTATTGAACTTAGGGTGTGAATTCTTTGAGTAGAAGATGTTGGATGTAGCATAATTAATCATTTGACCCGAGCTATCACAGAAGTCCTTAAGAATCTTTTTGAGGATGTGGATGTTGTCTATTGTGCCCACAATTTAATTATTTGACTGGGGTTTTTATTCCTCTTCTTTTTCTTGGAGGTGCCTTTAGTTAATTTTAAGTTTGGGGTTCTTTCCACAAGTGAGGCCCAAAGCAGCTGCTTTGGACCTGGGTTGCCCCTACGTTAGAGGTCTAGGTAATGACTATTTAGCCTTTGTTACTGCCATATAGACTAGAGAAAATCTTCCCTCCTTTAGTCAACTACAACCCTTCCTCTATACACAAGAAATGAAAATCATCCAGCAACAATCCCTCTCTAATGCATCTGTGTCTACTGTCTTAGTGGCAAAATAAACTCACCCTAGTCAATCTAAGTACTCAAATAAAAAACTCAATCCCGTTAACCTTATGTGCCGAGAGGTGGATACCGAGGAGGACGTACTGACTCAAGAGACCGAGGAAGAGGTCGTTCGATCTATCAAAACTAGTCAGGTATATATCATAATCGCTATTCACCAAACTAGAACTCCATTCTTGGCAGGCTAAATCAGCAAGTTGTTTGTCAAATCTGTGGGAGTCCGGCACACACAGCCTACTATTGTAATCACCGGGATGATCATTCATACCAACCAAATGATGTCCCTCAATATTTCACTGCGTACCAACCAAGTGAGATCTCGGTTAATCCAAATTACTATGCCGACTCGGGAACCTCTAACCACATGACGGACGATGCTTCGACTATGATTAATCGAGGTCCATATCATGGCCATGATCAAGTCTCAATTGGTAACGATACCCTTCTTCCAGTAACAAACATTAGTGATGTAAAACTTGGGTCTTCCTCTTCACCAATTATGTTAAAGAATGTGCTTCATGTGCCTTCTATATCTAAAAATTTATTGTCTGTTTCTCAATTAACTAATGATCTTGATTGCTATGTTCTATTTGACCGGGCTCATTTCTTTGTGCAGGACCCGACGAACGGGGAAGCTGGTCCTTCAAGGTCTTAAAAAGAGGGGACTCTATCAGTGTTCGGGGAAGGCATTTCGTGATTTCAATAAAACTATTAGGTCTTTAAATTCTTGCTACTTTGGTACCAAAACAAAAAGCAATTTTTGGCATATGCGCCTAGGGCATCCTCATGCTCGTTGTTTCAATCAAATTATGTCTAATAAAATTATTTCCATTCCAGATGAATCGGTTTCAAAGAACATATATGAAAGTTGTGTGTTATCTAAGCACCACCGTCTTCTCTATTTAAGTTCAAAGTTATTCAACAGTTCTTCCTCTTTCTATCATTCATTCGAATCTATGGGGGCCCTCTCCGCTTTCATCTTTACTTGGTTATCGCTACTTTTTGCTCTTTGTCGATGAAAAAACTCGTTTCTCTTGGCTTTATTTCCTAAAAGAAAAATCTGAAGTATTTCAATGTTCTAACCTTTTTAAGTCCTTTGTTCAACGAAAAATTTAAATATTTCAAAGTGATGGTGGGGGTGAATATTCGCCTTATTCTTTTAGTACTTTTGTTTCCGAAAGTGGACTTTCACATCAGTTTTCATGTCCCCACACCCCACAACAAAACGGGATGGCTGAAAGAAAAATTCGACATACTGTCAAAACTGGTTTGGCTTTATTGCATCAAAGTCACCTTCCGAAATTATTTTGGGCTGATGCATTTCATACTGCAACATACTTGACAAATAGATTAATGTCTCCAATTTTGAAAAATCAGACGCCATTTTCTTTATTATATGACCAACAACCTAACTATGAATTTTTGAAAGTATTCGGTTGCCGCTGTTACCCACTTTTGACTCCATATTGGAAAAATAAGTTGGAATATAAAGTTATCCTTGTGTTTTCGATGGATACAGTGATATCCATAAAGGCTACAAGTGTTTTGATCCGAAAACAGTCGTACTTTTATTTCAAGAGATGTGCTTTTTGACGAAAGTTTAGTTTCATATGCTTTACCCTCGACGCATGATGTCTCTAAAGAAACCAAGGTTGATGATGCACGCAAATGCATCTTCCTAGATTTTAATCCCCCAACCCAACAATAGCCTAATAAAATATCAATGCCCTCATCCTTATAATTGCCTTCTTCTTCTCCAACGTCTTCTTCTTCCGATACTTCGTCTTCGGCTTAGGATAGTGTCATTCCCGACACTGCTGGACCTCCTGAAAACCAGACCGTGGCAGAGATGTCCTCCCTCGTCGGTTCGACCAACACATCACATGACGACCCGGTCAAAGAAAGGTATATCTAAACCTATGGTTATTACTTCTTTTCTTGCATCTAACCACAATATTTCTGCTGCTTTTTTCGATTGTTCCTCCATCGCCAATTCAACCAAGCTCTTTTGCGGAGGTCAGCAAAGTCCTAAGTGGTGTGCAGCAATGAAAGATGAGTTTAATGCTCTCTTGAGAAAAAAGACATGGTCTTTAGTTCCTATGAAGAATGGAATGAATTTGATCGGCAACAATTAGGTATATAGAGTTAAAACAAAGAGTGATCGGAGTGTAGATCGTTTTAAAGCACGTTTGGTGACGACAGGTTATTCTCAGAAATATGGGCTGGATTATGACGAAACCTTCTCTCCGATTGTCAAACCAGTCACAACCCGCCTCATTTTGAGTATTGCAATTACATCTGGGTGGCAAATTAAACAACTAGACGTCAAAAATGCGTTCTTGCATGGTTTTCTTGTTATCGAAGTTTATATGCAGCAACCAGTTGGTTTTGTAGATAAAAAATTTCCGATTCATGTTTGTCGTTTACATAAAGAAATTTATGGTCTTAAACAAGCTCCTCGTTCCTGGTTTACACGATTTACAACATACCTCCAAGAATTGGGTTTTATTTGTTCCAAATCGGATGCATCCCTATTTATCTATCAAACTCCCAATTCGATCATGATCATGTTATTATATGTGGACGATATACTTATTACTGGCTCAGATTCCACCATTTTATCTTCTATAATCTCATGGTTGAATATAGAGTTCGCAATGACAAATTTGGGCGATGTACACAATTTTCTTGGTATGGAATTAAAGAGGACAAAATCTGGCCTTTTTATTACTCAATCAAGGTATACCTTGGACTTGTTAAATAAAATTGATTAATTGTTATCCAAACCAGTATTGACACCAAGTTCATGTGGAAAGAAAATGTCCCAAAATGATGGAGAACCATTTACTGACGTTACACTCTACCGGTCTTTTGTTGGAGCATTGCAATGTTTGTCTCTCACACAGACTGATATCACCTATTCGGTAAATTAGGTTTGCCAATTTATGCAATCTCCGACCGACATACATTTTAGTGCAGTCAAACGAATCTTACGATACTTGAAAGGAATTCTTGGAAGAGGCTTATTTTATTCGTCAAACTCTGGCTTTCAGTTGAATGGTTCGGAAACTCATATTAATGGTTATTCAGATGTTGATTGGGTCGTTGATCTGGACACTAGAAGATCGATTTCAGGTAGTTGTGTTTTCTTAGGAAATCATATGATTTCATGGACTTCTAAAAAGCAGCCAACAGTTTCAAGAAGCAGCACCGAAGCCGAGTATAAGGTAACGGCATTTGCTACTGCTGAAATTGTATGGATTCAGCATTTGCTTAAAGATAATGGAGTTTTTCTAAAATTTCCGCCGATGATTTATTGTGACAATATTAGTGCCACATACATGGCTCATAATCCAATACTTCACTCCCGCACAAAACACATTGATCTAGATTATCATTTTATACGAGAGCGAGTAAATCGTGGGTCTTTACGTGTGGAATTTGTTTCAACTAAAGACCAAATTTCGGATATTTCCACCAAGGGACTGGTTAAGGCATGACATCAATTCCTATGCTCCAAGCTTTTACTTAAAGATTTGGTCGTTTAGCTGGAGGGGGGTTGTTAGAGATATCTGGTCCTACAAGTTAGGAATTAGTTAAACTAATCCAACGATTGTTATTTTTGAATTTTGAATTGTTGTTTTGTTTATGTAATCTGTACAATTGACTAGGTCTTGTAACTACCCTAAGTTTAATCAATATAAATCACTCTGAATCCGTCAAGAAAGGATACAGAGAATCAAACTTTTACAAATATACCAAAATCATAGTAAGAAACTTACTTTAAGATACAAAAATTTCAAGAAAATAAATAAACATTAAAAGTTTGTCTAACTTTTAATGATAAGTACCTCTGGTCAGAAAACTAAGTCGTTCTACCCTGGGAGACAATTAACCATAACTTTGGTACAATTCTTAAGAAAAGAAACCACGCGTCTCGTCTAACCATTTTTTTGACCTTACATTTTATTTTCTTTTCGTATCTGACTCATAAATTCAAGATGTCTTTTATGTTAGGTTTTCTTTGATTTGTTTCAAAAAAGGTTTGTTGAGTGACTATTTGGTTAGCTTTGACCAAGTCAAGATGTCCAAGAAATGGCTTGAGCGACAAGTGCCAATTTCGTCTGAATGGCAACAAATAACCTTGTAATAGAGTTAGCAGAGAGGTGGACATGAAGCTTTGTCACCTGAACTATGCTCTAACTAGAGATATTATAGAGAGGTAGACACGAGTCACCTCGACACTTTGAGCTCTCTTACAACATAGAGGCAAGTGAAAAGGTGGATTCCGATAATCTTTCCCCCTAATCCCTCCTCCGACTAGAGAAACAAAGTGAAGAGGTATTTAAAAGTAAGTTCGACACCTTAAGCTCTGCTCTGTTCGAGAGAATGACGGTTACGTGGGAGCCCTATAATGCCAAAAATCTGCTTTCGTAATTGGTGTCGTTATTGACAAAAGATATAATCACGATTACTGATTTTCTTCCTTACACAACCATGCCACATGGCTATTCACTGACAATTGGCGAACGTCACCTTAAAAATGTATAATATCACACAGGTTTTCCCCTGAAAAGGGATCGAGATCCGACCTTTATAATCATATTGATTTCTCTATAAACTGAACTAACTAAAGCATCAGAGAGGAAATCCCCTTTTCTTTCCCATGTAAAATCAGATGACCAAATAGAAAGGGAACTACTCATTGCAGGAGATATCCTTCCGTCTGAAGGAGATTTCCTTCCGAAGGAGTGTCCTTCAACCAAGATGACAATGCGCTCAATTTGTCAGATAGGACAATGATAATTTCATCCAGAAGATCATCTAGTCCGATCGAGTTACGGATCGTAATGCTTAGCTAGAAGCCAACTATGATCGTCGGATCACTTTAGTAATCTGCGACTAATTTCGACCGGATATCTTCAACGGGTTACACCAAAGAGTGACGATTTGGTCAGAGGGATAAAATTAGAGGGAACGGGGTTAAAAAGTGGATTGGATCCAATCTAATAGGCAAAAAAGAGTTCTGATAATAGTCGAAAGAGATAAAAGCAACCAAACCCGAAAGAGAGGCCTGAATCAACGAGATGGGTCGACCATGGTTATGGGGCGGCCAGGCCCAACCCACTAACGGGGCTGCCATGGCCGGCTATTTAAAGTAGTCTCAACGGCACAAAATTCCCATATGGAAATCCCGCTCTGAAAAGATTTCTGGTCTTATCTTTTTTGGAGTTCTTATGGAATCCTAATTCGAATGAGATTCTAATTTTTAGGTTCTCTATATACGGACTAATAGCAGAATAGAAAATGTGTGAAATTTTCTCAAGAGAAAATTTATCTCTACAACATCAAGTAGAGAAAACGATTTTGGAGAAAAAGCTTTTATTCTATCTATCTGGTTAAAGAAGAAGGTTATTCGTCTCAACCTCGCGATAAGGTCCTACCTGACTCTAAAGGCGGGAGATCAAGTCGATTTGGAGCTCTCATCTTCGGGATAAAGGCATCGGATTTAGTTCGAGGGAAAGCGATTCAGGTATAATCTCTATCCCGTTTTAGTTCAACTTTAATTCTTGCATCTGATCATGGTAGCTAGTATTAGACGTCTGAGGTTCCGCTTAGAACACTAGGTGACACCAAAACACGCATGCCCTTATTTCATTACATCAGTCGAGTAGATAAAATTGCTCCTTTGACGTTCTAATTTCTTTCTGCTATCAACACCATGTTGGGTTTTGGACACACCTAGTGTTCTAAGCGGAATCTCAAACATCTAACATCTTTAGAACTAGCTACCAGGATCACATGCAAAGACTAAAGATGAACTAGAAGTAGAAAAACATTACCTTAATCGCTTTCTTATCGAAGTCAATTCGATGGCTTTATCCCGGAGATGGGAGCTTCAGTTGTAGCTCCTCTACTTGAGACACCCGAGCAAGTTGACTTGATCTCCTTCCTTTAATGTCAGGCAGTACCTTATTGAAGGTTGAGAAGAAGAACTAATCTTTTTTTTTACTTGATAAATAGGTTGGTAGCTTTTTCTCTAAAATCTATCTCTCCATTTGATGTTGTAGATATTGATTTTTTCTAGAGTAAATTCCACACCTTTCTATTCTATAATGGTCCTTATATAGAAAACCCTGAGTTAGAATCATATTTAAACTAGGATTTAATTCAGACTACAAAAAAGATAAGACTCAGAAATCCTGTCTGAGTAGGATTCCTAGATGAAAGAGGTTTCTGATGATGCATAAGATGTCCAGACATTGACTAACGTCTGAAGAGTCAAGATCAGACCTGAAATCCATCGGGTCAACCCGGCTTAAGGCAACAGGTCAGCTGAACCCTTGACAATCCGTCACAAAATTAGGAAGGCAAAATCGCACCAGCAACCTACCGACTTAATCCCAAAATCTCCACAGAGATCTCAGTCGGTTACAGATCTCTAAGTGTTTAAGCAAGTTTGGACTTCACGAGTCCAAGGGAGGAAACTTCTCCCAAAAGATCTATCATTTCGGCATGATATCTACGAAAGATCCTTGAACTCAGGAACTTTCATCTATCCTGGATACGAGATAAACACGAAGGGAAAACTTCCCTCTGTTGATGTCAAAAAATGGCTTTCCGTTAGATCAGCATGAAATAGGGAGTTGATGCATGACAACCTCCGTTATGTATGAATCCTCCGTTACGTTGGGGATTGATTAGCTGAGTGTTCCTGCTTTCTGCTCTGCTTCCTGCTCTGCTTCCTGCTCTGCTTCCTGTTTGCTTCTCTTTGTTTCAGCTTCTGGCTCCTGTTCCTCGCTCCTTGCTCTTGCTCCTTGCTCCATCTCCTTGCTCCTGTTCGTCTGTTCCCAAGGGGGGGAAAACCTGCAAAGGGTTCGAAAACCGCTCCGACGCTCAAGCCAGTCAGGGTGCTCTTTCCAGTAAGAGAATGAATATTGATTGATCCTTTTGGGGGGCGAGTTATGAGAACTCTGAGTTTCTTGTGACCTTTTTAGGGTGAAGAGATCTTGTCTTGTGAAGGACGGTATGAGGGGCCGTTTATAGGCGATGTTAGGCTGACTGTGATTAGTGGCGGTGGTGAGGCGGTTGCCGTCAAACCGAAGGGAAAGTTCCCTCTTTTGAGTATCTAGGGTTTCTCTCAGAGTCTATCCCGGATCTTTGATAAGTGGAAGTTCCTAAGTTCAAGGATTCTTTGTAGATATCTTGTCGGTGTGATAGACTCTAAAGGAGAAGTTTCCTCCTTCGGATACTTGGAGTCCAGACTGGCTTAAACACTTTGAGATGTATGACCGATTGAGATCTTTGTAGAAGTTTCGGGATTAAGTCCGTTGGTCGCTTGGCGTTGTTGCCTCCCCAGTTCTGGGCGTAAGACACTGGCCGAACTTGTGTGGACCCCCCTCACTCCTTTGAAGACCCCAAGGCTGATCTGTCCATGCCAAGGGCATCTTGCAGGGCTAGTTTCTTCTGGCCGACCTCCCAGTTAGGGGAACATTCGGTGGCCCATCAGAAGGTCAGCGGTCCTGCTGCCTTAAGCCGGCCTGATTTTGTTGACTTCAGGTCTGATCTTGACTCTTCAGACGTTAATCAACGTCTGGACATTTTATGCATCATCATGAGTCCCGCCACTCCTAAGTCGAAAGTAATGAGACTGAGGAGTGGAAGTAACTTGTGTGTTTTAAACATTGAAGACCTTGAAGTCAAGGATTTTACCTGGACCAGAGCTGTTTCGTGAAGCTCGGTCTTTCTTTTGGTTTCCCAAGCTGCGTATTTCTGAGCTGATTTACACCGAGCTGATGGATACTGCTGACGGTAAAACCTCTTTTCTCTGAGGCTGTTCTTGCCATAACTGACTTGGGTTTTGTATTGAAGGACGCGTGGTTTGTTCTCCCGAGACACGTTTCGACTTCTACTCAAGCAATTAATTTCCCTTTCATGCGCGATTCTGTGACGTCATAGATCCGATATTCTAAGCACGCGCTTTCGGCGACACACCTTTAGGTAACTGCGTACGGCAGTTTCGTCATCATGCGTGGGTACGTGGCGTTTCCTCAGTGGGGGAGTTGACATGTTTCCTCGAAACCTGCTGATATCCCCTCGAATCTCATCTGTCTCGAGCTGTGCATATCCTTTAGTCATTATTCCCTTGAGCGTTGATGCACCCGAAAAGGTTGCACACCCAAGTGGAGGTATCAAGTAGTAATCCGGCAAAGCCGGGATCGATCCAAGGATAGGGAGGTAGTTTGGATATCGAAGGGTCTTATCCCTCGGTCTAAATATTAAAAGCTAACTTAGACAAAAACGAAAAAAGAACAAGCATAAATGGGGGTTTGATCGAATAAGAAACGAAGAAAGATAACAAGTTAAGCTACTAAATAATATAAGTAAACGGGCGAGAGAGCGAGTTGAGAATAAGATTGACTAAGAGAGTTGGGTGAGAGAGGTGTTGAGGGTCTAAGAATCCGTAAAAGGCGATCTTACGACTATGTACGGTCCGATCGAATGTGTCGATACAAAACCTAAGCTCGACTCCTAAGATAGATGTCTATAAGCACTACGTATATCCATTGATCATACTTAGTCAAACAAACGTCCTAATCGGTTAAACCCGAGTCATCGAAGGTGTTGTCTAGTCGCCTAACTATGTGAAGTGCATGACAAGACACATGAAATTTTGACTTAGACTACTATCGATATCGAATACTTCGCTTCATCTATTAACTATGTGAGGTGCATGACAAAACACATGAAAATACGATGGAAACGATAATCGAAATAAAAAGAGCATCGATTTATTATCAAACATTCAAACATACATACATCATCGCTTAATCGAAATACATCATCTTTTAGCCTCGACAACAAATAATTAGCTAACCATGCATGGAGTTATTTCACATTAAAGCAAATGAAAGAAGAGAATTAAATAGCTAGAGTTTGAGAATCCCCCTTTCGATTTGATCGCAAAAGCTATGGTCGATGGAAAGATAAACCATGTAGTTGCAGCCGATCTCCCTATAGCAGAAATATGGGTCCCCTTAGCAGTAAAATATTAGCTCCCCTAGCTGAAATCTTGTTTGCCCCATATCCACTTCATCTTCTTCCCCAAAATAGTGTAACTCCATGAAAGCTTAAATGAAGCTTTCTCTCTCTAAGAATTAGAATCAAAACCAAGTGAAATCAACCCAAAACTATTAGATTCAATCCTTTCTCATTCTCGAAACCTAGATCTAAAAGAAAACAGGAAGATTCAAGAAGAAATGGTGGTGGAAAGATGAAGAAAAGATGAAGAAAAGTTGAAGAAAACAAAGGAATAGAAGGGTAGAAGAAAGGGGTTGAAGGGGGTTGCTTTGGCCGGACCAAGCTTGCTTGTTTCCGGCCAAGCTGCTGGCCGGAAAGCTGCTGTCCGGCCAACAGTAGCTCTGGCCGAACAGCAGCTCGGCGAAGCTATAGCTTGGTCGGCCAAGCTCCTCTCTCACTCCTTTCTTCTTCTCCTTTCTTCCTTCCTTCTCTTCTTCCCTTCCTCTTCTTGCCTCTCTCTCTAACTCCCACCAAGAACACCCTCCAAAACCCTAGAAACTTGATTGAGAAGATGATAGAATGGCTGGCCTCTTTTGTTTCTCTATCCAAAAAGTTACTTTACCAAAATGCCCTTGGGCTTAATTAAAGAGGGTGCCTTCAAGATCATCTTCATTTCTCTTATCTTCTCTTCTTTCTTATTTCTTCTTTGTCATGGGCTTGGGCTTTGGTTGTCATTTAGAAACCAAGAGGTGCCTCCATATTATGTCTCTAATTTCTAATTTTCTGAAAAGGACCAAAATGCCCTTTGGCTTCTTTCTTCGATAACTTGTCCGTCCTAACTCGGAATTGACTTCCGTTTTCACCGTCGGACTCGTCCTTGACTCCACTTGTCATTTGATTTGCTTGAAATTCTTTTCTCTTCTTTTGGACACATGAAATGATGTTTTATTCTAAATAACATGCTAAACTCCAAAATGGGTACCTAACATGGAAAACACATAAAATATTATTTATAACACTCAAAACGAACTAACTAGGCTTAGTTAAGCTCTCCAAATGTGACATTTTCGTGTCACATCAAGCGTTCCAGAGAATTGTCCGGTCTTTGCTTTAATGACCCCTCGTCTGTTTTCGAGAAGCCCTTTGGCTATTCCTTCCAAATATAAATGACCTACTTTGGCTCTTTAACACCTTATCATCAAAAACCAGAGAAGGTCCTTCCTTCGCAAATACTTTTAAACTTCGTTCTTTACCTTATCTCTTCATTGAAGATCCGAGATGTGGCCTCTGCTTGGGGGAGGTTTTTCCATAAAGACCGTGGTAAAGAGTGGACTTCTCCATGATGGTCGTGGTAACCCCATGTCCCATTTGGGTAGATTCCACAAGGAAGTAGGGTTACCAGTGCTGCCTCCAACTGGGGTGCTCAGGGCAAGGTGATGATGACATAAGGGTTATTTTTTTCTCGGTTGTCTTCTTGCCTTGGCAGCTCTTCTGGAAAGGGGTACCTGGTAACTTCTCAGCTTTTCTCCAACCGAATTGCGTGACTACTCTTCTAGCCGTTCACGTTCTTTGGTTTTTTCCTTGCCCTCGACTTCCTTTTGAGGGTTATATATATATCTTTTTGCAATTTCTTCTATAATAGACCTGAATGTCTGTTCTAGCTTCGGTGTCCTTGTCTGCAATTTCTTCTGTAATAGATCCTACTTTGAGAATTAATGGAATTAATCTTCGCTTTTATGTTGTTTCTCGTTATATTTCCTTTTCGCGCGTCAATCTGTTGGTCTTACATTTACTTATGTCCGTCGTGACTCTTCGGTGGTCGTGCCCCTTCATAACTGCCCTTCGTGCTATAAATATGCCTTAAAGTTCAGTATGAGTGTATTGCAATTCTTGCCATGAGTCTCCTAATGATCAATGGAATTCTTCCCAGTGGCGACGCGAGGGTTTCTTTCTACATGGTTCTGAATGACAATGATTCCTCTGTTGAAAACTTGTGCATGGAGGTGGCAGGTGAAGGCTTCATTGAGATCCTTCGTCCTCGAGACCTTCTGGATGATGATAATCTTTCTGCGTTGGCCATAGCCCATCCTCTCTATCCCCTGGTTTATTCATAAATCGGCGTAACAAGTGCCTCTGAACCTGCTCTTTTTTCAACCGTCGGGTTTTTGGTTTGCCGTCGTGGAGGTGGTCGGTCACTTGCCATGATTATCAAAGCCTCAGTGGTCGTTGGCGGTCCTCCTGCTACTCCTTCCTCTTCTTCCAATGCGTAGTCGTTTGTGAATTGCGTCTCCCTGTTTTATATATATATATGTATATATATATATATATATATATACATATATATATATATATATATATATATATATAGGTATACACAAAATAGGCAGTGCATGTAATTAATCCTACACTTACTAATGCATTTTCCATAAACTTACTACGCATGCTCCGAATGATCGCTCATGCAAAAATAATTTCTTAGATTTATTCTAGTATGACCTAGGCTTACTAATTCTTCCTGCAAAATAAAACCGAAATTAGCGTAACTGCACATCTTTGAATGTTTTTTGGGGTCTGGAGTTTGCCCCTGATCATGGATGCTGCTCCCAGGGGTGTTTTTCGTTAGCTTTAACACAACTAGTTTAGCTAGGACTTCTCCTTGAACACCTGGTCGTGGCTTTCGCTATCAGGGCTGGCTTCGTTAGCTTCAGCGCAACTAGTTGAGCTAGGATTTCTCCTTGAACCCCTGGTCGTGACTTTTGCTATCAGGGCTGGTTTCGTTGGCTTGAGCACAACTAGTTTAACTAGGACTTCTCCTTGGACCCCTGGTCAAGGCTTTCGCTACCAGGGCTGGTTTCGTCGGCTTGAGCGCAACTAGTTTTCGCTGGGACTCCTCTAGCACCCCCGGTCGTTGCTCTCGCTTCCAGGGCTATTTTGTCTGCCTAAGCATGACTAGTTTCGCAAGGACTTCTCCGTAGTTGCCAACATAATGCCGGTCACTTATTGATGAGACATGAAAATGTCCCATCTGAATCTCTTAACTTGGGTTAGTTAGTCCAGTTCGAGCGGTTACTCTGATGATTTGTTTGATTTTCTTTCTCAGGTCTCATTTACGGAGCTCGATGCGGAAACATCATGATAAAGACATACTTGAGGGGCATTTTGGTCATTTTAATGACAAGGGTATTCTGGTCAATATTAGTGGTCATGTGAAAGTAGAGTCCAATACGAACCCGACGGTGTAAACGGGAGTCCAATCGGAGTTCGGATGAGAAACTTATAAGCTAGTCAAAGGCAATTGACCAACATTTATTAGACGACACGTGGCGGGGTCGTTGAACATTAGATGGACGGTAAGATATGCGAGTGGTACACCTTCGGGCAGTAAGGAAGGTGCTCTGGATTTTCATGGGAACATGATTTTCTACTCAACCATACAAGGTAATCTTCATGTTGATCTGACGGTTGTCCTTACAACGTTGCAACTTAACCCGGTAGGCTCTGCTACATAAAATCGTGCCTTTAATACCAACAGTACTCACGTGAAGGTGCCATCACCTCCCAAATTAATTTATGGATTTCCCTCCTTTAGATTTAGATAGATTTAATTCAAAATCTATTCCCCTCCCATAATTTTTGGAAACAACCTTAAATCCCAACAGAAAGAGAAAGAAATCATTCTCTTTTAAAATGGAAACAAAAGAGATTTCTCCCTTACTCGTATATATAAACAGAGAAAGAAATTGAAGAATATTTGGATAGAAGATTTTGAAGATAAAAGTAGACAGAGAAGGATATTTGATCTCTTGGTTGTTTGATACAGTGGAGAGAGTTGAAGATTAATAGAAAATCTTATATGAAGTTTTATGGAAAGAGTGAGCAATTCAGAGAATGATAAAGAGCTGGAGATTTTTGTGAAGAAAGAGAGAGAAGAAATCAATACAAATCAGAAGGAACTTGATTGGAAATTTTACAGAGAAGATAACATGGAGTTTTAATCAAAGATTCGACTGATTTTATTCTTATTACTCTTTCTATATAACTACAGAGAGAGAAAAGGACTGGGCGGGATTTATCAATTAAAGAAAATAAAGAAGATTTCTTAGAGAGAGAAAGGACTTGTTTGGTTTATTCTTCCTATTATGTCTATATAAACAGAGGAGGCAGGGGATCATAATCATCTCGACTGGGGGGTCTTCCTCTGGTAGCTCAACCAAAACCGAATATATTAAAGGGAGAGAGAGAGAGCATCCATTATCACAGCTTAAAACAGAAAAGTCAGAAACAAGTCAGAGCCATTTTTATTCATCATCATCACCTCTGATTTCCATTATTTTCTTCTGTAATTTATCTTCTTTTTGTCAGAGAAAGGAGTGATTGTTGAGAGAGGTTAACAGAGGAATATAATATAATCAGAGAACTTCATTTTATTTTTCTTCTTCTTTTTTCTGATTTTCGCACCTTTAGTGAGAGAAGAAGAAAAACAGAAAGAGTGAGAAGAGAAAGAGAAGACAGTAAAGTTAGAGAGAGAAAAAGAGTTCGGGAAGATGAGAAAATCTGTGGGAAAATAACTTTCCCACAGAGAAATCGTTTCCGAGAAGACGAGAAAATCTTTTTCCCTAAGGGTCTGTTTGTCTGTTAAACCGTAAAAACAAAAGGAAAATACTTCCCTTAGGGGTGCGTTTGGCTGCAGACAGGAAATCAGTTCCAGCGAAAGTTTAGTTTTCTTCCCTCTTTATCTTTTACTTTATTTTCATTTATTGATTTAATCTTGATCATGAATAACTAACCATCTTATCTAGGGTTTTAGATGAAGTCCATAATAACTAATCTTCAGATGTGATTTATATATGAGTCGATTAATTCTTAGACTGAATTCTCGTATACTGTTAAGTTATTATTGTTTCTAACGAAAATATCTTCCGGATTTTAGACCATTCATGTTATAAAACCCGAGTAATATAACGAATTAGTTGACTAGTCACGTACATCATCTTTAGGATTGTTACATGGACGGATTCGACAACCTTAGGTTTCTCCCCCATTTCCTGAATTCCTTGTATCAATTGTATTTATTTTCATTTCCGTAAATTTATTTTTAATATTTTATTCATTTTAAAACCAAAACCAAATCATTTTAAAATCTTATTACTTCCTAATTTTAGAATAGGTTTAACTAGTCTCTGAGGAACGAACCGGTCTTACCGGAATTTATTACAACTTGACACTCGTGCACTTGCGGGTGTAGACCTATTTAGGGTAACCCATCACTTGTTTTGACCTTGACCGGATAACTTTGGCATGCTCTTCCTCGACTGTTAAGGTAGCAGTTACCACTGGGATTGGGGTGTCTAATACGCTATCTTTGTTTGAAGATTTGAGAATACTGTAGTGGCAAAAAATCGTCTTAGGCCCACTTTGGCTAAACGCCGCCTAAGCCCAGTATTCTTTGCACTTGGGACCAACTTGCCTACTAGTTGGACACTCTCCAACGTGTTACTCGACCCACTAGAGGTCCAACTGGCTCTGAGCCCTTGCGAACTTCCATCTAGACGAACAATAACCCATCAAAAGTTACAATGCTCCAAGCACCCCTTGGTCGCCCTCAACCGAGTCTGCCGGATACCGAGTCAACCTCAACTCCGGAGACCTCGCCACGTACCCATTTGACGAAGTCCCTCTAGAACCCCACGTCGCCTTAAGTACCGTTAGGCGATCTCAGACTACGAAGTGCCTAAAGTTGAGGCGGCGTAATCGTACGATCGAGTTACTCCAGGTGACAGATCGACGGCCAAGAACGAGTCTCCCTTAGGGTTTGAGGTCACCCTCGACCCCAATTATCTCGGATCTAACAGACTCCACGAGTCCATCAGTCGCCGATAAATAGAAGGAGACTCAGACTCCAAAGACATCGAATACCAGCTAGAAAACGAGTTAACACTCTTCTCTCTCTCTCATCTTTAGTATCTTCAGTGCTCTAGACGACGATAATCGACCTTCGAATTCCAGAAGACTTGAAGGGTAATCTTCTAGGGGATCACTCTAGACGACGATATTACATCTTCAAACTCCATCACCCTCGAAGTCCTTCGGAAGTCCTTTCGAGATGACCTCTCGACCTGCTCCAGGAGATCAATCTGATCAACTATCCCGTAGAGTCGAAGCTCCGGCCACTCTACGAGTCTAGCCACCCTCCGACGATACAACACGGTGACACCCTCAGCATTCAATCGTTTAAACACTTATCTTTTATAGTTTGCTGACTTGACCGTCGGAGTGCCCTTGGCAAGACACCATCCCGGTGTCCCCAAGACTTCACGGTTTTATTTGTTTTTGTCTGTCTACAGGTCCAACCGGAACTTCGTCCATCTCGAGGTCTAAAGCCCAAGTTGTCGGTGGCCCACCAATCGACGATCTATTAATTGTGTGATTTTCTACTATCCACAGTTTGGCGCCCACCGTGGGGCCCCTTCAACTAACATCTCAGACGACCTCATCAATGGAAGAAGGAATGGTAGCCTCACCAAACGATGTCTCGACCCAGATCGCCGAACTCACTGCTCAGATGAAAGAAAATGCCCAAAAATTTAAGGCCTTGGAGGAGGAGAATGCTCTGGTTCGAGCAGAAAATCAACTACTTCAAGAAAAGGTTACTGAACTCGCCATGGTGTATCCAACAGGACCTAGGTTTCGAACTCCAGCCAACCCGATGCAATCCTTGGTGACCCCTGAAGCAGGAAACTCCTCTAGCCAACCAACCGTCCAGTCTGGCACCATTGGCGTCTCGATTTCGAATCCAGTGAATAATACTACGACTCCGACAACGACGTTATTACCACCTTTCCAAAGCTCAGCTCAAACCAATCAACAATCGCAGTCGATGATTGCCCCTCTTTTTTCATCCTCCCTTACTCTTCCTACTTTACTACCTACTAGTGTACCCTTTAGTTTGTTGACTAACGGTCTGAACTCTGGCTCTGCAGGAACCCCCTTGGAGCAGGCGATGGCTAAAAAATTGGCAGAGATGGAGGCTCTGATCACTCGCATTCCAGGAGTCCCAACCCCCCTTAGAAAGAGTCTACCACAGAGTTATGCAGACTCCCCTTTCGTCGACGCCATCGCCTTAGTGGAGATGCCGAAGAAATTTTCATTCCCAAGTATGAGAATGTATGATGGCACCTCAGATCCAGACGACCATATTGCATCCTACAAGCAAAGGATGTTCACTGCAGCCATACCCAGGGACCTTAGAGAGGCTTGCATGTGCAAAAGCTTCGGGTCGAGCCTCATTGGTCCAGCTCTCCAGTGGTACACCAACCTGCCGAACAACTCCATTGCCTCATTTGCCCAGCTGACAGACACGTTCATTGAACAGTTCGCGAGTAGTAAGAAGTTAGAGAAGCTCTCTGGAGACCTTTATCGACTTAGCCAGAGGCGAGGTGAACCACTTAGAGATTATGTAGGGAGGTTCAACAGAGAGAAAGTCTCGATCCCCTATTGCAACCAAGAGACGACAGTGGATGCGTTTCGAAAAGGATTACTTCCAGACAGTGAACTCTACAAAGAACTCGCCAAGTTCAACTGCACCACCATGGAGGATGTCCTTGCTCGAGCTTGGGTAGAGATTCGTTGGGAAGAAGACGAGTACCATAGAAGCAGACACTACCTTAGCGATGAGCGATCCCGAGAACGTCGCTTGAGACGAACAGATCGTAGATCAGATGGTAGATACTCAGAGCCTTACACTACCTCAAGGAGACCTCAACCTCGAGACAACAGAAAACCACTTGATCCACCAGGTCTAACTGCCGAACAGACCAGTTCGCATCAGAGTTCCAGACTACAACATGAACATCGAACCATCTGAGTAGTAGGGCAAGGTGGACAAACTACAAGTCGAAGATGGACTCAACATTAATAAGAGTTGGAATGTAACACATCTAAAGTTGTACCATTTCTAAACTCTAAACTGTTTTTATTACATTTCATCTTGAATAAACTTACTGACTTAAGCATCGGGGAGTCGGTGGCTACGCCACCGACCAACCCTCTAGCTCGATTTTTTGCAGGTTAGAGCATCTTACCCAGACAACAAACGTCTCGCCAGAGGGTCGATGGTTCCACCATCAACCTCCCCTCTTACCCAATCGCAGACCGACTAAACACGACCGGGGGACAAACATGGCTGGAAAACAACACCTCCATCATCCACCAACTTTAGTCGACTCTAGAGACAACAGTCTGGAAAAGTTGATTCAACTTATAGGCTAAAGGGCACGAAACATTCTACACCTACAATCTGGGGCAAAAAACATCAAATAACCCCTTGGGAGCACGACCTAGCTGGAACCAGACCTGAATCTTGCACTATCCTGGACTCCACACAAGGTTAATCGATATTCATCTCGACTCCCATACTGATACCAGGAAGTATTGAATGTCTTCACCCATTATTTCTATCATTCTTTGTTGATAGAAAATTACTAATTTGTGCGCCGGAGGGCTGGTGGTGTTGCCGTCGACCTTCGCTTTTGTGTGTGCAGCTCGGTCAAAGCTCGTGGACAAACAGGAGAAACACAACCTTCACCCATCCACCGAAGCTAGCCAACAAATAATCAACCTAAGTCCAGAAAATAATGTTCTGCACTTAGGCTGGGGGGACAAATGGTGCCTAAAATGCGAGCTCGAATTCCCTCAAAGCTAAATGGAGACTAGAGCTATCAACCTTAAAACTTCAGACGAAGAACATAAGACTTCAACGAAAAACAAAAAATTTCTAGAAGCTTACTGTCGCTTTGACGAAGCAGCAAGGTTCACGCTCGAGCTCCAACTGGCCTAACAGGGGACAAATAATACCATGAAATGCAAGCTTAAACTTCCAACATAGCCACACAGAAGACTAGAGCTATCGACCTCATACTTCAGATGAAGAACATAAGACTTCGACGAAAAAACAAAAATTCTAAGAAGATTACTGTCGCTTCAAACGAAGCAACGAGGTTCACGCTCGAACTTCAACCGGCTTTAAAGGGAGCACTACAATACTACATACCTTTTTGTACCCCCCACATGATCCACACAAGGCGCCATTAATCTCCCTTCCTCTAATTCTCTTTCTACACATTGTAGCGGGTCGAGACGTCTCCGAGACTCCACCCGGCCTAAGGAAGGTTCGAGATAGATACATCCTGGGGAATATAAATACCTCGGGTGTTACCGAAAGAGAAGGAAAGCTCGAGACCTCAAAGTCATCAAAATAACACAACGGCTTCGAGATCTCACTCTCTTCTTGAAAGAATTCACCCTCGAGCTCTACATGGCAGAATGACGCCTTAAGGCTCTCGACTCTGACTCTAACTACAAAGTCTCAAAAGTCTACAATTCTAGATGAACGCATTCGAAAATGCTAGCCCTTGGTCCAACTCAGTAGACGACAGAACAACCCCGAAGGTCAAGCTCGAGAAGAGCTTCCTCAAAATTCTCGCCACTAAGCTCGAGATAACAAACCTCAAGTCTGAATTACTTTGTAATACTTCTTACTCAACTCATTCTTGCTTGTTTGCAATATTCCTTATAAGTACTTTTTTTTATTGTGTAACTTAACTTATAAAATTCATTGAAGAGATCATCGCCCTTGCAAATATCCTGATGTTCAATACTACAGTTCTACTGATAAAAACCAAGTAAAGGAAAGTTAGAACAACAACAAGACATCGCATAAAAGCCCCATGGGCGTCTAAAGTCGCATACGCCTCAAAGGCGTTCAATACATGTCTAGAAGATGAAACAACACGGGCCATTTTCCACACTCTCTAAAGTGTTCACTCTCCTGCTACATCTCATTATGTACGAAGTCCTTTCTCATTCTCCATCGTCTTGTCTCGAACACACGATCTAGCAGAGTTCCCCATCTCAACGAGGTCTACCTCACATGTGTTATGCTCTGCCTTGAGCCCTTCATAAGCGACCTTCAACTCGTCGAGTAGCTCGCCATCGACTGAATGATTTACTCATAATAGTCAGAGGGGACCTTCTTAGCATGGAATTTTTTAGATACAATCCACACCAAACAAAGAGGTATGTCGATCACCCGGCTAAATATGTTTAATAGGTATTTGCGAAGTCTAAAGCTTGATAAGTATTTCCATTTCACTCAAATAGGTCAAGCCGACACTAAGTCCATCTAGAGTATGTTTTACCTTTTTAGGGAAACTAAAATCCCGCTAACATAAAGCGTGTGGTCGGCTCGAGTCCAACATATAGTTGAACATCTAAAGCTACCAAAACTTTCCCATTTGACTGAGTCCATCATTAAACCATCTGGACTGCTCTAGGCAACTCCAAGGCCAAAATTTCATGAACTTCAAAACACATTGATTTTTATAAATATATTACCCACAAAAATATATATATATATATATATACACACATATGTATGTTTATATATATGTACACCTTTATATGTATACAATACATAATAAAAAAAAATTAAACAGAAACAATGTCCCGACCCCTCCTCTAGACTGCTCTTAGGCGGTCTGGAGGAACTCATCTCCAAACCTGCCTAAGGCAGTTTGGAGGAATTGCCTCCAAACCGCCCATATGGCAGTTTGGAGGGAATTGCCTCCAAACTGCTAATGGGCAGTTTGGAGAAATTCTCTCTAAACCGCTCTTAAGCAGTTTGGAGGGAATTTCCCTCCAAACTGCCGATGGGTAGTTTACATAAAAAAAAAAAAAAAAAAAAAATCTATTGTCAACCTCTAAACTGCCATGAAGAAGTCTAGAGGAGTCCCCCAGGCTACCCACGGTAGTTTGGAGAGAAACCCTCCAGACTGCCGAAAGACAGTCTGGAGGAATCCCTCCAAACTACCTCATGGTAGCTTGGAGGGAACCTTCCCCCAAACTACCTTAAGTAGTTTGGAGGAAACCTCCACCACCCACTAACCGTGGGCAATTTTGGAGGTTCCCCCAAACTACCTTTCGGTAGTTTGGGCAAGATCCGTCCGACTAATTTCGCGTACTTTTTTTAATGGATCTGTGAATGTTGGCGTATTTTTAATTTCTATAAGATCAAAGACCAATTTCGACACTAAGTCCTATTTCACTCGAAGTGGTCAGACAATCAATATGTTCGACGAGGGAACATATTTCGGACACGTCATACAATTTTCAAGAATACCGGAACTTCCCCGATCGAACGCTAAACACCGACACCTCCTCGGAAATACGAAATCTACTCTCTAAGCGAGCAAATCACTAACTTAGAGAGTGGGGGACAAACTGTAGTGGCCAAAAATCGTCTTAGGCCCACTTTGGCTAAACGCCGCCTAGGCCCAGTATTCTTTGCACTTGGGACCAATTTGCCTACTAGTTGGACACTCTCCAACGTGTTACTCGACCCACTAGAGGTCCAACTGGCTCTGAGCCCTTGCGAACTTCCATCTAGACGAACAATAACCCATCAAAAGTTACAATGCTCCAAGCACCCCTTGGTCGCCCTCAATCGAGTCTGCCGGATACCGAGTCAACCTCAACTCCGGAGACCTCGCCACGTACCCATTTGACGAAGTCCCTCTAGAACCCCACGTCGCCTTAAGTACCGTTAGGCGATCTCAGACTACGAAGTGCCTAAAGTTGAGGCGGCGTAATCGTACGATCGAGTTACTCCAGGTGACAGATCGACGGCCAAGAACGAGTTTCCCTTAGGGTTTGAGGTCACCCTCGACCCCAATTATCTCGGATCTAACAGACTCCACGAGTCCATCAGTTGCCTATAAATAGAAGGAGACTCAGACTCCAAAGACATCGAATACCAGCTAGAAAACGAGTTAACACTCTTCTCTCTCTCATCTTTAGTATCTTCAGTGCTCTAGACGACGATAATCGACCTTCGAATTCCAGAAGACTTGAAGGGTAATCTTCTAGGGGATCACTCTAGACGACGATATTACATCTTCAAACTCCATCACCCTCGAAGTCCTTCGGAAGTCCTTTCGAGACGACCTCTCGACCTGCTCCAGGAGATCAATCTGATCAACTATCCCGTAGAGTCGAAGCTCCGGCCACTCTACGAGTCTAGCCACCCTCCGACGATACAACACGGTGACACCCTCAGCATTCAATTGTTTAAACACTTATCTTTTATAGTTTGCTGACTTGACCGTCGGAGTGCCCTTGGCAAGACACCATCCCGGTGTCCCCAAGACTTCGCGGTTTTATTTGTTTTTGTCTGTCTACAGGTCCAACCGAAACTTCGTCCATCTCGAGGTCTAAAGCCCAAGTTGTCGGTGGCCCACCAATCGACGATCTATTAATTGTGTGATTTTCTACCGTCCACAAATACTTCTCAAATTCTTCTCCCAATCTTGAAAGTTGTTTAGATTCAGCCTTTCCTTCTCAAGGAACGAATCTAGTTTTGAACTAAAATTATATGCCATTTACACTAAATAAAACAAAAAAAGGATTTTGCTAAATACTACATTCAATATTTACAAAAGCTATTTTTGCCATATTATTCAATGAAAACGGTCCCTCTTTGAATAATACGATTCCAAGATCCAATTTCTCCGGAGTTAAGCGTATTAGGGTACTACCCTTAACCCCGTCGTCCTGGGTGAGTAAACTCTTTACTGATCATACTCTATGACTCATCGAGGATAAAAATTTAGACGCGTATACCTCTGCCATAATCTACCCATATTGTCTCGAGGTAAAAGATCGCACCCTGCGGAGGGAGACCCACCATCGATGAACAAGGGCGCAACAGGTGTCTTAATCTGGATAGACTTTACTCAAAATTCTTTTTAGGGACTTATACATTTTTATCATGCATGCGTTATTGTGAACTCTAACATAACCATCCACGACATAAAACGTAAATAAATAAGTAAATGCGCGCGAGAAAGTAAATCAAGCACATTGAGGATCCTAGTATGGCCCCTAACCTAAAAGATCTAATCTTCTAAGGTTACTTCTTGTTTCGCCTTAGTTCGCCTGGATCTTCATCCTCGAACCTCCATTGATTTCTCCTACTTGAACCATGATCGCATCCTCCGGTTCTTCGATGGACTCTATAGACCCTAAACTCTAATTACAAGACTCAACGATACGTAGATCGTATAACATTTGAAATTAAAATTAATTACATCGTGCACACGTTTGTGCTTAAAACAAGAATAAAAAGAAAAACTTCTATGGCCATGCTAGTCACCACATTCACATTCATACATACACAATAATATGACATTCATACTATAATAAAGTATGTGTATGATTCGTTTCTAAGGTCGAATCTAGGTTTGCTATAGTCTAAATAGCTGTTTTCGAGAAACTATTAACATCTATATGTCATTTTTGCCCTAAGTCTATTTTCGTAAAATTCTAACTAATGGCGCGTATCGCTTTTATCCTTAATGATTTTGAAAATCTATTTTGGAAAAAACTGCGTTTGGGCCTTCAGATGGCCCGAATGGATTTCGGAATAAATATGTGTGGAACCGGAAGAAAAATCGGTGAAAAGACAGAAAAACTCCCACTCGGGTCAAGTCCCGAAAAAATCTCAGTCCGTGGCCCGCGACATTCTCGGAATAACCCGGGTCAAGCCTTGGTCAAAGTTCGAGCCACTCTCGGTCAAGGTTCTTGGGCTAGTCTCGGGCATGGCCAAGACATGCCATGGCATGGCCCGGTCATAGTTGGCTTAGGGGCAGTGATGGGCCAAGAAAGTTTCCTAAATAGGTCTACACCCGCAAGTGCACGAGTGTCAAGTTGTAATTTTTCCGGTAAGACCGATTCGTTCCTCAGAGACTAGTTAAACTTATTCTTAAACTAGGAAGTAATAAGATTTTAGAATAAAATGATTTGGTTTTGGTTTTAAAATAAAAATGAATAAAATATTAAAATAAAATTACGGAAATGAAAATGAACTCAAATGGGGGGTTGATCTAAGGGAGGGAGACTAAGGTTTCTGAATTCACCACATAAAATTACTTTTAAGAACAAATACTTAGACAAATTAAAGCACTCTTTTTTTTATAACTCGGAATTCAAGATAATGAACTACCCGAATTCCGGAAAATGTTTTCGTTAAAACCCCGATTAAAATTTTGAATGTGGTTTCATCCTAACCCTAGATTGATGGGTTAGTTAATCTTAATATGAGATTAAAATAAATACGAAGAATAAGAGAGAAAATGGAAAAAGAATTAAACTTTCCTTAGCTGGAAATGATTTCCTTCTGATTTTCCCGTCTATCCGCCAAACGCGCCTTAAGGGAAAACGATTTTCTCCCCTTCTCAGAAATATTTTCTCAGTGGGAAAATTATTTTCCACGCTCTTTTCTCGTCTTCTCCAACTCTTTTTCTCTCTCTAACTTCCTATTTCTTCCTCATTCTACTGTATTTTCTCTCTCTCTTCCCACTCTCTCTGTTTCTCTTTCTCACTAATAGGAACATTAAAGCAAGAACAAGATAAATAACAAAAAAATTCGGATTTCTTCTTGTCTTTTTAGTAATTTCTCTCTCTCTGTAATCTCTACAATCTCTCTCTCTGTAATCTCTCTCTCTCTCTCTCTCTGTAATCTCTCTCTCTCTCACAAACAAAAAGAAAACAAGAAAATAGAAAAAGAAAAAAACAAGAGATGATGATGATTTTGGCTGAGCTCTCTCTCTCTCTAATCTTGTTGTCCTATTGAGCTCGAGAGGATCCTCCCCAAAGATGAGATGCCCTTGCTCTCTGTTTTTCACTGCTATATATAGAGAGAATTCAAAATTCAAAATCCTCAACCAATCTCAATATCCCACTCAGTCGAATCCGAGCTCTTTCTATCTCGGTTCTCACAAATCTTTGGTCTTTAATCTCCTCTCTCGGTTTACAAATATATCTCGAAATTCGAATCCTAGAAGATAATATATCCCCTCTTATTTTCTCTTTCCTTTCCCTCAATACTGATTAGAGATTATCCCTTCTATCTTTGAAAATATCTTTTTGATTTCTTTCCATCTCCATCCTTTTCTTTCCAACTTTCTTTCTCTATTCTTCTTCTCTCTCTCTCTAACCGGGTAAAGGCAGATAAAGAGAGAAAATTCCCACAAATTTGGGTTCCAATCTTCGTGAGGATTGCTGGCAATGTAGGTGTTTGATGTGGTACTTCGCGGCTAGAAGAAGAAAAGTTGTCGCATAGCCTGAGATGGTAGCACGTCTCTGTGAAAATGATTGGCCACAAGATCTTCACGGACTATTCTATTAACTAGTACCGAGTTACATGGAGTAAATAGCTAATAAATCTACCGACGATATCCCGCTCTTTCACAACAGTGTACCGAAAATATCAACGTCGTCGTTGGATTGTCGGCCACGTGGCGCTGAAGGCTTCATGTTGACCTTTAGTTAATTGATTTTGACTTCAACTTTCACCTTGTATAATTTCCGCACACGGACTCCGATTTGACTTATGTTTTCGCCTCTGAGTTTGTCATGAACTCTTCTTTTCAGTCTAATACTAAAATTTCCAGAATACCCTAACCTCCAATATGCCCTCAGGAGTGTCTTTCTCTTGATTTTATCCGATTTTGCTCTCAACTTCGTAAAAGACACCTGAAAAAGAGAAATACACAATTCATCAGAGTAACTGCTCGAAATGGACTAACTAACCCAAGTTAAGAGATTCAGATGAGACATTTTCATGACTCATCAGGCAGCACGTTCAGAACGTGTTCTGCCCCTTAGCACAGACGCGTCCCAGCCTTAGGCTGGGACGCTACCTACTGTCCCAAACGCGTTTGGCCAAGGACGAGTCCAAGGAAGCGACCGAGAGTCCTGGACGCGCACGTCTCAGACTCCTAGTCCGAGATGGACTGGGACCTGTTCTAGCCAAACAGAACTGCTGCTAACTATTTTTTTTGTTCCACCTCCTGGATTTTAAAGATTCATAATCCTAAAATCAATTTTGAAAACTTTTTCCAAAATGTGTTTGAACATTCAGCTGCCTTTTCGAAAACTATTTTAAAAAAACCAAAAGTCTGAAGTTTTAACCTACTGAAACTCTTTCAATCTCTATTTGATTAAGCCTAAATCTTATTCAAACTAATCAAATTCAGGTCCGAAAATCTGAACATACTTATCTATCTAGCGCTATCTAATTCGTCTAGCTAAAGTTAGTTCGTGCGAGAGGCTCTGACTGAAGGGAATTAAACCCTTATACTAGTGTTTATAGCGGATAACGACATCTAATGTCTAACACTAGTATCCCCAAGATCATCATGCAAAACTAGTAATTAATTAATAGGAAGATAGTAGATTACCTTAATCGCTATTTCCCTCGAGTTAGTTGAATAGATTAAAGAAGACCAAGAGCTTCAAACGTAGCTCCTTTACTTTGGACGCCGAAAGGTGTATTTAATCTCCCTCCTTGAAAGCTCGCTAGCACTCCAATGGTGGTTTGATAATAAGAAGACCTTCTTCTTGCTTGACTAGAAGATAGCTTGGGAATTAGCTCACTTTCTCCTCTCTACTTGATGTGGTAGAGTAAGAAAGCTTAGAGAGAAATTCCACACCTTATTCTCTGTCCTAAGAGTGTTTATATAGAACCCTAATGAGAATACACCTCCTCAAAGGTTTCCTAAAACACCCTTTAGAATAAGATTTAGGGAAATATTCGAAAATAACAATTAATGATATTTTCTCAATTCCCTAAGGAGGAGGTGTCCAAATACCACGAAATTTTGCGTGCATACAACAGAGTATGTCAGAAACTCACCCTCCAAAATTCAGCCCAATTCGAGCCCCGGATGTACCCGAACCGGCCTAGGCCCAAAACCCTTATTTCGGACCTTTTTGCTATCTTTTGCCCAAATTCTATTAAGGCCTGTGAGATATGTTTATGGGACATTCCCAATGTTATATGACACTCTCACTAGTCATATCATCCGATTAAATACCCATTCTTATGTGTAACCCGATGTAGGATCCGATCGAAGTTAGCCGCGAATTACTTCGTAATTCGACGATCGTAGTTGGTTTCTAGCTAAACACTACGACCCCTAAATCAATCAGACTTGATGATCTTCTTCATCAATTGTCCTAGCCGACATATTGCTCGTATTGCCATCTTGGTCGAAGGACATCTTCTTCAACTCCTTCACTGACGCCACTGTTGGGTTTTGGAGTCACCTAGTGTTCTAAGCGGAATCTCAAACATCTAACATGTTTAACACTAGTTACCAGGATCACATGCAAGAACTAAAGATGAACTACAAGTAGAAAAATATTACCTTAATCGCTTTCCAATTGAAGTAAATTCGATGCCTTTATCCCGAAGATGAGAGCTTCAGTTGTAGCTCATTTACTTGAGACACCCTAGAAAGTTGACTAGGTCTGCCTCCTTTAATGTCAGCTAGGAACTTATTGAAGGTTGAGAAGAAAAACTATTCTTCTTTTGATTAGATAGATAGGTTAGGGGGTTTTTCTCTAAAATCTCTCTCCACTTGATGTTGTAGAGATTGATTTTCTCTAGAGAAGATGAGGCGGCTGGTGGTAATGGTTTGAAAAGGGAAGACCACTCACATAAAAAGCCATTATGAAATGTACTATTTGAAGTTCTATTAGGAATTTCAACAAAAAAAAAGTTCTATTAGGGAACCCATACTCCAACTACTGTTGTTTGTTCTTGATATTGGTTTTTTCGATTTAAGCAAAATTCTTCTATGAACTTTACCACACCCACCAAACCTAAGTAGAATAATATCCTTGAACCCCTTTGTTGCCCATATCATGATGACACCCTAGCCTATGGCTTAAGTTCGATCCAGAAAGAAAATGACTATTGTACTAGATTTGCAACAATGGTTTAAAGAAGCGGAAGATGACGATGAAGATGATGAACATATAGGTTTTCTATTGTATTTGTTAATGGCCCTCAAATTAAGTAGTGGTAATATTCAAGTCCTTATAAAGTTATCCCCTTATTTAATTAAAGTCAACTAAGTCAAATATAATTGACTCGCAGCGGGCTCGAAAATAGTTGTCCATATAAAAAAATTGGTTGTCCACGTATTGACCACCGATTTTTTGGAGAAGACAAAGATGATGTAAGAGAGAAAAAAAGTAGTGATGAAATAATCAACATTAATGTTGAGGGTGAAAATAGAAAATAAAAATTAACCCTAATGTTGTAAATTTGTCGGTCTATTTGCTTCAATGTGTATTGATATTTGCATGCAACTTAATGGAATTTAGAGATGGGGAAGAGATATAGGTAATGAGCTATACTAAACTGAAAGAGATAAACTTGAACCAAACTTTATTAGATGAATTCTTTCCTAACCTTTTCCATCTCTTACCAACTCATCTTTTACAAAACTCATACAAACAATACACCAAGTACACTTATTTATAGGGTGGGAGAAGTAATAGGAAGTTGACACATACCCTATGAGTTGTCACTTGCATGGTGTGTTGTCACCACCAAGATGACACTTTGCATATGGAGTTGTAAACACATAACCTCATGTGTTGTCACTTGCATGATGTGTTGTCACTACCAAGATGACACATTGCATATGGAGCTCCCATGCAATGACACTTCTCATATGGAACTACCACAAGATGACACCACATCAAGGTGCCATTATAGGAATTGTGGGTTGCAATAGATATGAGTTTGGCAAGAGGAAGATAATCTTAAAGGCACCCAAAACATATACTAAACCAATAATCTTATGGGCATCCACATCCCTTTGCATAGCCAATGATTATATGGGCAACCACATACCATATAACCCTCCCCCTTGGATGACCATCACTTGGAATAATTGCCTCATTAAAACCTTGTCAAAAAAACCCAGTGGGACAAAATATGATGAAGGAAAAGAGTACAAATAATAGATTTCGAGTGACGCTGGATACGCTAAATACTGCCTCGTTTAAACCTTGCCAGAAAAACCCATTGGGACAAAAACTGGACGAAGGAAAAAGAGTACAAAGCGTAGATAGCGATACATGAACTTGCACATGATAATAGACTCCCCCTGATGAATATCATATCTTGGAACGATGTAATCTTACATCATCAGGCTATTCAAGCGTCACATTCCGATGCCATCTACCAATATTCTGAACGTTGTAGTAGGTAGAGACTTAGTAAACAAGTCAGCATAATTCTCACATGATTGTATCTTCTGGATATCAATCTCATTATTCTTCTAGAGGTGATGTGAGTAAAACAATTTAGGGGATATGTGCTTAGTTCTATCGCCTTTGATGTATCCTTCTCTGATCTGAGCGATGCATGCTGAATTATCTTCGTGAATGATTGTGGGAGAATTTGTGATTGAATCAAGACCACTTGAGCTTCTAATGTGTTCAATAATGGATCTAAGCCATACACATTCTTTTGTTGCTTCATGGAGAGCAATAATCTCTGCATGGTTGGATGAGGTAGCGGGCATACTTTGTTTACTAGATCGCCATGAGAAAGTTGTACCTCCACTTGTGAATACATAGCCTGTCTGTGAAATCCCTTTGTGCGGATCAGAAATATAACAGGCATCTGTGTATCCTTTTACTTGAGAATCACCGGATAAGTTCTTTGAATAAAACAATCCCATGTCAGTTGTTCCTCTCAGATATCTTAGAATTTGCTTTACTCCAACCCAATGCCTCTAAGTTGGTGCAGAGCTATATCTGGCTAATAGATTTACTGCAAAAGCAATGTCTGGTCTAGTGCATTGAGCTAAGTATGATAATGCACCAATAACACTCATATATGGTACTTCTGGACCAAGGAGTGTTTCGTCTTCTTCTTTAGGTCGGAATGGATCTTTCAGAGCATCGAGAGACCTAACAACCATGGGAGTACTAAGCGGATAAGAATTCTCCATGTTAAAGCGCTTCAGGACTTTTTCTGTGTATAATGTTTGATGTACAAATATGCCACTTATGTTTCTCTCAATTTGTAAGCCAAGACAAAATTTTGTTTTCCCAAGATCTTTCATCTCGAATTCTTTCTTCAAATATTCTGCTGCTTTAGAGAGCTCTTCTAGAGTTCCTATAAGGTTGATATCATCAACATATACTGCGAGAATAGCGAATCCAACATTTCCTCTCTTGATAAATAAACATGGGCAAACGAGATCATTAACATAACCTTCTTTGATCAGATATTCACTAAGACGATTGTACCACATTCGTCCTGCTTGTTTCAATCCATATAAAGCCCGATTAAGCTTTAGTGAATACATGGTACGTGGGTTGCCTCCAGGCAATTTAAATCCTTCAGGGACTTTCATATAAATGTCGGTGTCTAACTTTCCATATAGATACGCAGTGACCACGTCCATTAAGTTCATTTCGAGTTCTTCCAGAACTGCTAAACTGATCAAATATCGAAAGGTTATTCCATCCATAACTGGAGAATATGTTTCTTCATAATCGATCCCTGGTTTCTGCAGGAAACCTTGTGCCACAAGTCTTGCTTTATAGCGAATGACTTCATTATTCTCATTCCGTTTTCTAACGAATACCCATTTGAAACCTAAAGGGTTTACATCATTGGGTGTCAGGACTACAGGTCCAAAAACGTTACGTTTTCACAGTGAATTCAGCTCTGTCTGGATTGCTTCTTTCCATTTTACCCAATCAGTCCTTTTCCGACATTCCTCAATAGAATGTGGTTCATAATCATGATTTTCAGTGATAATATTAGTGGCTACCGAAAGCGCAAATATATCATCGATGATTATGTTATCTCGATTCAACACTTTACCATTACAAGCATAATTTATAGATATCTCTTCATTTGGAGATAACTCATGCTCTTCAAGAGCTTCTGCCTCTTCTGGGGCTTTACCCACTTCTAGGGGTGTATTTGTCGTTTCTTCTGAAACATTACTTGCTTGTGGTTGGTTTTTCCTCTTTCAGGGCACTATATCTTTAGAACCGATTGGTCGTCCACGTTTCAGACGTGCTTTGGACGATTCATTTGCTGCAATATTTTTATCGTGTCCTTCAGGGACATCTATCCTTGCCGGAACATTTGCAGCAGGTATATGTGATTTTGTCACTCTCGCTGCGTCATTAAATGCGTCAGACATTTTATTAGCAATCTCTTGTAGATGTATTATCCTTTGTACTTCAACTTCAGATTGATTAGTACGAGGATCAAAATGAGACAAATTTGGTGTAACTCAAGAAAGTTCCTTTTTGGTAACATTTGCTTCAGGCAAATTTACTCCCCCTAATGGCGGGAAAACTGTCTCATCAAAGTGACAATCGACGAAGCGTGCAGTGAAAGTTTCACCCTTCAGGGGTTCAAGATATCGAATAATAGATGGTGTATTAAAACCAATATATATTTCTAGTCGGTGCTGAGGCCCAAACTTTGTGCGTTGTGGGGCTGTAATAGGAACATATACAGCACATCCAAAAATACGCAAATGAGATATGTTTGGCTGCTGGCGTTGAAGATATTGCAAAGGTGAGAATTGATTATTTGAAGTAGGACGTAACCTTATCAAAGTTGCAGCATGAAGGATTGCAGGTCCCCATGCAGTAACCGGTAATTTAGTCCTCATCAACATTGGGCTCGCAATCAGTTGGATATGTTTTATGAATGATTCAGCTAGACCATTCTGAGTATGAACATGAGCTACAGGATGTTCAACATTAATTCCAACTGAGAGACAATAGGAATCAAAAGTACTCGATGTAAATTCTCCTACTCCATCTAGACGAATCGACGTAATCGGATAATCAGGAAAGTGAGCTCGTAAACGAATTATCTGAGCTAATAACTTTGCAAACGCCTGATTCCGCGTCGAGAGCAGATTTACATGAGACCATCTAGTTGATGCATCTATTAATACCATAAAATATTTAAATGGTCCACACTGCGGGTGTATAGGTCCATATATATCACCTTGAATCCTTTCCAAAAATTTGGGAGATTCGGTACGTACTTTCGTCAGGGATGGGCGAGTAATAAACTTCCCCAGTGAGCAACCAGTGCAAGTAAAATCCCTATCTATCTGAAACTTCTGGTTCTGGAGAGGGTGTCCCTGAGAGTTTTGTATTATTCTACTCATCATGGTAGATCCTGGGTGTTTTAGTCGATCATGCCAAATTTTATAAGTATTTGGATCGTGCAACTTCGGGTTGACAACGACATATGATTCAACTGTTTTAATCTCTGAAAGATATAACCCAGAAGAAAGAGCTTCAAGTCTTTCCAAAACACGCTTCTGACATGATATACTCGAGGTGATATATAAATATTCTTTATCATTTTCAGACCCAGTCTCGACGTGATACCCATTCAGACGAATGTCTTTGAAACTCAATAGATTCTTTAGGGATCTAGTCGAGTACAAAGCATCCTTAATAATTATTTTCGTACCACGGGGCAATATTATAGTAGCTCTTCCGGAGCCTTCTATAAGGCTTGATGAGCCAGCGATAGTAATCGCATTTGCCTCACATAATTTTAAGGTCGAGAAATATTTTGTATTTCGAAGTATCGAATTTGTGGTCCCACTGTCTGCTAGACAGCTATCTTCATCACCTTTGGATATGTTTCTTCTGGAATCCATACCTTTCATAATATAATATAAGATTCAAACCACAACTATTTATATTTATAACATAAACAAAACTATTACAGGTACATATAATATACTATCTAATATCTAACAGATAAAAGTTATTTTACATTATAATATAGAAGTATAATAGTTAGAAGAGTTATACACTAAATATTAAGCATATCATCAGTTTGATTTTCTCCTTCAGAGAGATAAGCTCCAACACATAATAGTGGATCAAGTTCCATGTGGTTCATCTCTGGTGCAGCTTTAGATTTCAGAGATGTTTGGTATAGGTCCACCAAATGTCTTCCCGTACGACAGGTACGGGACCAATGACCTTCCATACCACAGCGGTAGCAAGCTTCTTCACGAGCTTTGGGAGGGGTATTAGTTTTACCCTTTACTTTATCAGGCTTTCTCGCTGCATAATTCTTTGAATTTTCTCCCTTTTCCCACTTCCGGTGGTAAGGGGTTTGCCTGTTTCTCTCCCATTTGTTCGTGCGAGATCCACGTTGGTGGTTTCTTCCGGAACCACGTTTCCCTTTGTAATTTTGTTTCCTACCATGATCATTTGACAATATCGCATGTGCTCCAGGCACAGGTGCAGACCCTGTGGGTCGAGATTCATGGTTATATAATAACAATTGGTTATTCTGTTCATTGACCAAAAGACAAGTCAGTAACTGGGAGAATTTTGAGAAACGTCGCTCTCGGTATTGTGACTGCAGGACAATATCCGAGGCATGGAACGTACTCAAAGTTTTATCTATCATCTGTTCATCAGTGATAATATCTCCTCCCACTTTTAGTCTGGAAACAATTTTACAAAGGCTGGAATTATAAGCAGAAATGGAAGAAAAATCTTGTAGTGGAAGATTTATAAAATCATTTCGAGCTTTTGGAAGTATGACCATCTTCAGGTGATCATATCTATCTTTTAAGATATTCCATAAAGCTAAGGGATCTTCCACATACAAATACTCTGACTTCAGGTCATCATGTATGTGACGTCTCAAAAAGCTTAAAGCATGAGCCCGTAACATTTCCTCCTCATTATTCCCTTCAACAATAGTGTTCAGGAGATTTTTGTATTTTAGAGTCAGTCTAGCTTCGACTGCCCATTCCATGTAATTCTTACCTGTTATATCTAGTGCTGCAAATTCAAGTCTAGCAAGGTTAGACATTATAAAATATGAATGAAAATATTATACCTTTCACCAGACGGAGTAGCGGCTTAGTTTGTTCGATATTTCACCGATGTTGACTTCGGCAAATGAGCAAAGTAACGACTTCTTCCAGCTGACTAGAGACTCGTGCTGATAACGTGTTGTAAATTTGTCGGTCTATTTGCTTCAATGTGTATCGATATTTGCATGCAACTTAATGGAATTAAGAGATGGGGAAGAGATATAGGTAATGAGCTATACTAAAATAAAAGAGATAAACTTGAACCAAACTTTATTAGATGAATTCTTTCCAAACCTTTTCCATCTCTTACCAACTCATCTTTTACAAAACTCATACAAACAATACACCAAGTACATCTATTTATAGGGTGGGAGAAGTAATAGGAAGTTGACACATACCCTATGAGTTGTCACTTGCATGGTGTGTTGTCACCACCAAGATGACACTTCGCATATGGAGTTGTAAACACATAACCTCATGTGTTGTCACTTGCATGATGTGTTGTCACTACCAAGATGACACATTGCATATGGAGCTCCCATGCAATGACACTTCTCATATGGAACTACCACAAGATGACACCACATCAAGGTGCCATTATAGGAATGGTGGGCTGCAATAGATATGAGTTTGGCAAGAGGAAGATAATCTTAAAGGCACCCAAAACATATACTAAACCAATAATCTTATGGGCATCCACATCCCTTTGCATAGCCAATGATTATATGGGCAACCACATACCATATAACCCTCCCCCTTGGATGACTATCACTTGGAATAATTGCCTCATTAAAACCTTGTGATTTTTGAAGGTGGACAAAAGAAAAAATTTAGGAGAAAGAGTGAAAAGATGGTGATGAAGAAAAATAATCGACGCTAAATACATAAAAGGTTTCGTACTTATCAATTATTTAAGTTTTTGTTTTTTAGTTATGATTATATTGGTCATCGGTATAACAGGAGTCGATAAAAATGTTTTTTTAGAATTTAACAAGTTTGTACGAAAAAATAAATTTCAAATTTGAGCTTACATTTTTGTACATACTTTACATCCACTTAGAAATAATTTTCACTTGTGAAGTGAAAAAGCAAAACACCTAAAACTACCCGCTAACACTTGATAAAAACCAACACTTTTTTTTTAGGTGGTTGGGCCATTGGTCCAAAAAGGGGGCCAAAATGAAAATTTCATCCAAAGTTGCCTAAAAATGAAAGGGAGGTCCAATGTGTCAGTTTGGGGGTCAAAATTACGTAAAGGTCCCTTAGAAAATAAAGTATTTACCGTTCATGCAATCGAAAATTACAAAATTGCCATCGAAAATTCTCGGGAAACAATTTTTTTTCTGAAAAATAATCTGACAACCCGTCCATCAGAATCTGTACTGTTCAGAAAATTACGGAACAGCCACCGAAAAATTCCCGGGAAACGAAATTTTTTTCAGGAAATTATTTTATTTACTGGAAATTTTTTTCTGTACTAGACATTTTTGCTGGGCGGGAATATGAAATTTCGTAAAAAAATTTGAAAATTTGGGCGGGAATTTGAAATTTCGTTTGAAAATTTCAAAACTTCGAAAAAAAAAATTTGTGACCGGGAAATTATTTTATTTACTGGAAATTTTTTTCTGTACTAGACACTTTTACTGGCGGGAATTTACAATTTTCAAAAAAATTTCAAAATTTGCCCGGGAATTTGAAATTTCGTTTGAAAATTTTGAAAATTTCGAAAAAAAGATTTCGTTTGAAAATTTCAAAAAAATTTGAAAATTGGAATTTTTTGTCTACGGGAAATTATTTTATTTACCGGGAAAAGATGGTTTGTTGGGCGGGAATTTGAAATTTCGTTTGAAAATTTCAAATTTTCAAAAAATTTTAAAACTTTGAATTTTTCGTGTACTAGTAAATTATTTTATTTACCAGACATTTTTTTTTTTCAGGAAAACGTCAGCATGTCCCGTCCAAGGGCAAGAGGGGAATAAAAAAAAAAACTGACATTTGGACCTGCAACTAATTTTTGGGCAAGAGTGGATTTTTTTTGGATTTACCCTCCAGATTTTGGACTGTTGACTCAAAAATCCTTTTTTTTTTTTTTTGAAAGATAAAAACCTACACTTTAATAAAAGAAAAATCAGTTGAATAAGGGCAAAAATCAAACACCCTCTTGCTCTGCCTTTCCAATTTGAATATTTTGTGCACCTATTCTTTTCCCCGCCTCTTCAAAAATTGAAAATAGCGGGAGGAAGTACTCTCTGCCAATTGATTTTCATCCCCACAAATGCAGTTTCTTTGCCATAAAAACAAAATCATCCATTTCTTCAACAATAGTATTCTCTTTCAATCCAATACCACATTACATTACTCTCATTACTCACTGGTCAATAATAGTAGAGAAGCAGAACAGAATTGCTTATCCCTTCTTCAAACCTGCAATTCTCTCTCTAAACTAACTCAAATTCATGCCCATCTCCTTAAATCTGGTCTCCGTAATAACCCATTTGTTCTAACCAAATTCTCTTCCGTTTCTTCAGATATTAAGGCCATTGATTATGCTTCGTCCATGATATTCTCAGAAGATGCAGATACCCATCTATATGATACATTCCTTTTCAATGCTATAATTCGAGCTTATGCTCAAACTAATCACACCAAACATAATGCCATTACTTCTTATAAGCTTATGCTTTGGTACTCAATCAAACCCAATAAATTTACTTACCCATTTTTGCTCAAAGCTTCTGCAGGTCTTTCAGGGTTGAATTTGGGTAAACAGATTCATGGGTCTGTTATAAAATTTGGATTTGATACTGACCTATATGTCCAAAATACTACAATTCATAATTATTGTTGTTGTGATGGTGGAATTGAGTTTGCTCGACAACTGTTCGATGAAATGCCGAAATCAAGTCCTGTTTCTTGGAGTGCAATGATTGGTGGGTACGTCCGGGTAGGTCGGTATACTGAAGCTGTTGGGCTGTTTAGGGATATGCAGTTACAAAGAGTTAGACCAGACGAGATTACGATGGTTTCTGTTCTTTCTGCATGTGCTGATTCCGGTGCACTCGAGCTTGGGAAATGGGTTCAATTTTTTGTAGAGAAGGAAGGTATTCCTATGACGAATGAACTTTGTAATGCACTTATAGACATGTTTTCTAAGTGTGGTGATGTTGACGAAGCTGTGAGAGTTTTTCGGAAGATGAATGACAAAACAATAGTTTCTTGGACTTCTATCATTGCGGGTCTGGCAAAGCACGGTCGAGGAGAGGAGGCAGTTAATTTCTTTGATGAGATGAGGAGAGATGGAATGAAGCCCGACGATGTTGCCTTCATTGGATTGTTGTCCGCATGTAGCCACTCTGGATTGGTTGAAGAAGGTTGTCGTTATTTTGATTCCATGGTGAATGAATTTGATATTCAGCCTAAGATGGAGCACTATGGGTGCATGGTTGATATGTTTAGCAGAGCTGGGCTAGTAAAAAGGGCATTAGAGTTTGTTCAGGAGATGCCTATTGACCCAAATCCTGTGATTTGGCGATCTTTAATTAATGGTTGTAAAGCACATGGCGAGCTTGAGCTTGGAGAGAGCATCAGCAAAAGGCTAATTGGTGATGAGCCAATGCATGGGTCGAACTATGTTTTGTTATCGAATGTTTATGCAAAGATGTTCAGATGGGAGAAGAAATCTAAGATTAGAAAAGTTATGGAGAAGAAGGGAATTAGAAAAGTTCCAGGATGCAGCATGATTGAGCTGAATAATGAGATTTATGAGTTTGTTGCAGGAGATAGAACACATGATAGGTATGAAGAGATCTATAAGATGTTGGATGAGATGGGTAGGGAGATTAAAAAAGCTGGATATGTTCCTACAACCACCGATGTATTACTTGATATTGACGAAGAAGATAAGGAAGATACATTGAATAGGCATAGTGAGAAGATAGCTATTGCTTTCGCTCTCTTGAATTCACCACCAAGAACACCAATTCGTATTGTGAAGAACTTGCGTGTTTGTGGTGATTGTCACTCCGCATTCAAGTTCATTTCCAAGGTTTATTATCGAGAAATTGTGGTGAGGGATCGAAATAGGTTTCACCTTTTCAGAGATGGCGTCTGTTCGTGCAAAGATTTTTGGTGACCTTCTAACGCACTGATCAGATACTATGTCCATTCTTGATTTTTGCCAGTCCGACGGTATTTCATCTAAGTCTGGAATCTGGATCAAACGGTTTGACCACCTGGGCGCCAATAGCAATTCACCAAATTCTGCGGCGCTAATAGTCCAATTCTGGGGCGCCAATAAAATTGGCCCATATATTTAACTACCATTCAAACCGTTAACTACCATTCTTGTTCTCCAGCAAGAGCAAAAGATAGTTACAAGAAAACGCCCCATGGAACCTCTCTCTCTACTTCTCTAATTTTGATCTCTCTCTCTCTCTCTACTTGTGGGACATTCCATGGAAGCTACCCTGAAGAAGAAGCCCTTTTCTTTAACTCTTCTGAAAGGAAAAATTAAGCTGCCAGTGAGAGGTTTAGCTAATAAACTCGGTAACTTGGGTACGAACTACGAAGAGAATGAAAAACAGTGTAGATTTGAAAATCTGATGTTCGAGATGGAAGAAGATATATGGACATTTCATTCAACTGGATTCGAAACAGATGCTGACATTGATGAAGTAGAATCAGTTCCTGTGACAATCCATAAGGGATTTATTAAAGAGATGTATTCTAGTGAAAATATTGCTGCCGATGATAAAAGATCGGATTTGGAGTTTGAGGTTAGATTTGATTCGATTTGTTTCATGACCTGTTAACATTCAGAATGTTTTTCTTATGAATTTTGATTAATATGCTTATCATTTTCATTTTCAAAGAAAAATATGAATTTTATATATAACAAATATAAAGATAATTACAAGCTTATGGAGGCTATGAGCTTCACAAGGTTTCAAATAGCCTCCAAAATTAAAATAAAATCCCTAAAGGAAAATCTAGTTGCCAAATTTTTCTCTAGGCCCAAAAGAACATAAGTTATAGAAAGTTTGATGAAAAATGTTTGAAGTACACCCCCATGTACACTTTTGTGCACCGCCTGTCCTACGTGGCTAATAGGACGAGATATTTCCGTCCATTTAAACTCTTTGAAAGGGTGGGAGAAAACGAAATTATCCCTTATCCTATTCAAGGCAGTGCACACCTACACAAGGGTGCACAATGTACTTGTATCATTATTGAAGTTTGATATTATCGAAGTTGACTCTTCCTCCTCCGAAAGTTGGCATTTTTTTCAGCTTCCCCATTGGCTTATTATATATTTCATGAGATACTAAAAACCAAGATTCTTTCGAATCTTTGGCTATTGTATTACTCCATGACCACATTAAGGGACTAACCAATCGTGGAGACGTCCACTTGGTCCTTGTCTCATTAAAGAAAAGTTCCATAATGCCTTTGTCCTCACAATGTAGAAGTAAATGGTCAACCGATTTTTCCTCCTTTTCGTATAAAACGAATTTAATGACCCCCTACATTTAAGTTGTCTCTTCAAACAAGCTGTCCAAACAAAAAAAATCACCTTTAAGTTACTTCTACTTTCGAAATTCGTTTGACTGGAATTACAGACAAAGAGATGTCAATCCTTGAAAGAGCCTCATAGCGTGATTTGGCTGATAACCCTTCTTCCATAGCCGAAATTTTAAAATGCTTGATAGTGAGACATTCTTTTTGAATTTGATCTTAGCCTTTTTAGTAAATCTGTTGCTTGGTCGAAAAAATTTTAGAAGTTACTCTTACTTGCTTGTTTGGGAATATTAATGTTCTGATCATTTTCAAATTATCTTGTTGTTTTTATATTATTAGCTTTCTCAGAAGGTTATGAATATAGACAAGTTGCAAGATATAGCTAATTCTGGTCTTCCAAGTGGAGGAGGTTTACGTGCTACAACATGGAAGGTTAGATATCAGTCCTGTGTACACTTACAATAATTTAAGGTCAAATATTTGATTTCAGATTGAAGCGTCATTTTCAGTTTGGCAAAACGTGAAAGATGATTTAGATTAGCTACATTACTAGTTATGTTTAGTGTTTACACCCTTTCCTGATATTATATTCAATGTGATAAACATGTTAGCAGATAACAACGATTTCATTATTGAGAAAGCTTTTGAAACTAGCATCTACTGCATTAAAATGTGAGTTTGGAGGTTTTCATTGGAAGAGGGTCAAATTTAATACTTGCACTTGCACTTACCACAAAGCATGAGAAAACAATAACTTAAGCATAAAGATGTTTTGTTTAATATGCTGATGCTTGAAAGCAAAGCAGCTGCTACTGGGATACTTGTCTCCTTCAAGAGATTTATGGGAAAGAGAATTGGCTGATAATCGATTAAAATATGCTACACTGAAAAAGGAGCTGCTCTTGAATCCTGTAAGATATTAATTTAACTGTATGCCTTTGTTTTAGTTTCTCTGATGCTACACGTTATGTTCATTTTATGTTTATTGTTTCACATGCACTAAATAAAAGTTCTATTTAGACAGAAGAAATTTCAGAAAGAAAGAACGAACCTTCGCTTTCTAAAGAGCCTGATATACTGCTAAGTAGGCACGAGGTATCTCCTACAGATCATCCTTTGAGCATCGGTAAGGCTAGCATTTGGCACCAATATTTTAAGGTATGAAGTGATCTCTCTCTCCTTAACCATCTATGGAGATTTTCCAGAGATATTGCCAGCTTCACCATATGTTATATACATATGTACTCTAGGACTCCGAGATAGCAGAGCAGATCGATCGAGATTTGCAGCGAACACATCCAGATATTAAGTTTTTCTCCGGAGACTCGTCACTTAGCCGTAAACATAGGGTATGATGTTCTCAATTCGTCGTGTTCTCTTTTTTACTTGATCTCATTAAGGATGTTATATCAACCATTAGATGATGAATGTTTGCAAAACGAAAGGATAAGGGAGAATACTAGTGACGAGAGACAGATGAGTTCATGGCTACCGCTTTCTTTGGATTGTCTTCAGATCGAAGTCTTAATGTAGCTGCTGATATGGAGATGGTAAAAGGAGGTCGACGGGTTGGTGGTGGCAGATGGAGGAAGAGAAAGGTGAACTTTTGGGAGGGGTGGAAGTGTTGTGGATGGTTCGGTTGGCTGATTTCCGTTAGCCTTTTTCTCATCGTAACACTTATAGACGTGGATTCTGAGCAAGGAATTAAATTCAAAATATTTCGGTCGAAGTGACCGAAATATTTCTATCTCCATGCCTGCCTAAATTTCCATCGAAACCGAATTTTAACTAAGTTTCTCTTAGCAGTGCCTTGTCAAGGAAAGAAAATTTCAAAATATTTCAGTCGAGATGACCTAAATATTTCCACTTTCATGCCTACCAATTCCACCGAGACGGAAACTTCATTCCTTGAAGTTACCACAATAGGTTATTATGCAAGATTCAATATCAAATGGCTACTTTCTTTTGCAAATTTTGATCATCCAACGGTTGATATAAATGTTCTAATAGTTATTGTCAATCTCTGTCTGTTTACGTACTCCGTTACTTGCAGGGAAAAAGAATTTTATGTTTGTCTGCATTTGTGTTTGAATTACAGCAAGCAATGAGGAACATTCTTCTCTTATTCGCAAAACTAAATCCTGCAATCGGTTACGTGCAAGGGATGAATGAGGTTTTAGCACCTCTATACTTCGTCTTTACCACTGATTCAGATGAACAAAATGCTGTAAGAAACTAAATAATGTTCTAAAATCTTACACCCCGAGGTTCAAATTACAATAAACTCTTAACGTACTTCTTTGTGATTTCATTTGAATTATTTGGGAAACTGGTATGCAGAATTTTTCTTTTGTAGATTTCAGCCATTAGAATCACCTTAAGTTGGTTGATGAGTTGATTATGTCAAACGGAATCCAAGGTACTTAGGTTCGCATTGCGTAGAAATATCTTCCAGACCTGGGTTATGACATAATACCTTGTCTTTCATATCAGCTAGGCCTTTTGGGTGGATTTGGTATCTAGGTTGTACTATGTGAAACTAAGCCAGTTGCCCTTGCTGGTACCTAAATTGAGACGGGTGTTCCATCAGCTGAGCATAGATCGCCAAGATATCACTCTCAATAGTTCAAGTATTTCTCAACTCCTCCGTATAATGAACATTTCTTGTGCAGAATTGGCTATAATCCATTTCTTTTTACGAGTTAAATTATGTCCACTTGACGAAAAAACATTTAGTACTACCTGGTCTTGGTAGTGCTTACTGACTGGTTATCCATATCGGATCTATTTGCAGTCTAATGCAGAGGCAGATAGTTTTGCTTGTTTTGTTCGAGTTTTGAGTGACTCGGTAGATCACTTCTGTCAACAATTAGATAATAGCTCAGTAGGGATCCTCTCCACTCTTTCCCGGTTGACTGAGTTATTGAAACACAATGATGAAAAGTGTTGGAGGCATCTTATGATATCAAACAAGGTAAATAACTGCACCCGGCCTTATGTCATCCTAGTTGGTACTGGTGCTCCCGTACGTAGTTAATTTGACAATGTTTATCAGCATAAGATATGAAAGTTATCGTTTCCTGACCTTGCGATTTTTGCAGGTTAATCCACAGTACTATGCATTCAGGTGGATTACGCTGCTTCTAACTCAGGAATTCAACTTTACTTCCATCATGAGAATATGGGATTCTCTGCTAAGCAATCCAGCAGGTGTTCAGGTAGCTCACATACTGGTATCAGATATTTTCAGATGCTTGTAGAATACTGATACTCTTGCCCATGTTAGAGGGTAAATGGAATATTGTTAGTATGTGGGTGTACTTGCACAAAATCATCTTAAGACCGTATAATACCAATCTAGGTCACTCATTTGTATATGATGTAACATTGTTGACCCGAAAGTTAAAATAAAAATACATGACCGAAATAAAGGACCTAACTTCTAAGCCAACTTTTTCTTTCTGATTTATGGGTTGCTACATATGACACTGAACTGGTGTTGGACACTGATATCTGTGCATGTCTCCATGTGACACAATACGTTCTTTTTGAATAAATGGTTCTTAACTAGTTGCGAATGAAATATATTGTTGGGTTTTACATATGTGACACATTGAACATATATGCATCGAAAACATTACTGTAAAGGGTCATTAACATATATTTTGGAGCGTATGTTGTGCAATGAAAATATGTTGTTGGGTTTTATATAGGAAATGCTTTTGAGAGTCTGTTGTGCAATGCTGCTGTGCGTGAGAAGTAGGTTATTGGATGGTGATTTCGCAGAGAACTTGAAGCTTCTTCAACACTACCCAGATATCAACATAGAGCACCTCCTTCAAGTGGCTCAAAAGCTAAGTCCTATTTCAACTCCCTCTTCTCTTTCACCTGTATAAAATTGTTTTCATGCACGCTTGGCTACTGTACATACATATTTGCTTGGGTATAGCTTGTGCTCGTAAGGCACAAATACTTTTATAAGCGCCTTAGACAAAGTTATGGGTATATATTTCTCAATTTGGAGATCTTCAAGAAAAATTAATCTAACATGTAATAGACATCATGAATTATAAAATTGTTTAAAACTGTGGAAGCTTACAAACAATAGAGCATACATTGTTGTGACCAGTGAAATTCATTGCATTGAAAATACAACACAAGAGGAGGGAGAGGATGACAGTTAAAAACATTTTGCCGAAGGTGAGAAAATTGGCACCCCTGTGCATCCACATCTGCCTGCAAGCTTGACCTAATGTGACGTCAGTAAACATACCACAGTACGCGCAGACTTAGAGAAGGATAGAAAACACCTTATCCTTACTGAGATGTGATCTACTGCAACAGTGTTAGTCAAGAGAGATATACTACACCCAGGGACGACCTAGGCCCAAAACAACCAAAGCGGTCGTCTTGGGCCCCAACATTATTAAAGGTCACGGGTTTCTAATTTTGCATATCACTTTTTAAGTTATAGTTATAGTTAAACAAATTCATGACATGATTTAAGTGGTTAAGAGTTTAAATCTTGTGGGAGAAGTAAAGGGTTCAAATCCTCTTCTAAACTCCATTCATTGAATTTTGCCTCCTAATTTTCATCTTCCCTTCACCTCCACCTCCACAACTCCCAACCACACTGCCATTTCCGATCACCACTCACTGCCATTTTTCTCTCTGTATTCTTCTTTTTCACTCGATCTAGAGTTTAAATCTGTTGCTCTCTTTTAAACTCGCACTTTCTCCGTCATCAACCCATAACAATGGGTCTGTAAATCAAATCTCTCACTTCAAACTAGGGTTTTGCATCTTAGCTATTGTGCAAAAAAATCTTCCAAATGCAACTTAACAAGCATATAGTCAGGCATGATCAGAAATTTCGATCATAAGGTCCATAAAGATCATTCCCTTGAAAGGGTATAACTAGTACATATCAAGCAAATCCATATATACTAATCATATATCAATTCAATCAAAGTTCATAAAAACAGAGAACAGGCAAATAACAATAGCTAGATTATGAGATTGTCAAAAACATTATCTCCTAAATCTCTTCTTAATTACTATTTAGAGAATAAAACTATTATGGGAGACTTTTTTATTTTAAACAAACTTCGATCTATGATGAGGCGTTAGAGAGAGAAAGAACCTTGATCCAAAACCACTATTATAAAATACTCCCGTGAACTATAATCACGCATTGGTCTCGGACCAGTCCGAACCCCAAAGAAAGGGCTCAGACTGGTCCGAGTCCGAACCGTTGTTTAGAACTTTGGATGGGTTGATCCGTATACAAAAATTTGAGTAGGTGCCAAATGTTTGCGGTCAAAAGAGATTGACCTTGGTCAATCTCTACCACGGGGGGCTAGCAACATTTTTAACAAAAACCGCTCCCTTTGGCTATAAGGAAAAAAGATATTACACTAAAAAGGAAATCAAAATCATTAAAATAGAAATGCGAACAAAAGGAAAGAGTGGAGTGAGAAACACAAAACTCACATCAAAATCTCAATCTTGAGGGATTTCAACATTTCCATCAGCAATCTCTTATTGCAAATCCTGGGTTCCTTTCCATCTACCGTACTTCCAACAGAAGCACAAATCCCGAGGATCTCCGTCACTGTTTCAGCTAATTTCTTTGATCTAGAACTCATAACCTTCGCTAGCTCGATAACATCGCCAAGTGAGATGTGTCTGGTGCGCTTGATGTTCTTGGCCTTCTTCGGTCACGTCCAGGTTCTTGAAAGCATTGATGACTAAAGCAAAAGAGAAAGAGTGAAGAAAGATAGAAAAAATATATTAAATGGTCGTGAATGAGCCGTGATGGAAGGACAAAGATTAGGGGGCAAAACTCAATCTACTACATTTTTGAACTAAAAATAAGTATGTCTCGTAAGTCAATCTTGATATTCTATGGAGACTTTGCTTTATGTCCCAAACCGCCAATTTTAGTTCTGTTTGGGACCTTCCAAATTTTTAGGTCGACCCTTCTTACGCCTATAGAACGTAGTGAAAACTTAATTAGTATATAGCGAAAGAGAGTGGATCACGTTGAGATTTTTAGGACAGTTTAGATATCGAGACCCATGTGAATTTTTCACAAAGAAGTGTAAGGAAGTTTGGAGAGATAAATGTGTGAAGTTTTGCACGAAGTACGTAGTTAATAGTTATAATAAGTGCAACCTCATCGGACTCTAAAATCTAAACCAACAAAAAGCTTTACATTTTAACTTTTTTATTCTATTGTTTAAGACTGACATGTTTATGGAATAAACTTATTTTAGAGACATCTATTGTACGGACTTTTTTTTTCAAATTATCTCTATTTTGTCACTTACGAAAATTTTTTCTAATTGACATTTGAAGACGGGGGTGGACCCACCAAGGGATTTGTGGGGGCACATGCCCCCACGACCCAAAGGTGGGTTTCAAGTGCTACGCCGGAGGTGTGCCGTTCTCTAGCTCTAGTAAGAAGGAAACTATATTAATGATGTGTTTGGTTGTAGGATTCCTATCAAAAGTGGGATTTGGTCGGAATCATGAATCCTTGGTCTGTTTGGCTACCAAGAATCCTAGGACTCTTGAATCCTAAGGATTCCTAATTCCAAAATTTGTATTGGACCAAAATCCCACCCTACCCCCTAGGATTTACTTGGATTTTGGATTAATAAACCTAAATTTCAAACTTAAAATCAACAAAAACTTATTTCCCTTCTACAAAATAATAAAAATCATTATTTTTTTCAAAATCACTTTTTTTCCAAAAATCCTTTTTTTTTTTCCAAAAATCATTATTTTTTCAAAAATCTTTATTTTTTTTTCAAAAATCACTATTTTTTTCAAAAATCATTATTTTTTTCAAAAATCACTATTTTTTAATTATTTTTGAAAAATAATTATTTTGTAGAAGGAATAACTATTTTTTGAATAATGTTTTTTGAAAAATAATGATTTTGAAAAAATAATAATTTTTGAAAAAAGTAATGATTTTTGAAAAAAATAATGATTTTTTAAAAAAAATAATGATTTTTGAAAAAAATAATGATTTTTGCAAAAAATAATGATTTTGAAAAAAATAATAATTTTCGAAAAAATAATGATTTAAAAAAATATATTTTTAAAATAATTATTTTGTAGAAAGAAATAACTATTTTTGAAATTTTCGTGAAAAAAAATAAGTTTCATGAAATTTCAGTTGCCGGAAAAAAATAGGTTTAATGAAATTTCAGTTACCTAGAGACAATATTTGGATGAGATTTTGTTTTGGGGATATTATTCATTAATTTGAAGGATATTATTTTAATTAAAATCTTATTTTATAAGAATCCAAGTATAATAGACAAACAAACCAAAGGATTTTAAATGAAGGAATCAAGAATCCTATAATTCTTATTGGTTACCAAACAAATCAAAAGAAACCATTTGGATTCATGAATCCGTGGAATCATGAATCCCAAGGACTCATGAATCCGTGGATTCATGAATCCTACAACCAAACGCACCATAAGTTTAATAAGTGAGAATTGTAAATTTAGTGAAAGTTAGCCCATCCGTAACTTATCTTGTTTTGCACTCTAAAAGTCTCCAGTTCGAATCCAAAAGGTGGTGTTCTTTTTTTTGCCTTTTTCTCTCATTTCTTGAATTACTTTCTTGTTGGCCCCCATTTTTGTCTATTTTAACTTTTGGCTCCAATTTATGTCATCTATTCTTGACATGATCTTTTTTTGGTCATTTTCGGTAATTCAGTTTTGACTTCCATTTTATTAGACTTCATCTAAGCTATTATTAATGTTATATTTTTGTCGGAAAATTATCTATGACTTCTATTATTTATCTAATAACAAACAAACAAACATTAAATGGTTAGTTTCATGCATTTCTACGATGATTCAATCATCAATAAAATTTACGCAAATCTCATTTATTTTTATGTGGAAGTCTAAAATTAACTTATTTTGAATTTAAATTTTAAATATATATTCGGATAATGATAGAGAGATAGTATGTGGACTAAAAAATGTCTTTGAGTTGTAGTTTACAAATACATATATGTGACAAATGAAAATTTACTTTCGACTAATTTTAGGTTAGTCAGGGTTGACTGGAGATCCAAGTTCGGTCCATAGCAGGTTTCTTTTCGTCAATGGATTTATGTTTATTCTAAACTCAACTCTTTGAGCCCACTTTTATTTCATGGAAGTTTAACATACACTTACTTTTTTTGTTCCATCACGCTCACATCTTTTTAATCAACTAACGATATTTGATAAAATTTTCATTGTTTACTTTGTTTAGTTTTTTTTTTATGTTTTTTATTTTTATTTCACATTCTTTCGGTGAATTAGTATTCTTCATATTCATATTGGAACAAATTGAAAAAATATATAATCTAGTTGTCTCAAAAAATAAAAACTCGGTGTGGTCAACTATGTATATTACGAATTTTTTCCAGTTCATTTAAATATTTATTGATGCAGGCGCATAGGCGTGTGGGCCCACGTCCACGCGTGCCCACACCCTATTAAGTCTTAATAGTAGTCTATTTAGTAGAATAGAAGTTACTTTAATTTGATGTTTCTTTATTTTAAAGTTTCTATGTTTAAGTAGTTTATTATTTTAGGAATACTAGTTTGAGTCCATCTAGGAAGGTTTATTATCTTATAAAAGGGGATCTAGTCTATGTTATTATTCACCTTGAAGAGAAAATCAATTGAAGTTAATAAGAATTTAAGTTTAGTTTATCGTTTTCTTTAATTGTTCTTAGTTTATATTATTATTCCGCTGCGTCTACATCAAGTGGTATCTAGAGCCATTTTTTTTTTAACCAATCACAATGGTTAATTCTACCGTTCCTACTCCAACAATCAAAGAGAAGACACCAACTTTTGCCTCCGAATGGGATAACATCAACAAGAAGTTATCCTCGGTAACAAATTTGGAAGAGGCTTTCGAAACTTTCAAGAAGGAAACCATGGAAAAATTCGATCAAGTCAACGAGTCAATCATGAAGCTATCCAAACAACTTGAAGGCATATGTAAGTCTCCCTCTTCTACAACTACTACTTCTTCTCCTACTTACATTCCAGCTTCATTATCACTTCCAACCACAACACCAACTTCAAATTCCATACTTGGTCAACCTAACATACACTCCACACCACCACCTTTCTCTTTCCATGATCAACTTACATCAAACAAACCCGACTCACTCTCCCATTATTCCACTACTAACCCAAGTACCACTCAACCATACCCTTTTCAAACACCGAAGCCACACTATTTCCCAAACACCACCCAACTCGAAACCCAACCCGAAAGCCACCGAACCGAAACTACCCGGCCTATCATGGATACACCAATTCGTCAACACTCCCGTGCCATCTCACCACATCTCACACCCAACCGAGGACCACCAACTCATCAACACCAACCCGATTATCACCACCCATCCAATCACCACGATACGGACACCGTGACCCATCCCACTCGTGATTTCACGGACAGCTACACCCCTAACCGAACCCGTCTACTCGATTCGGCCCCGAACAAAACTAATCCAAACCGAGACGTGGGTTACCCATTCATCGATAACCAAAACCGTGAAGATCAATTCGAGGCCGAGTTCCACCCTTACCACCATGAAGCTCGTCCACCCAACCGATCTAACTATTATGAACCAACTAGATTCAAAAATAGACCAACCTATACAGAACCGAATCATCACGGTTCAATACAACGTCACCATTATATTCGTCCCCGTCACAAGTATAATGATCCGGATGACTACAACCTAGAGGATGATCACGATTCCACACCACCTTCTTCTAAGTACCGTATTCGTATGGACGTCCCGGCTTATGACGGTTCCATCAACATTGAAAACTTTGTGGATTATATAGCTCGAATAGAAATCTTCTTTGATGTTATGCAGGTTTATGGACAAGAACAGGTTAGATGTGTTACTGGTTATCTTTCAAAAACAGCGTTAACATGGTGGAAACAAGAATCCGAACAACGAAGGTTATCTAATCTTCCTCCCATATCTTCATGGTCTGAACTCAAGCCACTTATGATGGCCCGTTTCCTCCCTCCGGATTATGAAAATCAGTTATGTCTGGAATATCTTCGTTGTCGTCAAGGACGACGTTCAGTTGAGGAATACGCCTCCGAATTTCAGCGTTTAAGTATTCGGCTTAATCTACCCGATACTGAATCCATGAAATTGGAAAAATTTAAAGATGGTCTTCGAGGGGACATTAAGGATCTCGTCAACCTCCGTCCTTTCTCTTTAGTATCGGAATGTATTAGTGTGGCTCGATCTTTTGAATCGGATTCTAGGTCAATTTTTAGGGGAAACTACAATCGTCCTAATTATATTCGACAACCTACTAATGATACTGATCTTTCGAAACAAACAGATGATGGAGCTAAGATTGTTCCCGAAAATCCTTACAAAAAACAACCTCCAGGTAAGTGTTATCGTTGCTTTGAGACAGGTCACTATTCTAATAATTGCCCATTACGCGGTAAGGCAAATTTGGTGGAAAAACAGGATTACTTGGATGAGGAGACCGACCATGTCCATATAGACCCGGATTCAGGTGACCGTGTTATGTTAGTAACTCGTCGGGTACTTTTTACTCCTCTTGAACATGATCTTTCTCAACGGAAAAACTTGTTTGTTACACGTGGAACGGTTTTGAACAAAGTGTGTACAATTGTTATTGATAATGGGTGTGTGGAAAATTTGATTTCTTCCAGACTTGTGGCTTACTTGGGTATTCCTACTATTCCTAAACCACACCCTTATAATACTGCTTGGATTCAATCCGGTACTGGCACCCGTGTTGATCGAATGTGTACTTTTTCCCTCTCTTTTGGCTCTTTCTATTTATCTGACCTTACTTGTGATGTTACCGATATGGATCTTTGCCATATTATTTTGGGACGTCCTTGGCAGTCGGATGTGGATGCTATTTACAAAGGTCGTTTGAACGTTTATGAATTTCCATGGATGAGGAAGATTATCACATTATTGCCGATTTCAAAGGGATCTGACGAGCTAGCTTCCATCATACATTCGGTTCGGGACGAACCTTCTGGGGAACGGGGTGCTGATGCAGGCGCATAGGCGTGTGGGCCCACGTCCACGCGTGCCCACACCCTATTAAGTCTTAATAGTAGTCTATTTAGTAGAATAGAAGTTACTTTAATTTGATGTTTCTTTATTTTAAAGTTTCTATGTTTAAGTAGTTTATTATTTTAGGAATACTAGTTTGAGTCCATCTAGGAAGGTTTATTATCTTATAAAAGGGGATCTAGTCTATGTTATTATTCACCTTGAAGAGAAAATCAATTGAAGTTAATAAGAATTTAAGTTTAGTTTATCGTTTTCTTTAATTGTTCTTAGTTTATATTATTATTCCGCTGCGTCTACATCATTTATCTACTATTACTAAAATGTGCTCCAGGAGCAAAAATTCCTGGGTCCGCCACTGGTAACTGGCGACAGATGTAAAAATGAAAGAAATAACTTAATCCTCAGCCATCAAAAAGCCACCGAGGACGATTGAAAGAGACTGAGAAAGAGAAGAAGACCGAGTGTCATTGAACATGATTGGTACAAGAAAATTAAACCCAAATAAAGTGAATACATCTATATGACCAGAAAGAGAGGAGAAATACGCGAAACATTGCTGAAGAAAACAAAGTTCAACTACAAAAGTCAAATCTTGAAAAGAAGGATATTTGGCCCAAAGACATAAATATCTGGTTCGTTTTCCAGAAATAATACGGTCACAAGACCGGGAACCGTATGAAGGAGATGTCCTTCGACAGAAGATGCAATTCGAGCAATTTGTCGGATAGGGTAATTGATGAAGAAGATCACCAAGTCCGGATGATTTAGGGATCGTAGTGTTTAGTTAGAAACCAACTACGATCGTCGAATCACGATGCGATTCTCGGCTAACTTCGTCTGGATCCCACATCGGGTTACAACAAATAGTGTCGACTTGATCGAAAGATATGATTAGAGGGATGAGACATATATAAATGGGTTAGGCCCATAAATATGTCCAAAAGGCCTAAAAGAAGTTTGGGCAAAGATAGTACAAAAGACCCGAGTAAAGGGATTTTGGGACGGGTACCTAATAGGGGCTTTTGGGTCTATTATAGGGTTCGACCAAGCTTGGCTGACCAGCCTATAGGGGCCGACCAAATCTGCTCTTTTAGGGCATACTTTGGCCGGCCATATTAGGGTTTCACAAGAAATAGAAACTAGTTTCTATTTTTGTGAAAACCCTAAATCTTATTCAAAAGGGACTTTTCGGGAAACCTAATTAGGGTTGGACTCTAACTTAGGGATATATATAATGTCTCTTAAGAGTTGAATCAGGTGTGGAAAATTTTCAAGAAGTTTTGTAGCTCTACAACATTAAGTAGAGAAAGAAAGAGAGATAATTCCTAATAATCTACCTAGTCAAAGAAGAAATATTCTTCAATCTAACCACCATTGGAGTTCTAGCTAACAACAAGGTGGGAGATCAAGTTGATTGCTTGGTGTCTCAAGTAGAGAAGCTACAATTGGAGCTCTTGGTCTTCTCAAACGATTGGAAAGGTTCGAGGGAAAACTAGCGATTAAGGTAATCTCTAACTTCTTAGTTCATTATTAGCTTATGCATGAGATCACGGGGATACTAGTGTTAGGCATTAGATGTCTTAGATTCTGCTACCAACACTAGAAGACACCATAACCTAACAGTGGCATGAGAGCCTCTTGCACGTAGCTAATTTTGGCTCAGCTTCAGACTAATCTATGCTTGTTTAAATAGACAGATAAGTCTAAAAGTGTTTTAGACATCAATTTGTTTGGTTTTGAATGTGATTTAAAGTTACTCAAGTTGATAATTGAAAAGCGTTTTCAAAAGATTTGATTTTGATTGATTTCGGTTTTAAAAAGTTTTCCAAAAGAGTTGATTTTAGAATTGTTTGAAAATTAAATTTAGGTTTTTAAAAGTATTCTAAAAGTTTGGAGCAGCTGGGGTAGAGCAAGTTTGGGCTGATATATTCTCGGGCATTCTCCAAGGCTTGTCCTTGCTATTCTGACATAGGTCTCGGGCTACGGGGTAAGATTTTTGGGTCTTGATCCGAGTGGAAGTTTTTCCGTCGAAAGTTCGATTTTTCTCCCGGTTCCACCCAAATTTTGTCGGAATTATTTCGGGGCACCCGAAGGCTTAAAACGGGTTTTTTTCTTAAAGTTGATTTTGGAACTCATTAAATGTCAAACCAATTTTTTCCGAAATTGACCCGGGCCTCCGAATGCCGAAACAAAATTTTTCTTAAAATTGATTTTGGAAATCATTAAAGATAAAACCGAAGCGCACCATTAGTCAAATTCTTCGAATATAGACTTAAGTTCTGTATCTGACATAGAGATGTCGACAAAAGTATCTCCCGGATAATCATGCATATATAATTGATAGCCTTGAATATTATATGAATGTATGTGATGTGAATACGAAAACTAGTATGGCCATAGAGAGTTGTTTCTTTCATTCTTGTTTTAAGCACAAGTGAGTGCAAGCTGTAATAATTTATTTTCAAGTTTTATACGATCTGCGAATCGTTAGAGTCTTGTAATTAGAGTTTAGGGTCTATGAGTCCATCAAAGAAACCCAGGGATGGGATCCTGATTCGAGTGGGAGAATTCAATGGAGGTTCGAGGATGGCGATTCAAGCGAACTAAGGCGAAAGCAAGAAAAGTCCTAAGAAGATTAGATGTTTTAGGACTAGGGGCCATACTAGGATCCATATGTGCTTGATTTATTTTCTCGCGCGCATTTACTTATTTATTTACGTTTTCTGTCGTGGATGGTTAGTTAGGCTGAATAGTTCACTACAACGCATATTTGACAAAACGTAAAAGTCTCTAAAAGTAATTTTGAGTAAAAGGCCTACCCAGACTAAGACTCCCGTTGAGCCCTCGATCATGGATTGGTGGTTCTGTCAAAACAGGGTGTCATCTTTTATCTTGGGACAATGCGGGTAGACCTAAGGCAGAGGTCTACGCGTGTAAATGGTTTTAGTTAACGAGATCAGCTAAAGAGTTTTGGATACTCGAGACAAAAGGATAGATTTGACATTCATTAATGCAATCCATCAACCACGAATCATAAGAGTATGATCAATTAAAGAGTTCACTCACCCAAGACAACAGGGTTAAGGGCAGGCCAAAGTCCGCTTAACTCCGTAGAAATGGAATCACGCTATTCAATCAAGGACGGTTTTATATTGAATAATGTGGGAAAAATGATTTTTTTCCAAAAACGATAACAAGTTTAAAACTTTGCGACTCTTTCTTTTAGTTTTAAATGCATATAAAAAAAATTAGTTTTTTAACCTTCGTGCAATCGTTGAAAAGGAGTTGAACGAAAGTAACTTTCTTGAATGAAAAGGGATCCATAAATGATTCTCAGATTCGAAATAAAGAAAACGTCCAAGAACACCAATCCCAATGTTGACTCATACCGGATAAGGTCAAAAGCCTTTTGCAAGCAATCGAAGAACATTCTCTTTGGAACATTAATGGATGCTAGTATGACGATTAAGACAAACTGAGGAAGAAGGTCCTACAGAGGTCATTAGTTGATAGGTAAGAGATCTCAAAGGCAATCTGAAGGTCATCTTAAGTAAGAATCGAAAGGTTTTCATATTTTTGATATGACTTGTCTGTGAAAAAACTTGAAACGACTCGGATTTCCCTTAATAAGAAATGACAATAGAGTTCATCTATCAATACCGATTCAGTCAAGATAGATAAGATCTTAGATGAGACAATGTGATTGTTGTGAACAACTGAGCAGAACCCATGGGAACATCGTATTGAAGAAAAAGGTCTTGAGATTAAGAGCAAGGAATCTATGAAAGAGTTCTTCAGATTCTAAAGGGCAAACGGCCAGTCAAGAGAGACAAACAATTGATCAAGGAAGGAAGATCGGTTGGCGAGTCCAAGATCAAGATTGTTCGTCATTACTGTAAACGTTTCTAAAACAATGGCTAGACCATTTAAAAGCAAACTACCCTTTGCACGTGGAGGACAAAAGGAATGGAATTGTGAATTTCGATTCAAATTTAAGCAAGTATCGTAGATTCCCTTCATTAGGTACTTAACACCAGATGTGCGGCTCAGTGGGAGCTCAAGTGGATACTAACACCAGATGTGCGGCTCAGTGGGAGGTCATAGGACACATGTGGATAATGTCTTAAAAAGACCAAACGAAAAAGTCACCGTTTTCAGAAAGGCACGGAGACTAGTAAACTGTTGGGACTCATACTTGGTTATGTAGACCTATAAGTTTACTTGCAAAAGCTAACGGGAGCTACTTCAATGTGTACCCTGACTACTTCATGAAGTACAGACGTACAAGTCATAAAGTGTAAGTCGGAATGTTTGAAAAGTTCATACAAAGTACAAACCGAAGTAAAGAATTACCTTGACAAGAAAATATAGCAATCCGATTCGATTGGTTAAAATTTGAGTCAAGAATTTGATAAACCATCACAGAGTTGAGAAATCGTTTCTCGACTTAATCCATGGAACACATCTGATGGATGACGGGTCCAATGGGAGTAATCGAACACTACTAGACATGATTAGATCAATGATGGGTTTAAGTCAGTCTTTCGAATGTTTTGGGATATATTCTAGAAATGGTCATTTTCTCACTTAACCAAATCCGTCTAAAAGCTAAGCCTACGTAAAATGTTTAGAGGGGCACAAAATTAGCAAATCTGACGCAATTTCTTTAGAAGAAATTTGAGGCTTTTCCACGACCGATCAGAGAACAAAGTTCTTGTTGCTCGGGATGGTATCCTTTTAATAATTAGTCTGACCAAACACTAATTGTTAGAAGGATAAGTGGGAAAAAGTACAAGTCGAAATAGTTCGACCATGAGAAAAGTCATGAGAAAGTAATGAGAAAAGTCATGAGAAAAGTACAGGTCGAATAAGTTCGACCAAGAGCAACTAAACTGTTGAGAACAGTTAATCGCGGTTCCTAAAGGAAGAGGAATAAAAGGTAAAGTTAAATGAACTTTATATACCTAACGCACCAAACGAATTAGATTAGTAAAGAGAACTCTGAAAAGTTGAAAGTATCTCAAATAGAAATATCTCGAAGGAGTTGAGAATATTCCACTTGTTGTTCGCAAACCCCTTAAGGTCATAATAGCTTATCTACCTAGTTCGGAAGATTGAAATCTTATTGTTAAGAGATAAAAGCCATAGACCTGCGCAGAGACGGAAACCAACTATGACTTTTGGTTTGGAGTCAAAAGATTATGGAATCCATATGTCATCAAGTTTGGAACTTGATAATTTGGTCAATGGAGTAAAATCCATTGGACGCAAAATTAGTTTTCAAAGGTGAAAACTGAGAAGGATAAAACCATTGGTGTTTCCCAAAACTAAGGAATGAGACGAAGATCATAGATTCATATGACGAACAAGACCTCTTCCTCTGTTCAAGTTTAAGTCCATACTAACATATGAAAGTCAGAAACCGCCTTCCTTAGTAAATTTATGGAAGTAAAAAGTTACCGACTTTAGAAGTTAGTAAGCACGCTTGCTTCCAAAATCTATTGGTAGATTGAAGCAGGCAAGAGTTGGAATCTTCGATTCAACAAGGTTATCAAAGATGTTTGATTCCTAAAGAATGAAGAAAATCTTGAACCTCGGAATTTCAAGAAGGTAAGTGGGAGTAACAGGTTTTCCAGGTCCAGTATGTAGAGTACATACCAAGATTGAGAAAAAAAGTAAGATGTTGGAAACAGTTAAGAATTGACTGAATAAAGGACCATACAGGATGATATGTTTTCGGGCATCAAAGATCTACAAGAGTAGATCAAAAGGATGATAAGACTAATTTAAGAAGCTTGATACGCTAAAGACTCTTAAAGTTCGAACTCGAGAGAATCTATGATCTCATGGCATAGATCTTAGTAAGACTCACAGTCTGAGAGGCTCTGATAAGCAAGCACGCATGAGAGAGATATTTATGCCTCAAACATATCGACATCCGAAATTAGATAAGATAATCTAAATAACAACTAAAGAACATCCGAAAGGCTTGGGAAGCAATTAGGATAAGTTATTAGTACAATGTGGAAAAGAAAGTTGAACATGTCACACGTTGCAAACTTCCAGACATGGAAGGAAAGTAGGCTGGAAAGTGTTTCGAGCCGGGAACTGTTGCAAACTATACAAACGAAAAAATAAAATTAAAGCTTTAGAAGTTTTAATAACTAGTAATTATCAGAAGAAATTGAAGGAAGCGACCTTCGATTAATCGATAATAAGCAAAGTTTAACCGGATTAGATTCGTTGCAAGCTGAACTGTCACCTTAGACAAAGTATGAGAATCATACAAAGGTCTAAGGCATAAGGTATATTCTGGGAATAACCTTGACTGGTAAATTGAGTGAGTAAAGGAGTTTACAAGAGAGACTCAAATTTACAAACTCTTGTTATCGGAAACGTTGTTTCCAAATTTGACAAAATAAATACCTTGTTTGTTTCCGTAAACGCCGAAAGGTTGTCTTCTTCCAACAGGTCCTGTGGACGAAGAACATTAACGTAACCTTCACCAGCCACTTCTATGCATAAGTTTTCGATAGAAGAGTCACCGTCGTTGAGAGACATGTAGAAGGCAACCCTTATGGCACCACCAGGAAGAGTTCCACTAACCATTAGGATATCCATAACAAAAATCGTAGAGCATTCGTACTGCACTCTCTGGCGTATTTATAAGCCACAAGGGCGGTTATGAATATGACACGATCATCAACGAGTTGCGGTGAACAGAAACGGTCAAGTCGAGAAGCGAGCGGAAAATAGAAGATCAACAGACTTACGTGCGGAAAAATAAAGAAACGGCAGAAAGACAAAAAGTGATTTTATTAATTCTCAAAGCAAGACCTATTATAGAAGAAATTGCAACCAATGTACATCAAGAAGAGTGTGACCATTCAGATCTATCACAAAAGAAATTGCTAAAATAAAAGAAAAAGAAGTTGACGGTAAAAAAAAATTTACAGGAGAAAAGGGATAACTATCTTCATTATTGGAAAGTTACCCTTAATTATCTCCATCATCAGAAAAACATCGCCAAAGAGAACACCAAGCATAAATTCGAACAAGGGCCTCATCTGGAAATTCCAGTAGTTGAAAACAGAGATTAGAAAGTTTAGTAAAATATGACAAGAATACAAGGGTAAAATATTGATGAGAAATTAGGATCTAGAAGAGTCTATTTATAGTCACAAAGGGATCTCCCAACAAACGAAAATCATTAAGACAGAAGAATAAACGCATCTCGGGAACACGCAGAGTCATAATGGATAAGAGAAACTCGCGGCTCGAAACGATCAATTCGAAGAAGGCGTGAGCAGAGCTCGAGGAGACGCGCTGGTTTCTCCACACGCAAAATGCCACGTGTCCACGCATGGCGTGAGCAGAGCTACCGTGCGCAATTGTCCAAAGGATTATCGCCGAAAATGCGCGATCAGAGGATCAAATCTATGACGTCACAAAATCACGCATGAAAAGAAAATTGATTCGCTCTAGCAGAACTTGAGATGTGTCACTCGTCTTAGAAAAAACAAATACCTTTTGAGACAAGCTCAAGCCAAAAATAGCCAAGTAAAGAAGACCTTATCAGTACTGATTGGAAACAAGATTTCACAAAGCACCTCGAACAGCTCGGTACAAATCAGCTCGGGAATGTGCAACTCCACAAAGACCAAGCTTCTCAAAACAGCTCTGGTCCAGGTAAACCCTCTGTCTTCAGGGTCTTCAATGTTTAAAAACACAGGTTACTTCTACTCTCCAGTCTCATTACTTTCGACTAAGGAGTGGCGGGACTCATGATGATGCATAAAATGTCCAGACGTTGACTAACGTCTGAAGAGCCAAGATCTGACCTGAAGTCCATCGGGTCAACCCGGCTTAAGGTAACAGGTCAGCTGAACCCTCAACGATCTGTCACGTACTCCCTTAACCGGGAGATCGGCTAAAGGAAACCATCCCTGTAACGCTCTTAGCATAAACAGATCAACCCTGGGGTTTTTAAAGGAATGAGGGGGCTCCATGTAGGTTTGATCGATGGCTTACGCCCAGAACTAGGAAGGCAAAGCGCACCAGCAACCTACCGACTTAATCCCAGAATCTCCACAGAGATCTCAGTCGGTAACAGATCTCTAAGTGTTTAAGCAAGCTTGCACTTCACGTGTCCAAGGGAGGAAACTTCTCTCTAGAGATCTATCACATCGGTAGGATATCCACGAAAGATCCTTAAACTTAGGAACTTTCATCTATCCTGGATACGAGATAAACACAAAGGGAAAACTTCCCTCCACAGCAATCACCGCCGCCTCTTAAGCCTATAAAAGGCCCCCAAATCGTCCTTCAAAGGACACGATCTCAGAACCCTAAAAGATCACAAGAAACTCTGAGTTCTCACAACTCGCCCCCAAAAGGCTCAATCAATATTCATTCTTTTACTGCAAAGAGCACCCTGACTGTCTTGAGCGTCGGAGCGGTTTTCAAATCCTTTGCAGGTTTTCTCCCTTTGGGAATAGACGAACAAGAGTAGTAGGCAGGAGCAACGAACAAGGAGTAGGAGCAGGAGCAAAGAGCTAGTAAGAGGAGCAAGGAATGAGGAGTAGGAGCAAAGAAGCAAATAACAAGAACTGGAGGCAAAAGCACTCGGTAGAATCTAACTTGACATCATAGAACATTCACCATAATGGAGGCTGTCATGCACCCACTCCCTATTTCATGTTGATATAACGGAAGGTCATTTTTTGACATCAGCAGTAGTATCCATTATTAAGTTCTAAACTAGATCAACGTCTAAAAACAAAACTATGATCCCTTTTAGCATCCTTAGTAATATTGCTTCTGCTCCCTCATGAATCTTTTCTTCTTTCTGTCAAGTGTGTAATTCCTTTGAGCTCCTACTGAGCCTCACATCTAGTTCTATACACCTGATGAAGGGTGTCTACAATACTTGCTAGATTAACTTCGATAACAAAGATAATGGAATCAGAATTCGCAATTCCATTCCTTTTGTCCTTGAGGTACTAAGGGTAGTTTCCCTTTTAATGGCCCGACCATTCTTTTTAGAAAATTTTACAGTAATGAGAAACAATCTTGATCTTGGACTTGACAACTGCTTTTCCTTCCTTTGTCAATTGTTTGTATCTTTTGACTGACCCTTTGCCATTTAGAATCTCAAGAACATTTCTTAGATTCCTTGCTCTCAATCTCAAGAACATTTTCTTAGATTCGATGTTCCCAAGTGTTATGCTCAGTTGTTCATAACGATCTGAGTGACTCATCTAAGGTCTTACCTATCTTAGTCCAATTGGTATTGAACTGGGTGATATATGAACTCTGTTGTCATCTCTTAATAAGAGAAATCCGAGTCGTTTTAAGTTTTCGAACAGACAAGTCAAATCGGAAGTATGAAAACCTTCTAGTTCTACCTTACTTAAGATGACCTTCAGATTGCCTTAGAGGTCTCATACCTCTCCATTAATGACTTTTGTTGGAACTTCTTCCTCAGTTTGTCCTAATGGTCATGCTAGCATCCATATCTCTTCTAAAGAGAATGTATGTTCTACGATTGCTTGCAAAAGGCTTTTGACCTTATCTAGTAAAGAGTCAACACTAGGATTGGGTATTCTAGGAGGTTTTCTTTAGTTCAAATCTGAGAATCATTTTCGGATTCCTAATCTATTCAATTAAGTTACTTTCTTTCAACTCCTTCTCAAGGATTGAACGAAGGTTAGAATACTAATTTGCTAATATGCCACTGAAACTACAATGAAGAAAGAGCAAAGTTTAAAACTTGTTATTTTGCAAAAACCTATGTTGCCACATTATCCAATGAAAACCGTCTTTAGTTGAATAATGTGATTCGAAGACCCCATTTCTTAGAAGTTAAGCGGACTACGGCCCTGCCCCTAACTCCGTCATCCTATGTGAGTGAACTCTTTCACTTATCATATTTTTATGATTCTTGGTTGATGGATTCCATTAATGAATGTCGAATCCATCCTTTTTCCTCGAGTATCCAAAACTCTTCTGCCATAGGTCTACCCGCATTGTCCCAAGATAAAGATGGCATCCTGCGGAGGCAGACCCACCATCAATATTCAAGTGATCAATGGTTGTATTAATCTGGGTAGGCATTTTACTCAAAATTACTTTTAGGGACTTTTTCATTTTGTCTAGTATGCGTTGTAATGAACTTAATAAATAAGTAAATGCGCGCGAGAAAATAAATCAAGCACATATGGGCCCTAATATGACCCCTAGTCCTAAAAGATCTAATCTCTTAGGATTATTCTTGTTTTTTCCTTCGTTCGCCTGGATTGCCATCCTTGAACCTACATTGAATTCTCTAACTCGAATCAGGATTCCATCCTTGAGCTTCTTCAGTGGACTCATAGACCCTATACTTTAATTACAAGACTCGACCGTTGCGCAGATCGTATAAAACTTGAAATTAAAATTATTACAACGTTCACTCACTTGCGCTTAAAACAAAAATGAAAGAAAATAACTTTCTATGGTCATAATAGTTTCCGCATTCACATCACATGCATTCATATAATATTCAAAAGCAATAATTATACATGCATGATTTATCCGGGATATATTTTTGTCGACATCTCTATGTCGCATACGGACCTTAAGTCTATATTCAAAGAATTTGACTAATGGTGCGTTTTGGTTTTATCTTTAACGATTGCCAAAATCAATTTTAAGAAAAACTCAGTTTGGACCTCTATAGGCCCCGGGTCAATTTTCGAAAAATTTGGTTTAACTTTTAATGATTTCTAAAATCAATTTTAAAAAAAATCCGTTTTGAGCCTTCAGGTTGCCCAAAATAATTTCAGTAAAATTTGGGTGGAAATGGGAGAAAAATCAGATTTTAGACGGAAAAACTCCCACTAGGGTCAAGACCTGAAAAATCTTAGTCCGTATCCCGAGACCTATCTTGGAATGGCCGGGGACAAGCCTTGGCAAAGGCCCAAGACCATCTCGGCCCAAGCCCATGGACTTGTCTAGGCCAAGGCCAAAAACATTCATTGGAATGGGCTAAGCATGGCTCGGCCATGGGCTAGCATGCTCTGGCCCCGAGCCAAGTGCGCCTTGGCCTAACTTGAATAACTTTTAAATCCCATTCAAAACTAAAAAAATTGATGTCTAAAACTACTTTTAGACTTATCTATCTATCAAGCAAAGATTACTCTGAAAACTTAGCCATAGTAATCAAATAAAAGAGAGAGAGAGAGAGAGAGACTGTGAGGTAAGAATAAAGAAGTAGGGGGATAGAGGGCACCCCTGCCTTAGGTCTCTTGAGGCCATAAAGTCACCCACCGTATTACCATTTAGTTGGATATTTAAATTGGCACTAGTAACACAAGACATTTTAAGATTAAAAATACGGCTCTCTAGCCTCGTAGACCTAATAACTAAGTCAAGGAAGTTCCAATTAACCCGATCATAGGCTTTGGCCATATTCATCTTCAAGGAGAAGGCCCTTTTTTAGCTTTAGAATTAGGGTTAATTCCGTTTTGGCCCCCGATTTGTGACCAACTTGCCGTTTTGGCCCCAATAAGTGTCCGGCAGTTCGTTTTGGCCCCTAATTGTGTCCAGCAGTTCGTTTTGGCCCCAAATATTTGTTAAACATACCCATTTTACCCTTGTGACATTTTTGTAAATATTTTTGTTGTTTCATTTTATTATTTTCCAGAATTTCTTCCTTTTTTTTAAAATCTTTATTCTGTCAATTTCTCTCTCCGACTTTCTCTCTCTACAGGCATTCTCTCTCTATCATTCTCCCCTCTCTACCCGCCACCACCACCATCTTCTCTCCATCATATCATCTCTATCGACCGATTCTTCTTTCAAGAACAAATCAACGTCATAAGAGAGGTTAGATTTCTTAATCTTTCAAATCCAATTCTTGATTGAAGAAATTAGGTGGTTCAAAGAATTTGGGAATTTTGATGGTCTGATGAGATTAAATTTTAGGGTTTTCTGGTTTGAGATAATTGATTAATTGGGTAAATATCAAAGCAAGTAACAGTTAGAGATCAAATACTCCAAGAAGAACACATCAGAAACTCATGAAAGAAAGAAAACCCAAATCAGAAACTCATGAAACCACCATGAAATAGTTCTATACATCTGATTTTTTTTTTGAGATTACCAAAGGTTTCAAGAAATATATTCATCAATTAGGTAGAGAATTAACATGCCCAAAATTGAAGTGTTTGAAGATAAGAAAACAATCCAAATCCACAATAATCAAGACATGCCTTGGCAGAATACTCCGAGAGATGCCCATACTCATTGGATCTTAGCTGGTCGATTCTCATCAAGAGCTGTAGCTCGAAGAAATTCCTTTTGAGCATGAAGTCTAGCAAGAGATCTTGACCTTCCTAAACTTCCTTCTTGATTTGAAGATTTAACAAGAACTCATATGATCAGCTGAGTTAATAACATCAGATCTAGCGTTATATGTTTTGGTTGAGGTTTGAATTGGTGATATAAAGAGTTCTTCTTCTTCTTCATCATCAACTGGTTCAGATTTTTGAAGCATAAGTTTATGATCAGAACCTTTGTTCATCGAATTAACATCTTCATTACCGATGAGTTTTTGAAGTAATTGATATTTCTCGACTTTCGACATAAATTCCTCATTGAAGTAGTTCAAATATAAATCCCACTATTGATGAACCACCATTTTCATTTGATTTTTTCTCAAGTTTATAGTAGTTGAAGTCGTGGTGTTGTGTACTTTCATGGCGGATGAATGGAGAAGACAGATAACTATGAAATCGCCAAGGATAATCTCCTTCCATTTCTCAAAATCACAAACCCTAACTGAAATTGGAAGAAAGATGGAACCTAGAGAGAGAGAGAGAGAAAGGAAGATTGAGGAGGAGTTATAGTTTTGTTTTTTACTATTTTGTGTTGGTGGCAACGACCTTTTCCGATTTCGAATTTTGGTCAGGAGTGGTGATGGTGGTGGTGGATAAAGATGGTGGTGGTGGATAAAGATGGTGGTGATGATAGTGATGGTGGTAGAGATGGAAGACCTAAGGAGAGAAATGGAAAAGAGAGAGAAAGGGAAGAGATAGAAATTGCCGTATGGAGAGAGAAAGAGAGAGGAATTGAGGAAATAAAGATTTAAAAAGAAAAAGGAAGAAATTCAAGAAAATAATAAAAAGAAACAACAAAAATATTTACAAAAATGCCATAAGGGTAAAATGGGTATGTTTAACAAATATTTGGGGCCAAAACGAACTGCCGGACACAATTGGGGGCCAAAACGAACTGCCGGACACTTATTGGGGCCAAAACGGCGAGTTGGTCACAAATCGGGGGCCAAAACGAAATTAACCCTTAGAATTATGCATAGTGTGCAGTAATTCCTTGGGTATAATGATGTTATCTATAATTTTCCTATTGGGAAAAAAGGCATTTTGGGTCCAAGCTATACTATCCTCTAAATAAGGTCTAAGACGGTTGGCGATGATTTTTGTGATGAATTTATAAACCGAATTACAGAGGGAAATCGGTCAAAACTATGAGGCAATACTCTGATTCTTAGTTTTCGGAATTAAAGCTATGGTAGTCAGATTTAAAGTTGGATCAATAGAACCTATAGTGAAAACTGATTGGATGTATGTTGTCAATTCTGCCCCTATGATGTCCCAGTTATGTTGGTAGAAATAACAAGGAAGGTTGTCCGGTCTCGGGGTCTTCATTGATCCCATTTTTATGACAACTTCTTTAATTTCATCAGACGAACGAATCCTCATGATGTAACCCAATTGTTCCGCCAAAAATACCTTATAAGCATTTAAGACTTCGGTTGGACGTAGACTAACTTCCTCTGCCGAAAATAAATTCTGAAAATGAGCTATAAATTGCGTAGCAATTTCATCCGTATTTCTCGTAGTTTGGCCATTAGATTGAGTAATTTGATGAATATTCTAGTTCTGTCATCTTGTCGACATAACCAATATGAAATGTCACAGTATTTCTATCACCGTTTTGAACCCACTTTGATATAGCCCTTTGTTCCGCCCTACTACATTGCAGGATATCAAAAAACATGATTTCTTCTTGTATATTGCTCTCAATAGTAAACACCTCTGCTGTAGACTCAATCGTTTGAATATCCAGTAATCTCTTTTTATGGATAGAGAGTCTATTTTTTATGATCCCAAATGCCTGTTTGCTCCATCTTTTAATTGATTCCTTTACTACCACTTTCTCTGAAAATAAACCGACAATATTTTGTTGAAAGTGACTGAAATATGTGTTGATATCTAACTCGGTTTACGACCTGCCAACCCGCTTAAAAGACAATGGTAATTGCGTTCTGAAACCGAAGGTCTCAGCTCAAAATTTTGGACCCGTTAGCGGAGCTGATTACTGAGACAGGGCTGGAATGCGAAACAGGGCTCCGAGGCAGAGCTGGACTCCAAGACAGAGCTGGAATTTAGAGCAAAGCTATGTCGATTACTAGTGTAGCGTATCCATGTGTAATTCGGATTTAGAAAGAGATAGTCGGTGAGGCAGTTTCTCGGTGAGATTAGGGTTTTAGTGGCTATATAAGGTCAAACCCTATGAGATATATGATGATGCATAAAATGTCCAGACGTTGACTAACGTCTGAAGAGTCAAAGATCAGACTAGAAGTCTCTTGGAACAGCTTGGCTTAAGGCAATAGGACAGCTAAAATCCTTGATGGTCCGCCACACATTCCCCCAACTGGGAGGTCGGTCAGAAGAAACCAGCTCTGCACAAAACGCCCTCGACACGGACAGATCAGCCCTGGGATCTCTAAAGGAATAAGGGGGGTCTCCACAGGTTCGGCCCATATCTTACGCCCAGAACTGGGGAGATATCAGCGCTGCGTAACCTAATGACTTAATCCCGGACTTTCCAGAAAGATCTCAGTCGGCCAGACATCTTGAAGTGTTTAAGCCCAATTAGACTCCACGTATCTAAAGGAGGAAACTTCTCCTTTAGAGTCTGTCACTCCGGCAAGATATATACAAAGTATCATTGAACTTAGGAACTTTCACTTATAAAGGATCTTGGATAGACTCGAAGAGAAACCCTAGATATGCAAAAGAGGTAACTTCTATTACGGTTTGACGGCCACCGCCTCACCACCGCCACTAATCACAGTCGACCTAACTTCGCCTATAAAAGGCCCCCCACATCGTTCTTTAGAGGACACGGTCACTTCAGAACAGACACACTCTCTCCCCCAAAAATACGATCTCTTCATACCAGAAGGATCACCCCCAAAAACAAAGTTAGCACAGCTCGCCCCCAAAAGGATCAATCAAGATTCATTCTTTTACTGCAAAGAGCACCGTGACTGTCTTGAGCGTCAGAGCGGTTTTCAACCCTTTGCAGGTTTTCCCCCCTCGGGAACAGACGAACAGGAGCAAGAAGCGAGGAGCTGGAGCAAAGGAGCTGGAGCAAAGGAGCTGAGCAATGGAAGAGAGAAGAGCAGAGAAGCAGAGCTGAACAGAGGAATCTCTCATCTTCAAACAGAATATACCATCATAACGGAGGCTGTCATGCATCAACTCTCTTTTTCATGCTGATTTAACCAGGAGTCAATTTTCGACATCAGCATTTGGCGCTAGAAGGAGGGGTCGAACCTCCCGCAAATCATCAGATTCGATAACCCGAACCTCATTCAAATATCTCTTTCAGAATTAATCCTTTTCTTGAAACAAACATGCTAGCATCCAACCGAACGCCTAATGGAGATCAGGAAAGGTCTCTCAACATCATGATGCTTACGGCCGCCCTCGAACGACTCAAGGCCGAAAGGAGACAGCAAGAGGAGAAAATAGTGAGGCTTCAAAGAGACTTGAGCATCGCAGAATCAACGCTCAAATCCATACTGGCGGTGAAGTCCGGAGGAATGGACGGACCGATGGGCCCACGAATCCCGGGAATAGGAACATATTCAGGGGCAGAAGATCCACGGGAATTCATCCAAACTTACGCCGCGATCATGAGCCGTCATACGACCGACACAGACGACTGGTGTTCATACTTTGCCACTGCGTTGCGTGGACCGGCTAAAGAATGGTATCAGTCCCTAGCATCGGAGTCCATAAAAAACTTTGTGGAGCTCACCCAAAAATTCCTCGATACTTTTAGAAAACCCTTCAACAAGAAGACAACTGACTTAGGCCATGGAGGCCAGGCCAGCAGTCGCGCCATTCAAAGCGCGACAATCGCTACGGAAGCAAGCAAACGCTTGTCAGCACTGGCAAAGGAGCTTAGAAGTATATCTCAAACTTTAGCAAAAGAATTCGTGGAAGCTGAAACAAAGTCCGAATCCGAGGACGAGGAAAGTGTCAATGTCATAGCCGGCGGACCAACTCGTGGGGAGGACGGGAGCAACAAACGACGACGGAAAAATCTGGAGATCATTATGATACGAGATGAGGTTACACCTCCAGTAATATTCACTGATGATGACCTAAGAGGAGTAATCGCGCCCCACGCAGATCCCCTAGTAATAACAACACTGGGTGCTAATCGGAGAATAGGGCGTATTCTAATTGACACGGGAAGTTCCACATAGATCATAAGCTGAACATGCCTCCAGAAATTCCTGGTGAGAGCACATCATACCGAAACTTATGATCATTACTTAACAGGTTTCGGCGAAGATCGAGTACGAGTTGGGAGAAAGGTTACTTTGCCCATACTCATCGGAGATCGAGCGACCAGCCGAGCACTAATGATAAAATTCGTAATCATCGACGAGCTACACGCGTACAAGATTATTCTAGGAAAGAACTTCTTGAAAGAGCCACGAGCTGTGGTCTCGTTGAACCAATTGACCTTGACGTTCCCGATTCCGGGAACAGACCTGGTGGGAACAATAAAAAGCGGCCGCCAGAGAATGCTACGCGGTTTCAGCTCGGCATTGTCGACGATCAACAGCGGTTCCCTCCCAGGCTATCACTGGAGGAGTCACTGACCTTAGCTGCACAGAGAACGTGCAGAAGTAAAATCATCAACGTTAGTATTACCCCAACTTCACCCAGATTATCCCAGTATAGCTAGTTACCACCTTAGCCATTAGGCGAGAAAAATAGCTCTACTAAGCTACATATTTTACCTACATATAAACATACCTATATATTTAAATATTTTAGCCCTGAGGCAAAGAAAAGTAGTACCGCTAGGCTACCTATTTTACCTACATATATACATACCTATATATTTAAATACTTTAGCCCTTAGGCAAAGAAGAGTAGTACCGCTAGGCTACCTATTTTACCTACATATATACATATATACTTATATATTTAAATATTTTAGCCATGAGGCAAAAGAAGTAGCGCTACTAGTTACATATTTTATCTAATAAAATAAAAATATTTTTAGCATAAAACGTTATAAAAGGAGAAGTCCTAGCTAAAACTCATCTCGCTCTGAATCGAGTAGGTAGCCCTGATAGCGAGAGCCACGACCAGAGGACCTGAAGGCAGCCTTGGTAGGTGAAAGCAGCGACCAAGGGCCCTAATCTAAAAACAACCCTGCTAGCGAAAGCCACAACTAGGGACAGGATAGCCTTTGTAGCTACGGCAACGACTGAGGGCCTTGAGGACCAGTCCTAGTTAAACTGAACTTTGCTCGAGTAAAACTGACCGTTCACCAAGGTCCCAAGGAGAAGTTCTAGCTAAACTTAACTCTTTACTCGAGTGAAACGTGGTCCCTGAGGATCCCCAAGGAGAAGTCCTAGTTAAAACTACCGCCCCGATGAAGGTGACCGGGGGTATAAGGAGAAGTCTTTGCGAAACTATTCATGCTTAAAATGAGGAAGACAGCCCTGGTAGCTAAGGCGACGACAAGGGACACGGGAGGAGTTCTGGCAAAAACTAGTCGTGCTCAACCCAACGAAACCAGCTCTGGTAGCGAAAGCCACGACCAGAGGTCTAAGGAGAAGTCCTAGTAAAACTAGTCGAGCTCAAGTCGACGAAACCAGCTCTGGTAGCGAAAGCCACGACCAGAGGTCTAAAGAGAAGTCCTAGTAAAACTAGTCGAGATAAAACCGACGAAACCAGCTCCGGTAGCGAAAGCCACGACCAGAGGTCTAAGGAGAAGTTCTAGTTAAACTAGTCGAGCTCAAGCCGACGAAACCAACTCTGGTAGTGAAAGCCACGACCCGCGGTCTAAGGAGAAGTCCTAGCGAAATTAGTGAAGCTCAAGCTGGCGATATCATCTCTGATAGTGAAAGCCACGATCAGAGGTCTAAGGAGAAGTCCTAGTGAAACTAGTCGGGCTCAAGCTGGCGATATTAGCTCTGATAGCGGAAGCCGTGGTCAGAGGAGGAGTCCTGGTGAAACTAGTTATACAAAGACAACTCTAGTATAAACGACCAGGGGCAGAGCTAAAAACTCATTACACCATTCAGAAACTTTTAAGCAGGGCTGACTTGGGTTCTATTTTGCAGAGGGAAATAGTAAGCTTAGGGCATGCTAGACTAGGTCTGAAATTATTTCTCTTGCAGGTGCGATCATTCGGAGCATGCGTAATAAGCCTAGGAAATTGAATCAATAAGTTAGGATAGACTAACTGTATCCTACCTTGGGAGTTTCTTATATGTGCAGCAACAGGATATGGAAGCAAATAAAAACCATTAAGATTAAAGCAGAAAAAAGCCATTGTAGCAGGGTCACCATTCGAGTAGTAAAAGAAAAATATTCAGAAGACAAAAAAACAAGGACAATTACGACTCATCACTAGAAAGAACAGGACCGGAACGACCATCAGGACCGGAGCAACCATCGGGGCCAGAACGACCATCGGGACCATGAACCACAGAGTTGGTGACTTCCTGGTCCCACTCGTCCTCGCTGAAAGGAAAATCTTCTTCCAACCCTCGATCGGCGACGACGACATCGACGGACAAAGCAACTCGCTCTTTGTCAAGATGACGCAGAGGAGTAGTATCTTTGGGAACGTAGAAACGACGAGTTGCATCCCAAGCGACTTGAAACGCAGATTTACGTTGCCGTCACATGATCGCCGAGAACTCATCCCCCTTTAAAAGTTGCCACCGCCCTCTGACGGCTCATGTCGGTCATCTCGAAGATGTTCTTATAAGAAGCTTGAAGAGCGGCCTTATCTTTATCCCTCTGCTGAATCAGAGTAGCCTCTTTTTCCTGAAGGGCTTGAAGCCTCTCTTCCAGACTAGCAACACGAGCATCAGATTGAGAAGACCGAAGTTCAGCACTGGTCCTGGATTGTTCCGCCTCCAGCTTCCAGTAATCCCGTTCAGCGGAGGCAATCTTCACGTCGTTGGCCAAGATCTCAGCTTCGGCCTTGTAAGACAAGGCATCCTTCTCAGCCTTCGCAAGCTGGGATTCTAGGCGTTCGATCGAGGATAACTGAGATGCAACGTTGTGACTAACTTGATAATTCTGAAAAAGAAAAAAAGGATACGCAAAATTGGAAAAGAGAGCATAAGGAAGAAAAAAAAAGGCAGAAAAGTAGTGCTGGAAGTACCTCGTTCTGAAAATACGAATAAAGACTATAGATCAAGGAGGACACACGATGAACATCCTTGGGCAGAGAAGACACCTTTGCCGATAAATCTAGGCCAGACAAAGATTTCCCTTTGTTGTCCGAGGAATGAACAATCGCCTTGGTCCTGGAAGCAACAGCACCACGACTGATCAAAAGAGGAACCGGAGGAGAAGAACTGTTAACGACCAGAGGTGAAGCCGGACCAACGGGTTCCCGAATAACGACACCAGTCATACTCTGTTTGCCCGAAGACTTGTACACCAGAAGAGGACGACATGTCATCAGTCCTACTCCGTTTCCCCAAGAAAGCTAAAAAAGAGAAAGGAAAGCAAGATAATCAGACATATAAAGAATACCAAGGAGAAAAGACAAGAGACATTTTCAACCAGAAACTTACTGGGCACAGAAGGGAGTTTCTTTTGCTGATAAAGAGCCAGCAGATCAGCATAGCTCTCAAGAATAAGACCCTCTTTGTCTCTGACTAAAGCATTTAAAGCCACTAGACACTTAGCGTCTCCTTCATCAGGAACAAGAGTTGGACGAGTATAGGTAGGATCAGGCGAACGGAAATCGTATTTTCCAATCGCAAGGGAGGGACGAACGAAAAAGAACTTATCCTTATAAACCTTCGTAATATTCGGAGCAGAGAAAAATTGACCAACACGAGAAGAAAAATAATGCCAGCATTTGTCACTGGATTTGAGGGAAAAAGTCTTGTCAAAAGCAAACAAACTCGCCTTCTCACCAAGATGAAGACAGAGGAAGTAAAACGCCATGATGGTCGTAATAGCGTTGGAACTCATCTGGAAGAGTCGCAATCCATAGTAGTTCAACAAATCAACAAGAAAAGAAGAAAAAGGAACCACCAACCCTAGATTGAAGAAAACCTCATATACGCCGACACGACGATCATCTGAAAGATAGATCTTATCTTCAAGTGTAGGCAAAAGGAGTTCGACGGAAGCAGGAATCGTATGATCATTTCGAAGAGTGTCAAGATTACCTTGAGTCACTGACTCGAGAAGCGGTGTTGACCAGCAAAGTCAGCAGCGGGAGAAAAAGTTGTCATTTTCTTGAAAGGAAAAGAAGAAGGTCACAACTTAAGAGAAAAAGAACTGACTGGATGAAGAAAGAAAAGGAAAGGATATGGATCAAACCCGGAGGTTCAAATAAGCACGACTCGAGGGTGCAAGCTAACGTACACCGAACTAGTAAGATAGAAACGCGTGGCAATAATCGACTGATGAGAAGAAACCCTACATGAGCCCTTGACTACTGGTCGAGGCCATCAATGATTCACATTATTTAGTTGCGAAGAAACGCGTGACAATAGTTGAAGTACGCCACGACCCAAAAGATCAACGCTGAAAACGCGTGATCAGAGAATCAAATCTATGACGTCATAAAATCACGCATGGAAAAGAATTAATTACTTGCGCAGAAGACGAATCGTGTCTTGGAACAACAAACCACGCGTCAGAACAAGAACACAGCTGGGCCAGCTCTGGCAAAGATATTACTTAGTTGAAGAAGATCTCCAATTCATGAATATCAATCAGCTCTGGAATATCGATAAAAGGACAGAGCTCTACAAAACAGCCTTGGTCCAGGCAAGGCCCAAAGAGCTTCGCGATACAGCTCTGGGACAGGTAATGCTTTCGACTTCTGGCCTTCAAAGTAAAACACACGAGTTACTTCTATTCCTTAGTCTCTTCACTTTCAACTAAGGAGTGGCGGGACTCATGATGATGCATAAAATGTCGAGACGTTGACTAACGTATGAAGAGTCAAGGATCAGACCAGAAATCTCTTGGAACAGCTCTGCTTAAGGCAGCAGGACAGCTAAAATCCCTGATAGTCCGCCACACATTCCCTTAACTGGGAGGTCGGCTAGAAGAAACCAGCTCTGCACAAAACGCCCTCGGCACGGACAGATCAACCCTGGGATCTCTAACGGAATAAGGGGGATCTCCACAGGTTCGGCCCATATCTTACGCCCAGAGCTGGGGAGATATCAGCGCTGCACAACCTAATGACTTAATCCCGGACTTTCCAGAAAGATCTTAGTCGGCCACACATCTTGAACTGGAATACACAAGTCTTGGTAGTAGAACTTTTTATCTCCGTCGGCTATGGTAATATCCTTCCACTCTTCTCTTTAACTTATTGTACCTCTTATGTTTTGGTGAGTATATGCTTAGAACATTGAGGACAATGTTAGTTTTAAGTTTGGGGATGGGGATACGACTTTTTGGTCGCATGACATCATGACCATAGATTTCAAAAGACAAGAGAGTTCAACAAATTCGACCAAATTTGAAAATTTTTGGGTAGATTTGGTATGATTCTGGTGATTATCTTAAGTATGTTGATGCATGTGTGTCTTTCTCGATAAATCTTATGCATGCTCTTAGTCTTTTCATGAATGTTGAGTCCTTTGGTGTTGGTGTTTTATCATGTGAGTATCATCTTAAGGAAGAAGGAACACTTCTAAGTGACCTAAAATAGTCATTAGTGGAGACTTAAACCCATGTGAGATATCTGAGCCTTTTTTTTTGCCTTTGAGTGTACTCTTTCGCGCTAACTCCGAGTAGAATGAAGAGCTACTCAACTTCGCAACTTTCAATAGAGCTTAGACGATCTCATGAGCTCAACTTCCTTAGCCACTAGGAGTGACATCAGGATAGCGAATAAACCTCACTCTTGTAGTCCATGAAACCCGATAACGGTGTCAACTTTAGGGAAACGGATACTCCACCATCCATTCATCATACTACTCTCGAGAATGAAGGCATGAAAAGTAAAGAAGAAAGGATGTGAAAGCAAAATGTGAAAGTAAAGGTGATTTGTTGAGAATACTAGTTATATTTTTGTTTTGGTGTTTAGGTATGTGTGTCAAAAAGAAAAGAAAGGGAAAGAAAGTGAAAAAGTGAAAAAAGGAAAAAACGAAAAAAAAAACAAAAAGAGAAAAGTGAAAAGAAGAGAAAAGAAAGAAAAAAATAAAAAAATAAAAAAAAATAAAGTGTTTATATGTGTTATTTTGTGTTTGTGTAAGTGTTGTGGAAAATAAAGTATTCAAGGCAAAAAGTCAAGTTTAAAGGTTGTTTGAGTATTCTTTTATCATTGAAGGCGTCGACATTCTCGGGATTTCATCATCTTCCATTCCATCACTTGTATCCGTTTACCTTTAGGAGACATTATTAGAGGGTAGAGTGGGTGAGAAGGGTGAGTGAGCTTCCCCATTCCGTTAGTGGTTGTGTCCATTCTTAAGAGATCATTTCGTTTTAGAACTTGATATCCTCATTTAATTTTGTATGTGTTGAGTTTACTTTATTCCATGCTCACACATGAGAGTGAACCATTACAATTCGATTTTGAGTGATTTCATGTTTAAGAGCGTATGACCGTGAGGCTAAAGTCGAGGCGAAATGTGCTATGATAGGAAAAAAGGTTTTGTAACTTTAGCCTTGGATGATACTCATGATGATGAGACATTTGCACTTGAGTATGACACTATTAGTGAGGAGACTCTTAGCATGCTTTTGTGTTTATTGATTTGGTTCATATGTTTGACATACTTAAGTCTCTCACTTGTTGATCATCACCTTATTTGCATCAATAGTTGAACCCTTATGTCTCTTGGAAATCTAGAACTTTGTGGGTGTATTCACTGGAAACCCTCACGAGACAAAACTCGTCCTTTAGGGGTAACCTAAAGGTTTAAATGCTTGTTGCATACGCTAAATGCAACCGGGAGTCCTCCGAAAGTGAGCTAGGTTTACTTTATTGTCTTGTTTTGTTTGTTTGCTCGAGGACTAGCAAATTCTAAGTTTGGGGATGTTTGATGTGGCGTGAAAATGCCACATTTAGGTCACTTAACTTTGATGAGTTAGTTCTTTTCGAGTTTTATTTCTAATTATTTATGTGTTTTCATTGCTAGGTAGTTTATTTGGGGTTTGGCGTGTAATTCGGAATAAAGAGAGCGAATTATCACATTTTCATCTCATGCGGCAAAAGGGAAGAAAAGAGCAGCAGGGGTATTTTGGTCATTTTGGTAAATATCATAAGTCAAACAACAACTGAGGTCAATGACGAGTCCGACGGTGAAAACGGAAGTCGATTCGGAGTTGGGACGGAAAAGTTGTGAATGAAAGAAGCCGAGGTTCTGTCTTGAAACAAGGATTCTATCAAGGCACCCCTTGGTTCTAAATGTAGAGACAAGATGAAGGCACTCCCTTGCTTTAGAAAGAAGCTCAACCCAAGAGCCCAAAGAGGAAGAGAACAATAGAGATTCTATGGGCACCCTTTTTGGTCCAAGTCAAGAGTCTTTAATGATGGACAAAGTCAAGGGTTTGAAGTAGTCTAAAGACTTAGTCAACTTGACTAAGTCTAGGGTTTTTATTCAAGTTAGACACTACGACCAGAGGCACGGGAGGAATCCTAGCGAAAACTAGTTGTGCTCAAGCCAACGAAACCAACCTTGGTAGAGAAAGCAACGACCACGGTCTAAGGAGAAGTCCTAGCTAAACTAGTTGTGCTCAAGCCAACGAAACCTGCCCTGGTAGCGAAAGCAACGACCAGGGGTCTAAGGAGAAGTCCTAGCTAAACTAGTTGTGCATAACCCAACAAAACCAGCCCTGGTAGCGAAAGCAACGACCAAGGGTCTAAGGAGAAGTTCAGCTAAACTAGTTGTACTCAAGCCAACGAAACCAGCCCTAGCAGCGAAAGCAACGACCCGGGGGTCCAAGGAGAAGTCCTAGCATAACTAGTTGCGCTCAAGCCAACGAAACCATCCCTGGTAGCGAAAGCAACGACCAGGGGTCCAAGGGGAAATTTTAGCTAAACGGTTAAAAATCAGGTTAATAAAAGACGGCCCTGGTAGCAGTAGCCATGATCAGGGGCAAAGGTTGGCTCGGAAATCGTCATGATTTACAGAGCCGCGCTAATTTGGGTTCTATTTTGCAGAAGGAAATAGTAAGAGTACAACATGATAGATTAAGCATGACTTTATTTGAATTTGGCAGAAGCGATCATTCGGAGCATGCGTAGTAAGTTTAGGAATGCATTAGTAAGATTAGGGCTTTAGATAAATAACCATTCCACATTTAAGAAGCCCCTCGATGGACAAACTGGCCATGAAGAAAATGGATGGAATTATTCACCCATTCGAGTCATATTTAAAGACCTAGGTCAGGGGAAGATGGAACGAACAAACAGGTCGGTCAGGGAAAAATGAACCGAACAGTCAGTATTGAAGATAAATCGTCGTTCTTTCATAAGAAGGCGGTCAGTATCAGGAAAACAATAAACAGGAAGGGGAGAGCTTTGACAGTTGATTTTATTCAATTACTTAACTAAGCTTATTACAAAAGAAATTGCGACACGAATACATCGAGAAGAGTATGACCACTCAGAGCTATTACAGAAGAAATTGCAAATGGGACGAAAAATTAACAAAAAGAAGATACAGGGCAAGGAAAAAACTAATGAACGTGGAAGACTAGAAGAGCAGCCACACCATTCGGTTAGACGGAAACTGAGAAATTACCAGGTACCCCTTTCCAGAAAAGTTGCCAAGACAAGAAGACAACCAAGGGAAAAATAACCCCCTTTGTCATCATCACCATGTCCTGAGCATCCCAATCGGAAGCAGCACTAGCATCTCAACAACCTTGAGGGATCCTCCAAAATAGCTCATGGGGTTACCACGGCCATTATGAAGAACTCCATCTTTTACCACGATCATTATGAAGAAACACTCCTCAAGTGGGCGGTCTTGTATGAACTCAAACAAAGGTCTCATCTCAGATCCCCGACAAAAACAGAAGACAAAGATCAAAACTGAAAAGTATTTGTAAAGGGAGGATTTTCTTTCCTCTAACTCTCGATGATAAGGAATTAGAGAACCAAAGCAAGTTATTTATAGTGGAAGATAACCAAGGGACTTTTTGATAACAAACAAGGGTCACTAAAGACAAAGACCAAACGTATCTCGGGAACACACGAAGGAATGATGACCAAGGGATACACACAGCTCGAGATCGATCAGATCTGATGCAATAACAACAGATTTCAAGGTAACGCATCCTATCCCCTAATAGCAAGATTCCACGCATCCTGGCGTGCAGGAACAAACTACCGTGTACTGTAACCCAAAAGATCAGCGCTGAAAGCGCATGATCAGATGATCAAATCTATGACGTCATAAAATCACGCATGGAGAAGAGATTAATTACTCAAACAGAAGACGAGACGTGTCTTGGGTGAACAAACCACATGTCACGCAAAACGCAGCTGGGACGGCTCTGGCGCAAATAGCGCTTCATGGGAAAAGATCTCCACTTAGTAGATACCAATTAGCTCTGGAATATCAACCAAAAGACCAAGCACTACGAAACAGCCCAGGTCCAGGTAAGACCCAAAGAGTTTCACGAAACAGCTCTAGGACAGGTATTACTCTCGACTTCAAGTCCTCAAATAAAGTAAAGACACTTGAGTTACTTCTACTCCATAGTCTCTTTACTTTCAACTAAGGGGTGGCGGGACTCATGATGATGCATAAAATGTCCAAACGTTGACTAACGTCTGAAGAGTCAAGTCAGACCTGAAGTCTCTTGGATCGATTCGGCTTAAGGCAGCAGGACAGCTAAATACCTAACAGTCCACCACATTTTCCCCTAACTGGGAGGTCGGCCAGAAGAAACCAACTCTGCATAAAACGCCCTTGACATGGATAGATCAGTCCTGGGGTCTCAAAAGGAAAAAAGGGGTATCCACAGGTTCGACCCATACCTTACGCCCAGAACTGGGGAGATATCAGCGCTGCGCGACCTAAAGAGGTAATCCCGAACTTTCTAGAAAGATCTCAGTCGGCCACATATCTTGAAATGTTTAAGCCGGATTGAACTCCACGTATCTAAAAGAGAAAACTTCTTCTTTAGAGTCTATCACTCTGGCAAGATATATACCAAGTATCCTTGAACTTAGGAACTTTCGCTTATCAAAGATCCGGGATAGACTCTAAGAGAAACCCTAGATACGCTAAAGAGGAAACTTCCCTTACGGTTTGACGGCAACCGCCTCACCACCGCCACTAATTACAGTCGGCCTAATTTCGCCTATAAAAGGCCCCCCACATCGTCCTTCACAAGACACTATCTCTTCAACCCGAAAAGATCACCCGATACTCAGAGTTCCCATAACTCGCCCCTCAAAAGGATCGATCAATATTCATTCTTTTACTGGAAAGAGCACCCTGACTGTCTTGAGCGTCGGAGCGGTTTTTCGAACCCTTTGCAGGTTTTCTCCCCTCGGGAACAGGCGAAAAGGAAGCAAGGGGCAAGGAGCGAGGAATTGGAGCAAGGAGCGGGGAACTGGAGCAAGGAGCGAGGAATTGGAGCAAGGAGCGGGGAACTGGAGCGACGAGCTGGACCAGAGAAGCAGAGCAGAAAACCAAGGCTGAACAGAGGAATCTCTCCTCTCTCAACAGAATATACCATCATAACGAAGGTTGTCATGCATCAACTCCCTTTTTCATGTTGATTTAACGGGAGGCCAATTTTCGACATCAGCACGTCCTACCCTCTAATTGGCTACTACCGCTGTTATCACTAGTGGGTCCGAGTGTGGGGGTAACACCCCCAATAAGTCGTCGTTAGTGAAAACGATGAGAGGTGTCCCCACATTCGGTTTTATAAACAGAACTGGTAAGTTTTTCGCCTCGCTGGCGTATCTCCGTAGTTCTCCCTTTGTGACTCCGCCGAAAGTTGGTCCTCTTGAGATAGTATTGATATTTCCCATGACACCGGAGGGCTCATCTGAACCTTTAGTGGCCTTTTTGACGGTCGGGTTTTGCTCGTCATGATCTAGCCTTAAACCAATACCAGATTTATTTGTTGACCTCTTATTCTTGTATTCGTAGGGTCGTTGATCCTTCCGGATTTATTTGTCTAGCTCGCCTTTCCTTACCATCTCTTCAATAAGATTTTTGAGATGTCGGCAGCCATCAATTTTGTGACTGTAACCTCGGTGAAAGGCGCACTATGCAGTCATATCTCTGAGCCCGAACTCGTCTTTGTCGTCGTTAGGTCTGGGAAGTTCTGCTTTTCCTTTTGCCACAAATATTTGTAGAATTTCTTCCCTGCCTTTTACTAACGGAGTGTAGGCGGCGAAATCAGATCTGAGTCTTCTATTTCACTCTCGTTCCTTGTAAGGCCTGACCTCTTCCCGTTCTTTGCTCCGGATCGGTTCGCGTTCATATGGGATGTTTGCCACCTCCTTCATCCGCTGGTAGTTTTCCTTTTTCTTGATGAGTTATTGCACCCTCTCTATCAGCTCGGCCAGGGTGTCTGGTTCTTTTTCGGAGATGTCCCTGATGACGTCATCTTGTCTGAGGCCTCTCAACAGGGCTGCGAAAGCGACTTTCGGTTCCAGGTCGGGGACTTGTACCATAAGGTTGCGGAACCTTTTCCAATACGTTGTCAAGGTCTCTCTTCTCCCGTGGATTACATTGAACAACTTGTCGGTCTTTCTCTTGATTGTAGAACTTCCTCGGAAGGTGTCGCAGAAGACCTGGGCGAGTTGTTCGAAGGATTTGATTGAGCCCAGGGCCAGCGCTTGATACCATGCTTGGGTTGGGCCTTTCAAGATTGTAGCAAAGACTACACACCATACGTTTTGGTTGGTCGTATACAGGTTCGTTACCGAGGTGTAATTGTTGACGAATACTACCGGATCTTCCAGGCCGTGATAATGATCCAGTGTTGGACATTTGAAGTTCTTTAGCTTCTCAGATTCCAAGATTTCTTGACGAAGGGAAGGTTGATGGATAACTGCTTGTCCTCACAGCTTTTTTTCTCCCTTTCTCAAGTCAGCTATCCTATATGATGTACGAGTATCTCACAAATGGTTGGGTCGTCCATGCATCCTTCGTCAATTCCCTTCTTTTTAGGGACGTACGTGCTGATGTCGAAAATTGGCTCCCGGTTAAATCAGCATGAAAAAGGGAGTTGATGCATGACAGCCTCTGTTATGATAGTATATTCTGTTTAGAGAGGGGAGATTCCTCTGTTCAGCTCTGCTTCTCTGCTCTGCTTCGCTCCTTTGTTCTGATTCTCTGCTCTGTTCCGCTTCTCTGCTTTGCTTCTTTGCTCCTTGCTTCTTGCTTCAGCTCCTGACTCCTTGCTCCAGCTCATGATTCCTTGCTCTTGTTCGTCTGTTCCCAAGGGGGGAAAACCTACAAAGGGTTCGAAAACCGCTCCGACGCTCAAGACAGTCAGGGTGCTCTTTGCGGTAAAAGAATGAATATTGATTGATCCTTTTGGAGGGCGAGTTATGAGAACTTTGTTTTTTGGGCAATCCTTCTGGTATGAAGAGATCTTATTTTGGGAGACATGGTGTGTGTGTTCTCCAGAGATCGTGTCTTTTGAAGGATGATGTGGGGGGCCTTTTTTGGCGAAGGTAGGCCGACTATCCTTAGTGGCGGTTGTGAGGCGGTGGCCGTCACACCGTAATAGAAGTTACCTCTTTTGCGTATCTAGAATTTTTCTCTAAGAGTCTATCCTGGATCTTTGATAAGTGAAAGTTCCTAAGTTTAAGGATAATTCGTTGATATCTTGCCGGAGTGATAGACTCTAAAGGAGAAGTTTCCTCCTTTAGATACGTGGAGTCCAACCGGGCTTAAACACTTTAAGATGTGTAACCGACTGAGATCTTTCTGGAAAGTCCGGGATTAGGTCATTAGGTTGCGCAGCGTTGATATCTTCCCAGTTCTTGGCGTAAGATATGGGCCGAACCTGTGGAGACCCCCCTTTATTCCTTTAGAGATCCTAGGGTTGATCTATCCGTGCCAAGGGCGTTTTGTGCAGAGTTTGTTTCTTCTGGCCGACCTCCCGGTTGTGGGAATGTTGGTGGACTATCAGGTGTTTTAGTTGTCCTGCTGCCTTAGGCCGAGCTGTTCTGATAGACTTCTGGTCTGATCTTTGACTCTTCAGACGTTAATCAACATGTGGACCTTTTATGCATCATCATGAGTCCCGCCACTCCTTAGTTGAAAGTAGAAAGACTAAGGAGTAGAAGTCGAAAGTACTACCTGTCCCAGAGCTGTATCGTAAAGCTCTTTGGACCTTACCTAGACCGTGGTCGTTTGGTGAAGTTCTGTCTTACTGTCAGTACTCCAGAGCTGATTGATGTTCATGACTTGGAGATTTTCTTTGACTGAGTGTTAGCTTTGCTGAAGCTGATCCGGCAGTGTTCTGACACGTGGCTTGTTATTCCGAGGCACGTTTCGACTTCTGCGCAAGTAATTAATTTCTTATCCATGCGTGATTTTATGACGTCATAGATTTGATTTTCTGATCATGTGCTTCCGGCGCTGATGTTTTAGGTCTTTTCACACGGCAACCTGTTCTGCTATTTGTGGACGCGTGGAATTTCGTGACTGGTGAACGAGGCACTTCTCCTTGAAACCCGTAGAAACCTCTTTGGTAACCGCAGTTCTTGAGCTGTTTGCACTTCCTAGTTATTATTCCGTTGAGTGTTTTCGAGGCGCATCTGGCCTATCGCCTTTAATGCTTCTTATCTATTTCCTAGAGGTCTCCTGGTTATCCTCTCACTATAAACAACCTGCTTTGCCTCCCAATTCTTCACTATCAAAAAGTTTGAAAAACATTTTGAGATTTCTTTCCTTCTGTTGCTGCTTCGTTATTTCTTTCTGTTTACTTCCCAAAGGTTCGGCATGAGGCCTCTGTTTGAGTTCATGCCAAACGCTCGGTTTGATGGATGTTTCTTCATAATGACCGTGATAAAGGATGGGTTTCTTCATAATGGCCGTGATAATTTCACGCGCTGTTATGTTTGAGCCTGGAGGAGGATGAGGCTTGTCAGTACTGCCTTCCGCCTAGGTGCTCAGGGCAGGGTGATGATGCCCAGAGGGCTTTTTTGTCCTTAACTGCACCTCTGAATGGTGGTTCCTATCGGCCTTTCCGCTTTTCTTCTCTCAAACTCCATGACGATTCTTTTGCAGTCGCTCATGTTTTTTGATCTGTTTTCCTTTCCCTCGACGATTGGGGCTTTTTGTAATTTCTTCTGTAATAGACCCAAGCACCAGTGGTGGTTTGGGTGTCCTTTTTTTTGTAATTTCTTCTGTAATAGTTCCATCCTATAATTTAATAAAAAATTACCTTTTCTTCATTACTTTTGCGCTTTCCTTTACTTCCCACGTTTGGGTCTGCGAGTTTCCCACGACTGCTCGCCGCGACTCTTCGTTGATCACGCCCTATCATCATGGCCCTTTTTGCCCTATAAATAGATGTTTAAGGCAAGAATAACTTTTCCAAATCTCACCATGTCTCTTTTAATGGTTAGCGGACCTCTCCCTGGTAGTGATGTTAGGGTTGCCTTCTACATGGTTCTGAACCGTGATGACTTTTCCATTGAGCACTTCTGCATGGAAGTGGCTGCCGAGGGTTTTGTTGACGTCCTTCGTCCGCGCGATCTTATGGATGACGATCACCTTTCTATCCTCAGTTCCTCCAGGCTACTTTATCCTCTGGTTTATTCTCTGACTGGTACTACCAGCACTTCTGAACCTGCTTTTTCTTCTGCGGTGGGTTTTCTTGTTCGTCGCCGTGGGGGTGGTCGCATTCTGGCCATCATGCTCAGGGCTTCGGTGGATATTGGCGGCCCTTCGTCCTCTTTTTCTTCTTCTGGCGAATAAGAGCTTGCAGCCAAACTGTATCTTCCTGTTTTCTTAAATATGTAATTAAAAAGTTAATGTAATTAGCCCTATACTTACTAATGCAATTTTCTTAGGCTTACTACGCATGCTCCAAATGATCGCTCCTGCAAAAGAAATAATTTCAGACCTAGTCTAACATGCCCTAAGCTTACTATTTCCTTCTGCAAATTAGAACCCGAATTAGCCCTGTGTGAAAAGTTTTGAATAATGTTAGAGTTTTTAGCTCTGCCCCTGGTTGTCTATTCCAGAGCTGTCTTCACATAACTAGTTTCACCAGGACTCCTCCTTGACCTTTGATCGTGGCTTTCGCTACCAGAGCTGATATTGCCAGCTTGAGCTCGGCAAGTTTTGCTAGGACTTCTCCATAAACCTCTAGTCGTGGCTTTCGCTACCAGAACTGGTTTCGCCAGCTTGAGTTTGGCTAGTTTCGCTAGGACTTCTCCATAGACCTCTGGTCGTGGCTTTCGCTACCGGAGCTGGTTTCGCCAGCTTGAGCTTGGCTAGTTTCACTAGGACTTCTCCTTAGGCCTCTGGTCGTGGCTTTCGCTACCAGAGCTTGTTTCGTTGGCTTGAGCACAACTAGTTTTGCTAGGACTTCTCCTTATGCCTCTGGTCGTGGCTTTCGCTACCAGAATAGGTTTCGCCAGCTTGAGTTTGGCAAGTTTAACTAGGACTTCTCCTTAGGGCCCTCGGTCGTTGCCATAGCTATCGAGGATGTCCTGTCCCTGGTCGTGGCTTTCGCGAGCAGGGTTGTTTTCGTCGGCTTGAGCTCGACTAGTTTTCACCGGGATTCCTCCCGTGCCCCCCGGTCGTGGCCTTAGCTACCAGGGCTATCTTCCTCATTTTAAGCATGAACAGTTTCGCAAGGACTTCTCCTTATACCCCCGGTTACCTTCATCGGGGCGGTAGTTTTATTTAGGACTTCTCCTTGGGGATCCACAAGGACCACGTTTTACTCGAGTAAAGAGTTGAGTTTAGCTAGGACTCCTCCTTGTGAGGCCTCGGGTTGCAGTCGTAGCTACCGAAGCTACTTCCTTTGTCGTCTTGAGCCGATCAGTGTAACTAGGACTACTCCTTGGGACCTTGGTGAGGGGTCGGTTTTTACTCGAGCAAAGTTCAGTTTAACTAGGACTGCTCCTTAGAGCCCTCGGTTGTCGCCGTAGCTACGGAGGTTGTCCTGTCCCTGATCGTGGCTTTTCGCTTAGCAGGTCTGTTTAAATTAGGGCCCTTGGTCGCTGCTCTCACCTACCAAGGCTGCCTTTAGGTCCCCTGGTCGTGGCTTTCGTTGTCAAGGCTACCTGCTCGATCCAGAGCGAGATGAGTTTAACCAGGACTCCTCCTGTTATAGCGTTTTGTGCTAAAAAATATTTTTATTTTATAGGGTAAAATATGTAGCTAGTAATGCTACTTCTTTTGCCTAATGGCTTTATTCAAAAAGGAAAAATACTAGGGATGACCTTAGTTTTTCAGCTCTGCATATCTGCTGTCGGGTCATCGTAGAACACTTTGTCTCCTCCAACGGTGACTGGATTCACTTCTTCTTGCTCGCAGCCCTGGGCGGAGACGAGATAGCATTCTCGGGCTATTTTCTGGTCTCCTCTAACCATTCTGATGAGATTCGTTCCCGGAATTGGGAACTTCATTATAAGGTGGTTCATGGAAACTATTGCTCATGACTCCTTCAGGAAGTTTCTGCTCAATATGATGTTGTAAGCGTACATCTTATCAACGATTCCGAAGTTTAACATTATCGCCTTTGCTGATTCTCCTTCGCCGATCAGTACTGGCAGGGTCGCTATTCCATCTGTTTCGACCTGATTGTCTCCGAATCCTGTCAAGCAAGATTTATAAGATTTGAGATGGCGTTCGCTTACCCCGAGTTTCTGGAAGCACGTTCGGCTCATGACCTCTGTGGAGCTCCCCGTATCGACTAGAATGCGTCCTATCCTCCAATTGGCAACTACGACTGTTATTACCAGCGAATCTGCGTTTGGAGTTATTACCCCGACTAGATCGTCGTCGGTAAAGAGAATGGATGGAGTTTCCATGGCAGGCTTGATTAGAAAGACCGACCGGTTCTTTGCTTCGTTGGCGTATTTGCGCTGCTCGCCTTTTGTTGCTCCTCCGAGGGTAGGTCCTCTTGCTATGGTACTGATATTCCCCATTACTCCGGTGGACCCCTCTGAACCTTTGTTTGCTTTTCTAGAAATAGGGCCCTGCCCGTTGGTTTCAGATCCCAATCCGATTCCTGCCCTGTTTACTGGCTTTTTGTTTCGATATTCGTAGGGTCGCAGTTCTTTATGGATGTATTTATCCAGTTCTCCTTTTCTTACCATCTCCTCAATCAGATTCTTGAGGTGTCGACAGTCGTCAGTCTTGTGGTCATAGCCTCTGTAAAAGACACACCACGCAGTCATATCTTTGGATCCGAACTCTCCTCGATCGTCATTGGGTTTGGGCAGTTCGACCTTTCCTTTCGCTATCAGTACCTGCATGATTTCCACCCTTCCTTTCATTAGGGGGGTTATGTCGCGAAGTCAGATCTGCGAGGTTGTCTGGCTTTCTCCCCGAGATATCTTTGATTACGTCATCATGTCTGAGACCTCTCTGTAAGGCGACAAAAGCGACATTTGATTCCAGGTCGGGAACCTGTACCATAAGGTTGCGAAACCTCTGCCAGTAGCTTGCTAGAGTTTTGCTCTTTCCTTGTACCACCTTGAACAACTCCTCGGTCTCTCTTTTGATACTGGTGCTTCCTCCGAAGGCTTCGCAAAAAGCTTGAGCGAGCTGGTCAAAAGACTTTATTGACCCGGGGCTAACGCTTGGTACCATGTCTGAGCTGGCCCTTTTATGATGATGGCGAATACCACACACCATATATTTCGGTTGGTTGTACATAAATTCATCCTCACAACATAGTTGTTGATGAATACTCCCGGGTCCTCCACGCCGTGATAGTGTTCCAGCGTGGGGCACTTGAAGTTTGCCGGTTTTTCGGATTCCAGTATTTCCCGGCAGAGAAGTGGCTGCCGAATTACCGTCCTTCCCAGAGTTTGTCCTTATCTTTTTCTCTCGTTATTCCGCTACTTGGTGTATGAGCAACTCGCAGAGGGTGGGGTCGTCCACGTACCCCTTGCCTGTCTCGGCGTTCTTGGGGGTATAAGGTTCGTCTGGGTTTTGCACTCCTAGTACCCTCAAGATGCTCTCCAGACGCATCTGGTCGCCTGGCTGCAGAGTTAGGGTCTCAGGTGCGTAGGTGTCGTCAGGCGAGAAGAGCCTTATCGCGAACGTCCTGAGCATTTTTTCCTTTCATTGGGTGTTGCAGCCCTCTTGGCTATTTCAGCTTTGCGGAGGCTTTCCTCCAATCGTTTTACATCCTCGTCCCTACGGAGGTAATCAATCTTGAGTTGTTCAAGTTCAACCGCGAGCTCATCTGCGCTCCGAGATCTGCGGGGTGTCCCACATAGAGCTCAGGGGAGTAGTTAGTTCTAAAAAAGTATTAAGTAGGGTTCGAGTTACCGAATGTGAGGATTTGCTGGAGAGATCCCCTCTTTTTAGCGCCAAATGCTGATGTCGAAAATTGGCTCTCGGTTAAATCAGCATGAAAAAGGGAGTTGATGCATGACAGCCTCCGTTATGATGGTATATTCTGTTTAGAGAGGGGAGATTCCTCTGTTCAGCTCTGCTTCTCTGCTCCGCTCTTGTGTTCTGATTCTCTGCTCTATTCTGCTTCTCTGCTCTGCTTCTCTGCTCCTTGCTTCTTGCTTCAGCTCTTGACTCCTTGCTCCAGCTCTTGATTCCATGCTCCAGCTCTTGATTCCTTGCTCCTGTTCGTCTGTTCCCAAGGGGAGGAAACCTGCAAATGGTTCGAAAACCGCTCCGACGCTCAAGATAGTCAGGGTGCTCTTTGCAGTAAAAGAATGAATATTGATTGATCCTTTTGGAGGGTGAGTTATGAGAACTCTGTTTTTGGGGCGATCCTTCTGGTATGAAGAGATTTTATTTTGGGAGAGATGGTGTGTTTGTTCTCCAGAGATCGTGTCTTTTGAAGGATGATGTGGGGGGGACTTTTATAGGCGAAGGTAGGCCGACTATCCTTAGTGGCGGTGGTGAGGCGGTGGCCGTAAAACCATAATAGAAGTTAACTCTTTTTTGATAAGTGAAAGTTCCCAAGTGAAAGTTTCTAAGTTCAAGGATAATTCGTTGATTTCTTGCCGGAGTGATAGACTCTAAAGGAGAAGTTTCCTCCTTTACATACGTGGAGTCCAACCGGGCTTAAACACTTCAAGATGTGTAACAGACTGAGATCTTTCTGGAAAGTCCGGGATTAAGTCATTAGGTTGCGCAGCGCTGATATCTTCCCAGTTCTGGGCGTAAGATATGGGCTGAACCTGTGGAGACCCCCCTTTATTCCTTTAGAGATCCTAGGGCTGATCTATCCATGCCAAGGGCGTTTTGTGCAGAGCTGGTTTCTTCTGTCCGACCTCCCGGTTGTGGGAATGTGTGGTGGACCATCAGGGGTTTTAGTTGTCCTGCTGCCTTAGGCCGAGCTGTTCCGAGAGACTTTTGGTCTGATCTTTGACTCTTCAGACGTTAGTCAACGTCTGGACATATTATGCATCATCAGTACGGTCGGTTGGGGTCTAGTACAACATATCCTTCCAGGATGTTATCCAAACGCATCTGGTCTCCCGGCTGTAGCGTTAGATCTCCGCAAGAGAAGGCATTGCCTGGTGAGAAGAGTCTTCGTGCGTATTTTCTGATTACTTTCTTTCTTTTTTATGGTATCGCAACATTTTTTGCCGCCTCTGCCCTATGAAGCCTTTCCTCCAGTTGTTTCGCCTCCTCGTCCCTACGGAGGTAGTCAGCTTTAACCTGAGCTTGTTCGGTCATGAGTTCGTCTGTGTTGCGGAGTCGGTGTGGCCATCCGCGTGGGGTGTGCTCTTCCGAAGACATGTTTGTCTGAGGGACTCAGTGAAATAGTTAGTCTGAAAAGTTTTTAGATAGGGTTCGGGTTACCGAATTGGTGATTTTGCTAGAGATCCCCTCCTTCTAGCGCCAAATGCTGATGTCAAAAAATGGCTTTCCGTTAGATCAGCATGAAATAGGGAGTTGATGCATGACAGCCTCCGTTATGTGTGATTATTCTGTTAAGTTGAGTGTTGTTGTGCTTAGTGCTTCCACTTCCTACTCTACTCCTTGTTCCCTGCTCCTACGCCTTGCTCCTTGCTCCCTGCTCCTACGCCTTGCTCTTTTCTCCTGTTCCTCGTTCCTAGCTCTGTTCATGTTCGTCTGCTCCCAAGGGGGGAAAACCTGCAAAGGGTTCGAAAACCGCTCCGATGCTCAAGCCAGTCAGGGTCTTTGCAGTAAAAAAATGAATATTGATTGATCCTTTTGGGGGCGAGTTATGGGAACTCTGAATTTTGGGTGATCTTTTTAGGGTAAAGAGATCGTGTCCTTTGAAGGACAATGTGGGGGGGGGGGGGGGCCTTTTATAGGTGATGTTAGGCCGACTTTGATTAGTGGCGGTAGGGAGGCGGATACCGTCAGACCAAAGAGGAAGTTTCCTCTCTCGAGTATCTAAGGTTTCTCTTAGAGCCTATCTCGGATCTTTGATAAGTGGAAGTTCCTAAGTTCAAGGATTCTTCGTAGATATCTTGCCGATGTGATAGATCCTAGAGGAGAAGTTTCCTCCTTCAGTTACGTGGAGTCCAAGCGAGCTTAAAAACTTCGAGATGTGTGGCCGACTGATATCCTTCAGGAAGATTCGGGATTAAGTCGATAGATCGCCGAGCGGTACTGCCTTCCCAGTTTTGGGCGTAAGACATTGGTCGGATCTGATTGGACCCCCCTTACTCCTCTGAAAGCCCAGGGCTGATCTGTCCATGCCAAGGGCGTTTGCAGGGCTTGTTTCTTCTGACCGATCTCCCAATTAGGGGAATGTTTGGTGGACCATCAGGGCTCAACGATTCTACTACCTTAAGCCGGGTTGACCCAGTAGACTTCAGGTCTGATCTTGACTCTTCAGACGTTAGTCAACGTCTGGACATTATTATGCATCATCAGAGCTGGAGGAACAAATCTATATGCGTCAGTCAGAGGGGTTTGAGATTCTCGAGAAAGAAGACCAGGTCTGTTTACTGAAGAAGTCTTTGTATGGACTGAAACAGTCTCCTAGGCAGTGGTATGAGCGTTTTGACACGTTTATGGTTAAAAACGACTATGACAGAAGCAGGTATGATAGTTGTGTGTACCACAGGAAACTATCGGATGGTTCTTATGTGTATCTACTCCTGTATGTGGATGACATGCTGATAGCTTGCAAGGGTATGTCAGAAATCCACATGTTAAAGGATCAGTTAAAGGGTGAGTTTGAGATGAAAGACTTGGGTGCCTCAAGAAAGATATTGGGTATGGAGATACGGAGAGACAGATCTGCTGGGAAACTGTTCGTGTGTCAGAAAACGTACATCGAGAAGGTGTTGAAACGTTTTGGTATGACTGAGGCAAAACCTGTCGATACTCCATTCGCAGCACACTTCAAGCTTTCGGTGAACTGTCACCGACAACTTATGAGGAGACAGAGTACATGTCTCGGGTGCCTTATGCAAATGCAATAGGTAGCATTATGTATGCTATGGTGTGCACAAGGCCTGATATTTCACATGTTGTTAGTGTAGTAAGCAGATACATGGGTAGACCTGGGAGAGGTCATTGACAGACAGTGAAATGGATACTGCGGTATCTGGGAGGAACTGCGGAGCTTGGTCTGGTTTGCGACAGAAGGGCTGACACTTCTGGTTCGGTAGTTGGATTTGTAGATTCGGATTTTTCGGGGGATCTTGATAGGAAAAGGTCGTTGACGGGGCTATACGTTCACACTCTGCAGGAGTGCCATTATTTGGAAAGCAGTGCTGCAGTCGATGGTAGCGTTGTCTCGTGAGGGTTTGCGGTGAATGTACCCACAAAATTCAACATTTCAAAAATCAAGAAGGGTGTAAAAATACAAGATCCGGACTTGTTTATCCAAGAGATTTTTGAAGGCTAATAGAAATGCAATCTAAGTTAATCAAACCATCCGAAAGCTAAAAATCCATTCACTAGTAATCAAGACTCTAAGTGCACGTGACCAGCCATTGTGAGCACCATTTCAGATCTAAGAAAGCAAAACCTCAATCCCCATCCTAATACATTTCGCCTCGACTTCAGCCTCACGGACATACACTCAGAAATAAAAGTCACTCAGAATGGTTTACTCGCATGTGTGAGTATGAGTATGGAAATGGACTCAACACATGATTTAAAGGACTAAAACTTCAGAGGAACGATCTCATGGAAGGAATTCAACCACTTTACTAAGGATGGGGAAGCTCACTCATCTTCTCACCTGATTAACTATCTAACAGTACCGTCCTAGAGATAACAAATATGATGTCTAACTTGAATTTTAGGTTTTCTGAGGATATAGACTCTTTGATATCATCGGAACTTTTACTCCTTTGAAAATTTCTTCTTTTTCATCTTTTTTTTTTTTTTCCTTTTGTTTCTTTTTTTTTTTTTTTTTTTTTTCAAACAATCTTTTCATCGAAGATCTTCATTGCTTCTTCTTTCCTTTATTGATTGTCTTCCTCTCAGAATTTTTTTTGGAATAAGTGGTATGGTGATATGATCTGTTATCCTCTACTATGGTACTGTTAATCTAGTTTCTCAGACTACAAGAATGAGGTTTATTCGCATTCCTGATGACACCCTTAGTGGTTGAAGAATTTAAACTCACGAGATCAAATGAGTTTTTCTAAAAATTGCGAGGTTGAGTAGCTCTTCATTCTACTCGGAGTTTATGCAGACGAGAGATCACTCGAAGGACATTAAAAAGGCTCAGAAATCCTCACTGGGTTAAGTCTCCACTAATGATTAGTCTAGTTCTCTTAGTAGTGCTAATTTGTCACTTATATAGTACTCATATGGCTAGGTAACAAATATCCTTAAGACTCGACATTCATGACAAAATTTTTGGACAAGGATAGTATAACAACTAAGATCTAAAGCTATTAACAAGCTAAAATTCCTCAACTAGCCTCACATAATTCTATTGACTCAAAATTTTTGAAATTTTGAACCTTCTTGCATTTTGAAACAAGGGACAAATTTTTGTCCTCCCATCCCCAAACTTAAACCGAACATTGTCCTCAATGTTCTAAAATAGGACAAAGAGAAATGTTAAAATAAATACAAGGGTGGAAGGAAGGATATTACCAGATATTGGTGCCCCAAAACCTACCAAGTGCATGGGTTGCCTCCCAGTTAGCGCTAAGTTTATCGTCTTCAGCCAGACAATGGTGACTCAAAGAAAAGAAAAATTACTATAGACCTACTGGATTCTGGGTTGGTGACTCCCCATAAATTAGTAAGCGAAAAATCTGAGGGTCAACCCAGAATGTGAAATATCTAGTGAGGTCTAATCTCACGTCTATATAATGATATAACATTTTAAATGAGACACTTAGAGTGAATGAGCGATCCCCAAACTTAGATGATGCTAAGATCACTAAGTTTGGCAATACACTAAAGATGACTGACATTGGATAAAATGGATCCTCATAAACTTGACAAATGGGTAGAGAGATCGTGTTAGAATTGACAGTATTTCCATGAAAGGGACACGAGTTTCCGAAAGACATGGTGCCAAATGATTTAAGAAGTTTTCAGGTTCACCTAGACCCGAACTCAAACTAGGAGGTTTCAAAATAGGATCATTAGGTTGTTGCATTGATATTTCCTCCAAGTTAGGTCTTAGCTCCTTAATTTCTGACTTAGGTATGGATACAGACAAACCTTCTAAAATTTCTTTCATTATGATGTCGTCAGTGTCTCTAAAGAAATCTAAAGTTTCACCTAAGTCTAGTGAGTCATCACTTTCATTTAAGATTTTTGCAAGCCACAATTCATTATCTTCATCTTCTGCTAGACTTTCATTACGACTTAAAGGGATATCACCATGACTAGGATGAGAAGAACTCTCAATGTCAGTATCCTCCGTCTGTGAGACTTCGGTTCCAACTTTGGTGTTATCAAGAGAAATGTCTTCCTCATACATTGACTCTTCATCATCCAAAATAATTGGGTATGTCACATGATTTCTAATTATAGTCTCTCTAATCAACTTTTTTTCCTCCTTTAGAATGGGTGAACATTCTGTTATTTGGTGAAGAATGGGACTTGAAGCACTATAATTATTATCACATTGTGTGGTATACACTATATTATCATGACATTCTTCATCTATTGTATTCCAGTCATGTGGATTTCTATCCGTCATTTCCCTAAATTCTATTTGATTATACTCTTGGGGTTCTTCTGTGTATTGATTATACTCTATTGTGCCTTGAGAAAGAACTCTACAACTCTGTTCTAGTAAAATATGGGATAACGATTTAGAAATCAGTAGGTCATTTTCATAATGTGGTGAGGGACTTCACTCACTATATGCCCTACTTGCTAAGTATGCATTTGCGAACTGAGTAAACTCTTCTGTGCTCTTAGCCAGGTCCCTAAGACTTTGTTGTAATGAAAGTGAAATATGGGATGAATTACCATTGGTTAGCTCAAATTCCCGATGAGGTGACTGATAAATATGTGGATCCCTAAACTCTTGACTGTAATGCATATGTGAATAATTATTGAGATATTCTAATTGTGGTCCGCAACCTTCTTGAGGTTGGTAATGATCCCAATAATTGTTTACACCATAGCCATTAGCCATCGGATTTTCAAAATAATTTTGATTGTTAAAGCGTTGATAATTATTGACATCTCTTAACTGAGGGACACAACCTTGTTTAGGTTGATGAAAATTCCAATGATTATCAACGTTATGACCTTCATAACGGGATCGATCAAAATTATTTTGACTTGTGATATTTTCTCCATACGACGATTCTAACCTTGAGAGTCTTTCCCGCAACTCTACTAATGTCAATCTCTCTTCCAATTCTCTCAAGCAGTCTGGATAGAATCCTTCCATTGATGATTTTTTTTTTTTCGAAAACCAAGGATTCACTACGAAGATCCTAAGGAAATAAGCACAATCAAGCTGACTCCACCAAACAACCTAAACAGAATCTAGCAACAAGTTATTAGACGTAGATTTAGTGAATGGTTGGTCAGATTTGCCTAGTAATCTATACAACTCCTACTTCGCCACAACACTTGAACTATGACTGTTATAAGGGTTACTCGATCAAAGTAGACGGTAAACAATTCTCCAGGAAGACAGCCAACGATGAACGTTGTAACAACTGTCTTCCTTTGGCAAACGTTTCCTCTTCTCGAGGCGGCCTTTTTGACAAGAATTGCTCACACGCTTTCCTCTGAGAATGCCCAGATAAAAATCGAGTTCCAGAGTTGTTTATGAAGGTCCTATGAGCTCGATACCCTAGGGTCACTGTCTAAATCAGATTTTAATTATTAACGAGGCTTAGGATCGCGAATGTTGTTTCCTAAATGGGCAAGAGAACGGTGATGAAATCCGAACTCCTATCTTGTAATTGGGTTTTGTGCCCTTACTAAAATGCTTACACTAAACAGTTCGGCAAAACAATGAGGCAAACAAATTCACACAATTACCCACTTACAAGAGATTCGTGGGTGATCAGAAAAATTACCTCCCTTTCTGGACGGGCGATGACCTTTGCAGACGACCCAGACCACTCTTTCCTCAAGAATTTGAATCCGAGGCTTCCTTTTTTTTTTTCTTCTCTTGCTAAATCTGAAACAATCACAAATAACCAGATTTTAGAAAGCTCCTAAAAAAAAAGAAAAATTAAGAAATAAAATATTTTTGTGATTTTTTTTTAGAAGAAAAAAAAATTCCTAAACTAACTAGTTTAAAAATCAATTCCAAATTTAGAAACAATCCCTAAAAACAAATCCCCGGCAGCGGCGCCAAAAACTTGATGTGAAATCTAGTGAACCTAAATACTAGGCTAATTAGATCAAATTAAAACTCGCAAGTGTACGAACCGTATGTAAATATGGCAAGAATTACGAGGTCGATCCCACGAAGATTTGTTTGGAATTAAATCTAAACCTAAGATTAACTAACAAACTAGGAAAGTAAACAATTGATTTTTAGAATAATTTGAGAAACTAAAAATTGAAACTTAAGAAACAAAGTAAAATTGTGATGAAAACTATAAGTTGGTAAATCTAGGATATTGGAATTCACCACTAACAATCATATTCAAATCTAATATCTAATTCAAATTATTATCCCTCTTTTGATAACTCAAAAATTGTTAGAAATCAATCTTCAATTTTCGGAAAATAAGACAATTAAACACTTTAACAATGATCAAAACCCATAACCCACTTCACTTAAAATATAATGCAATTAAGAACCAAGTTGTTAGTTTATTAGACTAACCGAAGTACGATTAATTCGAAACTTTAAGCACTTTAAACGAGATAATAAAATAAATACGATATTAAAATCCAAATACTCATGTTAGGGTTTCATCCTTTATCCTAGTGGGAGAGTTAGAAACCCATGAATATCAATGACATGGTTCAATTACTGATAAGAAAAAATGAATTGGAGAGAAAACACCTTTTTTTCACTTTTTTTCCTTCTGCGCAGCCAAACAGACCCTTAGGGAAAATAGTTTTCTCGTCTTCTCGGAAAATACATCTCTGTGGGAAAATTATTTTCCTTCTCTGGTTTTTCTCTCTCTACTGTTTTCTCTCTCTTCCTCACTCTATCTTCTCTCTTTCTCTCTCTAATAAACACAGGAGCTCTCTCCCTCTCTCTCTCTCTAACTCTAACAGTAACAATGAAGAAAGAAGAAGAAAAGAAAATTTCAATGGTTTATTTTATTCAATCTTTCTCTCTCTACAGTATCTCTCTCTCTCTCTTAACTCTTTCTATCTAACTTTCTCTCTCTCACAAAGAGAAGAATTCGAAGAAGAAGAAGAAGAAAAGAAACAGAAACTCTCTTTCTCACTTTCTCTCTCTAACCTCGGGTTTGATCGTTAATGGAGGCTTCCCTCTATCTCTCGGTTTCTTCTCCTTATATAGGGTTGAATGGTCGGTTGTTTCCTTTTTCTCTTTCCTTTTTTCATTATCCATCGAGTCGGTTGTTGCCTTCTTCCGGTGGTCGGTTTCGATTTTAAAGGAAATCAAAGTATTTTCGTTTTTAGAAACCAGGAAGGAAGAAGATGATAACAGCTGTTGGGAATTGCTTGGTGTACTCCTGGCCGTGCAAGAATGTGGCCCGCTTGACTCTTGGTCCACCAATTTTGTCCCGAACTTTGACTCGCTCTATTTTACTCATCCGGACTCCGATTTGACTTTCGTTTTTGCCTACGGGTTCGTCTTGGACTCTACTTTCCATCCGAGCACTAATATTGACCATGAAATCAGAATGACCAAAATACCCCTAGTCTGCATTTTCTCCGACTTTTATCTGTTTTGCACACATAACTCTGAAAAAGGTACCTGAGTAGAAAAAAAAGTAATTCATGAGAATAACTTGCCCTAGATAGACTAACTCATCCAATTTAAGAGACTCTGAAGGGACATTTTCATGTCTCATCACAAAACCCGTCGATACTCTATTGGCAGCACACTTCAAGCTTTCGGTGAACTGTCACCGACAACTTATGAGGAGACAGAGTACATGTCTCGGGTGCCTTATGCAAATGCGGTAGGTAGCATTATGTATGCTATGGTGTGCACAAGGCCTGATATTTCACATGTTGTTAGTGTAGTAAGCAGATACATGGGTAGACATGGGAGAGGTCATTGACAGGCAGTGAAATGGATACTGCGGTATCTGGGAGGAACTGCGGAGCTTGGTCTGGTTTGCGACAGAAGGGCTGACACTTCTGGTTCGGTAGTTGGATTTGTAGATTCGGATTTTTCGGGGGATCTTGATAGGAAAAGGTCGTTGACGGGCTATACGTTCACACTCTGCAGGAGTGCCATTATTTGGAGAGCAGTGTTGTAGTCGATGGTAGCGTTGTCTACAACGGAAGCAGAGTACAAGACAGCAACAGAGGCGGTGAAAGAGGCAATATGGCTGAGTGGTTTAGTTCGGGATTTGGGCTTGAAGCAGGAGGTGACAGAGGTCTACTGCGACAACCAGAGTGCTATTCATTTGACCAAAAATCAAATGTATCACAAGAGAACTAAACACATTGACGTCGGGTATTACTTTATCAAGGGCGTGATTGAACAAGGGAAGATCACGATGAAGAAGGTTTCTACGACAGAGAATCTAGCGGATATGATGACCAAGGCAGTTACAACTTTCAAGTTTAAGCATTGCTTAGACTTGATTGGGATTTCCAAATGTTAGCCCTACCAGGGCTGGAACGACGATGGCTCAGAGGCGCTGAGCTATGATGGTGGCAGATTTAAGTCAAAGGAGCATATTCAAGTCAAGGTAGAGAATTGTTAGAAGTGACTCGAATATGGATAACACATCAACGTTGAAACTCATTTACAATGCAAGTACAGACATACATATGGAAAAACAATAAGGAAGGAGTCCGATGCCACAACTCATTAAGTTGTTGGTGGAACACCATTACGTCTACCATTTTTTAAAGAAAGAAGACACTGATGAGGTAACAAATCTATTTTGGGCACATCCTGATTGTATTCTATTATTACAGAGTTTCATACCGTGTTATTGCTCGATTGTACGTATAAAACCAATCGATATAACAAGCCATTGCTTTAGATTGTCGGGGTAACTTTTACGTTGAAATCCTTCACCGCGGCCTTTACATTTATGGATGGGGAGACAACTAATCAGTACACATGGGCCCTTAATCGTTTGAGGATGTTGTTTCCTCCCAACTCAATGCCAATCGTGTTTATTACCAATCGTGAACTTGCACTGATTAACGCCATTGGTGAAGTCTTTCCAAATGCTCAAAGGTTGCTATGTACTTTCCACATCGACAAGTGTGTGGTAGCGAAAGTCAAAGGTCATTTCAAACAAGAAAAATTCAATGTGTTTATGATAATGTTTCGAGCTATCATGTATGCTGAGACTGAAAGTGGTTATAATGGGGCGGTGGAAACTTTTGTGAAGTTTTGGTCAGACACACATCATAAAGATGTTAGTTATGTTCAAGATACCTGGTTGGGATTGAAAGAGAGATTTGTGACTGCATGGACTAACCGGGTTATTCATATGGGAAATACTATAACAAATCGTGTGGAAGGTGCTCATTCCAAATTGAAGAGATATCTATGTAGCTCCGAAGGTAACTATGTTACGTGCTGGGAATTTATGCATATCATGACGAAAACCGAGACATGTGAAATTATAGCATCCTTTGAGCACAGTCTTATTAAGGTGAAGGAAGGGCATCAAACCAAGTTTTTTAAAGAGCTAAGTGGTTATGTCTCGCACGCGGCATTAGATCTTATGGTAGATGAGATCGACCGTGCAAATGGGATTGATATTAACATTCAAAATTGTGGATGTGTTCTAAGGTATGTCTATGGTCTCCCTTGTGCTCATAAGATGGTATCTTTGATGAATCAAGATAAGGTATGTCCAAAGGACATCATTCATCCTCAGTGGACCAAGCTATCGATTAACCCCACTCCGCTGATTCATAATGATCTTGACGCATCACATAGATGGAACACCCTTATTTAATGTGGGATAAATCTAGTGATCCTGAGAGGACCGCAATACTTGAGAAGTTGAGGGAAATTTCTTTTTCCGGTCATCACAAACTTGTGTGAGCCATTGCAACAAACAAAGACCAAAGGGGCTCCGAAACAAAGAAGAGTAATAAGCAAAAAAGAAAAAGAAACTGCAAAATCTACTAAGAGGAACCCATCTGCTTTCGAATATGCAAAGTGTGTTAATGAGTGTGTTCCCTCCACTCAGACAGTACGTAAAGTTAACAAAGAAACCAAAGCACCGAAAGCAACCATACCCATTTTTGAAAGATACAAAGGACAGATTCCGTCAGTTATGCATCCATTCTTGGATGACATTATAGATGTACCAGGCGATGGTCATTGTGGGTTTCATGCCGTTGGTAAAGGACTTGGGTTTTCACTAGAAGATGGTTGGAAACAAGTTCGCAAAAATGTCATAAAAGAACTTGAGGTACGTAACACACTCTACAAAGAGATGTTTGGACCAAGATAATACAGTCACACATTAAGTGCCGCGAACAACTTCAATTTTACATGTCCGGAAGATTGGTTCTACATTCACCCGTACACTAGTATAGTTGTGGCGAGTAGCTTCAATTGCATACTAGTTCATTTGTCTTACAGTTGTTCGACAACTTTCTTACCCTTACTTAGTGGTCCACCTTCTGAGGGTTATAAAATTGCATGCATTACATATAGTGGTGATCACGTTATGAACGTTAAACTCAAAAAAGATTTTATACTCCCTCCTATTACACCGCAATGGTCTAGGTATGCATCGCTAGAGGCAACGGGTTGGCTTGAACTTCTTAGAGATAGAATGGAGGATGGAAAGAAATTTTATTCTCATGATAATTCGAATGAGCCAAGTAGTAGTGTGATAAATTAAGTGATGATTAAGGTGTACTGAAATACCGAGTTACAAACTTTTTGATTTTATATATGAATAAATTTAGATGATTAATTGTCTTCGTTATTTAACTTTTTTTCTTTGGGTTTATAATTGAGGGGAACAGAAATACAGGAATTTCATACAGGTCACGGATCCTTGAATCCGTTTTTATTTATACAGTTACGGATCCGGAGATCCGTTAGTTTCTAACAGGGGTTACTGTTTTCCTGTTAGAAAGTGACGGATCTATAGATCCGTCTCTTTGTTGCATAGAACGGATCCAAAGATCCGTTACTTTCTAACAGGGGTTAATGTTTTCCTGTTAGAAAGTGACGGATCTATTGCATAGAACGGATCCAGAGATCCGTTTTTTTTCTAACAAGAAAACAGTAACCCCTGTTAGAATGGAACGGATCTCAACCGTACGGCCTTTTTTTTCAAGCCTTGGTACTTAAGGTCGCGTTTTCTAAACCTTCCGTTCGTAGATCTTAGAGTCATTACAATTCGATAGATACTAAAACTTGTTAAAACGAGAGTAACGATGTTCAAACATCGATCAAAATGTTTGATAGATATTAAAACTTGTTAAAACAAGAGTAACGATGTTCAAACATCGATCAAAATGTACGATACACATTGTTCACAAAATAAGTTAAAAAAAGTAACCGTTGTTCACAAAAGTAATTCAAAATAGCGAGACTACCCTTGAGATTCTAAACCATACTATATTACTTCATTCCCTTTGTGATTTCCTCGATTTCTTCACTGTAGTTTTTCTAGATGATCTTCTTGGTTTAGGTTCTGGTTGAGGTTGATGAGGACATTCGGGAAGCGGCATTTCAGCCCTCGCATTAGTTAGGATTTCAAGCCCTGACGGAACGTCAGACGCTTGAATCGCTACAATGGCACGATCAATTCCATCTCTCTAAAAAAACAACAATGGATTAATAACAAATTAGATAACAAATTATAGCTACAAATTCAAAAGTAAAAAAACAAAAGAATGATAAATCGAATACTCACGTAGTACAATATCGAACCTAAGTACTGTTCTGGTCTATTGGATTTGTACAAAGCTGGGTTTTGTACAAACGGGTGAGTTACTCTCTTGAACCAATTGTTATACTGAGCGCTTGCCTCCCACAGAGCCAAAGATACCTCCTTCGGTCTATCATTCATGTTTAGTAGGTGATCTTCCCAACGCCCCCAATAAGAAGCCACATTACCAAAAATTTTATAATCTCCATCCTTCGATACCTTTTTTGGTCAAATCAGTTCTTTAGGAATGACTTGAACCAACCCAAGTTGCCTTAACACCCTATCAGGGTGATAGGGCTCAGCAATATCGTTAACCGCGATGCAACCAGTGTAAAAAGAGTATTCAGGAAGTGGTGGTGCAACACCAGACCATAAGGGACGATAGGGGTCCCAAATGACCTACATGATACAGACGTTTGACGAGTGATTCCTATAGCATACGTCAGGTATTATAGAACACAGAAAAAAATTAATAAATAAAATACATACATCTCTCTCGGTCAGACCGTCCAATTGTTCACGAGTGCTTCCTAGAGCACATGCCTTGTTGCCTTTCAAAATGTGTTCTTGATCCCATTTATACATCCGGAGAACGTTAGATGTATGATCATATTTTGGGTTGGGAACAGACACCCCAAGGTTGAAGTGTTCATCGATCCACGCCTACCAATGTAATGTTAAATACACATTTATTATTCTCTACTCTAACATAATAAATAAATAATTGAGAGACAAAAATAAATATGAAATTACCTGAAATAAAGTAAGATAATCAGCCAATTGGTTTCCTCCCCTCGAAGCAAAACCAATCTGTCGATAAAGATAGGCAAGCACCGTTGTTCCCCACGAGTAAGTCGAAATATCATCTAAGTTCTTCAGATAACGTAGATAGACAATAGGAACCTTAGTTGCACTCTTAGCAGCAAAAAGAGTACAACCAAAAATATGCAAGCGGTATGCCCGTGCAACAGCATCTTTGACAAGGTCGGTGTCATCCTCTTCCGACCTACTGCATTGCTGCCTCAACCACTTAAGCTCCACAGACTTAGATTTACCTAAGTACAGTTTTACACCTTCGTAATCTAATTGTAAATAACGAGAGACTAGTAATTGTAGTGGTCAAAAATCGTGTTGGGCCCACTTCGTCTAAAGGTCGTCTAGACCGAGCCTACTTCGAACAAATATCATTTGGGCCCGACCCACTTGTCTACTAGTTGGACACTCTCCAACGTGGAATTCGGCCAACTAAAGGTCCAAATGGCTCTAAGCCCTTGTGAACGTCCATCTAGACGAACAATAACCCATTAAAAGTTATAATGCTCCAAGCACCCCTTGGTCGCCCTCAACCGAGCCTGCCGGATACCGAGTCAACCTCAACTCCGGAGACCTCGCCACGTACTCATCTGACGAAGTCGCTCTAAAACCCCACGTCGCCTTAAGTACCGTTAGGCGATCTCAGACTACAAAGGGTTTAAAGTCGAGGCGGCGTAATCGTACGATCGAGTTACTCCAGGTGACAGATCGACGGCCAAGAATGAGTCTCCCTTAGGGTTTGGGGTCACCCTCGACCCCAATTGTCTCGGATCTAACAGACTCCACGAGTCCATGAGTCGCCTATAAATAGAAGGAGACTCAGATTCCAAAGGCATTGAATACCGACTAGAAAACTACAGAACATTCTTCTCTCTCTCTCACATATTTAGTATCTTCTGATCAGTGCTCTAGACGGCGAGATTACATCTTCAAGCTCCATCACCCTCGAAGTCCTTCTCAAGTTCCTGTTACATCCCACTTCTTCCTTATCCAGAATCTCCGATCGAGACGACCTCTCGACCTGCTCCAGGATCTCAATCCGACCAACTATCCCGTAGAGTCGAAGCTCCGGCCACTCTACGAGTCTAGCCACCCTCCGACGATACAACACGGTGACACCTTCAGCATTCAATCGTTTAAATACTTATCTTTTATAGTTTGCTGACTTGACCGTCGGAGTGCCCTTGGCAAGACACCATCCCGGTGTCCCCAAGACTTCACGGTTTTACTTGTTTTTGTCTGTCTACAGGTCCAACCGGAACTTCGTCCATCTCGAGGTCTAAAGCCCAAGTTGTCGGTGGCCCACCAATCGACGATCTACTAATTGTGTGATTTTCTACCGTCCACAGTTTGGCGCCCACCGTGGGGCCCCTTCAACTAACATCTCAGACGACCTCATCAATGGAAGAAGGAATGGTAGCCTCACCAAACGATGTCTCGACCCAGATCGCCGAACTCACTGCTCAGATGAAAGAAAATGCCCAAAAATTTAAGGCCTTGGAGGAGGAGAATGCTCTGGTTCGAGCAGAAAATCAACTACTTCAAGAAAAAGTTACTGAACTCGCCATGGTGTATCCAACAGGACCTAGGTTTCGAACTCCAGTCAACCCGATGCAATCCTTGGTGACCCCTGAAGCAGGAAACTCCTCCAGTCAACCAACCGTCCAGTCTGGCACCATTGGCATCTCGATTTCGAATCCAGTGACTAATACTACGACTCCGGCAACGACGTTATTACCATCTTTCCAAAGCTCAGCTCAAATCAATCAACAATCGCAGTCGATGACTGCCCCTCTTTTCTCATCCTCTCTTACTCTTCCTACTTTACTACCTACTAGTGTACCCTTTAGTCTGGTGACTAACGGTCTGAACTCTGGCTTTGCAGGAACCCCCTTGGAGCAGGCAATGGCTAAAAAATTGGCAGAGATGGAGGCTCTGATCACTCGCATTCCAGGAGTCCCGACCCCCCTTAGAAAGAGTCTACCACAGAGTTATGCAGACTCCCCTTTCGTCGACGCCATCGCCTTAGTGGAGATGCCGAAGAAATTTTCATTCCCAAGTATGAGAATGTATGATGGCACCTCAGATCCAGACGACCATATTGCATCCTACAAGCAAAGGATGTTCACTGCAGCCATACCCAGGGACCTTAGAGAGGCTTGCATGTGCAAAAGCTTCGGGTCGAGCCTCATTGGTCCAGCTCTCCAGTGGTACACCAACCTGCCGAACAACTCCATTGCCTCATTTGCGCAGCTGACAGACACGTTCGTTGAACAGTTCGCGAGTAGTAAGAAGTTAGAGAAGCTCTCTGGAGACCTTTATCGACTTAGCCAGAGGCGAGGTGAACCACTTAGAGATTATGTAGGGAGGTTCAACAGAGAGAAAGTCTCGATCCCCTATTGCAACCAAGAGACAACAGTGGATGCGTTTCGAAAAGGGTTACTTCTAGACAGTGAACTCTACAAAGAACTCACCAAGTTCAACTGCACCACCATGGAGGATGTCCTTGCTTGAGCTTGGGTAGAGATCCGTTGGGGAGAAGACGAGTACCATCGAAGCAGTCCCTACCTTAGCGATGAGCGATCCCGAGAACGTCGCTTGAGACGAACAGATCGTAGATCAGATGGTAGATACTCAGAGCCTTACACTACTTCAAGGAGACCTCAACCTCGAGACAACAGAAAACCACTTGACCCACCAGGTCGAACTGGCGAAAGGCCACAAGGACCAATTCGCACCAGAATTCCAGAGTACAACTTGAACGTGGAACCAGCTGAAGTTGTAGCAATCTTGAAGGGCATGGGAAACAATGTTCGATGGCCAGGAAAGACAAAGACCCCAAGAGAGAAACGAGACAACTCTAAATGGTGTGAGTTCCATGGTGATCATGGACATACCACTGCTGAATGCATCGCCCTCAAACTCGAGGTGGCCGAGTTACTGAAGAGAGGTCATCTCACTGACTTATTAACCGACAAGGGAAAGAACACATTAGCTCAAAGGGATGTGCTGCCTAGAGAACCAGAGGAACCTACACCCTCGAAAACATGCTTAGTTATAACAGGAGGATCAGAAGTGAGTGGAGTCAGTCACTCAGCCGCCAAAAGAAGTGCTCGAGCTGCAGTCAACCCAATCGTCAGCTCAACCACAGGGCCCTCCTATACTGAGCAAACTATTAGCTTCCTGGACAATGAAATTTCTACTCTCATTAACCCTCATCATGATGCCCTCGTTATTTCACTTACAATTGCTAACTGTTTAGTTAAACGTATACTTGTAGATAATGGGTCTTCGACTAACGTTTTGTTTCTACATGGCTTGAAAGGTATGGGTCTGGAGGAATCTAGCATCTGTCGTCGCTCAACCATCCTCATCGGCTTTAGTGGTGAACAAAAATACACGCTTGGAGAGGTCACTTTACTAGTCTACGCAGGAGGAATCAATCTCAGCACGACGTTTGTAGTGTTGGACTGCCCTTCAGCCTACAATTTGATTCTCGGAAGACCATGGATCCATGGCATGAGGGCTGTCCCTTCCACTTTCCACCAAGTAGTCAGATTTCCAACCCCCTGGGGAGTGCGAGATATCAGAGGGGAACAGAGCACCTCAAGGAACTGCTACAAAAACACTCTGAGGGCCCCGAAGTCTCCATTATAGCAATTACATAACGAGAAGCCTCTTAACGACCCTGATCACCCGAGCATGGAAGAATTGGATGAAGTCCAGATACACCCTGACTTTCCAGACCACAAAGTGCAGATTGGGTCAAGGCTCAATCCTATATTGCGTAGCAAACTCATAGAATTCTTATCTCTTAACCATAATTGTTTTGCTTGGTCGCATTCTGACATGACAGGTATCGATCCAGAGGTGATAGTTCATAAACTCCAGGTAGATCCTAACCACCCTCCAGTGAGACAGAAGCGAAGAAAGTTCGCTCCAGAGCGCAATAGGGTGATTAATGAAGAAATCCAGAAGTTAATCGACATTGGGTCAGTTCGAGAAGTCAGTTATCCAGACTGGTTGGCCAACGTGGTAGTAGTAAGAAAGAAGAATGGGAAGTGGAGAGTCTGCATAGACTTTACTGACCTCAACAAAGCATGCCCTAAGGACTCGTTTCCATTACCTCACATCGACATGTTGGTTGATGCCACTGCCGGATATGAGTTGTTGAGTTTTATGGACGCCTTCTCGGGATATAATCAGATATTGATGCACCCAGCCGACCAAGAGAAGACTGCATTTATCACTGATAGAGGCATATTCTGCTACAAGGTTATGCCCTTCGGGCTCAAGAACGCTGGAGCGACCTACCAGAGGCTAGTCAACAAGATGTTCTCCAACATGTTAGGAGACACCATGGAGGTCTACATCGACGACATGTTGGTCAAGTCCTTGATCGCTGATCAACATCTCGAACATCTCCAGCAGGCTTTTGATGTCCTAAAAAGGTATAACATGAAACTCAACCCCACAAATTGTTCTTTCGGTGTGTCAACAGGAAAATTTCTAGGCTACATGGTTACCCAGAGAGGCATTGAAGCAAATCCTGACCAGATCCAGTCGGTCATCAATATCCCTTCTCCTTCCTGTGTCAAGGACGTCCAAAAACTGGCTGGCCGAGTAGCTGCTCTAAGTCGCTTTATCTCACGATCGTCAGAGAAGTGGCATCACTTCTTTTCCACCTTACGCAAGTCCAAAGAGTTCAACTGGACTCCAACTTGCGAAGAAGCACTTCAGGATTTGAATAGGTATTTAACCACTCCACCTTTACTTTCGAAGCCTAAAGAAGGTGAAAATTTATATATATATCTAGCGGTCTCTGAGACTGCTGTAAGTGCTGTGCTTATTCGAGAAGAAGAAGGTAAGCAATTTCCTGTTTATTACGTTAGTAAAACTTTGCTCGACGCCGAGACTCGCTATAGTCAGCTTGAAAAACTCGCATTGGCCTTAGTCATGGCAGCTAGGAAGTTGAGACCATACTTCCAGTGTCATTCAATAGTTGTAGTCACAGCCTTTCCCTTGAAAAACATACTTCATAAACCAGAGTTGTCTGGGAGACTTACCAAATGGGTCGTAGAATTAAGTGAATATGATATAACCTATCGGCCTAGGACTGCCATCAAGTCCCAAGCATTAGCCGATTTTATCGTTGATTTTTCAGCTAACACTTTGCCACAGGCCGAGAAGGAACTTTTGTGTCTTACAGATCGAAGCAAACAAAAGTGGATCTTGTCTGTAGACGGCTCAAGCAACATGAACGGGGTCGGTCTAGGCGTGGTCCTCCAATCTCCAGAAGGAGACCTGATCCAACGTGCCATTAGATGCAGCTTCAAAGCGACCAATAACGAAGCAGAGTACGAGGCCCTTATTGCTGGCCTAGCCCTTGCCAAAGACATGGGTATTCGACACCTGGAAATCAGGTCAGACTCCCAACTGGTGGTTAACCAGCTTCAAGGAACTTACCAAGCCCGAGACGCCAAAATGACAGCCTATCTGGCCCATGTAAAAGAAATGCAAGTCGAATTCGAAGAAATTTGTATAATCCAAGTCCCTCGACTTGAAAATGAGCACGCCGATGCACTGGCCAACTTAGGATCCTCCATCCAGACTAAAGCAGTTCAGACTATCCCTCTGGTCATCCTCGAGTGGCCAGCTGTATGGAAGTCTCCAACTTCCCAAGTAGCCAGTACAGATCTAGCTGATAATTGGACGACTCCAATACTCCGATACTTAACGAATTATGAGCTTCCAGAAGATAAAAATGAAGCGAGGAGACTCCGAGCCAAAGCTGCGCGGTTCACTATACTTGAAGGCCAGTTGCTAAAAAGATCATACTCTGGCCCATACCTCAAATGTGTCACTCCTGACGAAGCCAGGTACGTACTAGCAGAATTACATGAAGGTGAGTGTGGTAATCATGCAGGTGGTCGCAGTCTGGCTAACCGGGCCCTCACGGCTTGTTATTACTGGCCAACCATGAGAACTGACGCTTCAAATTTCTCTAAACGGTGTGATAGTTGCCAACGATTTGCCCAATCCTCTCATTTGCCACCTGAACGCCTAAACTCAATTTTATCACCTTGGCCTTTCATGAAGTGGAGGATGGATATTGTAGGCAAACTTCCCACAGCCCCAGGGCAACGAGTATACATGCTAGCCGTTATTGACTATTTTACCAAGTGGATCGAGGCCGAAGCCTATCACCAAGTTCGAGATCGAGAGGTAAAAAATTTTGTCTGGAAAAATATTATTTGCAGGTTCGGAGTCCCGAAAGAGATTGTCACAGACAACGGGTCTCAGTTCATTAGTTTTGATTTTCAAGACTTCTGTCAAAATTGGGGGATCAAACTCAGCTTCTCTACCCCGAGGTACCCCCAATCGAATGGCCAAGCAGAAGCTTCGAACAAGACTATCATAAAAACTTTGAAGAAAAGGCTCAAAAAGGCTAAAGGAGCGTGGGCAGACGAGCTACCTGGAGTCCTCTGGTCGTATCGAACCACTGCTCGAACTCCAACTGGCGAAACACCCTTCTCCCTTGCATATGGTTCAGAAGTTGTTCTGCCAGCCGAAGCAGGACTCCCATCAACTAGATCCAAGTGGACTAGTGAAGAAGGGAACTGGGAACAACTCAACCATAACTTAGACACTATCGACGAGTTACGAGACTTGGCAGTAATCAGAAATGCAGCCTACCAACAGAAGGCAGCTCGCCACTACAACAAAAATATCAGGGCTCGAACCTTCAAAGTGGGTGACTGGGTACTTCGAAAAGTATTCCAGAACACTAAAGAAATTGGGGCTGGAAAATTAGCACCAACTTGGGAAGGACCCTACCTAATAACTAGAATAGTAGGGCAAGGTGCATACAAACTACAAGCCAAAGATGGACTCAACATCAATAATAGCTGGAATGCAACACATCTTAAGTTGTATCATTTCTAAACTCTAAACTTTTTGTTTAAATTTTATCTCAAACACTTTACTGACTTAAGCATCGGAGAGTCGGTGGCTACGCCACCGACTAACCCTATAGCTCGATTTTTTGCAGGGTAAAGCATACAGCTGGAATGTAACACATCTTAAACTGATAGAGCATACGGCTGGAATGCGACACATCTTAAGTCGTATCACTTCTAAACTCTAAACTTTTTGTTTAATTTTTTCCTCAAAAACCTTACTGACTTAAGCATCGGAGAGTCGGTGGCTACGCCACCGACTAACCCTCTAGCTTGATTTTTTGCAGGTTAGAGCATCTTACCCACACAAACAGATGTCTCGCCAGAGGTGTATCTCTAACCTTCCAAAACTCCACCTCGAAAGTTTATATTTTAAAAACTCTACTAAGTAACTTTTGTACTGGAGGGTCGATGGCGCCACCATCGACCTCCCACCCAATTGCAGAGCGACCACGAACGACAGGGGGACAAGCATGGGTGGAAAACCAAACCTCCATCATCCACCAGCTTCAGTCGACTCAAAAGATAACAGTCTGGAAAAGTTGATTCAACTTCTAGACCAAAAGGCGTGAAACATTCCCCACCTTCAATCAGGGACACAAAAATTATCAATGATCCCTCGGAAGCACGAACAAACCAAACCATTCTCAAGTCTTGCACAATCCAAGACTCCATATAAGGTCAAACAGTGTTCATCTCAACTTCCATGAAGTACTGAATGTATTCACTACTTACTTTTATCCTTCCCTCTATTGATAGAATATTACTAACTTGAGCGTCGGAGGGTCGATGGCGCTGCCATCGACCATCGTTTTTGTGTGCGTACAGGTCGCCTCAGGGACAAGCAGGAGAAGCACAACCTTCACTCATCCACTGACGCTAACCGACCGGTAAACAACCTAAGTCCAGAAAAACTATTTTTCTACACTTAGGCTGGGGGGATAAACGGTGCCTCGGATTCCCTCAGAGCCAAAGCAAGACTAGAGCTTCGATCTTACACTTCAAACGAAAAACACAAGACTTCTACGGGAAATCAGTACTTCCTAGAAGCTTGTTGTCACTTCAACGAGGCAACAAGGTCCACGCTCGAACTCTAATAGGCCTAACAGGGACAATGTGACACCAAAATGCAAGCTGAACTTCCTGCATAGCCGTGTTAGAGACCAGAGCAATCATCCTCAAACTTCTAGACGAAGAACATAAGACCTCGACGAAAGCACAATTATTTCTAGAGTCTTATTGTCACTTCAACGAAGCGACGTGGTTCACACTCGATCTCCAGGTTGTCTAACAGGAAGTACTACTACATCATACACCTTCTTACACCCCCATTTCAGCCACACAATACACAAGACGCCACTTATCTCACTTCCTCTATTAATTGCTTTTATTTAACTCTCTTTACACATTGCAGTTCATGTGGGCCGAGACGTCTCCCAGACTCCACCCTGCCTAAGGAAGGTTCGAGATAAACACAACCCGAGGAATGTTAATGCCTCGGATGTTACCTAAAAACAACAAAAGAGCTCAGACCATCGAAATTATCAAAGCAATAAAACGACTTGAAAATTTCACCTTCTTCCCGAAAGAACACGACCTCGAGCTCTACATGACAGAATTACGCCTCAAGACTCGACTCCAACTACCAAGTCTCAGAATTCTACCATTCCAGAAGAGCGCATTCAAAGATGCTATCCCATGGACAGCTCTGTAGACAACAACGCAATCCCGAAGGTCAGGCTCAAAAAGAGCACCCTAAAATTTCATCCACTAGGCTCGGGATTACAAACCTCAAGTCTAAATTACTTTGTAATACTTCTTACTCAACTCATTTTTGTTACATTTTCTTATGAGTACCTTTTTGTTTTTTGAGTGTTTGATTGAAGTGACTTGAGTCATAAAACTCATTGAAGAGATCATCACCCTTACAAATATTTGAATGTCAAGACTACAATTCTACTGATAAAAACCAAGTAAAGGAATGTTAGAACAACAACAAGGTATCACAAAAAGCCCCATGGGCGTCTAAAGTTGCATATGCCTTGAGGGCGTTTAATACACGTCTGGAACACAAAAACAAAGCCCCATGGGCACCGAGACGACACGACTTGCCTCAAAGGCATCGAAAATACGTCTAAACAAAAAACTACCCAACATCAAAGACCTGATCAAGCATCTGGTCCATCTATAGTATCATCATGAGAGTCGTACCCGTTCTCCCTTCGCCATTCCCTCCAGTTCTCCAACTCGTCGTTTATGACCCAGGTTGTATGGAGACCGCTCTGGTACTCCTTCGCCATCTCGGCTCGAGCACGTAATGCCGCGGATTCTCCCATCTTGAGAATGTTTGTTGCACAGTCACTATGCTTCGCCTTGAATCCTTCGGAAGAAACATTCAACTCCTCATGAGAAACCTTCAACCTCGACATTTCTTCCTCAAGCAAACTAATGCGAGCCTCAAGGGCACTCTCCTTGTCCTTCCCCTTCGAGCGGTCCTCCTTCAACTCAGCTACCTGCTTCACGTAAGAAGAAATGAGCCTCTGGGCATGAAAGATCCCAGATGCAGCCTGCAACAAACGTAAAAATACATCAACCACTCTATCACCCAAGGGGATAAAAGTTCGAGAGACACAAATTATTACCTGGACGCCGCCGATGGCCACGCGCCTCATCGCCTCCTCATCACCCAACTCGCCAAGGAAGTCGACATCACCATCCAAGTAGTAGAGATCAGACAATCCTTGCACAAAGGAAGGGTCTTGAAACACTGACGCACCCTCGGGCACTTGAGTACGATAATTACCCACTTGAATCGGCATAAAGGTCGCCTCGGGGCGAGCACGCTCAACCGAAGGGCCCGGCTCGACCGAGGTAGTCGAAGGATCGACTGGCTGAGATGCAGCAGAGCGAAGCTTCCTCTTCTTTGCGCCCTTAGCAGCAAGTTCCTTTGCCAAGGGCGGAAGAATGCTCCGTGGAGGCATATCGTCAGCTAAACAAGTCAAACAGAAAAAAGGTAAGTGAAACATAATGCAACTATAACTCGTTAGTTTAAGCAAACGATGTACCTATTGGAACGACAGAAAGAGGGCGAGTGATACGTTGGTGTCGAAGGTTTGTCGGACAAAGAAGGGTCGTCCAATCTCTCCTCTCGACCTCTAAGAAAGTGAAAGCCTCGAGTCTAGACTCGGCTTCCTCGAAAGTCAGACCGTGGCGGTTGCCCTTCTTCACACCTAAGCAGAAGATATTCAGGCGACAAAGCTCTTTACTTAACAAAAATCAGACAAACAACGCATGCATAACTCACAAGGGCGACGCCAGCCAAGTGGAAAATTCTGCTCAGTACTACAGCCAAACATGCCGCGAACGAAGAAGTATCGGCATTGCCAATTCCTGTCATGTTTGGTCAAATTAAGGATGGGGTGGACCATACCGCTGCGAATCTTTAGCTGATACCGACCGCGGTCTTAGTGATTCTCTTTCAAGTAATAATACGCGCAAACATCGACCTCGTCTACATCTTGCTCCTCCTTTTCCGCTAAGGCAGCTAGAGCTAACAACAACCTCCAAGTGTTCGGCATGAGCTGAGAAGGGGCTATTTTGTACCGAGATAGCACTTTGCAAACTAGGAAAGGCACGGGATACCTAAGGCCCGAACGGAAGCAATGCTCGTAGATAGCTGTCCAACCAGGGGGACTGCCCCAACTGGCAAGCTTGTTAGGGCGAGCCGCCCTAATATCGACTTCGGGTGGAATATCATACTTATGTCGCAATCCACTAACATATTCGTCATCAAGTATCGAAAAACAACACCCCTCTGGCATATCCTCTACCTCGACACTACACGAGTCTGAGGCACCCTCGTCGTTGTCATCAGTAAGGCACATGCTCGGGTCCTCCATCCTACAAGTCATCGACGGAAAAGGGTGAACAATTGCTTCCCACCTAATGCCAAGGCATACAAACTTTTGTCTGGAGCAAATCCAACAAATATTTGCACGTATGACTCGCAAGGGAACCAATACTTAGTCCAACTAGACTATATTTGGTCACTTTAGGACAACCAAAGTCCCGCTAAATGGATTGAGCCAACACTTAGTCCAGCTAGACTATATTTGGTCTCTCTAGGATAACTAAAGTCCCGCTAAATGGATTGAGCCAACACTTAGTCCAGCTAGACTATATTTGGTCTCTATAGGATGACTAAAGTCCTGCTAAACTTTAAATGGCTAGGCTTCTAATGCTACCATAACACCTAAGAGACAAGCCGACACTTAGCCATCTAGACTACTTCAAGCAAATTCAAGACCAATATTCCATAAATAGCAAAACATGAATTTCAACAAATATATTATTTCATAAAGATTCAAGCATCAAAATCTAGCTTAAAGCATGCAAAGGAAAAAATATCGAAAGCGTGGGAAGAACATATGAAGAACATGGGAGAAACAAGCAAAGAATATAAAGAACATGAAGAATAAAGGTAAAAACCAAAAATCTTACCTTAAATATCCAAAGCAAGCAAAATCCCTCCACAAGTTGCTCCAAATCCTCACAAGTTGCTCCAAGTCCTCACAACACAAGTGAGGGAGTGAGGGGTCCTCACTCCTTTATATAGGGGTTGGGCTACAAAATGAGTGGTTCACACCCATTCACATGTAACATCACCATGTAGTACTATTACACCCACAAAATTTACTTTGTCATATAGTTGTTGAGACCCCCCACAAAAAACATGTGTTGCCTATTTAATTATATGACACTTGAACACATTTGTTCACACACATATATGTATACTACACATGATAGATGTACACATACGCATGTAATTATATATACATATACCCACATATATATAAGTATTTATACACACATATTTATATTTGTATATATACATGCACCTTTATGTATATATATATATATATATATATATATATATATACTATACTATACACTCACATGCATTAAAAAAATAAAAAAATAAAATAAAATAAAATAAAATAAAATAAAATTCCCAGGCCGCCAAGAGGCAGTTTGGAAGAAAGTCCTCCAAGCTGCCTATAGGCGGTCTGGAAGAAAAAATTCCTCCAACCCGCCCAAAGGCAGTTTGGAGGAAAAAATTCCTCCAACCAGCCTCTGGGCGGTCTGGAGGAATAAGTCCTCCAAACCGCCCAAAGGCAGTTTGGAGGAATTACCTCCAAACTGCCCATGGGCGGTTTGGAGGGATAATTCCTCCAAGACCGCCCAGAGGCGGTTTGGAGGAATTGCCTCCAAACTGCCTTTGGGCGGTTTGGAGAATTTTCCCTCCAAACTGCCCATAGGCATTTTGGAGGGATTGCCCCAAAATGCCCATAGGCAGGTTGGAGGCCTTTGCTCTGACATCGCCCAATTCTCTAACTTTTCTTTAACAGCGGTGTCTTGGTCTGTCCGACATTCGTATAAAATCCTTCAATTCGTAGATTAATTTTAGGCCCGCAGACAATATTTTGACATTTCATATATACAAATAATGGTCTCAAATTATCCGACGAATTACCAAAATCTTTAGGCCAACACAATAACGGTTGAAATTAACTGAACTATGACTCCAGTACGACACTGGATTTGGATGATCCCTCGACGCTACCAACCTACTCTCTAAGTGAGCAAATCATTAACTTAGAGAATGGGGGACAAACTGTAGTGGTCAAAAATCGTGTTGGGCCCACTTCGTCTAAAGGTCGTCTAGACCGAGCCTACTTCGAACAAATATCATTTGGGCCCGACCCACTTGTCTACTAGTTGGACACTCTCCAACGTGGAATTCGGCCAACTAAAGGTCCAAATGTCTCTAAGCCCTTGTGAACGTCCATCTAGACGAACAATAACCCATTAAAAGTTATAATGCTCCAAGCACCCCTTGGTCGCCCTCAACCGAGCCTGCCGGATACCGAGTCAACCTCAACTCCAGAGACCTCGCCACGTACTCATCTGACGAAGTCGCTCTAAAACCCCACGTCGCCTTAAGTACCGTTAGGCGATCTCAGACTACAAAGGGTTTAAAGTCGAGGCGGCGTAATCGTACGATCGAGTTACTCCAGGTGACAGATCGACGGCCAAGAATGAGTCTCCCTTAGGGTTTGGGGTCACCCTCGACCCCAATTATCTCGGATCTAACAGACTCCACGAGTCCATGAGTCGCCTATAAATAGAAGGAGACTCAGATTCCAAAGGCATCGAATACCGACTAGAAAACTACAGAACATTCTTCTCTCTCTCTCTCACACATTTAGTATCTTCTGATCAGTGCTTTAGACGACGATAATCGACCTTCGAATTCCAGAAGACTTGAAGGGTAATCTTCTAGGGGATCACTCTAGACGACGATATTACATCTTCAAGCTCCATCACCCTTGAAGTCCTTCTGAAGTCCTTTCGAGACGACCTCTCGACCTGCTCCAAGAGATCAATCTGACCAACTATCCCGTAGAGTCGAAGCTCCGGCCACTCTACGAGTCTAGCCACCCTCCGACGATACAACACGGTGACACCCTCAGCATTCAATCGTTTAAATACTTATCTTTTATAGTTTGCTGACTTGACCGTCGGAGTGCCCTTGGCAAGACACCATCCCGGTGTCCCCAAGACTTCACGGTTTTACTTGTTTTTGTCTGTCTACAGGTCCAACCGGAACTTCGTCCATCTCGAGGTCTAGAGCTCAAGTTGTCGGTGGCCCACCAATCGACGATCTATTAATTGTGTGATTTTCTACCGTCCACAGTAATGCATCTGGATCTTTTGTATCATCGTCATCATCATCATCATCATCGTTCACATCTTCATCATCCGTCTTAGACAGAACAACGGGTTTACCTTCAATTAAAAGACCACATATGCGATGCACATCCTCTAACGTGATCGTCATCTCCTGAACGGCATGTGGAAAGTATTTGTGTCCTCGTACCACCGCTCTGTAAATGCCGAGAGTAGAACACGATCTAGCTTGACGTATGAATATTTGGCGATGTGGGCCAATCCCATGTTCCGGACTCTCTCTCGAACACTTTGACACTCAGTTTCCAGGTCCCACCCATTCTTCTTCTTCAAATCAGTACCCACAACTACGGCAGACGCATGGTTGTGTAACTTCAGCACCGGCCACTCTTGAAAATAAAAAAGATATTATTTTAGATTGATGATTAACAAAATTTTATCATAACTACTAAAATTAGAATATAATATTTGCTTACCGGTTTGTTCCAAATCGTATAAGCAACATGATTCTTGAAACAAGGTAGAAGCGCACGATCTATCGGACCTCCAGAGTACGGGTCTGAAAATGAAGATGACCCTCCTACTTCTGTTTCTATTGTCGAAATAGGAGGCTCTGTTTCGTTCTCATCTCCTTGCGTTCGTCGTTGCTTACGTGGTGCCATAATAACTTTTGAATAATACGCGGATACGTGATGCACAAACGATAAATAATCAAAATATGTTTTCCTTCTAAATTATTATTCAAATATAGGCACGTATCGCTACAAAAAAGATCATTCAAATAATGAAGGAAAAATGATGAGAAAAATAAAGAAAGATTAAAAAAAATAACCCCAGCTCTCGGATCAGTTAATCCGGGGCCTTTCAGTCCGAAACGGATTACCAAGTCCGTGACGGACTAGATGATGAATCCGTCCGAATCGTTCCAGCAGCTTAGATATAAATCTAGGGCAGTTTCTATGGGCATAAAAAACTCACACAAATGGCTTTATATATGTTCGAAATGATATAATACAACATTCTAAACATGTTACAACACACTATCAACATCCCCGATCAATCAAACAACAAATTTATTCAAAAAAATTAAAAAAGTTAGGGTTTTTTAACCAACCTTGAAGGAGCAATTGTAGCTTGATTTCAACTTCGTCTCCACCAAATGATGCTTGATTCTAAGACTTAGAGAGTCAAATGACTTATTCTCAACAAAATTTGAGGGAGATTCGTGAGAGTATGAGCGATTTGGTGAGGGTAGAATTCGATTTTTTAAGAACAGAGAGAAAATTTCAAATTCCCAATTTGAATGGATTTTGTGAGAGATGGATGGAGGGGTTAGGGTTAACAGACAAAAGACCGGTGCCTACATAGTTGATTGGTGCTATCAGAGAATAGAGCGGTTAGGCCTGGTGCTAACAGAGATGGATGCTAAGAGCTGTTTGGCCAGGTGCCTTTAGAAGCACCATTTCCTCATCTTGCACTCATGATGAAAGAGGCTCTCTATTTTCACGTGGCTTTACAAGTGGCCGTTATTTCATTTTGTGTCGGAAAACTACCGATTATTTTTTACCGTCCGGACTCCCGAGAATCACTCATATTCGTGTTTATCATTTCTTCACATTCTGTTGGTATGGGTTCCTCTCCCTTGGCTTCCCCTCCAACTCATTCTCTCTCTAAAAATATTATTAATTAAGTTATCTATCCCTTCTCTTTTACGGTAATAATCAGCCATATAATTAGAGAGAGAAAGAGAAGGATTAGAGAGAGAAAGAAAGCCCTTTGGTTTCTACCAACCGAAGGGTGATCAATTTCAGGAAGGAGGAGCCTCTTTGATCATTTTTAATGAAATGGAGTTACAAAGGTACTACTAATATTGTTGTTTTAAGAATAATTTGTATCTATTATTTAAAATTATATATATGACCTTCTAAAGTTTATTTATGAAAAATTTTGTAGGATTTTGAGGTCTTTCTTCCTGGATTTAACGCTTCAATGGAGGAATCTTTGATTTGATGTGTATTTGGAAATATATGTTATTTATTAGATCAATTAAAGCTTGGATCTGTCAGATTATCGTATACATGGGGTAAATCGGTTCTTCTTTTTCTCCCTTTTTGTTTATCTCATTCTCTGCATTTAAATGTATTGATTGATTTTTTCTTCTTCTTTATCTTTTGTATTTTTTTTTTTGGTATTTTTTTGTTGTTTGTTTTAGTAGTTATGCCTGAATTAATTTCTCTATCTCCAAAATTTGCATGATTTGCATAAGATTTGGGGAAGATTTCTTTTTAGACATGGAAATGTTGGTCTTATTGAATATTTATCTTAAAATATCTCCCAAAATAGGACACAGTATTGAATGATTTATTTCTATGTACAAAAATAGTTTGTATTCCGGGGATGGGAAAGTAAAGGTCCTATTTATGTGTCTTCCTAGCTTGAGCTCTAATTGCACACTCTAAGAGCATCTCCAACGGGACACTCAAACTCTAAAATTTAGAGTGTCATTAGATTTTGGAGCGTTTCCTTAGAAAGCGTCTTCAATGGGACACTCAATTAGAAACTCTGTGATGACGTGGAGAAAGTTATTTATAGATTCTCAAATCCTCTTAGGCCATGTTTGGCGCGCGGGAATGAAACGTCATTCCCGGGAATCACATTCCCGTAATGCGATTCCCGGGAATCAGATTATTTTGGTTTAATGTTTGGTTCGACCAGGAATAGGAATTTCATTCCTGATGGATTCCTAACTTGTTGTTTGGTTTGTGTAGGAATATGAATGTAATTTTTCAAGAAAATCCTGTTATATCCTTTTACTTAAACTACGTAAATTATAGGTCAACTTTGTTATATATATATTTTTTAATTAGTATTGTCTATGCAAAGTTATATATATGAAATAGTAACGTAATACACTAATTTAAGTTGTATTTAAAGATTTATTTAAAATAAATAAGGTCTCGACTAATTTTTTTAAAACGTTATGAAATCGATTTTTAATGAACAAGGAGCAAGAGAGAAGAATAAAAACTAGAGATATGGAGAGAGAGAGAGGGAGAGTTACGTTCGAGCGAGAGACTAGGTGGGAGAGAGTGTGTGTGTTCCTATGGTGGTGGTTGAAACCCTAGGTTTTTAATTTTTTAATAAAAATATTATGAGAATGACGATTTTAATATTAGTCATTCTAATATTTTATCAAGGATTGTTTTGTCAAAAAATATTAAATCAAATCATTCCCGGGAATGGGAATCACAAACCCACCCCCCTCCCTGGGTTTGCTATTACCCCATTTGGGGGGAATCCCATTCCTCCGGGAATAGGATTCCCCCTGCATTCTCGCGAGCCAAACACTAGTCGGGAATGTGATTCCCAGGAATCACATTCTATTCCCACGCGATTCCCGCGTGCCAAACATGGCCTTAAGGTTTGTATGTGCCACCTAGGAAAAAGACAATCCAGAGATCTACTTTTCACATTTGACACCCAAGATTTGTAGAGATCTTCTCGAGTCTTGCGCTGGAGATGCTCTAACATCTCCAATACAACTCAATCGTAGAAACTCCTTGTGCCATATAAGATTTTTAGAATTTTTCATACAAAAACCCTCTATACTACAAAACCCAATTTGGATCTTTAATATGATGTTGCAGTAGTTAAATAGAGATATCTTATGAGGGTGCACTAGAAAGAGAGTGTCCTTTTGAGATATCTATATTTTCCAACTCAACATTTCCTATATTCTTTATTAAATAAAAACCAAAAACATAAGAAGGATAAACCAAAAAATCATAGCCAAGAAACTGCAATAAAAATAATAATCGTACATAATAAAGAATTAAATAGACCAAGAGGTAAAGTTTTATTGATCGGATTGAATTTATATATTGATTTCACATACAATTTACATAATGGAAATACTGAAATAGGACTTCTACTCGAATTTGTAATAGATTTCACAAGAGGTACAATTAAATAGTTTGCCTTCTTCGTCCCCGTCTACTCGAATTTTTGGAGAGATGGCAGAATAAAACCCTAATTGAAGAGGGAGAAGAAAGAAACGGATAGTGATTAAGAGAAAGAGATGAAAGAAACACTCGGTGATTAAGAGAGAAGAAAGAAACACATGATGTTCTCTCATATTATTATTGACGGTTTATTGTGAGGATAATTTATCGAGGGGATGTAAAATTTATTGAGGAGAGTTAGCAATAAAAGAAATTTTTCCACTTTTTCGCTTCTTTGTCAATCTCGAGGTAAATGGAGGGTTAAGATTTAAGCATGGAAAAAAGGATCTTTGGGTTTTGTATAAGTAGTGGGTGAACAATATTTTTGTATTAAGTGGGTAATAGATATAATGGTGAAGAAGCTAGAGAAAATGGAACAAACGGATGAGATTTGTCATGGGTTTGTCTCAGCATAAAACATTCTGTTTTGTATAATAGATTTTGATTGGTGGCTTTACAACTTCTTCCTCGTGTTCTACAACCTTTACCACTATGACATATACTCCTTGAACATCTTTTACATATGCAATGAATTCATCCTTTGTCTTGCACATAGTAAGAAAAGAGTTCGTAGTTGGTGGGGAAGACTATTTGTTGTAAACCTTACTCCCTTGGGGAAGAACGAGAATTTTGTGCTCCTTCCAGTGAAATGCGTATGTGTTAGCTCGCCCTTTGAAGGTACAATCGATATCCCGCTAACATGGCCGGTCAAGTAGTATATGAGTAGCATCTAGTCGGTTACGTCACATAAGACGTGGAATCAATAATAACGAATACTTTTCCACTAGCCGTACACTCTGATTGACCGTCTTTTGCTGGCTATGATCTTTTTTTTGTGTTGGTAACACCGGGTGTATCATGCAAGCTACATGTTCACCCTTTCTTCTGCGTACTCGTAACCTTCATATTCTTCACCACTTACCTCATCTTCCTCTTCTATCTCTTTTTCTCTGTTTTCATCCACCACATTCATGACTTCCTACTTCAATTGGGACAGTTACTTGAGATACGCCCTGTTTCACCGAAATTACTTTGAAGATTCATTTGTTGTAATTAGGTTTTTAATCGGTCATGCGAAAGTAACATTCCATGAAAACACTCTGATGACAGAAACAGAGGAAGTGAAAGAAATTGAGTAATTGGTCAGAACATTCACCTAGAGGGAGGGAGAAGTGATAATTTGGGCGAGATCCATTTTCAATAGTTGTAATTTTAAATCCTAAAAATAAATGTCACATAAGAAATTATTTTGGGATTTAGAGTGTTGCATTGGAGAAGCCTTTGAAATAGAGGATCTCATGTTGCCAAATAGGAAAGAGACAAATTATAGATACTCTTTTAGAACTTGACAGGGATGTCTGGAGTTTTGCACTGGAGATGCTCTAAGGCTGCAATTGCAGAAGATATTACGTTAGTTGTGTGTCTAAAAGTCATCTCTACTCTTGTAGAAATATTATTTCATTAGTATGCTTAACCAGCAATTTTATACATATTTTATCCTAAACAAACAACTTTGAAGAAGTAAATCGTAGATTGACACTTTAAATTGTAGATGTAGGTGTCGTGGTGAAGTATCTGACTAACCTTTCCGGTATTCAGTTGAATACTGAAAATGATAGACTAGAACCAGTCCATTTGCACTACCCTAACAGACTAAATATAAAACTAATTAACCTTAACAGTTCCCCTGGACATTACTTGTTTCACATTTCTATTGTTGCATATGGGTAGAAGTTGCTTACGAAGTTGTCATGCAATTTATGATGTGACCAGTCATTAGATGTTCTTAAAAGATTTAGGTTTTGGGTGAGGAAAACCATATACCTCCATGTTTATCTATAATAGAAGAGTTTTATAATGGATGGGAAGAAATAACGTAAACATGAAAACAATCCTAATTGTAGTGTATAAGTATCTTGGAAATATATATGAGAACATTTCCCTTGATTTGTATCTTGGGTAGGGATATTTGATTTGAGTCCCACTTTACCCTTATTAGTTTTACATTTTTTTTCTTGTTTCAAATGGGTAGGAGTTGTTTACGGAAGTGGGCATGCATCAAGTGATTGGTTTGGTCATTGTTTTTATTAATGTTCGCCACTAGCATTCCAGAAATCTAATCTCAACACTCAACATATTATCATTTTTGTGCTGGTACTAATCAACAATGTGGTTAAACCTGATTTGCAACAGAACAGAGGTTGTCTTGGATGCTGTAGTCTCCCTCCATACATCAACTCAGCTAAAGGAGTAAGAGGACAGCATCGAGCTGAGAGAAAGCCCAGCATTTTGGAAGATTTCTGGAGTACCACAAGCACATACGAGATGGACCATGGAGTTCAGTCTCAAAGTAGCCTCTCATTAATTTGCACGTCAAACCTCACTTTGGATCCACACAGTAAAGCAGGCAGCACGAGCAACCCTACTCAATTTGTGAATCATGGCAAGTTTATATTCAGTTAACTGGTTCTATTCATGAAAAGTAACACACGATAATCTGAACGTATTATTGCATTGGATGTACCATTTTCACCTTTCAAGTGCTTTTATTCTCTTTTCCAAATGGATTGTGATGTTAAGTGAGTTTTATTTTAATTCATCAAGGGGAATAGTTTACTGGGTTCTCCTCTAGAGTATTATCCTTCTTTTCCTGGCGATGGTGGTACTTCATGCCTCTGATCTTTCTTTTTTTGTTTTATGAAAAGTCACAAGCTAGATTATATTCAAGAGGCTTTCCTTAATCTTTGATACTTCGTGACTTTTGCGTTCATGACAATGCTTATAAGTATATAAGTATATTGGTTTTTTTTAACATTGCCCAAATTGTTATTGTTGGATCTTTATAAGTACTTGTTTAGCTTCCTTTTTCTTTAAGCTAGTTATAGATAAACGCATCATACATAAAATATATTTCACTTTTGTTTCAAACAATTTTAGTTGTCTTTTCAAAAGTTCCTTGTCATCTTCTGAATTTAGAAATTTGGTTAGCTGCCCTTGGCAAACATGTTATATACATACAGAGTACTGAACCAGAATCAACTTCTTTCAGGTTTCCTTCTGTGGACTCAAATCAGGGAGCAATGGGTGGGAAGTAAAAAGCCTGAGAACCGGCCACAGGAGGGCAGGGAACCCAGATTAAGGTGTGTGGTTTTTTATTTCCTCATGGAGCCATAGTGACAATACTATGCAAAAACTTTTACCTCATTCACTTCTATGTAAGTAGATTCCATAAATTTATATCATGCATTTTTACTTGCCTCTTTCAACATCCTAAGTTCAAAATCAAATACATGAATAACATGTATGATCTATTCAGATGGAAGGAAATTAGAATAGAAATGTTGTAAACAAGTAATTTGCTTGCAAACTATTTTCCTATGTCTGGTTGACAACTACAATTCTATGGTATATGGTCCAATGGAATTGTATGTTGTAGCAAACCGTTCTTTTTAGCAGGATGTAGCAAATGTTTCTTATAAATCAAATTTCTCCATCTAATACATTGTCGGGCTTCAAGTTCTTCAAACCAATCTTTATTAGACAACCTAAAAGTTCGTTAGTTTCTGCAAACACTTGTCTCGTAGAAATTCAGTTTCAAAATGATTTAAGTTTGCCCTAGATCATGAATTGTCTATCAAGAGATACCATTATCGTATTTGGGTGTAGCAGTGTTCTAGAAATCGCAGGTAGTTAGTTATAAACCTATAAGTGTCATTTTCTTGATCCATTTCCTACTCTTACATTTTGGTCAAGAAATTGCCCCACCAATGACACGACGAGACTTTTGTACTTTTACTGCTTTGTCACCACATTACCAATACGGTACCACTTTATCTAAATGATAGTCACAGGACTGGATCTCAATATTCCTTCAATTTTGAAGGAATACAAGAAAGTCTTCTTAATTGTAGGTGTTCGACGGAACTTAATTGCATCTACTTTATGGCATTGCAGTTGGAATGCGACATATGACAGTTTGTTAGGGACTAATAAACCCTTCGTGCGACCTGTCCCTCTCTCTGTAAGTCTCTCTCTTCATGCTGTAAATTTTTGTTGCGTTACTTTTTTGATTGGATCCTTCCTTGGCAGGAAATGGTAGATTTTCTGGTGGATATTTGGGAGCAGGAAGGAATGTATGATTGACTCAAGCCAACCCGAGACCATCTAAACCGACCACCACCACATTGCAGCCACTTGAGCATTTCCCTACCTTGAAATTGGATCATTTTTTTTTCTTCTATCACTCCTTTTTTTCTTTTGTGTGAAGGTTAGCCTTCTCTCTGTATTACATGTACACTACCAAAAAAAAAATTATGAAGTGTTTGCTGCATATTCGAATATTGCTTTGACAAATTGTAGGGCAGATTTGAGTGAAGTTATTTGAAGTCTTGCCTTGTTGGCTTATACACCAAAAATTTCATCTACAAGGGGAAAAAAAATTAGCTCAGTAATATTGTGCTTAGTATTGTCTGAACTTTTGTGCAGAGTTGTTAATCTGATTGTAGTGTGAGAGTCAATGAGGGAGTGAAATGTGATTTTTCTTTTTTCTCCTTACTAATGAAATAAACAAAAGAGTTGATGTGAATTGATTGAGCTTGCAACAAGAATAACGGAGAAATAATGAAAACAATTAAGATTGCAAAATCTTAACACTAGGGAACTGTAAAGCAATATGTAATCAACCACTAATATCTTGTTAATTTACTTAATTATGTTACAGGGTCATTATTGTAATTTCACAACATTGAATATTCTATAAATACAATGGTATCTGCCCTAGTTAGGGCATCTCGACTCAATAGTGTTTGCATGGTATCAGAGCTTAGGGATTAGAGCTCTCTCCTACTTTTCAGTGCCGCCATCCCTCTTCTTCTTCTTCTTCTTCATTTCTTCATTTCTTCACTACCTCTCATTCTCTTTACTCTTCTTCATCTACTCTCTGTTTCTTCCTTTTTTTTTCAAATGGCAAGCTCAGCGGCTAATCAATCATCTCCTACTATCAATTCCTCAAATCCAACCTCTTCCTCTGTTTTTGCAACCTTCCCCACCCCCACTAACATTTCTAACTTAATCTCCATTCGTCTTGATAGCTCCAATTATCTTCTATGGAAAAGTCAGCTTCTCCCTGTTCTTCACTCTCAAGATCTATATAAGTTTGTCAATGGTGATTACCCTCCACCACCTGAGTTTTTAACCTCTCCAACTGAAGGTACTTCTTCTACAATTCCTAATCCAGACTTTGTTTACTGGTATCGAATCGATCAAATGCTCCTATCATGGCTGAATGCCACACTCACTGAACCCATTTTACCTCAAGTCTTGGGGCTTACTTCTTCTAGAGCTGTCTGGCAATCTCTTGAAAATACATTCTCATCCATTAACTCAGCTAGACTTATGAATTTGAAATTGCAACTTCAAACTACCAAAAAGGGATCCCTCTCTGTTTCAGACTATCTTCTTCGCCTGAAAACCTTATCACACTCTCTTGCAGCCATTGGACATCCAGTGGCTGATGATGAGATGGTCCTCATCATCCTTTCTGGTCTAGGCCCTGAGTATGAAAGTTTTGTCACCTCAATGACAACTAGAATTTCACCCCCAACCTCCTCTGAACTTCACTCTCATCTTCTTACTCAAGAGTTTCGTCTTCAACTTCTTAACCCCATTTCCTCTCAACCAACAGCTCTTCTTACTCAACAATCTCAATCTCCTCGACCTTCCTTCTCACCTAACAGAGCATATCGAGGTCGTTCTTCTTACAGAGGGGGTTATCGAGGTTCTCACAGAGGATCCTATTCAACCAGAGGAGGTTATCAACGTCCCTTCACTAACTCTGTTTTAGGTCCTCCACCAGGTCGTCCAGCTATCATTTGTCAATATTGTGGAAAACATGGCCACACAGCACGCCAATGCTACAGCCTTACTCGATCACATGACATTGCTCAGTCCTTTGCTGCTCTGGGTCTTGACTCTCTCTCATCTGATCCCAATTGGTACGTCGATTCAGGAGCCACCTCCCACATTGCCTCTGATAATGTTTCGGTTCTTTCTCGTTCTGATGTTCCTGCTCCAGACCAGGTAATGGTGGGAAATGGAAATACAGCCTCAGTCAGTGGTGTTGGTAATTTTTCTCTCAACCCTCATCTCACACTTAAAAATGTCTTAATAGTTCCTTCATTTAATAAGAATTTAATCTCCATTTCTCAATTACTTCGTGATTTTAACTGTATTGTTCTATTCCATCGTAATGGATTCTTCATTCAGGACCTTCCCACAGGGAAGATACTCCTCGTCGGAACGATTGAGGATGGTCTGTTTCGTCTAACTCCTGCTCCTTCACCATCACAATCCTTCTTTACTCAGTCCCTCTCCAATGGCAGTCGCACCTCATCAGATGTTTGGCACTCACGTCTCGGTCATCTCAATTTGCAGAGTTTAAATTACCTAATTAGCTCTAATGCTTTACCTTTAACAAAGTCTGTAATGACAAACACTAAGTGTATTAGCTGTATTGCTGGAAAGCACCATCAATTTCCTTTTACCTCTGTTATTCACTCTACTACTAATCCAAATGAATTGATTCACTCTGATCTGTGGGGTCCTTCTCCCTCTATCTCTGCTTCTGGATTTCGTTTTGTGCTTTTGTTAATTGATGATTTCACACGATTTACTTGGCTCTATTTTATGAAAAATAAGTCTGAGGTTGAACAACATTTTCGAAATTTCAAGACCATGGTTGAAAATCAATTTTCAAAACCAATCAAAATACTACAAACTGATGGTGGAGGTGAATATATCAGCAACTCCTTTGCTTCCTTCCTTCAGCAACAGGGCATTATTCATCGAAAATCTTGCCCTCATACAACCCAACAAAATGGGGTGGCTGAGAGGAAAATCAAACATCTAGTCGAAACCTCCCTATGTCTTCTTCATCAGGCCTCTGCTCCTTCTTCCCTCTGGCCTGATGCTTTCCAAACTTCAATCTATATAATAAATCGGCTACCAACTAAAATTCTTGATGGTATTTCCCCCTTTCAAAAATTAACAGGGAAACCACCTGATTACACATTTCTTCGCACCTTTGGGTGTCGCTGTTTTCCCCTTCTTACCCCCTACAGATCATCAAAACTTGATTACAAAACGAAATCCTGCATTTTTCTAGGTTATAGCCCTGCCCATAAGGGCTATCGATGCCTTGATGAAGCCTCTCAGCGTGTATATATTTCGAGAAATGTTATATTTGATGAATTGATTTTCCCTTTTTCGCTTAAATCTCAACGGTCGTCTTCTCCCTCTTCCTCTGTTCTGCCTCCTTTAAGTATTACTTGGTTTTTAAAACCAGCACTCCCTCTCTCTTCGTCTCCTGACCCACGAAATCAATCTATCCATTCAATCCATCCACAACCCGATCCATACCCACTACCCAATACCCTTCCACGTGTCCCATTACAATCAAGTCGACCGTTAAGTTCTGAGGGACCACTTCGGTTGTCCTCTTCTTCACCCTTTTTAAATTCCAACCCTAATAACCCTTCTAATCTCAACCGCTCATCTCAATCAACTCCACCCACAATTCCAGCTGTTACCGTGGTCCCACCTCTTTCACCATCAGTACGACACCTACCAAACACCACCACCTTCGTCGAACCAACCTCCTGTCCTCTCTCCCCAACATTCCGTCCTTCTGAGATTCCATCTGTCTCTCCTCCTCTACCACCGACTTCTGCACTACCTCAGTCCTCTGTTCATCTTGTTCCCCCTCCTTCTCATCCTCCATTACCTTCATCCTCTAAACACCCCATGATAACTCGAAGTAGGGATGGCACCCGAAAACCAAAAATTTTATTTTCTAAATCTACTGCTTCTACCTCTTCAAATAAGTCTGCCATCAATTCGATTCTTGAAGAACCACATACTTTTCTTCAGGCTTCGAAGCATGATTATTGGCAAAAAGCAATGGCTGAAGAGATCACTTCTCTTCATAAAAACAATACTTGGACTCTGGTTCCATCAGATCCCACCATGAATCTTGTTGACAACAAGTGGATTTATCGAATCAAGCAAAGATCAGACGGATCAATAGAAAGATTTAAGGCTCGATTGGTCGCTAGAGGTTATACACAACAGCATGGAATTGATTACGAAGAAACGTTTAGCCCAGTCGTTCGACCAGCAATAATTAGGGCAATTCTAACTCTTGCTATCAATGGAAATTGGGGGATAAGACAATTGGACGTCAAAAGTGCCTTCCTCAATGGCGAACTTCATGAAACAGTTTTTATGACTCAACCGAAGGGATTTGAAGACAAGAATTTTCCTAATCATGTGTGTAAACTAAACAAGGCAATCTATGGGCTAAAGCAAGCTCCAAGAGCCTGGCATCAACGATTCAGTAACTTTTTGTTTCAATTAGGCTTCATTCAGTCGATTTCGGATCCCTCAATGTTCTACAAACAAGCTTCGACAGGTATTACTATCTTATTACTCTATGTTGACGACATAATTGTCACTGGCTCCTCGAAAATTGATTTACAGAGTTTCATCTTATCTCTCAAATCTACATTTGAAATGTCTGATTTGGGAGACCTAACCTATGTTTTGGGCATGGAAGTGTTTCGTGATGATAATTCAATCACACTAACACAACGGAAATATACATTGGATCTTCTTAAAAGATTTGGTCTTCTTGATTCGAAGTCTGTAAATACTCCGGTTCTCACTAGTAAAAAGTTATCTAAACTTGATGGAAGTCCTCTCTCCAACCCTCAAGAATTTAGAAGCCTCGTCGGAGCCCTCCAATATCTTACCCTTACCAGACCGGATATTGTTTATTCCGTCAATCAAGTCTCGAAATTCATGCATCAACCAACTACACTCCATTGGATAGCTGCCAAAAGAATTCTTCGATACCTCAAGGGATCACTTACTGTTGGTCTACGACTACGATCGGCCACTGACCTTCCATTACTTGGTTACTCCGACGCCGATTGGGCTGGTTCGCCGGACGATCGTCGATCAACCACCGGCTCATGTGTTTTCCTAGGTCCAAACCCGATTATGTGGACCTCTAAAAATCAGCCCACAGTGGCCCGATCCTCCACCGAAGCAGAATATAGGGCAGTGGCCCATACGTGTGCCGATATAATTTGGTTACAGAATTTATTAAAGGAGTTGGGCTTTTCTTCTACAAGCACTCCTATCATTCACTGTGATAATATAAGCACCACCTATTTGGCTGTCAATCCTGTTTTACACTCTCGCACAAGGCATGCATCTATCGACTTTCACTTTGTTCGTGAACAAGTGAAATTTGGAAACGTTCGAGTTCACTACTTGCCGGGTGACTCTCAGATTGCAGATTTATTTACCAAAGGTCTCTCCAGCTCTCGGTTCAATGAGTTGAGTTTCAAGCTCTCACTGGTGCACCGCCGTTCGGCTTGAGGGGGGGTGTAAAGCAATATGTAATCAACCACTAATATCTTGTTAATTTACTTAATTATGTTACAGGGTCATTATTGTAATTTCACAACATTGAATATTCTATAAATACAATGGTATCTGCCCTAGTTAGGGCATCTCGACTCAATAGTGTTTGCAGGAACTATCCTCCAGAAGTTCGAGTAGAAGCAAGTTTCTCACGAATGAAGTCGCAACCAAGTTCGACGCAAAGATCTTTAAATAGGTATTTGAACTATCGAAGTGCAGTAGTTAGAGAAATAAAAGCACAGTATTTTGATTAGCAGATGACTAGGAAAAGGTTGGTTGTTCTTTAAAACGCCAAGACAACAGGCTCGCACCAAGGGTCTTAAAAATTCAATGGTGCTACGAGTGAGGGGACAATTGGCAAAATGAGAGCTAGTGAACCCTGAAAGAGTCATAGTTGTTCCTTTGGTTGGAGTGGTTACCAAGTTGGTTTCCACCCTCTTGGTCAAGGATTTAAGACAAGGAGCAATACCTTTGAAAAAAAGAGTCAGAGAGCTAGAAGATGAAAGGATGATCCATTTATTCGATAGTACCTTTTAGATATTGTAGAACTCGAGTTGCCGCATCCAAATGTGTGAAACGAGTGTTCTTCATGAACTAACTGAGGTACAAAAAAGAGTGTGGTTGAAAACATGAAATTATACCTAGTGAAACCTTCCGCCTGTTAGCTAGACGAAAAATTGGCGAGTCGAGAAGCCTATTTTAAACCGTATAAGGATTTATTCAACCGACAAACTCGATTGTCTCCCGAAAATTTATCAAAACCAAGAGGATTTGTCACATGTACCTCTGCATCTAAGTCACCTTGCAAAAAAAAAATAGTAACAGAAGACACGCACTATAACTAACTTAGCTATATGGGCAAAAATCTCATTATGTCCTCCAATAGGGTATAATTCTTTGTAATAAGCCGAGATTTGTGAAGTTCACTAGAACCATCAAAGCGTATTTAATCTTATAAACCCATTTACAGCGAACAGATTTCTTTCCGGGAAGTAGAGATGTCAGAATCTAAGTATTATTGGACTCAATAGCCAAAATAGGCTAGCCACTCCCTCACACCTGATGGGAGAAGTAGAAGCAGTCTTATAAGAGTTATTCAGTGGTGAGAAGCGAAAAGAGCCCTATGAGAGGGGATAAAATTGTCGAATGAAATATAATCGACCAACGGGTAAGGAGTTCGATAATTGGAAGACTTTGAACTAAAAAGAATATAATAAGTCGAATAAGAAGGTTGGTTCCACTACCCAAACGGGTCAAGAGGAAGCATAACTCGGATTGGTCGAGTCGTTAGGCAGGGGTGGCCCGTGACCAAAGCCACCAAAGCGGTCGCTTTGGGCCCCAAATAACCAAGGGCCTCATGTTTCCTATTTTGTATGTAACTTTCGAAAAACTAATTATACTTTAAACTAATTTCAAACATAATTTAAGTCGTAGCTTAGTGGTAAAGACTTTAGATCTTGAATAACAGGTCAAGGGTTCAATCCCATCCTTTGCATTGTTTAAATTTTATTCAATTTGTTTCTAATATCCATTGTATGGGGCCCCAATTTTTAATTTCGCATGTGGTCTCCGATATACTTGGGCCGGCCCTGTCGTTAGGCATCATATAACTAGAGACGGCCACAGAAGTAGCGGAAGCGTCATAATATTTCTCATATGAAGACTCAAAGGGGATGACCATATCATCTTAAGGAGATTCATACGGAAAATTCACCGCGGGTGAAACGAAATCTCAAGCGACAGGTGAGGTTGTCAAAGATGGTAGGGAAACATTTGAGTGAATTTGAGGTGCAACCAGAGGAGGATAATTAGGGGTGTCATCCAAAAGATTGAAATTAAAAAGGTATATATGTTTCAGATTAAGAAGAATCAAAATAGATAGAAGGAAAACATTACGCAAGGAGAACTTTCTAGTGCCAAATCTAGTTCCGAGGCTGTAATGAATCTTATGAGGAAAACATTATCCTTTACAGCTGTCAAAGTAAACATCTTCGGACCGTGGACAACTTTTGAAAGTCTAAGCATTGCGAGGCCAATATCTGTTCTTTTGGTACTTCGGAACCAAACTACTTCATTCGTTATAATTTAAGAATTCATCGGTGTTTGATCCTCTCTGGCCACTGTCGTCGGAGATTTTTTTTCCTGTGGAAAGTGCTGCAAATTGTTCTAGAAAATGAACATCGTGTGCTTCCATTTTGATGAACTTGAATGAAGAGTGGAAAGGAATTACATGAACTGTGAATGACTATCAGAAAGAGACTGAATCTCGAGACTGAAAGCCCTTAAAGGCAAAGGGAACATTATAAAAAGGCTAAAATTACCGAAACAAGATGGCTTTCCGGACAGAACTGCCTGTAATTAAGGTGGCTAATACGTGGACAACCAATTTTTCTTATACGGACAACTATTTTATGTGAACAACCACAAAAACTAAAAGTTTTATATGGACAACCGTTTTTAAGGGGCCAACCCTATTATTTTTCACTCTAAGTCCTCAAAGAATTAGAACTTTATTTTAACTCTTCCTTCTATTTTTTCATAAACCCTAGACTTTGGTCTTTCTTCTTCTACTACTTCTTCATCACCACCATCTAGAAAACTGGAAGCAAGAACTCCATTAAAGGAACAATAAGAAAAACATCAACAGGAACAAGCCTAAACATATTAGTTGTGGTTCGTGTTAATTGTTGTCTCTATCTTCTAGATAAATTCTTTCCCCCCTACAAGTTTTAACATCAATCTTGAAGATATTATAACATCAACCCATAAAAGCTTCAAACCTATCCAATAATGCTTCATGGTATCCACAAATTCATCCTTCCAGTGACTTAACTTAATCGCCCAATCTTCTCTACTCAACAGAAGCAACTAATTTAAGTGCAGAATCAATCTCTATCAAGCTTTTGTGATTCAAGTACTTGCTTTTGAGATTTAAACCTTCAACTGCTTGATCACAATTTTCTGGAGATGGTATCTTTCTCTGAGCTTTAATAAATCCTTTCTTTAGGTCATCTTCTTTATTTGATTCAGGTTCAGGTGGCCTAGCCGCAACTATAAAATTATAACGATATGACCGACGCTATACCGAAGGAAAACCTAATTGTTGATAAAAATATATTGATGTTCCATCTCCGCAACTAGATAGTTAGATGAAGATAAGATATTTGATGGAAGTGGTAATTAATCTCTTCTTAGATAGTGAAAAATTATCATAAGAAGGTGAAGTTGGAGAAGAAGAGGAGTTCGTGAGTAAAGTTGATTGTGGTTAGATTTGATAGAAATTAGAAAAAGATGAAGATTGAATTGATCGAATGTTGTTGTTAATGAGAAGTAATTGGAAATGGACTTCTTTCTTAGAATTGCTCTAGAAGCGATTATGATATAATTATTTTCTCTTTCTACAGAGAGAATAATGATCATAATACTTTGATAAGGGAACTTAATACCGAATTTTAGAGAGAGAAACCCTAATAAGACTAAGAAGAAGAAGATGATAAAATTATTTTATCTTTTTGCCTAATTTTATTTTTAACTATTATTTTGTTAATGGTCCACAAATTAGTAAATGCTAATATTTAAGGTCTTATGGAGTTGTCCCCTTATTAAATCAAAGTCAACGAAGTCAAATAGTTGACTCACTCCAGACCCGAAAATAGTTGTCCATATAAGAAAATCGGTTGTCCACGTATTGACTACCGTAATTAACTGTCGGGGACTAACCCAAACTAACTGCTCTCACCGCCGATCAAGGTGGCGCAATTACAAATCTCCTAATCGCTCTACTCTAAAGTGAAAAAGGGGTAAAGAGTTGTTTTTTAAAACAAACATTTAGAGTTGAGACCTTCAAAAGATAGTACCTTTTGTCAATAACGAATCCAATTAAGAAAGCCGATTTTTGGCACTTTCAGGCCTTCCGCGTAACTGTCACTCTCTCTCAGGCAAAACAAGGTTCAAGGTGTCGGGCTTACTTGTGCAGACCTCCCTGCTCTCTCTCTTTGGTCAGAGCAAGGGTCACGGGTGAAGCTTAATCGGACTAATTATTCTCTCCCTGCCTCCATCTTTTTAGCATAAGCCAATGTGCTGAGGAGATTCGTGCCGACCTCCCTACTGTTTCTCTGCTGAGAGGTGAGTTGAGGTGGGGGAGTCCACTAAAATCTACCCCTCTGCTAGCTTTATTCAAGATATACTCTCTGTACGTGCCGGTGAAGCTAACACATGGCACTCGGGTCGAGTTGTCGACATCTTGATTATGACAAGGCTGACCAAAATATTGGCTCTGCAGTAGTGCATGTAGTTAGTTTTTTAACCCACAAAACTTGGCTTAGAGTCTTTTTCCTTAAGGAATTTCATGGGTCACGATCCCAGAATGTTTCGTGGGACGTAAGCCCCAAAACTTTTCATGTGTCATGATACACAAGATATCTCGTGGGTTATGACACACGAGATTGTTTTGAGTCACAAAACTTTTCGTTTATAATAACCCACAAGATTTCCCGTTGGTAATGTATCACGAAACTTTACTTTGCATTCTAGTGTCGTTCTTTTTTTTTCTAAATCTAATCTGCTTGTAATATTCCAGACTTTTCAATTTGATCAAATGCTTCTTCCATGCCTAAATATACAACTCCTTTTCAATTAGATTGGGCATTTCATAATCATTTCTCATGAACATGATAATTTGTTTTCATTATCACCATTATATGAGTTTTAATGTCATTGTCAAAAAATAACTTTTCTTTTCTTATATAGTGCAGTCATTTCAATTCGGGGATTTAGCATTAAGTTGTTGTAGTTGTATTAGTAAGGCCAGCGCTTTGGGGAAAGCTAAATAATTTCCGGGGTGTGAAGACTTGGTAAAAAATTGGTCAATTTTGTTTGACAATTATATTTAGGGGGAAAGCAAAATAGCTTCTCCACCTCAGCTCTCTCTCTCCACCTCACTTCTCTCCCTCCACCTCATCTTCTCTCTCCACCTCATCTTCTCTCTCTCTTCTCCGATAGGTCGCCGGCCGGAAAATTTTCCGGCCGGCGACCATGAAAAAAAAAAAAAAACAATTTTTTTTCTCTCACATCTCTCTCTCTCTCTAAACTCCGGCGAAGGGGGTTTCCCTTCGCCGGAGTTCCGGTCTGTTGAAGAGAAAAAAAAAAAAAAAATTCATGGTCGCCGCCCGGAAAAATTTTCCGGCCGGCGACCTATCGGAGAAGAGAGAGAGAAGTTGAGGTGGAGGGAGGTGAGGGGGAGAGTTTTTTATTTTGAACCATATTCCCCATAAAATATGTTTCTCCGGAAACTTTTCAAAATTTTGCATATTCCCTTTAAAATTTCACACCCCGGAAACTATTTTGCTTTCCCCAAAGCGCTGGCCTATTAGTAAACAAAAAAACGAAGTCGTCGTTGTAAAAAATATGGAGAAGTCGGTAAATAATGAAAGAAAAGGTCATAATCCTTACTTTGATGTAGCTGAAGTGGTATATTTTGTAGCGACAAAGGAAAAAGATGTGTTTTTATTATAGTCACATGTAAAAAGAACGTACAGATTCTGCTAAATGTGATCCCCCTTTTGTAATAAAAGTCAAATATGAGTTACTTTGTGACCAGTAGATTATTCAAGTAAACGATTAACACCACAACCACCAACCAGAGAAAAAAATTTCGTAGGCCATACATTCATATGCAGCTAAGTTGAACAAAGATGAAATAGCAATAGTTAAAAGTTTGACCAAATGTGAATCACGCCCAAAAGAGAAACAGTAACCTCTCTACCACGAGGACTGTGTCCAATGTGCACAAAATTCAAGTGTGACAAAGTGAAAGAAAGCAAAGCAATAACTCATGAAATTGTGCAATAAATACCACTACGCATTGATGTTGCTAAGCCAAGTATTAGTAACCGTTGACCATCCAAGAAGTCAATAGATCGATCTGGGTGGCACATGCCGGAACCCTAATAAACACGAGCGACATCTTGATAAAACCAACAGAGAGGTGGACCCAAAAGAGGTCTACCACCTAAACCTTAGAGAGGAAGGTCGACAGGAGCCTCCCGTACTCCTAAAACTATGTCACTCATAAAAAGGCAAGCAGAAGGGTGGATCTAAGTAAACTCTGCCACATGAGCATTTGAACGGGAGGTCTGCAAAAGTAAGTTCGGCACCTTAACCTTTTTGCACTGCCTGAGGGAAAGGAAAGTTACACGGATTAACCATTAACGGCCTTGCCACGTGGCCCTCATCAAGCCAATGGTTGACCACCGCAAAATCGTATCCAGTGATTAACCACTGCCATGCAAACCTTATAAGATCACAGCTTCTCTCTAAAAAGGGATCTAATCCTTTGACCTTTAAGATTTTATTAACTCTTAACTTATATACTGAACTGACTAGTGTGTCTTACAGGTACCTCTCATCCCCTGGAAAAACCACTTCTCTAAGATCATCAGTTTGGTGTTCGAAGAAGGGGGACACTTCAGCAACCCCTAAGCGTTCGTTAAGCACGAATCTAATAAATCACTTACTTCATTTCTCGATGAATCAAACCACTCTTCACCCAGTCATCTGACTCAAACATAACCATGTTTTCCAAATAAGATTTAACAACAGAAATTGCACGATTGAGAGAAGAGAATAAACGGGACACAGATGCTATGCCCCTGATGTAATCCTTGTTAGGAAAAATAACCTAATTAACTTGTTCAGGAATATGAAGATAAACGATGCGAAAGTAAAAGTAGAGACACCAAGATTATTAAACGTGGCGAAAAACCCCTGCAAACAAGAAGGTAAAAAAACCACGGGACCTAGTCCAGAAATCTTCCACTATGATTAAATAATGGGATACACAATTCTTCACCAAACCTATGGTGGATAAACCAATTGTTCAAGATGTGTGGAAACACTCTTGGATAACAATTCTTCCCTAAACTAATAGAGGATTAACCAATTCTTCAAGATGTGTGGAAACACTCTTGAATAACAACTCTTCACCAAAACTATGGTGGATAAACTGAACAAAGAAACAAAGAAATAGAAATCTCTTACTCCTTAGGATTTGAACAAATTCTAGATTACTAAAGGCCGAAGAAGATAACCACAAACTAAATTGCTTCACAAGATTAATAATCTTCTTTTCTTCAAACCAATATTCTTCTCTTTCAATCTCTCTTGAAAGAACCACTTCAGAAATCTCTCTTTCTCTGACTTCTCTTTGTTCTGGAAGTTGTTGTGAATAATCTCTTCCCTTTCATTCCCTTTTATAATGATAAATAAGGAGGTTTACCAATAGAAATAGGAATTCCTTTTTAGGCTTGAAAAAATAGAAGTTTCTATTTTTTCCCCAAACAAGGAATAAGGGAAATCCTATTCCAACTAGGAGTCCTTTTATTATAAGGAGGGACCCCAACAAACTCCCCCTCCCGACTTATGAAGAGGGACCTACCATCCCCAAACCTGCAACACTGCTACATAGTTCATGTTTTCCTTTGCGTAATGGTTTTGTCATCATATCTGAACCATTGTCGTCAGTATGGATTTTCTCGATCTTCAACACCTTTTCTTCAAGAACATCTTGGATCCATTGGTATCTCACATTTATATGCTTGGACTTCCAATGGAAACTAGAATTCTTACTGAGGTGGATGGCACTTTGACTGTCGCAATGAATAACATAATTATCCTGTTTCATACCAAGTTCTTCTAACAACCTCTTCATCCATAACATCTCTTTGCAACATTCTGTAATGGCAATATATTCTGCCTCTGTAGTAGATAAAGCTACACACTTTTGTAATTTAGATTGCCATGACACTGCTCCCCCTGAAGATGTAAATAGGTAGCCTGATGTGGACCTTTTGGAGTCTACATCTCCTGCCATGTCTGCATCTGTGTAACCGACTAATACTGGCTTATCATTACCAAAACATATATGAGCTTTAGACGTACCTCTAAGAGACTTCAGAATCCACTTCACTGCTAACCAATGCTCTTTGCCTGGATTAGCAAGAAATCTGCTTACTACTCCAACTGCAAATGCAATGTCCGGTCTTGTACACACCATTGCATACATCAAGCTTCCTACAGCTGAAGCATAAGGAATTTTCTCCATTTCTTCTTTCTCACTTTTAGTTGATGGACACTGATCACGAGTCAACTTGAAGTGACTGGCTAATGGACAACTCACTGATTTTGTCTTGTCCATATTAAACCTTTCTAGAACCTTCTCGATGTATCTTTCTTGTGATAGCCAAAGTTTTCCAGCTTTTCTATCACGAGAGATATGCATGCCAAGAATTTGTTTTGCTGGACCCAAGTCTTTCATATCGAAATACTTGTTTAGTTCCTTCTTTAACCTGCTAATTTTATTAGCATCCTGGCCAACAATCAACATATCATCAACATAAAGCAGAAGTATAATCAAATCTCCATCAGGAAATCTATGAACGAAAACACAGTGATCTGAAGCCGTTCTGTGATACCCTTGATCTTTCATGAATGATTCAAACTTTTTGTACCACTGTCTTGGGGGTTGTTTCAGCCCATATAACTCATCTCTAACTTACAAACCAAATGTTCCTTACCTTTAACTTCAATCCCTATTGGTTGTTCCATATACACATCTTCCTCCAAGTCACCATGAAGGAAAGCGGTCTTGACATCTAGTTGCTCAATTTCTAGGTTCATACTTGCAACCAATCCCAATACTAATAGTATCGAGGACAATTTCACCACCGGGGAGAAAAACTCATCAAAATCAATACCCTTCTTCTGCCCAAATCCTTTCACCACTAGGCGTGCCTTGTACCGGGGTTGTGAATTTCTTTCTTCGGTCTTGATTTTGCACACCCACTTATTTTTAAGAATTTTCTTATTCTTAGGTTTTTCAACCAACTTAAAAGTGTTGTTCTTATGCAATGATTCAATCTCATCTTGCATAGCTTTCAACCACTCCTTCTTGTGTTCATCATCTAGGGCTTCTTCATAACACTGCGGTTCTTCACTATCTGTAACCATCACATACTCGTGTGGAGGATACTTGGTAGATGGTGCTCTCTCTCAAGTCGATCTTCTCAATTCAGCTGGTGGTTCATGTTGAACTTCCATTCCTTGCTCAACATCATCACCCATAGGAACATCTTCATGAGCTTCATCTTCATGATTTTGTTCTTCACCTGCATTATCATGCATAACCTTAGAAGAGATATGTGGATCTAGATCAATGAGATCATTACTATGATTCTCACGTTTCTCAACTTTCCCGAAGTCCTCAATAGTTTGATCTTCAAGAAAGACCACCTCTACTTCTAATAATCTTTTTATCGACTGGATCCCATAACCTGTATCCGAATTTATCATCTGCATAGCCTAAAAAGATGCATTGCTTGGCTTTATCATCAAGCTTTGCTCTTTGATCTTTAGGTATATGCACAAAAGCCCTGCAACCAAACACCCTTAGGTGTCCATAACTGACTTCTTTCCCAGCCCACACTCTCAGCTACATCTCCATCTAATGGTGCTGAAGGTGATAAATTGATCAGATAACATGCAGTACGCATTTCCTCACTCCAAAAGCTTTTAGGCAGCTTTGCTTCTGAGAGCATACATCTGATCCTCTCCACAATAGTGCGGTTCATGCGTTTTGCTACACCATTTTGTTGTGGAGTTTTGGAAACTGTCTGTTCATGTCGAATACTATGGGTTTTGTAATACTCTTAAAATGACCCGATGTATTCTCCTCCATTGTCAGTGCGAATGCACTTCATTGATTTTTGATGCACTCGAGAAGGTTGCACACCCAAGCAGAGGTATCAAGTAGTAACGGGTAAAACCGGAGTCGATCCAAGGATAGGAAGGTACTTCGAATGTCGAAAGGTCTTGTCCGTCGATTTTAGTATTACTAGCTAACTTAGCCAAAAAAGGAAAGGAAATAAGGTTAAATGAGGGGTTATGATTGAAAGAGTAGCAAAACAAGAAAACTAAACTAAATAATAAAAGTAAACGGGCGAGAGAGATTCGAGAGAAGAGTCGGAGGAAACAAGAGTCGGGAGGCAACAATAGTCGGGAAATAAATAAGTGAGAGAGGTGTCGAACCGAGAATCCGATAATGATAAACCTACAATTATGTATGGTCCCATCTAATGTTTCAAAGTATAACTGATGTTCGACTCCTAAGGTGATGTCTATAAGCACTACGTATATCCGGAGATCATACTTAGTCAAACAAACATCATAATCGGTTTATCCCGAGTCAACGAAAGTGTTGTCTAGTCGCCTAACTATGTGAAGTGCATGACAAGACAAATGAAAATATGACTTAGACTACGATCGATATCGAATACTTCGTTTCGTCTATTAACTACAAGAAGTGCTTGACAAGACACATGAAAATACGATCAAAACGATAATCGAATTAAATGAACATCAATTCATAATCAAAACATCAAATCATATTAAACATAATCACGAATTCATCACATTTCATCTCATATACTCGACACACTAAAGTTAGCTAAACATGGTGATTGAATAAGAAATGGAAAGAAAATGATGAGAGAATCCCCCTTTTTCGATGTGGTTCGAGGCTAAGATCGTCGGAAAATATGAGTTTTTAGTTGCAGCCGATCTCCCCTTAGCAATTTTCTGGGTTCCCCATAGCGACCACCATCATCTTCTCCATTTAGAACACAACCTCCATTAAAGCTAACCCTAGCTTTCTCTCTCTAGAAATTTCTAACCCAAAATCAAATCAAACCATATGGGAAGCTAGCCAAGATGATGGAGAGTAAAAGCCCCAAGGTTTTGGACCAAGAAGGTTGCCGGAACACCTAGCAAAATCCGGCCAAAGAAGTGAGGATTCCGGCCAACCCTAGATCCGGCCAAATGCACAAGCTCCGAGCCGTTCCGCGTTGTCCCTCGTGTCCCCAGCTGCAGCCGCGACCCATGCTCATGCAGCCGAGCTGTCCCGTGCCTTGTCCGAGCAGCTGTCGTGCTCCATTGAAGGTCCGAGCTGCTGTTAATGGCAGCCCGAACAGTAGCTGCCGTGAAGCACAGCCCGTGTTGTTGCTGCTTCCCGGCCGTGAGACGGTCCCGCGCGCTATGCTTCCATGGCTGCCCGAGCTGCTGTGGATGCATCCCGCGAGCTATGCCTTGTGCCTTCCCGAGCTACTATTCCGGCCAAGCTTTGGCCGGCCTAACTAGGCCGGCCTAGCTTGGCCGGCCTCCTTTTTCTACCTCTCTTTTTGTCTCTCTCTCAAGCTTTCAAACTCAAGAACAAGAACCCTAAACTCTTAGCCTCCTCTTTCTCTCTCTTCCTCTTTCCTCCTTTTCAAGGTTGAAGATCATGAATAGTAAACTCTAACTTGTGTTTACTACTCAAACCCTAAGGTCCCTTGACTTAGTCAACTTCTTTAGACTATGTTGACTTGGATCCATAAAGAGAGGGTGCCTATATAATTCTTCCTTGTCATTCTTCCTTAGGCTCTTGGGTTTTGATTTAGAAATCAAGTGAGTGCCTCCATCCTTGAATCTACATCTTCAAATTCTCACAAAGGACTAGAATACCCTCGGACTTCTTTCTTTCATATCTTCCCCGTCCGAACTCCGAATTGAATACCGTTTTCACCGTCGGACTCGTCATTGACTATACTTGTCATTTGATTTGCTTGAAGTCTTTTTCTCTCATTTTCGGCACATGAAATGATAGTGATAATTCGCTTCTTTTATTTCGAATCATACGCTTAACTCCAAAATAAGTACCTAACATGAAAAACACATAAAATATTATTGATAACACTCGAAAAGGACTAATTAGTCTAAGTTAGGCTCTCCAAATGTGACATTTTCGTGTCACATCAATTTTCCTGTCTCCCGTTCTACCATGTTGTGGAAATTCTTGAAAACTACTAGTACCTGATCTTTGGTCTTTATGGCATATGCCCAAACTTTCCTGGAAGCATCATCTATAAATGTAACGAAATACAAAGAACCACCAAGTGTTTTGACCTTTAAAGGTCCACAAACGTCAGAATAAACGAGCTCCAAAACACTGGATTTTCTTTCAGATGCATTCCTTTGAAAGGAAACTCTATGTTGCTTTCCTACTAAACAATGAGAACAAGTGTTTAAATTTATACCTTTCATGTTCGGTAAGTCTTGTCGTTTAGCAAGGATTTGAAGTCCCTTCTCGCTCATGTGCCAGAGTCTTCTATGCCAAAGATCAGTGGAAGAATCTTTTTCAAATGCATTCAATTTTCTTTTACACGATTTCACTTGAGTCCTGTATAAAGTACAACACTTCTTCCCCCTTGCTATCACCATTGACCCTTTTGTGAGCTTCCACTTTCCATCACCAAAGTGACTATGGTACCCTTCATCATCTAATACTCCGGTAGAGATTAGGTTATATCGAAGATCTGGTATATGCCTCACATTCTTCAGAATCATTATACTCCCTGTGCTCGTCTCAATTTTCACTTCTCCAATTCCTACGATTTTTTAGAAACCTAAGTTTCCCATCCTGACTTTGCCATGGTCACCAGTTCTGTAAGAGTTAAAGAAATCCTTACATGGAATAACATGATACGAAGCACCTGAGTCAACCAACCATGTTGTCTCTGGTTCTGACTCAGCCATACTTAAGCAAGTGTCTCCACAACCTGAGAGTAAGATAATGTCATCACCTGATGCAACTGCCGCAACATTATCTTGTTTTTCATCATCCTTTTTATGTTCCTTCTTTGGTTTCCTGCAATCACTCTTGTAATGACCCATTTTTCCACAACCAAAACATCTAACTTCTTTCTTTGGTTTTGATCTCCCCCTTGACTTATCACGGTTATGAGGTTTTCTACCTTTACCTCTCCCCCGTCTTTCTGTTACAAGTGCCTCTGAATAAGACTTGTCTGACGATGATTTCCTTCTTGTTTCTTCATTCAACAAACTACCTGTTACGTGATTCATACGCATTATGCCATCAGGAGCAGAATTGCTAAGAGACACCACTAATGTCTCCCAACTATCTGGTAAAGAATTTAGAAGAAGTAAGGCCTGCAACTCATCATCCAAAACTAACTTCATTGCAGAAAGCTGATTTACTAGACTTTTCATCTCATTCAAGTGTTGAGCAATTGATGTTCCTTCTTTATATTGTAATTTTCCTAGCTTTCTGAACAAGTAAGCCTTTTTGGCAGTTGTCTTCTGATCATATAATTCTTCTAATTTCCTCCATAGACTAAAAGCGGAAGTCTCCGTCGATACATGATGAAAAACACTGGGTTCTACCCATTGTCGAATAAATCCATCAACCTTACGATCTAATACCTTCTAGTCTTCTTCATCTATCTTCATCGGTTTTGTACCGTGATTTTCAATGGGTGCAGCTAGGTCTTTGCAGTATAACAAATCTTCCATTTTTGCTTTCCACATCAAGTAGTTTTCTCCATCTAAACTAATCATGCATTTAGTATTCACTTCCATATTTCTGAACAATAAATCAAACCTTAGCTCTGGTACCACTTGTTAGGAAAAATAACCTAATTAACTTGTTCAGGAATATGAAGATAAACGATGCAAAAGTAAAAGTAGAGACACCAAGATTATTTAACGTGGCAAAAAACCCCTCCAAACTAGAAGGTAAAAAAACCACGGGACCTAGTCCAGAAATCTTCCACTATGATTAAATAATGGGATACACAATTCTTCACCAAACCTATGGTGGATAAACCAATTGTTCAAGATGTGTGGAAACACTCTTGGATAACAATTCTTCCTAAACTAATAGAGGATTAACCAATTCTTCAAGATGTGTGGAAACACTCTTGAATAACAACTCTTCACCAAAACTATGGTGGATAAACTGAACAAAGAAACAAAGAAATAGAAATCTCTTACTCCTTAGGATTTGAACAAATCCTAGATTACTAAAGGCCGAAGAAGATAACCACAAACTAAATTGCTTCACAAGATTAATAATCTTCTTTTCTTCAAACCAATATTCTTCTCTTTTAATCTCTCTTGAAATAACCACTTCAGAAATCTCTCTTTCTCTGACTTCTCTTTGTTCTGGAAGTTGTTGTGAATAATCTCTTCCCTTTTATAATGATAAATAAGGAGGTTTACCAATAGAAATGGGAATTCCTTTTTAGGCTTAAAAAAATAGAAGTTTCTATTTTTTCCCCAAACAAGGAATAAGGGAAATCCTATTCCAACTAGGAGTCCTTTTATTATAGGGAGGGACCCCAACAATCCATTCTTCTAAAAGGTCGCGGCTTTGGGGAATAAAGAAAATTTTCCGGGGAATAAATTCTCGAGGGAATCCAGACTTTTTTGAAAGTTCTCCGGGGAATAAATTTGTTTGGGGAATACGAAATACATTTTTTTGAAAGTTCTCCTCCATCTCATCTGTTCTCTCTACCACTTCATCTTCTCGCCACCTCATTATCTTCTCCGGCGAAGGTCGCCGGCCGGCCAATTTTCCGGCCGGCGACCTTAAAATATAAAAAAAAAATTTAATTTAATTTTTTTTCTCTCTCCTCTCTCTCTCTCAATTTTTTTTCCTCTCTCTCTCTTTAGAACAGATCTAGAGAGAAAGAGTAGATCACGACAGACCTAGGTCTGTTCGTGAAGATCTACTCTCTCTCTCTAGGTCTGTTCGTGAAGATCTACTCTCTCTCTCTCTAGATCTGTTCTAGAGAGAGAGAGGAAGAAAAAAAAAATTGGAGGAGAGAGAAAAAAATTAATTTAAATTTTTTTATTTTTTTATGTTTGAAGGTCGCCGGCCGGCGACCTTCGCCGGAGAAGATGATGAGATGGCGTGAAGATTAGGTGGTAGAGAGAGGTGATAAGATGGAGGAGAACTCCCAAAAATTAGAAGTCCCTTAGCAATAAAAAAAAACATAAAAGTCAAACTTATTTGACTAGTTTTAAGAAAAAATCTTTATTCCCCGGAGAATTTTCTTTATTCCCCAAAGCCGCGGCCTTCTAAAATTACAAAAGATGGATAAGACGAAGAAACATAGAGATTGAGGCAAGATCAAAGCCTCTTCAGTCTCTCACGAGAAACTTGTTCGTCCCACCGACCACTCCATTCATAGACAATGACAAGGATTTAGAAAGGCTTCGCCAGAAGAAAGATGAGGTCGCCAAGAAATGAAAACAAGAGGCGACAAAAATAGAGTTGGAAAGGCTTCATAAAAAACACGAAACCCATGCTTTCATGAAAAATGATCAACTAAAACACTGACCTGAATTTTCTTGCAGAAATGCCCATCTAGAGTTTCCTAAAAAAGAAAGAGGGAAGGGGAGAGAAAGCTACGATGATGGTGGTGGTGGTAGTGGAGTGTTGGCGAAAGGAGAGGATGAAGAAATAGAAAAGAAAATAAAAAATCCCTTGTTTAGTTCATGGTCGCCAACAAATGGTTGGCTGAAGACTGTTTCCAGCGAGAAGAAAAAGAAACAACGAGCACCATTTTGAAAAGAAGGGCAAAAAAGAAAGACATCAGTGACGGTCAAATTTGATTAATGGAATCATGGTTTTGAGGATCTAATTGGAAAGTTTTGACAAATATGAAGGCCAAATTTTCGAATTGATCACAAATTAGGGGCCAAATTGGAATTAACCCACTTTTAAATTATGGGGAGGTTTGAACTTCCTAATCCAAAGCATAAAACCAAGCCAAAGACGACTGAGACATCTAAACCACCGTGCTTCTTTTGTTAATTACCACCTCACTTAGTCACTTCTACCCAACTTGAGTATTAATCTACAAAAATCAGCAGATAGAAAGGGAATTTGTAACTATAAGTATCAACAAAAATGAAATTAGAAACAAAAGGGTACATGATACAATAACACAATCCTAATTGTCGGACTGTCAAATCAGAGAATGAGAGATGTTGGCACACAAACAACAGTCTAATATTGCAGCAGACTATGAACAAAAGGAACCATTGTAACTCATAATACAAAATCCATTCACGCCTTCGGAAAATTGTAGTCTTATCCAATACCTTCTCTTATGATGATGAGTAGTGTTAATAGCATATGGAACAAGCAAAATGATTTCATTGCTGCTTCACCGAATTCTCATCAGGGATGGGTCGCTCCTGATTGGATTCAGATTGGCTGAAAGCAGATGTTGGATCTGCTTCCTGATTAGGATCATGATCATGTTCTAAGTGTTGAGTAGAAGTTCTAACATCTGCTGCTGGATTGCTCATGATGGACTTTTCAGAAGGCAGTTTCGGAAGAGACTTTCTAAGTGGTTTCTTAGAATGTTGAGTCAGACCATTTTGGGAAACCTTATGATCGAGACTCGGTCGGCGAGGTCTGGTGCGAGTGCTGCTTCCTTCGGAGTCACTCGTGGTTAAGGGAGAACTCTTTTGGCGGCCGAGCTTGGGAGACTTCGCTCTTGTCGTGGGTATCTGTTTCAGATTAAGAAAAGGTAAAACGTTAAGAAAATGGACCCTAGTCATTGTTAAAAAAAATACTTGTCTCGGGTTGAAATTCCGTATTGGATTCCGGAAAGGATTTGTACTAATCTAATCCAAGCATAAATAGCTTAATTCATGACTTCTTCGGAGCTATAAGAAAGAGTTTACTGATAAAATTATTTCGCTATTTCGACAGAGATACAAAGGAAATTGTAAGTGTGATTTCATATCAGTTGGGTGGAAATGGAAATATTTCAACCATTTCGATGGAAATATTTTGAACTTTGAGATCATGGATTTGAGAGATTCTAGTCGAGAAAATTATATTTGAGTAACTGATGTAAGGCTGTTGAAGCAATTTGACGTAAACTTGTCAAGAAAGCTTCAATAGAGGGTTACATGAGAAATCAGAGATACATACACAACTAGGATCTTGGCTGTTTAGGCCAAAATAATTTGGTCTAATGGCTAAAGGAGCCACTAGAATATCATTATGGCCATTTGAGCCGAATTATTATAGGTTAATGGCAGTTTAGGCCAAAATAATTTGATCTAATCTCGAAAAGGCTACAAACTTTGTGCGCCCTTATCGGTAAACACAACTTTTTTCTTTGACAATGGAAAAAATATTCTTCCTTATATACATAAATAATTTAGGGGCTTTTATTTTCATTTCTTTTCAACCAAAACACAAGCCGTCTCCTTCTCTCTCTCGTTCCGCAATTTTTGTTTTAGAGGGACAAAATTGTCTTCTCTTCCGAAGGCAAAAGCTACTTCTTCGTCAACTTCTCTAATGGAAGAAGAATAAAACGAGTCACTCTCTTCTTTGTCAACTTCTCGAATGAAGCTTTGATTTACGTTTTGATTTAGATTAAAAGGACTTTCTCTCTCTTTTTATTCGACTTTTGATGATTTGGTTTATGGACTTTGACCTTTGTAGCGGTTATCAAAAGTAGATATATCTTGTTTCAATGATCTGATTTTTGTATCTTTTTCACTATCAGTTTCATAGATCTAGAATGAAGGATCTACATTTTGTGCCGATGATTTGGTTTTTCATGCTAAGATTTATGTATTTGTTAAAACTGCACTTCTACGATCTTGTTTCTGATATGTTTCCAACGTTGTTTCTATCTCATTTTGTATATGATTATATTATTGTTTCTGATATTTTTGTGATTTATGTTGCAGACCTTGTTTTTGGTAAGTTATGATCTTACTTGATGTTTTTGATTATCTAATTGTTTGTAGTTTTTTGATATTCATCATTTTAGTTCAGTTCTCTTTCCCTTCCATTCTGTTTAGCTTGTTATAAAAGATGATCGAAATGACGATTTAAACAGTTGTTTGTTTTCTACAAACCGTTGCTTGTTCTAGAAAATCAAATTTGTTTTTAGGTAAGATGATGTTTTTCAATTTATTCTGAATTTTTATGAAGCATTAACATTTTTATATTTGTTTTGATCTATGTTTGATGAAGTTTTCTTTTACAGTTTTGATATATATTTGATGTTTTCAATATATATTTCTGATGATTTGTAAATCAAATTTGTTTTCCAAACAGTGATTTGTTCGATACAAACAATTGTTTGTTCTATACAAATAATTGTTTGCTCGATACAAACAGTTGGGCCAATGAGACAAACATGTTAATACCTAAAATAAAATGAAAAGGGAAAAAAACAATGAACAAGCAGCAGGCAAACAACAGTTTTTTCAAGGCAAACATTGTTCGTTCAAGGCAGAAGACAGTTTGTTCAAGGTAGACGACAATTCGTTTAAGGCAGATGACAGTTCGTTCAAGGCAGACGACAACTTGGTATACAAACAAGTGTTTTTTTTTTATCAGCCACACTGATAGAAAACAAACAGTTGTTTGTGACAAAAAGAAAAAAAACCTTTAGATGATAACATTTTGGAAAGAAAATGTTTTAGGAAAAAAAGTTGAGAATATTAAAAAAGATTTAGAAAGAAAAATAGTAAAGAATAATAAATAACATCTCACAAAGAAGCTTTGGAAAAGACAGGAGAAAAAAAAAGGAAAAAAAGAACGTAAAAAGGAGGTGATGTTTTACATTGCCGATTTTATGATTCGTTCTATATGCAAATTCAGTTAACGTAGGTCAAAAGACATGTTAATAACATTTTATGATTCGTTCCCTACAAGGAATGAAATTTCGGTTTCGGTGGAAATATCGGTGGGTCCAAAAGTGGAAACGTTTCGGTCAGTGTGGAAATCTTACAAATCTGCAGAATGATAGAAATATGATGCAATTATGTATAACAAGATTATTAAACCATAATAAAGCATACAAATGATGTGTCTAACGGATTAACATTATCTATTTGTTTGAGGGAGTATTAACAATTACACAGTTAAGTCCGAGGGTAAATTAGATAACTTTTTTACTATAACATGCAAAAGATAACATTATAGTTAATAGCTAACAAACTATGTTAGTTTGAGAAGGTATCGCCAATTACATAGTTATATCAAGGGTTCTACTAAAACAAGATCAATTGGAAAAACTGAAGTTAATATGGATAGAATTGGAAAGACTGTTTAGTTTTTAATGTGATTATACAAATTATTGATGTTCCCTTAAAATGTTAAGTTTCCAAGATAAGACACACCAATGTGGATGGAGGGAGTAACAAATAACAAAAATAGAATTAATAACCAACAAAAGAATGATTCCTAAAGCAATGTCCTAGACTCCTAATCAGTTGAGACTTCTGGGCCCATTTGAGAGGAAACTACTTGCATCCTATTCCCCTGCTTTAAGAGAGCCTGACCTCGAATTTTAGCCTTTATATATATATGCTTGCAGAATCCAAATGCATACGCATGGTACTAAATTTTGAAAAGTTTCTACCTAAATGGCTGAAATACTTCCCACTCAATTGACCTACAAAATTTCATTCCCAACTCTACAAACGAAATTTCACTTACATTTATATATATGTATATCTTGACTGAAATGACAGAAATAACTAAATATTTCTATGGAAACTTTGTTTCAACCAAAATAACAAAATATTTGTACGAACAATGTCTCGACCATGATTTGGAAAATAAGTAAGTAAGAAAATATCATTATATTGTATATTGTTTTAGATTCCACGTCAAATATACAAAAAACAAAACAAAATAGAAAAAAAACTCTAATTTAGATGAACTCTTCAATCAATCTAGAGAAAGATGAAAAGTAGTGGAAATTCTAAATAAATTTAGAGTCTGAGAGTCTAAAATGTGAATTGAAAGCTGCCAACCTTAAAATATGTTTGTAAATATGCAAGTAGTGTAATGTGGGTTGTTTTAACTGAATTAATTGCATAACAAAAGTATTTACCTTCTTCAACTCCACCTTTGGAGGTACAGGTTCCTGATAGAAACTTGGCATGGGTGTTGCTTTAAAGTTCAAGCTCTTTCTAAGCATCCTAATCTCTGCTTCTTGGGACTCCTAAAAGGTAATCACAGTTTTCTATTCTTAAATCACCCAATCTCAATAAGTACTTCAACCCTATGTAACAGAATCGATCTACCTTGGATTTCGCCTGCAATGTGGTTTTCTCCACTTCCTTCGCATTAGTCTTTTCCTCGAGCTTCGAATAGAACTTCTCAACACATATAATAGAAAACAGTCAACAACTCAGATGCAATTATTAATACAAAAAAAACGAGGTTTGACCAACCTCTCTTCTTTTCTCAGCTCGCTCGTCACATTTAAAACTGAAGTCATACAAAGGAAGACTGCCTACTTTTCGAGGTTTCTGACCACCTGATGTTGGACTACTATAGAAGAGTTATGGATAAGTAAAGCTTCAGTAGTAAATAGAAAATGGAGATAAGTAATCAAATAAATAAGCAAATGTGAGTGAACCACTCGTGAAGAATATATTGTAACAAAGAGGATACAGAGAAGCTGATGGTTGGTCTTCCTCAACTATATTAGATGGTCCTTGTTTAAGAGGCTTTAGATGCTTTGGCTCCCTACAAAAAATCATAATAATATGATCTAGAAGTAATAATAGGACCTGCTACTTTTTGGAAAACAAATTCAACGGTTATCATAATGTAAATAGATAAAATAATCCAGAGAAATAAATCTGCAACTAAGGGTGCCAAGAGATAGGGTAAAAGACTGAGTAACACTTACTTCGGGCTATTAGATGATGCTAACCCAAACTTTCCAGATAGCTGTAGGAAATGTGAAAAATGATTATGATCTTAAACGAGAAAAAGACAATCACAAAAAAAAATTGAACTGGCCAGGATTCTGCTGCATGATTAGGCTATCCATTCATGAAATCAGAGGTAACAAATTGTTACCTGGGGATGTCGAGAAGCTATTAGTGCAGATGTTGCAGTTGGCCTACTTTTATCAGCATTTGCAATCGTGGGAAGATGGTTATCTCTGACAGGCTTCTCATTCTTGATCTTCCCAGATGCCTTCTTTACTTTTGAATGGAGTGCAAGGCCTGTGGGTTTCTCTTCCGTCTCCTAGAAAACAGAAGTAACACCCAGATGGGTTTCAATCTAAAGAAAAACATGGTAGCATAACCAGTACAACAGCCAAAAATATTCATGCAAGCCAAACCTTTGAAATGGTAAGACCATTGATTTTTCCATATAACTTTCTCTCTCCAACTTCTGCTGTAGATGACTTAGCAGTTCTGGTCTCTTCAAACTCCTCTTTAGTGTTGTCAATATCCCCGTTAACTTTTTCCACTGGGATACCTTCCTGTCCATTACAGCGAGGTTGCTCATTCATACCATTTCCAAAGACCACCTCGACCCCGACACCATTTGTAAGATTATTATTATTGTCATCCATAGTTCACTGAAAATGCAAAGCTCACAACTAAATCTTTTGTTTCTCTTCTTTCCCAGTTCCACCTAATCTTCCAAGAATCTACGTGCATAGGACATGATGCATCAATGAGGACAGTAAGCTTCTTTTCTTTTTTCTCTCAAGAGCAGAAAATATGATATAATCAAGTAAAGACGTACCGCACATTAGCTTATAAGACTTAGCTATAAATGATATCTTTTTCAACACTTAGACATCAACTAACTATGAGAAACTAATAACGGAAGCAAGGTTGGGGATATTAAAATAGCATGTATATCACACGGAGCACATATTCAAAATCTTAATACTTAAAAGAGAAAAATAAAACAATTCAATAGGAAGGGGAACCATAAACTCCTCCAAAAGCAACAAACCCTAAACTACGAAGTACTGGTTACTAATTATAATTGACGTTTTGAAAGGTTACCTTAAATTGCACATATGAAGCATAGCCTCATTGATGTCTGAACAATCTCATAGAATCAGCATCGTACTTCTTATAAACTAATGATTAAGGTTCTCTTTAGATGAAAACTATATTCATACAAGTTAGGATTGATGACTCATTAAGAAATTGAAATTTTAGGAAACATTATTCTTTTAGTATTTCCTTGAAATATTTGGTCACCAACAAGGATCCTACAATTCTAAAATCCAAGAAATATCTAAGAGGGAAATGGCGATCTAGATGAGGAATTTGAAGAATGCAGGTCTCTAAACGAAAGATTCGGAGGAGTTTGAGGAATTTGAAATTCCAACAAATCTATAAAACACACATTTTCCTCCCTTATTTTAGTCATCCTTACATACCAAGAATTCATCATTAAGTCCAATAATATGTATAGATGAGAAGATCAGACAAGAAACAACATCAAATTAACTAGAGTAATCTGTGATTCTTTGAGAACTCACCATTTAGGGTATTAAATATTTCAAAAGAAGAAGAATCACTCAAAACACTAGGGCATCAAGAAGACATTTCAATATCTTAATAGAACATGCCATTATTGCCCTAGGGCATCAAAAGAAGCAGATAAGATCTACATAGCAAAAGATCATATCTTCTGCTAAATTCATTAAGAGATCCAATCATTAACATATTCTCAATAAAAACAGCATTCTAACCAAGAGAAGATCTTTTCATCAAACATTCTATAAACAAATTTGAACATTAGAAAATACCCAAATTATACAAACAGATCCTTCACATTCATTTTGTTCATCTAAAGAAATAAGTCCAAGCATTTTGACCCAAATTTCTTAACTTTTCTTACCTAATAAGTGAAAATGACACCATCAAGAAAATGCTTTGGATTTAATGAAGAATAGATCAAACAGGAGCTTCTTTAGCCTCAAATAGGTTTTCTGTAATTTCGTCTCGTTCCAAAAGCTCCAACCTTCTTTTTTTCTTGCCAGCAGCCAGCTAGCTCTTTGAGTTCCAGATCAGAGAAAAAGAGTGAGGAGAGAATGAAAGGAGGGATATATAGTTAGACAATCACAGAACCATGTGAAAAATCACACTTATTTAAATCACGTCGTGCTACCTCGGGAACTTATTGTGCGGTGTGAATGTGATTAGTATAACCTATTTTCGTACATCTAAAAGAGTTTATGGAAAAATAAGTGTTTCCACCATTAATTGTCTAAAAAAAAAATATATTAATGACTAAGAAAGTTATCACAAATAGGAACCTCAACTCTCAAGCTGATCAGCTCGCGAAATGGGCTAGAAAGAAGACCAAGCGACAAACATGGAAGAATGTCCCTTTCTTTTTATATAAACATTATTGTAATAGTATTTTGGTTTAAGTAATATAATGTACTCTTTAACAAAAAAAAAAAAAAAAAAAGTTATCACAATACAAATGAATAAGACAAAGTGGGACTATTGTCTAAATTCCCGCCCATTTAGCTAAATTGTCTCTGTATGCATATTTCCTTTGAGAGAGACGTGAGAGATTTGATGTTGAAGATCGTGGAAGGAATTTCCTTATCTCCTAGACGTGAAACTTGGATTGGCATTGAATCGGTAAGTTTTGAAGATGCTTGATAATGTATAGGTTGTCACTTTCTATGTGAATTATTTGTGATTGTTACTTGCTGCCTATCTGATACCAATTGAAATGGTTAATACTTCGTTTTCTTCCGTGTTTCTTGCTCTGAGTGTAGAAGTCTTAGTTGCAATGAATTGAGTTTTGTGACTACGCACGATGCAACTGATTTCGACTTGTTTTTTTTTTTTATGAAACTAGGAACTGGCCTATCTTTATTAACTTTGACTCCCTAGGTTTAAGTGAGCTTTATCAATAGCCACTTGACCCATAATACATATAGGAGTTTCGATCAGTTTCTCATTGGATACTGAATTGGAATTAAAGACGGACTGCGCTAACAGGTGCGCTACTTGATTCGCTTCTCTACCACAATATGAAAAGATACAATTATGAAGTTTTGAGGCTTCATTCTTGATCTCCATTAGAATAGATTGCTTGGCAAACTTCAATAACGCGTGGAGCATCTCCCTCCACTGAACACTGATATTGGTGCAAATCTGATGCAATTCTTATAGCTAGTCTTGTTGCTTTTGCTTTCGCTTCCATAGCCGATGAAGCTATTTTTTTATTTGTTAGTGCCCCCTCACTTGATGGTGGAGTCCATGTCCGAGGGGTGTCCCTTCTACCATCTTCTTCCTTAAGATTTGATTCCTTCCTAGCTTTTGCGTAATCTTGTGAAATAGATATAACACTATGTATAATTGCGTAGCTATCTGGAGTTGTACCCTCAAATACACACTTATTCCTTGCTTTCCACAAGTACCATAACACATATAATCGTAGTGCAATAGTCTCTTCTTCTTCATCTCCTTCTAACAAACTACACACTATATTACTCATTCGACTATCACCTTCTAGCCTCAAATTTAATGGGTGGTTCATCCAAGTTTCTCTAGGTATCCTACATCGTCGGAAGATATGGTCAATGTCCTCCTGTTCCATATTACACACCGAGCATATCGTTGAAGCTTGATAGTTGAAAAGAAGTGCTTTTTTCTTTGTAGGAAGACTAATGAGACATGAAAATGTTCCACCTGAATCTCTTAACTTGGGCTAGTCAGTCCATTTCGAGCAGTTACTCTGATGAATTGTTAGTTTCTCTTACTCAGGTATGGAGTTGAGCACGACAAACGGATAAAAAACGGGAGAGAGACACGCAAGGGCATTTTGGTCATTTGAGTGTTCTGGTAATTTTGGCCAACAATGATGCTCGGATGAAAAAAAGAGTTCACGATGAACCCGGAGCGAAAACCGAAGTCAAATCAGAGTCCGGATGAGCAAAATAAAGCTAGTCAAAGTTGGGATCAAAAATCAATTGACCAAGTCAGCTATTAGACACGTGTCGGACGATCCAACGGCGATGGAAGAATTTTCGGTACAGTGGTTGTCACACGCGGGTCGTCTTCGGGATTTACTTTAGACACTAATTCCATGTAATGCAACAAAAGATACTACATACTCCCGGTACACGCGGTACTTGATCTAACGACATGGATTCCCTCTGCGCACAAGGCTTCATCCTGGACGCGCAACACAACTTATTAGCCTGTCCCACGAAGTACCGAATCATTTGTTATTAAGTCCATCGACTACCCACGTTGAATCCCAAATTTATGGGAATTTCTATCTTCCTTTCCATCTCGGTTTCTCTCTTTTTCTTTTTAAGACACACGGTTTCTCTCTTTCCCTCTATTGTTAAAAAGAAACACATAAATCTAGAGAGAGAGATGGAAACAAAGAAAATCAGAGAGCTTGATTGATAGGGAAGATGGAGAGATTAATGGAAATTAGGGTTTTACAGAGATTAAGAGCAGATGTTCTTCTCTCTCTAGAAACTAAAGCAGAAATTTGGAGAGAGGATTGAAGAAGGAGAGCTGGATATTAACTATAGAGAGAGAAAATGGGACTTCTTTCCTTCTTCTTTCTTACTATCTGTTTGTATTTCTTTTATAGAAAAGAGAACGTGAATAATATAGAGAGAAAGAGTTAGAGTGTGAGTTGGGATAATGAAGGTGATTGAAGAGATCGGATTGAAAATTTAGGAAAGAAGATTTGAAAGAGATTAGAGCATCTCCAATGCAATACTCAATCTTAGAAACTCTGAGTGCCACATATGATTTTTAGAGTTTTTTTTTTAAACTCTCTCCAATACAACACTCTATTTGGATCTCTAAGATGACTTGTCGAGAGTGGAATAGAGATATATCTCAAGACGACACTCTATTTCTAGAGATATCTCTAAAGTGTCCTCGTGAGATATCTGTAATTGTCCAACTCATCAATATTTGATTTCCAACCAATAGAATCGAGTCTTCTATATTTTCTAAATAACTAATTATTTGTTTACAAAAATGACTATGCCACATAATTAAATAAGATAAGTTTATTGTGTGTTTGGTTGCAGGATTCCTATCAAAAGTGGGATTTGGTAGGAATGAAGAATCCTTAATCTATTTGGCTACCAAGAATCCTAGGACTCTTGAATCCTAAGGATTCCTAATTTCTGAATTTGTATTGGACCAAAATCCCACCGTACCTCCAAAGATTTGCTAGAATTTTGGATTAATAAATCTAGATTTCAAACTTAAAGTCAACAAAAAATAATTTCTTTTTACAAAATAATTATTTAAAAAATGTTGTTTTTTCAAAATCATTTTTTTCCCAAATAATGTGTTTCCTGAAAATCATTTTTCTCCCAAAACCTGATTTTTCCAACAACCGCTTTTTTCTCCGAAAACCGATTCCCAAATAATTTTTTCCAAAAATAGATTTTTCCTTGAAAACTATTTTTTCTCCAACCCCCTTTTTTTTTATCGAAAAATCGTTTTTCCTCGAAAACCATTTTCTCGAAGACTCAAATTTTCTGAAAACTTTTTTGATTCATAAAGATCGTTTTTCTCTAATTGTTTTTTTTTAGGAAAAAACGGTTTTCGGGGAAAAAAAGTTTCATGAAATCTCGGTTATCGAAAAAAAGAGTTTTCAAAAATAAAAATAAAATCGGAAAAAAAAAGTTTTTTTTCGAGAAAAAAAGGTTTTCGAGGAAAAGCGAGTTTCGAGAATAAGATTTTCTTCAATATCTTTTTAAGGAAGCTTTTAAAAATACTCAAATAATAATAAATCATAGGGTTTTTATTAGTTGCCAAACAAACCAAAAGATATTACTTTTTTTTTTTTTGTTTAAGTCAAAAGATATTAGTTGCCAAACACACCATTAGAGTTTTGCATTGGAGAAAAAAAATGAGGATCTCTATTTTCGCCACCTAGGAGTGGTAATTTCAATTGGAACTTGACACATATGATGAATAGAGTTTTTTTTTTTAGTTTTGCAGTGGACATGCTCTTAGGAAGAAACAATCTAGCTGAGATAATTTCTAGAGAGAGAAAGAGAATATTTTTTTTCTCTCAAAAGGAAATGAAGATGATTGAGTGGGTATTTCTTTAGAGAGAGAAAAAAAGATTTCTCCATATTCAGAAACATGGAGAGGAAGATTTTTGGAATCGACTGGTGGGTGTTTCTTCTATTTAGAGGATAATGAACAAAGGAAGAGAGGCATCATCGGTTGGGACTAATCTTGTATTCACCATTTTATGGTTCTTGATTCCTCTCTGTTCTTCTTCTCTGAACTTTCATAGAGCAAATTCTAAAGAGAAAAGGAGAAGAACAGAGAGAAGAGAAAATCTTCTCTTGAGCTAAAAATAGGGAGAGAGGTCATGTTCTTCTCTTCTCGGGGCTTAAAGGTTTGATTTTTAGAGAGAGAAGGGGAAGAATAACAAACAGCTGAAAATAGAGAGTATTTTGCTTCATCATCATCATCTTGTCTTCATCACTTTTCTTTTCTTTGTGTGAGAGAGAAGTGAGTGAATAGAGAGAGAAGGGAGTGTTTATAGATAAATACTATTGATGTACAATGAGAGAAGTGAGGAACTCATTTTTATTGCGTTTTCCTTGTAAGAGAGAATCTCATCAACATTAATCCACCTTCTTCATCTACATCATCAATGTTCGTCACCATCATCACGAAGTCTACCATTTGGTGATCTCTTACTCTTTTTGCTATCTACATTTTGTAATAAAACTCTATGCTCTTTTTGATGAACATGAATAGCAAAGTTTGTTTCTCTAGAGTGAAGATGAAGCTTTGAACATGAATAAATAATTTAGTCGTTTCTTTTCCTGTCATGTTTCTCATTAAGTGTGCATTATTATCTAACTATACCTATTCGATTCCATCGAATAACGATAGTAGCTTCATCGTCTATGCTTATAGCTTGATAGGTCATACTTAGAAGTAAGTTTCTTTGATGATTTATACTTGTATTTGTTAGGCAATAGTTCGGATACAATTATTTAGGACTTGAAATTGGGATAGTACATCTTGAATACGTTTGTTTAGAATGTTATATGTTCCGATGTGTAGATAATGTTATCTTTCTAAATGTTGAGTTATAAAGTTAGAGAATCATGTTAAGTAGGAGGCGAAATCAATTGTAATAGTTCAAGGTGGATTCCGGAACTCTAGGTTGTCCCCATTTGAATTCATTTTTATCTATTATTTTATTTTGTTATTTTATTGTTTCATCACCAAAACCATGATTGAAGAGAAACCGTGCTAGTTCTAAGTTTCAGAACAAGTTTGACTAAGTCTCTGAGGATCGACCCCGGTCTTACCGGGTTTTACTACTTGAAGCCCGTGCACTTGCGGGTTGAGACCATTTAGAGTAACCTTTTAGGCCCATCAAAGAGCATCCTATAATAACCTCCAAATGAAAATTTTCCCTCTTGGGACAAGATCTACCTTGGTCCATATTTTCCTCCAAGAGATTTCATTTCCATATTTTGTGACGAAGATGGTATCTCTCTCGCTAAGGAATTGTAAAGGGATTTTGAAGTAAATTTTCCCTTTTCTCTGTATACCCACATTAGTTTATCTTCAATGTTCCTGCGTCCTAATGAAATTTGCATGATCGCTCTAGTCGACAGTGAGTCAAAGGTTTTCTCAATAAGAGTCTTGCTCCACTTGCCATTAATATCAAATAAGTCCCCAACCAAGAAGTGGGTATTTGTTTCTGTATTCTCTACCTTTTTTCCTCGTATAAATCCATGAAGTGTTGGTATCCATGGGTCGTCCCATAATTTTCTAGTTGATCCAATACCAACCGAATATCACATACCTTCTTTGACGGTTCCTCTCATCTCCAATATGCTTCTCCAAATTGCGGTACTTGACACTTTATGATCGTGGCTCCAAAAATTATTGCTCTTAAGATACTTAGCTCTCAACAACTTAACCCACATTGCATCTGGTTCCGAGATAAATCTCCATATTAACTTCCCCACCATTGCTCTATTCACTAGTCCCATATTTGAATGCCTAAACCACCATCTTTTAGACATGCTTGTAATTTCCACCAATTCAAGTAATGCATCTTAGGTTAATCCGTATTATGACCCCACCAAAATTTTCCCTGGCTTCTTTCAATCTTCTCTACAACCCCTTTAGGTGTTATATTGGTCGAGAGGAAAAATATAGGAATCGATGATAGTTCACTTTTTAGAAGTTTTGTTCTACCCTCATGTGATAAGGTACTTCTTTTCCACCTCATCAATTTCTTTTCTATCTTCTGAATTAAGAACTCATATGAGGACTTTTTATGCTTTGGCTGCAACTGATGCGTACCCAAGTATACATCTTCCTTTCTCATCTCCTTCACTCCAAGAATTTGTAAGATATTCTCCTTTCTAGCATTCACATAATTGGCACTGAAATGAATTGTTGATTTCTTGTAATTGATAAGTTGTCCCGAACAGTTTGCATATGTGTCTAGAATAACCTTCAATTGCGAGATATTTTTCTCACTAGCTTTTCCAAAAAAAAAAGGTCATCGGCAAACATAAGATGATTTATACACAAGGCATATCGATTTACCTTAAGCCTACTATATAAGCCATTATTTTCTGCTTGACCAATTTTGTGAGCGTTCTCGAACAACTTATAAAGAAATACGAGCTAAGAGGACACCCTTGTCTTAACCCTCTTTCACTATGGAAGAACCCCTTCAGACGACCATTAAGTAAAATAGAGAATGATGTCGTTTGAACACAACTCATAATTAGCAAGTGAGCAGTGCCAATAATACCATACCGTTTATGAATTTCACTCAAGAATTTACATTCCACCCTATCATAGGCCTTAGCCATGTCAACTTTCAATGCAAATGCTCTACCCTTTGCCACTGTCTGGCCAATTGAATGAAATATCTCTTGGGCCACTATAATATTGTCAACAATCTGACGTCCGGGCACAAAGGCATTTTGGACTAGAGAGATTAACCTCTCTAGAATCGATCTGAATATGTTGGTTTGAATCTTTGTAACAACACGATAGAGTACCTTGTAAAGGGATATTAGTCTAAAGTCAACTGGGCTTTCAGGAGCCTGAACCTTAGGAATTAATGCAAGGAAGGTGTGATTTAAATTATTTGGTAATCGACCTGTTGAGAAGATTTTTTGGACTAGTGTTGTGACCTCGTCTCCGATAACTAACCAACATTTCTTATAGAATACCGTTGAAAACCCATCTGGTCAGGGTGATTTAGACGAATTCATCTTCTTTATTGTGAGCCAAATTTCTGTAGTAGTTGAAGGAGATGTCCTTCGACCAAGATGGCAATGCGAGCAATATGTCGGCTAGGACAATTGATGAAGAAGATCATCAAGTCCGATTGATTTAGGGGTCGTAGTGTTTAGCTAGAAACCAACTACGATAGTCGAATTACGAAGTAATTCGCGGCTAACTTCGATCGGATCCTACATCGGGTTGCACATAAGAATGGGTATTTAATCGGATGATGACTAGTGGGAGTGTGATATAACATTGGGAATGTCCCATAAACATATCTCACAGGCCTAAATAGAATTTGGGCAAAAGATAGCAAAAAGGCCCGAAATAAGGGTTTTAGGCCTAGGCCGGTTCGGGTACTTCCGGGAATCGTATTGGGATGAATTTTCGAGGGCGAGTTGCTGACATACCCAGTAGTATGAACGAAAAATTTCGTGGTGTTTGGACACCTCCTCCTTAGGTAATTGAGAAAATAGCATTAATTGCTATTTTCGACTATTTCCCTAAGTCTTATTCTAAAGGGTGTTTTAGGAAACCTTTGAGGAGGTGTATTCTCATTAGGGTTCTATATAAACACTCTTAGGGAAGAGAATAAGGTGTGGAATTTCTCTCTAAGCTTTCTTACTTTACCACATCAAGTAGAGAGGAGAAAGTGAGCTAATTCCCAAGCTATCTTCTAGTCAAGCAAGAAGAAGGTCTTCTTATTATCAAACCACCATTGGAGTGCTAGCGAGCTTTCAAGGAGAGAGATTAAATACACTGTTCGGTGTCCCAAGTAGAGGAGCTACGTTTGAAGCTCTTGGTCGTATTTAATCTATTCAACTAGCTCGAGGGAAATAGCGATTAAGGTAATCTACTATCCTCCTAAAGACAAAGGTCCACTGGAAAAGAAACTGCCCTAAGTTCTTGGAGGACAAGAAGAATGGAACAGTGGTTTCCACTTCAGGTATAAACATTTAACTTATCAAATACTGTAAAATTCCTAAACTTTGGTATAAGATACCTAAAATTGCCCTATCATTGTGAATGTACAGGTGCAGCTGGGAACTGAGTATTTGGCTAAGGAAGACAAGATCCAAGAGGGAGCAGAAGCCTCGACCGCTAAGGATGCTGAAAGGGATCGAAGTCTACTTTAGGAACTAATCTAGATTAAGCGTTTTTCTAGTTTTTAACATCATCTCTGTACTAAGTATTATGGAGAATCAATAAAGAACTTTATTTCTAAATTGAAATGTTATTAAAAGTGCTAAATTAATCAATTTGTACCTAAGGATTCCAAACTTGGTTAAACACCTACAAGATAGGTTCAAATAACCAAAACATGAATCAACTGACAAGAAAGAAAGTCTTGAGTCAGAAACAAAGATTGATCTTCAAGCGTACTTCTAACCTATCCATATTTGGAGTGTCCAAAAGGATTAAGATGAAGAACACGAATCAAACTCTATCCTCCAAAATCCACTAGTCTAGACATAGCTTCCCACAAAACTACCAAAATTCCGTCTAAAGCTAAAACTTGTAAAAAGCGTTACAAAACTAGCTAATATCTGACGCAATTTTTTTTTGAAAGAAATTTGGGCTTCTTCCACAACCAATCAAGAGAACAAAGTGTTTGTTGCTCATGATAGTATTCTTCTAGTAATTAGCACACCTAGTAGTCTGGGAGAAAAATACTAATTATTACAAGAATAAGTGGGAGAAAAATACAAGTCGATTTAATTCATTCCTGAGAAAAATCATGAAGAGTCATGAAGAACAATCATGAAACTTGTACAAGACGATTAAATTCGACCAAGAGCAACAAACTGCGGCTCTTCGGAAAAGGAAAGGTTAAAGATATGATCTTATAAACCCGCCGCACAAAAGTGAATGTCATTCGATGGAGAACTCTCAAAGCAAGTGAAAGTGTCTCTAAAGGAATATCTCAAAGTAGTTGAGAAAATTCCAAATTGTTGTTCAAAAGCCCTAAAAGGTCAAAAGTAAAATCTCAAAGACTCAGAAAATAAAGGTTATTTCTGAAGAGATAAAAGACCTGCGCAGAAATGGAAACTGACTCTAGATTTTGGCTAGAAGTCAAAATCATCATGGAATCCATATCTCGTCAAGACATGAAGCTTGATAATTTAAGTCAACAAAAGACCTAAATTGGTTTTCCAAAGTAGAAAACTGAGAAGGATGGAAACATTCATGTTAGACAAGAAGAATAAGATTCTTCCAATCAAGTTATGCCCATGGGCATGCTTCAGGAATCCATCGACGGATTAAAAGCACGCAAGAGTTAGAATCTTCGATTCAAAGAGGCAATCAAAGAAGTTTGATTCCTGAGGAATGAAGAAAAATTTTGAAACACGAGTTTCAAGAAGGTAAGTGGGAGAAACAAACCTTCCGGGTCCGTATGCAGAGTACATACAAAAGATTGAGTACGACATAAGATGTTGTGTAACAGTGAACACACTGACTCAATAAAAGGACCACACACAAGGATGAAATGCCATTTTGGGCATCTGAAGATCTATAAGCATAAATAAAAAAGATGATAGGATTAGAGAGACTCAGTACGCTGAGATGCTTGAGATCCGAAACAGAAAATCTAAGACTCGAAAAAGTCTAAAAGAATTTAGACCCAAAACTCATGACAAAGAGCGTTGCCAAATCGGAGTTTGAAAAGACACCGGTGAGCAAGCACGCACGAGAGAGACGTTTATGTTTGAAAACATAAAGTCAAGTCATGTTGAACGTGATTAGCATTTAGACATCCAATTCGGATTAGAAACCCGAAACACTACTAAAACATCCTAGAAGGCTAAAGGATGAAAGTAGTACAAATAGTCATCGTAGCAAACTTTCAGACATGGAAGGAAAGTAGGCTTAAAAGTGTTTAAGCCGTAACCGTTGCAAATTCTACATAAGAAATTAAAAGCCTTAACTCTAGTAAAGATTACTAGATATTATCAAGGTTGAAGATAGCAATCTTCAAATTAATTGATAATAAGCAAAGTTTAAAACCGACTACCACGGTAATCAAACTAAACTGTCACCTAAGACATAGTATGAGATTCATACACAGTCTAAGGCATGAGGTAAATTTGGAATAAACCTCGACAAGTAAAACTGAGTGGGTAAAAAGAGTTTTACGGAAGAGGCTCAGATTTACAACTCTCGTTATCAGAAATAATAGAGTTATTTCACAAGTCGTCAAAATTTGGTTTAGTGTTTAAACGACAGTCCATTGATGATAAAATATTCCGAATAGGTTTGTCAAATACGTGATCTGATGAATGAAACCCTATTAAGTGAACTTGGAATATTTATTGTCAAATCCCTAGTCCAGGTCATTGCATGGACAACAATGACTCATGAAGACTAGTACGAGAGTCGATGGGATACCGCAGTTTCATGGGCTATAGGAATAGTGTATTCGATTCGACTACGTGGGTGTGTAAAAGGTTTATACACTGGATAACCCTCTAATGAGAAGTACATCACTCTTGATGAACGTCAAATACTTCTCAAAAGACAAGATTGGAGAGATTCCTCAAAACATGAGTGCTCCGCTCATCTTATGTAAGGAATGCCCGACTTTGGTTCCGTCAAACACCGCGCTGTAAAAGGAGGTTATAATGACAGATACTGGGAAGGATAGGATAGACATGAAGTTAAGTGGGAGCACAAGAATGGATTGTGTCATCCTAATCACATTAGGTCAGAAGTGTCTCAAGGCCACTTGATGAGTGACAACTGAAAATGCGTGGCCGCGCTCAAACGGATTAAGAATTAATCGTTTGTCTTTTACAATTGTACTCGGAGATCAAGAAAGTCTGAATGACGTGACGTATCAGATGGGATATTAAATTGACACGGGAATCGAGGCATTGCACTTGTTTTAAGTCTAAGTGGGAGTCTAAAGGAGTTGAAGGAGATGTCCTTCGACCAAGATGGCAATGCGAGCAATATGTCGGCTAGGACAATTGATGAAGAAGATCATCAAGTCTGATTGATTTAGGGGTCGTAGTGTTTAGCTAGAAACCAACTACGATCGTCGAATTACGAAGTAATTCGCGGCTAACTTCGATCGGATTCTACAACAGGTTACACATAAGAATGGGTATTTAATTGGATGATATGACTAGTGGGAGTGTGATATGACTAGTGGGAGTGTGATATAACATTGGGAATGTCTCATAAGCATATCTCACAGGCCTAAATAGAATTTGGGCAAAAGATAGCAAAAAGGCCCGAAATAAGAGTTTTGGGCCTAGGCCGGTTCGGGTATTTCCCTAAATCTTATTCTAAAGGGTGTTTTAGGAAACTTTTGAGGAGGTGTATTCTCATTAGGGTTCTATATAAACACTCTTAGGGCAGAGAATAAGGTGTGGAATTTCTCTCTAAGCTTTCTTACTCTACCACATCAAGTAGAGAGAAGAAAGTGAGCTAATTCCTAAGCTATCTTCTAGTCAAGCAAGAAGAAGGTCTTCTTATTATCAAACCACCATTGGAGTGCTAGCGAGATTTCAAGGAGGGAGATTAAATACACCGTTCGGTGTCCCAAGTAGAGGAGCTACGTTTGAAGCTCTTGGTCTTCTTTAATCTATTCAACTAGCTCGAGGGAAATAGCGATTGAGGTAATCTACTATCTTCCTATTAGTTAATTACTAGTTTTGCATGATGATCTTGGGGATACTAGTGTTAGACATTAGATGTCGTTATCCGCTATAAACACTAGTATAAGGGTATAATTCCCTACAATTTCCTCCTTGGACGGTTTTGAGCTAAGCATCATATTCTCGGTATTCAAGAGGGGGCAGTTAGAAAGCTCCATCGTCTCTGGAAATTCCCCCACCCGATCCGATTTAGAAGCCCTGTAAAAATGGTCAATCATTACATTAGTAATTTTTTTCGGTTTTGCAGTCCAACTCTGATCGAAAGTTTGATCACGTGAATGTTACTTTTCCTTTTGCAATTGAGTACAGAGAGATGAAAATTTTTGTATTTCAGTAGTGATCTTGTGCCCAATATTTTTTCCCGTTATTTCCAAAACTCTTCCTCCATTCTTCTTAACTTCTCTCATTTTAATTTTGCTCGATATTCATCTTCCAACGATGGGGAACGGTTTTGGATATTCATTCTTCTTAACCTTACTCTAACTTTTTTGCCAATTGTGGGAGCTTTTTTAATAAAACCACCACTCAACTGATCCCAACTTCCCTGGATACAATTAATTCCTCATGGAAAGTGCAGTGAGATTCAAATCTAAATGGAATTGCTCTGTGCATTCTTGACTTCATAGATTCATGATAAGTCGCATGGTCGCTATTAAATCTAGGTAGGAGCTTAGCTGATGCATCTAGAAATCGGACTCTCCATTCTGGATTAACAAGTACTCTATCTAATCTCTCTCTTATATGATGTTGGATCCCTCTACTGTTTACCCAAGTATAAGTAGGTCCGGAGTACCCTATATCAATAAGATTACAGTTCGTAATCATGCTTTTGAAGTTATTTGCCGCTTTATTATTAATTCTCACACCTCCCCATTTCTCTGAATTAGAAATAATAGCATTGAAGTCCCCCATAGCACACCATAGTTCCTGAGTTTGGGCAATAAGATTTCTTATGAATTCCCAAAACACTTTTTTTTTGCTCATACATGGTGCCCATACATCGAGAGAAGACTCCATTTATGTAGTTTTCCTACTTCTGTAATGCTCGAGTTAATATGATTTAGTGAAGATGATATATTATCAAGTTTCACTTCATCATCCCATAACAACCATATCCCCCATCCCCGCTCAACCCATTTGTCGGCAGAATGAAATAATTTTTATATATCAACTTACGAATCCATATTCCTGACGAATTTTGAGATAATTTTGTTTCAGACAAAAAGAATGGAAGGTTTAACAGCCCGGAGGAATGTATTCAAAGACAGAATCGTCAGAGTATTCTCCGCTCCCGGACAATTCCAACTTTGTACTATCATTGAGTTTGCTGCCTTATGGGGCTGACCGCCATTGTCCTAACTTCAACTAAAAGTATAGAATCAATTTTCCGTTTTTTTGTTCGTCACCTTCTACATCTTCATCGATACTACTCGATGTTCGAGGATGTTTTTTTCTACTTTCTTCGAGGTAAGTTTTGTTTTGCTCTTTGTTTACCTCTCTGGCAAGTTTCCTCCATTAGCCACTACCTTCTGTAATCACTATTCAGTCAAATTAGGGAGTATTCATCCTCATAACATCATCTTCAATAGTCCTTGCTTGTCCCTCTGCCAAAGGTTTTCCAGGCCTTTGATTTTTCTTATGCATATTCAACTCATCTGTGGCCAATTGGGTCTTCTTCCTCCTCTTATCATGTGATACCTCCACATTAGAGAGGGCTGCTTCTTGATTGTTCCATTTAGTTTGTGACAACTTCACAAACTTAGATTGGATCTTGGAATAACACTTTCTGGGTAATTCTTTCTTAGAAATATTCTCTATTTTGTGCTTTAGTGGGAACAGTCGCTTCATTCAAATTTTCATTGGGCCGATCTAATACTTTGTTTTGGCCCATTTCCACATCCATTGGAGATGGTGCCCTAAAACTTCTTGACTCGTCATCACTTTCCCCTTGTACCAAATTGCCTTGGAGGTTGGTAATTTTTTGCATAACTTTCTGCATTTGAGTATCTTTATCCACAATTATATGGTAGGTAATAATATTTTTACATCTTGCAGTTTCCCTAATCCAATCAACCACATCTTGATTATAGGAAATATATTGACCGAGAATTGGTAAGTGGCTTGATTTACTCGACTCGTCCGATTACAAGGATCTGAACCAAGATTCTCAAAGATTTTCCTTACTGGATTCCGGTTGAAGCCTCCTTCTCCGATGGTTTTTTATTTGATTTCACTTTTAAAGTTTCTCTTAAAATCTACTTTCGTCTCATCACTGAAACGTAGAAGTAAATTGTTTTTTGCCTTTTCTTGAGTTTCCTTACCACTTCTCGGAGATGGCTTCTCTAATTTCAACTCTAATAGCACAATCGACTATTAGATGATCTAGCTTTCTGCTGAAACCTATGCAAGTCTTAGGCCTTGATTGGCCCGGACCACCTTGTTGGTCCTTCACCTTATGGTCTTGGCCTTGACCAAGGATTGCCCCGGGCCATTCCGAGTTTGACCTACGTCCATGGGCCGAGATTTTACGGGTTCAGTCCCGAGTGGGAGTTTTTCCGACGAAAGTCCAATTTTTCTCCCGGTTCCACCCAATTTATTCTGAAATTGTCACGGACCATTCGAAGGCCCAAAACGGGTTTTTCTAAAAATTGATTTTGGAAACCATTAAGAGCCAAATCAATTTTTCAAAATTGACCCGGGCCCTCCAAAGGCCCAAACAGAGTTTTTCTTAAGCTGGATTTTTGGAAATCATGAAAGATAAAACCGGAACGCACCATTAGTCGAATTATTCGAAAATAGACTTAAGGTCCGTAATTTGACATAGAGTTGTCGACAAAAGTATCTCCCGGATAATCATGCATATATAATTGTTAGCCTTGAATCTTATGTGAATGCATGTGATGTGAATGTGGGAACTAGTATGACCATAGAAAGTTGTTTTCTTTTTTTCTTGTTTTAAGCACGGATAGGTGCAAATTGTAATAATTTTAATTTCTAATTTATACGATCTACGAATCGTTAGAGTCTTGTAATAGAGTTTAGGGTCTATGTCCATTCTAGAAGCTCAAGGATGGGATCTTGATTCGAGTTGGAGAAATCGATGGAGGTTCAAAGATGGCGATCTAGGCGAACCAAAACGCGAAACAAGAAGAAACCAAAGGAGATTAGATTTTCTAGGTTAGGGGCCATACTAGGATCCGTGTTTGCTTGATTTATTTTCTCGCGCGCATTTACTTATTTATTTACGTTTTATGTCGTGGATGTTAGTTAGGCTAAATAGTTCACTATAACGCATACCAGAAGACTAAACGTAAAAGTCCCTAAAAGTAATTTTGAGAAAAATGCCTACCTAGACTAAGGCACCCTTTGAGCCCTTGATTAAGGAAGGTGGGTCGGCCTTCGCAGAGTGCCTCCTTTATCTTGAGATAATGTGGGTAGACTCATGGAAGGGGTCTACGCGTCTAAATAGTTTTTCTCACCTAGGACGACGGGGTTAAGGGCAGGGCCCTCGTCTGCTTAACTTCTAAGAACTAGGATCTTGGAATCACGTTATTTAATTAGGGACGGTTTTATAGTGAATAATGTGGGAAAATTGAATTTTTCCAAAATGATAACGAGTTTAAAACTTTGTAAATTCTTTCATGTAGTTTTAAGATGACGCAAAATAATGAGTTCAACATTGAATCACACCTAAGGGAGGTGCTGCACAACTTTATCCATGAAGGAAGGAATCAAAAGATACTTCGAGTATTGGATAATGGGTTTGAAAACGAGTTGGATGTCTCAGACTATTCAATTTCAGAATTGGATTATTTCGACCACTGAAGAGGTAGAGCATCAAAAGGATAATCGAAAGAGGGCAGAACCGGAACCAATAACATCTTAGATATCGGCAGACATGGAGGCAATTCTTGAAGAGAGACCTCTTAACATGGAAGGCCACACCATGAGTCGAAAACCTGAGGAGTTATTCCGAAGGAGGTCGAGATTGGAGAGGTTTGAAACCACCAAGAAATTATTTATTTTGCGCCTCGAGGAAGGAAACCAGTAGGCCCTCATGTTCGGCAAATGATTGAACTCATTGCGAAACTAGAGGAGCTGGGTTTTCTGATTAGCCTGGAGACGGCTAACGATATCATCTTTTGTTCACTTCATAAAGGATTCAATCTGTTCCGGATGAACTACGACACAAATGGGTTGAACCAGCCCTTGGAGGAGCTTGATGCAATACTTCAGGCAGCTGAGCGATTTATAGCAGTGGTGGAGTGATGAGACATGAAAATGTCTCATTTGAATCTCTTAACTCGGGTTAGTTAGTCCAGTTCGAGCGGTTACTCTGATTATTTGTTTGATTTTCTTCCTCATGTCTCATTTACGGAGTTCGATGCTAAAACATCGTGATGAAGACATACTTGAGGGGCATTTTGGTCATTTTAATGACAAGGGTATTCTGGTCAATATTAGTGCTCATGTGAAAGAAGAGTCCAATACGAATCTATCGGCCAAAACGGAAGTCAAATCGGAGTCCGGGTGAGCAAACTAGGGCAGGTCAAGTTATGGTCAAAACAAGTTGACTAGAAGTCAACCAGGAGCATCAGAGACACGTGGCGGATAGCCGTGAGACAGAAGAGAATGACGCGGGATCTTATCGGGGCCGCGCAGTACAGAAATCGGGATGTACTTTGGCTTTAGATTCGGTGCATCGCAACGTTACTTTATCGCGTACTACCGAGTCCGTGTAATATCCAGATCCGTACTTTGAAAATCCGACGACCACTGAAGCTCCCACCATGAAACCGTGAGACATCACCAGCTACATAAAGTAAATTCAATCTTTTCTCTCTCCCTCTCGTCTCTATCTGCTAGAATCTCTAATTCTAAAGAGAGAAAGAAAGCAAACCGAGATGGAAAGATATGGGAAAGGAAGGAAAGAGTTGTGAAATATCTTTGATCACTGGAAACTTTCATCTTCTCGGCTGGAAGAATATAGAAAGAGAGAGAGAGAGAGAGTGTGTGAGCTGGAGATATAGAAAGTTTTAGAAACCGAGAGAGAAAAGGAAAGAATGAGAAGAAATGGTAAGATTCGTTGGAAATAGAAGTTAGAGAGAGAAGAGATCATGGGGTTAGAGAATACAAAAAGAAACCGAGAGAGCTATCAAATGATCTCTCCACGGCTAGAAAAAAAACAAAAAAAACAGAGTTTAGACAGAGAGAAAAAGGTGAATCACCACGGTTTAGAGAGAGAGAAGATCATCATCATTTGTGTTTTTACTTTTCTTTTCCCATTTTTTGTTCCTTCCTCTTTGTGAGAGGGAGTGAGATTACAGAAAGAGAAAGAGAAATTGTAGAGAGAGAGAAGTAAAACAAATTTACAGAAAAAAGGTTGTTCTCGGATTTTGCTTATTATTGTTATTGATTTACTGTATTCTTAGTGAGAAAGATAATACAGAGAGTTCTAATAGAAAGAGAGAGAGAAATAGAAACAGTAGAGTGAAGAAAGTTAGAGAAATTGATTGGAAAAGACGAGAAAATAGGTGAGAAAATAATTTTCCCACAGGGAATTCATTTCCATGAAGACGAGAAAATCGTTTTCCCTGAGGGTGCGTTTGGCAGAAAACTGGGAAAACAGAAGGAAATCCTTTCCATAAGGTCCTGTTTGGTTTTGAAATAGCAAAAAAGTTAAGTTTTCTTCTCCCTCTCTTTACTTTAGTTTCCAATTTTTTTTTTATATAATGTCTATGAGTAACTAATCTTTTATCTAGGGTTTTAGATGAAGTTCTTCGTACTTAATTTTATCGATATGATTTGTTAATAATTTTTATTGTTTTTCATGATAAAACCTTCCGGATTTTTAGACCATTCATGGACCAAAAATCTGAGTTATATAAAGAATTTGCTAATTAAATCATAATAAATCATCGTTAGAATTGTTAGAAGGACTGATTTGAAAACCCTAGGTTCCCCTTTTCTGAATATCAACTTAAGAGTTATTTAAATTTTAATTGCTATTTTCTTTTATAATCTTAAAATTATTATCAATCAAACCAAGTTAGATTCCAAGTTAGAATTTAAGTTTGACTAAGTCTCTGAGGAACGAACGGTCTTACCAGAATTTATTACAACTTGACACCCGTGCACTTGCGGGTGTAGACCTATTTAGAAACTTTTTAGGCCCATCAAGTTTTTGGCGCCGCTGCCGGGGACTAAGTTTGAATTTGTCTTATTTTATTTCTATATTTGGAAATTTCTATTTTTGGTAAGTTTTTATTTTTGGACACTTTGACATGCTTTTCCATTTTTGGAGTGTAGAACGCTAAGGAGCAAACGAGAAGGCGCAACAAGGAGAGGAGCTCAAGAAAAGAGATTTACAATTTTATTTTTAGTATTTTTTATTTTTGGTGAGAGAGAGACTTTTAGACTTTCTAGTTTTTATTTTGGTTTTAAAGTTTTGACCCTAAATTGGAGGGATTTATAAATTGTAACCGAAAACCAAAACGAAGCCTCGGGTTCGAGCACTCACGGGAGAGTGGTCCGGGTCGTCTGCAAGGGTCATCGCCCGTCTTGAACGGGAGGTAATTTCTTTAATCACCCACGAAGCCCCTGTCAGTGGGTAATTGCGTGTTTTGTGTGCCTAATTGCTTTGATCGAATTGTTTAGTATAAGCATTCTAGTAAGGGCAATAACCCAATTGAAAGGTAGGAGAAGGATTTCATCACCGTTCTCTTGCCCAAATAGGTAACAACATTCACGATCCTAAACCTCACCTAAAAACTAAAATCTGATTTAGACATCAGCCCCTAAGGTTTCGAGCTCATAGGATCATTAAAACAATTCAGGGACTTAATTTTTATTTGGGCATTCCTCAAAGGAAAGTGTCAATCAATTCTTTAAAAGGTCACCTCGAGAAGAGGCAACGCTACCGAAGGTTGGACGGCTATCACAACGTTCATCGTTGGTCGTCACCAAGAATTGTTTGACCGTATTACTTTGACGGAGTAACCCTCATAACAATTATAGTTCAAGCTTTGTAACGAAGTAGGAGCTGTCTAGAATTTTAGGGTGAATCTGACCAACTTGTCTGTCTAGATTCTGTTTAGGTTGCCTGGTGGAGTCAGACTGATTGTGTTTGCTTTCCTCTAGGGTCTTCGTAGTGATTCCTCGGTTTTCAATTTATAAAAAAAAAAAAATTTGAGAATATCCTTGGTCATTGGGCTCTAGTTTATGCCCGATAGATATCGTGATAAGAGAGGTCGTTTCATTAGTAGAGAAACTCATCCAAGTAATCTTCTAGCCAATCTCTCTTTGAGTGACACTATGGGTGAAAATCTAAACCAAGCCAGGGATGGAAATCCACCTGTGACACTGAGGGATTACATGAACCCTACTAGAACATGTCAACCATCATGCATACAGTTACCCCACTCCACGGCTCACTTTGAGTTAAAGCCGAGCATTATCCAAATGCTCCCACTCTTTTGTGGAGTTGAGAACGAGAATCCCTACCACCATGTTAGGGATTTTGAAGAAATCTGTGGGACTATAAGATTCCCCAATATGTCTGATGAAATAGTGAAGCTTAGGTTGTTCCCTTTCTCTTTGAGGGAGAAAGCAAAATGTTGGTTGTATGCCTTACAACCTCATTCCATCACCACATGGGAAGATTTAACCAGTTTATTCCTTCTGAAATTCTTTCCCGAGCACAAAACCACCGCTTTAAGGCAAAGTCTTAATAATTTTGTGTAACAAGAAGGAGAGTCTCTCTACAAATATCTTGAAAGATTTAAAGAACTAGAACTACAGTGTCCACACCATGGCTATGAAAAGAGCAGACTAGTTCAATTTCTCTATGACGGACTAGACTATCCCACTACATCCATGGTAGAGTCATTCTGTGGTGGCGGATTTACTTATAAGTCCGTCGATGACTGCATGACGTTTCTAGAAGATCTAGCTGAGAAATCCCACCAATGGGAAACTTCTAGAGGACCTCCTACTAGGTCAAATCCTACTCCGAATAAAGGCGGCATCTATAGAGTTGATGAGTCTGAACTTAAACTCGCCGCCATGACGAGAAGGATAGAAGCCCTAGAGCTTGGTCAGCCTAAAGCAGTTAGGGAGGATCCCACTCAGGCCATGAGTGTTGGAAATGAATCCATCTCTTATCCATGCTCCGTCTGTGGAGACCCATCTCATACAGGGAATAAGTGTACCCTATTCTTTGTTTCTGACGAAAAAGAGCAAGCTAATGCTCTTTACCTAAACTCTAGGCAAGATTACCGTCAGAAATATGATCCTTATTCGAACACTTATAATCCGGGTTGGAGAAATCACCCCAATTTTTCTTGGTCCAAGGGTCAAAATCAGGGTCAGGTTAGTAGCTCCATGAACCCTCCTGGGTTTAACGCTCCTAGGAATCCTTATGCTCAAAATCAGGGTCAGCCTAATACCCAAAATACTCCTCAGGGATCTTTAGAGGAGACCATGCTTAAACTTATGCAACAAACCTCCCAGGCTATATCTAGTCTAAAAACCGAGGTAGAAGCCCTTAGGCAAAGAGATCAGGGTATGTTTCCTAGTCAACCAGAGCCAAACCCGAAGGGTAAACAGTCGATGGACCAGGCCAATGCAGTAACCACCCTTAGAAGTGGTAGGGTAATTGACAATAAGGTAGGAGTTCCCGAAGATAGTGAACTAAACTCTGAACAACCTACCTTACCAACTAGTGTCCCTAGTAAAGAGCCTGAGAAGGCTCCTGAGTCTGAAGACCCACCCATTGTGCCTGAGTCGTATGTTCCTAGAGCCCCATATCCTCAGCATTTGGTAGAACTAAAGAAGAAAACTTTGAGGAGATAATGGAAATGTTCAAACAGGTTAGCATTAACATTCTATTATTAGATGCTATTAAACAAATCCCAGCTTACGCTAAGTTCCTTAAAGACTTATGTACTAGGAAGCGTAAGATGAATGTGCATAAGAAAGTCTTCTTGACCCAGCAAGTGAGCTCTATTCTCCAGCAAACCCTTCCAACTAAGTATAAAGACCCAGGAAGCCCTACATTACCATGCACCATAGGGGAACACGATATCGAACGAGCATTGTTAGATCTAGGTGCCAGTGTTAACCTACTTCCTTACTCGGTTTACTTACAATTAGGGTTAGGAGAAATAAAACCCACTTCTATAGTTCTCCAGTTAGCAGATCGGTCTGTTAAGCGACCACGTGGGATAGTAGAAGATGTTTTGATAAAAGTTGGTTCATCTTTCCTGTAGATTTCATCATCTTAGATACTGAACCAGTTCGTGATACCCAAAACCAAATTCCCGTCATTTTAGGACGACCATTCTTAACTACATCTGATGTTGTCATATACTGTAGGAGTGGACTTTTAAGATTATCTTTTGGAAACATGACTGTAGAGATGAACATCTTTAAGGCTGGACTTTTCCCTGATGATGATAATGATTTTAGTGAGATGAACCTAATAGATATGTTCGTTCAGGATTCTTTACCTGAGACTTTATCTGAGGATCCTTTAGAAACACTGTTGGCTCATTTTGGCTTAGACTTTGATGAGGAGGGAAGTATCAATGAGGTGAATGCTTTGTTGGATTCTACCCCATTACTAGATACTGATAAGTGGAAAGCGAAAGCTGAACCCCTTATTTTGTCCGAGCCAATTGACTCGCTAACTGTAGAGACAAATCAACTATCATCCACCAGTGAGTCCAGTGGTCCTTCTATCCCAGAGTTGCCTCCATCCACAGAGAAACCACCTTCCTTAAAATTGAAACCCTTGCCTGAGAACTTAAAGTATTCGTTTCTAGGCCCATCTGAAACTCCACCTGTCATCATTGCTTCTGAGTTAGAAAAAGAACAGGAAAGTAAATTGCTAGATGTCTTTAGAAACCACAAAGAGGCTTTAGGGTGGTCAATAGCTGATTTAAAGGGTATAAGTCCTTCTGTTTGCATGCACCATATCTACCTAGAGGAAGATGCTAAACCGTCAAGGGAAATGCAACGTAGACTTAACCCTCACATGAAGGAGGTTGTTAGAGCTGAAGTCCTGAAATTGTTAGGTGCGGGTATCGTATACCCTATTTCAGATAGTACTTGGGTTAGCCCTTTTCAAACTGTACCCAAGAAATCAGGCATTACTGTAGTCAAGAAGTAGTCAAATGAATTAATATCCACCAGGATGACCACTGGGTGGCGTGTTTGTGTTGACTACAGGAAATTGAACACGGTCACGAGGAAAGGTCATTTTCCTCTTCCTTTCATTGATCAGATGCTAGAAAGACTAGCTGGGCATAGCTACTACTGTTTTTTAGATGGCTATTCTGGTTATAATCAGATCCCAATAGTCCCTGAAGACCAAGAGAAAACCACTTTCACTTGTCCATTTGGAACTTATGCTTATCGTCGGATGCCTTTTGGGTTGTGTAATGCACCCGCTACATTTCAATGATGTATGATGAGCATATTTTCAGATATGGTAGAGAGGTTTCTCGAGGTCTTTATGGATGATTTTTCAGTCTTTGGTTCATCATTCGATCAGTGTCTGCATCACCTCACACTTGTGTTGGTTCGATGCAAAGAGAAAAACCTTGTTCTTAATTGGGAGAAATGTCATTTTATGGTTCGCTCAGGAATAGTCTTAGGGCATGTCATTTCTGAAAAGGGCATTGAAGTTGATAAGGCTAAAGTAGAGTCGATAAAAAGCCTTCCAGTCCCTAAAACGGTTAAAGATATTCGATCGTTCTTAGGACATGTTGGATTTTATCGACGGTTTATTAAAGATTTCAGCAAGATATCTAGACCTCTTTGTAATCTTTTGACAAAAGAGAACAAATTTGTCTTCGATGAGCCTTGTTTAGAAGCCTTTGAGAAACTCAAACTTATGCTTACTTCCGCCCCTATTGTCCAACCTCCCGACTGGAGTACTCCATTTGAGATCATGTGCGATGCATCTGATTATGCTATTGGAGTCGTGTTAGGTCAACGTGAGAATAAACTTCTTCACGTTATATACTATGCCAGTAAGACGTTGAACGATGCACAGTTAAACTACTCTATCACTGAAAAAGAGTTGTTAGGTGTAGTGTATGCCCTAGAGAAGTTCAGATCATATCTTGTGGGTTCTAAGGTCATCATATTCTCTGATCACGCTGCATTAAAATATCTCCTTTCTAAAAAAGATGCAAAACCTAGGCTGATTAGATGGATACTACTGCTACAGGAATTTGACATAGAGATTCTAGACAAAAAGGGTTCCGAGAATCTAGTAGCAGACCACTTGTCTAGACTTGTAGTCGAGTCTGTAGAAGACAAGTTACCCATGAGAGAAAGCTTTCTTGATGAACAACTTTTTAGTGTCTCCCAATTACCTTGGTTTGCTGATATAGTGAATTATCTTGCTACTGGTCAAATGCCCAAACACTAGACCAAGCAAGATCGTGATAAATTTCTATCCGAGGTAAAACGGTTCTTCTGGGACGATCCATATTTGTTGAAGTATTGTCCCGATCAGATCATTAGGAGGTGTGTTCCTGATAGTGAACAGTCCAAAATCATTTCCTTTTGTCATGATCATGCATGTGGAGGGCATTTTAGTGGTAAGAAGACGACCGCAAAAATTCTACAATGTGGTTTTTACTGGTCGTCTATCTTTAAGGACACCCATGCATATTGTCTGGCGTGTGAACGATGCCAGAAGTTGGGAAGCATTTCACGTAGGAACATGATGCCCCTTAATCCTATTTTGGTAGTTGAGGTCTTCGATGTGTGGGGCATCGATTTCATGGGTCCCTTCCCAAATTCATTTGGAAATCTGTACATCCTAGTGGCAGTTGACTATGTGTCAAAGTGGATAGAGGCGGTTGCTTCCAAAACGAATGATCACAAAGTTGTGATCAATTTCTTAAAGGAAAACATATTTTCACGTTTTGGTACACCGCGGGCAATCATTAGTGACGGGGGAACACACTTCCGTAATAGGCAGTTTGAGCTTTTAATGAAAAAATATGGTATTACCCATAAAGTGTCTACCCCATATCATCCACAGACTAGTGGTCAAGTGGAGGTGTCGAATAGGGAGATTAAACGCATTCTGGAGAAAACGGTTAACACTAATAGGAAGGATTGGTCTTTACGACTAACCGATGCACTATGGGCCTATCGTACAGCGTTTAAAACCCCTATTGGAATGTCTCCATATAGACTAGTGTATGGCAGAGCATGTCACCTACCTGTTGAGTTAGAGCATAGAGCATATTGGGCTATCAAGCAATTGAATTTTTCGCTTGACAAGGCGGGTAGAGAGAGAAAGTTGCAACTCAGTGAGTTGGGGGAGTTGAGAAATGATGCATATGAAAGTGCTAGGTTGTATAAGCATAAGATGAAAATGTTTCATGATAAAAATATTTTAAGAAAAACATTTTCACCGGGTCAGAAAGTTTTATTATATAACACACGTTTGCATTTATTTCCTGGGAAACTCCGTTCTAGATGGTCAGGACCTTTCACGGTCAAGTTTGTTTATCCTTATGGTGCGGTCGACATTGAAGACAAAAATGGTAGTGTGTTCAAAGTGAATGGACAACGGCTAAAACCATTTTTACAGATGTTGAACGATACAGAGAATGTTTCTATCGAAGATCCTGTCTATCCAGACTGATCCGCTATGATCAGTTTCTTCTGGCTGAAGACGTTAAACTTAGCGCTTTCTGGGAGGCAACCCATGCATAGGATTTCTAAATCTGGTAACATCTTTCCTTACATCCTATTATTTTTGCATAGTCTTCAAAACATTGAGGACAATGTTCGGTTTAGTCCTTATTTCAAAAATTCAAAAGGGTTCAAAATTTTTAATTTTTGGATTGAAAATGTGAGTCTAGTTGTTTTTTGTTGTTAATAGTTATAGAGTCTAGTTGGTCGTACTATGCTTTTGCTAAAAGTTCTTCCACGAATTTCGAGTCTTGGAGTTGTTTTGCACTAGCCATGTGAGTGTTAGATAAGTGAAGAGTAGACTTTTCTGAGAGACCTTAATCGATCATTAGTGGAGACTTAACCTATGTGACATTTTGAGCCTTTTCTTTTGTTTTGAGTGATCTCTTCTGTGATAACTCCGAGTAGAATGAAGAGCTACTCAACCTCGCAATATTCATTAGAGCTCAGTTGATCTCTTGAGTTCAAATTTTACAACCACTAGGGATGTCATCAGGAAGTAAACCCCTCTCTTGTAGTCTGAGAAACTTGAAAGCAATGTCAACTAGAGGAAAATAGATCTCATCCATCATTTAGAACCCTAAGAATAAGACATGAAGCAAAGTGGAGAAAATTATACCCAAGGAAATTGTTGAGAAAGTAAGTTGTGTATTTTGAGTTGCATTACCAGAAGTGAAAAAAAAGAGAAAAAAAGAAAAGAAAAAAAGAAAAGAAAATAGAAATAGAAAAAGAAAGAAAAAAAATGTTTGTTTAAGTGTTTATCCTTTGAAGAAATTTTTGAAGATTTGAAGACGTCGAGTTCTCGGGAGTTCTAGTCACATCCTTAATATTTATTGACCTCTAGGAAGCATTGTTGGAAAGTCGATCAGGTGAGAAGAGTTGGTAACCTTCCCCATTCCGTATTAGTGGTTGTTTCCTTTCTATGAGATCAGTCGTTTACCAAAAATTTAGTCCGTCTTTTGTAATGTGTTGAGTTTTTCTTCATGCTCATACTCGCACATTGAGTGAAACATTTCTAAGTGACTTAAATTTTTGAGTGTATGACCGTGAGGCAGTAGTCGAGGAGAAATATATTGAGAAGGTAATCAAGGTCTTGTCTGTGTCCTGAACCGAAATGATACTCATATTGGCTGGTCACGTGCACTTTAGGTCATGATTACTAGTGAAGGAAATTTTAGCTTTTGTATGGTTTGGTTAGCTTGGATTTCATTTCTATTAACTTTCGAAAGTTTACCGGATAAACATTTTTAGTCCATATCATATTTAGACCCTTCTGCATTTTTGAAATTTTTGAATTTTGTGGGTATATTCACTGCAAACTGATAGGCCTAAAATTAGGTCTTTCCCCAAGTGTAGGGGTCAAGTTAGAGTATTTAAAATAAGATCGAGTATCGTTCCAAATGACAAGCTATTTTACCTAAATCTCGAATTAAAAACCCCCTTCGAATTTTTGGTTTGATTTGGAAACTACTTAAAGAAAGAAAACAATACTAATAGACTAATAAGAATGAAATCAAGGTGAGAAAAAGGATCTAGGGATTTCGATTTCACCACATAAATGGACTACTTAAGACAAGCATTCATTCAACAAATCACTTTTTTTTTATAACTCAAAACCTAGCTTAATGAACTAATTAGGTTTCGGATAATATTCTTTAATAACACAATTCAAAATCAAGAATATTTGATTGACTATCATATAAAACTAAATTCCTACACTATCATTCATTATCTAAAAGGCATATCTCATCTAATAATTCAATAAAAGCATGAAATATCTAATTATAATGCATGAATGATAATAAGGTTATAGAATCAACATGAAATGACAATCAATAGGCATTGAAGCTCAATATAAGGATTCATTGATTTATAACATATCTCAAAATAAGCCCAAATATGGGTTTCCTCTACACCCTAGATACAAATTTAGCTACTCATGGAATCTAAAGTAATATTCATTGAATTTATAAAGTAAATGGAATTACAAAAGATTAATGGAAAGAAATCACCAAGAATGTTCAAAATCCATATTCCCATGTATCTCCATTTTTTATGTCCAATATTAGCTCCAAATGTCTCAAAAATATTACCCAAAACTCCAAATAATAGCTTATTAGAAGTTAAAAGAAGAGAAATTTAGAAGAGAGATAGAAGAAGAAGAGATTTTAGAGATGAAGGTATGGAGAAATTAGAAAGTTAGAAGAAGAAATTAGAAGTAGAAAGAAAATGTAGAGAAGAGATGAAGGTGGTAGAAAAAGTAGAAGAAAAGAATGGGGGGCTAGGGTTTTTAGTTTAGAAGAGGTAGAGAGAAAAGGAGGCTAAAAGATGAGAGAGAGGCTAAGAGGGGAGAGGAAGGATTTGGTTGGTCTTCTAAAAGTGTTTATATAGAGTTAGGGTTTAGTTGAGGTTAAAATGGTAGAAGGTGGAAAGCTGAGGGTCAAAATTGGAATTCTAGGGGTTAAAAGTGAAAATAAAGCCCTAAAACACTAATGACCCAGCGACTAGGGTTTGCTGGGAATTCGGAAGCTACTGTGTAGCGCAGCCATGTGAAAATCAAGTCGGCCGCATGGGAAATCCGTCGAATTAGCAATGCACGGATCTGGTCGGTTTTGGAAGGGACACGTGGTTGGGAGCATGGGAGCTAAGTGACTTCGGGTGCACGGGATAAGTAATAAAAGAGCAGATCCACAGGAGCCGTCCGATCTAGAAAACGCGGAAGGGAACGGTGACGATTAAAACGTGGGAGCGGGACTACCGGACTAAGTTGCAGCGCGCCACATTGGATCATGCTCTTAGGTCTCATTTTGTTACTCAGCGGGAATATGGGAACTGGATGTAACGGCCTCCGGGTCTCAACACGTGTCCGAAGGTATACGGCTGGCCAGAATAGTGCCCGACATTGTACCGAAAGCTGACCAAATGTTGACCTGACTTTGACTTTGCATTTTTCACTCATCCGGACTCCGAATTGACTTCTGTTTTCTCCTACGGACTCGTCTCGACCTCTACTTTTCAACCGCGCACTGACCTTGGCCAAATTTCCAGAATGTCCTTGACTCCAAATGACCAAAATACCCTTCATGCATCTTTTCCTCGTTTTTAACCGTTTTTCACACCTAACTTTGCAAAAGACACCTAATATAGAAAACCAACCATTTTATTACAATAAAGACTCGAAACAGACTAACTCGGCTAATTTAAACGACTCTGATGGGACATTTTCATGACCCATCACAAACCCTCAAGAGACAAAACTCGTCCTCTAGGGTAACCCAGAGGTTTAACGGCTTGTTGCACGTGCTAAGTGCAATCGTGATTCCCTACGAAAGTGGTGAACTGGGCTTGGTTTTATTTTTCTGTTTTGCTCAGGACTAGCAAAATCTAAGTTTGGGGATGTTTGATGAGACATGAAAATGTCTCATTTGAATCTCTTAACTCGGGTTAGTTAGTCCAGTTCGAGCGGTTACTCTGATTATTTGTTTGATTTTCTTCCTCAGGTCTCATTTACGGAGTTCGATGCTAAAACATCGTGATGAAGACATACTTGAGGGGCATTTTGGTCATTTTAATGACAAGGGTATTCTGGTCAATATTAGTGCTCATGTGAAAGAAGAGTCCAATACGAATCTATCGGCAAAAACGGAAGTCAAATCGGAGTCCGGGTGAGCAAACTAGGGCAGGTCAAGTCATGGTCAAAATAAGTTGACTAGAAGTCAACCAGGAGCATCAGAGACACGTGGCGGATAGCCGTGAGACAGAAGAGAATGACGCGGGATCTTATCGGGGCCGCGCAGTACAGAAATCGGGATGTACTTTGGCTTTAGATTCGGTGCATCGCAACGTTACTTTATCGCGTACTACCGAGTCCGTGTAATATCCAGATCCGTACTTTGAAAATCCGACGGCCACTGAAGCTCCCACCATGAAACCGTGAGACATCACCAGCTACATAAAGTAAATTCAATCTTTTCTCTCTCCTTCTCGTCTCTATCTGCTAGAATCTCTAATTCTAAAGAGAGAAAGAAAGCAAACCGAGATGGAAAGATATGGGAAAGGAAGGAAAGAGTTGTGAAATATCTTTGATCACTGGAAACTTTCATCTTCTCGGCTGGAAGAATATAGAGAGAGAGAGAGAGAGAGTGTGTGAGCTGGAGATATAGAAAGTTTTAGAAACCGAGAGAGAAAAGGAAAGAATGAGAAGAAATGGTAAGATTCGCTGGAAATAGAAGTTAGAGAGAGAAGAGATCATGGGGTTAGAGAATACAAAAAGAAACCGAGAGAGCTATCAAATGATCTCTCCACGGCTAGAAAAAAAACAAAAAAAATAGAGTTTAGACAGAGAGAAAAAGGAGAATCACCACGGTTTAGAGAGAGAGAAGATCATCATCATTTGTGTTTTTACTTTTCTTTTCCCATTTTTTGTTCCTTCCTCTTTGTCAGAGAGATTGAGATTACAGAAAGAGAAAGAGAAATTGTAGAGAGAGAGAGAAGTAAAACAAATTTACAGAAAAAAGGTTGTTCTTGGATTTTGCTTATTATTGTTATTGATTTACTGTATTCTTAATGAGAAAGATAATACAGAGAGTTCTAATAGAAATAGAGAGAGAAATAGAAACAGTAGAGTGAAGAAAGTTAGAGAAATTGATTGGAGAAGACGAGAAAATAGGTGAGAAAATAATTTTCTCACAGGGAATTCATTTCCGGGAAGACGAGAAAATCGTTTTCCCTGAGGGTGCGTTTGGCAGAAAACTGGGAAAACAGAAGGAAATCCTTTCCATAAGGTCCTGTTTGGTTTTGAAATAGCGAAAAAGTTAAGTTTTCTTCTCCCTCTCTTAACTTTATTTTCCAATTTTTTTTTATATAATGTCTATGAGTAACTAATCTTTTATCTAGGGTTTTAGATGAAGTTCTTCGTACTTAATTTTATCGATATGATTTGTTAATAATTTTTATTGTTTTTCATGATAAAACCTTCCGGATTTTTAGACCATTCATGGACCAAAAATCTGAGTTATATAAAGAATATGCTAATTAAATCATAATAAATCATCGTTAAAATTGTTAGAAGGACTGATTCGAAAACCCTAGGTTCCCCTTTTCTTAATATCAACTTAAGAGTTATTTAAATTTTAATTGCTATTTTCTTTTATAATCTGAAAATTATTATCAATCAAACCAAGTTAGATTCCAAGTTAGAATTAAAGTTAGAATTTAAGTTTGACTAAGTCTCTGAGGAACGAACCGGTCTTACCTGAATTTATTACAACTTGACACCCGTGCACTTGCGGGTGTAAACCTATTTAGGAAACTTTTTAGGCCCATCATGGAGCCAAAGAATGAGATTCTTGTTGTTCAAGAGAACAAAAGGCAGAAGAAGAAATCAACGTCCAAAGGGAAAGGAATATATGCTAAACCTAAAGACAAAGGTTCCTCTTCTGAGACTAGGTGTTTCTACTGTGATGGCAAAGGCCATTGGAAGAGAAAATCCACTAAGTTCTTGGAGGACAAGAAGAATGAAACAGTAGCTTCTACTTTAGGTATTGGCAGTTAATTTATCAAATACTGTAAAATTCTCAATTGGTATGAGATACCTAATGCCCTATCATTGTGAATGTACAGGAGCAGTTAGGAACTGAGTATTTGGCTAGAGGAGACAAGATCCAAGAGGGAGCAGAAGCCTAGACTACTAAGGATGCTGAAAGGGATCAGAGTCTTCTTTAGGCACTTGTCTAGAATTTTGTTTTTCTAGTTTAACATCATCTTTTTATTAAGTATTATGGAGAATCAATAAAGAAGTTTATTTCCATATTGAGATGTTATAAAAGTGTTGAATTAACGATTACCAAAAGTTTCTAAACTTGGTTGTACATGTGAAAGAGAGACATTAACATGTGACTCATAAAACAGGAACATCCCAATGATAAAGGGATGAGGATAGAGTGTCCAATATAATCAAGAACAATTAAGAAGCGGAGAATCGCATTGACAAGAAAGAAAGTCTTGAGTTAATAACAGAGGTTGATCATCACTTCTAATCTATCCAAATTGGAGTGTCCAAAAGGATAAAATAGAAGGATACGAATCAAACACTGTTATCTGAAAAAAACTATTTATAGACACATCTTCCCACACGAAACCAAAATCCTTCTAAAAGCTAATGGCCTTGTACAAGGATTACAGGGGCACAAAAATTAGCTAAGACTGATGCAATTTCTTTAGAAGAAATTTAGGCTTTCCACAACCAATCAGAGAACAAAAGGTTTGTTGCTCTTTATGGTATCCTCCTAATAATTAGTTCTGAAAAGAATGATTAGTTACGAAGGATAAGTGGGAGGAAAAGTCGAATGGTTCGACCAAGAGCAACAAAATGATTATAGAACAGTGGGAGGAAAAGGTCTAAGTACCTACCGCGGAAGACGAATAGAAATTCTTCAGAGAACTATCAAGTAGTTGAAAGTTACTCAAAAGTGATATCTCAAGTGTTGAGCGTATCATGTTGTTCAGAAGCCCTAAAGGTCGTTAAAGCTTATCTAACAAGATTAGAAGATTAAAATCTTGCTGATAAAAGATAAGAGCATAGACCTGCGCAGAGACGGAAACCAACTCTAAAGTTGGATGGGAGTCAATAAAAAATAGAATCCATATCTCATCAAGTTTCGAACTTGATAATTTGGTCAATGAAGCGAAACAAGAGGACGGAAATTAGTTTCAAAGAAGAAAACTAAGAAGGATGGAAACATTGGAGTTTCCCAAAACTAGAGAAAGAAGATTAAGATCGTGGATTCATACCGTGAGTATGAACGAGACCTTACATCAGTCTAACTTTGAGTCCATGCTAACACAAGGAAGTCAAAAACCGAAAAAGGTCGCCGACTTTAGTAGTTAGTAAACATGCATGCTTCAGAGAATCCATCTAGGAAGTGAAGCAGACAAGAGTTAGAATGTTCAATTCAAAGAGGAAATCAATGACGTTTGATTCCTAGAAGAATGAAGGAAATCTTGAATATCAGGATTCCAAGAAGGTTCGTGGGACTTACGCGTTTCCAGAGGTTCGATGCGCATAGTACATACCAGAATTGAGAACAACATAGGGTGTTGGAATCAGTTGATGAAGGACCACACAAAGGATGAAATGTTATTGGGCATCAAAGGTCTATGATTATAGATCAAAAGATGATAGGACTGAAATAAGAAACTTGGGATTCTTAAAAGTCCAAATACGAAAGACCCTAAAAGAGATATTCGACCCAAATCTCATGGCGTATAGCTCGGCAAGACTCAGAGTCTGGGAGACCTTGATGAGCAAGCACGCATGAGGAAGATGGTTATGCTAAAAGCATAAAATCGGTCATGTGGGACATGATTTAGCATTTGCCCAATACATCTCGAATACTGGTGTGTTAAAAGGTGTTAACATCCGAATTCAGATAAGACAATCTCAACCACAACAACATCCTAAAAGGCTTATAAAAATACTAGGATGAGTTAGTTCAAAGTGGAAAAGAAAGTTGAACATGTCAATGCAAACTTCCAGACATGGAAGGAAAGTAGGCTGAAAGTGTTTCAAGTCGGGAACTGTTGCAGACTCTACAAACGAAAGAATGAAAGCCTTAATTCTAGTAAAGGTTTACTAGAAATTATCAATAAAAAATCGCAGGAAGCGACCTTCGATAATAAGCAAAGTTTAATCGGACTACATCCGTAGTCAACTAAACTGACACCTAAGACAAAGTATGAGAATCATACATAAGTCTAAGGCATAAGGTATATTCTGAGGGTAACCTTGACTAGTAAATTGAGTATGTAAAATTGGTTTTACGGAAGAGCCTCATATTTAAGAACACTCGTTATCAGAAATAAGTTAGTTATTTCGGAGTCGTCTAAATTTTGTTTAGTACTAAACGACTGTCCACGGATAATAAAACATTCCAAATAAGTTTGTCAGATACGTGATCTGATGAGTGAAACCCTATTAAGTGAACTTGGAATAAATCATTATCATCTCCCTAGTCCAGGTCATTGCATGGACAACGATGACTCAGGAAGACTAACGTAGGTCGACGAGATAGCATTGTTTCATGGGCTATAGGAATATGAGTATTCGAATCGACTACGTGGGTGTACTATTAAGAATATACACTGGATAACCCTCAAATGAGAAGCACATCAATCGTGATGAATGTCAATCGTTTCTCATTGACAGATTGGAGAGATTCCTCAAAATATGAGTGCTCCGCTCATCTTATGTAAGGAATGTCCGACTTTGTTCCGCCAAACGTCGCGCCGTAAAAGGAGGTGATGTGGCGTGAAAAGGCCACATTTAGGCCACTTAACTTCGATGAGTTAGTTGCTTTCGAGTATTATAAATAATATTTTATTTACTTTTCTTGTTAGCTATCATATTTGGAGATAAACATGTAATTCGGAATAAAGAGAGTGAATGATCACATTTTCATCTTATGCGGCAAAAGGGAAGAAAAGAGCACCAGGGGTATTTTGGTCAAAATCAGATTCAAACAACAAGTGAATTCAATGACGACTCCGACGGTGAAAACGGAAGTCGATTCGGAGTTCGGACGAAGAAATTATGGAAGATAGAAGCCGAAGTCGTTTCGTGAAACTAGATTGGTAGAGAAGAATCTGAAGGCACTCCCCTTGGTGCTAAATCTAGAGAGAAGATAGAGGCACTTCTTGATCTCTAATTGAAACCTCAAAGCCAAGCTCAAAAGGCCAAAGAAGAAAGTGAAATAAGGATTCTAGGAGCACCTCATCAAAGAAGCCCAAGTCAAATGTAGTTGACTAAGTCATGGGACCATTTGAGTTGTTTAAAGAAACAAAAACACAAAGTCTGATGGGGGGGGGGGAGAGAGGGAGGCATCTTCTCCATGGAAAAGGTTCTAGGGTTCTTCACTTGAGAGAGGGTTTGAAGAGAGAGAAAAGAAGAGGGAGTTGCCGGCCAACACTCAAGGCCGGCCAAAGCTTGGCCGGTACGGGACGTCAAGGGTCTTCACGAGAACAGCTCGAGAAATTAGCAGCTAGGGCTCGACTTCTTCAAGCAGCAAGCTCAGGCTGGTGCCATTCTTCACGGTACAATTCCAGCACAACCGAGAGGAGCATCACGAACAACAGCTCGGGTTCTTCAGCTCGGCACAGCAGCTCGGGTTGATGTTTACTCTGCCGGACCAGCAAGGAGCAGCTCGGATTTTGGTGTATTCCGGCCAGATCTTCTCGATTGTTTTCTTGGCCGAAATCTCCATCATTCTTGCCGGAAAACTCATGGGTTTCGCTTGACATCATTTTGCATTGGTTTCCTTGTGTTTGGTTTGAGGTTTGCCGTTGATCTCTAGAGAGAGAAAGCTTGGATGAAGCTTTAATGGTGGATAGAGTTTGAGAGGAAGAAGATGATTAAGGCTATGGGGCACTCTGTTTTTGCTTGGGGACACCCAATTTGCAATACTAAAGGGAAACCTACATTCTGCTAAGAGGAGTTCGGCTGCATTTAAAGAGTTATCTTTTCCGACAATCTTAGCCTCACGCCTCATCGAAAAAGGGGGATTCTCACTTTAACTCATGTTTTTCTTTATATTCTTTCAATTCATTACTTGATTCACCATTGTTAGCTAATTCTTGTGTGTCGAATATAGGATGAAATGTGATGAATATGTGATTACCTATGTGATGATTTCATGGTTTGATAATAAATTGATGTTCTCTTATTTCGATTACTTGTTTCAATTGTTTTTCATGTGTCTTATCAAGTACTTCGCATAGTTAATCAATTAGGCAATGTGACCGACGATTCGGTTTTATTCGTTTAGGAAGTGTATTTGACTAAATATTATCTCCGGACATACGTAGTGCTTATGAACATCCACCTTAGGAATCGAGACGAGGTTTGTATCAATCCATTCGATTAGACCGTACGTAGTTGTAGGTTCACCACATCGGATTCCCGGACCTCGACACTTCTCTCACTTGTTGTTCCCGACTCTTGCTCCTTCGACTCTTCTCTCGAATCTCTCTCGCCCTTTTGCTTTGATAATCTAGTTAGTTTTACTTGTTTTCTTCTTTTGTTACTTATTCGATTATAAAACCCCTCATTTACCTTTGTTCCCTTTTCGTTTTAGTCTAAGTTAGCTTGTGATACTTAAACCCTTGAACGAAACCCTTTCGATATATAAGCTACATTCCTATCCTTGGATTGATTTTGGCTTTGCCGGTTACTACTTGATACCTCCGCTTGGGTTTGCAACTTTTTCGGGTGCATCAAGTTTTTGGCGCCGCTGCCGGGGATGGGTCTAGTAGTTTGGAGATCGTTTATCGTTTGTTCATTAGTTTAGTGTTACTTATTTACTTAGACGTTTTCTTTGTTCATTTTTCGTAGTTTTTTTTTCATTTTTTTTGTTTTCTCGAAGGTACTCATCCAAGGAGCTCTAAAGGACGAAAGCTAACAAGTTTGAGATAAAAAGGTAGAGACAAGAAAAGGGAAGAGGATCAAATTGTGGTAACAAACGCCACCTCTAGTATCGTTCCCTAACCTTTACCTATTTGAGCGGCTTAAGTGCATTTGCATCTTGTCTATTATTGATAGTTGTAGTCGAATTGAACACTTGTGATTGCCTGCATTTTATTTTAATTGTGCTTCAATGGATGTTTATGGGAATGATAGTTGGAATGGTGGGTATGAGGTTCATCGACCACTTAGAAGTCTTAGAGACTACCTTGAACCTAATATGGCTAGCATACCTTCATGCATCATATTTCCAAGTAATCAGTGTAAGTTAGTATAGACCCTGAGATTATTCCATTACTTCCTATATTCCGAGGCCTAGAGAATGAAGATCCATATTTTCATTTGAGAGAGTTCGATGAGATTTGCTCGATACTCCCAATCAATGGAGTACTTGAGGAAGTCGCTAAGCTCAAACTATTTCCATTATCATTGAAAGAAAAGTCGAGGATATGCTTTCATTCTCTAAGGCCTAGGACTATAAGAAGTTGGGATGAGATGACTAGGGCGTTTTTGAAAAAGTTTTTCCCAATCCATCGAACCAACACCTTAAGAAGAGAAATTATCAATTTTAAGCAACACAAAGAGGAGACCTTCTTTGGGTGTTGGGAGAGATTTAAAGACCTCCTTCTCGCATGTCCACATCATAACTATGAAATATGGAGGGTCATCGGGTTCTTTTACGATGACTTGACCTCCAAAATGAAGCACTTCGTGGAAGTGATGTGCAACGGAGAGTTTATGAGTAAAAGTCCTAATGAGGCTTGGGAGTATCTTGACCTCTTAGCGGAGAAAGTCCAAGATTGGGACACACCCGTTAAGAGTGACGGAGATATAGCCGAAGGAAACCATTACTCAAAAGGAGGCATATGCTTTTTAAAGGAGAACCGGGAAGTAGAAGATAAAATTGCCTACATGGCTCGGAAAGAATTTATAGATATGCATGATGGTGATTTGGTGATTGATAGTGTCTGTAGCATTTGTGCAAGTCGAGAACACCTAGCGGGTGAATGCCCTACTATTTCTCTTTGTCGAGATGTCTCACTAGGAGGCACAAATGTCGTAGACACTCATATGAAGCACGTAGGTTCGAGGAGTGATGTCTTTACAAATGATTATGAGAATCTTCAAGAGCCCTTAGTCGGTTTCACTTATGCGTCTCATCATGAGAGGAATCTTGAAGATGTTTCGAAATCATTTTATGAGGCAGAAACTCAGATTAGCCAAAACACTTTGCACGCCCTTATAGAGTTGGAGGAAAAATTTAAAGACATCGAGAAAGGGGTTTTACAACCCCAAACTCCAATAAATCCCAAGGGTATAGGTTAAGGTAATACACCTAATGCTAATGTTAAGTCCAATTCCAGTCTCAAAAGTGATGAAATGATTAGCTTGGATACTCCCATGACGGTAGACATACCCGAGGATCGTGCAACTTTTGAGAATGGTAATGGGCATAACATGGTTTTAAAATCGAAATCTGAGTCTGAACTGGTTGATAAACCTCATTCCGCTTTCCCTCAACAATTGTTCCCTACCAAAGATATGAATATGCTAGCATCGATAGTTAAGAGGGACAATACTAGTAGTGCTCAGGAGAACCATAACGACATGACTAGTTTGTTACCTGAGATATTTGTAGCTAGTAAAGATGGACTAGATGTGGATGCCCTCTTGAGCGGAGCTATAGATTTCTCTACGGACACGTATGATATCGAGACGAGAATAATGTTTAAACGATTGGTTGAACCTTCACTTAAGGAAACTGCTGACTTAGTTCCGAGCCTTATGGACAAATCCTTAAGTTGTAGTTGGGCATCTAAACCAATATCTCATACATACGTAGATCCCTTTAGTGAAATGCATGTCCTCCTTGTTATTATGTCAAACTTTGTTGCCTTGTCGTCATCCAAAATTGGGGATTACCTCTTATTTTTTGCCGTCTCACGTATAAACCCATACCCTTACATTGTTGTGAGACGGTTCTTACCAGTTAAAACTTTCGTATGGGTAGACCCCCAAATATTTCGTCTTTTGTTATATGAGTGGTTGGTCTATTGAGATGGGTTTGATGTTTGTGGGTATCATCTCTGGAAACCCTCCACGAGACCTAACTCGTGCTCTTGTGAAAGCAAGAGAATCAATGACTAATTGCATGGTTCGATGCAATCGAGTGATCCTGCGTGAGTGGTCATTTTTATGTGGTTATGCTTATGCTTCATTCTTATGTTTTATATTGATGTGTTAGGAGTGTTTCTCACTTTGTACACCTTTGGGACGTGGTTCGTTCCAAGTTTGGGGATGGCGATGGGCTTATCATCAACTTTGAACTCGAATACACAAGTCTTGGTAGTATAAATTTGTATCTCCGCCGGCTATGGTAATATCCTTCCACTCTTCTCTTTAACTTATTGTACCTCTTATCTTTTGGTGAGTATATGCTTAGAACATTGAGGACAATGTAGTTTTAAGTTTGGGGATGGGGATACGAGTTTTTGGTCGCATGACATCATGACCTTAGATTTCAAAAGACAAGAGAGTTCAACAAATTCGACCAAATTTGAAATTTTTTGGGTAGATTTGGTATGATTCTAGTGATTTTCTTAAGTATGTTGATGCATGTGTGTCTTTCTCGATAAATCTTATGCATGCTCTTAGTCTTTTCATGAATGTTGAGTCCTTTGGTGTTGGTGTTTTATCATGTGATTATCATCTTAAGGAAGAAGGAACACTTCTAAGTGACCTAAAATAGTCATTAGTGGAGACTTAAACCCATGTGAGATATCTGAGCCTTTTTATTGCCTTTGAGTGTACTCTTCCGCGCTAACTCCGAGTAGAATGAAGAGCTACTCAACTTCGCAACTTTCAATAGAGCTTAGACGATCTCATGAGCTCAACTTCCTTAGCCACTAGGAGTGACATTAGGATAGCGAATAAACCTTACTCTTGTAGTCCATGAAACCCGATAATGGTGTCAACTTTAGGGAAACGGATACTCCACCATCCATTCATCATACTACTCTCGAGAATGAAGGCATGAAAAGTAAAGAAGAAAGGATGTGAAAGCAAAATGTGAAAGTAAAGGTGATTTGTTGAGAATACTAGTTGTATTTTTGTTTTGGTGTTTAGGTATGTGTGTAAAAAAAAAAAAAAGGGAAAGAAAGTGAAAAAGTGAAAAAAAAGGAAAAAACGAAAAAAAGAAAAAGAGAAAAGTGAAAAGAAGAGAAAAGAAAGAAAAAAAAAGAAAGAAAGTGTTTATATGTGTTATTTTGTGTTTGTGTAAGTGTTGTGAAAAATAAAGTATTCAAGGCAAAAAGTCAAGTTTAAAGGTTGTTTGAGTATTCTTTTATCATTGAAGGCGTCGACATTCTCGGGATTTCATCATCTTCCATTCCATCACTTGTATCCGTTTACCTTTAGGAGACATTATTAGAGGGTAGAGTGGGTGAGAAGGGTGAGTGAGCTTCCCCATTCCGTTAGTGGTTGTTTCCATTCCTAAGAGATCATTTCGTTTTAGAACTTGACATCCTCATTTAATTTTGTATGTGTTGAGTTTACTTTATTCCATGCTCACACATGAGAGTGAACCATTACAATTCGATTTTGAGTGATTTCATGTTTAAGAGCGTATGACCGTGAGGCTAAAGTCGAGGCGAAATGTGCTATGATAGGAAACAAGGTTTTGTAACTTTAGCCTTGGATGATAGTCATGATGATGAGACATTTGTACTTGAGTATGAAACTATTAGTGAGGAGACTCTTAGCATGTTTTTGTGTTTATTGGTTTGATTCATATGTTTGACATACTTAAGTCTCTCACTTGTTGATCATCACCTTATTTGCATCGATAGTTGAACCCTTATGTCTCTTGGAAATCTAGAACTTTGTGGGTGTATTCACTGGAAACCCTCACGAGACAAAACTCGTCCTTTAGGGGTAACCTAAGGGTTTAAAGACTTGTTGCATACGCTAAATGCAACCGGGATTCCTCCGGAAGTGAGTTAGGTTTACTTTATTGTTTTGTTTGGTTTGTTTGCTCGAGGACTAGCAAATTTTAAGTTTGGGGATGTTTGATGTGGCGTGAAAATGCTACATTTAGGCCACTTAACTTCGATGAGTTAGTTCCTTTCGAATATTATAAATAATATTTTATTTACTTTTCTTGTTCGGTATCATATTTGGAGATAAACATGTAATTCGGAATAAAGAGAGTGAATGATCACATTTTCATCTCATGCGGCAAAATGGAAGAAAAGAGCACCAGGGGTATTTTGGTCATTTTGGTCAAAATCAGATTCAAACAACAAGTGAAGTCAATGACGACTCCGACGGTGAAAACGGAAGTCGATTCGGAGTTCGGACGAAGAAATTATGGAAGATAGAAGCCGAAGTCGTTTCGTGAAACTAGATTGGTAGAGAAGTATCTGAAGGCACTCCCCTTGGTGCTAAATATAGAGAGAAGATAGAGGCACCTCTTGATCTCTAATTGAAACCTCAAAGCCAAGCCCAAAAGGCCAAAGAAGAAGGTGAAATAAGGATTCTATGAGCACCTCATCAAAGAAGCCCAAGTCAAATGTAGTTGACTAAGTCATGGGACCATTTGAGTTGTTTAAAGAAACAAAAACACAAAGTCTGATGGGGGGGGGGGAGAGGGAGACATCTTCTCCATGGAAAAGGTTCTAGGGTTCTTCACTTGAGAGAGGGTTTGAAGAGAGAGAAAATAAGAGGGAGTTGCCGGCCAAAGCTTGGCCGGCACGGGACGTCAAAGGTCTTCACGGGAACAGCTTGAGAAACTAGCAGCTAGGGCTCGACTTCGTCAAGCAGCAAGCTCAGGCTGCTGCCATTCTTCACGGTACAATTCCAACACAACCGAGAGGAGCATCACGAACAGCAGCTCGGGTTCTTCAGCTCGGCACAGCAGCTCGGGTTGATGTTTACTCGGCCGGAACAACAAGGAGCAGCTCGGATTTTTGTGTATTCCGGCCAGATCTTCTCGATTGTTTTCTTGGCCGAAATCTCCATCATTCTTGCCGGAAAACTCATGGGTTTCGCTTGACATCATTTTGCTTTGGTTTCCTTGTGTTTGGTTTGAGGTTTGCCGTTGATCTCTAGAGAGAGAAAGCTTGGATGAAGCTTTAATGGTGGATAGAGTTTGAGAGGAAGAAGATGATTAAGGCTACGGGGCACTCTATTTTTGCTTGGGGACACCCAATTTGCAATACTAAAGGGAAACCTACATTCTGCTAAGAGGAGTTCGGCTGCATTTAAAGACTTATCTTTTCCGACAATCTTAGCCTCACGCCTCATCGAAAAAGGGGGATTCTCGCTTTAACTCATGTTTTTCTTTATATTCTTTCAATTCATTACTTGATTCACCATTGTTAGCTAATTCTTGTGTGTCGAATATAGGATGAAATGTGATGAATATGTGATTACCTATGTGATGATTTCATGGTTTGATAATAAATTGATGTTCTCTTATTTCGATTACTTGTTTCAATTGTTTTTCATGTGTCTTATCAAGTACTTCGCATAGTTAATCAATTAGGCAATGTGACCGACGATTCGGTTTTATTCGTTTAGGAAGTGTATTTGACTAAATATTATCTCCGGACATACGTAGTGCTTATGAACATCCACCTTAGGAATCGAGACGAGGTTTGTATCAATCCATTCGATTAGACCGTACGTAGTTGTAGGTTCACCACATCGGATTCCCGGACCTCGACACTTCTCTCACTTGTTGTTCCCGACTCTTGCTCCTTCGACTCTTCTCTCGAATCTCTCTCGCCCTTTTGCTTTGATAATCTAGTTAGTTTTACTTGTTTTCTTCTTTTGTTACTTATTCGATTATAAAACCCCTCATTTACCTTTGTTCCCTTTTCGTTTTAGTCTAAGTTAGCTTGTGATACTTAAACCCTTGAACGAAACCCTTTCGATATATAAGCTACATTCCTATCCTTGGATTGATTTTGGCTTTGCCGGTTACTACTTGATACCTCCGCTTGGGTTTGCAACTTTTTCGGGTGCATCAAGTTTTTGGCGCCGCTGCCGGGGATGGGTCTAGTAGTTTGGAGATCGTTTATCGTTTGTTCATTAGTTTAGTGTTACTTATTTACTTAGACGTTTTCTTTGTTCATTTTTCGTAGTTTTTTTTTCATTTTTTTTGTTTTCTCGAAGGTACTCATCCAAGGAGCTCTAAAGGACGAAAGCTAACAAGTTTGAGATAAAAAGGTAGAGACAAGAAAAGGGAAGAGGATCAAATTGTGGTAACAAACGCCACCTCTAGTATCGTTCCCTAACCTTTACCTATTTGAGCGGCTTAAGTGCATTTGCATCTTGTCTATTATTGATAGTTGTAGTCGAATTGAACACTTGTGATTGCCTGCATTTTATTTTAATTGTGCTTCAATGGATGTTTATGGGAATGATAGTTGGAATGGTGGGTATGAGGTTCATCGACCACTTAGAAGTCTTAGAGACTACCTTGAACCTAATATGGCTAGCATACCTTCATGCATCATATTTCCAAGTAATCAGTGTAAGTTAGTATAGACCCTGAGATTATTCCATTACTTCCTATATTCCGAGGCCTAGAGAATGAAGATCCATATTTTCATTTGAGAGAGTTCGATGAGATTTGCTCGATACTCCCAATCAATGGAGTACTTGAGGAAGTCGCTAAGCTCAAACTATTTCCATTATCATTGAAAGAAAAGTCGAGGATATGCTTTCATTCTCTAAGGCCTAGGACTATAAGAAGTTGGGATGAGATGACTAGGGCGTTTTTGAAAAAGTTTTTCCCAATCCATCGAACCAACACCTTAAGAAGAGAAATTATCAATTTTAAGCAACACAAAGAGGAGACCTTGTTTGGGTGTTGGGAGAGATTTAAAGACCTCCTTCTCGCATGTCCACATCATAACTATGAAATATGGAGGGTCATCGGGTTCTTTTACGATGACTTGACCTCCAAAATGAAGCACTTCGTGGAAGTGATGTGCAACGGAGAGTTTATGAGTAAAAGTCCTAATGAGGCTTGGGAGTATCTTGACCTCTTAGCGGAGAAAGTCCAAGATTGGGACACACCCGTTAAGAGTGACGGAGATATAGCCGAAGGAAACCATTACTCAAAAGGAGGCATATGCTTTTTAAAGGAGAACCGGGAAGTAGAAGATAAAATTGCCTACATGGCTCGGAAAGAATTTATAGATATGCATGATGGTGATTTGGTGATTGATAGTGTCTGTAGCATTTGTGCAAGTCGAGAACACCTAGCGGGTGAATGCCCTACTATTTCTCTTTGTCGAGATGTCTCACTAGGAGGCACAAATGTCGTAGACACTCATATGAAGCACGTAGGTTCGAGGAGTGATGTCTTTACAAATGATTATGAGAATCTTCAAGAGCCCTTAGTCGGTTTCACTTATGCGTCTCATCATGAGAGGAATCTTGAAGATGTTTCGAAATCATTTTATGAGGCAGAAACTCAGATTAGCCAAAACACTTTGCACGCCCTTATAGAGTTGGAGGAAAAATTTAAAGACATCGAGAAAGGGGTTTTACAACCCCAAACTCCAATAAATCCCAAGGGTATAGGTTAAGGTAATACACCTAATGCTAATGTTAAGTCCAATTCCAGTCTCAAAAGTGATGAAATGATTAGCTTGGATACTCCCATGACGGTAGACATACCCGAGGATCGTGCAACTTTTGAGAATGGTAATGGGCATAACATGGTTTTAAAATCGAAATCTGAGTCTGAACTGGTTGATAAACCTCATTCCGCTTTCCCTCAACAATTGTTCCCTACCAAAGATATGAATATGCTAGCATCGATAGTTAAGAGGGACAATACTAGTAGTGCTCAGGAGAACCATAACGACATGACTAGTTTGTTACCTGAGATATTTGTAGCTAGTAAAGATGGACTAGATGTGGATGCCCTCTTGAGCGGAGCTATAGATTTCTCTACGGACACGTATGATATCGAGACGAGAATAATGTTTAAACGATTGGTTGAACCTTCACTTAAGGAAACTGCTGACTTAGTTCCGAGCCTTATGGACAAATCCTTAAGTTGTAGTTGGGCATCTAAACCAATATCTCATACATACGTAGATCCCTTTAGTGAAATGCATGTCCTCCTTGTTATTATGTCAAACTTTGTTGCCTTGTCGTCATCCAAAATTGGGGATTACCTCTTATTTTTTGCCGTCTCACGTATAAACCCATACCCTTACATTGTTGTGAGACGGTTCTTACCAGTTAAAACTTTCGTATGGGTAGACCCCCAAATATTTCGTCTTTTGTTATATGAGTGGTTGGTCTATTGAGATGGGTTTGATGTTTGTGGGTATCATCTCTGGAAACCCTCCACGAGACCTAACTCGTGCTCTTGTGAAAGCAAGAGAATCAATGACTAATTGCATGGTTCGATGCAATCGAGTGATCCTGCGTGAGTGGTCATTTTTATGTGGTTATGCTTATGCTTCATTCTTATGTTTTATATTGATGTGTTAGGAGTGTTTCTCACTTTGTACACCTTTGGGACGTGGTTCGTTCCAAGTTTGGGGATGGCGATGGGCTTATCATCAACTTTGAACTCGAATACACAAGTCTTGGTAGTATAAATTTGTATCTCCGCCGGCTATGGTAATATCCTTCCACTCTTCTCTTTAACTTATTGTACCTCTTATCTTTTGGTGAGTATATGCTTAGAACATTGAGGACAATGTAGTTTTAAGTTTGGGGATGGGGATACGAGTTTTTGGTCGCATGACATCATGACCTTAGATTTCAAAAGACAAGAGAGTTCAACAAATTCGACCAAATTTGAAATTTTTTGGGTAGATTTGGTATGATTCTAGTGATTTTCTTAAGTATGTTGATGCATGTGTGTCTTTCTCGATAAATCTTATGCATGCTCTTAGTCTTTTCATGAATGTTGAGTCCTTTGGTGTTGGTGTTTTATCATGTGATTATCATCTTAAGGAAGAAGGAACACTTCTAAGTGACCTAAAATAGTCATTAGTGGAGACTTAAACCCATGTGAGATATCTGAGCCTTTTTATTGCCTTTGAGTGTACTCTTCCGCGCTAACTCCGAGTAGAATGAAGAGCTACTCAACTTCGCAACTTTCAATAGAGCTTAGACGATCTCATGAGCTCAACTTCCTTAGCCACTAGGAGTGACATTAGGATAGCGAATAAACCTTACTCTTGTAGTCCATGAAACCCGATAATGGTGTCAACTTTAGGGAAACGGATACTCCACCATCCATTCATCATACTACTCTCGAGAATGAAGGCATGAAAAGTAAAGAAGAAAGGATGTGAAAGCAAAATGTGAAAGTAAAGGTGATTTGTTGAGAATACTAGTTGTATTTTTGTTTTGGTGTTTAGGTATGTGTGTAAAAAAAAAAAAAAAGGGAAAGAAAGTGAAAAAGTGAAAAAAAAGGAAAAAACGAAAAAAAGAAAAAGAGAAAAGTGAAAAGAAGAGAAAAGAAAGAAAAAAAAAGAAAGAAAGTGTTTATATGTGTTATTTTGTGTTTGTGTAAGTGTTGTGAAAAATAAAGTATTCAAGGCAAAAAGTCAAGTTTAAAGGTTGTTTGAGTATTCTTTTATCATTGAAGGCGTCGACATTCTCGGGATTTCATCATCTTCCATTCCATCACTTGTATCCGTTTACCTTTAGGAGACATTATTAGAGGGTAGAGTGGGTGAGAAGGGTGAGTGAGCTTCCCCATTCCGTTAGTGGTTGTTTCCATTCCTAAGAGATCATTTCGTTTTAGAACTTGACATCCTCATTTAATTTTGTATGTGTTGAGTTTACTTTATTCCATGCTCACACATGAGAGTGAACCATTACAATTCGATTTTGAGTGATTTCATGTTTAAGAGCGTATGACCGTGAGGCTAAAGTCGAGGCGAAATGTGCTATGATAGGAAACAAGGTTTTGTAACTTTAGCCTTGGATGATAGTCATGATGATGAGACATTTGTACTTGAGTATGAAACTATTAGTGAGGAGACTCTTAGCATGTTTTTGTGTTTATTGGTTTGATTCATATGTTTGACATACTTAAGTCTCTCACTTGTTGATCTTCACCTTATTTGCATCGATAGTTGAACCCTTATGTCTCTTGGAAATCTAGAACTTTGTGGGTGTATTCACTGGAAACCCTCACGAGACAAAACTCGTCCTTTAGGGGTAACCTAAGGGTTTAAAGACTTGTTGCATACGCTAAATGCAACCGGGATTCCTCCGGAAGTGAGTTAGGTTTACTTTATTGTTTTGTTTGGTTTGTTTGCTCGAGGACTAGCAAATTTTAAGTTTGGGGATGTTTGATGTGGCGTGAAAATGCTACATTTAGGCCACTTAACTTCGATGAGTTAGTTCCTTTCGAATATTATAAATAATATTTTATTTACTTTTCTTGTTCGGTATCATATTTGGAGATAAACATGTAATTCGGAATAAAGAGAGTGAATGATCACATTTTCATCTCATGCGGCAAAATGGAAGAAAAGAGCACCAGGGGTATTTTGGTCATTTTGGTCAAAATCAGATTCAAACAACAAGTGAAGTCAATGACGACTCCGACGGTGAAAACGGAAGTCGATTCGGAGTTCGGACGAAGAAATTATGGAAGATAGAAGCCGAAGTCGTTTCGTGAAACTAGATTGGTAGAGAAGTATCTGAAGGCACTCCCCTTGGTGCTAAATATAGAGAGAAGATAGAGGCACCTCTTGATCTCTAATTGAAACCTCAAAGCCAAGCCCAAAAGGCCAAAGAAGAAGGTGAAATAAGGATTCTATGAGCACCTCATCAAAGAAGCCCAAGTCAAATGTAGTTGACTAAGTCATGGGACCATTTGAGTTGTTTAAAGAAACAAAAACACAAAGTCTGATGGGGGGGGGGGGAGAGGGAGACATCTTCTCCATGGAAAAGGTTCTAGGGTTCTTCACTTGAGAGAGGGTTTGAAGAGAGAGAAAATAAGAGGGAGTTGCCGGCCAAAGCTTGGCCGGCACGGGACGTCAAAGGTCTTCACGGGAACAGCTTGAGAAACTAGCAGCTAGGGCTCGACTTCGTCAAGCAGCAAGCTCAGGCTGCTGCCATTCTTCACGGTACAATTCCAACACAACCGAGAGGAGCATCACGAACAGCAGCTCGGGTTCTTCAGCTCGGCACAGCAGCTCGGGTTGATGTTTACTCGGCCGGAACAACAAGGAGCAGCTCGGATTTTTGTGTATTCCGGCCAGATCTTCTCGATTGTTTTCTTGGCCGAAATCTCCATCATTCTTGCCGGAAAACTCATGGGTTTCGCTTGACATCATTTTGCTTTGGTTTCCTTGTGTTTGGTTTGAGGTTTGCCGTTGATCTCTAGAGAGAGAAAGCTTGGATGAAGCTTTAATGGTGGATAGAGTTTGAGAGGAAGAAGATGATTAAGGCTACGGGGCACTCTATTTTTGCTTGGGGACACCCAATTTGCAATACTAAAGGGAAACCTACATTCTGCTAAGAGGAGTTCGGCTGCATTTAAAGACTTATCTTTTCCGACAATCTTAGCCTCACGCCTCATCGAAAAAGGGGGATTCTCGCTTTAACTCATGTTTTTCTTTATATTCTTTCAATTCATTACTTGATTCACCATTGTTAGCTAATTCTTGTGTGTCGAATATAGGATGAAATGTGATGAATATGTGATTACCTATGTGATGATTTCATGGTTTGATAATAAATTGATGTTCTCTTATTTCGATTACTTGTTTCAATTGTTTTTCATGTGTCTTATCAAGTACTTCGCATAGTTAATTAGGCAATGTGACCGACGATTCGGTTTTATTCGTTTAGGAAGTGTATTTGACTAAATATTATCTCCGGACATACGTAGTGCTTATGAACATCCACCTTAGGAATCGAGACGAGGTTTGTATCAATCCATTCGATTAGACCGTACGTAGTTGTAGGTTCACCACATCGGATTCCCGGACCTCGACACTTCTCTCACTTGTTGTTCCCGACTCTTGCTCCTTCGACTCTTCTCTCGAATCTCTCTCGCCCTTTTGCTTTGATAATCTAGTTAGTTTTACTTGTTTTCTTCTTTTGTTACTTATTCGATTATAAAACCCCTCATTTACCTTTGTTCCCTTTTCGTTTTAGTCTAAGTTAGCTTGTGATACTTAAACCCTTGAACGAAACCCTTTCGATATATAAGCTACATTCCTATCCTTGGATTGATTTTGGCTTTGCCGGTTACTACTTGATACCTCCGCTTGGGTTTGCAACTTTTTCGGGTGCATCAAGTTTTTGGCGCCGCTGCCGGGGATGGGTCTAGTAGTTTGGAGATCGTTTATCGTTTGTTCATTAGTTTAGTGTTACTTATTTACTTAGACGTTTTCTTTGTTCATTTTTCGTAGTTTTTTTTTCATTTTTTTTGTTTTCTCGAAGGTACTCATCCAAGGAGCTCTAAAGGACGAAAGCTAACAAGTTTGAGATAAAAAGGTAGAGACAAGAAAAGGGAAGAGGATCAAATTGTGGTAACAAACGCCACCTCTAGTATCGTTCCCTAACCTTTACCTATTTGAGCGGCTTAAGTGCATTTGCATCTTGTCTATTATTGATAGTTGTAGTCGAATTGAACACTTGTGATTGCCTGCATTTTATTTTAATTGTGCTTCAATGGATGTTTATGGGAATGATAGTTGGAATGGTGGGTATGAGGTTCATCGACCACTTAGAAGTCTTAGAGACTACCTTGAACCTAATATGGCTAGCATACCTTCATGCATCATATTTCCAAGTAATGAGTGTAAGTTAGTATAGACCCTGAGATTATTCCATTACTTCCTATATTCCGAGGCCTAGAGAATGAAGATCCATATTTTCATTTGAGAGAGTTCGATGAGATTTGCTCGATACTCCCAATCAATGGAGTACTTGAGGAAGTCGCTAAGCTCAAACTATTTCCATTATCATTGAAAGAAAAGTCGAGGATATGCTTTCATTCTCTAAGGCCTAGGACTATAAGAAGTTGGGATGAGATGACTAGGGCGTTTTTGAAAAAGTTTTTCCCAATCCATCGAACCAACACCTTAAGAAGAGAAATTATCAATTTTAAGCAACACAAAGAGGAGACCTTGTTTGGGTGTTGGGAGAGATTTAAAGACCTCCTTCTCGCATGTCCACATCATAACTATGAAATATGGAGGGTCATCGGGTTCTTTTACGATGACTTGACCTCCAAAATGAAGCACTTCGTGGAAGTGATGTGCAACGGAGAGTTTATGAGTAAAAGTCCTAATGAGGCTTGGGAGTATCTTGACCTCTTAGCGGAGAAAGTCCAAGATTGGGACACACCCGTTAAGAGTGACGGAGATATAGCCGAAGGAAACCATTACTCAAAAGGAGGCATATGCTTTTTAAAGGAGAACCGGGAAGTAGAAGATAAAATTGCCTACATGGCTCGGAAAGAATTTATAGATATGCATGATGGTGATTTGGTGATTGATAGTGTCTGTAGCATTTGTGCAAGTCGAGAACACCTAGCGGGTGAATGCCCTACTATTTCTCTTTGTCGAGATGTCTCACTAGGAGGCACAAATGTCGTAGACACTCATATGAAGCACGTAGGTTCGAGGAGTGATGTCTTTACAAATGATTATGAGAATCTTCAAGAGCCCTTAGTCGGTTTCACTTATGCGTCTCATCATGAGAGGAATCTTGAAGATGTTTCGAAATCATTTTATGAGGCAGAAACTCAGATTAGCCAAAACACTTTGCACGCCCTTATAGAGTTGGAGGAAAAATTTAAAGACATCGAGAAAGGGGTTTTACAACCCCAAACTCCAATAAATCCCAAGGGTATAGGTTAAGGTAATACACCTAATGCTAATGTTAAGTCCAATTCCAGTCTCAAAAGTGATGAAATGATTAGCTTGGATACTCCCATGACGGTAGACATACCCGAGGATCGTGCAACTTTTGAGAATGGTAATGGGCATAACATGGTTTTAAAATCGAAATCTGAGTCTGAACTGGTTGATAAACCTCATTCCGCTTTCCCTCAACAATTGTTCCCTACCAAAGATATGAATATGCTAGCATCGATAGTTAAGAGGGACAATACTAGTAGTGCTCAGGAGAACCATAACGACATGACTAGTTTGTTACCTGAGATATTTGTAGCTAGTAAAGATGGACTAGATGTGGATGCCCTCTTGAGCGGAGCTATAGATTTCTCTACGGACACGTATGATATCGAGACGAGAATAATGTTTAAACGATTGGTTGAACCTTCACTTAAGGAAACTGCTGACTTAGTTCCGAGCCTTATGGACAAATCCTTAAGTTGTAGTTGGGCATCTAAACCAATATCTCATACATACGTAGATCCCTTTAGTGAAATGCATGTCCTCCTTGTTATTATGTCAAACTTTGTTGCCTTGTCGTCATCCAAAATTGGGGATTACCTCTTATTTTTTGCCGTCTCACGTATAAACCCATACCCTTACATTGTTGTGAGACGGTTCTTACCAGTTAAAACTTTCGTATGGGTAGACCCCCAAATATTTCGTCTTTTGTTATATGAGTGGTTGGTCTATTGAGATGGGTTTGATGTTTGTGGGTATCATCTCTGGAAACCCTCCACGAGACCTAACTCGTGCTCTTGTGAAAGCAAGAGAATCAATGACTAATTGCATGGTTCGATGCAATCGAGTGATCCTGCGTGAGTGGTCATTTTTATGTGGTTATGCTTATGCTTCATTCTTATGTTTTATATTGATGTGTTAGGAGTGTTTCTCACTTTGTACACCTTTGGGACGTGGTTCGTTCCAAGTTTGGGGATGGCGATGGGCTTATCATCAACTTTGAACTCGAATACACAAGTCTTGGTAGTATAAATTTGTATCTCCGCCGGCTATGGTAATATCCTTCCACTCTTCTCTTTAACTTATTGTACCTCTTATCTTTTGGTGAGTATATGCTTAGAACATTGAGGACAATGTAGTTTTAAGTTTGGGGATGGGGATACGAGTTTTTGGTCGCATGACATCATGACCTTAGATTTCAAAAGACAAGAGAGTTCAACAAATTCGACCAAATTTGAAATTTTTTGGGTAGATTTGGTATGATTCTAGTGATTTTCTTAAGTATGTTGATGCATGTGTGTCTTTCTCGATAAATCTTATGCATGCTCTTAGTCTTTTCATGAATGTTGAGTCCTTTGGTGTTGGTGTTTTATCATGTGATTATCATCTTAAGGAAGAAGGAACACTTCTAAGTGACCTAAAATAGTCATTAGTGGAGACTTAAACCCATGTGAGATATCTGAGCCTTTTTATTGCCTTTGAGTGTACTCTTCCGCGCTAACTCCGAGTAGAATGAAGAGCTACTCAACTTCGCAACTTTCAATAGAGCTTAGACGATCTCATGAGCTCAACTTCCTTAGCCACTAGGAGTGACATTAGGATAGCGAATAAACCTTACTCTTGTAGTCCATGAAACCCGATAATGGTGTCAACTTTAGGGAAACGGATACTCCACCATCCATTCATCATACTACTCTCGAGAATGAAGGCATGAAAAGTAAAGAAGAAAGGATGTGAAAGCAAAATGTGAAAGTAAAGGTGATTTGTTGAGAATACTAGTTGTATTTTTGTTTTGGTGTTTAGGTATGTGTGTAAAAAAAAAAAAAAAGGGAAAGAAAGTGAAAAAGTGAAAAAAAAGGAAAAAACGAAAAAAAGAAAAAGAGAAAAGTGAAAAGAAGAGAAAAGAAAGAAAAAAAAAGAAAGAAAGTGTTTATATGTGTTATTTTGTGTTTGTGTAAGTGTTGTGAAAAATAAAGTATTCAAGGCAAAAAGTCAAGTTTAAAGGTTGTTTGAGTATTCTTTTATCATTGAAGGCGTCGACATTCTCGGGATTTCATCATCTTCCATTCCATCACTTGTATCCGTTTACCTTTAGGAGACATTATTAGAGGGTAGAGTGGGTGAGAAGGGTGAGTGAGCTTCCCCATTCCGTTAGTGGTTGTTTCCATTCCTAAGAGATCATTTCGTTTTAGAACTTGACATCCTCATTTAATTTTGTATGTGTTGAGTTTACTTTATTCCATGCTCACACATGAGAGTGAACCATTACAATTCGATTTTGAGTGATTTCATGTTTAAGAGCGTATGACCGTGAGGCTAAAGTCGAGGCGAAATGTGCTATGATAGGAAACAAGGTTTTGTAACTTTAGCCTTGGATGATAGTCATGATGATGAGACATTTGTACTTGAGTATGAAACTATTAGTGAGGAGACTCTTAGCATGTTTTTGTGTTTATTGGTTTGATTCATATGTTTGACATACTTAAGTCTCTCACTTGTTGATCTTCACCTTATTTGCATCGATAGTTGAACCCTTATGTCTCTTGGAAATCTAGAACTTTGTGGGTGTATTCACTGGAAACCCTCACGAGACAAAACTCGTCCTTTAGGGGTAACCTAAGGGTTTAAAGACTTGTTGCATACGCTAAATGCAACCGGGATTCCTCCGGAAGTGAGTTAGGTTTACTTTATTGTTTTGTTTGGTTTGTTTGCTCGAGGACTAGCAAATTTTAAGTTTGGGGATGTTTGATGTGGCGTGAAAATGCTACATTTAGGCCACTTAACTTCGATGAGTTAGTTCCTTTCGAATATTATAAATAATATTTTATTTACTTTTCTTGTTCGGTATCATATTTGGAGATAAACATGTAATTCGGAATAAAGAGAGTGAATGATCACATTTTCATCTCATGCGGCAAAATGGAAGAAAAGAGCACCAGGGGTATTTTGGTCATTTTGGTCAAAATCAGATTCAAACAACAAGTGAAGTCAATGACGACTCCGACGGTGAAAACGGAAGTCGATTCGGAGTTCGGACGAAGAAATTATGGAAGATAGAAGCCGAAGTCGTTTCGTGAAACTAGATTGGTAGAGAAGTATCTGAAGGCACTCCCCTTGGTGCTAAATATAGAGAGAAGATAGAGGCACCTCTTGATCTCTAATTGAAACCTCAAAGCCAAGCCCAAAAGGCCAAAGAAGAAGGTGAAATAAGGATTCTATGAGCACCTCATCAAAGAAGCCCAAGTCAAATGTAGTTGACTAAGTCATGGGACCATTTGAGTTGTTTAAAGAAACAAAAACACAAAGTCTGATGGGGGGGGGGGAGAGGGAGACATCTTCTCCATGGAAAAGGTTCTAGGGTTCTTCACTTGAGAGAGGGTTTGAAGAGAGAGAAAATAAGAGGGAGTTGCCGGCCAAAGCTTGGCCGGCACGGGACGTTAAAGGTCTTCACGGGAACAGCTTGAGAAACTAGCAGCTAGGGCTCGACTTCGTCAAGCAGCAAGCTCAGGCTGCTGCCATTCTTCACGGTACAATTCCAACACAACCGAGAGGAGCATCACGAACAGCAGCTCGGGTTCTTCAGCTCGGCACAGCAGCTCGGGTTGATGTTTACTCGGCCGGAACAACAAGGAGCAGCTCGGATTTTTGTGTATTCCGGCCAGATCTTCTCGATTGTTTTCTTGGCCGAAATCTCCATCATTCTTGCCGGAAAACTCATGGGTTTCGCTTGACATCATTTTGCTTTGGTTTCCTTGTGTTTGGTTTGAGGTTTGCCGTTGATCTCTAGAGAGAGAAAGCTTGGATGAAGCTTTAATGGTGGATAGAGTTTGAGAGGAAGAAGATGATTAAGGCTACGGGGCACTCTATTTTTGCTTGGGGACACCCAATTTGCAATACTAAAGGGAAACCTACATTCTGCTAAGAGGAGTTCGGCTGCATTTAAAGACTTATCTTTTCCGACAATCTTAGCCTCACGCCTCATCGAAAAAGGGGGATTCTCGCTTTAACTCATGTTTTTCTTTATATTCTTTCAATTCATTACTTGATTCACCATTGTTAGCTAATTCTCGTGTGTCGAATATAGGATGAAATGTGATGAATATGTGATAGCCTATGTGATGATTTCATGGTTTGATAATAAATTGATGTTCTCTTATTTCGATTACTTGTTTCAATTGTTTTTCATGTGTCTTATCAAGTACTTCGCATAGTTAATCGATTAGGCAATGTGATCGACGATTCGGTTTTATTCGTTTAGGAAGTGTATTTGACTAAGTATTATCTCCGGACATACGTAGTGCTTATGAACATCCACCTTAGGAATCGAGACGAGGTTTGTATCAATCCATTCGATTAGACCGTATGTAGTTGTAGGTTCACCACATCGGATTCCCGGACCTCGACACTTCTCTCACTTGTTGTTCCCGACTCTTGCTCCTTCGACTCTTCTCTCGAATCTCTCTCGCCCTTTTGCTTTGATAATCTAGTTAGTTTTACTTGTTTTCTTCTTTTGTTACTTATTCGATTATAAAACCCCTCATTTACCTTTGTTCCCTTTTCGTTTTAGTCTAAGTTAGCTTGTGATACTTAAACCCTTGAACGAAACCCTTTCGATATATAAGCTACATTCCTATCCTTGGATCGATTCCAGCTTTGCTGGTTACTACTTAATACCTCCGCTTGGGTTTGCAACTTTTTCGGGTGCATCAGGAGGTTATAAAAGCAGGAACTGAGAAAGACAGGATAGACATGAAGCTGAGTGGGAGTACAAGAATGGTTTGTGTCATCCTTATTATATTAGGAAAAAGTGTCTCAAGGCCGCTTGATGATTAGCAACTGAAAATGCGTGGCCGCGCTCAAATGGATTAAAAGTTAATCATTATTCTTTGACAGTTGTCTCGGGATCAAGATGTGACGTATCAGATGGGATACAAATTGACACGGGAATTGAGCACTGCACTTGTTCATGTACAAGTGGGAGTCTGAAGGAGATGCCCTTCGACCAAAGATGCAATACGAGCAATTTGTCGGATAAGACAATTGATGAAGAAGATCATCAATTCCGGACGATTTAGGGGTCGTAGTGTTTAGCAAGAAACCAACTACGATCGTCGAATTACTAAGTAATTCGCGGCCAACTTTGACCGAATCCTACATCGGGTTACACATAAGAATGTATATTTCATCGGATGATATGACTAGAGTATGAGACATATAATCATGGGAGAGTCCCATAAACATGTCTCATATACCTAAAAGAAGTTTAGGCAAAGATAGTACAAAAGGCCCAAAAGAAGGGTACTTGGGCCTGGCTCCAGAAGAGGTGATTTGGGGCCCAAAAGCGGACGGCCATGCTTGGTCGTGTACCCCTATAGGGGCTGCCAATATCTGCCCAAGAAGGTCCTCGTATGGTCGGCCAAGGTAAGGGAACTGAGAAAATAGAAACTAGTTTCTATTTTTGACTATTTCCTTAATCTTATTCAAAAAGGTCTTTTAGGAAACCTAGTTAGGTTGGACTCTAACTAAGATTATATATAATGTCTCTTAGGGACTATAATTAGGTATGAAAGAATTCTCAAGGAGCTTTCTTCTCTACAAAATCAAGTAGAGAAAGAAAGAGAGATTATTCCCAACTATCTATCTAGTCTTAAAGAAGAAGTGTTCTTCTAATCAAACCACCACTGGTGTTCTAGCTAGCAACAAGGTGGGAGATCAAGTTGATAATTGAGGTGTCTTGAGTAGAGGAGCAACTATTGGAGCTATTGGTCTTCACATTCGATTGGAAAGGTTCGAGGGAAAACTAGCGATTAAGGTAATCGTCGACTAGTTAACTTAGTTATAATTATTAGTTGAGTTATTTCCCAAATAGCCCCCAACTTTGTGACCAACTTCCTGCCTAGCCCCTCACTTTATCAAAAATATCTAGATGGCCCCCTTTTTCAGTGACAGTTATAACTTCGTTAACTAGTCATCACCTCTCTCTCCTCCATCTCATCAGCTCTCTCTGCCACCTCATCTTCTCGCCACCTCATTGTCTTCACCGGCGAAGGTCGCCGGCCGGCAACCATCAAACATAAAAATATTTCTTCTCTCCTCTCTCTAAAAAATAAAGTACAAAGTAATTTTTTTCTTTTCTCCTCTCTCTCTCTCTCTCTAAACAGATCTAGAGAGAGAGGAGGTTTGTGAACAGGACAAACCTTCAATGGTAAAAAATCATCATAACCCATCTCCTTTTCATACTACCAATTTGTCTTCTAGTAAAAATCATCATAACCAAATCATGGTTTCAGAAATCTTCATGAACTCAAAACCTAATGAAATCACACAAGTCAAAGAAAAAGTGTATTATCAGAACTTTTCTTCTTTAAAAGGTCTTCTAAATAGAAAAGTTGTAGAAAAGAAGAAATAGAAAGTTTAGAGAAGCTCAAATCCCAGTGAAAAGGAAACAAATTTCATATTCCTTTTCTTTTGGGGAGATGTTTTGTCTTGTTATATTTGTTTTGTTTGTTTGGGTTTTATGGGAATATGATGAAGATGAAAGGTGTTTAACTCTTTCTTGGGTCAATGAGAGATTGAAGAAATATAGATAGAGTCAATAAAAATGATGCATAGGGTTTAATTGTAGAATGGAGACCTTGCAAATTTGACTGTAGCCCTAAATCTAATTTCACCAACTCCCAAATCATATTTCTCTCCCTTACTCAAATTCCATACCCTTTTACTTTCTTTCATCACCATCACATTATGGAGTCCATATTTATGATGATGTGCTGGTTCTACAACCTAACAATAGCTGAAGTTGGATTTTCCCTCATTATTTTCATTGATCCTCCTAGAATTATTTCCACCGCTTCAAATTCACGATTCTTGGCTAAACAACAAATTTCACACTTTTCTTCTCCCTCTTCTTGTGGTTTCTTGATTGGAATTTGGATCTGATCCGATTTTTGACATTTGAAGACTGATTTGTCGAAGACCGATTTAAGTTCCGATGGCCATGGATTGTTACGTGATGCTCGGCAAGGAGATTTGAATAGAGTTTTCAACCAAGTTTAGAGGATTTTGATGCCGGATTCTGGTGGTGTGTTCAGACCGGATACGGCGAGGACGTTGCAGTTGTTAATGGATCTGGAATTTAGGTTGACTGGGTTTTTAATTAGGAATTTTTTTGATCTACTAATCTCTGTCTCCAACTAATCTGGAATTTTGTTCTATCTCTCTCTCTACATTTCTTCTTCTTCTCCATTTCGTCTTCTCTTGCTCTGATTTGATTTTGATTCATAATATATATATATATATATACTAGGGTATATCCCGCGCCCTAGGGCACAGACACTTGTATCAATCAAATGTTACGAAATTTATTGTTATATTTTATTGAGAGAGAGAGATTTTTATTAGTAATTATTTTTTTGTTTCTTTTCTCTTAAATTAGTTATTATTTTATTGAGAGAAAGAGAGATTTTAATTTCTTTTTTTAACCCTTGAAATTTATTTTGTTTCTTTTTTTCGTAAATTAGTTATTTTATTTCTAAGAAGGAAATGAATATTGTTTTTTAAATAGGTAACTTTATTTCTACGAAGGACTATATTTTAAATTTTGAGAAGGGCTTCTAGACAATATCCTTTATTAAAAAAGGATGTTTGTCTCAGTCATCGTTTTCCCCTCTGTTTTATTATATAGATATTTCAAGAGAGAGAAAGAGATGGCTAAGTATATGGAGCTAATAGAAGCAGGAGTAAGAATTGGTTAACAAAAAGAAGAAAATTCATTTTCGAGAGATTGGAGAGAGGGAGAGAGATTAGTTAGAGAGAGAGAAGAGAGAGAGGAAGAATTAGATTTTTTTTATGTTTGAAGGTCGCCGACCTGAAAATTGGTCGGCTGGCAACCTTCGCCGGTGAAGAGGATGAAGTGGCGTGAAGATGAGGTGGCAGAGAGAAGTGATGAGATGTAGGAGAGAGAGGTAATGACTAGTTAATGGAGTTATAACGGTAATTGAAAAAGGGGGCCATCTGGGTATTTTTGATAAAGTAGGGGCCTAGGCAGAAAGCTGGTCACAAAGTTGGGGGTTATTTGGGAAATAACCCTTATTAGTTTATGCATGAGATCTTGGGAAATTCTAGTGTTAGACATTAGAGCAGAACTAGTGTCTGAGATTCTGTTAGTAACACTAGGTGACACCATAACCCAACACCTCTTTTGGGCCCACAACATGCCTTTACTGCCCCAACCCAAAATCCCTCCATTTGGGCATTTTTTTACTATCTTTGCTTAAACTTCTGTGAGGCTTTTTGGACATATCTTATGGGTCTCACCCATGTATATATTCTTATATCCCTCTAGTTATATCTTCCGATCAAGTTGACATTCTTTGTGTAAAATGTTGTAGGATCCGAACGAAGTTAGTCGCGAATCGCTTCACGAATCGACGATCGTAGTTGGTTTCTAGCTAAACACTACGATCCCTAAATCATCTGCACTTGATGATCTTCTTCATCAATTGTCCCATCTGACAAATTGCTCGCATTGCATTCTTGGTCGAAGGACATCTCCTTCAGATGAGTAGCAGTTGGAAAATGTGTGGCTACGTTGAAATGGATTAAGTAATTAATCATATGGTTGAAAATTCTGGGATCAAGAAAGTCTGAAAGGAATGACGTATGAGATAGGGTGCGAAGATACATGGAAATCGAGCATTACACTTTTCTAAGTACAAGTGGGAGGCTGAAGGAGATGTATTTCGATCAAGGTGATAATGCAATCAATTTTTCGGATAGGATATATGGTGAAGAAGATCATCAAGGCTGGACGATTTAGGGGTCGTAATGTATAGCTAGAAACCAACTACTATCGTTGAATCAATTAGGTGATTCGTGGCTAACTTCGACCAGATCTTACATCGGGTTACACCAAATAGTGTCGATTTGATCAAATGATATGACCAGAGAGACGAGACATATAAATATAGATTAGATCCATAAATATGTCCAAAGGCCATAGACAAAGATGACAAGAGCTCAAGACAAAAGGGTAATGGGTCGGGAAAAAGGCCTGACCAAAGAATGGACGACCAAGGCATGGTCGACCATGCTATAAGGGCCGACCAAGCCTATCCCAATAAGGGGAAAATGTGGTCAGACAGTTTAGTAGGGTTCCCCAAATGATTAACTCATGTGGGAATCCCAATCTGTGTGGAACTCAAATACCTTGTTTATGTGATCATTAAGGAATCCTTGTTCGTATGGGATTCCGACTTCTGGGATCCTATATAAGAGTCTCTTTAAAACATAAACATGTGTCGGAATTTCTCAAAGAGATCTATGTCTCTACAAACATCAAGTAGAGAGAAAAAAAAGTTCTCAACTATTTGTCTAGTCTAAAGAAGAAAGGAGTTGTTCGTCTAACTGTCGGGGATAGTTATTCTAGCTAACTGGAAAGGCGGGAGGTCAAGTTGGTTGCTCGGGTGTCTCAAGTAGAGGAACTAAATTTGGAGTGCTAAGTCTTCGATCAAAAGCAATCAATTTAGTCCGTCGAATTAACCATTTAGGTAAATCTCTAACCCCTTTGTTTATCTTTAGCTTATGCATTGATCCTGGAATACTAGTCTTAGACATATTAGATGTCTGAGATTTCACATAAAACACTGGGAGACACCATAACCCAACATGGTCTACCTTGGTGGGGGGGGGGGGGGGGGGTGCAATATATTGTGGAATATTAGTATTAAACTTGTGAACTGTTATTTGGTAGAAAATAAGGAAATCAAATCAGATTTCATACATTCAAACATTAGAAATAAATTAGAGATCATAATTTCATATATAAGAAATTCGAAGATTCTATATGTGAAGATTGATGGGTCATGAAAATGTAAGTTAGGCAAATTGTTCCATTTCGAACCCTTATTATAATAAAATGATTGGTTTTCGTGATTATGTGCCTTTTGTGGAGTTAAGTTTGAAAATGACTAAAAACTGGTGAAAGGTACACAAATGGCATTTTGGTCATTTGGAGCCAAAGGTATTACGGTAAATTTGGACAAGATCATTATTTGGGTGAAAAGTAGATTCAGAGACGGACCCGTAGGTGAAAATGGAAGTTAAATCGGTGTCCGGACGAGCGAATAAAGTAAAGTCAAAGATGAAGTCCATGGCAGTTGACTAACGACAGTATGTCACGATACATTCTGGCGCGCGGTATACCACGAGAAACGTGGCACAATCTGGTGCCTGACGTATCTTAGTTCCATGTACCCACTAAGCGTGTGGTATACCACGAGAAACGTGGCACAATCTGGTGCCTGGCGTATCTTAGTTCCATGTACCCACTAAGCGTAAAACAGACCTCAAAGATGATTCAGTGTGCTACAACCAAGTTTCCGTGATGGCGATGAATCTCACCCGTCCACCTCCGTGCTTTTGAGATCCGACAGTTTCTGTTTGTTTTGCAACCTTGATTTCTTGCAACGGGGTACACCTTAGCTTCCTAATTTCCCACAAGGGTATTGAGTTTACTGAAATTACGAAATTGCCCCCCATTTGCTCCCGACTTGATTTCCAACAAGTGTCCATTTCTTGAATAAAAAGTAACTAGAACTTCCCATTTTAACCCTCTTTCTCTCATTTTCTCCTCATTAAATCCTAAAACCCTAATAAACTCATATAAATAACCTCTTTCTCCCTCATTAAGACCTAGACTTGAAATCCCTGTCATTCCATTCTCTTCAACTATCTCTCACCCTATCCTCCCTCTTCTTTTAGTTTCTAACAACAAAAACCAAAAATCTATCTTCTTGTTCTTAGCCACCTTCATTTATTCTTCCCAATTTCTTTATCTAAACCTCTTATCTATCTAATTTCACTCACATTTCTCCTCTAAAATCTCTTCCTCTTCTATTTCTTTTCTAAATTTCATCATCTCTCATCTTCTCAAAAAGAGCTAATACTTGGGATTCTTTGGGTAATATTCTTGAGCACATTCGGAGCAAACATTGGACAATATGGAGGCACATGAGGCTATGGATGTGGATCCACTTTGGTGATTTCCTTTCCTTTCCCTTTTTGTAATTCCATTATGTTGTAATTTCAATGAATATTTCCTTAAATTCCATGTATAGCTAATTCATCCATCTAGGATTGTAGATGAAACCAATTTTAGATCTTTTTGAGATATGTTGTTTGATTAGTTAAATCTTTTGATTGTGCTTTAATGTCTATTTTCTTATACATGATTATAAAAGGTTTTATCAAGAATATCTTCCGGAATTTAAATAGTTCATTATTATAAATTTCGAGTTATAATGAAAGAGGTTTATTTGATTAATTGCATATGTTAGAAAGTGAATTAATATGGTGGATTCTAAAATCCTAAATCTTTTCAGATCTTGCTTACCTCCTCTTTAATTTGTTATTGTTTTCTCATTAAAATCAATTTCAAAACAATCAATTTTACGAATGGGGTGTTGATCGACCCCGGACTTCTTAGAATTATTATTGCTTGACCTCGTATACTTGCAGATAAAAACCCATTTTGGGCTTATCAAAGACCTCAGACCAACCAGCTGATATTTTAACAAAATTTGTTTCAAGTCAAGCCTTCAATAACTCACTTGTTAGACTAGACATATATGATGTCTCATGTCTTCGTCTACCTTAAAGGGGAGCATAGGCTTGATATTTTATTGTAGAATATTGGTTGTAATCTTGTGAATTATTATTTAGTAGAAAATGAAGAAATCAAATCAAAATTCATATAATCAAATATTATGAATAATTTAGAGATCATATGAAATCAAAGAATTGGCATCATATTAGCTATATATTTCAAATAATATCTTCTTCTTTGTAAGTCATAAATATCTGTAATCTTCTTCTTTGGTAGTCTATAAAAATCTGTAAGAGGATTATAATGAAAGCTACTACTTCATCACTTTTGGAGTTTCTAGTTTCTATTTTTAAAGTTCTGATGCATCTGCATCAAATGATTGTCCCAAATTTATGTTGATGAGGGACTTACCAGAAAAAGTTGTATCTCTAATGAGTCTCTTTTTGTACTGGCACAAATGGTGTGAAAGTTGGCTAATTTCCTTTATCTGCAGTTCAAATTTACTAAATTCCAAGCAATAACTCTTAAATTTACTAAATTTCAAGCAATAACTCCTAAATCTCAATTCTTCAAATTCCAAGCAATGACTTTGGTTTAGTTCAAGAGGTAACAACTTCTTTCAACCTACTCCCACCAGCAAACCAAAGAATTATATCTATCTTAAAGGAGCCTCCCTTTACATTCATTTGATGCTCGATTCAAAAAGTAAAGCTACAATGACTTTGTGTCCATGTTTTGTCGAACTCTTTCGTCATCACTACATAAGTGATACGCATAACCATCTCTCAACAAACTTTACATTAGTAATAAGTTTGAGATTTTATAATTTTAATAACTCATAAAGGCTCAAGCTGATGCGTGACGGGTACACATTATCGTGCTTTTGTAAAACCTTGAAGGTAAAATGGATTAAACTGCACAGATGAGCATTTTGTAAGAAAATTTCAGATTTTATATCATTATTAACTTCAACAATATACAAGAAATGCTAAAGATGAGATCTTTGTATATGTGAACTGATTCATCCTTGGACACTCTAAATATGCATATTATATCTATGTTTTTAGTACAGAAATACTGTTATCTAGGGCCTGATAGTCGAACAGCTGAAAGATATGCGTCACTGTTGCAATCCGAAGGTCCAGATGAAGTTCCATCTTCACTTATCGATTTAAAGAAACTTGAATAAAGACGATGTCCCATTTGTGATGTTGCTGGAGGTTGAGGAATGAAGCAATTACCGTCGAGCATTTGGACTACTTTACTCATTGATGGTCTTAAATGCATATCTTCTTGGATGCACCACAAAGCCACTTTGATTGCATTTGAAACCCTCTCATCGTCTTTGCTGATTTGTAAGTTTGGGTCGAGGATTTCAACAAGTTTACCCTCTTCGGCCATTTTTAAAGCGTAGGAAGGGAAATGAGCTTTCTCTGAACTCTCCGACTGATCAAAGTTCTTCCTACCACCGATTATCTCAAGCAAAACCATCCCAAAACTATAAACATCACTCTTCTCTGATATTGCATAATTTGTGATCCATTCAGGTGCTAAGTAACCTCGTGTACCTCTCAAAGTGGTGAATACATTGCTTTGTTCTCTAGACATCAACTTTGCTAAGCCAAAGTCGGAAACTTTGGCTACAAAATTTTCGTCAAGAAGTACATTTTCGGGCTTTATATCACAGTGGACAATCTTCAATTCGCAGTCTTCATGAAGATATGCTAATCCTTTTGCAGTACCCAAAGCTATACTGAATCTAGTATCCCAATCCAACTTGCAACTTCCATTATTTTTCTTGAAAATCCATTTCTCCAAAGAATTGTTCGCCATGAACTCATAAGCAAGAAGACGATGAGTCCCTTCAGCACAGAAGCCTCTAAGCTTGACTAGATGAATGTGGTGAATGCTTCCAATGATGCCGACTTCAGCACGAAACTCTTTTGTACCCTGACCAATTCCTTCCAATTTCTTTACAGCTACTTCAGATCCATCTTTAAGCGATCCTCGGTAGACTGATCCAAATCCTCCTTGACCAAGCTTCACAGTGAAATTGTTTGTGGCTTCTTCAAGTTCTTTGTAACTAAATCGAACTGGCGTTCCAGCTAAATTTCCTAAGAAATTATCTTCTTCAGAGTCATCTTCTGGATGTTGATCGAGCAATCTATTCTTTTTCTTGTGGTACCAAAATGCCAAATAGAACAGAATAGCTATAATTAGTACCGACCCAATAACTATGACAATCACAAAAGGAAAATGTTTCTTTTCACCTTCACTTGACTTTTCTGAAACCTTAATATAGGAAACAAATCCAGAAGAACCTTGTTTAGCATATTGCAAGCTTCCTATCTGATTAAATAGGTAACAATTTCCTGAACTTGTTTCGAAGAATAGAGCAAGACACGAACAGTTCTTGAGGCAAACATCCTTGCAACCATTCAGATCAGATTTAGAAATAGGATGAACGAAGTCAAGTGAAAAGTAATCAAGTTTATTACCGACGCTTATCATCTTCATTGGACCCAAAGAGTTCTTACATGAAGAGACAACCCCAGGATTGCAATTACCAAAGGAGCTAAGAACTTCGGGGCACTGACATTGGTTGTCACCGCTGCAAACATAATATGGATTACAAGACTCTGGCGTGCTGCACGAATCTTGAGGTATCTTTGTATTTTCTGCTGTATTTGATCCTCCATTCTGAAGATTATAGAATGAAACGAACCCATCGTTGCCCAAAACAGCTGCCCATGTAGCGTTAGGATCAGAGTTCGAGGAGAAGATAAACTGCGACAGTAGATCCTTTTTCTGATCGAAGAATCTCCATGAATTAGATTCTAGGATTGTAGAATCAACATCCCCACCTATTTGATTAACGGTTTTTCGATTCTCATGCCGAATAGACCAGTAAGGTTGTGGGGTTTGAAAACTAGCATAGAGAAGCAAATCTCCTGACTGAATTTCAAGATAGTAGCTTAGATTAGCAGAGTTGCTATCACTTATAAGTTTCATCCCTTCTGTAAAATCTTGACCCGATAAAAGTGTGTTAGTTGGATGGCTAAAGCTCTGCCAAATCGGGGAACGATTTTCTCCTATCAAGACCAAGTTTCCGTTGTTCTGTAATTCCAAGGAAATGACTTCTTTATCTGCTGTTTTTGTGGACCAAACTTTGCTTCCACCACTTTCCAAGTACAAATTTCCATTCTTCTCGAAAACAAACTTATCCGAGTTACGAACAGGGGAACCTCTGTTAGCAGTCCAAATTATTCTTGAAGTTGGCATATGAATAACAACTAACAGAAACAAAGTCACATCCTGAGATGTTGTTGTCAATCCAAAAGCATAATTTGAGTTGTTAGATAATAGAAACAACCCACTATTATCAACCCAAGTCATTTGAGATCCTTGAAAACCAGGATAAATTTCGCCGAATTGACGAACACTTGCAACACATATATCACATAGAGAAAAAAGGATCAAGATCAAAGATCCAATACAAAAGATAGTAAACCTAGTTTTCATGGTTCAGCCAAGTTCCCAAAATGGGTGAAGCAATTTAAGAAGGAAAATGAACCAAAACTTGAAGAGCTCAAAGATTTCTAGTAAACCCAAATCTCCTCTAACAGAAATATCATCACCTTATCAAGAACTATATACTTAACCAAGAACCTAAATTAAGGAAAATAAATTTCAGAGTTGAACTACAAAACTAAACTAAAAGAAACTTAACCACTGACCTCACTAGTTTAAGTTTTGCTTCTGTTGCAGAAACAAATTTGGTTATGGATCTTGGGTCTCTTTCATAGTTTCTAAACTAATGACAAAGACGGAGCATTAAAAACAAATAAAATTTCTCTGATCTCTCTCTCTCTCTCTGTCTTGAAGTTTTACAGCTGGAGATTTGGTGATCTGTGGTTGTGGGATTTGAAGTTTCTTGATGGTTTAAAACTGAGGAAGGTGGTTTTGATGTGTGGACAAGTTTTTCTGGATTTGGGTTTTAATTCAATATTAAATTAGTTTGGGATTTGAAATGATTTTTTCTTTGTTTAATGGAGTTAGATGAGAGATTGGAGTGAATGCTGTTGGAAAATTTATGACCAGGTTGGGTGGAAATATTAGGATTTTAGGAAGAGTCCAGTTTTCTTAACTAATTACATAATAGTCTACGTTGACAAGTATTTACTCTCTACTTCTCATATTTGTTATGTGTGGGCTCCACGGAAGTCATAGTATTTCTTGTCAGGTGAGGTTGCCTATGTTAAAGTTGCAATTTGAGGCCACTTGCTGACAAAGAAGCTTCCAAAATCATGTGTAACAAAGTATAGATTATTGGTGTAGGTTGTAGGGGTAATAAGGGTGTGATAAAGATGATCATCACATGCATTTCTAACTCTACAATGGCCGTGCTTGTCAATAGTCGTCTAGGGCTAAATTTTGGCCCGGTAAAAATATTCGGTAAGGCGATCTCCTCTCCCCTTTTCGGTTCACTTTGGTTATGAAAGGTCTTAACCGAATATTAGATGATAATATTCAGGCTAACGCTTTTATCGGCTTTCCAACTAGAGACCGTGACCTTATCATCAAACATCTTTTGTTTGCTGATAACTGTATCATTTTTCGCAATTCTCACTCCAAATTAAAACGTATGATCATTAGACATTTCAAGGTTAGACATGCCTCCCTCTCAGATAAATATCTCGTGGCTCAACTTTTCATCGATGCTAATAAAATGAAACTTTCTAATTCTTTGATTGATCAAATTCAGTCAACATTATCCAAGTGGCAAAATAATTTTTTATCACAAGCTGGTCGTACTGTGGTTGTCTTGGCAATTGCAGCGGTCGTTTCCCAATACTAAATGCAACGGTTTGTCATTCCAAAAGGCGTATGCAATCGCATTAAGACGTCTCAAAGGTCTTTTTGATGGGGAAAATTCAAAGGTTTATGCACTGTGGCTTGGCCCTCCATATGCCGACCGAAAAAGCTTGGAGGTTTGGGTCTTCGTGATTCTTATCTTGGTAATCAGGGCATCCTTGGAAAATTAGCTTGGCGCCTTCTTGTTGAGCCAAACGCTACTATGCTCAACTCTTGAAAGCTAAGTATTTTAACAATACCAAGAACCCGGGTCCGGCTAAGGAGGAGAACTCCTGGATATGGAAAACCATCACAAGGCAGATAGCAAAAGTCAAGGCCTACTCTATATGGGAAGTTGACAATGGCACGCAGCTTACAATCTAGAATGATTATTGGATTCCAAATCAACCACCTCTTGCAGTCAACACTCACAACTCCCCGTATATCACGGTGTCTCAATTGATCCAGAAAAACAATAAGGATGATACCTTACTCTCTTCCATCTTCGTTTCCAATATAGTTAATCTTATTAAAACTTTTCCCATTATTGAAGGAGGACATGAGGTACTATTAGATGGACGCTCACTAAATCTGAGAATTACAACGTAAGTTCGATGTATCATCAGATGTTAGAGGAGAACATTCATGATAACCACAATGATTTCAACTAAAACTTTATTTGGAACATTAATACTATCCCAAGAATTTCACTCGTCTTAGGGAAATGTTGTACTGATAGTTTACCTGTTCGTCATCGCATTGACAAATATATTGGTAACATTTCGACTTGTTATTTTTGTTATGAAATCGAAACTTAAGAACACGTTTTACTTCATCGCAATTTCGTTAGAAATATTTAATTTTATTTTAATATTTCATTCTGCTTACATTTTATATTTAAAGGAATGGGATTCAATAAATTTTCAAATTGAGAATCAAATTGATGATTGAAAGTGTTCTAAAAACTCAATTTGATTGAATTTCGGACTAATCCATGCTTGATTAAGTTGATAGTTATGTTTAAAAGAGTTTTAAACATAAGAATTTGATTGATTTTGAATGGGATTCAAGAATTTTTCAAATAGATTTCAAAATTTGTTCTTGGAAGAGTTTCAAAAACCTAGAATTTTGATCTAAAATTGGTTTGATTAAGAGTTGTTTTTAAGTTTTGGAAACTTTTGAATAACAAAAATTTGGAATTTTAGAAGTGTTCTAAAAGGAGTTGTTTTGAGTTTAGAAAACTCCCAAAAACAAAATTTGGAAAATTTTAAGAGTTTCTAAAAGTTTTGAAAATTTTTAGAAGTGTTCTAAATGGAATTTTAGAAAGAGTTTTAAAATTGGAAAATAGCAACTTAGAGTTGCATAAGAAAAAAAAAAAATTTTTTTTTTGAAACTAGGGTTTTGAAAAACCCTAGTGTCCGGCCAGGAAGCTTCCTGGCCGGACCGGAAGCTCCTGGACGCGTCCAAAGCAGCTACAACCAGAAGCTCCTGGACGCGTCTTCTGGACGCGTCTAGAGCAGCTACTGGGGACGCGTCTTGGAGACGCGTCCAGGTCGCGATCAGCAGCTGCAAGGGAGCTTCCTGGACGCGTCTGAGACGCGTCCAGAGCTCTCAACCAGACGCGTCTTGGAGATGCGTCTGGGAGGTTCTGGGTGTCTCGGACTAATCCGAGACACCTAGTGCTGGTCCGGTCCAGCATCAGACACGTCTAGGACGCGTCTGGTACATGGACTAGCGTCCTGGCTCCGGCCAGAACGAGACCAGGCCTTGATAGGCCTCGGCCAGGACATGCCGGCCCTATGGGCCGTGCTATGTCTGGACCTTGTCCGAGCCCTTTTGTGGGCTTGGGCCGGGACTTGTCTAGGACTTGTCCCGGGCTTTTTCGAGGCTTTTCGGACCACGAAAAGGGACCATCATTCGAGTGGGAGTTTTTTGCCAAAATTTCTTCCGATTCCAACCAAATAATTCCAAAATCAATCCGGGCCATCCAGAAGGCCAAAACGGATTTCTCTTTAAATTGATTTATGAAATCATTAAGAATCGAACCAATATTTTTCCCGAAATTGACCCGAGCTTTCTCGAGCCCAAAACGGAGTTTTTCTTAAAGATGATTTTAGAAATCATAAAAGATAAAACCGGAACGCACCATTAGTTGAATTCTTCGAATTTAGACTTAAGGTCCGTAATGTGACATGTGATGTCAACAAAAGTATCTCCCAAGATAATCATGCATATATAATTCTTAGCCTTGATATATTATATGATTGCATGTGATGTGAATGTGAGAAACTAGTATGGCCATAGATTTATTTCTTTATTCTTGTTTTAAGCACGGATGGGTGCATGCTTTGTAATTAATTTTAATTTCAAGTTTATACGATTTGCGAATCGTTAGAGTCTTGTAATTAGAGTTTAGGGTCTATGAGTCCATTGAAGAAACTCGAGGATGAAATCCAAAGGCGAGTAGGAGAAATCAATGGAGGTTCAAAGATGGCGATTTAAGACGAACCAAAAGGCGAAACAAGAAGAAAACCAAAGGAGATTAGATCTTCTAGGTTAGGGGCCATACTAGGATCCATGTCTGCTTGATTTACATTCTCGCCCGCATTTACTTACTTATTTACGCTTTATGTCGTGGATGTTAGTTAGGCTAAATAGTTCACTATAACAAACGCCAGACTAGCGTAAAAGTCCACAAAACGTAATCTTGAGTAATCGCCTATCCAGATTAAGACACTCGTTGCGCCCTTGTTCGAGGAAGGTGGGTCGGCCTTCGCAGAGTACCTCCTCTACCTTGGGACAATGCGGGTAGGTCTATAGAAGAGGCCTACACGTCTAAATGGTTCTACTCAACGAGATAGCAAGAGAGTCTTGGATACTCGAGGCAAAAGGATAGATTAGTCATTCATTAATGAAATCTATCAACCAAGAGTCATAAGGTATGATCAGTGAAGTAGTTCACTCACCCGGAACGACGGAGTCAAAGGGTAGGGCCTTCGTCCGCTTTACTCTGAAGAACTGAGATCTTGGAATCACTTATTCAATCGGGGACGTTTTTTATTGAATAACGGGGAAAACTAATGTTTTTCAAAAACGATAACGAGTTTTAAAACTTTGTCATTTCTTTATGTAGTTTTTAAGATGACACGTAGAAACGGTTTCAACATTGAATCACACCTAAGGGAGGTGTTGATCCACTTCCTAGAATGGAATAATGAATCCGAGAATAGTTCTCAGATTCAAAAGGAAGGTCACTAGAATACCCAATCCCAATGTTGACTCATACAAGAGAAGGTCAAAAGCCATGCAATCGTATAACATTGGGTTATTTCCCTAATGGCCCCCTACTTTGTGACCAGCTTCCCGCATGGCCCCCTACTTTACGAGAAATACCCATATGGCCCCCTAAAACCGTTAACTTTAACTTTCCGTCACTCTCTCTCCTCCATCTCTTTTTCTCTCTCTGCCATGTCACGCCACCTCATCTATTAGGCCACCTCATCACCTTCTCCGGCGAGGTCGCCGGCCGGCCAAATTTCCGGCCGGCGACCTTCAACTAAAAAAAAAAAAAAAAAAATTTTTTTATCTCTCTCTCCTATTTTCTCTCTCTTCTTCTTCTTCCTCTCTCTCTCTCTCTCTTCGTCCTCTCTCTCTCTCTCTCTCTTCTTCCTCTCTCTCTCTCTCTAAAATGGCCGGCGAAGGGGGGAACCCTTCGCCGGCCGTCGGTCTGGGAAACCAGACCGACGAGGTCTGGTTATCCCAGACCGACGAAGGTCTGGTTTCCCCAGACCTTCAGATCTGGGAATTCCCGGATCTGGGAGTTCCCAGATCTGAAGGTCTGGGGAAACCAGACCTTCGTCGGTCTGGGTTTTTCCCAGACCTTCGTCGGTCTGGGGAAACCAGACCTTCGAAGGTCTGGGATAACCAGACCTCGTCGGTCTGGTTTCCCAGACCGACGGCCGGCGAAGGGTTCCCCCCTTCGCCGGCCATTTTAGAGAGAGAGAGAGAGAGAGAGAGAGAGAGGAAGAAGAGAGAGAGAGGAAGAAGATGAGAGAGAGGAAGAAGAAGAAGAAGAAGAAGAAGAAGAAGAAGAAGAAGAGAGAGAAAATAGGAGAGAGAGATAAAAAAAAAAAAAAAAGTTTTTTTTTTTTTTTTTAGTTTGAAGGTCGCCGGCCGGAAATTTGGCCGGCCGGCGACCTCTGCCGGAGAAGGTGATGAGGTGGCCTAATAGATGAGGTGGCGTGACATGGCAGAGAGAGAAAAAGAGAGGGAGGAGAGAGAGTGACGGAAAGTTAAAGTTAACGGTTTTAGGGGGCCATATGGGTATTTCTCGTAAAGTAGGGGGCCAGGCGGGAAGCTGGTCACAAAGTAGGGGGCCATTAGGGAAATAACCCTATAACATTCTCTTTGAAAGAGCAATGGATGCTAGCACGACCATTAAGATAAACTAAGGAAGAAATTCCTACAGAAGTCATAAATGGGGAGGTACGAGACCTCCAAGGCAATCTGAAAGTCATCCTAAGGGAAGACAACAGAATACATCTATCACCCAAATTCAATATCGATTGAACAAAGATAGATAAGACCTTAAATGAGTCACTCAGATTGTTACGAACAAACTGAGCAGAACATACGGGAATATTTAATCTAAGAAAGGTTCTTGAGATTTGGTACAAAGAATCTAAGAAAGAGCTCTTGAGATTCAAAAGGGCAAAAGGATCAGTCAAGTGAGACAAACATTTGATCAAAGAAAAGCAATTGTCGAGTACATGATCAAGAGTATTTCTCATTAATGTGAATGTTTCTAAACAATGGCTAGACCATTTAAGAGGAAACTACCTTTAGCACCTGGAGGACAAAAAGGAATGGAATTATGAATTCCGGTTCCGTATCCTTGTTAACAAAGTTAAAAACAAGTATCATAAAATTCCTTCATCAGGTGTTTAAGACCAGATGAGCGGCTCAGTGTAAGCTTAAGGTAATTACATACTTGACTAAAAGAAGTAAAGATCCAAGAGGGAGCAGAAGCAGTAATGCTAGGGATGCTGAAAGGGATCAAAGCCTTCTTTTAGACACTGATCTAGCTTAGAACTTAATAGTGATTATTTTGTTCTTCCAGAAACATATGATGTTTTAAACCAGTGGTAAAATTAACTGAAGGTTAACATTGATAATGGCTAAAATCAAGAGATTCAAACTCATTAAACTTCAGCATTGTCAATTAGGTCTTAAGGACTAAATTGACAAAGTCACCCTTTTTCAAAAGGCATAGAGACTAGTAATCTATTAGGACTCATACAGTGTTATGCAGACCTATAAGTTTACTTGCAGAAGCTAACGAGAGAAACTTCAAATACGTACTCTGACAACTTCATGAAGTATGGAAACGTACAAATCATAAAGTATAAGTCAGAATGTTTGAAAGGTTCAAACAAAGTACAAACCGAAGTAAAGAATCATTTTGACAAGAGAGTTTAAGTCACCCGATTAGATTGGAGTGGTAAAAACTTGAGCCAAACATTTGATAACCCATCAAAGGAGTTGAGAAGCCGATTCCTTACTCGCTCCATGGAACAACATCAGTGGGATGGTGGATTCAGTGGGAGTAATCGAACATTGCTATGCATGATTCGATCAAAGATGGGTTTAAGCTAGTCTTCCGAATATTTTGGGATATAATCTAGACACGATTGTTTTCACACTTAACCTATTCCGTCTAAAGCTAAAACTTGTAAAAACGTCACAAAACTAGCTAATATCTGACGCAATTTCTTTTAGAAGAAATTTGGGCTTCTTACACTACCAATCAAGAGAACAAAGTGTTTGTTGCTCATGATAGTATTCTTCTAGTAATTAGCAGACCTAGTAGTCTGGGAGAAAAGTACTAATTATTACAAGAATAAGTGAGAGAAAAGTACAAGTCGACTTAATTCGATCATGAGAAAAATCATGGAGGGTCATGAAGAACAATCATGAAACTTGTATAAGTCGATTTAATTCGATCATGAAAAAAATCGTGGAGGGTCATGAAGAACAATCATGAAACTTGTACAAGACGATTAAATTCGACCAAGAGCAACAAACTGCGGCTCCTCGGAAAAGGAAAGGTTAAAGATATGATCTTGTAAACCCACCGCACAAAAGCGAATGTCATTCGCAGGAGAACTCTCAAAGCGAGTGAAAGTGTCTCTAAAGGAATATCTCAAAGTAGTTGAGAAAATTCCAAGTTGTTGTTCAAAAGCCCTGAAAGGTCAAAATAAAATATTAAAGACTCAGAAAATAAAGGTTATTTCTGAAGAGATAAAAGACCTGCGCAGAAACGGAAACTGACTCTAGATTTTGGCTAGAAGCCAAAATCATCGTGGAAACCATATCTCGTCAAGACATGAAGCTTGATAATTTAAGTCAACAGAAGACCTAAATTGGTTTTCCAAAGTAGAAAACTGAGAAGAATGGAAACATTCATGTTTCCCGAAACTAGACAAGAAGAATAAGATTCTTCCAATCAAGTTATGTCCATAGGCATGCTTCATAAATCTATCGACGGATTAAAAGCACGCAAGAGTTAGAATCTTCGATTCAAAAGGCAATCAAAGAAGTTTGATTCCTGAGGAATGAAGATAATCTTGAATCACGAGTTTCAAGAAGGTAAGTGGGAGAAACAAACCTTCCGGGTCCGTATGCTGAGTACATACAAAAGATTGAGTACGACATAAGATGTTGTGTAACAATGAACACACTGACTCAATAAAAGGACCACATACAAGGATGAAATGCCATTTTGGGCATCTGAAGATCTAGAAGCATAGATCAAAAGGATGATAGGATTAGAGAGACTCAGTACGCTGAGATGCTTGAGATCTGAAACAGAAAATCTAAGACTCGGAAAGTCTAAAAGAATTTTGACCCAAAACTCATGACTAAGAGCGTTGCTAAATCGGAGTTTGAAAAGACACCGATGTAGCAAACAAGCATGAGAGGGAGATTTATGTTCGAATACATAAAGTCAATCATATTGGATATGATTAGCATTTGAATATCCAAATTCGGATTTGAAAACCGAAACACTACATAGAAACATCCTAGAAGGCTAAAGGATGAAGTAGTACAAAAGTTGAACATGTCATCGTAGCAAACTTCCAGACATGGAAGGAAAGTAGGCTAAAAGTGTTTTAAGCCGGGAACTGTTGCAAATACTACATAAAGAATTAAAAGCCTTGACTCTAGTAAAAGTTACTAGAAATTATTAAGGTTGAAGATAACGGTCTTCAAATTAATTGATAATTAGCAAAGTTTAAACGGATTACATCCGTAGTCAAACTAAACTGTCACCTAAGACAAAGTATGAGAGTCATACACGAGTCTAAGGCATGAGGTATAATTTTAAACCTCGACAAGTAAAACTGAGTGGGTAAAAGGAGTTTTACGGAAGAGGCTCAGATTAACAACTCTCGTTATCAGAAATAATAGAATTATTTCACAAGTCGTCTAAATTTGGTTTAGTGTTTAAACGACAGTCCATTGATGATAAAACATTCCGAATAGGTTTGTCAGATACGTGATCTGATGAATCAAACTCTATTAAGCGAACTTGGAATATTTATTATCAAATCCCTGGTCCAGGTCATTGCATGGACAACAATGACTCACGAAGACTAGCACGGGAATCGATGGGATAACGCAGTTTCATGGGCTATAGGAATAGTATATTCTATTCGACTACGTGTGTGTGTAAAAGGTTTATACACTGGATAACCCTCAAATGAGAAGTACATCACTCGTGATGAACGTCAATACTTCTCATAAAGACAATTGGAGAGATTCCTCAAAACATGAGTGCTCCACTCATCTTATGAAAGGAATGTCCGACTTTGGTTCCGTCAAACGCCGCGCCGTAAAAGGAGGTTATAAAGACGGATACTGGGAAGGACAGGATAGACATGAAGTTAAGTGGGAGCGCAAGAATGGATTGTGTCATCCTAAATCACATTAGGTACAAAGTGTCTCAAGGCCACTTGATGAGTAGCAACTGAAAATGCGTGGCCACGCTCAAACGGATTAGGAGTTAATCGTTTGTATTTTACAGTTGTACTCGGATATCAAGAAAGTCTGAATGACGTGACGTATCAGATGGGATACTAAATTGACACGGGAATCAAGGCATTGCACTTGTTCTAAGTCCAAGTGGGAGTCTGAAGGAGTTGAAGGGGATGTCCTTCGACCAAGGTGACAATGCGAATAATTTGTCGGATAGGACAATTGATGTAGAAGATCATCAAGTCCGGTTGATTTAGGGATCGTAGAGTTGTAGCTAGAGACCAACTACGATCGTCGAATTACGAAGTAATTCGCGGCTAACTTCGATAGGATCCTACAACGGGTTACACATAAGAGTGAAAAATTGATCTAGGATACGACTAGTGGGAGTGAGATATAATCATGGGAGTGTCCCATAAACATATCTCATAGGCCTAAAAAGGAATTAGGCAAAGATAGTACAAAAAGGCCAAAAACAGGGTTTTTGGGCCTAGACCGGTTCGGGTACTTCTAGGACTCGGATTGGGCTGAATTTTGTAGGGTTAGTTGCTGATATAATAAACACTATATCTGCCAATTTTCGTGGTGGTTGGACACCTCCTCCTTAGGAAATTTCGAAAATATCAATAGTTGCTATTTTCGACTATTTCCCTAAATCTTATTCTAAAGGGTGTTTTAGGAAACCTAAAAGGAGGTGGATTCTTATTAGGGTTCTATATAAACACTCTTAGGGAAGAGAATAAGGTGTGGAATTTCTCTCTAAGCTTTCTTACTCTACCACATCAAGTAGAGAGGAGAAAGTGAGCTGATTCCCATTACTATCTATCTAGTCAAAGAAGAAGGTGTTCTTCTTTCCAACCACTATTGGTGTGCTAGCTATACAACAAGGTGGAGATCAAGTTGATTGCTCGTGTCCCAAGTAGAGGAGCTACACTTGAAGCTCTTGGTCTTCTTTAATCAATTCAACTAGTTCGAGGGAAAAGCGATTAAGGTAATCTACTATCTCCATTAGTTTAATTACTAGTTTTGCATGATGATCTTGGGGATACTAGTGTTAGACATTAGATGTCGTTATCCGCTATAAACACTAGTATAAGGGTATAAATCCCTTCAGCTATTTCCCTCGAACTAGTTATATAGATTAAAGAAGACCAAGAGCTTCAAACGTAGCTCCTCTACTTGGGACACCGAATAGTGTATTTAATCTCCCTCCTTGAAAGCTCGCTAGCACTCCAATGGTGGTTTGATAATAAGAAGACCTTCTTCTTGCTTGACTAGAAGATAGCTTGGGAATTTGCTCACTTTCTCCTCTCTACTTGATGTGGTAGAGTAAGAAAGCTTAGAGAGAAATTCCACACCTTATTCTCTGCCCTAAGAGTGTTTATATAGAACCCTAATAAGAATCCACCTCCTTTTAGATTTCCTAAAACACCCTTTAGAATAAGATTTAGGAAAATAGTCGAAAATAGCAACTAGTTGATATTTTCTCAATTCCCTAAGGAGATGACGTCCAAATCCAGCAAAAATTGGCATATTTAATGATCATAACATAAGGAAACGTCCCTCCAAAAATCAGCCCAATCCGAGCCCTAAAAGTGCGCGAATCGGCCTAGACCCAAAACCCTTATTTCGGGCCTTTTTGCTATCTTTTGCCCAAATTCTATTTAGGCCTGTGAGATTTGTTTATGGGACATTCCCAATGTTATATCACACTCCCACTAGTCATATCATCCTATTAAATACCCATTCTTATGTGTAACCCGATGTAGGATCCGATCGAAGTTAGCCGCGAATTACTTCGTAATTCGACGATCGTAGTTGGTTTCTAGCTAAACGCTACGACCCCTAAATCAATCGGACTTGATGATCTTCTTCATCAATTGTCCTAGCCGACATATTGCTCGCATTGTCATCTTGGTCGAAGGACATCTCCTCCAACTCCTTCAAAAAGTCCTCAAGTGAAAGTAATTAAGTGGGCTCCTCCGATTAATCTCACATTAAAGTGAGTACCGATGCCTCATTTACCAAAACTAATGAAATTTCTAGGACTAGTTGCATACCATTAGATCAAGAAATGCGGAAAAATGCAAAATCGAACCTATTTTAATGGGGATCAAATGGGCTTCTAGCAACAATGTAAAATTCGTACATGTAGAAAGTGAAAATTAAGCAATCATCAAGCATCTTCAAGACCCCAGTAAAATTATTCACTGGCGTTCGCAGGCTCATGCCAAAGCAATCAAAAACTGTTATCGCATTTTCACCGTGTCAAATTCTCTCATATACCTGGCAAGGGAAATGTTCAAGCCGATAGTTTAGCTAAATAGGCTCGTACCCATAATTGTAATACCATTTGGACAATAGTCCCAACTTTTCTTTCGCACAAGTTTGGTAATAACGCTCTATTATTAATTTAGTGATCTTTGCAAGAAAAAAGGTAATATGAGTGTAGGAAGTTAGCCCAAAAAAAATGTGGAACTTAATAACAAAGTCCAAGTATAAACACCAAATAGGTCAAAAGTCCAAAACACATAACTTGTCTAATAGACTTAATTAGTTTTTTTTTTTGTTGAACTTATAGACTTAATTAGTTGATAAAAATAATTAAATATGTGCAGAGGTTATTTTAACACCATTAATTCTTATGTCATTTGGTGGTATCTGACGTAGTGGGCACACTCTCAAGGAAGTCTTTAATTTAATAAATCAAATTGACATTGTATTTAGGCTTTACCTACTAAAATGTTATTAGCATTTTTTTTGTCAATTTCATTATTTTTATTGTACATATTCAATTATAACTATCATGTAATTGTGATCTTTTATTGCTTTCTCATGGTCAACATATTATTACTTATTCAGACAAATAAAAGGTTACCCTATCCCATTAAATCTTTACCAACTAAAAGCAATTAAAGAACGAGATCTTGACGAAGCCCACAAAAAGATGGACCTGAAAGAGCTCTGACATCTAAGACCTAACATTAGAGATCGTCACAAGTCTCATACACACACCGAGCTTTGTCATAACTTAAAGGCCAGTAGAGGGTGGATCAGAGTATGCTCTGCAACCTTAGCCCTAAAACAGGAGGTCCACAGAAGTATGCTCGACACATCAAGCTCTGCTCTGCCTGACAAATATGTTTACTATGTGGAAGGCCAAATAACGCGGAATGTGTGATCGCTATTTCCCGAGATACGTCATATCTACTGTGGTCAGAAAGATTCGATTGATGGCCCCGCCACGTAGCATCCTTTAAGTCGGTAATTCACCACCATCTTACAAGCCTAAATAAATGACAAATGTTTGCCTAAAAAGTGAACCGATATTTACCCTTCGATTAGTATTGACGTTCCACCTGCAATAGTGAGCTGACTTAAGCGTTGAAGTGTCTTTGTTGGTACCCCCTATCTCCTCACTAACGGCATTGAAGAACAATTCTCGAAAGTATAAGGAATATTTTTAAGACGATTTTTGGGAAGCCACTTTTCGACATCACCAATTTGGCACTAGAGGAAGGGGTTATCACTTGAAGAACCCCAGACATTCGTTCCTACGAATCCAAAACCTACAAAACACCCCTGCCCTCGAATCTATCATCACCGTGTCGAGAGTGGAGGATCTTGTAGAAGAACTAGCACACATTAAAGAAGAAAAGAGAAGAGGCGCATACTAGTCCCTTAAACATGTAAGAAAAGTTGGACCAAATGAAAAGGCAGAGGGAAGCTCAGGTAAGAAAAGAACCCCCTCAATCCCTGGTAAGAAACCTGTTTGCCACGCCAACCCCTCTAGCTACCCCTGTTGTCACTTGTGATGGTGACCTGCAGGTCATTGAAAAGATTTCACAAAACGAAAAGATTTCACAAGACGAGGGGCCAACCTTCAGCTCGTTGATGGTTCATTAGTTAGCAGAGATGAAAACAAAAATGATTGAGAAGGAAGCTCCTAAACGGGTAAGCTAATGCCATTAACTTTTCGCAAGGAGACACAAATGTCGAGAAACCTCAGATATCAAATGTTCTTCTCTGTAAAGATATGATGGATCTATTGATCCAAAAGTGTTCGTGAATAACTACGTCACGATCATGAGCTTGGAAACTACTGACGAGCCTATTATGTGGCGAATCTTCCCCATAGTGTCGAAGGGGCGATAAAATCCTAATATACATGTTTAGCATAAGGGTCAATTAAGGGATTCGAACATATGTCTATTGCTTTTTGCACGGTCTTGTACAGTAGTAACATGCCAAAAGGAGAGTCAAGAAGATCTATTAAACCTGGTCCAACCAAAGGGAGAGAACCTAAAAGACTATTAACGTAGATTCAGAGGTGAGATGGTGTAAGTCTCTCACCTGAACGAAGATATAGCTAGAGCTCCTCTAGAAAAGTGATTTTGGGATTCCCTTCTCATCCAAAAATAACTAAAGAAATACCAATAAACTTGACAGAGCTGGTAGCCAGAGTATAAACTATGATAGTAGTCGAGGTAGTCAAATAAAAGGTAACATTGACAATTTTTCCAGAGATATCCAGGAAAGCACTTCTCAAAATCATCACTTTGACGCTAAAGGAAGTTATTGTCACTTGAACAACCCAGACGTTCATTACCACGGATCATGAAATCTTCAGAATGTTTGAACACTTGAATCCGTTGTTAATACGTCTGAGCATGGAGATCTAGTGGAAGAAATAACCCGACTGCGAGAAGAAAAGAAACAGAAGGCCGGTGTCTTGGCTATGACATAAATAACTCCACCCAGAAGTGTGGGAGGATGCAGACCATGATCAAAGTCTTCTGAATGCTTAAGGTATGACATTAGTGTCTAGTAAGCACCATGTGAGTTCATTAAGAGAAAATCCTGCAATGACGGAAGCATAGGCGAATACAAGATTTTTACCCTGAAGGCATGAAGAATTTGGCAGAGATGCACATGCCTAAAGCTGAATAGAACCCAAAACAGCAGAGAAATTGCAATAAAGGGAAAGACATAACATGTTGGGTTATGGTGTCACCTAGTGTCACTAACGGGATCTCAGACATTAGTTCCGCTCTAATGTCTAACACTAGTATTTCCCAGGATCTCCTGCATAAGCTAATAATTAACTAAGAGTTAGAGATTACCTTAATCGCTAAATTTTCCCTCGAACCTTTCTAATCGAATGTGAAGACAAGAGTTCCAATTGTTGCTCCTCTACTCAAGACACCCGTATGATTAACTTGATCTCCCACCTTGTTTCTAGCTAGAACACCAATGTTGGTTTGATTAGAAGAACATTTCTTCTTCAAGACTAGTTAGCTAATTTGGGAATTATCTCTCTTTCTTTCTCTACTTGATGTTGTAGAGGTTAAAAACTTCTTGAGAAATTCCACACCTTATTCAAAACCCTAAGAGACATTATATAGGATCCTAGTTAGAGTCCAAACCTAATTAGGTTTCCCAAAAGTCTGTTTTGAATAAGATTAAGGAATTAGTCGAAAATAGAAAGTAGTTTCTATTTTATCTTTTCCTCATTATTGGGCGGCCACTTTAAGCCCATCTTGGGCAGACCTGACCGGCCCCTATAGAGGCAGATGGCCAAGCTTGGCCGTGCCCTTTTGGGCCCCAAATCACCTCTTTTGGTGCCCGGCCCAAGGACCCTCTTTTGGGCCTTTTATCTATCTTTGCCTAAACTTCTTTTAGGCCTATGAGACATGTTTATGGGAATCTCCATGATTATATGTCTCATCCCACTAGTGATATCATCCGATCAAATAGACATTCTTTGGTGTAACCAGATGTAGGATCCGGTCGAAGTTAACCGCGAATTACTTAATAATTCGATGATCGTAGTTGGTTTCTAGCTAAACATTACGACCCCTGGCCGGACTTGATGATCTTCTTCATCAATTGTCCTATCCGACAAATTGTTCGCATTGCATCTTTGGTCGAAGGATCTCCTTCATAACAGACCATAACAAGGCCACCCAAAAGCCTTACGAGTTAGACAATGACAGTCATAACCCAAGCACCAGAGATATAGCGACAAAGGGAGAGACATACCCCATTGGGATAGATCATAACCAAGCCACCGAAAAGCCTTGACAGGCAAACCATAACCACGCCACGAGAAGTCCTGCTAGTCTGTCAGTGTAACTATCAGACCATAACTAGATTAAGAAAAGGCTCGCTAGTCTGACTACAGAACAATCAGAACTCAACGAGGTAAGAAAGCCATGTTAGGTGAGGATGGAATAGCTAAACTTAACCAGACCGCGCAGAAGCATTGTTACTCTGACAACGGAATAGTCAGACCCTAACCAGACCATGGAAAAGGCCTGATAGTTTGAAAATTGAACAATCACACCATAACAAGGCCACGAAAAAGCTTTGTTAGTCTGACGATTGAACATTCAGACCATAACCACACCACTATAAAATCTTACTCTGTTAGGCATGAAAAAATCTTACTGTTCGAGGCACAATGAAAGTCTTACTTCATAAGGTACCATAAAAGCTCTGTTAAACTAAGAAAGACAAAATCTCTGGTCCGCCAGACACGATGAAAGCTTTGCACGACCCCGCACGATTAAAGCATGCTCTGCCACACACGACAAAAATTCTGCTCAGCCAAGCACAATAAAAGTCATGCTTTGCCCGGTAAGACAAAATCCCTGCTCTAGAGACACGATAAAGCCCTGGTCGGCCAAGCACGACAAAAGTCTCGATCTGCCAAACATGATAAAACCTGTTGAAAGTGACTGGAATATGGGTTGATATTGAATTCAGTATTAGTTCAACAGGGTTTGCTGAAAACATATCGGAAGGCTGCACTCACTGAATCGTTCTCAGAAGAAGAGAAAGGAGATCCAATAGAAAGAGCTCAGGGACAGATTCTGTTGTGTTTGAGCAATGAGGTCTTGCGGGAAGTAGCGACGCAAAACTACAACTGATGGGCTATGGAGTAGCTGGAGGTTAGGTATATGACGAAATCTCTAACTAATCGTTTGTATCTAAAGAAGAAATTATTTGGTTTACAGATGTTAGAAAGGGAATCGTTGAAAGACCAGACCATATGGATGAAATCCACAGAGTATTCTTGGATTTGGCAAATATAGATGTCAAATTTGAAGATGAAGATAAGGCAATACTATTGCTTGCGTCCCTACCACCATCATATAAAAGCTTTGTTGATTCTTTTATGTCTATTAAAATAACTACAACATTAGAGGATGTTAAAGAAGCATTGATGAGACATGAAAATGTCCCATCTGAATCTCTTAACTCGGGTTAGTTAGTCTATTTCGAGCGGTTACTCTGATGATTTGTAAGTTTCTCTTGTTCAGGTGTCTTCTATGGAATTGTGCTCGAAAGTTAGATAAAAACGGGAGAAAGTCACACAAAAGGGCAGTTTGGTCATTTGAGAATTCTGGTAATTTGGCCAATATTGATGCTCGAATGAAAAGAAGAGTCCAAGACGAACCCAACGACGAAAACGGGAGTCCAATCGGAGTTCGGATGAGAGAATTATGGCTAGTCAATATCTATTGACAATGTTCTAGAGGACACGTGGCAATGTTCCAGTTCGATGATATTGTTCAATCTGACGGTACGAGAAATATTCGGTATATTGTCGGGTAAAGAAGGACGGTACTTTAGGTTTTCCTGGAAACATGATTTGGTGCATTACTTTTCTACCTTCGGTACTCCCCACGGAAATCCAACGGAGGTCGAAATGTAGCGTTCAGATCGGACGATTGTTTCATCTGGTCTCGATACCCCAACTGCGCAGCAAATTTCGTCCTCTAACAGCTGTCAATAAAATCATGGGACCTCTTGACTTTTGATCCCGTGTGTTGCTTTGCAAGATAACTCGGTGGTCCCACAGATCCAACGACCAATACACTAGGCCGCAAGCTATCTAGTAGCTCACGAAGTATGTGATTATTTCTATTGCCAATCTAGGATTCACGTGTGGACCCGTGACCAAGTTTTAACTGTCTTTCCTTTTCTTTCTCTTATCCCCTCAAATTAGTTTGGAAAGTATTAACCAAGTTAATACTAATAAACGAGATAGAGAAAGGGAAGATAAAACTACATGGAGATTGAAAGAAGATTTTTGGGAAGTGAAGATTGAGAAAGGGAGATTTTCAGAAGTTGGAAATATCATCATTTGGAAACAGAGGTAGTGATGGAAATAAACCAAGAGCAGATTTCATTGGATTTCTCTGTTAATCTCCCTCTACAATCACTCTTTCTCTCTCTCACTCACCACTCTGTTTCTCACTTTCTCTCACAAAAAGATAAGAAATACAGAAGATGAAGAAGAAAAGATGAATAAGAAATGCTCTTTGTTTCTGCCTCTACAATAACTCTCTTCCCTCTCTCACAAAGAAAAGAAAAGTTATGAAGATAAGATGATGACAAGTTGATGATTCTCTATTTTGTTTGACTACTCTCTCTCTCTCTGGTTTTTCTGTTTTAGTTGAGCTTCAGAAAGGAGATGATCCCCCAAATGAGAGATAAAAATCCCTTCTCTCTGTTCTTCAATATATATGTAAGAGAATCCCTTAGTTGCAGTCGTCCCTCTCTGTCTATAATCTGTAATCTTTCTTTAATTAGCACCTTCCATCATCTTTTAGAATAAGAGAAATTTCCAGCCGTACTTTCTAAATCAGAAAGGAAGAAAATCAAAGCCAGCCAGTTCCTCTCTCTTTGTTTATAATAACCCAATCATCTCTTTCTTTTAATCACCATCTTCATTCTCTGGTTAAAAGAGAAAGAAGTATAATTTCTCTCCCTCTCTGAAAAACTCAATCAATCTCTCTTTAAATCAAAATCTCCAGCGAAAACTTTCCAAAAAGAAACCCACTGATCACTCTCTCTCTCTCTACTGTACTTTCTTATAAGGAATATCTATGGAGAAAATCACGAGAGGGAGAGAGAATCTGAGATGATTTGGGTAATAACCCAATCTTCAAAAATCTGCTCTTGGTTTATTTCCATCACTACCTCTGTTTCCAACCGAGATGATGATATTTCCAACTTCTGAAAATCTCCTTTTCTCAATCTTCACTTCCCAAAAATCTTCTTTCAATCTCCATGTAGTTTTATCTTCCCTTTCTCTATCTCGTTTATTAGTATTAACTTGGTTAATACTTTCCAAACTAATTTGAGGGGATAAGAGAAAGAAAAGGAAAGACAGTTAAAACTTGGTCACGGGTCCACACGTGAATCCTAGATTGGCAATAGAAATAATCACATACTTCGCGAGCTACTAGATAGCTTGCGGCCTAGTGTATTGGTCGTTGGATCTGTGGGACCACCGAGTTATCTTGCAAAGCAACACACGGGATCAAAAGTCCCACCGAGTTATCTTGCAAAGCAACACACGGGATCAAAAGTCAAGAGGTCCCGTGATTTTATTGACAGCTGTTAGAGGACGAAATTTGCTGCGCAGTTGGGGTATCGAGACCAGATGAAACAATCGTCCGATCTGAACGCTACATTTCGACCTCCGTTGGATTTCCGTGGGGAGTACCGAAGGTAGAAAAGTAATGCACCAAATCATGTTTCCAGGAAAACCTAAAGTACCGTCCTTCTTTACCCGACAATATACCGAATATTTCTCGTACCGTCAGATTGAACAATATCATCGAACTGGAACATTGCCACGTGTCCTCTAGAACATTGTCAATAGATATTGACTAGCCATAATTCTCTCATCCGAACTCCGATCAGACTCCTGTTTTCGTCGTTGGGTTCGTCTTGGACTCTTCTTTTCATTAGAGCATCAATATTGGCCAAATTACCAGAATTTTCAAATGACCAAACTGCCCTTTTGTGTGACTTTCTCCCGTTTTTATCTAAGTTTCGAGCACAATTCCATAGAAGACACCTGAACAAGAGAAACTTACAAATCATCAGAGTAACCGCTCGAAATCGACTAACTAACCCGAGTTAAGAGATTCAGATGGGACATTTTCATGTCTCATCAGGGGAGACAGCAGTTATCGAAGAAGACAACGACGATAGCGCTGTCTTGGCAATCATTGAAGAATGTGATGAAGCTATGGTTCTGGATGTCAATGCCTGCTTCGCTCAAGGTAGGTGGATTTTGGACATTAGTTGTACGTTCCATGTATGTCCTCATAGGGAATATTTTTCCACTTACACGACCATTAATGGCGGTAAAGTGTTAATGGGAAACGACGCTCCCTGTAAGGTGGTTGGAATTGATACAATTCAGATCATGATGCACGATGGTGTTGTGAGGACTATAACAGACATCAGACATGTTTCAGAATTAAAGAGGAATTTAATCTCTTTGGGAACTCTAGATGATAATGGTTGCAAGTATACTGCTGAAGGTGGTGTTCTGCGGATTTCTAAGGGGAGTCTTACATTTATGAAAGGGTTGAAGAAGAATGGTCTATATGTGCTACAGGGTAACACTGTTACTGGATCTGTAGCGGTAGTATCATCATTAGACAAAGAGGTTGAGACTACAAAGCTATGGCATACGCGGTTAGGACATATGAACGAAAGGGGGATAGCTATACTGAGCAAGCAGGGTTTACTCTGTGGACAGAAGGTTGGAAAACTGTAATTCCGTGAACATTGCGTCTTCGGTACGCAATGTCGGGTAAAGTTCAGTACAACGGTTTATAATACTAAAGGAACTCTGGACTACATCCATTCAGATCTTTTGGGTCCCTTCTGGGTTAGCTCACATGGTGGGGGTAGATACATGTTAACCTTGATAGATGATTTTTCCAGGAAAGTATGGGTATACATAATGAAATGCAAAGATGAAGCATTCGTCAAGTTCAAGCAGTGTAAGACCTTGATCGAGAAACAACCTTGAAAATCAACCAAACGCTTAAGGACTGGCAATGACATGGAATTTTGTGGAAACGAGTTTAATAGGTTCTGTGAAGACATTGTGAGACACCATACGATCAGAAAGAAACCACAACAGAATGGTGTGGTAGAGCGTATGAACAGAACTCTATTGGAACGAGCTCGTTGTATGTTGCAGGGCTGTCAGAGGTGTTCTAGGCTGAAGTAGCGAACAAGGCAACGTATCTGGTAAATATTTTTCCGTGTACATCTATTGAGTGTAAAACTCCTAATGAGGTATGGTCTGGTTATCATGCAAAGTATGAGAACTTGAGGATTTTTGGTTGCCCGACTTATGCACATGTTAAAGAAGTCAAGCTAGATCCGAGGGCTAAGAAATGTGTATTTCTTGGTTATGAGGCCGGAGTGAAAGGTTATCGGTTGTTGAATCCGGATGGGAAATCAAAGAAGCTTCTTATAAGTAGAGATGTTACTTTTGATGAGTTAGTCATGGTAACTCAAAAGGTAACACTTGTAGATGCTTGGGAGTGTGTTGGTATACAGGTGGAGCAAGAAGATCATGGAGAACAGGTGGAGTTTGAGTTAGGCACTCGGGATGAGGTCAGACCTCAGGTAGATGAGCAAGCTGAGAAAGATGAACAGGAAGCTAAGCTAGATCCGAGGGCTAAGAAATGTGTATTTCTTGGTTATGAGGCTGGAGTGAAAGGTTATCGGTTGTTGAATCCGGATGGAAAATCAAAGAAGTTTCTTATAAGTAGAGATGTTACTTTTGATGAGTTAGTCATGGTAACTCAGAAGGTAACACTTGTAGATGCTTGGGAGTGTGTTGGTAAACAGGTGGAGAAAGAAGATCATGGAGAACAGGTGGAGTTTTAGGCACACGGGATGAGGTCAGACCTTAGGTAGATGAGCAAGCTGAGAAAGATGAACAGGAAGAAGGTCATTACAATGTTGCGAGGAACAGGAGAAGGAGAGACATTCGAGCATCAGAAAGGTATGGAATGGCAGATATGGTTGCATTCGCACTTAGTGTGGGAGAAAGCATTGATGGAGGTGAATCATGCACCTACGAAGAAGCTATGAGGAGTGATGAATCGAGGCAATGGTCTTTTGCCTTGTAAGTGGGTTGGCGGATTGTAAACCGGGTTTGATATCAACCTATATTCAAGCCACTTTCAACAACCATGCTCAACCAAGCATGCTCACAGTCTTGCCGAGCCAGGCATCTTAACATGTTGTCAAAACAAGGCCAATTGAGTTCTTATGAGCGACGAACAACCATCAAAGATTCTTGCTACATTAGGCACAAAGATCTGTACTTATTATATTTTTGTTTGTATGGATACTTCAGCTGACTTCCACGGAAGATGACACTCACATTTATAATGCACTGACTTCTAATTATGTTTCGTTTTAATGTTTGTATATGCAGACCATCTGGAGGTGAAGTAAAGTTCGTAACAAAACTTAGGGTAGTATTAGACCTTTAAACGCTTTTGGTCTTAGGTTTAGAGTTGAATTTAGAGAGAGAAAAAAAATGACATGTGAGTTAACGAATGAAAAAGGGATGAAGAAGATGAAAATTATTGGGTATTAGTCAAGGGATGAAGACTTAACGATGACTTAATGGCGTTTAGATCCTCGTTAGGTCCAACTTGAGGTGGGGGTGCTTATTTCGCTAGGAGGTGCACATAAACACTTCTTCACATTTTGGGGCGCCAACAACCAAGAGGCCCTAATAACAGATTGGGCCGGCGTGTTTAGAACTTCCCTCCTTCAAGCTCAAGACATTCATAGAGGCATCGTTAGTAGCATTTTGACCGCCCACTGTTCACTTTATGTCCATAACATGAAGCTAAGAGTGCTGATGCCAAAAAATGGCTTTCCGTTAGATCACCATGAAATAGGGAGTTGATGCATGACAACCTCTGTTATGTATGAATCCTTCGTTATGTTGGGGATTGATTAGCTTTGTGTTCCTGCTTTCAGCTCTGCTTCCTGCTTTGCTTCTCTTAGTTCCAGCTCCTTGCTCCAGCTCCTTGCTTATGTTCATCTGTTCTTGAGGGGGGAAACCTGCAAAGGGTTCGAAAACCACTCCGACGCTCAAGCCAGTCAGGGTGCTCATTGCAGTAAAAGAATGAATATTGATTGATCCTTTTGGGGGGCGAGTTATGAGAACTCTTAGTTTCTTGTGATCTTTTTAGGGTAAAGAGATCGTGTCCTTTGAAGGACGATGTGGGGGGCCTTTTATAAGCGATGTTAGGCCGACTGTGATTAGTGGCGGTGGTGAGGCGGTTGCCCTCAAACCGAAGGGAAAGTTCCCTCTCTTGAGTATCTAGGGTTTCTCTTAGAGTCTATCCCGGATATTTGATAAGTGGAAGTTCCTAAGTTCAAGGATTCTTTGTAGATATCTTGCCGGTGTGATAGACTCTAAGGAGAAGTTTCCTCCTTCGGATACTTAGATTCCAAACTGGCTTAAACACTTCGAGATGTATGGCCGACCGAGATCCTTCTAGAAGTTTCGGCATTAAGTCGGTAGGTCGCTTGGTGTTGCTGCCTCGCCAGTTCTGGGCGTAAGACACTGGCCGAACCTGTGTGGACCCCCCTCACTCCTTTGAAGACCCCGGGGCTGATCTGTCCATGCGAAGGGCGTCTTGTAGGGCTAGTTTCTTCTGGAAGACCTCCCAGTTAGGGGAACATTTGGGACCATCAGGAGCTCAGTGGTCCTGCTGCCTGAAGCCAGCTTGACCTTGTTGACTTCAGGTCTGATCTTGACTCTTTAGACGTTAGTCAACGTCTGGACATATTATGCATCATCAAAGAGGGACCAAAAATAAATGAAAAATGCTTGCTATAAGAGCAGCAAAGTGGATCCACAAAAGGTTAACCGAGTTGTAGTTCCCCATCCTCTTCAACAATCGAGTCAGTTTACTTGCATGGACTTAGTTGACCTCGAAGCAAGGGAAACACAAAGTTCACCCATAAAGGCTGAAAGGTGGGAGGAACTTCGAAAGGCAATGAAAAGGTTATTAAGATTACTGAGCAAGTACAAATGGGATTCTATGGTCCAAACTTAATAAAAAAAATAGGTAAAAAGCCCATTCTTTTGAATCCCTGATTCTTTTTCCTCGTGTAAATGCACAAATGCAACATTAATATGCCAATTGTTTAGTGAAGATGTAGATATGTGTAAGGTCATATTTGTTTTGTATGCAACACAAACTAAGTTGCATAAACAATAAAAGGCGTAGAGTTATTTATGTTTTGTTTAATGTAGTAAGGTAATAGTGTCATGCAAAACATGATTTGTTTGGGGAACCACAAAATACAGTGCATGCAAAAAATGATTTGAAAAAATCTCAAGATTTGCAAAGTTTTCCTCCTGTATTACTGATATTGGACTTATGTGTACTGAGACCTATTATTTGGGCCTCAAACCAAAGTTTTCCTCCAGTGTTAATGATTTGAAAAAGATCTCAAGGTTAGTATCATAAAATATGATTCGTATTTTGGTGATTTACCTCAGCATTAAAAAGAATATAAAATCATAGATCTGAATCATTTGATTGATCGTGAGAGATGATGGATAGGACTATGAGATTGGTTATTTTTTATATTTCAATATCATCTCCCAACAATTTATTCCATTTTATTTTTTCCATTTTATTTGGGAAGATAGCAAACTAAATTCCATATGTAATTACTGTTCATTTTAGCAATTTTCAAATTTATTATCCAAATCAATTTTACTGTTTACTTCAATCCATATCTAATTATTATATTAAAACTAAAATATTATTACAAAATGTATTTCTTTACATAAAGCACATCATATTCTCTACGACGTCTACAAAATTATAAATCTTTGAAACAAGAAAGAACACTTTTCATCTCTATTGCGAAACCGTGGCCATATTTTTTTTTTTTGTAATCGTTTCATCATAATTATTTTCATCAACATATCTCTTTCTATTGTCAACATTTTTCGACTAGGTTTTTTGGGTTAATGTCTTTTCACCCCTAGTTCGTGACCAACTCAACATTTTGGTAATGGAGGCCAACGGGTCCTGGTGCGTCTAACACGCCACGACCACGACCTACAACTTCGAGTCGTGTCATGCTCAGAGCACAAAGGTTTGGGCACAGAAACGTCGCATGGCAGTGACCCCAGCTATTGTCGTGGAGTTTCCAGACGTTGTTGTGTCGTGGTAAATGTTCCAATCTTTATCGGTCCATTCACCAATACTTAAATTTTTTTATTTTATTTGTGAAAAAAAGAGTAACAAAAAATAACACTTAACTTTTTTGAAGTCAAAATTAAAGCCTAACATGTGTTTTTCCTTCCTTTGTTTATTTGTTGGAACTTCGTGACATTTTATAAATTAAAACAAACCCATTTTTAAAGGGTTAACTTGGTCGTGGATGGTCAGGAACGACACATTCCCGGTTGCTGTTCCTAACGTGTCGTGGTTGACGGGTTTGAGAGCTTAAAATATTAGACTTGCCACAACCCGTTTATCACTTGTTGTGTTGCTTAGAAATAGATCGTGTAGGTCTATTTCTTGGACGACACGACCCGGTGAGCAAACTATGTTTTGGCCCTTAAGGTCCGAAAATGCGCGTTGGCAGGGCCAAAGAAACTTCAATTCTTTTCGGAAATACCAATAGAGGCCAAATAGGAATTAGTTTTCTGAAAATTTCAAACAAAATAAATCCACCTCATCTCTCCCCCTCTCTTCCATTTCATCATCTCTCCTCCATTTCGTTTACCCACCATCATGATCATCTTCTCCATTTTTGAGATTTTCAAATTCAGTTTGGATCTGCAAATCGAGTTTGCGAAATTTGTAAACGTAATTTGCAAAACATAAGAAAATGTCATTTTTCCTGGGTTTGTTTAGAAAAAATGTACTGAAAGTGGATCCTGTTAGAAAGATATCATGAAAATTTCTTGCTAAGATTACAAGTTTTATTAAAATCTGACATCTAATAAAAATTATATTTATAAAATTAAAGAGAAAATTACTCATAAGGGTAGTTTAGTCTTTATAAATATTTTTTACCTTAATAATAGTATATTGGCTAAAATACCAAGACTCCATTATTTATTGGTTTTACAATTGAAATACAATTTAGGGTTTTGGTGTTCTTTGTTGGATATATTTAAGTTTTTGCGCCTTTGTTAAATTTCATATTCTAATTGATTGGTTCCAGAAATACCCTTGTATATTAAAATTTTTTTTTCTCTCACAAGAAATCCAAAAAAGTTTTAGGTTTTTTTTCCCATCTCTTCTTCCTGATTCTTCTTCGTCTTCCTCTTTGATATTCTATTTCTTTTTCTTTCGAATCCGACATCAACACTCACTGGTGCCGCTGGAACATCAACACTCTTTCTTCCTACTGAAATCCAGTCTCTATCTTCCCCAACGAAACTACTATGTCTTCTTCAATCTGAAAATCCTAAATTTGGGTTTTCTGCTATTGAAAAACCTTCTTCGTGAAGCTCTAAAGGTGAAATTTGTTCATCTCCAATAACATCTCCATATAAATCCCCAGGTACTTTCCTTAATCGAAAACTAAAAACGACATTGTGAGGTGTAGATGCCACAATACGTGGTGGTTTTGTTGTATGGGTGAAATGAAAGATTTGGTAGGGAAAAAGGCAAGATTAAAGTTTGGTAAGGAAGAAAGGTGAGATGAGATGAAGAAACTTTGAGTGTGAACAACTAATTGGATGTTGTCTTCTCAGCCATCTTAGTGGCGCAACCATTTTCTCTCTCTACATACACACACACACAAAATCTAGTTGTCTTCTTATTATGATAATGATGATTAAGCTGATGGTGATGATGATGCTGACGTGCAACACGATCTAAAATCCTAATTTATCTGATGATGATGGAGAAGAAATTTTTTAGACTTAAAGAAAAAGAAACTTCAGTTTTTCTTTTGTTCTGAATTTGCAAATCGAGTTTGCGAAATCTGAACCCGAGATTATATTCTAAAAACCTTGCAAATCCAGTTTGCGATTTACATTTTGCAAACCCCGTTTGCAGAAAAACAGAAAAAACGACGTTTTTCTGAGTTTTTTTTAGAAAGAGGTATTGAAAAAAATCTTTTTTAAATATATAAATCTCATAAAAATCCGACATCTTATAGAGATTTAAAGTTTAAAAGAAAAATTAGTTACACAAAATGACAAAAAGGGCATTTTAATTAGTCTTTGTATATTTTTTGACCTGAATAATTGTTATGCCAATCGGAGTTTAATGTGATCAATACGGTAATCAAACAGAAGCAATACGAAATAAAGAACAATCAAGAACAGAACACAGAGATTTACGTGGTTCGGTTGGTGAGACCTACTCCACGGCGACAACAACGCGATGATTTCCACTATGATAAGCAAACAAGTTACACAAGAGATTTCGTGAGATTGTGCTACTGATATCTCCTTAGGGTTTAGTTTATATAGCCACTAAACCCTAATCCCACCGCCTCACCGACTCTCTCTACAACCGACATTATACATGGATACGCTAACAGTAATTACCGACATAAGCCTAGTTTCGTATTCCAGCTCTTTCTTGGAGTCCAGCTCTGCCTCGGAGCACTGCTTCGCATACTAGCCCTGTCTCAGCAATCAGCTCTGCTAACGGGTCCAAAATTCGGCGGGTTGCGGGTTGTAAATAGAGTTCGATACCAATCCATATTCGAGTCACTTCTAACAATAATAATTATGAAATGTTTTGTGATTTTATTCTACTCACTTTCAAAAGTAATTTGACCAATTTAATTAAAATCCCGTTCGCCAACCCATTGCATATGCAAATTGGTTTATGAGATTTACAAATTAAGTTTGGATTTGCAAAACTTACAATCGGGTTTTTAAAATTTGCAAGTGTAGTTTCAAGGTCAAAAAATACCGTTTTTTGTGTCTTTTTAGAAAAAAGTATTGAGAGTTTATCTTGTTAAGAAGATATTCCAAATTTTTTTCTAACAATAGAAATTGAATCAAGATGTGATATCTAATAAAAAAAGTTATATATACAACATTAAAGGGAACATTATAAGGTTAATTTAGTCGTTTTAAATATTTTTACCTGTATAATTGATAATGCAATGGTTGTTGCTTTTTCTTCTTTTATTTGTTTTAAATATTATATTGGCACGAAAACGGACAACTCTATTATTTTTTTGTACTCAAATTAAAATACAGACTAACATTTTTTTAACTTGATACTGATTAATTTATCTGTAGTAGCGAAAAGGTTTTGATGTCCTAAACTTTTGTCCTAACACAAGATTCTCGGAGATTAATCCGTAATAAATTATCACATAAAGAAATATTATACTTCATCGGAAAAAACAAAGAACATCAAAACCATAAAAAAAAGTTATACATTATGCGAAGCTTCCAGTACGACTCTCACATAAAAAAATATTATACTTCATCGGCTAAAACAATTGTAAAATGAATGGTAGTCTTGGCATTGGAGAAGTACTAAAATCAATTAACTACCATCTAAATTGGCTTAGAAATTCTTTCTCCCATATTTTCTTAGCTAGAATAAATAAACCTCCAATCAACTTTATCTCACCACGTGTTATAACTTAAAAACTTGTTATACATTTGAAATCGGTTTTATCCTGTCCTACCTAGGCACCTAACTGTACCTTGTGTTGATATAAAACAAAAATGTGGAAATACAAATTAGTACTACTAGATCTCTAATTAACTGGTATAGTCCCTTTTCTCGGAGCACCGATCTGGTTTTGAATTGCTTCCAAACCGGACCAACATTCCTTTCCGTGGAACAGATGCATAGAGAATGAGGAGAGAGAGGGAGGAGGAGAGGGACATGAAGGAGGAGGGACGAATAATGGCGGTGGGAGAATGTGGTGGTGGCGGAGGAGAAAAAAGAAAGATTTGAAACCAAGACATTGAAGTTTTAGGGTGGTTGCATTTTGACAGAGACCTATATCTGTTTAGAAAAGAAATGGTGGTGGGAGATTTGGGAGAAACAAGATAATCCACCTAAAATTTTGTACCACGAAAAACTCTTTGTTTCCCTGAAGCAGCAGACTACCCTTGTTGTTTCCAATTGGGCACCTTGGAAAATTAGGCCAATGCTTATTACTTTATTTGTTGGTTTAAGAAAAGTTATACAAGAGCAAATGGAGTCGTGCTGGGTAAAGCATTGAAGAGGGAAATATTTTGAAGAAAGAAATCCCGTAAGAAACAAAAACTAGTTAATTAATGTAGGAGGTCTTTGCTTTTCGAGTGGTTCATCTTCAAAAGTAACTTTTTGGAAAACATTCATCAACTTCCATTAAACAAAGGATTAGGTGAAGTCCCCAAATGCCTAAATTTCAACAAAGTGGAACCAACTTGAAATTTTTTCTTAAGTTGTCGTTTAAGAAATCCTAGCTGACATCATTTTCTGGGATAACCATGGTGGTAGTTTTGGTATTAGAGCATCTCCAATGCAAAACTCAATCTTAGAAATTCGGAGTGCCACATAGGATTTTTTGAGTTTTTCTTAAAAAATCATCTCCAATGCAAAACTCAACTAAGATCTCAAAGATGATGTGTCGAGAGTGGAATAGAGATATCTCAAGAGGACACTCTATTTTCAGAGTGTCCTCTTGAGATATCTCTAATTGTCCAACTCATCAATATTTAAATTTCAACCAATAGAAATCAAGTCTTCGTATATTTCCAAAATAACAAATTATTTTTTTACAAAAATAACCATGACACGTAAGTAAAATAAAAGAGTTTAGAGTGTTGCATTGGAAACATACAAGAATTGAGGATCTCTATTTTCGACACCTAGGAGTGAGAATCTCAATTGGAACTTGACAAATAGGACGAACTGAGATTTTTTTGAGTTTTGCATTGGAGATGCTCTTAACTAGTGAGGAAAGTTATATCTCAATGCTGAAGCTTAACCCGAAACGCATTTTCCAACTGATCGGTCAACTAAAATTATGTATTGCTTTTGGTTAATTAATTCACGTGGAATTTTGTACTCAACCCAAAAAATATTAATGATATGCAATGACTCTTTTTTAATGTGAAATTGTCAACGAGTTAAAGGACCCAACCCTTTACATATCTAATAAATCAGAAAAATAACGAATAAAACAATAAAAATTTATAAAGAAACATATGAATCAGCAAATGGAAGTATGCCTAATTCTAATTACACCCCTCTACTCACTAACTTTTTTAATTTCTCAGGCATTGCTTCTGGGTTCATCTCGATCATTCCATTTGTCGCCTTCATTTTTAGAGGTAATCCGCTGCCTCGTTTATTTCCCTATACACGTGCAGAAAAGAACACTACTCAAATTGCTCCCATAATAGTTTGATTTCTTGGACCAATATCTTGATCTGCCTCAGTGGGGGTTTCTCTGGGTTTGTCAGGACGGAAACAGTAAGCAAAATATCCGTTGCTATCTTGACCCGAGATCTACCATATTTCAGAGGCAATTGGAGCCCTAACCGGGTTCCATGCATTGCATGAGTTATTACTGACTCTCTCATTGTAATGGCTGCAGCTGCAACAGTCCTATCTCCATTATTATCTCGCAATATAGCACCAAACCTTTCATATGAAGAATCAAAAGCCACATCTGTATTTACAAGAATCTGGGCGAGTTCAGGACCCTTCCATGTACACGTAGTTGCGATTTTCGTGGTAAGTTAGTGCTAGATTCCACCCATCCATGATTAGTAGTGCCTCGCTCGTTTGGGTTTCTCTCTGTTTCCATGATGTTACTTTAATTTTGACCTCGCTTATCACTTCCTTAAAGATCTCCCTGTTCGACCTTTCCTCACCTCTAAACACCCCTTTATCTCATTCCTTCCATATATTATAAATATATGCTGTAAACACCAGTCCTCTCATTTGGCCAAGGAGTGAGTTACCCCAAAATGTATCTATACACTAGTCAATTTCCTCAACCCAATTACCTGAGTGATTGCGTTGTATGCCCATCATAAGCAACAGTTCTGTCCACACAGAGATCGAAAAGGTACATTGGAAAATAAGATGTTCGTCCGTCTCCACTCCAGAATGACAAAGCGGGTAGTGCTCATCCTTCCCTAAACCCCAACCCCGCAATTTTGCTTTTGTTTTCAGACCTGGCTTAAGTGCGATCCAGGCGATAAATGAGTGTTTGGGAACTCCCTCTATACACAAAACTAAATTGAACCACTGTTGTCGATTACCGTTTAGCCTAATAGAGTTATAAGTGCCCCTTACTGTGTATTCGCCCGAAGATGTAACCTTCCATACTACCTGGTCATGCTCTAACCCCCCCTCCCACGTCTATAGTCTGCAGTTCATTAAACACCTCACAGAAAGGATGGCTTACTCGGTCAGGAACTACCCAACTGCCATTAATTTGAAAATCGGACACTCAGGCATCTTCTCTTAATTGGGATGCAAATCGTTGATTCGTTTTGAAATACTCGGTCAGCGACCCTGACGGGTGCCAACTATCTCTCCAGAAATAGGTAGTCTGGCCATCATGAATAAGGTACTGGACCAACTCCTCAGCCAAACCTTTGCTGCCCAAAATGCTTCTCCAACACCAAGAACAATTAGTTGGAATCTCCATAGTCCAGAAGTTTTTTCCCTTGATCAAGTATTTCTTCACCCAACGAACCCAAAGAGTATTATTCTCACTGATGATATCCCACACATGTCGAAGATTCATTGCCTCATTCATTGTTTCAATATCACGCAATCCCAATCCACTTTCTTCCTTCGGCAAGCAAACCTCGAGCAATCTAACTGTTGGTCTATTACTGCCCTCCTCCAAGCCCTTCTAAATGAACCTATTAAATATCTGATTAATTTCTTTAAAAACTCGCTTCTGAAGTACAAACACTGACGACCAGAAAATAATCATACTGCCTAGACAGACTTAAGCGATACAAGTCGTCCTGCATAAGAGAGAAAGCGAGCCTTCGTACTCTCATCAGAATCTAATTTAATAATGGAATACAATCCTTATACGATAATTTTGAAGCAAGTAATGGGAGTCCGAGATATTTAATAGGGAGTTCACTTAGTTGGAAACCGAGAATTACCCGTAATTGTTCTTTCTGTTCATTTAGCATGGCTGCACAAAAAATGGAACTCTTTCCTTCATTCACCGCGAGACCGGTGTATTTAAATAATCTATTAAGAATATCATGTAAGGCTCTGCCTGAGCCCACATCTCAAACAATTCAATGAGTTCAAGTTCATATGTTGAAGTATGAGTTTGAGCTCAACACTGTCGATTATAGAAGATCAATGCTCGTTAAAAGGATTACAACCATCATCTCCTTCAATTATGGAACAGTTGAAATTTGGTAAATAATAAGTCACACGAATATATTTATTTACTAAGTTGTCCTGCTGTTGGGTTATGGTGTCTCCTAGTGTCACTAGGGGAATCTCAGACATTAGTTCCGCTCTGATGTCTAACACTACTATTCCCCATTAACTCATGCACAAGCTGATAATTAACTAAGAGTTAGAGATTACCTTAATCGCTAAATTTTCCCTCGAACATTTCCAATCGAATGTGAAGACCAAGAGATCCAATTGTTGTTCCTCTACTCAAGACACCCGAATGATCAATTTAATATCCTACCTTCTTGCTAGCTAGAACACAAATGGTGGTTTGATTAGAAGAAATCCTTCTTCTTTATGACTAGATAGATAGTTGGTAGTTTCCTCTCTTTCATTCTATACTTGATGTTTTAGATTAAGAAAGCTCCCTGAGAAAGTTCCACACCTTATTCAAGTTCCTTAGAGACATTATATAGAACCTTTTTTTTAGAATAAAATCTTAACCAGGTTTCCATAAAAGGCCTTCCGAATAAGAATTAGGAAATACTCAAAAATAGAAAATAGTTTCGGTTTTCTCAATTCCCTTGCCTTGGCCGACCATATGAGGTCCTTCTTGGGCAGATCTGACCGGCCCCTATAGGGGTACATGTCCAAGCATGGCCGTCCCCTTTTGGGCCCCATATCACCTCTTTCGGTGCCCGACCCAAATACCATTCTTTTGGGGCTTTTGTACTATCTTTGACTAAACTTCTTTTAGGCCTATGAGACATGTTTATGGCACTCTCCCATGATTATATGTCTCATCACTCTATTCATATCACCCGATCAAATAGACATTCTTTTGTGTAACCCAATGTAAGATTCGGTCAAAGTTAGCCGCGAATTACTTAGTAATTCGACGATCGTAGTTGGTTTCTAGCTAAACATTACGACCCCTAAATCGTCCGGACTTGATGATCTTCTTCATCAAATATCCTATCCGAAAAATTGCTCGCATTGCATCTTTGGACGAAGGACATTTCCTTCAGACTCTCACTTGTACTTAAAACAAGTGCAATGCTCGATTTTCGTGTCAATTTATATCTCATCTGATACGTTACATCTTTCAGACTTTCTTGATCCCGAGTACAACTGTCAAAGAAAAATAATTAACTCTTAATCCATTTGAGCGTGACCACGCATTTTCAGTTGCTACTCATCAAGCGACCTTGAGACACTTTTTCCTAATATAATTAGGATGACACAAATCATTCTTTTACTCCCACTCAGCTTCATGTCTATCCTGTCTTTCCCAGTATCCACTTTTATAACCTCCTTTTACGGCCCGATGTTTGGCAGAACCAAAGTCGGACATTCCTTACATAAGATGAGCGGTGCACTCATGTTTTAAGGAATCTCTCCAATTTGTCAATGAGAAGCGTTTGACGTTCATCACTAATGATGTACTTTTGATTGAGGGTTATTCAGTGTATAATCCTTATTACATACTGATGGGCCTAGAAAGTTTTCTAAAATAGGTCACCACCCGCAAGTATACGGGCGTCAAGTGATAATTCCGGTAAGACCGGGTCGATCCGCAGAGACTAGTCAAATTCGCTCTAAGACTTAGAAGTAACACGTTTTCTTTTAAAATCGGGTTTTTGGTGATGATAAAATCAAATACTAAAACAAACAATAAAAATGAACTCAAATGGGGGAGGAATCTAGGATTTTAGAATTCACGCATAAAATCACTTTTTGGAACAAATACTTAAAGTGATTAATTATCTTTTTTATAACTCAGAATTTCGGATAATGAACTATCCTAATTCCGGGAGATGTTTTCGTTAAAACCGAAAAACCATAACAATGTGATCGTTTTGTTTTAAATAAATAAATCTCGAAACTATTATCTATCAATCGGTAAGTATACATCATCAAAGGATTCGACCTAAGTATGATGCATCAAATTAAAAGTATAGATAATGAATTGAAAATCTATTAATCTCAATCACAAACAACCACTCTGTCTCTCCTCTATTAATCTCTCTTTTCTCTCACAAAAAAAAGAGATTACTAAAAAGAAATAAAAGATAATTTTCTGTTCAAGCCCGAGCTCTCTGTTAAAGCCGAGATGCTTGTTCTCTGTTAAAGCCGAGATCTCTCTCTCTCTCTCTCTCTAATCTCGCTGTTCTATTGAGCTCGAGAGGATCCTCGAAGATGAGATAATCTCTGAGATGTCTCTGTTTCTGTTTGTATAGAAAAAGTAGAAGAAAAAGGAAGTTGTAGAAGCTCCTTTCTCTCTTTAAGAATATGTGGGATCAAGGAAAGAAATCCGAGCAAATATCAAGAAAGTCCGACCAACAAGTTGAGAAGTCCCTAGCCAAAGTTCTCTGTAAAGATTTTTAGAGAGAGAAAATATCTTCTCTCTAATCAATTTGAAATTATCCAGCCATTTCTTCTTATAATCTGCCCGACCCTATCTCTCGTTCTAGATTTAACTTTGTCTACTGTCAAGATCATCTCCAGCCGAGCTCCATAATAATTTATAACCAGAGAAAGTATCCAAAACTTTATATCAGAATCAGAACCCAGCTCTAAACAAATCCATCTCAAATCTTCCTTCAGTCATCCCCTAGAAAATATCTTTAATTTGTCTCCATTCTCAGAGAGTGCACTCTCTAGACTCTAGATATATTACAAAACTTTCTCTTTGTATGTCTAAAATAAATCAAAGAATAAAAGGAATTCCCATGTTCGAGCTTCTCAATCTTTCCATCTCGGTTTGATTCTCTTTTCAACCTTCCATTAATGATTTTATTTCCTCCCCTCTCTCTAGATTTTGATTTAAAAGAATCACTGGACTCTTTCCTTTTCACGTTAGAGAGATAGAATAAATCCCAAGATTGATTCGGTGTTGTGCAGAGTATCAAAGAACGGATACGACGTGCTGTATAGGCCAAAATACGTCATCGGGGGCGCCCCCAGAAATCCACGATTGTTGGGCTTACACGGTGACCAATCCCATGAATTAATAACCAATGGGCCCGACCCGTTTATCTTCAAGCATCCCGAAGTAACGTTAAAGTACGAAAGTACGTCCAGCTCTAGATAAAGGGGTCCGTCCTCACCAGCAGGTTAAAGTACGGAAGTATGTCCAACTCTGGATAAAGAGGTCCGTCCTCACCAGCAGGCTAAAATACGGAAGTGCATTCAGCTCTGTATAAAGAGGTTCACCCTCATTCCCTCAGCAGACCAAAATACAGGAGTACAACCAGCCCTGGATAGAAGAGGTCCGTCCTCTCCTCCTCAGTTAACCTCTCTTCGTATATCAGTTGGGGAAGCGACACCGTCATTCAAGATGACAATATTCCCAGTATATCCGTTGGATGGGAGTTACGATATCCCCATCCATGGTAATAACTCTGTGCGTTACCATATTCAAGGCAACAACTCACCACCAGGTGACGGTTAACCAAAACGGACAGTTGACCACAAAACCCTATATAAGGATCAACTGGTATTGGCTAAGGCATCCAACTACGGATAACAACACCCGACATCCAAATTCACTGGCAATAAGCAAACCACCTATTTTCTCTCTCATATTAATCATCCAAACCTTTGGCAGGCAACCAACGACTACTACTACCATCATCTCCTCACCTGCTTAAGGAAGACGAGTGATCCTTCTCTCTCCTCAACGACCACCTGCTCAAGGAAGACGGGTAATCTTTCTCTGTCCTAACGACCTGACAACCAAGGAAGGACGACCAAACGACTGTTTATTTCTCTCTCCACACGACTAAGGGGTGCAAGCGCTTTATTTCACTCGACGACCAGAGAACTAGGCAGGCATACACTCGGCTGTATCACCTTTTCTCCTAACGAGCGTCTCGCCTAAGCAACATATTTAACTCCATAGCTCAAACTCTGGTTTACAGTTCTTACTTACTCTTTGCCAAGTTTACTGACTTGACCGTCGGAGCCCCCTTCGGCCGGCACCATCCCAATGTCCCCTAAGATCTCACGATCACGTGCGTTGTTGTCTCTTTTGTCACAGGTTAAGCCCAAAGACATTGTCGTTGCCCGCAAAATTATTAACAGGTGGAGGTTCGACTTCCGGTCAACGACCCGGTCTCTGCTGACTTCTTGACCCGCGAATTCTTACCACCACACGTGCTTCGCTGATTGCAACGTGTTTGTGGGGATAAATCAGCCTTTAGATCTATAGGGACCGTCAACCTATCTTGCAACGCAACACACGGGATCAGAGCCAAAGAAGAACCCGAATGTTGTCCCACCTTGGCCTAACACTGTACCGAAAAAGTTCATCTTGCGTCAGATTGCACGCCACGTGTCCTTAAAAAAAAACTGTACGTTAACCCGAACTTTGACTCGCTCTATCTTTCCCGTCCGGACTCCGATTTAGCCTCTGCTTTCGGCGTTGGGTTCCTCTCTGACCCTACTATTCATCCGAGCATCAACATTATCCAATATTACCATGTTACCTTTGTCACCAAATGACCAAAATGCCCCTAACATCAATTTTTCCCGATTTTGTCTGTTTTTCACACTGAACCCTGTAAAGACACCTGAGAAAGGAAACACAAGTAATTCATCGGAGAAACGGCTCGAAATGGACTAACTAACCCAAATTAAGGTATTCAAATAAGACATTTGCATGTCTCATCACATACCCACGTAGTCGACTTGTATACATTAATCCTATAACTCATGAAACTGCGGTATCTCGACGACCTCACGTGCTAGTGTTCCTGAGTCATTATTGTCCATGCAATGACCTGGACTAGGGAGATGATAATGAAATATTTCAAGTTCACTTAATAGGGTTTCATTCATCAGATCACGTATCTGACAAACCTATTTGGAATGTTTTATTATCCACGGACTGTCGTTTAAATACTAAACCAAATTTAGACGACTGCGAAATAACTAATTTATTTCTGATAACGAGAGTTTGTAAATTTGAGCCTCTTCCATAAAACTCTTTCTAACCACTCAATTTACCAGTCAAGGTTATTCTCAAAATACACCTTATGCCTTAGACTTATGCATGATTTTCATACTTTGTCTTAGCTGACGGTTTAGTTGACTACGCATGTAATCTGATTAAATTTTGCCTATTATCGAAGGTCGCTTCTTGCGATTTTCTATTAATAATTTCTAGTAACCCTTTACTAGAATTAAGGCCTTCATTCTTCTTTTTGTAGAGTTTGGAACAGTTCTCGGCTCGAAACACTTTCAACCTACTTTCTTTCCATGTCTGGAAGTTTGCATTGACATGTTCAACTTTCTTTTCCACTTTGAATTAACTCATCCTAATATTTTTAAAGCCTTTTGGGATGTTAGTTGTGGTTCAGATTGTCTTATCTGAATTTAGATGTTAACGTCTCTTAATACTCCAGTATTCGAGATGTCTTGGCCAAATGCAAAATCATATCCCACATGACCGATCATATGCCTATAGCATAACCATTTTTCTCATGCATGCTTGCTCATCAGGGTCTCCCAGACTCTGAGTCTTGTCGAGCTATACGCCATCAGATTTGGGTCGAATATCTCTCTTAGAGCCTTCTACATTTGGACTTTTAAGGATCCCAAGTTTCTTATCTTAGTCTTATCATATTTTGATCTATACTCATAGACCATTGATTCCCAATAGCATTTCATCCTTTGTGGTCCTTCATCAACTGATTCTAACATCCCTATGTTGTTCTCAATTCTGGTATGTACTCTGCACACCGGACCTTTGGAAACGCGTTACTCTCACTAACCTTTTTAAAATCCTTAGATTCAAGATTCTCTTCATTCTTTCAGGAATCAAACGTCTTTGATTTTCTCTTTGAATCGAAGATTCCAACTCTTGCCTACTTTACTCCCTTGATGGATCTTCGAAGCATGCATGTTCACTAACTACTAAAGTCGGCGACCGTTTTCGGTTTTCACTTCCTTGTGTTAGCATGGACTCAAACTTAGACTGATGTAAGATCTCGTTCATAATCTCACGGTATGAATCCACGATCTTAATCTTCTTTGTCTAGTTTTGGGAAACTCCAATGTTTCCATCCTTCTCAGTTTTCTCCTTTGAAAACTAATTTCCGTCCAATGGTTTCGCTCCATTGAACAAATTCTCAAGTTCCAAACTTGATGAGATATGGATTCCATTTTCTATTGGCTCCCAACCAATTGTAGAGTTGGTTTCCATCTCTGCGCAGGTTTATGCTCTTATCTTTTATCAGTAAGATTTCATTCTTCTGATCTTGTTAGATAGGCTTTAATGACCTTCATGCCTTATGAGCAACATGATATTACAACACTTGAGATATTTCTTTATGAGTAACTTTTAACTTCTTGATAGTTCTCTGACAAATTTCTATTCGTATTACGCGGTAGGTACTTAGATCCCTTCTATTTTACCTTTAAAAACCGCGACTAACTGTTCTCAACAGTTTTGTTGCTCTTGGTCGAATCATTTGGCTTTTCCTTCCACTTATACTTCGTAACTAATTGTTCTTCTAAAAACTAATTATTAGGAGGATACCATCATGAGCAACAAACACTTTGTTCTCTGATTGGTTGTGAAAAGCCCAAGTATCTTCTAAATAAATTGCCTAAGATTTGCTAATTTATGCTCTGTAATCCTTGTACATGGCCCTTAGGTTTTAGACGGATTTTAGCTATATGTGGGAAGCTGTGTCTAGACAAAATGTTTTTCGGAGGACATGACTTGATTCCTATCCTTCAATTTTATACTTTTGGACGCTCCAATTTGGATAGGTTAGAAGTGTAGCGACAATCAACCTTTGTTTTTGACTCAAGACTTTCTTTCTTGTCAATCGATTCTCTGCTTCTTAAGCGTTATTGGTTGTGTTGGATACTCTGTCCTCATCCCTTTATCATTGGGATGATCGTGTTTTATGAGTCACATGTCGATGTGTCTCTTTTACAGGTATAACCAAGTTTAGAATCTTTCGGTATTAGTTGTTAATTTAGCACTTTTAAGACATCTCAATATAGAAATAAACTCCTTTATTTCCATAATACTTAGTACAAAGATGATGTCACTGGAAAAACAAATTATTCTAGACTAGTGCCTAAAGAAGTCTCCGATCCCTTTCAGCATCTTAGCAGTCTAGGCTTCTGCTCCCTCTTGGACCTTGTCTCCTTTAGCCAAATACTCAGTTCCCAGCTGCTCCTGTACATTCACAATAATAGGGCATTAAGGTATCTCATACCAGATTGGGAATTTTACAGTATTTGATACATTAACTGTCAGTACCTGAAGTGGAAACTACTATTCCGTTCTTCTTGTCCTCCACGAACTTAGGGCAGTTCTTCCAATGGACCTTACCATCACAGTTGAAACACTTGGTGTGAGAAGGTGGACATGTATGGGCGAAAATACGTCACCATGAGTACCCCCAAAAATCCACGATTAATGGGCTTACACGGTGATCAAGCCCATGAATTAATAGCTAATGAGTCCGACCCATTTATCTTCAAGCACCCCCGAAGCAACATTAAAATACGTAAGCACATCCAACCCTGGATAAAGAAGTCCACCCTCGCCTCCTCAATAGGCCTGCCTTCGTATATCCGTTGGGGACGTTACTCTCCTTGAAGGTGGCAATATCCAAGATATACCCGTTAAAGGGGATACAATATCCGTATTAAAGGTGACAGCCCCATGCATTACCACATTGAAGACGGCAGCTCACTGCCAGGTGACAATCAACCACCACCACTATAAGGTGACCGAGAAGAAGATGATACAGAGGATCTGGGATAGAATTATCACTAAATACATCGAGTACAGGCTCAACACTATAATCCAGCTTCCGACTAAAACATCTAACATCCAAACATTGGATCATATACAACATAACCACTACTTTCTCTCTCATACAGAGTGGTCAACTAGTTATCTACGACACTAATACTACTATCGTCTTATTTCTCTCTCTGTGATCGATCAAATCCATCATCCATTGACCAACCTACGACTGTTGTTATTCGATCAAGAGGGACGTATATTTCTCTCTTTTGACAACCACTCATCAGGGAAGGACGGGCTATCTTTTTCTCTCCTGACAATCAAAGTACGCAAAATACTTTATCTCAACTGGAGGTCAGACCTTCCTTACTTTGCCCACGTGAATATTTACGAGGGATGCCTTAGTCAAGGACAGACCTCATAGGTTGTCATTACCTCTCTCAAACCAAGTCAGTCAATCCGTAGAGATCGAGCTCCGACCACTATATGAGCGGTGAAACTCTGACCATTCTCCTCAACAATAACATTCCAGGGATATCACTCGCGTACCTACTACTTCTCTTGCAAGCTTACTGACTTGACCGTCGGATCTTATGGTCACGTGTATTTTGTCTCTTTTGTCACAGGTTAAGCCTAAAGACGTCGTCGGTGCCGGCAGAAATATTAACAGGTGAAGGTTCGATTTCCGGTCAACAACCCGGTCCTCTTGACTTCTTGACCTTTGTCTTTAGGTTTGGCAGTTCGTTTTCCTTTTCTTTTGGATGCAGGTTTCTTCTTCTGTTTTCCACCTTTCTTGAACCCTTTGTCCTTTGAACCATAAGAACATTTTTCTTATGTTCCACTATGGCTACACCTTGTTCGGCTGTCTGAAGCATCGCATGAAGTTCCTCTAGTGTCTTGTCACATCCATTTATGTTGTAGTTCATCTTGAATTGATTGAAACCACTATAGAGGGAGCGAAGGTTAGTATCGGTAGCCGCTTGTTGGCTATAAGGAAAACCCAACTTATCTAGCTTGCCAATAAGCCTGATCATTTAACGAACATGAGGCCCCACAGGTTTTCCTTTCTCGAGTCGCATATCCAGCAACGTCCAGGAGGTTTCAAACCTCTCCAATCTCGATTGCTTCAAGAACATTTCCCTAAGCTGTCGAATATGGGATAGGCATCCATGTCTATGAACTGCTCTTGAAGAGTGGGTTCCATGGTTGCCAACATCAGGCATGTTACTGGTTTTTCCCTCTTCAGAACATTCTTTCCATGCTCCTTCTCTTCAGGAGTCGAAGTAGCATCCAATTTTGGGATTGGAGTTTCTAGCACATTCTGCTTGCCTTCCATCCTGAGAACTATTACCAGGTTTCTCTCCCATTCAAGAAAGTTATGCTCATTTAGCTTCTCTATGTCGAGAAATGAGCGAAAGTTGAAGTTCTCTTTCGTCATTTTAAAACTACATGAAAGAATTGCAAAGTTGAAACTCGTTATCGTTTTCAGAAAATTTAGTTTCCCACATTATTCAATATAAAACCGTCCCTGATTGAATAACGTGATTCCAAGATCCTATTTCTTCGGAGTTAAGCGGACTAAGGCCCTGCCTTTAACCCCGTTGTCCTAGGTGAGCGAACTACTTCACTGGTCATACTCTTGTGACTCTTGGTTGATAGATTTCATTAATGAATGCCTAATCTATCCTTTTGCCTCAAGTATCCACAACTCTTTTACTGATCCAAACCATAGACGCGTATAGGCCCCTGTAATGAGTTTACCCGCATTGTCCCAAGATAAAGGAGGCACCCTGCTAAGGTAGACCCACCTTCCTTGATCGAGAGCTCAAAGGGTGTCTTAGTCTGGGTAGGAATTTTTCTCAAAATTACTTTTAGGGACTTTTACGTTTTGTCTGGTATGCATTATAGTGAACTATTTAGCCTAACTAACATCCACGACATAGAACGTAAATAAATAAGTAAATGTGCGCGAGAAAATAAATCAAGCAGACATGGATCCTAGTATGGCCCCTAACCTAGAAGAGCTAAGCTCCTTTTGTTTCTTTTTGTTTCGCCTTTTGGTTCGCCTAGATCGTCATCTTTGAACCTCCATTGATTTCTCCCACTCGAATCAGGATCCCATCCTTGAGCTTCTTCAATGGACGCATAGACCCTAAACTCTAATTACAAGACTCCAACGATACGCAGATCGTATAAACTTGAAGATAAAATTATTACAACTTGCACCCGTCTGTGCTTAAAACAAGAATGAATGAAAACAACTTTCTATAGCCATACTAGCTCCCACATTCACATCACATGCATTCATATAATATTCAAGGCTAACAATTATATATGCATGATTATCCAGGAGATACTTTTGTCGACATCTCTATGTCACATTACGGACCTTAAGTCTATATTCGAAGAATTCGACTAACGGTGCGTTCCGGTTTTATTTTCTATGATTTCCAAAATCAAGTTTAAGAAAAGCTCCTTTTGAGCCTTCGAAGGGCCTGGGTCAATTTTGGAAAAATTGATTTGATTCTTAATGATTTCCAAAATCAATTTTAAGAAAAACCCTTTTCGGGCCTTCGAGGTGGCCCAGGAAAATTTCGATAAAATTTGGGTGGAACCGGGGAAAAATTAGACTTCTCGTCAAAAAGCTCCCACTCGGGTCAAGACCCATAAAATCTCAGCCCATGGACCTAGATCAAACTCGAAATGGCCCGGGACAATACTTGGTCAATGCCTAAGACCATAAGGTCAAGGCCCAAAAAGTTGGTCTGGGCCAAGAGAAGCCTAAGTGATGCATAGGTCCGGCCCAACTACGGTTCGGCCCAAGGCTGAGAGCTTAGGCCGTGCCTAACACCGTCTAGCCGAGACCCAATGCGTTTTGGCATGGGCCAGACGCATCTTGGTCTCGTCCTGGCCCTAGGCTCCGACGCTAGCCTTTGGCCTAGACACATTAGGCCTAAGGCCAAGCCTTTTAGGATGTCTCATACCAAATCCGAGACACCCTAGGCCGTCCCAGACGCATCCTTGATGCGGTCTGGCCCATGGGTTAAGCCCCTAGGCCATCTCGGTCTAGGACCAAGATGCCTAGAGCACTCTAGACGCGTCTGGGAAGCTTCCATGCATCTCTGACTAGCCGAGATGCAATCGGGTTCCCTGGGAGGTGTCCTAGACGCGTCCTGAACCTGAGACGCATCCGTCTTTGATTAGAAGTCCGAAACGCTCTATGTCGAGAGACGCTTCCGTCTCGCACTCCCAGTCCGAGACAGTCTCAGTCTTCGGACTGAGACGCGTCTAGCCCGGATGCGTCCTGCATGCATTCCGGCCAACACTTTTAGAAACTTCTTAAAGTGAAAAACCAAGTTTCCACTTTTTTTTGTGTTGCTTCCAAAGATGTTGTTCCATCAATTTAGATACTTCTAAAAACCCAAAATTTAATTTCAAAACGATTTCTAAAATCAATGAAAATCAATTCTTTGAAAACACTTTTCAATACCGAAATCAATCGAAATTAAATCTTTTGAAACTCTTTTCGATCATCAACTTTGAAAATCAATTTGAATAACTTTAAATCACATTCAAACCAAACAAATTGAAGCCCAAAACACTTTTAGACATAACTATCTATCTAATCAATCGTGGATTAGTCCGAAACTTAGCAAAAATTTAGCTATTTGCAAGAGGCTCTAACGCCACTGTTGAGTTATGGTGTCTCCTAGTGTTACTAACGGAATCTCAGACATTAGTTCCGCTCTAATGTCTAACACTAGTGTTTCCCATGATCTCATGCATAAGCTAATTATTGACTAAGAGTTAGAGATTACCTTAATCGCTAAATTTTCCCTCGAACATTTCCAATCGAATGTGAAGACCAAGAGCTCCAATTGTTGTTCCTCTACTCAAGACACCCGAATGATCAATTTTATCTCCCACCTTGTTCCCAGCTAGAACACCAATGGTGGTTTGATTAGAAGAAATCCTTCTACTTTATGACTAGATAGATAGTTGGGAGATTTCTCTCTTTCTTTCTCTACTTGATGTTGTAGAGTAGGGAAGCTCCTTGAGAAAGTTCTACACCTTATTCAAGTCCCTAAGAGACATTATATAGAACCTTTAGTTAGAATAAAACCATAACTAGGTTTCCATAAAAGCCCTTTTGAATAAGAATTAGGAAATACTCAAAAATAGAAACTAGTTTATATTTTCTCAATGCCCTTGCCTTGACCGGCCATATGAGGCCCTTCTTGGCCAGATTTATCCGGACCTTATAGGGGTACACGGCCAAGCATGACCGTCCCATTGTGGGCCCCAAATCACCTCTTTTGGTACCCGACCCAAATACCCTTCTTTAGGCCTATTGTACTATCTTTGCCTAGACTTCTTTTAGGCCTAAGAGACATATTTATGGGACTCTCCCATATTATATGTCTCATCCCTCTAGTCGTATCATCTGATCAAATAGACATTCTTTTGTATAACCCGATGTAGGATCGGGTCGAATTAGCCGCGAATTACTTAGTAATTTGACGATCGTAGTTGGTTTCTAGCTAAACACTATGACCCTTAAATCGTCCGGACTTGATGATATTCTTCATCAATTGTCCTATCTGACAAATTGCTCGCATTGCATCTTTGGTCGAAGGAAATCTCCTTCACCTACAACCCTAGAAAGCAAAGAACATTGTTACTCAAAAGCTCATGTTCTAGCCGGAGATTCCCTAAAAGGCAACCTGATTTACTCATCAGGGCGAGAACAACAATGAAGTGGCATAATATGTTCTCTTCCTTGGCTGGTTGGTAGTGGTCGTTTTACGCTTTCTTCGATTAGTTCAAACTGAAATTTCTCCTTTTTCGTTAATAACTCGATGTGTGGTCAACTTGTTCGAAGTAACGGAATGAAAGTGATAGATGATAATAATATTAATATTAATATTAATAATAGTAATAATAATAATTATAATAATAATAATAATAATAATAATAATAATAATAATAATAATAATAATAACAAAACAACAAATGAATCAATAAAACCTGCAATAGTTTTCAAGAAGAAACGTAAACGTCGAGGTATGAATGATTTTTGTTTAACCTCGATTAAGTATGAGAACTAAGGTTTGACAAATACTGTTTGAAGGTGATTTCCTAGACAATTTCTGTGTAGATTTGGCCGACTTTAGTTGAATATCATCACCTTGACATTCTTGCATCAAAAGCTTCAACTTTATAATTTATGGGTTTAGGATATATTTACTTTGTTTTGTTGGAATTAGCTTATTCAGAAAATATAAAAGCTTTAGATCTATATAATTTCTATATGAGAGCATGTCAAGTCAGTGTTATTTTGTTTGAAGTTGAATCATATCCTTTAAATCGAAATCATATTGATTCCTTCATTGTCATCCAAAAATTTGTTTTATAGATGAATATTCCATTTACTTTTTATTGATCTTTGTTTCGAGTAGTGTGGACGGGTTGAAAGTCACATGGTTAGAGAGATCGTTAGGTGGGCACTAACAACTAGGCTTCGGGCCTTTAAGTAGACGGGTAAACAGACAGAAGGTCGGTCCTGGTAGTCGAGTAGTTGGGTTGGCGAACGTCCAGGTAGAAAACAAATACTGGTACACGAACGTTTGGGTAGGACACGGGTATCAGTAGACCTGCACAAGAGAAACAAAACCGTGAAGTTCAAGGACACCGGGATAGTGCCGACTAAGGACCCTCCGACGGTCAAGTCAGTAACTAAGTTCAATGAAGAAAGACAAATAGAGCAAGAGTAAGGTTACAAATGATATCGATGTGGTTGTAGCGTCGGGGTGTGGCGCAGTCGTAGAGTAACGGTTCTACGGAGTGATGAGTCAGAGTATATTCTGGCCAATTGGATGGATGGGGTAGACTTTGGGTTGTAGAAGAGTAAACTTTTGGGTGTGGAAGAGCAGACTAGACAGTTCTAGTCGGAACCTCCTCCTTAGGCTTGCTAGATAAGAGATGGGCGGAGTAGGTAACTTTAGTCGGAGTAGGAGACTTTCAGTCGGAGTAGGTGACTTTTAGTCAGAGCTTTGTGGTGAACATAGCTAGATTGGAGGTGATCAGAGTAAGGTGACTTCTGGAGGCTAAGTAGAGAGTAACCGTAAGTGATTTTGAATGAGATATTCTGAACCCCCTTGCCTGAGTGAGGCTTCCTCAATTTATAGAGTTAGACGAGAGGAACTACTTTTGAAGCGTTTGGCTAGTCAGATACGAAATATTATGATCCTACTAGGACTTTTAGTAGTCGTTGATATCTCGGGGTGGGCAGGTCCACCCTACGATGTGAGTTATCCCTAGTCTGCTTGTTCCTGGTAGAAATGGTCTACTCTCCTTTGAAGTAGTGTGAGACTCGGTCTTCTACCATGACCTCAACGTGTAGCGAAATGCTAGGATTGTGCTGACTAAATCTCTAATGATATGGCCACGTGGGCGTGCAACTAACTTGAGTGCGAGTAGGATGACACGACGGACTAGAGCTGGCATGCCACACGCGTGGGTTTAGGCAAACACTCCAAGCTTCCTGGGCTTGAGAGGCACGGTGGGCTTGCTAGGTGAAGGGCTTTTGGTGGCTTCCTTGTTAGGATAGCTGAGCTACTTATGACACATCCCTCATGTTATATGAGGGTGGGCGTAGAAGGAAGTTTGTACAATTTCCGCTAGCGTTAAGCCGACATATTATTTTGGCCAATATTGCTTGTCCCCTACTCTCTGAGTCAGTAAGTAGCTAACTTAGAGAGTAGTTATAGTTCGAAAAAATGGAAGCGGGCCCAAAAGCCTCGACCTGTCGCCTTGTTGTCTCATGTGATGTGCATGGGCGTTTAAAATAAGCTCGATTAAGGAATAAAAAGTCACGTATAGTGTCCTGGTATCGTGTCTTTTTGCTAATGTCGTGAAGATATCTGATTGACATTTTGTCTGACTAATTAGGGGCTACAAATGCTTGTGTCGAAAAGACCAACATTTCTGAGAGAACGATTAGCGCTGGACCAGTGCTTTGCGACAGGATTTTGGGCGCGGCGCAGGAGCTTTTCATGCTTGGGTGCCGCAGGGCAGGATGCGTCGCTCTTGCCATGGCAGGGCAGGATGCGTCGCTCTTGCCATGGCAGGGCAGGATGCGTCGCTCTTGCCATGGCAGGGCAGGATGCGTCGCTCTTGCCATGGCAGGGCAGGATGCGTCGCTCTTGCCATGGCAGAGCAAGAAGCGTCCTAACCAGAGCTGGCCGTGCTAGGGGTGGGTGTTCCTGCCTTGCTAATTTATATATATATGTATATGTATTAGTGTGTATGTGTTTTGACGCATATATTTTTTGGAGTTACCTGATTGGAGGTCCTGCTCCTAAGTTCATGGTTCAATCGGACAAATAAGCGAGTTCGGTAGCACAAACACATGCATCATTTATCCGAATTGATTTTTTTGTCTAGTCGTAGATGAAGTTACTCTGTCATGTTCTACTTCCCCGACGGTAACCCATTCTGAACACTTTTAATGGTTGAAGACGAGCCGTGTGCCGACAAGATGTGTCGGACTATGTAGTCCGTTTACTTCAGTTTACCACCCCTATATAAAGGGGTAAGGGCTTTTGGACCATTGTTGTTTGGAAGTGGGTATTGGAGTGATCTTTGGAGAAGGTTTTGGAGAGGATTTTCTGGAAATAAGCTTGGAGAGAGACATTGGGTGCAATTCGTAGTCTTGAGGTAATAATCAAACTTTCTTTGGTGTTCTTCGCGTTCTTCATCCGTTATTCGCATTTTTGTAAGAAAATTTATGTTTTGATTTTTTATGGAAGAATTGTAATCATGTTTTCAATATTTTTGATCTTATAGTAGGTGTAGGATTCTACCAAGTTATCCTCCTTGCTTGCCATGCTAGTATAGTGAACTCAACATATGCATGGTTGGTAAACCACGTATAATAGCGGGGTAGAATTATGCTAGGCTTGTGGTTCCATTCTAGGGTAAGACTCTATTTTCATTACCACGTGGGCTAAGGTAGTCTTATCTAGGCTGGCTCCACTCCTTGCACGCTGGCGTAGGACAGGATTATGCTGGACCTTTAGCTGACGCGTAGGCAAGATCAGACCTGCTCGGGCTTGACTTATCTCTTTACAGGTTTGCATGGGGCAGGAATACGCTGGATATGTAGTTGACGTGTAGGAAAAATTAGACCTGCTTGGGCTTGAATTCCCTTTTTACATGTTAACATGGGTCAGGGTTACGATAGACTCGTAGCCGACGTGTAGGCCAGATTAGAGCGGTTTGGATGAGTTCCCTGTTTACACACGCTGGTGTGTGGCAGGATTACAGTGGGCTAGAGCCTCGTTGTCATGGCCATGTAAGCTATATGCATAGATGTCAAGCAGAGAGTACTTCACGCCTACTAGAGCGAGCTTTTGGTCGCCATGTTGGTTAGGTTGGACTTGTTTATATTTTAGGTATGAAGTTTCCTATCTCGCCATACTAGGCTTTGATTCGCTAGTGTGACATGGGCTAGGCCAAATTCAAGCAGGGGTAGTCTATTCTTACTTAAGCATGTAACCTGTAGGATGGACGAAAAGGCAGACAACGCCTCGCGTGCTCCCACTAGCTAGCTCACGTGCTCCCACCAGACAACCTGAGGTGTCTATAACCCCTCATGAACTATCTGTGCCAACTATCTGAATACATTTAGGAGGAAGTACAAAAAACCTAAAGACGTGGACCTTAGGGCGTCTGACCCATCGAAGTTAGTAGATAGTGACGTGTCAGGTTAGGTCGCCTTATACGAATACAGCAAAATCCTTAGTATTTTTTATTTAAAGAAGAAACATACCATCTTACAACAAACAGGTAAAGAGAAACCTAGAGCGACTAAGTTAGTTAGATAAAGAGATGTTAGAAAAAAGAGAAGGATAAACATTATAGTGGCATCTGTAAAGTGTTTTATTGTATAATAAACAAATGATCGTCCCAAATTCTCTTCAATAAGGGAAGTGTTACATATCATATCATTGAAATGGAAAACATCACTTCTAACTGAAGAAGAGACGTGAGACATTTAAGTAGTTAAAGCGAAAGAGAACTTGGTAGCACTGAAGGTATGCAATGGCTCTTTTAAGTTCTTCGAGAGATAAAAAAAAACATATTTTTAATAATCATAATGAAATAATATATTTGTACTAATAGTTCACATATATATTTTTCGACTTTAGTAGGCACCCGAGAATATTTGTGGACATTGATGGACATCTGGTAGATGTTTATTATTTTAATATTAATATTATTGCGTTATCATATGAAAAAAATATTTTAATTAATATTTAAAAATATATTTTTTGACTTTAGTAGACATCAGTAAATATTTGTGGACATTGATGTGCATCTGGTAGTTATTTATTATTTTAATATCATTATTGTCTTATCATATGAAATTACATATTTTTATCTATATATATATTTTACTTTCGTAGGGATCCGAAAATATATGTGCACATCGATGGATTTTATTATTTTAATATTGTTATTGATTTATCATATGAAATAATATATTGTTATTAATATTTCAAAAAAATATTTTTGGACTTTTGTAGACATCCGTTGAATGTGGTAGGTGGGTCACCTATTGTCTATACAACTATACATTACTTTATTGTGTCTATTGTTGTAGGTGGTTATACCTTTTTCATTTCGGTCCGACACATTGAAACTTTTTCTGTTGAGAAAAATGTGACTGTGATGTAGTATGAGTATTATTTTACGAGAAACTGACTTTTTGGGTTGAAAAAATTATCATAATAATTAAAAAAGCCTATATCTTTCTCTTTTGACTAAAAGTTGTTAGAATATTATGGGTAATGATACATAAATTTCAAAATAATATAAGTAATTGTCAATCAGGTTATTTTCTATTTTTTTCCTTCCTAAATGCCCTTACCCGTTAAAATTCTTTCTCTCTCTAGAAAAACCAGAAATATTAGGGTTTTCTCCCACTTTTCATTACTCTTATTCTTCTTCTCGATTTTTCTTCTGAGCAAGGAGGAGTTACTCTCTGAACAGAAAGTTGGAAAACTGAAATTCTGTGAACACTGCGTCTTCGGGAAGCAATGTCGAGTAAAGTTTAGTACGACGGTTCATAATACCAAAGGAACTCTGGACGACATCTATTTAGATCTTTGGGGTCCCTCCCGAGTAAGCTCACATGGCGGGGGTAGATACATGTTAACCTTGATAGATGATTTTTCCAGGAAAGTATGGGTAGACATACTGAAATGCAAAGATAAAGCATTCGTCAAGTTCGGGCAGTGGAACACCTTGATCGAAAAGTAGACTATAAATCGATTAAAAGCTTGAGGACTAACAATGGCATGGAATTTTGCGGAAACGAGTTTAAGACTGCGTTCTTACATGGTGAGTTGGAGGAACAAATCTATATGCGTCCACCAGAGGGGTTTGAGATTCTCGAGAAAGAAGACGTGGTCTCTTTGCTGAAGAGATCCTTGTATGGATTGAAACAATCTCCTAGGCAGTGGTATAAGAATTTTGATACCTTTATCGTCAGAAACGATTATCATAGAAGCAAATATGATAGTTGTGTGTATCATAAGAAACTATCAGATAGTTGTTATGTATATCTACTCCTATATGTGGATGACATGTTGATATCTTGCAAGAATATGTCGAAAATTCACATGTTAAAGGATCAGTTAAAGGGTGAGTTTGAGATGAAAGACTTGGGTGCCTCAAGGAAGATATTGGTTATGGAGACAAGGAGAGACAGATCTGTTGAGAAATTGTTCTTGTCTCATAAAACGTACATCTCGAAGGTGTTGGAACATTTTGGTATGATTGAGGCAAAACCTGTCGGTATTCCATTGGCAGCACACTTCAAGCTTTCAGGTGAATTGTCACCAACAACTGATGAAGAGACAAAGTATATGTCTCGGGTGCTTTATGCAAGTGCAGTAGGTACCATTATATATGTTATGGTGTGCAGATTTGGGAGAGGTCATTGGCAGGCTGTGAAATGGATACTGCGATATCTGGGAGGGGCGGATGTTGGTTTGGTAGAAGGGCTGATACTCCTGGTTTGGTAGTTGAATTCGTGGATTCAAATTTTTCAAGGGATCTTGATAGGAAGAGATCGCTGACGAGCTATACGTTCACTCTCTGCGGGAGTGCCATAAGTTGGACAACAGTGCTACAGTCGGTAGTAGCCCTGTCTACAACGGAAGCTGAATACATGACAAAAATAGAGGTAGTGAAGGAGGCAATATGGCTGAGTGGTTTAGTTGGTGATTTGGGTCTGAAGCAAGAGGTGACAGAAGTCTTGCGACAACCAAAGTGCGATTAATTTGACCAAAAATCAAATGTATCACGAGAGAACTAAACACATTGATGTCAGGTATCACTTTATCAAGGACGTGATTGAGAAAGCGAAGATCATGATGAAGAAGGTGTCTACGGCAAATAATCCAGCGGATATGTTGACCAAGGCAGATACAACTTTGAAGTTTAAGCATAGCTTAGATTTAATTGGGATTTCCAGATGTTGAGCCTGATGATGCATAAAAATGGTCAGACGTTAACCAACGTCTGGAAAGTCAAGATCAGACTTGAAGTCTATCGGGTCAACCCGGCTTAAGGTAGCAGGTCAGCAAAACCCTTGACGGTCCGTCACATACTCCCCTAAATAGGAGATCAGCTAGAGGAACCCAGCCCTGTAACGCCCTTGGCATGAACGGATCAACCCTGGGGTTTCGAAAAGGATGAGGGGGGTCCATGTAGGTTCAGTCGACGCCTTACGCCCAGAACTGGGAAGGCAAAGCGCACCAGCAATCTACCGACTTAACCCCAGAATCTCCACAGAGATCTCAGTCGGCTACAAATCTCTAAGTGTTTAAGCAAGTTTGGACTTCACGCGTCCAAGGAAGGAAACTTCTCCCCAAAGATCTATCACATCGGCAGGATATCTACGAAAGATCCTTGAATTTAGGAACTTTCATCTATCCTTGATGCGAGATAAACACAAAAGGAAAACTTCCCCCCACGGCAATCATTGCCGCCTCTTAAGCCTATAAAAGGCCCCCAAATCGTCCTTCAAAGGACACGATCTGAAAACCCTAGATGATCACAAGAAACTCTGAGTTCTCACAACTCGCCCCCAAAAGGATCAATCAACATTCATTCTTTTACTGCAAAGGAACACCCTGACTATCTTGAGCGTCAGAGCGATTTTCTAACCCTTTGCAGGTTTTTCCCCTTTTGGGAACAGACGAACAGGAGCATTATGTAGGAGCAAGGAGCTGGAGCAAGGAGCAAGGAGATAGGAGCAGGAGCAAGGAGCAAGGAACATGAGCAAAGAAACAGAGAACCAGAACTGGAGGCAGAAACGATCGATAGAATATAACCTGACATATCAGAACATTCAACTTAACGGAGGTTGTCATGCACCAACTCCTTGTTTCATGTTGATATAACGGAAGGCCATTTTTTCACATCAGCATTTGGCGTAAGAAGGAAGACGTCTCTCCAGCAAAATCATCAGTTCGGTAACCCGAACTCTTTTCATTAATTTTTCTGAACTAACCGCTTCTTCAAAGTCCACCAGGTAGACATGTCGTCGGGAGATTACAAACCTGGCAGGGCCTAGAAGATGTCTCTTAACCAGACTATATTCGTAGCAGCTATTGAGCGACTTAAAGTCGAGCGCCAGGAATAAGAAAGGGAGATTGCGTGGCTGCGAGAAGACCTTCGCACAACCGAGGCGATAAGGAGGAAGGTAGCGCTGGAAACCCACCAGTCCGCTCTTAAGCAAGATGCGTTGGAATCCAGGATCCCCAAAGACCTGAAGTTTCCCAGTCTGGAACAGTACTAAGGACAGGAGGACCCACAGAGATTACTCATGAACTACGTGGAGGTAATGAGCTTCTACACGACTAATCAAGACGTCTGGCGCGCATTCTTCGCGACCACTTTGAAAGGTCCAGCTTAGGTGTGGTATCAGTCGTTGGTGATGATGCACAAAATGTCCAGACGTTGACTAACGTCTGAAGAGTCAAGATCAGACCTGAAGTCTGTTGGATCGACTCGGCTTAAGGCAGCAGGACAGTTAAATGCCTAATGGTCAACCATATTTTCCCCTAATTGGTAGGTCGGTGGGAAGAAACCAGCTCTGCACAAAACGCCCTTGACATGGATAAATCAGCCCTGGGGTCTCAGAGGGAAAAAGGGGGGTCTCCACAGGTTTGGCCCATATCTTACGCCCAGAACTAGGGAGATATCAGCGCTGCACGACCTAAAGTCTTAATCCCGAACTTTCTAGAAAGATCTCAGTCGGACGCATATCTTGAAGTGTTTAAGCCCGATTAAACTCCACGTATCTAAAGGAGGAAACTTCTCCTTTAGAGTCTATCACTCTGGCAAGATATGTACAAAGTATCCTTGAACTTAGGAACTTTCGCTAATCAAAGATCCGGGATGTACTCAAAGAGAAACCCTAGATACGCTAAAGAGGAAACTTCCCTTACGGTTCGACGACAACCGCCTCACCACCGCCATTAATTACAGTCGGTCTAACTTCGCCTATAAAAGGCCCCCCTCATCGTCCTTCACGAGACACAATCTCTTCACTCCGAAAAGATGACCCTATACTCAAAGTTTCCATAATTCGCCCCCCAAAAGGATCGATCAATATTCATTTTTTTACTGCAAAGAGCACCCTGACTGTCTTGAGCGTTGGAGCGGTTTTCGAACCCTTTGCAGGTTTTCCCCCTCGGGAACAGACGAACAAGAGCAAGGAGCAAGGATCAAGGAGCAAGGAGCTGGAGCGAGGAGCAAGGAGCTGGAGCGAGGAGCAAGGAGTTGGAGCATAGAAACAGAGCAGAGAACCAGGGCTGAATAGAGGAATCTCTCTTCTCATAACAGAATATACCATCATAACGGAGGCTGTCATGCATCAACTCCCTTTTTCATGCCGATTTAACGGGAGGCCAATTTTCGACATCAGCATTTGGCGCTAGAAAGAGGGGGGCATCTCTCCAGCAAATCATCAGATTCGGTAACCCGAACCTCATTCAATACCTTTTTTAGAACTAACTATTTCCCCTAAGTTCCTCGGCAGACATCTCCCTTCACTGTGCCCACACGGTCCGTTCCCGGAATCGGGAATTTCATAGCTAGATAGTTCAATGAGATTATAGCCTGTGATTCTTTTAAGAAATTCCTTCCCAGGATAATGTTGTATGCATGTAATTTGTCGACGATTACGCACTCTAGCATCAGTGCTCTGCTGGTCGTTCCTTCCCCAATAAGTATGGGCAAGGTAATTTTTTCCCCGGTTCGTACTCGGTCTTCGCCAAAATCTGTTAGGTAATGTTCATAAGTTTCGGCGTGGTGTGTTCTCACCTGAAGTTTCTGGAGGCACGCCCGGCTTATGATTTCTGTGGAACTCCCTGTGTCGATTAGGATGCGCCCTATTTTCCAATTAGCGACTAGTGTTGTTATCACGAGGGGGTCTGTGTGGGGCGTGATTACCCCTTTTAGGTCATCGTCAGTGAAAATCACGGGGAGTGAGGCCTCGTCGCGTATTGTCATGATCTCGTGATTCTTCCGGCGCCGCTTATTCCCCCTGTCTTCCCCACGAGTTGGCCCACCGGCTATGACGTTGACACTTCCTTCGTTCACGGATTCGTACTCCGTTCCATCCTCCATGAATTCTTTTGCTACGGTCTCTGATATGCTGCTAAGCTTCTTCGCCTGATTGTTGCCTCAGTGATTGTCGTGCTTTGAGGCGCTTGGCTACCGGTCGGGCCTCCTTGGCTTAAGTCAGCGATTTTCTTATTGGCGGGCCTTTCGAAAGTGGGGCCTCTCAGATCGTCTACTTCTTTGGGACTCTTCTCAAGCAACGATTTCAGGGTGGTTTCCGCGATGTCCAGGTCCCTTTGGAGCCTTGTTATTTTCTCCTCCTGCCTCTTTCTTTCGACCTTCAGTCGCTCGAGGGCTGCTGAGAGTATTATAAGATATAGGGCCCTCTCCGGGTCTTCGCCGGGTGTTCGGTCTCCTGCTGGCATGTTTGCCTAAGGATTTCTGGAGGAATAATTAGTTCTGAAAAAGGTATTGAATGAGGTTCGGGTTACCGAATTTGATGATTTGCTGGAGAGATCCCCTCCTTCTAGCGCCAAATGTTGATGTCGAAAATTAGCCTCCCGTTAAATTAACATGAAAAAGGGAGTTGATGCATGACATCCTCCGTTATGATGGTATATTCTGTTGTGAGAGGAGAGATTCCTCTGTTCAACCCTAGTTCTCTGCTCTGCTTCTCTGGCCCAGCTTCTGCTCCTTGCTTCCTGTTCGCCTGTTCCCGAGGGGGGAAAACCTGTAAAGGGTTCGAAAACCGCTCCGACGCTCAAGACAGTCAGGGATCTCTTTGCAGTAAATGAGAGAAGAGATTCCTCTGTTCAGCCCTAGTTCTCTGCTCTGCTTCTCTGGCCCAGCTTCTGCTCTTTGCTTCCTGTTCGCCTGTTCCCGAGGGGGGAAAACCTGCAAAGGGTTCGAAAACCGCTCCGACGCTCAAGACAGTCAGGGTGCTCTTTGCAGTAAAAGAATGAATATTGATCGATCCTTTTGGGGGGCGAGTTATGGGAACTCTGAGTATTGAGTGATCTTTTCGGGTTTAAGAGATCGTGTCCTGTGAAGGACGATGTGGGGGGCCTTTTATAGGCGAAGTTAGGCCGACTGTAATTAGTGGCGGTGGTGAGGCGGTTGCCGTCAAACCGTAAGGGAAGTTTCCTCTTTAGCGTATCTAGGGTTTCTCTTTGAGTACATCCCGGATCTTTGATTAGCGAAAGTTCCTAAGTTCAAGGATACTTTGTACATATCTTGCTAGAGTGATAGACTCTAAAGGAGAAGTTTCCTCCTTTAGATACGTGGAGTTTAATCGGGCTTAAACACTTCAAGATATGCGTCCGACTGAGATCTTTCTAGAAAGTTCGGGATTAAGACTTTAGGTCGTGCAGCGCTGATATCTCCCCAGTTCTGGGCGTAAGATATGGGCCGAACGTGTGGAGACCCCCTTGTTCCTTTTGAGACCCAAGGCTGATCTATCCATGTCAAGGGCGTTTTGTGCAGAGCTGGTTTCTTCCGGCCGACCTCCCAATTACGGAAAAATGTGGTGGACCGTTTGGACATTTTGTGCATCATCAAAACCTAGCATAGAAACACCACCCATACTGATGATGATCTAGTTGGGGTAATAACTCTGCACGCGGATCCGTTGGTAATAACAACTGTGGTGGCCAATTGGAGGGTAGGATGCATCCTGGTCGATACAGGATGCTCGACGGAAGTCATGAGTCGGACATGCTTCCAACCAGGTCGAAACAGACAGAATAGCAACTCGTACTAATCGGCGAAGGAGCTTAGGAGCATATCGGAGACCGTAGGGAAAGAATTCGCGAAGGAAGGAACGGAGTACGAATCCGTGAGCGAAGAAAGTGTCAACGTCATAGCTGGTGGGCCAACTCGTGGGGAAGACAGGGGTTACAAGCGGCGCCGGAAGAATCACGAGATCATGACAATACGCGACGAGGCCTCACCCCCAGTGATCTTCACTGGTGATGACCTAAAAGGGGTAATCACACCCCACGCAGACCCCCTGGTGATAACAGCACTAGTCGCTAATTGGAAAATTGGGCGCATCCTCATCGACACAGGGAGTTCCACAGAAATCATAAGCCGGACGAGCCTCCAAAAACTTCAGGTGAGAACGCATCACACCGAAACTTATGAACATTACTTAGAAGGTTTTGGCGAAGACCGAGTACGAACCGGGGGAAAAATTACCTTGCCCATACTTATTGAGGAAGGAACGACCAGCAGAGCGCTGATGCTAGAGTTCGTAATCATCAACAAACTACATGCATACAACATTATCCTAGGAAGGAATTTTTTAAAAGAATCACGGGCTATAATCTCATTGAACCACCTAGCTATGAAATTCTCGATTCCGCGAACGGACCGTGTGGGCACACTGAAGGGAGATCAGGTGGCCGCCAGAAAATGTTATACGGTTTCAGCTCGGCATTGTCGACGTCGGCCAGTGGTTCCCACCCTCGCGGACACCGGAGAAATCACCGACTCCAGCCATACGGTGAACATGCAGGAGTAGCGCCACTAAGGTCAGTATCACCCCCAACCTCACCTCAATTATCTTACAAGTAAGGGCCATTAGGCAAGAAAAGTAACAATACTAGCTACATATTTTACCTAATAAAATAGAATATTTCAGCCATTAGGTAAGAAAAGTAGCAATACTAGCTACATATTTTACCTAATAAAATAAAATATTTCAGTCAATAGGCAAGAAAAGTAGCACTACTAGCTACATATTTTACCTAATAAAATAAGATATTTCAGCCAATAGGCAGGAGAAGTAGCGCTACTAGCTAAATATTTTACCTAATAAAATATTTTAGCCATTAGGCAGGAGAAGTAGCGCTACTAGCTACGTATTTTATCTAATAAAATAAAATATTTTGGCAAAAGACGCTATAAAAGGAGTCCTAGTTAAACTCGCTCCGACTGAGCAGGTAGCCCTGATGGCTGAAGCTACGACCAGGGAACCCAAAAGGTAGCCTTGATAGCAAAAGCAACGACCAAGGGCCCTAATCTAAAAATAGCTCTGCTAGCAAAAGCCACGACTAGGGACAAGACAACCTCGATAGCTATGGCAACGACCGAGGACCCTAAGGAGCAGTCCTAGTTAAACTGAAACTTTACTCGAGTAAAACTGACCCTTCACCAAGGTCCCAAGGAGAAGTCCTAGTCAAACTGATCGGCTTAAGTCGGCAAATAAGGTAGCTCTGGGAGCCACGGCTGCAACCCGAGGCCTCGCAAGGAGAAGTCCTAGTTAAAATAAAATCTTTACTCAAGTAAAACGTGGTCCCCACTGAGGATCCCAAGGAGAAGTCCTAGTTAAACTACAGCCCCGGCGAAGGTGATCGGGGGAATAAGGAGAAGTCTTTGCGAAGCTTGTCAGGCGAAAGCAGACAAAACAACTCTGGTAGCCCAAGCTATGACCAGAGGTACGGGAGGAGTCTCGACGAAAACTAGTTGTGCTCAAGCCAACGAAACCAGCCCTGGTAGCGAAAGCAACGACCAGGGGTCTAAGGAGAAGTCCTAGCTAAACTAGTTGTGCTCAAGCCAACGAAACCAGCCCTAGTAGCGAAAGCAACGACCAAGGGTCTAAGGAGAAGTCCTAGCTAAACTAGTTGTGCTCAAGCCAACGGAACCAGCCCTTGTAGCGAAAGCAACGACCAGGGGTCTAAGGAGAAGTCCTAGCTAAACTAGTTAAGCCCGAGCCAACGAAGCCAGTCCTAGTAGCGAAAGCAACGACCAGGGGTCCAAGGAGAAATTCCAGCTAAACGGTTCAAAATCAGATTAATAAAAAACAACCCTGGGAGCAATAGCCATGATCAGGGGCAAAAGTAGGCTCGAAAATCGTTATGATTTACGAAGCTGTGCTAATTTGGGTTTTATCTTGCAGAAAGAAATAGTAAGATTAGGACATCATAAATTAAGTCTAATGTTCTTTAGTTTTGCAGAAGCGAGCATCCGGAGCATGCGTAGTAAGTTTAGGAATGCATTAGTAAGACTAGGATTTTAACAAGTAACTATTCCATATTAAGTATGTGTAGATAAAAAAAGAACCAAAAAAGGAGTATTAAGAAAGATACATCAGCAACCATCTACATAAGAAAAGTAAACAGGAGAGCAACTCAACATTCAGAAACAGAAAAGACACGACTGTTCAGAGAAATGGCAGTATTCATAAGAATGACCTATTACAGAAGAAATTGCAGGAACACCCTTAACCGTCGAGGGAAAGGAAAACAGACCCAAACTTATGAGCGACTACAGAAGAGTCGTCAAAGAGTTTGAGAGAAGAAAAGTGGAAAGGCTGACAGGAACCACCATTCAGAGATGCAGTCAAGGCAAGAAGACAACCAAGGACAAACGAACCCTCCTACCGTCGTCACCTTGTCCTGAGCACCTAATCCGAAGGCAGTACTGGCAATCCTTACCCCCCTTCGGGTTCAAACAAAACGACTTGTGAGGTTACCACGACCATTATGAAGAAACCCATCTTTTACCACGGTCACTATGAAAAAAAACTCCTCAAGCAGGCGATCTTGTATGAACTCAAACAGAGGCGGCATCTCGGATCTTCGGCAGAAACTGGAAAAATCAGAAGACAACTTCAGAAGAGGGGCTCTATTAAATTCCCTCTCAAACTTTTGGTGATAAGGAATTGGAGAACCAAAGCAAGTTATTTATAGTGGAAGAAGATAACCAAGAGACCTCTTGGAAACAGATAAGGGGTCATTAAAGACAAATACCAAACGCACCTTGGAAACACTCAAAGGAGTAATTACCGAGAGACAAAACAGCCCGAAGGCAGCGGACTCGAGAGAATAGCACCGGGTTTCAAGGTAACGCATCCTATCCCCCAATAGCAAGACCCCACGCGTCCTCGCCTGAGGGAACGAACTGCCGTGTGCAGTAAACCAAAAGATCAACGTTGAAAGCGCATGATTAGAGGATCAAATCTATGACGTCACAAAATCACGCATGGAAAAGATTAATTACGTAAGCAGAAGACGAGACGAGTCTTGGGAGAACAAACCATATGTCAAGACAAAACACAACTGGGATGGCTCTGGCAAAAACAGCGCCTAATGAGAAAGGATCTCCACTTAGCAGATACCAATCAGCTCTGGAATATCAACAAAGAAACCGAGAACTACAAAACAGCCCAGGTCCAGGTAAGACCCAAAGAGTTTCATGAAACAGCTCTGGGACAGGTATTACTCTCGACTTTAGGTCTTCAAATAAAGTAAGAACACACGAGTTACTTCTACTCCATAGTCTCTTTACTTTCAGATAAGGCGTGGCGGGACTCATGATGATTCACAAAATCTTCAAACGTTCACTAACGTCTGAAGAGTCAAGATCAGACCTGAAGTCTCTTGGATCGACTCGACTTAATGCAGCAGGGCAGCTAAATACCCAATGGTCCACCACATTTTCCCCTAACTGGGAGGTCGGCCGGAAGAAACCAGCTCTGCACAAAACGCCCTTGACATGGATAGATCAGCCTTGGGGTCTCAGAGGGAAAAAGGGGGGGTCTCCACAGGTTCGGCCTATACCTTACGCCCAGAACTGGGGAGATATCAGCGTTGCGCGACCTAAAGACTTAATCTCGAACTTTCTAGAAAGATCTCAGTCGGTCGCATATCTTGAAGTGTTTAAGCCCGATTGAACTCCACGTATCTAAAGGAGGAAACTTCTCTTTTAGAGTCTATCACTCCTGCAAGATATGTACAAAGTATCCTTGAACTTGGAACTTTTGCTTATTAAAGATCCGGGATATACTCAAAGAGAAACCCCTAGATACGCTAAAGAGAAAACTTCCCTTACGGTTCGACGGCAACCGCCTCACCACCGCCACTAATTACAGTCGGCCTAACTTCGCCTATAAAAGGCCTCCCACATCGTCCTTTACGGGACATGATCTCTTCACCCCAAAAAGATCCCCCTATACTCAGAGTTCCCATAACTCGCCCCCCAAAAGGATCGATCAATATTCATTCTTTTACTGCAAAGAGAACCCTGACTGTCTTGAGCGTCGGAGCGGTTTTCGAACCCTTTGCAGGTTTTTCCCCCTCGAGAACAGACGAACAGGAGCAAGGAGCTAGAGCGAGGCTGGAGCATAGAAGCAGAGCAGAGAACCAGGGCTAAACAGAGGAATCTCTCATCTCATAACAGAATAACCATCATAACAGAGGTTGTCATGCATCAATTCCCTTTTTCATGCTGATTTAACGAGAGGCCAATTTTCTACATCAGCAGTTGGCCCCCGGGTTTGTAAAGTCGTTCGAAGAACTCGCCCAAGCCTTTCTCGAGGCTTTCATGGATAAACGAGTCGAAGGACGAGTAAACGCCCCCAATAGGGGACGTCATGGCGATCGCAGAGCATCAACCTTCAACAGTCACAACATCATGGTCAGATCAAGAGCTTTTCAAAAGGCAGGGGCGAACCTCAAACGGATATGTAACCTGACACTTATCGAGACATTGGCTCAACGCCAATCGGATTTGCTACAACATCTCAACGACACGACCAAAACACTAGTAGAAGAGCTCGGACGTAAGAAAGAAGTCGACCAAGAGGAAAGCCAGAAGGGAAGAACAGCAGAATTAGAGTCGGGGATATGGAACGACATCAACGACATAGCCGGAGGCCCGGTTCACGAAGCAAGCAGAGGAAACAAAAGGCGCAGACAGGAGGACGAAATTATAACGCTCGCGACGCCACACGTCGAGAAAATGCCCCCGTGGTCTTTACGGACGAGGATCTAAGAGAAATGATTACACCTCATACCGACCCCTTGGTAATAACAACCCTAGTAGCTAATTGGAGCATCAGACGCATGCTAATCAACACCGGGAGCTCCACCGATCATAAGCACATCATGCCTGCAAAGGCTCCAGGTAAGGGCACAACATACGAAAACCTATGAGCGGTACCTAACAGGACTCGGAGACAAACGGGTGGATACCGGAGAATAATCTCCTTACCCATACTCATCAGAGAAGGAACGACCAGCACAGCAATAATGCTGAACTTCGTAATAGTCGACAGACTACACGCTTATAACATCATCCTAGGAAGAACTTCCTGAGGGAATCAAAGGCGATCATATTAATGATGAAATTCTCGATCCCGGGAACGAACCTCGTGGGAGTCGTGAGGGGAGATCAGGCAACGGCTAGGGAATGTTACGTTGTCTCCGCCCGGAACTGCAGCAAAAGAGCGGCCGTCCCAACCATCATGGGCGAAGAAAAGGCCAGCCCACAGGAACATATGGAGGACATGCAGGAATAAAACCGAAGCCACTCAGGTACGATAGACCTCACCACAATACTATTCAAACCATAAGTTACCTAACCATGAGAGCCATTAGGCGGGAGAGCAGCGCTACCAGTTGCGGACTTTTTCAATAAAAACGATATTTTATTTAAAAATATGAGGAGACCTAGTTAACCTCGAACGCGACCTCTCGTCCGAGGTCTTAAGGAGAAGTCCTAACTAAACTAATCATGCTCAAGCAGACGAAAAACATACAGCTCTGGTAGCCCAAGCCACGACCAGAGGTCTTAAGGAGAAGTCCTAACGAAACTAGTCGTGCTCAAGCCGACGAAAAGAAGTAGCTCTGGTAGCCCAAGCCACGACCAGAGGCCTCAAGGAGAAGTCCTAACGAAACTAGTAAAGCTCAAGCCAACGAAAATAGCTCTGGTAGCCCAAACTACGACCAGAGGCCTCAAAGAGAAGTCCTAACGAAACTAGTTGAGCTCAAGCCTACGAAAACAGCTCTGGTAGCTCAAGCTACGACCAGAGGCGTCAAAGAGAAGTCCTAACGAAACTAGTTGAGCTCAAGCCAACGAAAACAGCTCTGGTAGCCCAACCTACGACCAGAGGCCTCAAGGAGAAGTCCTAACAAAACTAGTTGAGCTCAAGCCAACGAAAATAGCCTTGGTAGCGAAAGCAACGACGAGAGGCCTAAGGAGAAGTTCTAACAAAACTAGTCGTGCTCACGCCGACGAAGTAGCCCCGGTAGCTAAGGCCACGACCATGGGCGGAATTCAGATCTGAAAATGATTCGAAAATAATTACATAGGGCTAATTCAGGCTTTATTTTGCAGAGGGAATTAGTCAGTTAGGTCATGTTAGAATAGGTCTAAATTTTCTTTGGCACATGAGCGATCATCCAGAGCATGCGTAGTAAGATAGGAGAATTGCATTAGTAAGCCTAGGATACACTAATATCAGTTCTGTGAGATCTCTTGTGCAGCATTAAACGAAGGAGACGCAGGAATAAATAAAAACAAAAGTAGAGTCAACACCCAAATGAGATCCAAACATGAATGATCAAAATCTGTAACAAAATACGGAAGTAAGAACAGGTAACAAAACAAACTAAAGTTCCTCTTCAGAAGGAGGAGGGTCGGGAAGATCATCAGGATTGGGTTGAGGGACAGAGAAAGTAGAGCCTTCATCAGAATCGTCTTCCACCGGAACCACAGAAGCAGCTACCTCGCTATCCCACTAATCATCGCTAAAGGGGAAGTCCTCTGGAGCACCGGTCAGCTGCATTAAGGAACATGGCCACCCTGTCTTTGTCGATATGCCACAAAGGGATAGAGTCTTTGGGAACATAAAAATGCCGAGTTGCCTCTCAGGCAACTGGGAACCCCAACTTGCGTTGATTCCTCATGATGGCAGAAAATTTCTCTCCACATTTGAAGGTTCCACCGCCTTTGCCCGGTTCAACTCAGCAAGCTCAAAAGTGTTACAGCGAGAATCTTTAAGGGCAGCCTTGTCCTTCTCCCTCCGAAGTTCCAGGGCAGTCTCCTTCTACTTGAGGGCCTCGAGCTACTTTTCCAGAGCAGAAACGCGAGCAGCAGACTGGGAGGATTGGAGTTCAGCACCGGTCTGAGATTGTTCTGCTGCTAGCTTCGAGGAGTCTCGGTCGGCAGCAGCAATTTTCAAATCATTGGTCAAAATTTTGGCTTCAGCTTTATATGACAGGGCTTCTCTTTCAGCCTGGGAAAACTGAGCTTCTAGACGCTCGATTTTGCAGGTAAGACGCAAGATCCTGGCTGGCTGGGGAGCCCTGAAAGAGAAAGAAAAAAGGTAACTAGTTGACAAATAATGAGTCGGAGGCAGGGCTAAGGAGGAAAAAAGACAGTACCTCGCCATGAAAATAGTGATCAAGACCGTTAATCAAGGAAACCACGAAACGAGGAAGACATTTAGGCCAACGAGCCATCTTTGCCGACAAACCCAGGACAGGCAGAGCTTTCCCCTTTTCAGCGGAGGAATGGATCCCAACCTGGTCCGAGAAGCAACAGTACCAAGTGGAGGCGTCGTCCTAAACAAGGAGGGTGAAGTAGCCAGAGGAGTAGTGGGGCTACCGAGTTCGCGAATGATGATACCGGCAGAACTTCGACCGGCTATCGACTTAGTACTAGACTTCTTGGCAGCAGAGGAAGATGGTGGGTCGTCAGTCCTGAACCTTTTCTTCAAAAACACTAACAACAAAAAGAAATTCCGGAAAGAACCACTTTTATAAGAAAAATGGACAGCAAGTTAAATCAACATGGCGAAAGATTAACTCACATATCTGGAAGAGAGGGAACCACTTGGGTTTGATGCAAGGTGCGAAGATTAGCAACATTTTCAGGAATCAACCCCTCTTTCCCCTTGTCCAAAGCGGACAGGTTTTCCAAACATCTGGAATCCTCGGCGTCAGGGATGAGTTTGGGACGATCAACGGAAATACCGGTAGCACGAGCAGCAAAACCGAAATCCTCGGTAGCAAGAACAAGACGAACAAAAAGGAACTTCTCCTTACAATCTTTGGGGATGGAAGGAGCAGAGAAGAACGAACCAAAATGAGAAGAGAAATAGTACCAGCAACGATCACTAGACTTAAGAGAAAAGATCTTATCAAAATCATAGAGACTAACCTTTTCACCTTTTTCAAGACAAAGAAAATAAAACGTCATGATAGTCATCACAGCATTAGGGCTCAATTAAAACAGTTAAAGCCCGTAGTAGTTCATGAGTTCCACAAGGAAAGACGGAAAAGGAAATACCAAACCCATATTAAAGAAGATTTCGTAAACACCAACCCGACGGTCACCGATGAAACAGATGCGATCTTCAAAAGATGGAAGAATGAGTTCGACAGTAGCTGGAATCGCATGCTCGACACGAAGACCATCAACGCCTTCTTGAGTCATACAACTAGGGTAACGCATATGGCCGGAAAAGTCAGTATTGGAGGAAGGAACAGCCATATTTTTCTACAAATAAAGAAAAGGAAGGAAACAAGGCAAGAAGATAAAATCAAGATCTATAGGAAAGGAAAGGAAAAGTATGCCTCAGCAGTCGAGATATTTAAAGAATAAGAAACTTCCCAAATCACGAGAAGAAAGCGCAGAATCTGCGTAGACGCAAAGGAACCAATGAAGTGTGGACACGTAGCATTAAGCATCGTGTATCAAGAAGATCCTAGGGGCCCCCTCATTGCCCAATCGAACCATCGACAACTTAAGTAAAGGCTAAACCAGCAGAAGAATTAGTGGAATATAGAGAGAGAGAGACGCCAACTTCTCCAGCCACGAAATGCCACATACCCATGCATGGCAACGGAACTGCCGTGCGCAGTTACCTAAGGTTGTGTTTGATATCAGGGAAACAATTCCATGGAAATACAAGAGTTCCATGGAAAGTCTTCCACGGAATTAACTCCGTGAAAATAAGAATTCTTTCGTTTGGTAGTCCTTTATTATTCCGTGGAATTACGAACTCTGTTATTTGGTTGACAACTAACTTCTACGAATATAATATTCAATTAAGAGTTTTTATTTATTCTTTATGTAGTCTAAATTATATTTCTACTTTTGCGAAAATTACATTTTATCTTTATGTTGTCTAAATTACATTTTTACCCTTATGTTTTCAAAATTATATTGTTACTCCTATGTTGTAAAATTATTTAACCTTGTGTCACTTTACTAATTCAAGGGTAAAAATGTCATTCTGATATTATACGAGGGTATAAATGTCATTTTGGCAACATAAGGGTAAAGTGTCAATTTGATAAAATAAAAGGGTAAGAATGTAATTTTGGCTATCAAAATCCAAAATTTCATTTTGACAACTTTGTAAACATGTCATTTGGTAAGAAGGACAAAAATGTCATTTGCCCAATGTATAATTAAAAATTTATTTTGCTAAATTTTTTAGGTAACAATATCATTTTGAACATATATGGAGATAAATATTAGGTTTCAAGTATCCGAATATATTAAAATATTTTAATTTTAATTTTTGACTTTCCACGGAAACTAATTCCGAGGGGGGAGCAAGGAATTAAAAGTGGACTATTTCATGAAAATAGGTTCCTTAGGGAATTAAAGTCATGGAATTACACTTTGTATCAAACGGTGGAAATACCTATTTCCATGGAAATTCTTTTATTTCCATGGAAATGGGAGATATCAAACACACCCTAAAAGGCTAGCGCCTAAAAACGTTTGATCAGAAGATCAAATCTATGATGTCCCCAAATCACGCATAGAAGGAAAATTGATTCGTTCCAGCAGAACTTGAGACGTGTCACGCAAGAAAAAAGACGTGAACCTCGTCTCAGAGAAAACAAATACCTCTTGAAAATAGCTCTGGCCAAAGATAGCCAAATAAAGAAGAACTTATTAGTACTGATCATAAAGAAGATTTCACAAAGCAGCCTAAAAATGGCTCAGTATAAATCAGCTCGAGAGTGTGCAGCTCCAGAAAACCAAAAGGAATGACCAAGCTTCTCAAAACAGCTTTGGTCCAGTTAAACCCTCTGTCTTCAGGGTCTTCTATGTTTTAGAAACACGAGTTACTTCTACTCCTCAGTCTCATTATTTTCGACTAAGGAGTGGTGGGACTCATGATGATGCATAAAAATGGCCAAGCGTTTACTAACGTTTGAAGAGTCAAGATCAGACTTGGAGTCCACCGGGTCAACCCGGCTTAAGGTAGCAGGTCAGCTGAACCCTTGACGGTCCATCACTTACTCCCCTAACTGGGAGATCGGCTAGAGGAAACCAGCCCTGTAACACCCTTGGTATGAACGGATCAACCATATCGGTAAAGCAAAAAACATTCAGAAACTTCATCGAAGAGCGTCAGATCAGTCGAACACAGTCCTATCGAGCCCTAAATACTTCAAACGCGACACTTCTCGGAACCAAGTCCTCATGGGACACAGACTGAGCTACAAATGCAAAGAAACCAAACTGCGAATCGGCGTATATGACTTTGAACTACTCTCTAAGTCTCTGCACACCGTCAACTTAGGGAGTGGGAGACATATTATATGAGCCACAATTTGTCATCAACGCCCCTAAAAATCCACGATTACTGTGCCTACGGGATGCTCAAGCCCATGAACTAAATGGAAAGCCCGATCCATCCATCTTCGGGCACTTGAAGCAACCGAAAAGGTACAAACGACTTTGACAGAGAGACCAACCTTGGATAAAGAGGTCGGTCATCACCTCCCGGGTAGACCTCCATCCGTATATCCATTGAAAATACATTTTTGTCACTGAAGATGACAGAGGAATATCACAAATATACCCATTAAGAGGTTACAATATCTATATTTATGGTGACAGCTCCATATGTTACCGCATTAAAGACAATAGCTCACGCCAGGTGACAATCGACCACAAACACTATAAAATGACTAAGGAAAGGATGATACATGAGATGGGATCATCGACAAACACATTCGGCTATACATCTGGTTATCGACTGAGACATCCAATTTTCGGGCAATCAACTGACAATTACTTTCTCTCTCATCGATCATCCAAACCTCTTGCAGGCAATCGATTGCTACAATATTTCTCTCTCCTGACGACCGCTTTATCAAGAAAGAATGACCTATCTTTCTTTCTCCGGACGATTACTTTACCAAAGAGAGCAACATTTCCTTCTCTCTCCTAAGAGACTGCCTACTTTAGATAGAATGTCAGACCTTCTCACCATCTACGTGATTTCCTATACAAGGTTGACCCTTCACTAAGGAAGACATTCTGCTTTAGTTATGATACATACCTCTTTCACTTTATCTCCAAAATAGACCTCACAAGGGCTGCCTAACTAAACGACAGACCTCATAAATTGTCACAGTCTCTCTCTAAGCAAGTCTTTCTAACTCGTAGAGATCGAGCTCCGACCACTCTACGAGCCGCGCCATACTCCGCCCATCCCCTTGACGGTACATTCTAAGGATGTCATTCATGTGTCAGGGGTAGGCCGAAAGACGTCGTTGGTGCCCATAAAAATATTAACGAGTGAAGGTTTGACGTCCAGCCCCTCACAACCATAATCAAAGAGCTCTGCTCTTCCAGCCCTAAGCGGCAAAAAATCACTCTGAAATACTATACAGGTCTAACTAAGTTCTTGGTCTTTCAAGGTTCATAAGAAGGGATCCCTTCACACCTTAGTAAGTTAGGGCATGAACATTAGTAAGATTACGCCATGCACAATTATGCTAAATAATATTTTCTGTAGAAGGGATTTACATGCAGGAAAATAACAAAAAGTAGGAAAAAGAAAACGACAACAACCATATCAACAAAAAGTATTAATTAAATTTAGAAGAGACGAGTAGTTGTATATTAAAAAAAGAAGAGGATAAGAAGGAAAGACGGTCGGAGGGTTCATGAAGTTCATCGAAGCACGAACAACTATGGCCAGAAGTTGCCCGTCCCCTCTTTAAGGAACAAGATACCTCATGGCCTCAAAGGTCAAGGCCGCGAATCAATCAGAGAGAAGACGCCCCTAAACGCACTCTGCAAGCCGCCTGACCTTCGAAATAATCTACCGGCAAGACTTCATGAAGAGATGAAACTAGCAAAGGAGTTGCCACCACCTGAACCACGTACCTCCTGGTGGAGAGACCCCAAATGGTATCCCGAGTTACCATTCCCACTGCGGGAAAGTCCACTTCTCACCATTACCATTGCGGAAAAAAAAAACCACACAAAGAAGCTTCAAGCAAAAAATCAAACATGGGCCTCATTATAAATTCACCCGAAATTAGGAGGCAAAAGGAAATATTAAAGATAGGAAGAACAATTCAGAAAGAATTGTAATCAAAGAAAACTCAAGCCCAAAGGAAGCGATTTATAGTGGAAGAAGAATAACAAAGATTTTTCTCGGCAAAAGAGAGCATTACGGAAGAAATAAAGGTGCCTTGAAAACTGACTAAGTCATGATGACCGTACGTCAAATTGCGGCAAAAGCCTGACCAAGTCAACAGAGAATGAATGAGACTTGAAACTACTCAAATACTCGCCCAACCGAAAGAGGCCACATACCCCACGCATGGCAGCGAAGGTACCATGGGTAGTTACCCAAAATATCAACGCTGAAAATGCATGATCATAAGATCAAATTTGTGACACCATAAAATCAAGCGAAGAAACAGAAACTTGTTTCCCACGACAAGGAGGCAATACCCGTTGCGCGCAAATCAACAAGTGGACTGCTAAGCCAAAAAATAGTTTATCCCCGCAAGTATACGGGGTAAAGTAATAATAAATCCGAAAGACCGGAATCAATCTTCATAGACAAGTAACTTTACTTTAAATCCTGAATCTTCCCAAAGATCTGATGCAGCTGACAAAATAGCATTAGAATTTTATGCTAAGTGAGGTCGTGACAGGTCAGGGATTGGATGATTTAGATGAAGATTTTCTATTTTTAGTAGTTGCCGAATTCTATATTTTCTTAGTTTTAGTAGTTTCAGAATACTAGTTGCTTTAGAGAAGATTTCCTAATTTTTAGCAAATTCCCAATTTTGGTTATTTTCTTAGTTTTTAGTAGTTTCTAGATTCTACATATTTTAGAGTTTCAGAATATTAGTAATTTTAGCAGTTTTGGTTTGAAGCCTATAAATAGGGCTTTTATGTTCATTGTTAACAGAGCTTAGTTTAGTGAAAACAGTTTTGTTTGATTTAATCAATCATAGAGGAGCGATCTCTTTACTTTTTATCTCTTGCTTACTACGCACTGCATCAGTTGGTACCAAAGCTTGCGTCGATCTTTAACAATGCCACCCAGAAGACAACCTGCTAGAGGTAGGGAGGATCCCATAGATATTGTTAATGAAAGAGATGAAGCTATAAATCAACGATTAGACGGTGTTGACGAATGGCGGCAACAGATGACTCGAATGATGAAAAAATTTATGCATCGGTTAGATACCTACATTGTTCATCCAAGGGATCTGACTTCACCAAATCGTCATTCGGTAAGGGATGATGAATCTACTGAAGATGATTTTCATTATCTTTTTGCTAGGAACGTTCGGGGAAGAAAGAACCAAACCAATCACGGTTCTGGGAGATGGGAAGCGGGACTGAGGATTGATATCCCAGAATTTAGAGGGCGTAGTCAACCTGAAGAATTCTTCGAAAGGGGTAACTACGGTTGACGATATTCTAGAGTTTAAGGGGATACCTCAGGATAGACAGGTTCCTCTTGTGGCTACTAGACTTCGTGATAGGATTGCTGTATGGTGGCAGCAACATAAGTTGGTGCGGTCCAGAACAGGGAAATCAAAGGTAACTTCGTGGGAGAAGATGAAGAAATATATGCGTGCAACTTTTCTTCCACATAACTACACCAAGTTAGTGTATCAAAAATCACAACAAGTGAAACAAAGAAAGACTTCTTATAGTTTTTAATTCGACAAGAAGAAAATTGTGTTGCTATCTAGTAGAGAGATTCCTCCTAACAAAGGTGACACTTCAAATTTGTTATCTCGTGAGTTGTTTATTGAGGAGGTTGAACAAATTGATGTTCCTACAACTAATGAAGGTGACACTTCAAATTTATCTCATGGGTTGTTCATTGAGGAGGTTGAACAAACTGATGTTGAATATATGATGATTGGTAAGGAAATTAGTATTGTGGATGACGTGATTTCATATTTTGTTTCCCCAACATTGAAAGAAATCGCGAATATTTTCCCTATAGATCTATCTGACGGTTTACCACCACTAAAGGATGTTCACCATCAAATAAATCAATTTTCTAGTGTGACTCTACCGAATATAGTTCATTATAGCGAGAGCGTAGAGGAACACGTGAGTTGGTTTAACTAAAGACAAATTCCTAGTGGGCGAAAATAACAAGTTATCAACTAAGAAAATCGGACAACTAGAGATACTTGAAAAAATTAATCTGAATGCTTATCGTCTGAAACTGCTAAGTCATGCGCACTCAAATGTTTTTAATGGCAAAGACTTATTACCATATTCTGTAGATGATTCGGACGAGGACGATTCAAATTCGAGGTCGAATTCTGTCCAACCCTGGGAGGATGATGCAATTGACAAAATAGCATTAGAATTTTATTCTAAGTGGGGTCGTGACAGGTCAGGGATTGGATAATCTAGAGGAAGATTTCCTAATTTTAGTAGTTTCCGAATTCTACATTTTCTTAGTTTTAGTAGTTTCAGAATATTAGTTGTTTTATAGAAGATTTCCTAGTTTTTAGCAGTTTCCTAGTTTTGGTCATTTTCTTAGTTTTTAGCAGTTTCTAGATTCTAGATATTTTAGAGTTTCACAATATTAGTAATTTTAGAAGTTATGGTTTGAAGCCTATAAATAGGCCTTTTATGTTCATTGTTAAGAGAGTTTAGTTTATTGAATAAAGTTTTGTTTGATTTAATCAATCATAGATGAGCGATCTCTATACTTTTTATCTCTTGCCTACTACGCGTTGCATCAAGATCTCAGTCCGCCAAGATCTTAAGTATTTAAGTAACTTGGGCTTTAAAAGTCTCAAAGGAGGAAACCTCTCCTAGAGAATCCATCAACTCGGCAGGATATCTACGAGGATATCCTTGAAAATAGGAACTTCTAAATATCCAAGATATGAGATAATATAAAGATGAAACCCTAAATATGCCAACTACCGAAGAGTAATCTTGTTCCTCAACGGTGGATCTAAACCGTGTCATCCACACTTTCTATCAATAGTGGGTCCAAAGCAACTTATAGAAGAGCACCAAATCACCTCGAAGAGGGTAAGTTCACTACGTTCAACAAGCATCAATCAATACTCAATACTTTAGCTGCAGAAAAAAAACATCACCTCAGGTGGTACAGTCATACCTATTACTTACAGAAACGCCACTAAACACTTCATGCAATTTTGTAGCCTTTTTTAATTAAAAAGACGCAAAAGGACCTAGGTCTTAGACACTTGTCACGAGTCTCAAATTCTTGTTGTCCTCACAGGGTTGGAAAGGCTTTCACTTCAGTAACTGCCTGCACAAGGAGGGCGTCGGTTCCCCCTTTCTTGCTAGTTCTCTGGTTGATAACTAGCTACTGACATATTTTTGACATAAATAGGAGTTAAAAGCCAGACTGAGTTTCGTCTGAACTATTTGTAGAGCAGTCAATCGAAAGCAACCTCACTTACCCAAATAGAGCTTGATTTGGTGGGCCGCATCGCAAATAGAAAACAAAAATTTCGGAGCATTCAAATTTTTTGCGAAGAGAGATTTTTCAAGTTGCTTTTGGCAGGCGAGTACTAATCTGAGAATTATTATTTGACTAAAAAAATCCCCGAGCTATGGAACAAAAGATTCTGCTAGATCGGCTCTTTTTTCATGGTATCGGATTCAGACCCCATGGGTGGGGAAGCTTACAATACCCACAAAGAATTGATGTTCTGCTAGTTTTCATGGTATTAAACCCATTGGTTCAGACGTACAATATCCACAAAGAATTGATGTTCTGCGGATTTTCAGGGTATTAAATTAACCTATTGGTTGAGGCTAGAAGACCCACAAATAATTGATGTTATGTGAATTTTCATGAGACCCATTGGTTGAGGCTTACAATATCTACAAAGATATATGTTCTGGAAGTGTTCACAGTGTCCAACCCATTGGTTGAGGGCTTGAGGCTTAGACCAGCAAAGAATTGATGTTATGCGAATGCTCTTGGTATCGAACCCATCAATTGATTGAAAGAAAATGGAGATGGATTTCAAATTATCACAAAATAGGCTATCAAACACCAACTTGTAACTCATCATCACCCAAACGAAACATATACAAAAACAACATACAAATTATGTAAACAATCCCTTTGACTCTTTGAAAAATTCTTTATCATCTAATTTGGGTTGATTTCGAGTGAATTTAGAGTTATTTGCAAGTAGAAATGGTTCTCTAAAATCTGAAAAATTCGAGTGGTCTAGGACTGTTTCGAGTCCGAGAGTATACTTACCTTTCAGACTCTCTAGTACGAGAAAGTGCGCCTATAAATATTTTTAGTCAAACTAGTTTAATTGGAGTCAACGACAATAGTAGAGTGCCCAATAGTAAAAAAGCGGGGCGCCTGTAAAGGGGACGTGTTTTATCCCCATAGAACATCTAACAAATGTGTTGGTGCTATTCCTAAGCAAAAGCAAAAGTGGTTGACATATATTCAGATTCAGTTGAATCATCTAGGCTCTATCTGTCGAAATGTCATGCAAACCATATAGTAGTTGGGGAAGTTGTTTACAAGAAAAAATTTAGATGGTGAATCCTTCCTTAAAGTCCTTTTAGCTGTTCAACTAGTCCAGTCAAGACTGTCCATTTCTCAAGAGCTGTAGCAGATGAAACGAACGCTATTTTCGATGATATGATGTCCTTACTAGTAACTGCAAAGATAAGAACATAAAGTTTAAAAATCATAAATACACTAACGGTGTGTTTGGATGCTGGAATCTACTTAAAGTAGGATTCCTATTAAAAATCAGATTCCTATTAAAAGTCAGATTTGGTAGAAATCTTGATTCCTTTGTCTATTAGGCAACTTTAAATCGTTGGATTCTTAAATCCTACGGATTTATAAATCTAAATTTTAAATAGGATCAAAATCCTAACCTACTCTCGAAGATTTACTAGGATTTGGATTATTGTATCTAAGTTTCAAGCAAAAAAGTGGTTCTCCAAATAATAATTTTTCTCAAAATATTATTTCCCAAAAAACACTTTTACAAAAAACAAACATTTCAATACTGTCTTTCCAGAATATTTTTGTCCAAAATGGTTAATTTTTTTTTTAAATCATGTTTGTAAAAACGGTTTTTTTCTCAAAATCTTGTTTTTTCAAACCCAATTTTTCAGAAAATGTTTTTAATAACGACTTTGTTAAAAGAAAAAAGAATGCTAGGATTTCGCTTGGTTAAGATAGAGACCAAGCAAAATCCTACGGGTTCATGAATCATAGGACTCAAGAGTCCACATGAAACATGAATCCTACCGATTCATTATTTCTTCATCCTAACGCACCATAATACAAATTACAAGTTTCTAAACCTACCGGATGAGATTAAGGTAGCTAATGAGGAATTGAAGGCACTAACTTCGCTCTTTTCCTCTTCATTGGAACTCAGCTGTTACAAAGTAAAACCAGCATTAGGGTTTCATAAAATACATTATCGAGAAACAAAATATCTTACTACAATTGAGTTGAAAAGACCTTGTTGAAAGCTTCATTAGCTTTTTGCACCCAATCTGAATCAGTGTTCGGCCCAAGAACTGAGCTAGCTACCAAAAGATCATTTTCCTCAATAGCTTTACCTACTTTGCTCAACTTGTATACAAGTTCTTGAACAGATTCTGCAATTCATGGTTTCCTGAAGTAATCATTAGTGTGTCTCATAGGAAAGAGCTGCTTAAGTAATTCAAGCAAGTATCATAGACTTTTTACAATGAAAACTAGATAAACAAAGCCAAATACTGGAGTAAAGCCAATAATCTGTTGCTTTTCTATATGAGTACCCTGATAAGAACCGTCTTTAGTTCTTTATCTAACGCACCGACAGAAACATCAAAAATATATACCTAAAACACAAACACAAGTTTCTCTACCCGTTTCGTGTATCATTACTGATTAGAACTCCTAAATTTTATAATGAGATACAACTTGGATAAAAGAAAACTCTAAAATAAAAACTGGTAATAAGGTAATTATAACTATCAACAATGATATTTGGCCCGACAGCCCATAGCTCGAAATGGCTCGATAAGGCAAAATTTTCACATGATGTCATCAATTTTGCCTTCTCCGGCTGTTTATTGTCGTGCCAAGTGGCATTTTCCTATAAATATTTGAATCACAATCAAATATTTAGATAATCCGCAACCTTTGTTATCACTTCACGATATAAATAAATCGAGTGACCTTCATTTTCTGACAGGAATAAAAGAAAACCTTGATCATACGACCAATCTTCCCATTGGCAGGTCCTTTTCATTCCCCGATGGTAATTTTGCAGCAAGTGCATAACACGTTGTTTCAGGAAATTGAACTGAAGACTCAATTTTAGACTTGTTATAGTTAAAAAGGACAAGTTATTTTTTATTTTATTTTTTGGTTAAAATCCAAAATTTGTATAATTTGTAGTTTGGTGGTTAAAAACCTAATATTTTTTGAAAAGTTGTTGCAAAGTATTGGAAAGTTGTCGCAAGGTATTGCGAAGTTGTCACAAGGTGTTGCAAAATATTGCAAAGCTGACACAAACTATTGTAAAGCTGTCGGAAGGTGTTGCAAAGTATCGCAAAACTGTCACAAAGTTTTGCAAACCGGTTGCAAGTTGTTGCAAATTAAAAAATTACCCAGGGAGCTAAAGATTAAAGTAATTTGGCTGATCCTTTTGCACAGTTAGAGCACATCGGCCCTAACTCTCCTTGAAACCGTCTTCATGGAGACTTGTGCACTTAACAAATTCCAATGCCTGTGTAGGATATACTAGTACCTTCAACGCTACGGTTTGGGTTAGAGTCAGTTGGGCCTAACTCTCCTCCAAACTCTTTCTTAAATTCTAATGCCCAAACAAATGTTGGATAATGGGAATAATCTTGAACGGAGAATTTATCCATCAACAATCTGAAAGATTTTTTGTGTTCCTTCGAAAGCTTAAGGGAAATGGGTTTCATATGGACAAGGATAGCAAGGGGTCCTCATTTATTTGGGATCCAATTCAGGACACATTTAGATAGAAATACCATTGCCCACATTTGGAATTCAAACCCATTTCGAATTAGTTCGTATTGTCAAACTCAGAAACGGAGCACGTTATTGCGTTTGTCTCGTCAATCTCTTAAATTTAGAGCCAAGAATAACTCGAATCCGATTCCGGATGATTGAGCTATTCAAGACAGAAAATGGTTAAGTTAAAGTAAGACCCATTTTCACCAGTGACTCTGTAAAGAGACTCCCGGAGTCAAATCATTGAATCCGGACACTAAAATCAATAATTTTAAGCAAGTCTGAAGAAAGAATAAATTTGAGAATTTGTTAATAAACTTAAGAACCAGTATTACCTGTTTCATTATTGGCTGAACTGATGACTCCTTGTTTCTCTAGCCTCTTCTTTCTGTCTTGCTTCACTTTCTCCAAGAGCTCTAAATCGTCATCAGCTTCCAAGATGGCGGCATTAGCATTATTAAGTAACACAGGGGCAGCTAAGAAGAGAGAGAATGTGGTAGTGAGGGAGAGAGCTAGGCTCCTTTTTGTGACAAGCACTTGAGATAAACTAGTAGATTGATCAGATGCTGATCCAGCTTTACAACTTAAAGATGGAGATTTGGAATGCCCCTTTAGAGTTTGTGAAGTTGAGTAAGTAGATCTTGTTGTTGCTGAAGAACTTGAAGAAGATGAAGAAAGAGAAGAGTAGAAGGTTCTTGCAGTAGATAGGAAAATAGTTGCCATTGTTTTTCGTCTGTGCTTTTTCTGGGTGGGAATTGGTAAAGAGATTTATTGGCAGTTGGGAGGATAAGATTACGGGAAACTGGTATTGTTTTAAAGGGTTAATTCTATTTTGGCACTCATATTCAGACCAGCTCACCAAAATGGCCCTCATATGTTAAGCAGCTTCAGAATGGCCCCTCTAACCATTTTTTCCGACAATGTTTGCAGCCACAACGACTAATCTCTATTTTCGATAACAACTTTGCTCTCTTGTCTTTTCCTAGTGTTTATTTCACCAATAATTGAGCTAATACTTTGTCAACTTTGACAATGTAAAGATGTTAAAAAATTTGATCTGAGTGGCATGTGTCAGCTAAACACACACAAATAAAGAATGGGCCTTTGATAGAGGTAGACCTGAATAGATTCCAATAGCTAAACCCCTCTCTAATTAGAGATTGTAGGGAGGTCGGCACGAGTCTTTTCTGCACCTTGAACTTTGTTATAACATAGAGGCAAGTAAAGAGGTGGATCTGAGCAAGCTCTGACCCAAGAGACTAAGCAGGGAGGTCTAAATAAGTAAGCTCGGCACCTTGAGCTTTGCTCTGCCTTAGGGAATGGTGGCTACGCGGGAGGCCAAATAACGCCACAAATCAGCTTTCCTAGTTTGAGCCCCCATGAACCTATAAGTAGCATACAGGTTTGCCATAAAAAAAGGTTCAGATCAAATCTTTACAACTTGATCGAGTTATTTATACTTGTGCACTGCACTTACTTGAGCATTGGAGTTTCTTAACAGGTACCCCCTCCCCCTCAAGTTTCTGTTATAGTAGCGAAAATAAAAAAATCCATCAGGAGTTTCAAAGGTTATATTTCTGTTGATACCGGGAAGTCACTTTTCGACATCATTTGTTTGGTGCTAGAGGATGAAGGATACGTCCTTTCAGTCTAAAGAAGATCTCCTTCGACCAAGATGGCAATGCGCTCAATTTGTCAGATAGGAAAACGATAAACTTATCTTTGAAGATCATCTAGTCCAGTCGAATTAGGGATCGTAATGTTTTGCTAGAAGCTAACTACTATCGTCGAATCACTTTGGTAATTCGCGGCTAAAATAAACAGGATCCTACAACGGGTTACACCAAAAAGTGGTGACTTGATCAGAGAGAATTGACTAGAGGCAACTAGGCAAAAGATGGATGAGATCCAACTAAATAGGCTCAAAAGGTTCGAATAGCGATTCAGAACAAAGATAGAAAAGACCGGGCCTGAAAAGGGGTGCCCAGACCAAGCTAAGGAGGTCGGCCATGTGATAGCCGACCAAGGGTAGTGGGCCAACCGGGCCAAGTTCACGAAAGGGCGGATCTGGCTGGCCACACGTAATAGAAACCCTAATTATTCTAAAAGGGGTTTTTAGAGTAATATCTTTTCTGTGGTCCATATTGAATCCTAGTTAAATATGATTCCAATTAGTGTTTCTCTATATATGGGCTAATTAGAGAGCAAAAAAGGTGTGGAATTTTTTCTAGAGAAAATCATTCTCTACAACATCAAGTGGGGAGAAGATTTTAGAGAAAAAGCTTTCATTCTATCTATCTAGTCAAGAAGAAGAGTTCTTCTCAACCTTACATTAAAGTTTTAGCAGACATTAGGGAAGGGCGATCAAGTCAACTTGCTCGGGTGTCTCAAGTAGAAGAGCTACGATTGAAGCTCTCATCTTCGGGATAAAGACATCGAATTTACTTCCTGTGAAAGCGATTAAGGTAATCTTCTTTCTGGTTCTAGTTCATTATTAATTCTTTTATGTGATCCTGGTAGCTTGTGTTAAACATGTTAGATGTTTGAGATTCCGCGTAGAACACTAGGTGACACCAAAACCCTACGGTGGCGTCAGAGCCTCTAGCCAAGGGCGGAGCCAGGATTCAAACATAACCCTGGCTAGTTAGAAGCTAGAAACATTAAGATTTTTTTTAAGTGGGGTGCCTTTAAAAAATGATTTGATCAGGTAAAGCCCTAAATAAAATTTCGTAGCAGTGCCTTCAAAAATTAGGGGTGGCAATTTGGTCCGAACCGGTGGGTTTTTTTCCAAACCCGCCCCTAATGGGACGGGTTTGGCCGCCCCGTTAATTAAACGGTTCGGGTATGGTGTGAAGTTAAAAAAACTAATCGGGTTCGGGGCGGGTTTGGTATTAAATAGTAAACTCCGCCCCGAACCGATTAGTATGTTATATATTAGTATATGTTTTATTTAAGGTTACGTTTCAAAAACTTTAATCTATATTATCAATTTAATTATTTTATGTTTTATATTATTTAAGTAGTTGTAATGTTTATGATTGATAAACTCAAAGTCTTACAAAATTTTGTTAACAATTGTTATGTTAATTCAAACAAAAATAACTTTTGCGAAACAAAATACTTTGAACCCGACCCGACCCGACCCGACTCGTTTTATATTAAACAGGACGGGGCGGGGCGGTAATGGTTTAGCAATTTTTAAGTGGGATGGTAATGGTAATTGAATATCTACCCTGATTAGTTATTGGGACGGTTATGGTAAAACCCGTTTACTAACGGGACGGAGTTGGGAAGGGGATGAACCGTCCCAAACCCGCCCCGTTGACATCCCTATCAAAAATAATAGAGTGTTTTTTATGGAGTCTGTAAAAATTCCCAAATTTTATTTCAAATTCTTTTTGAGATCCTAATTTAGATTAATTTAAATTTAGGGTTTGGATTTGTCTATGAAAAATTCTGGTAGAAATGAATGTTTTGACTAAAAGTTACCTGCTGTTGAAGATGATCAAGAAATTTAGGTGTTCAAACTTTAAAGGAATGGTCCGAATTTTAGGTGATCTCTTCAAAATTAAGGGGGTTTGCTTAAATCCTACACCAGAAGAATCTGGGCTAATTAAAGAAATATTAGTTCGCTTTAACACTACACCGTCAAAGGTTGTTACTTTCGGAATGCAGAAATCCTTTGAAACTTAAATACTTGAACGATGAGAGAGAAAGAGATTTTGAATTTTGAGATGAGATGAAAGGAACGGGGTAAGAGAGAGATCAGAAGAGGGATATGCATGACCAAAGAAAAGCAACTGCACAAATTACCCCTTTCTTTGTTATAAAATTTCAAAATATACCCTGGCTACTATCCAAATTACCCCTCCTTTGATATAAAATTTCAAAATCTATCCCTGGTTGTAGCCAGGGATAGTCTACTAGTAGTTCCGCCCTTGCCTCTAGCACGAACTAATTTTGGGTAGACGAATCAGATTCGGACTTTATTTATTAGATAGATAAGTTTGAATAGAGATTCGGACATCAATATGACTATTTTGAATGAGATTTAGGCTTAACCAATTTGAGAAAGAGTTTCACTGGATTAAAACCTTAGATTTTCGGTTTTTTGAAAATAGTTTTCGAAAACAAGATTAAAGGGTTTTGATTTTTGAAAGAAGATTTAAAAATCAGGAGTTTTTGATGATTGAATCATCATAAACAACAGCTGGAATCAGTTTTAAGAAAAATAGAAACAGAAAATACAAATTGGCCCATCACCTTAAATGTTTTCAGAAGCCACGATGAGAGTCAGCTCGACTACGCATCCAGAGCGCTAACACTTCGAATTGAACAGGACGCGTCCCAGTCGGTCTCGGACTCCCAGTCACCTAAAAATTTTTACTTACGACTGATAAACCGTCACTAATAAATTTTAAAATTTTGAAAATATGCTTCCCATTTGTTTGGTCCAGGCAGTTCTGCCTATTACTATTTCCTGCTAGATAGAAACAAATAACTCATACGTAAAAAATTGTGTGTCCCGAATAAGCCTATTTTTTGTAGTGTAATTAATATTTGATGATGGTAAAAATAGAACACAAGGTAAAAGTTCCTTCCCTTATGATCACCGAAGAAATAGTATAATAAGAAGTTCAAAATTAATGGTTGACAAATGTGGGTAAACGAGGACTTCTAGTTATCAAGTAAAAGAAAATAAACTTTGCCTTAAACAAGCGAGCAAAGATAGCCAAGCAGGTGGGAAACCTTCTAGGTTGTGGTAATCAGGTGAGCCCAATACTGTGAGGGGTCGAAATCGCGAGTCAAGAAGTCGATAGGACCGGTTCATTGACCGGAAGTCAAACCTCCACTTAGTAATATTTTTCCGGCACCGACAACGTCTTTGGGCTTACACCTGTGGCAAGAGACAAGAACACACGTGACCGTAAGATCCCTCGGACATCAGGATGGTGCCGGCCTAAGGGGGCTCCGACGGTCAAGTCAGTAAGTTTGCAAGAAAAGTAATGGATACACGAATGATACCCCTGTAATGTTACCGTTGATTGGATGATCGTCGAAGTTTAGGCGCAGCTCGCAGAGTGGTTGGAGCTCGATCTCTGCGGGTAAGCCGACTTGTTTGGTGAAAGATTGTGGCGGCTGATGGGCCTAAAAAGTTTCCTAAATAGGTCTCCACCCGCAAGTATACGGGCGTCAAGTAATAATTCCTGTAAGACCGGTTCGTTCCTCAGAGACTAGTTGAATCTATTCTAAAACTAGGAAGTAATAAGATTTTACAATGATTTTGATTTTGGTTTTGGTTTTGGTTTTAAAATAAAATGAATAAAATATTAAAACGATTAAAAAGGTGAACTCAAATGGGGAGAAGTCTAGGGTTTCGAATCCACCTAATCATGGTCAAATAACAACTTATTCATCACTGACATTACATAACGGGATTCTCTCGAACGATGACGGGTCAACTATTGAGTTACAACTAATAAGTATCCACCATAAAAGAATTTAATCTAATAATGATGGATCAAATCGGAGGCATAAACAATGAAAACAATGTCATCGACAAGATCGAACTCACACCACATCATGGATACTAACTATTGTCTATCAACTTATCAAGCATCAACCATAAAAGAACCTAATCTAATGATGGTAGATCAAGCCTAGAAGTATAAACAATGAAAGAAAATCACTACGATCACGATAAGAGTTTAAACAATGATATTATGATGAAAAAGTTATACCTACTAAACAGGATGAAGGTTTCATCTATACCCTAGATGGAGATTTAACTACTCATGCTCATTAGAGATTTCATAAATAGTTTCATTAGTAAAATTAAGAGCAACATAATTGAAAGAGAGATCACCAAATAAGAGATTCCTTGATAAAGAAGATGATGACCATTGATGAAGGAGATGGGTTAACAAACTTTTCAACAACTCTCTCTCTCTCTCTCTCTCTCTCTCTCTCTCTCTCTCTCTCTCTCTGTTTCTTCTATCTCAGAAAAGAAGAGGAAGTCCAACTCAATGAAATTATTTTAACAATACAGAAAAGAGGGAAGAAGAAAATATGATGAAGGACAAATTGTTTCTTCTCTTCTCCATTGCTCACTCTCTACACTTCTCTCTATAATAGAAAAGAAAAACAGAGATTCTCTCTTTATAAAAGAAGAAATAAAAAGACAACAGAATTGCTTCCTCTCTCTCTCTCTTTTACTGTATTCTCTTTATTTATCTCTGTTCTTCTCCTTCTCTCTCTCTCTCTCTAATATTTCTTTAAATGCCCAGAGAAGAAGAAGAACTCTTAAATCACTCCAAGTTCAGCTCCCCAGAAGATGAGATGATTTTAGTCCCGTTCTCTCTCTGTCTTATACAAAACAAAAAGCCAAGCTGCAGCCGAACCTTCTCTCTCTCTAAAAATCTCTTTCCTTCTTCAATTCTTTCTTCCCATTTTCGAATAGATCTCCGGCCAAATCTTTTGTTCTAATTGTTCCCTTTGAGTGATTCCTAAAATCACCTTCTTGGTTATTTCCCTCTCTGTCAAAACAAAATCATCTTTGTTATTCTTTCCCATGAACACCTCTTGTAATCTTGGTATGATCTTCATTCTCTTTTTTTTTGGAAACTTTCTCTACTGTTTATATGTTGAGTGAAGAAGAAATCTCTCTCTATCCAGCTCACGATCCTTTCTTTGATTTCATCTTTTTTTCCAATGTAGACAGAGAAAATATCTCACCTTCTATCCCTGCTATCAAAATATTTCTCAATACCTGTTCTTTCCATTTCTAACACAATCCCTTGTTTCCTTTCTTTCTTTGTGACTAGAAGATAAGAGTGAATAAAGAAGGTTTTTGGTATAGGAAGAGCTTTTTTTACCAAAGGCAGTGCATTAGGTAGGGAGAACACTCCTTTTAGAATGGGGAGGGATAAATATTTTTTTTAAATATCGTAAATTTATACTTTGGTCCCTTCCATGTCCCATCAAACTATTTTGGACCAAAATAAGAGAATAGAGAGTATCTTCTTATTCGACTAAACAATTTCGAGAGAGAGGAGAGAATTTTGTTCGACTTAAAACCTTCGATCAAATTAAAGAGAGAGAAGAGAGATAAACATATCCTGAAAAGGAGAAAAGCCCTAAATCTGTTTGATTCTATCAAAAAGAGAGATATAGAGATAGAAACTTAAATTCTAGATGACTAACACAACACTATCTCCATAGAGAGTTTGTAATTATTGTTATTGCTTGATTTTTCCAAAGATTTGTAGGGTTTTACCACTAATTAAAGTAATGGTGGTGTTGATAGTAGTGACGATATTAGGGTTTTGGTTGTTTATGTGAGAGAAATTACAAGTGAATAAAATATTAGATTTATTATTAATTTTTATCTAAGTCCTTCTATTTTGACGCTATTTATTAAATGATCCTTATAACGCCCTCCTTACACTAATTTGGTAAAGGAAGAGCAAATACATGAATTGACTTTTTTAATGCACTGTCGTTACTAAATAGTGCTCTTCCTATACCAAAAGCCATAAAGAAACATCAGGTCCTTTAATAGCCGAGACTCCCTCTTGTTAATTTCCATACCCATGCTCCTGTCTTTGTTTTAGTTACAACAAATTCAATAATTCAAAACAACTTCCATAAAAGTAGCTCCCCAAAAACGTACCATGTGCTGGTTATAGGGCTTAGATACGGTGTATCGCAGTTGACTATAATGAGTTGCATCACAATCTCAGGTGCAGCCATTTGTTGACTTATTGACAGCGGCCGTTAGATGCACTTTTGGGTACGGTGACACCACGAGATCAGATGTACTGAATCAGGACCCCTAAATAATTCCCGAAGCACACCCGTCTATGACCGAGAATAGCCCACATAACCTTTCCACCACATGATCTGGTTCCATCTTGTGCGCCATGTGTCACCAAAAAAACCCTAGGTTGACTTGATTTTGACCACAACTTTGACACGCTCCAATTTTCTCATCCGAACTCTGTTTCGACTCTCGTTTTCGCCGTTGGGTTCGTCTTGGACTCTACTTTCCATCGAACCATCAATATTAGCAAAAATTACCAGAATATACAAATGACCAAAATGCTCCGAATGTGTCTTTTGCCAACTTTTATCAATTTTTCGCACTGAACTCCGTAAAGACACCTAAGAAAGGAAATCAAACAAATCATCAGAGTAACCGCTCGAACTAGACTAACAAACCCGAGTTAAGAGATTCAGATGGGACATTTTTATGTCTCATCAGCGGCCTATGAGGTATGTCCTTGACTAAGGCAACCTTCGTAAATATTCACGTGGGCAAAGTAATGAAGGCCTGACCTCCGGGAGAGATAAAATAGTTTGGTTTCTTTGATCGTTTGGAGAGAGAAAGATAGGTCGTCCTCCCATGGTGAGTGGTCTTCAGGAGAGAGAAAGATAGGTCGTCCTCCCTTGATGAGTGGTCTTCAGGAGATAGAAAGATAGGTCGTCATACCTTGATGAGTGGTCTTCAAGAGAGAGAAAGATAGGTCTCCCTCCTTTGATGAGCGGTCGTCAGAGAGAGAAATATAGGTCGACATCCTTTTGATCAGTCGTAGGTTCTTCAATGGATGTTGAATTAGTCGATGACAGGGAGAATAAGACGATGACAGTAGTATAAGTGTCGTAGACAACTAGTTGATCACTCTGTATGAGAGAGAATGCAGTGGGTTGTATTCGTGATTGCCCGATACTAGATGATCGAGTGTTTTAGTCGGAAGCTGGATGATAGTTTTGAGCCTGTACTTGATGTGTTTGCCCAGAATCAGATGATCTGCATCATTCTTGGCTCCGTCATTTTATAGTGTCTTGGGTCGACTGTGAAGGAGTTGAAGGAGATGTCCTTCGACCAAGGTGACAATGCGAACAATTTGTCGGATAGGACAATTGATGTGGAAGATCATCAAGTCCGATTGATTTAGGGATCGTAGAGTTGTAGCTAGAGACCAACTACGATCGTCGAATTACGGAGTAATTCGCGGCTAACTTCGATCGGATCCTACAACGGGTTACACATAAGAGTGACAAATTGATCTAGGATATGACTAGTGGGAGTGAGATATAATCATGGGAGTGTCCCATAAACATATCTCATAGGCCTAAAAAGGAATTAGGCAAAGATAGTACAAAAAGGCCAAAAACAGGGTTTTTGGGCCTAGACCGGTTCGGGTACTTCTAGGACTCGGATTGGGCTGAATTTTGGAGGGTTAGTTGCTGATATAATAAACATTATATCTGCCAATTTTCGTGGTGTTTGGGCACCTCCTACTTAGGGAATTGAGAAAATACCAATAGTTGCTATTTTCGACTATTTCCCTAAATCTTATTCTAAAGGGTGTTTTAGGAAACCTAAAAGGAGGTGGATTCTTATTAGGGTTCTATATAAACACTCTTAGGGCAGAGAATAAGGTGTGGAATTTCTCTCTAAGCTTTCTTACTCTACCACATCAAGTAGAGAGGAGAAAGTGAGCTAATTCCCATTACTATCTATCTAGTCAAAGAAGAAGGTGTTCTTCTATCCAACCACCATTGGTGTGCTAGCTATACAACAAGGTGGGAGATCAAATTGATTGCTCGTGTCCCAAGTAGAGGAGCTACACTTGAAGCTCTTGGTCTTCTTCAATCAATTCAACTAGTTCGAGGGAAAAGCGATTAAGGTAATCTACTATCTCCATTAGATTAATTACTAGTTTTGCATGTGATCCTGGGAATACTAGTGTAGACATTAGATGTCATATTTCCGCTATAAACACTAGTAGAAGGGTGTAAATCCCAACAGTGGTATCAGAGCCTCTTGCTATTAACTAGTTTTTGCTAAGAATCGAACTAATTTATATGCTTGATAGTTTGAAAATTGAGTTTATAAAAGTATTTTAAAAGGTGTTTTTAAAAAGGTATTTTTAACTCATAATTTGATGGGATTCAATAAATTTTCAAATTGAGAATCACATTGATGATTAAAAGTGTTTTAAAAGTCTCAATTTGATTGAATTTCAAACTAATCCATGCTTGATTAAATTGATAGTTATGTTTAAAAAGATTTTAAAACATAAAATTTGATTAATTTTGAATTGGATTCAAAGATTTTTCAAAATTGATTTCAAAATTGTTCTTTGAAAAATTTCAAAAACCTAGATTTTGATCCAAAATTGGTTTGATTAAGAGTTGTTTTTAAGTTTTAGAAACTTTTGAAAAACAAAATTTTGGAATTTTAGAATTTTAGAAGTGTTCTAAAAGGAGTAGTTTTGACTTTAGGAAGCTCTCAAAACAAATTTGGAAAAATTTAAAAGTTTCTAAAAATTTAAAAAAATTTTTAGAAGTGTTCTAAAAGGAATTTCAAAAATTTAAGAAAAGTTTTAAAAATTGGAAAATAGCAACTTAGAGTTGCATAAGAAAAAAAAAAAAAAAAAAAAATTTTTTCTTTTTGGAAACTAGGGTTTTGAAAAACCCTAGTGTCCGGCCAGGAAGCTTCCTGGCCGGACCAGAAGCTCCTGGATGCGTCCTCTGGACGCGTCCAGAGCAGCTGCTGAGACGCGTCTTGAAGACGCGACCAGCAGCTGCGACAGAAGCTTCTGGACGCGTCTTTGAGACGCGTCCAGAGCAGCTACTAAGGACGCGTCTTGAAGACGCGACCAGCAGCTGCGAAGGAGCTTCCTGGACGCGTCTAGGACGCGTCCAGAGCACTCGACCAGACGCGTCTTGGAGACGCGTCTGGGAGGTTCTGGGTGTCTCGGACTAGTCCGAGACACCTAGTGCTGGTCCGGTCCAGTACCAGACACGTCTAGGACACGTCTGGTACATGGACTAGCGTCCAGGCCTTGATAGGCCTCGGCCAGGACATGCCGGCCCTATGGGCCGTGCTATGTCCGGACCTTGTCCGAGCCCTTTTTGGGCTTGGGCCGGGACTTGTCTAGGACTTGTCTAGGACTTGTCCCGGGCTTTTTCGAGGCTTTTCGGACCACGAAAAGGGACCATCATTCGAGTGGGAGTTTTTGCCAAAAATTTTTCCGATTCCAACCAAATAATTCCAAAATCAATCCGGGCCATCCAATAGCCCAAAACGGATTTCTCTTTAAATTGATTTATGAAATCATTAAGAATCGAACCAATATTTTTTTTCCGAAATTGACCCGGGCTTTCTCGAGCCCAAAACGGAGTTTTTCTTAAAGATGAGTTTAGAAATCATAAAAGATAAAACCGGAAAGCACCATTAGTAGAATTCTTCGAATTTAGACTTAAGGTCCGTAATGTGACATGTGATGTCAACAAAAGTATCTCCCAAGATAATCATGCATATATAATTCTTAGCCTTGATATATTATATGATTGCATGTGATGTGAATGCGGGAAACTAGTATGGCCATAGATTTATTTCTTTATTCTTGTTTTAAGCACGGATGGGTGCATGCTTTGTAATTAATTTTAATTTCAAGTTTATACGATCTGCGAATCGTTAGAGTCTTGTAATTAGAGTTTAGGGTCTATGAGTCCATTGAAGAAACTCGAGGATGAAATCCAAAGGCGAGTGGGAGAAATCAATGGAGGTTCAAAGATGGCGATCTAAGACGAACCAAAAGGCGAAACAAGAAGAAAACCAAGGGTGATTAGATCTTCTAGGTTAGGGGCCATACTAGGATCCATGTCAGCTTGATTTACTTTCTCGCGCGCATTTACTTACTTATTTACGCTTTATGTCGTGGATGTTAGTTAGGCTAAATAGTTCACTATAACAAACGCCAGACTAGCGTAAAAGTCCCCAAAAGTAATCTTGAGTAATCGCCTATCCAGATTAAGACACTCGTTGCGCCCTTGTTCGAGGAAGGTGGGTCGGCCTTCGCAAAGTACCTCCTCTACCTTGGGACAATGCGGGTAGGTCTATAGAAGAGGCCTACACGTCTAAATGGTTCTACTCAACGAGATCAGCAAGAGAGTCTTGGATACTCGAGGCAAAAGGATAGATTAGTCATTCATTAATGAAATCTATTAACCAAGAGTCATAAGGTATGATCAGTGAAGGAATTCACTCATCCGGAACGACGGAGTCAAAGGGTAGGGCCTTCGTCCGCTTTACTTCGAAGAACTGGGGTCTTGGAATCACTTATTCAATCGGGGACGATTTTTATTGAATAATGTGGGAAAACTAATGTTTTTCAAAAACGATAACGAGTTTTAAAACTTTGCCATTTCTTTATGTAGTTTTAAGATGACACAAACGATTTCAACATTGAATCACACCTAAGGGAGGTGCTGATCCACTTCCTAGAATGGAAGAATGAATCCGAGAATAATTCTCAGATTCAAAAGGAAGGTCACTAGAATTCCCAATCCCAATGTTGACTCATACAAGAGAAGGTCAAAAGCCATTTGCAAGCAATCGTATAACATTCTCTTTGGAAGAATAATGAATGCTAGCATAACCATTAAGACAAACTGAGGAAGAATTTCCCACAGAAGTCATAAATGGAGAGGTACGAAACCTCCAAGGCAATCTGAAAGTCATCCTAACGGAAGACAACAGAATACATCTATCACCCAATTCAATATTGATTGAACAAAGATAGATAAGACCTTAGATGAGTCACTCAGGTTGTTACAAACAAACTGAGCAGAACATACGGGAATATCCAGTCTAAGAAAGGTTCTTGAGATTTGGTACAAAGAATCTAAGAAATAGATTCAAAAGGGCAAAAGGATCAGTCAAGTGAGACAAACATTTGATCAAAGAAAAGCAGCTACCGAGTACATGATCAAGAGTATTTCTCATTACTGTGAATGTTTCTAAACAATGGCTAGACCATTTAAAAGGAAACTACCTTTAGCACCTGGAGGACAAAAGGAATGGAATTATGAATTCCGATTCCGTATCCTTGTTAACAAAGTTAAAAACAAGTATCGTAAAATTCCTTCATCAGGTATTTAAGACCAGATGAGCGGCTCAGTGGGAGCTCAAGGAAATCACATACTTGACTAAAAGAAGTAAAGATCCAAGAGGGAGCAGAAGCAGTAATGCTAGGGATGCTGAAATGGATCGAAGTCTTCTTTTAGACACTGATCTAGCTTAGAACTTAATAGTGATTATTTTGTTCTTCTAGAAACGTCTGATGTTTTAAACCAGTGATAAAATTAACTGAAGGTTAACATTGATAATGGCTAAAATCAAGAGATTCAAACTCATTAAACTTCAGCATTGTCAATTGGGTCTTAAGGACTAATTGACAAAGTCACCCTTTTCAAAAGGCATAAAGACTAGTAATCTATTAGGACTCATACGGTGTTATGCAGACCTATAAGTTTACTTGCAGAAGCTAACGAGAGAAACTTCAAATACGTACTCTGACAACTTCATGAAGTATGGAAACGTACAAATCATAAAGTATAAGTCAGAATGTTTGAAAGGTTCAAACAAAGTACAAACCGAAGTAAAGAATCACTTTGACAAGATAGTGAAAACTTGAGTCAAACACTTGATAACCATCAAAGGAATTGAGAAACAGTTTCCCAACTCTGCTCCATGGAACACATCCGACGGATGGTGGATTCAGTGGGAGCAATCGAACATTGCTATGCATAATTCGATCAAAGATGGGTTTAAGCCAGTCTTCCGAATATTTTGGGACATATTCTATAAATGATTGTTTTCACACTTACCAAAATTCCGTCTAAAGCTAAATTTGTAAAAGCATTACAAAACTAGCTAATATCTGACGCAATTTCTTTTAAAAGAAATTTGGGCTTCTTCCACAACTAATCAAGAGAAAAAAGTGTTTGTTGCTCATGATAGTATTCTTCTAATAATTAGCACACCTAGTAGTCTGGGAGAAAACACTAATTATTAAAAGAATAAGTGGGAGAAAAGTACAAGTCGATTTAATTCGATCATAAGAAAAATCATGGAGGGTCATGAAGAACAATCATGAAACTTGTACAAGTCGATTAAATTCGACCAAGAGCAACAAACTGCGACTCCTCGGAAAAGGAAAGGTTAAAGACATGATCTAATAAACCCACCGCACAAAAGCGAATGTCATTCGCCGGAGAACTCTCAAAACAAGTGAAAGTGTCTCTAAAGGAATATCTCAAAGTAGTTGAGAAAATTCCAAATTGTTGTTCAAAAGCCCTAAAAGGTCAAATCTCAAAGACACAGAAAAAAAAGGTTTCTGAAGAGATAAAAGACCTGCGCAGAAACGGAAACTGACTCTAGATTTTGGCTAGAAGCCAAAATCATCGTGGAATCCATATCTCGTCAAGACATGAAGCTTGATAATTTAAGTCAACAAAAGACCTAAATTGGTTTTCCAAAATAGAAAACTGAGAAGGATGGAAACATTCGTGTTTCCCGAAACGAGACAAGAAGAATAAAGATTCTTCCAATCAAGTTATGTCCACAAGCATGCTTCAGAAATCTATCGACGGATTAAAAGCACGCAAGAGTTGGAATCTTCGATTCAAAAGGCAATCAGAGAAATTTGATTCCTGGAGAATGAAGAAAATCTTGAATCACGAGTTTCAAGAAGGTAAGTGGGAGTAAACAAACCTTCCGGGTCCGTATGCAGAGTACATACAAAAGATTGAGTACGACATAAGGTGTTCTATAACAGTAACGAACTGACTCAATAAAGGACCACACATAAAAGGATAAAATGCCATTTTGGGCATCTGAAGATCCATAAGCATAGATCAAAAGGATGATAGGATTAGAGAGACTCAGTACGCTGAGATGCTTAAGATCCGAAACAGAAAATCTAAGACTCGGAAAGTGTAAAAGAATTTCGACCCAAAAACTCATGACAGAGGGCGTTGCAAAACTCGGAGTCTGAAAGACACCGATGAGCTAGCACGCATGAGAGAGACATTTATGTTCGAAAACATAAAGTCAATCATGTTGGACATGATTAGCATTTAAACATCCGAATTCGGATTGGAAAACCGAAACACTACTTAGTACATCCTAGAAGGCTAAAGGATGAAGTAGTACAAAGTTGAACATGTCATCGTAGCAAACTTCCAGACATGGAAGGAAAGTAGGCTAAAAGTGTTTTAAGCCGGGAACTGTTGCAAATACTACACAAAGAATTAAAGGCCTTAACTCTAGTAAAGATTACTAGATATTATCAAGGTTGAAGATAGTAATCTTCAAATTAATTGATAATAAGCAAAGTTTAAAACCGACTACCACGGTAGTCAAACTAAACTGTCACCTTAGACATAGTATGAGATTCATACACAGTCTAAGGCATGAGGTATAATTTTAAACCTCGACAAGTAAAACTGAGTGGGTAAAAGGAGTTTTACGGAAGAGGCTCAGATTTACAACTCTCGTTATCAGAAATAGTAAGTATTATTTCACCAGTCGTCTAAACTTGGTTTAGTGTTTAAACGACAGTCCATCGATAATAAAACGTTCCGAATAGGTTTGTCAGATACGTGATCTGATGAATGAAACCCTATTAAGTGAACTTGGAATATTTATTATCAAAAATCCCTGGTCCAGGTCATTGCATGGACAACAATGACTCACGAAGACTAGCACGGGAGTCGATGGGTTAGCGCAGTTTCATGGGCTATAGGAATAGTATATTCTATTCGACTACGTGGGTGTATAAAAGGTTTATACACTGGATAACCCTCAAATGAGAAGTACATCATTCGTGATGAACGTCAATACTTCTCATAAAGACAATTGGAGAGATTCCTCAAAACATGAGTGCTCCACTCATCTTATGTAAGGAATGCCCTACTTTGGTTCCATTAAACGCCGCGCCGTAAAAGGAGGTTATAAAGGCGGATACTGGGAAGGACAGGATAGACATGAAGTTAAGTGGGAGCGCAAGAATGGATTGTGTCACCCTAATCACATTAGGTACAAAGTGTCTCAAGGCCACTTGATGAGTAGCAACTGAAAATGCGTGGCCGCGCTCAAACGGATTAAAAGTTAATCATTTGTCTTTTACAGTTGTACTCGGATATCAAGAAAGTCTGAATGATGTGACGTATCAGATGGGATACTAAATTGACACGGGAATCGAGGCATTGCACTTGTTCTAAGTCCAAGTGGGAGTCTGAAGGAGTTGAAGGAGATGTCCTTCGACCAAGGTGACAATGCGAACAATTTGTCGGATAGGACAATTGATGTGGAAGATCATCAAGTCCGATTGATTTAGGGATCGTAGAGTTGTAGCTAGAGACCAACTACGATCGTCGAATTACGGAGTAATTCGCGGCTAACTTCGATCGGATCCTACAACGGGTTACACATAAGAGTGACAAATTGATCTAGGATATGACTAGTGGGAGTGAGATATAATCATGGGAGTGTCCCATAAACATATCTCATAGGCCTAAAAAGGAATTAGGCAAAGATAGTACAAAAAGGCCAAAAACAGGGTTTTTGGGCCTAGACCGGTTCGGGTACTTCTAGGACTCGGATTGGGCTGAATTATGGAGGGTTAGTTTCTGATATAATAAAAATTATATCTGCCAATTTTCGTGGTGTTTGGGCACCTCCTCCTTAGGGAATTGAGAAAATACCAATAGTTGCTATTTTCGACTATTTCCCTAAATCTTATTCTAAAGGGTGTTTTAGGAAACCTAAAAGGAGGTGGATTCTTATTAGGGTTCTATATAAACACTCTTAGGGCAGAGAATAAGGTGTGGAATTTCTCTCTAAGCTTTCTTACTCTACCACATCAAGTAGAGAGGAGAAAGTGAGCTAATTCCCATTACTATCTATCTAGTCAAAGAAGAAGGTGTTCTTCTATCCAACCACCATTGGTGTGCTAGCTATACAACAAGGTGGGAGATCAAATTGATTGCTCGTGTCCCAAGTAGAGGAGCTACACTTGAAGCTCTTGGTCTTCTTCAATCAATTCAACTAGTTCGAGGGAAAAGCGATTAAGGTAATCTACTATCTCCATTAGATTAATTACTAGTTTTGCATGTGATCCTGGGAATACTAGTGTAGACATTAGATGTCATATTTCCGCTATAAACACTAGTAGAAGGGTGTAAATCCCAACAGACTGTTACTTGGTGATGAGTTTTCATCTTTAATGGTGACAACGCATGGGCTGTCACGATTAATATGGATTTTGTAACCCCTTAACGGATATATCCGGGATATTGTCATCTTGAATGACTGTAACGCCTCCCCAACGGATATACGGTGGAAGGTCCGCTGAGGAATTGAGGGTGGATCTCTTTATCCAGGCTGGATGTGATTTCGTAATTCGACGTTGCTTCAGGGTACCCGAAGATAAATGTGTCGGACACGTTAGCCACTAATTCATGGGTTTGGTCTCCGTATTGGCCCGTTAAACATGGATTTGTTGGGGCGCTCCGAGTGACGTATTTTGGCCCATACAAATACCCGGAATAGCTGACAAATGTGGTAGGGGTTCTGAAGAAGAACAACACTTGGAGGATGTGTGTTGATTACACAAACCCAAGAAAGTTTGCCCAAAATGTTGTGTGGGCATGCTTTGCTCAACTTTATTGATTCCTTTGTAGGGTAGCATCAAATTTAGATGCATCATTTTGACCAGAAACACACAACCTTTTGGGACTAACAAGGGGTTGTACTGTTATCAACAGTATGCCATTTGCCCTGAACTATACTGGAGAAACTTACCATAGGTTAGTCAAATACATCAAATTTTCAACCAAACTTCGCAACATGGCGGAAATAATAATTTGTCCTTCCTCATCTTCACTTAACTTCAAATCTGTAATATACGAAGTTGAAACTGGATTTGCATCTTCCTTTCTGAACTTCTTTTAAAAAAAACTGCATACATTTCTTGTAAAATAAAAATTCCTCTCTGAGATTGATGAACTTATATACCAAGAAAGTGATGCATTTTCCCCAAATCTGTCATCTCAAACTCGGTTATCATGGACAATTTAAAATCATTTAAAATCTTCAAGCTATTTCCAGTCAAAATTAGATCATCAACATAAAAACTTAACAATGATGAAATTTTGTGAACCCTCCTTGATGTACAGACTGTGCTCATATGGACATTTTCTAAACCCATTTTTTTGAAGTAAGATTTTGTGAACCCTCCTTGACGTACAGAACATTTTTTAAACCCAATTTTTTGAAGTAAGATTTAATTCGAGGATACCAAGCTCTTTCTAACTGCTTCAACCTATATAGAGCCTTCTTCAACTTGTATACTTTCTCTTCTTTTTTATTTTTTATAAAACCAAGAGGTTGTTCAACATAAACCTCTACATTAAGCTCGACATTTAAGAATGCAGATTTTGCATCTATTTGGAAAATGCTTCAATTGTCCTAAGTTGCAAGAGGTATAATTAGACTAACCGTATCAAGTCTAGAGATATGAGAAAATACCTCAGTATAATCTTCTCCTTCTTGTTGCTTATACCCTTTCGCTACAAGTCTAGCCTTGTATTTGTTGATAGAGCCATCTGGACTAATATTAGTTTTATAGACCCATTTCACACCAATCGAATTCTTATTTGGAGGCAAACCAGTAAACTCCCATCTTTCATTTCTTTCAATTCATTTTATTTCTTCATCCATTGATTTTGTCACTTTTCTTCTTTAGATGCATCCTCCTAGGAAATTGCGTCTTCACCTGCAAAGAAAACAAAAAATATAGCATTGTCTTGATCAATAAGATTAGTTGAGTCATAAATTTCACTCAAACTCCTTGTTTTCCTTGGTGGTGTTCTTTCAGGTGAATCATCATTTGATTGAATGTTTGAAGATGAAGGGAATTCACTACGTAGTGAAATACCATTTTCATCTTCAATTATAGACCAATTAGGACTCTCACTCTTTGATTCAAAAGTACCACTTTCATCAAATCAAACATCTCGACTGGTCACTATTTTGTTTGTTTCTGGATTGTACAATTTATAGGCTTTACACCTCTTACTATGGCCTACAAAATACATTTTTTTTTATTTATCATCCAAGTACTATTTTGTTAGTGCATTCGGAATATGTACATAAGCAACACAACCAAAAGTTCTCAAATGACCCACATTTGGCTTAACCAGGGCCGGCCTAGGCCTAAAGCCACCAAAGCAGCGGCTTTAGGCCTCATCATTCTGTGGAAACTATAAGGGCCCCAAACATGTTTCATCCTTTAATAAAAGAATCACACATGCTATAACAATTGAGGAAATTGGCTCAATTGGTAAACTGCATTTACATAACTCAAGAGGTCATGAGATCGAACTCACCCTCCTTTCATTTTTTTAGTACATAATATTCATAAGCTTTTAGTCCATTTTAGTTTCATTGAAAACTCTGTTGATCTGCTAATAACATAAAATCGAAGTGCTTCAACAAAAAAACTGGTTATTGATCATATTTGTTATATGAAATTATATGCGTCATTGATGTGACCATTTCTTCTTTCTATGTGATACTTTAGACTACGGTGACATTGAAAAACATGATATTCAATATTAGGTTGTTACCGTTTCGCCATCTTTTAAAGTGTCATTTTATAAGCTATATGATTTTGTTCACTTGTACCGTGTAACTAAATCAACTAAAAATTATTTGTTTGCACCTAATTTCTCTTGTATAACTGTATTTCCAATAAAAATGCTGTTTATAATAGACCTAGGGAAATACAGATGGCGTTTTTTTAGAATTAATAAAAAAAACAGTTTTATTCGAAATACAGGTATACTAGAGAAAAATTAGGTGCAAACAAATAGCTTTTCAAACATTTTTATTGGAAATACAGTTATTTAGATCTAAGTATACTTCAAATACATGATTGAAAAGATATCTGTTTGCACCTAAGCTAGGGAAATCAGATTGCGATTGTTTAGAATTAATAAAAAAGCTTCCATCTTGAAGTACTCTTTAGGCTCATCCTATTTTGGAACGGTCATGGTTTATACTTAATGTGTTTCTAACAAACTAACCAATTGACAATAAATTATTTTCAATCTTTGAAGAAGCGCAGAGCGCACTTCAAACAACATGATTTTATATGTGGTGTGTTTTAAAAAAATCTAAGTATACTTCAAATACATGATTGAAAAGCTGTTGTACTAAAAAAAATCCCGTGTATGTCATTTACATTTATTTCAAATATGAGTTGAAAATATTGTAGCATTAGATCGATCCCTAATTGATATTTGATAATACTTGCGTTCATTCATAAATCTAATACTTATAGACTAGTCTGGACTCTTTATTTTTATCACTGTTTTAAGCAAAACTTGTGTAAAGTTTAGAATGTAGTTTAGCTATTAAGAATGAGGTTCATGTTCAGGTGGTCAAAACTTCAATTCATCTTCAAATATTTTTTTCTCATTACACATAAAAGGGCCCCAATTTTAACTTCGGTTTAGGCCCCCCTAAACACTTGGGCCGCCCCTGGGCTTAACCCCATACCATGATTCATGAGGTTTGTAATTTTTCAAGCTTTTAGTAGGAGATCTGTTAAATTAAATAAACTGCAGAAGAAACTGCTTCAGCCCATAAATGTTATTGCAAATGTTTTTTCTTAAGCATACATCTTACCATTTCCATGATTGTATGGTTTTTTCTTTCACTCACCATTTTGTTGTGGTTTTTATCATACATTCAACTCATTCCTTGTACCATATTCTGTGCAGTATTTTTCAATAAGAAGAAGATGTCCCCTATCAGTTCTTACAATTTTAGTTTAAAAATCAGAATAATTTTCTACATCTATTTTTAAACTCCTTAAAAGCTTGGAATGACTCGGATTTTTCTTTCATTAAATATACCCAAATTTTTCTTGAAAAAACATCAACAAAAATAATAAAATATTTGTTACCTCCATTAGACTCCGGAAGTGGAACACATATATCTGAATATACCAATTCCAATGGTCTTTTTTCTCTCAAAGTGATTTGTTTTGGAAATGGTTCTTTATGTTGCTTACCGAGTTGGCATTCCTCACAAACTTCTTTTATTTCATAAATCAAAGGCAAGTCATGAACCATATGCTTCACTTTTACGAATTTGAAGCTTTCATTATTCAAGTGTCGATATCTATCATGCCACAACTTACAAATCCTATTATCATGAACAGCTGAAAAACATAACATATTATTGGGTGTTACTCCAATTTTTGCAACAAGTTGATTTTTTTCTTGATAAGAAACAAGTATTGTCATAAAAATAGATATCATATCCTTTCCTTAACAAATGACCAATACTAAGCAAATTATTTTTCAAGTCAGGAACATATTAAACTTCCAGCATTTTTTCAATACTGTTAGATTTTGTGTAAAAAGAAATTTCACCAATACCTCTTATTTTATAGGTTCTAGCATCTCTAATTTTCACCTAACCATTGTTGCACTCAATTAATTTTGAGAATAAATTTCATTTACCTGTCAGATGCTTGCTAGCTCCGTAGTCTAAATACCAAACGTGATCTGTTACAACACTATCATGATAACATGCAAGTGACAAAGTTTCAGGAAGATCTTTTCCATACGTATCATCATTATTTTCATGCATATAATCAGATTCGTCATAGTTATCTTGTTGTTTATACAGACATTCTTTAGCAGTATGACCAACTTTATGACAGTTGTAACATTCAAAATACCCTCTGCCTATTCCTCTTTGATAATCACGACCTCTACCTCTTGTAAAATTCTAATTTCAGTAACTTCTCGAGCATCAATTTTATTTGAGTAAGAATTACCTCTTACTCTCCCACGAAATCCTCTTCCTCGATATTTTTTACCACGACCATGGTAAGAACCACGGTCTCCCGTGTTTGTAATTTGGGATTGAGAACCACACCGTGCAGGGTAGGATTTCTTTTGTTAATTCTAAACTCATGTGCTTTTAGAGTTCCTTGTAAATCTTCTAAAGAAAGTGAAGAGAGGTCTCTCGAGTCTTCAATAGCCACCACTATGTAATCAAAATTTTTCGGTAAACTACATTGAATTTTTTCAACAATTCTTTCATTTTTCAAAATTTCTCCATTAGATGCCATTTGATTAACGACGTAATATAATCTTGTAAAATAATCAGAAACATTTTCATTTTCCTTCATTTGTAATTTTTTAAATTCCGATCTCAATGTTTGGAGGCGTACCTTTTTTACCTTTTTCTCACCTTTGTATGCAATTTCAATAATCTCCCATGCTTGCTTCAAAGTTTTAGCTTTAGCAATTCTTTCGTACACCGGCTTCTCAATTGCTTGATAAATATGGAACAATGCTTTATTGTCCTTCTTCTATTTCCATCAACATATTTTTTTGGACTATCGCCTGAGTCACTTCATTATCTGGAATGGTGAAACCTTGTTTAGCAAAACTCCATAAATCCATCGATTTAAGCAGCACTTTTAGATTGTTGCTCCAATAATCATAATCCTTTCCTTTGAAACGAGGAATTAGTGTAACCATGTTGTTACTACTACTTATCATTTCTCACACAACTTTTTCTCAAAATATTTTTGAAACTCGCTCGGGTACAACTTTGTTGGAATAAAACGGATTAGGGAAGAAGGAGATGGCTAAAACTCTTTTGTTACTATTAACTTTCTTTCTCACTTCTTGCCTAAAACAAATTACAACCGTTAGTATTTATAGATGCCCAAGATGATTCTAGATTAATTCTAAGTAAATGTAAAGGTCTTTTGATTTTTCAAAATCCATAACATAAGTAACTATCACTACAATAATACTAGAACTTAATTATCAAATTTAGTGCATAGTAAAAATATAAAACTTCTTTTGTTTCATCTTCCAACAATTATCTTCCACCAATAGTGATTGATGTCCATATAATTTGGTTTAATTTCCAACAATCTTTGCAGCCAACAAATGGGTATTTTACATTTGGTAGTCCGAGTGGTGGATAATATTGACATGAACTCCAAAACCATAGAGGTCCTAGGTTCGATTTCCAGAGGAGGTGGATTCCATGATTTATTGAACTTGGTTATTAAGGTATAAATAATGTTGTTTGGCTTTAGGCCATAGTCTTATAAGAGTTCGAATTAGGCGGTTATCGTGTTTATTACATCTTTGATGTATCGATGCCATTGTAATGACTATCGCAGATCGTAGTCAATCACCAAAAAAAAAGAAAAAACAAATGGGTCTTCCTTTTCATCAAAAAACTAAATTTCTCCTTTTTGTTTTTCTTGTCCTTGAGACAAAACAAGACCTCTTATTTATAGCCTTGATTCATTATTGGAGTATCAAAGAAGATCGGCACTCTACAAGGACCTTAACAGATTTAGTGTTAGTGAAATCGGGATGCAAGTCTTACAATATGTAATCAAACTTGTAATCTTATTGTTGTTGTTCTTGTTTTTGTTTTGTTATTTTGTAATTGCTTCATTGCCAATTTTAATACAATTCTATCTTTTGCCCAAATAAAAGAGGCTTTCCTTGATTGAATCTTAACTTTGATCGGAAACAAAATTAAAGATGGAGATATATATATATATATATATATATATATATATATATATATATATATATATATATATATATATAGTTAGTACAAAGAGGCTACTCAGTGAGGAAAAAAATTGCTGGAATATATATTAAGTTGCATGGATGATCTTGGACTAACGTTTTTCTTAATTCAAAACAAACATTCTTGACACAATACAACATCATAAAACTCTACAAACACAAATTCATTTGCTTGTCAATATTCTCTAGTTCTGAAATGGATACCTAACACCAGCTGCCATCACTTTTTGTTGTTCTATCTGTAAATTAGAAATTGAACAATGGTTAGGATGTTTAACTATATATCATTAAGAAAAGGCAATTAGCTAATTTCAAAACATACAGAAATTAAAGGTAGATATAAACTCACATAAAATCATAACAAAAGCTATAGGATATATAATCAAGGTTTCTTACTTGGAACAGTTCATGCAACTTGTTTTTTAGGTAGCAGTATTCGTGTTCTAGCACTTCCAGTGCACGCAAGCACCTGAAAAGTCACACACACAATTAGCATACGGCATACCTGTTTCTGTACATACAAGTTGGATACGATCGATCTTCTTTCAATCGATATTTATAGAATATTCGAGGATTTTCATTTGAGATTAAAAAAAAAACTTGCCTAATTCTATCTGAAGATTATGACCTAATAAGGGAGTACAAGCTATTTGGCTAGTTTATTTGAATCTCAAAACATTAAGAAACTGGTTAGTGGTCACCATTACAAAAACTCGGTTAACAGTGGGGTATGATTGGAGATGTACAGGGTGGGATACCTAATGAGGAAGCCATGTGAATCCTTTGAAATCAAACTTTAGTCTGTGATCCTTGTTTTGTTTTCAAATTAACCCTAATATTCTGTGAGTTGGAAGGAAATGGTGATTTTATGATAGGGTATTTAATACTAGCTAGTGATTCTTAATTATTTCCAATACAATTTAATTATAATACCACCCATAATTTCTTAATTTAATACTACTAGAATACATCCCTAACCTAATATTGGTGTCTTTTGACTAAAACACCTCACTTTGACTATCATCATCTTCTTGTGGTAACCTAATTGATTTCTGATTCTACCCCAACCCCCAAATAAGTGAAGTAAAAGTGTATAGGATAATTACTTCACAAATTTAGGAGCTAAGGGTTGAAAGGAATGTTCTTACAAACCCTAAGTTTAAACTACTTTTATCCTCAAACAAAAAGCACTCCTAAACCCTAAAACCCTAAACCCTATATCCTAAACTCTAAAACCTAATACAAAATGAGGCAAAAATGAGATGATGTAGTCAAACCCACCCAGAACGGTTGTTTTGTTCAGAAGCAGCACGAAAGGCAACACAGACACTTCTGACTCGTTTAGCTCCGATGCTAGAACTGCTTCCCATAAAGTGATTCACATGTATTTCCATCTTCTTGTAATCCGAGAAGTCTTTATCCATCCTGAATTATTGTCCCAAACCAAAACCAAAGATATTAATTACCATATTCACACACAAGTAAATAATCAACAATTTAAAGCCATAATTATAGATCAGCTAGCTGCATATATATATATCTATGAACCAAAGGTGAGAAGGAGTGTATGTGTGGGAGAGAGAGAATTACAGGAGTTCACGGAGGTTCCGAAGAAGCTTCTCGGACTCTCTGAAATAAATAGAAACTACTTCTGAGACAAAGTTGGGAGAGGATTCATCTTGAAGCTGCTGTAGTTGCAAGAACTGCTCATCTAAAACTCCCTGATAAGATGAGTTTTAAGATTTGAAATATCAAATAATGGAATCTTATAACTTTATTAGAACTTTTAAACATATAGGATTTGAAAGCTAAAAGTAGTAAGAAAATAATGAATCTTAGAAGTAGAGATTATAAGGGTATGCACCTGATGGAAGAGTAATGCGAGCAAACGATTCATATCGGCTCGCAACCGATCCACACCCCACCCAAGCATAAACAATGGAAGACCCGTCTTGACTAAACCCTAAATAAACACTTTGAAGTTCTAAAGAACCAATAATCACACTAATTAACGAATGATAATGAGAAAGAAGAGAAGTTTTGAGTGCTTTGAAGGGCGGGAAGTGAAATGAGTTGGGTGTTGAATTTAAAGACTTCTCTTATTGTGTGTTTTTAGAGAGAGAAAGAAAAAAAAGAGAGAGAGAGAGAGAGAGTAAAAGGTAAAAAGTAAAAAAAAAGTGAGAAATGAGGAGGGAGTGGGAGTTGAGAGAAAAGTTCGAGGTGAATGTGTGGAATCAACCAGACCAGAAACAGAGGTGTGGATGGAGGGAGAAATGAAAGAAGGGATCGACTAGAGGCACCCAATCAAACAGCTATTAGCACCCAAGGAATCGCTTGGAAGGAGATGGTCTCGGATCGATAGTTAAAACAAGAAACTATGTTTGCCCAAGTCTTTGATAGTGTTGACATAAACTCTAGAACCCTAGAGGTCCAAGGTTCGATTCCCAGAAGAAGTGGAATCCATAGTTATTGAATTTGATTTATCAAAGGTATAAATAATAACAAATTTGTCGGACTTTAAGCTCTAAGTTGTTGGATTTTAGGCCCTTTTAACTATTGGTTTAATTGAGGCAATTAGCGTGCTTATCACATATTGATGATGTATCAATGTCTTGTAATCACTAACGTAGATCGTAGTCAATTTCTCAACAAAAAAACACAAGAAACTATAGAAGAAGAAGAATAAGAGAAAGAATTTCGTAGACAGAAGGGAAAGAGCAAGAAGAAAGGGATTAGGGCAATGGTACTGGTTAGTCTTTGACCGTTGACCGTTGAGTCAAGTGGGTACTCGGGTGCCTGACTAGTCCATTCATTGGGTACCAATAGAGGCCTAGTGCACATAGCCGTTTTATTATGTCCCTTTAGCATTTCTCTTGAAGAGATGACCTGTTACTGCCCGTACTCGGTGACCTCGCGTGCTGTCTGTTGTGCAGGTTGTTATGGTCACCCTTCACACCGACCACTGCCTGCAGCCGGTAATGTCAGTATCCCTCCCATAACACAAATTGCAAATTACCTTTTTATCTTTATACAAGTGTACTTTTCTATTTACATACTTATTCTTTTTACCTCGATTCTCATTCAATTTTTTACACAAATGGAAATACTCTTTCTTCCACGCCGTTTTCTAAAAAATTTATTTTTGACTTTTAATGAGAAAGGAGGAGAGTGAAACATCACCATGTTCTTTCTTTTTAACCTGACTAGAAGATAAAGACATATACTGACTAACTAAGCTGCTTCCCTAAAACAAGCTTTCTGCTGCTCTCTGTCCTTCACATTCTTACATGTTTTGTTTTTGCATACCCATTTGGTGCAACATAACATAAGTGATAAGTCTAGTCTCTAGACCTAACATCTCACCATGGGTGATTGGGTGGGGAAGAAAGGACTAGAAGCCTCATACTAGTCTTGTTCATCCAAGTTTGACCAAGCATGTAGACAATCTTTCAACAAAAAAAAAAAGCATGTAGACAATATCCAAGTCCGTGCCCCATGGGTAGATAATCCTGGTCGAACCGATTTAGTAGGACGGGCTCAGGTGACGTAGTCTACCTAGATGTCTGCCTAACCAAACCGTGCCAAAAATTGTAACTCTTAATTTTCCTTCACAGCTATTTGTATTTTTCCAATTTAATTAGGAAGAACTAGATGTCTCTTACTATTTTAAGTTTAAAGGATAATGCCACTCAGACTCCCAAAGTACAGACAAAGTCAAGAAAGTATGCACTATTTAGTTAAAAATTTGTAAGTTATTTTTATTTTGGTAAAGGTGAATAAAACTCACACCTTCAAAATGCCTACATTCTTGACTTTGTCTGTACTTTTGGAGTCTGAGTAGCATTATCCAAGTTTGAATGGATTAAGAGATAAGTCTAGAGAATATGTTAACTATGTCGGTAAGTTCGAAAGAGGAACTCTCTTTCCTAAATTTCTTGAAGCTCGTCAAAATAATTGGTTCTTGTCATGTGTTTTGGCATTAAGAACATCTCAAACAGCAAACCAGTTTATAAACATCTTGCACCAAACAAATTGGGTACTAGAGTCAGTCTATTATTTCCTTATATATCTCTATTCAATCTTATTAGAAAAATGACAACAACTCCATCAAACTCACCTTCAATCTTTCACGTGGATTAAAACGCATTTGATTGGAATACTATTACTCTTTGAGCATTCAAATGAAGACAAAAGCGTTGCAATACATCCAACATACACCCACATATGCCCCCAAACTCCGGCTGAGACAACATTTTTAAAACAAGCTATGCCAACATAACTAACCACAAGCTCACTTACTTCTCCATAACCAACCTTTTATCTAACTTGCGAAACATATCTGCCACTAGTTTTACGAACCCAGAGCGGCATCCTTATATAATTTTTCTTTTCACTTTTAACCCCAATCCTCCTTGTACATTTTTTTGACATATGGGCTTTTGTTTACGGAATGATCTCACTGAAACGTGCCACAACAAAAACTTCTTGGTCTCGTCATTGCATCAAGAGGTTGGTAAATTGTAATTTCATAAAACGTTTTATATATTTTATGCAAAACATAACATTATACATAATCAAACATTGGAAATTAAATAGATATTATCTACCTAATAGATGTTATAAGACCTTGACTTTAGTAGTTAACACGGAAACAGAGAAGGTGCAGCTTCTTTCTTCCACTATGAGGGGAGATATAATTAGTTATGGTGTGTTTGGTTGCAGGATTCCTAAGTAGGATTTCTATCAAAAGTGGAATTTGGTAGGAATCATGAATCCTTGGTCTGTTTGGCTATCAAGAATCTTAGGACTCTTGAATCCTAAGGATTCCTAATTCCAAAATTTGTATTGGACCAAAATCCCACCCTACCCCTTAGGATTTGCTAGGATTTTGGATTAATGAACCTAAATTTCAAACTTAAAATCAACAAAAAAAATATTTCCTTCTACAAATTCATTATTTTTTTCCAAAATCATTATTTTTTTCAAAAATCATATTTTTTCTAAAGACGTTTAAAAATACTCAAATAATAATAAATCATAGGATTCTTAGTTGCCTAACAAGCCAAAAATTATTACTTGGATTCATGAATCCGTGGAATCATGAATTCCAAGGACTCATGAATCCGCGGATTCATGATTCCGCCATCCAAACACACCATTAATGGAAAGGGAGGGAGCCGGTACAAAGAAGAGAGTTGAGGTCGAGTTAGCTAGAAAAAGCATGCGTTTTGTCTTGACGTATGCATTACTGCTGCAGTGCTGCCATCTCTTCTCATTTAGATGTAGTGTTTCTCAAAAGGGTTAATTCCTTTTTAGCCCCAAATTTATGTGATCAACTTACACATTTCACCTCATACTGTTATACACAAGACAAACATCCATTTTGGCCTTTTTTTTTTCAAGTTGGTTACTTATTTTTCTTTCAATTTAACCCTTATCCTCTTTTTCTGTTCTCATCCTCTCTATCTTCTTTCCGATCTTTTTCTTCTTTCTCACATTTATCCAGGGGCAGCCCAAGGTTCAGGGGCCTAAAGCGAACTTTGAAATTGAGGACACTTTATTAACATTGAAAAACTTGTTTTTGCTTCATTACATCCATTAACCCCTTACAATCATTTTTTTCGCTCCACCTGTTTTGAAATAGCTAAATATGCAACAGAGCAAGTTTTTAGAAGTAAAATTGAACTTAAACCTCAAAATAGTTTTGTGCTGTAAATGTTTTTAGGTTTTGTGACAATTCAAATGTGAATAGTTTCAAAACAAGAATCTGTTGTTTTGTTACTAATTATGAAAGAAAGAAGTATTATTATAACCAACAACTTTCGGTGAAATTTGAGTGTCATGACATTCTTTAGAAAAAAACTAGGTGTTAACGTGGCGAACTGCGATTTTCATCAATAACTTGATATATGTATATATATATATATATTCATTATAATAGCAAACAATATTCTATTGGAAAATAAAAACTACTTACGAAAATTTAATATTGAAATTTATTAATTGATTAATAGTATTTTGTCAAATAAATAAATATAGATCAAGTACATGCATTGTAGACATTTGTAATAAATTTGTATTTCCTTTTACATATAAACTTCTAAATTTTGGGACCCTTATAAGAACACCGAAAATTGAGGGCCCAAAGCCACCAAAGACACATAGAACTTATGGCATCATTGACATACTAGTAATGGTTTTGAGTTAATCACTAGTTGTCTAGTTCCCTATTGCGTTGATGTTTGTACCCAAAGGTAAACCACTGAGATTTGTACTAACTGGTTTGGAAAACCACTGGATTTCATCTTTAGTGCTCGCAAAGCCAATGGAATTCTTCTCGAGTGGCCACCGGAACACTACGGCTCTGCTCCATTGTGGTATAGATAAAAGAAGAGTTATAGAAGATAGAAGAAGAGTGGGAAGAACATATATATTACAGATCTAGAAAATCAAATATGATAAGCCGGAATAAGAAAATTCTTTTACAAAGAGGGAGAGAGAAGATGAAAAAGGAGAGAGGAATGGAACATAGAGGGTCTATCTTTTCTTCACCGCAATGACCCCTCCACTTTTCACTAGTGTTTCCCCCGCAACTTCTCTTCTTCCATCGGCGAAAGAATGATGAGAGGGAGATGAAGAGGGAACAAGAATAACAAGGAAACAAATGGAAATAAGCATAACGTGTCAAAAAGGAAAAAAAGAATGACTTAACATTCACTGTACAGAATAGTTAAAAGTGGGGCTAGAATAGAAGTTGGTCAAATATAACGGACTAAATGGATGTGTTGGTCACATTTTGAGGGTTGAATAGGAATTAACCTTCTTGAAAATGGTGATTCTTATTTTATTCAAATACCTTTTCTAATTTGAATGACCTTCATAACCCATGAAAACATGGTGATTCTTACAAACCCTAAAGTTAAATTAAAACAATCATTTATCATTCTCAAACAATGCTCGCTTCTAAAAACTATCTTTCCTGTTTTGTCACCTTGTAAAGTTCAATGATGTTCAATATTGTTTCTTCTGTATTTATTATCCAAAAGCTAGAAGCTAGAAGCTATGGGTGTTTAAGTGAAGGAATGTGTGGTTTTGTTTTCAGTTAAAAATAAAAAAATAAGGAAAGTACTCACTGCTCGAGAGAGTGCCCGCATGCATGTCTACATTTTCTGTGTATAACTTATTCCTTTTATATATAGCTAGGTTATGAGCTACATTCATTCTAGACCACCGCAATTCCATTTTCTGTGTTCCTTTTAATCTACATCCGTATTTTAAACTTATTGCGACATCTCATTACTACATTATAAGATGAATAAGCTATTGCATTTGTTATGTTCGTTTTCGTACTAACCTTCATTTTAGTTTTAATTTTTGAAAAGGAATAATATATATCCGTGTGTCGAACGCAACAATAAGAGGATGGAGACCAATTTGTTTTAAACTTAATGGAACCTCTTGATACAATCTCCTAGATTCGAACTGCAGACATGTCATGAGAAATAACCCCAATTAGGAAATCAAACTAGATTAACTACTTGAACCTGAACCTAAGACTATTCTTTGTTTCTTATAGATACATAACCTGATAAGAACCTTATTATGTTCTTGGTCGGTAGAATAGAAACTCCAATCAATTTCTTAAATAAAAACTTTGTAATAAGATAATAATAATATTAGGTACCCTAAAATATCTAAATATTTAGTTGATACTGTAAGGGAATAGAGTGTTAGAGAATAGATAGTCATATGAGTTATCTTAGATAGTCCCACACTGGACGAGCTATTATAATGTTGGTACCTTGAGCCTATATAAAGGCTTCATATGTAATAGCAAAGAATTGAACTCATTATCAATACAACTCTTCTCCCTCTCATATCTTTTATCTTACATGGTATCAAGAGCTTATATACTCTAAAGAGTTCGATCCTTGGGTTCTCGATTAACCGGCGGCGGTAGTCCGTCAATGGCTACCGTCCGCCGGGGTGTTGCTGGAATATTGTCGATTTAGTTTACTTTTTCAATTTAAATAAGTTAGATTTTTTTTTAGTAGTCAAGTTTAGTTTCAAAGAATGTTGATTCTTCATGTAAGTCTTCAACAATATATGGTTTTCACCATTAAAGTTTGAAGGATTGAAGATCAATCTCTAACTCTTAGATCTATCTATCCCTACTTATTAATAGTAGAAGATGATGATCTAAAAGAGTTTAGCAAACAACTCTATTTTGTTCAACTTTGATGGTGATCTTTTCAAACCCACAATATCATAAATCAATCTCTACCCCCCATAACTTCTTCTTCTTGGTGGTTGTTTTACACACTTTATATAGATCTTAAAGTTCACAAGTATCATCACCTTCAAGCCCAAATGGGCCAAGCTATTAAGCTTCTCAATTTTCTCTTTCAAGCCCAAGTGGGTCAAGCTATTATGCTTCTCTCTTTTCTCTTTCAAGCCCAAGTAGGCTAAGCTATTAAGCTTTTCTCTTTCGAAGCTTCTCTCTTCCAAAGTTTTTCTCCTCTCAAGCCCAAGTGGGCCAAGTTTTTAAGTTTTTCTCTTTCAAGCCCAAATGGGCCAAGCTATTAAGCTTTTCTTTTCTCTATCAAGCCCAAATGGGCCAAGCTATTGAGCTTCTCCCTTTCACCTCTTTTAAGCCCAAATGGCCAAGTTATTAAGCTTCTCTCTTTCAACTATTTTTCTTTCAAGCCCAAGTGGGCCAAGCTATTAAGTTTTTTTCTTTCAACTCTTTCTCTTTCAAGCGCAAGCGGGCCAAGCTATTAACCTTTTCTCTTTTTCATCTTTCTTTCTCATTCTCAAGTGGGCCTAGCTATCATGCTTCTTCTTTCTTGTTTAAAGCCCAAGTGGGTCGAAACTACCACTATTCTACATCTTATTTCTCTCAAGCACACACATTAAAGCAACACCAACATTATTAGTAAGAATTTGAAGCATCATCAAGGGGTATCTACACAAACTCATGGTCCTCTACACTTGCAAGTCCCATTAGTTTGATGGGGAGTACTATGGAGGAAGTCTAGAGAAGAAGCCAAATCACCATTGATCCAAGAGAAGAACAAAAGTTGTTTTGCCTTTAAGTTATTTTGTTTTTAGATGTTATTGTAATGGGTAAAGTTTTATTGTATCAAACCATTGTACTTATCAATATTATGATAAGTACATTGGTTTGAGGGGGAGTGTTAGAGAATAGATAGTCATACGAGTTATCTTCGATAGTCCCACATTGAATGGGTTATTATTAATGTTGGTACCTTGAGCCTATATAAAGGCTTCATATGTAATAGCTAAGAATTGAACTCATTATCAATACAACTCTTCTCCCTCTCATATCTTTTATCTTACAGATACTATAATATCATAATTAGATACCAGTGTATATTTCTACTCCTTCCCGGATCCCATGGTTGGAACTCTTGATATTATTTCACAATTCATATCATAAATAGACCGAACAACTTCAGTATGCCGAGTAAAATAAACAACCTAGATCGTACGATTTATCGTAAGTTATCATTCCACTTCCCTTGAAATGGATCTTCCCCTCAACTCCTAAGGGCCATTTCATAAATTGCTTGTACGTGAGTGTGTTTTGTATGCTTTATGTTGCTTATGAGAATAGTCCCACATGGGAGAATGGGTATCTAGCAACCAAGAATATAATGTCTAGGTCCTCTCCACTCGTAGTCAATTGGTTTTGAGTAAGATGACCACAAATTTAACATGGTATCAGAGCTAGGCCTACAAGTGATAGGCTTAAAAGCCACACGTGCTCCACGTCACCCCAAAAAAAGAAAACACATGTTAGGCTAACCAAGCCACACATGAAGGGGCGTGTGAAAAAGTCCCACTCGGGAGAATGGGTATCTAGAAACCAAGAATATAATGTCTATGTAAGAAGGAAATAACTAATGGTAGTTGAAGATAATACTTGAATGGCTAAATAGCTAAAGAAGAAGGAATAACTGAAGTAACAGAAGTACCTAACTCTGTTGGAGTCTATAGGCACCTCGTTTACATGTGCTAGTCGCTTGTGTGGTAATTAGAAGTTAGTTAGTTGTTAAACTCAGATTAACAACTAACAAACTCTTTAACTGATCTTCTCTCTCTATCGTTCTTTTTTTTCTTTTCTCGAGCTTCAATCTTGTAATATATAAGGAACAATCATTGTAATGAGAGATTGATGAAAAGTTAATGAAATACAACTTCTTACTTTCTCACATGGTACCAAACCGCGAAGAGTTTCAGATCAAATTGATTTAGAAAACCTAAATTGGGACGAAACCAATAGAAACAAAGAAGTTGAAACTTCCGTCATCAAAGAATCGGAGTATTCAATCTTCTCAATCAATTTTCGAAAGATATTCTTCTGAATCAGAGAATCAGAGAATTCATCTCCTTAAATAGAACATCCAGAGATTATTAACAATTCACCAGTTCATCATATGAATCCAAACACAGGTCGGGTTTCATATAATGCTAATATCACCAGTTTAATTTCTATAAAGTTAGATGGTTCGAATTTTCTGATTTGGAAAGATTAGATTGAAAATGCACTGATAGGTAGTCTATCGCGTCTGACATTCGAATTTTCTGATTTGGAAAGATACAGTAAATCCTTCCTATCTTCAATGGAGGAAGAACGACAATTTCGTAAAATCTTGCATTAAAGCCACAATAAGTCAGTCTATCGCGTCTGACATTCTTGGCTTGAAAACTTCTAGAGATATATGGAGATACCTTGAATAAATCTAACTTCAAGAATTTGAAGCCAAGAAATCATCACTGAGACATAAACTTCAAACTATTAAAAAGGGAAATTCCTCAATTTCCCAATATATATCTGAGCATGATCAAGAATCTTGCTTATTCTTTAGTGGCAGTAAATGATCGAGTCAGTGATGTTGAACTAGCTAGAATAGCTCTTCAAGGAAAAGAGTATTCTTAATTTTCAATCACAATTCAGAATAGATATGGAGCTCTAAGCTTTGGAGAACTTAGGAGTAGGTTAACTCATCATGAGCATTGGTTGAAGGAACAAGATATAAGTGAAGAAAATGAATCATATTTTGTAAAAAGATATCAACCAAGAGTAGCTATGAAATATCCTTTCAACAACCCTAGGAATTCAAATCAAAGTTAAGGTTCAGATGGATTTCAACAAAGAATTCAGTATAAACCAAATCAAAGGCAACCTGTGTCACAACCAAGAAACACATTTTTATTTATTATACTACAATACCTTGTGGTATATGCTATAAGTGGGGACACACTGCAAGACAATGTAGAATGAGATTTAAAGATTTTTCAGACTCTTCTTCTTCTTCAAATAGATTACCACAGAGAAATTCTGCAAATCTACACCTACAAGAGCTAGAAGATGATGAAGAAGGGTATCTTGAACAACATCATGAGGAAGATGAACAAGCTCATTATCACTATAGTGATGAAACTCAAGAACCCATTCACGAGGAAGCACATATATCATGTCACAAGGAAGATGACAAGAAATGGATTGCTGACACAGGTGGTAGCAGCCATATGACATACACCAAAGGTAATCTCACTGAATGCTCTCCCTACAAAGGAACAAGTGGTGTTATGATAGGAGATGGCAAGTCTCTACCTATTTCTAGCACAGGCCAAGCCAATGTTACTGCTGGTTCAACCTCTTTCCAACTTAAAAAGGTACTTCATGTACCCACAATCCAAAAGAATCTTCTCTCTATCTCAAAATTCACTAAAGAAAATTTTTGTAGTGTTAAATTTCTACCTTGGGGTTTTCTTGTGAGGGATTTATGGTCAAAATAAGTTCTTGCTGATGGACCAATGGTGAACAACTTATGCAACATTGATTTCACTATTAGTCCATATGCTAGCGCAGAAGAAATTAAATATGGAAGAAGCTTATTCTGTGATAGCATGTGCCAAGACTTGGCATGAGAGGCTTGGACACCCATAAAAAGAGATTATCCTGAGCTTGAAAAAAGATAAAAGAATCAAACTAAGCTCAAGAGATTTTATGACATTATGCTCTTCTTGTCAGCTGAGCAAGAGTCATAAGTTGCCATTTGGCTCCTCAGATAGCACATCTATTGGTCCCCTTGAGTTAATCCATTGTGATATATAGGGACCATCACCTGTCACCACTAAATCAGGTATAAGATACTATATATTAGAGTTAATTCCTATTTGCCCCCTACTTTGTGACCAGCTTCAAATATGGCCCCCAAATTTCTGTAAATTCAAATATGGCCCCCTATTTTCAGACAAATGTCATAACTACCCCTCCTATTAATATACTTTCAAAATAAAATAAAATAAAAAACCTACATTCCACCTCACTTCCCTCTCCACCACTTATCTCTCTCCACGTCACCTCTCTCTCCAATTCACCTCTTTCTCTCTCCAATTCACCTCTCTCTCTCTCTCTCTCTCTCTCCAAGTCACCACTCTCTTCTTCGATGAAGGTTGTCGGCCGGAAAATTTTCCGACCGACGACCTTCAAACTTAAAAAATAAATAATTTTTTTTTCACTCATCTTTCTCTCTCTCTCTAAAAATTCCGGCGAAGGGGGTTTCCCTTCGCCGGAATCTGGTATGTTCTTCAACAGACCCGTTCTGGTCTTCAACAGACCAGTTCCGGTCTGTTTTAAATTTTTATTTTTCTTTTAAGTTTGAAGGTCGCCGGACGGAAAATTTTCCGACCGGCGACCTTCATCGGAGAAGAGAGTGGTGACTTGGAGAGAGAGAGAGAGGTGACGTGGAGAGAGATGAGTGGTGGAGAGGGAAGTGAGGTGGAATTTAGGTTTTCTTATTTATTTTATTTTGAAAATACATTAAAAGGAGGGGTAGTTATGGCATTTGTGTGAAAATAGGGGGTCATATTTGAATATACAGAAATTTGGGGTCATATTTGAAGCTAGTCACAAAGTAGGGGGCCAAATAGGAATTAACTCTATATATTATTAATGGATGACTACATCAAATTCTTTTGGATATATCCTATGCAACTTAGATCAGAAAGTGTGAAATGTTTTCAATCCTTCCAAAGGCACTATGAAAGACTTCTGTCAGTACCCATCAAAAGTTTTCAAAGTGATGGAGCACCAGAGGTAGAAAAAGGTGATTTTAGAGCTCATTGGGAGAAATGTGGTATATTAGTGGGTAAGACACTCTTGATTACATTAGTGGGTAACACACTGTTGATTCAGGCATCTATGCCAAAACATTTTTGGTTTCATGTTTATGATACAACAACATTTCTAATCAACAGAACCCTAACAAAGGTACTCTCATATCTTAGTCCTCATGAAGTATTTTTAGTAAAACTCCAGACTATTCTAGCTTAAAGTGTTTGGTTCTGTGTGTTATCCCTATTTGGGAGATTTTAAGAGTGATAAACTGAGCCCTAGATCAGCTAAGTGTGTGTTTATAGGCTATAACACTGCGCACAAAGGGTATAGGTGTCTTGACTTATCCTCTAAGAAGGAGTATGTCTCAAGACATGTGATTTTTTATGAGACTTGCTTTCCATTTGCTGCAAGTACAGACATTTATACTCAGAATACTCATGAACATCATACACCATATCAATTTTTCCAACTACCAACCTTACAACAAAGTCCATTAACATCTATACCATCCTATCATATTAGCTACCCAGTAAATGATCAGGAGCTATCTCCAAATCAAAGTGCTAGCACTATATCATCTCCTTTAGCATCATCTTCTTCAAGTGAGCACATCTTGTCTGATCCTGCTCAAGATGACTCACCCCCTATCACCAATATACACCCTATGCAGACCAGACTAAAGAGTGGTATAGTTATGAAGGAGTTGAAGGAGATGTCCTTCGACCAAGGTGACAATGCGAACAATTTGTCGGATAGGACAATTGATGTGGAAGATCATCAAGTCCGATTGATTTAGGGATCGTAGAGTTGTAGCTAGAGACCAACTACGATCGTCGAATTACGAAGTAATTCGCGGCTAACTTCGATCGGATCCTACAACGGGTTACACATAAGAGTGACAAATTGATCTAGGATATGACTAGTGGGAGTGAGATATAATCATGGGAGTGTCCCATAAACATATCTCATAGGCCTAAAAAGGAATTAGGCAAAGATAGTACAAAAAGGCCAAAAACAGGGTTTTTGGGCCTAGACCGGTTCGGGTACTTCTAGGACTCGGATTGGGCTGAATTTTGGAGGGTTAGTTGCTGATATAATAAACATTATATCTGCCAATTTTCGTGGTGTTTGGGCACCTCCTCCTTAGGGAATTGAGAAAATACCAATAGTTGCTATTTTCGACTATTTCCCTAAATCTTATTCTAAAGGGTGTTTTAGGAAACCTAAAAGGAGGTGGATTCTTATTAGGGTTCTATATAAACACTCTTAGGGCAGAGAATAAGGTGTGGAATTTCTCTCTAAGCTTTCTTACTCTACCACATCAAGTAGAGAGGAGAAAGTGAGCTAATTCCCATTAACTATCAATCTAGTCAAAGAAGAAGGTGTTCTTCTTTTCCAACCACCATTGGTGTGCTAGCTATACAACAAGGTGGGAGATCAAATTGATTGCTCGTGTCCCAAGTAGAGGAGCTACACTTGAAGCTCTTGGTCTTCTTCAATCAATTCAACTAGTTCGAGGGAAAAGCGATTAAGGTAATCTACTATCTCCATTAGATTAATTACTAGTTTTGCATGTGATCCTGGGAATACTAGTGTAGACATTAGATGTCATATTTCCGCTATAAACACTAGTAGAAGGGTGTAAATCCCTACAGTGGCGTCAGAGCCTCTTGCCATTAACTAGTTTTTGCTAAGAATCGAACTAATTAATATGCTTGATAGTTTGAAAATTGAGTTTATAAAAGTATTTTAAAAGGTGTTTTAAAAGGTATTTTTAACTCATAATTTGATAGGATTCAATAAATTTTCAAATTGAGAATCACATTGATGATTAAAAGTGTTTTAAAAGTCTCAATTTGATTGAATTTCAAACTAATCCATGCTTGATTAAATTGATAGTTATGTTTAAAAAGATTTTAAAACATAAAATTTGATTAATTTTGAATTGGATTCAAAGATTTTTCAAAATTGATTTCAAAATTGTTCTTTGAAAAATTTCAAAAACCTAGATTTTGATCCAAAATTGGTTTGATTAAGAGTTGTTTTTAAGTTTTGGAAACTTTTAAAAAACAAAATTTTGGAATTTTAGAATCTTAGAAGTGTTCTAAAAAGAGTAGTTTTGACTTTAGGAAGCTCTCAAAACAAATTTGGAAAAATTTAAAAGTTTCTAAAAGTTTTAAAAAATTTTTAGAAGTGTTCTAAAAGGAATTTCAAAAATTTAAGAAAAGTTTTAAAATTGGAAAATAGCAACTTAGAGTTGCATAAGAAAAAAAAAAAAAAAAAATTTTCTCTTTTTGGAAACTAGGGTTTTGAAAAATCCTAGTGTCCGGCCAGGAAGCTTCCTGGCCGGACCAGAAGCTCCTGGATGCGTCCTCTGGACGCGTCCAGAGCAGCTGCTGAGACGCGTCTTGAAGACGCGACCAGCAGCTGCGACAGAAGCTTCTGGACGCGTCTTGAAGACGCGTCCAGAGCAGCTACTAAGGACGCGTCTTGAAGACGCGTCCAGGTCGCGTCTAAAACGCGACCAGCAGCTGCGAAGGAGCTTCCTGGACGCGTCTAGGACGCGTCCAGAGCACTCGACCAGACGCGTCTTGGAGACGCGTCTGGGAGGTTCTGGGTGTCTCGGACTAGTCCGAGACACCTAGTGCTGGTCCGGTCCAGTACCAGACACGTCTAGGACGCGTCTGGTATATGGACTAGCGTCCTGGCTCCGGCCAGGACGAGACCAGGCCTTGATAGGCCTCGGCCAGGACATGCCGGCCCTATGGGCCGTGCTATGTCCGGACCTTGTCCGAGCCCTTTTTGGGCTTGGGCCGGGACTTGTCTAGGACTTGTCCCGGGCTTTTTCGAGGCTTTTCGGACCACGAAAAGGGACCATCATTCGAGTGGGAGTTTTTGCCAAAAAATTTTCCGATTCCAACCAAATAATTCCAAAATCAATCCGGGCCATCCAATAGCCCAAAACGGATTTCTCTTTAAATTGATTTATGAAATCATTAAGAATCGAACCAATATTTTTTCCGAAATTGACCCGGGCTTTCTCGAGCCCAAAACGGAGTTTTTCTTAAAGATGATTTTGGAAATCATAAAAGATAAAACCGGAAAGCACCACTAGTAGAATTCTTCGAATTTAGACTTAAGGTCCGTAATGTGACATGTGATGTCAACAAAAGTATCTCCCAAGATAATCATGCATATATAATTCTTAGCCTTGATATATTATATGATTGCATGTGATGTGAATGCGGGAAACTAGTATGGCCATAGATTTATTTCTTTATTCTTGTTTTAAGCACGGATGGGTGCATGCTTTGTAATTAATTTTAATTTCAAGTTTATACGATCTGCGAATCGTTAGAGTCTTGTAATTAGAGTTTAGGGTCTATGAGTCCATTGAAGAAACTCGAGGATGAAATCCAAAGGCGAGTGGGAGAAATCAATGGAGGTTCAAAGATGGCGATCTAAGACGAACCAAAAGGCGAAACAAGAAGAAAACCAAGGGTGATTAGATCTTCTAGGTTAGGGGCCATACTAGGATCCATGTCTGCTTGATTTACTTTCTCGCGCGCATTTACTTACTTATTTACGCTTTATGTCGTGGATGTTAGTTAGGCTAAATAGTTAACTATAACAAACGCCAGACTAGCGTAAAAGTCCCCAAAAGTAATCTTGAGTAATCGCCTATCCAGATTAAGACACTCGTTGCGCCCTTGTTCGAGGAAGGTGGGTCGGCCTTCGCAGAGTACCTCCTCTACCTTGGGACAATGCGGGTAGGTCTATAGAAGAGGCCTACACGTCTAAATGGTTCTACTCAACGAGATCAGCAAGAGAGTCTTGGATACTCGAGGCAAAAGGATAGATTAGTCATTCATTAATGAAATCTATCAACCAAGAGTCATAAGGTATGATCAGTGAAGTAGTTCGCTCACCCGGAACGACGGAGTCAAAGGGTAGGGCCTTCGTCCGCTTTACTTCGAAGAACTGGGGTCTTGGAATCACTTATTCAATCGGGGACGATTTTATATTGAATAATGTGGGAAAACTAATGTTTTTCAAAAACGATAACGAGTTTTAAAACTTTGCCATTTCTTTTACGTAGTTCAAAGATGACAAAAGATATTTTCAACTTCCGCTCTCTTCTCGACAAGGAGAAGCTGAATGAGCACAACTTCCTTGACTGGGAAAGGAACCTAGGAATAGTTCTCAGGATGAAAGGAAAGCAACATGTACTAGAAACTCCAATTCCTGTATTGGATGATAATTCGACTAAAGAAGAGATAGATGAAGAAAGGAGTGTGCGGAAAAAGGCAGAGCCCGTAACTTGCTTAATGCTAGCAACCATGGAACCGACTCTGCAAGAGCAGTTCATAGACATGGATGCTTACTCCATGATGCGACAACTTCGGGAAATGTTCCAGAAACAGTCGAGATTGGAGAGGTTTGAAACCTCTAAAGCAATTATGGACATGCGCCTTGAAAAGGGAAAACCAGTTGGGCCTCATGTTCGTCAAATGATCAGGCTCATAGGCAAACTGGCTAAACTAGGTTTCCCTTATAGCCAACAGACAGCTACCGACACTATCCTTCACTCCCTCCATAGTGGTTTTAATCAGTTTAAGATGAACTACAACATGAATGGATGGGATAAAACGTTGGAGGAACTTCATTCTATGCTTCTAACAGCCGAAAAGGACGTCGCTATAGTGGAAACTAAGAAGGACGTTCTTATGGTACAAAAGGACAAAGGGTTCAAGAAAGGTGGAAAACAGAAGAAGAAAACCACGTCAAAAGGTAAAAGCAAACGAGTTGCCAAACCTAAAGACAAAGGTCCTCCTCCTGACACCAAATGTTTCTACTGTGATGGCAAGGGCCACTGGAAAAGAAACTGCCCTAAGTTCTTGGAGGACAAAAAGAATGGAACAGTGGCTTTCAATTCAGGTATAAACAGTTAACTTATCAAATACTGAAAATTCCTAAACCTTGGTATATGATACCTAAAATTGCCCTTTCATTGTGAATGTACAGGCGCAGCTGGGAACTGAGTATTTGGCTAAGGAAGACAAGATCCAAGAGGGAGCAGAAGCCTCGACTGCTAAGGATGCTGAAAGGGATCGAAGTCTACTTTAGGCACTATTCTAGATTAATCGTTTTCTAGTTTTTTTAACATCATCTTTGTACTAAGTATTATGGAGAATCAATAAAGAATTTTATTTCTAAATTGAGATGTTAATAAGTGCTAAGTTTAACAAACTATACCAAAAGATTCTAAACTTGGTCAAAAACCTATAAGATAGGTTCATCCCAATCGAAAGGGATGAGGACAACAAGTCCACTATAACCAAAACTTGAATCAAACTGACAAGAAAGAAAGCCTTGAGTCAAAAACAGAGATTGATCTTCAAACGTACTTCTAACCTATCCATATTTGGAGTGTCCAAAAGGATTAAGATGAAGAACACGAATCAAACTCTATCCTCCAAAATCCATTTAGTCTAGACATAGCTTCTCACAAAACTACCAAAATTCCGTCTAACAGCTAAGCTTGTAAAAGCATTACAAAACTAGCTAATATCTGACACAATTTCTTTTAAAAGAAATTTGGGCTTCTTCCATAACTAATCAAGAGAACAAAGTGTTTGTTGCTCATGATAGTATTCTTCTAATAATTAGCACACCTAGTAGTCTAGGAGAAAACACTAATTATTAAAAGAATAAGTGGGAGAAAAGTACAAGTCGATTTAATTCGATCATGAGAAAAATCATGGAGGGTCATGAAGAACAATCATGAAACTTGTACAAGTCGATTAAATTCGACCAAGAGCAACAAACTACGGCTCCTCGGAAAAGGAAAGGTTAAAGACATGATCTTATAAACCCACCGCACAAAAGCGAATGTCATTCGCCGGAGAACTCTCAAAACAAGTGAAAGTGTCTCTAAAGGAATATCTTAAAGTAATTGAGAAAATTCCAAATTGTTGTTCAAAAGCCCTAAAAGGTCAAATCTCAAAGACACAGAAAATAAAGGTTATTTCTGAAGAGATAAAAGACCTGCGCAGAAACGGAAACTGACTCTAGATTTTGGCTAGAAGCCAAAATCATCGTGGAATCCATATCTCGTCCAGACATGAAGCTTGATAATTTAAGTCAACAAAAGACCTAAATTGGTTTTCCAAAATAAAAAACTGAGAAGGATGGAAACATTCGTGTTTCCCGAAACGAGACAAGAAGAATAAAGATTCTTCCAATCAAGTTATGTCCACAAGCATGCTTCAGAAATCTATCGACGGATTAAAAGCACGCAAGAGTTAGAATCTTCGATTCAAAAGGCAATCAGAGAAATTTGATTCCTGGAGAATGAAGAAAATCTTGAATCACGAGTTTCAAGAAGGTAAGTGGGAGTAAACAAACCTTCCGGGTCCGTATGCAGAGTACATACAAAAGATTGAGTACGACATAAGGTGTTGTATAACAGTAACGAACTGACTCAATAAAGGACCACACACAAAAGGATAAAATGCCATTTTGGGCATCTGAAGATCTATAAGCATAGATCAAAAGGATGATAGGATTAGAGAGACTCAGTACGCTGAGATGCTTGAGATCCGAAACAGAAAATCTAAGACTCGGAAAGTCTAAAAGAATTTCGACCCAAAAACTCATGACAGAGGGCGTTGCAAAACTCGGAGTCTAAAAGACACCGATGAGCTAGCACGCATGAGAGAGACATTTATGTTCGAAAACATAAAGTCAATCATGTTGGACATGATTAGCATTTAAACATCCGAATTCGGATTGGAAAACCGAAACACTACTTAGTACATCCTAGAAGGCTAAAGGATGAAGTAGTACAAAGTTGAACATGTCATCGTAGCAAACTTCCAGACATGGAAGGAAAGTAGGCTAAAAGTGTTTTAAGCCGGGAACTGTTGCAAATACTACACAAAGAATTAAAGGCCTTAACTCTAGTAAAGATTACTAGATATTATCAAGGTTGAAGATAGTAATCTTCAAATTAATTGATAATAAGCAAAGTTTAAAACCGACTACCGCGGTAGTCAAACTAAACTGTCACCTAAGACATAGTATGAGATTCATACACAGTCTAAGGCATGAGGTATAAATTTTAAACCTCGACAAGTAAAACTGAGTAGGTAAAAGGAGTTTTACGGAAGAGGCTCAGATTTACAACTCTCGTTATCAGAAATAATAAGAATTATTTCACCAGTCGTCTAAACTTGGTTTAGTGTTTAAACGACAGTCCATCGATAATAAAACGTTCCGAATAGGTTTGTCAGATACGTGATCTGATGAATGAAACCCTATTAAGTGAACTTGGAATATTTATTATCAAAAATCCCTGGTCCAGGTCATTGCATGGACAACAATGACTCACGAAGACTAGCACGGGAGTCGATGGGTTAGCGCAGTTTCATGGGCTATAGGAATAGTATATTCTATTCGACTACGTGGGTGTATAAAAGGTTTATACACTGGATAACCCTCAAATGAGAAGTACATCATTCGTGATGAACGTCAATACTTCTCATAAAGACAATTGGAGAGATTCCTCAAAACATGAGTGCTCCACTCATCTTATGTAAGGAATGCCCGACTTTGGTTCCGTTAAACGCCGCGCCGTAAAAGGAGGTTATAAAGATGGATACTGGGAAGGACAGGATAGACATGAAGTTAAGTGGGAGCGCAAGAATGGATTGTGTCACCCTAATCACATTAGGTACAAAGTGTCTCAAGGCCACTTGATGAGTAGCAACTGAAAATGCGTGGCCGCGCTCAAACGGATTAAAAGTTAATCGTTTGTCTTTTACAGTTGTACTCGGATATCAAGAAAGTCTGAATGATGTGACGTATCAGATGGGATACTAAATTGACACGGGAATCGAGGCATTGCACTTGTTCTAAGTCCAAGTGGGAGTCTGAAGGAGTTGAAGGAGATGTCCTTCGACCAAGGTGACAATGCGAACAATTTGTCGGATAGGACAATTGATGTGGAAGATCATCAAGTCCGATTGATTTAGGGATCGTAGAGTTGTAGCTAGAGACCAACTACGATCGTCGAATTACGAAGTAATTCGCGGCTAACTTCGATCGGATCCTACAACGGGTTACACATAAGAGTGACAAATTGATCTAGGATATGACTAGTGGGAGTGAGATATAATCATGGGAGTGTCCCATAAACATATCTCATAGGCCTAAAAAGGAATTAGGCAAAGATAGTACAAAAAGACCAAAAACAGGGTTTTTGGGCCTAGACCGGTTCGGGTACTTCTAGGACTCGGATTGGGCTGAATTTTGGAGGGTTAGTTGCTGATATAATAAACATTATATCTGCCAATTTTCGTGGTGTTTGGGCACCTCCTCCTTAGGTAATTGAGAAAATACCAATAGTTGCTATTTTCTACTATTTCCCTAAATCTTATTCTAAAGGGTGTTTTAGGAAACCTAAAAGGAGGTGGATTCTTATTAGGGTTCTATATAAACACTCTTAGGGCAGAGAATAAGGTGTGGAATTTCTCTCTAAGCTTTCTTACTCTACCACATCAAGTAGAGAGGAGAAAGTGAGCTAATTCCCATTAACTATCAATCTAGTCAAAGAAGAAGGTGTTCTTCTTTTCCAACCACCATTGGTGTGCTAGCTATACAACAAGGTGGGAGATCAAATTGATTGCTCGTGTCCCAAGTAGAGGAGCTACACTTGAAGCTCTTGGTCTTCTTCAATCAATTCAACTAGTTCGAGGGAAAAACGATTAAGGTAATCTACTATCTCCATTAGATTAATTACTAGTTTTGCATGTGATCCTGGGAATACTAGTGTAGACATTAGATGTCATATTTCCGCTATAAACACTAGTAGAAGGGTGTAAATCCCTACAAGTTAAACTAAGAGGAATTCCTGATCATGTTACACACTTTACGACACCCCATGCTCTCCACACTTCCTATATTGCTGTTTTATACCCAATACATGAGCCTAAGACATATAAAGTAGCTGCTCAAGATGAGAATTGGGTTCAAGCTATGGAGTCAGAATATCAGACATTGATTCAGAACAATACATGGATTTTGACACCAAGGCTACCAACCATGAATATACTTGGGTGTAAATGGGTGTTTAAGGTAAAGTACAACTCTGATGGCTCTTTAGAGAGGTACAAGGCCAGGCTTGTGGCTTAGGGATATACCCAATAAGAAGGTGTTGACTACCAAGAAACTTTTAGTCCAGTAGTTAAAATTCAGACAGTAAGAGTGGCATTAACCTTGGCTGTAACAAATCAATGGCCTATTCAGCAGCTTGATGTATCAAATGCCTTCATTCATGGAGATTTAAATGAAGCTGTCTATATGAAGCAACCACCTGGTTTTGAAGACTCTAAACATCCTGATTATGTATGTCTTCTTTAAAAGTCTCTGTATGGCCTGAAGCAAGCTCCAAGAGCTGGTTTACTAGAATAGCAACCTATTTGTAGAAATGGGGTTTTGTGAAAAGCACCTCAGACACATTTATGTTTGTGTTCTCTTCAGAGGGGCAGATGATGCACCCGAAAAGGTTGCACACCCAAGCGGAGGTATCAAGTAGTAACCGGTAAAACTGGAGTCGATCCAAAGATAGGAAGGTGATTTGGATATCGAAGGGTCTTGTCCCTCGGTCTAGGTATCACTAGCTAACTTAGACTAAAAAGGAAAGGAAACAAAGATAAATGGGGGTTTGATCGAATAAGGTGATAAGAGAATAAAGCAAACAAGTAAAATAAACTAAACTAAACAATAAAAGTAAACGGGCGAGAGAGATTCGAGAGAAGTGTCGGAAGAACAAGAGTCGAGAGACGGTAAGACTCGATTCAGGCAACAAATAAGTGAGAGAGGTGTTGAAGTCCGTGAATCCATAATGATAAACCTACGACTATGTGTAGTCCGATCTAATGTTTCAAAGTATAACCGATGTTCGACTCCTAAGGTGATGTCTATAAGCACTACGTATATCCGAAGATCATACTTAGTCAAACAAACATCATAACCGGTTTATCCCGAGTCAACGAAAGTGTTGTCTAGTCGCCTAACTATGTGAAGTACATGACAAGACACATGAAAATATAACTTAGACTACGATCGATATCGAATACTTCGTTTCGTCTATTAACTATGCGAAGTGCTTGACAAGACACATGAAAATACGATCCAAAACGATAATCGAATTAAATGAACATCAATTCATAATCAAAACATCAAATCATATTAAACATAGTCACGAATTCATCACATTTCATCTCATATAATCGACAAACTAAAGTTAGCTAAATATGGTGATTGAATAAGAAATGGAAAGGAAATGATAAGAGAATCCCCCTTTTCCGATATGGTTCAAGGCTAGGTTCGTCGGAAAATTTGAGTAGTTAAGGTGCAGCCGATCTCCCCTTAGCAAAATTCTGGGTTCCCCATAGCGACCACCATCATCTTCTCCATTTAGAACACAACCTCCATTAAAGCTAACCCTAGCTTTCTCTCTCTAGAAATTTCTTGTCCAAAATCAAATCAAACTACATGGGAAGCTAGCCAAGATGATGGGGAGCAAAAGCCCTAAGGTTTCGAACCAAGAAAGTGGCCGGAACACCCTTGAAAATCCGACCAAAGTTGGAAGAAATCCGGCCAAAATGTCAAAGTCCGGCCAAGATTTAGTTGCAGCCGAGCCTTAGCTTGCTGCCCCGTACCATGTCCGAGCTGCAGGTCCGAGCCGCGGTCGCGTCCTCCATGCCGAGTAAGAGCTGCTGCTGCCCGTGCTGGAAGCTTCCATGGCCGTGCTCTGTTGCTGCTCTTCCCGTGCCGGAATGTGCAGATCCGAGCTGCAGACGCGTCCTGTGGAAGCTGCTGCTGCTGAGGACGCGTCCCATGGAGGCTGCTGTTCGCGTCTTGCTCGAGCTACCCGTGCTCCTCCATAGCCGTCCCGTGAGCTCTTGTTCCGGCCAAGCTTAGGCCGGCTAGGCCGGCCTAGCTTGGCCGACCTCTTCTTCTCCCTTTCTCTCCTCAACCAACCCTTCAAACTTCAAGAACATCCCTCAACTCAAGAATCCTCTTGCTTCTTTTCTCCCTCTTCTTTTGGTGGTGAAGAAGATGATAAACCCTCAAAACCCTAGCCTCCTTCTCTCTCTTGCTTGGTTGTTCAATGAAGAAGAAGATGAATAGTGTCTTTGACCCCCTTTTCTCTAACTTGAGTCAAACCCTAGACTTAGTCAAAATTGACTAAGTCTTTAAACCATAAATAGGTGCCTATAAAATCTCTACCCAATTCTTCTTCTCTTAATATTTCTTGGGCTTGGACTTGGTTTTGGGCTTTGATTTAGAAACCAAGATAGTGCCTCCATCCTTGTCTCTACATCTTCAAATTCTTACAAAGGACTAGAATATCCTCGGACTTCTTTCTTCCACATCTTCCCCGTCCGAACTCCGAATTGAATACCGTTTTCACTGTCGGACTCGTCAATATTGACTTTACTTGTTATTTGATTTGCTTGAAGTCTTTTACTCTCATTTTCGGCACATGAAATGATAGTGATAATTCGCTCCTTTTATTCCGAATCACATGCTTAACTACAAAATAAGTACCTAACATGAAAAACACATAAAATATTATTGATAACACTCAAAAAGGACTAATTACTCTAAGTTAGGCTCTCCAAATGTGACATTTTCGTGTCACATCAACAGACTCTTATCTTTCTTCTTTTTGTGGATGATATTATATTAACTGGTTCTAGCATGGTTTTGATTAACAAATTGGTTAGTGCTCTTGGAAGTGAATTTGCAATGAAACAGTTGGGATCTCTTCACTATTTCTTGGGTATAGAAGTGAAAAATCCTGGTTCTTCTCTTGTATTGACTCAAACCAAATATTTTACTGAGTTACTTCACAAGTCTGAGCTTTTAAATAGCAAACCAAGTGTAATTTCAGTGTCTTCTGGCAAGAGAGCTTCAAAATTTGATGGAGAACCAATTGATAATCCACTGTTCTTTAGAAGTATGGTTGGGGGGTCTCCAGTATGAAACCATGACTAGGCCTGATATTGCATTAGCTGTCAACTACCTAGCGCAATTTATGCAAGGACCTATCACTACTCATCTGATACTGCTTAAAAGGGTACTTAGGTATCTCAAAGGTAGGGGGCACGAATCACTATTTCTTCAGGAGATACTTCCTCCATTTTTGGTTATTCTGACTCAAATTGGGCGAGTTGTCCAGATTCAAGTAGGTCCACAAGTGGTTACTGCATTCTTATGCTCAACTTTGATTTGTTGGTCTTCAAATAAGCAACATGTGGTGTTAAGGTCTTCCACAAAGGCTGAGTATAGGGCCCTTTCTTTGGCTATTTCAGAAATGCTATGGGTTTCATATTTGATGAAAGAACTTCATCAACCAGTTCATATGCCAATGAAGTTGTTCTGTGATAATATGGTTGCTTTGGCTTCTAACCCAGTTCTTCATGCCAGAACAAAACATGTGGAAATAGATTTCCATTTCATTAGAGATTTGGTGATGAATGGAACTTTGGTGATTGAGTTTGTTGCTACTCGGAACAATTTGGCTGATATCTTCACAAAGGGGGTTCTCTTCTCTACTCTCATATATATTAGAGACAAACTCATTTTTGTTCCACAACATGGGTTTGAGGGGGGGTTGTAAGAAGGAAGTAACTAATGGTAGTTGAAGATAATACTTGAATGGCTAAATAGCTAAAGAAGAAGGAATAACTGAAGTAACAGAAGTACCTAACTTTGTTGGTGTCTATAGGCACCTCCTTTACATGTGCTAGTCACTTGTAGGGGTGGAAATCGGGCGGGTATGGGTGTCCACGGGTAACTTAGTTTCGGGCTCGGGCGGGTCGGCTAACTATTCTACTTGACCACTCGGGCACTCGGGTAATTTGGGCGGGTATTTTTTATTTTCCCACTGATCAAAGCCCGCCTACGCCCTTATAGAAGCTCGGGCGGGCATCGGGTGATGCTTTACCCTGACCCTTTGACTAATTAGAGAACCATGAAAATGCTACTCACCTTACATCAGTTATAAAAGCTTTAAAATAGCTTTGCTCACTAGTAAAATGATGTGGGACTAACTATGTGAAGTGTAAACTCCAACTCTTACCTCTCATCATTTATCAAAGCTTGCTATAGCTCTCTCATTAGTAAATGAGCAATGTGGGACTAAACTATGTGGAGTGTAAATTTTTCATGGACTTAAAGGATATAGTCCCACATTGGAGACCAATGATAAAACTGCTTTGAGGTTGTGATAATAAAGCTAACACTCCTCAGCTCGTTATGGATTCATAATGATGCCTACCTGAGTACATAATTGTTGTTGGGTGAAATGCTCCATGAATTTTTGTATCTTGCAATGTATCTTGCTATGGGATTGGTAAAGCCCATTATTACTAAATTTAAATGATAAAGCTTCGGGCGCCCCTCAGGTACAACATGTGGGCTGGGGCTCGGGCGGTTGCTCGAGTAAGCCTCCTCACCCGAGCCCGCCCGTTATATTTCCTCGGGCTGGGCGGGGTATGCCCATTCCGGGCATGGGCGTCCACGGGTAGGTTCGGACCCCGGGCGCCCATAACGGGTGACGGGCTGCCGGGTGGAAATCCCGCCCCTAGTCACTTGTGTGGTAATTAGAAGTTAGTTAGTTGTTAAACTCAGGTTAACAACTAACAAACTCTCTAACTGATCTTCTCTCTCTATCGTTCTTTTATTTCTTTCTCTAGCTTCAATCTTTGTAATGTATAAGGAACAATAATTGTAATGAGAGATTGATGAAAAGTTAATGAAATACAAATTCTTACTTTCTCACAGTCTAGATCCTCTCCACTCATAGCCAATTGGTTTTTAGTTGGATGACCACAAGTTTAACAGCTTCTACTCATTGCCGTGTTTTTTAAGATAATCAATTGGATAATTCTTTGTCTTAAAGAGATGTCAATAATAGTGTAAAGACCTCTTTTTAAGTGTCCGAGTCATTGATCTTAATAACTTGTCATACGTTGAGGCTTTGTAGATGGTGATAAAGATTAAAGAATGAAGCGAATCAGCATCAAGACCTGCAACGTGTTTTACTGCACTAACATCTCAAATTGACAAATAATTTTGAGGTGTTGAGACAATATTATTTTGAGTTTTTGTGAGATATTTGACTCAGTCGTCTTTGACAATTTCTCTTGGATGTGGTTCAAATCTTCTTGTTATTGATCGAGGCACTCGCTAAAGTATGCAAACTCATGTAGAAAATGTTCATTACATCATTACAACTGCCACACGCCTCATCTTTGCGTACGATTTCATTACTGTAAGTTTTCTCATGAACTCTCTATTTTATTCAATCTTATTCAATAGTTGTTCAATATTAATCAAAACTATTGTTAGACAGCTTTATATACTAAGTAGTGAGAGAGAAAAGTTATAATAGAAAAGAGAGAAGATTAGTTGTTAGATTAACTAAATAATCTGTTATTACTCCAGGGATACGGTGGCTGCCTTTATCATCAACACTTCTGAGAATTTGTTGGACCTGGACTTGGGCTTCTTCAATTGACTTTGACTTGGTTCTTTGACCATATAAAAGATCATCTCAGAACCCTAAATGTTATTTCCTCTTCTTCTCAGCCCTAGTTATAACAAGGGAGAATTACTGAAACCCCCGACTTTTGATAATGCGTTTACTGAAACCCCCGACTTTTATTAGTAATTACTGAAACCCCCGACTTTCGTTAGACTTAACGGTCATATTTTCAATATTACTTTCTTGTCCTCTTACTAAAACCCCCGACTTTTGATGATGTGTTTACTAAAACCCCCGACTTTTCTAACAGACTTATCCCCTTACTAAAACCCCCACCTTTACTAATTGAGATTACTGAAACCCCCGACTTTTAAAAGACTCGCTCATACCATTTGTTGTATGCTCAGACTCAGAATCTTTGTCATAAAATGCTCGAGCCCATGTATACTTCGATTCCTTCATCAAATAGTCATATGCTTTTTCGTTCAATTCTCGAATCTTGGTAATGTACTTTTCGAAGTTTACCTCTTTGTGAGCTACTCCTGCCCTCCACATAAAGCTTTGCACGGAAGAATCCTTAAAATACTTCCTAAAATTTGCAAACAAGTGTCTTAAGCAAAATCTTGAACAAGCCTCGGGAAACACTCTCTCTACTGCTGCTACAAGACCTTTTCCTCTATCACTCATAAATGTAATTTTTTTTCCCTTCAACATCAAATGCGGCTTCAGTATTTCAAGAAAAATGGTCCAGTTGCCTTCATTCTCTGCATCACAAACCATAATTGCCAACGGGTACAGACCCCCCATTGCATCTAATGCGGTGGCTGCCAACAAAGTCCCACCATACCTACCTTTCAGAAAACATCATGTACCCTCCTGACTTTTATTGTTTTTGTACCACGAACTAGAGACGCATACATATGCCATGGACAACAATTTACATCATTATCTTCATGAACTTCATGATTAGGTTTGGGTTTCCGATACAAACACACATTATCCTATCACCTTCATTCCTTGGATGTCTCATTTCAAATTTATTTAAGATAGCATATTTTTTAGCTATCTTTCTAAATACGCCAATAGATGAGAAAACCATACCTTTTTTAAATGCAAGGGGAACATGACTTTCATCGGTGAATTCCATTTCGAAGTCTTCCAACACCTCTGTGTCCTGAACAAAGTGGCCAAACTCTTCATCTTCTTGTGCTTGATCAAAATGCGGTGGAGGTTGTTGGGTTGGAGGATTCTCGTTCTCCATAGCCTCTTCAGACTCAACATCAGTTTCTGGTTCATCTCCCTCATCCACATCAGGTTCTGGTTCATCTTCCTCACCCAAAAATCCATTGTGCTTCCAAAAACTATCTTCATCTTCCTCATCTAGACAAATATCATCTAATCCCATTACATTGCCAATTATCGGATCTATTTGAGCTTCAAAAAATTCCGGAATAGGATCAAAAGGATCATCTACAATACAGTCATCAATTGTTAACGTAGTGTCGCTGAAAGTAGTAGTCTCACCTATTACAAGATAAAGACAATCATTTTCAAACAATCTTATAAAACAATCTCATAAAACAAAACTATAATGAAATTGGAGAAGATGAACAAAATCGATTACTTGGTAGTGGTGGAGGTGTTTCAGCCATTCGTTTACGAGTACCCTTACCCCCAATTGGATTTCTGTTAGACAACTATGTTAATAAACACCCTCTCACATGAATAAACTTACATCACAAATTAAAAAATAAACTTACATTTTGCTTATCGAGCTCATAATGTCGTCGTGAAGCTATGTCTGAAATTATATCAAGAAAATCAAGTAAATTTCATACAAATCAAGCCAATTTCACAGAAAGCAAGTAAATTTTAATCAAACCGAGTCAATTTCATACAAATCAAGTCAATTTCATCATACAACCCAAGTCAATTTCATACAAATCAAATAAATATCAATCAAATCAAGTCAATTTTGTACTATAATATTCTAAATTCTTAAAATTTCAATGAGATACTGTTGCCCAAGAAAAATATAATTTTGGGTGAAGGGGCATTAATGTCATTTATAAAAAAAAACACAGACACTTGTTGCTCTATTACCAAGCAAACTACCAAAAGACATTTATTACAACTTTATACCATCCATACACATCTAGATATGGATTTTAGTGCTTTTATTGCATGAGAAGTTTCTCATTCTACCTTCAATTTTGTTTCTCTAATTTTATTAGCTTCACTCATCTTCACCAAACAAAGAAGCTGTTACAAAGAAAAAACAATCTTGGTTTACCCAATTACAAGTCTGTTTTTTTTAGAAATTAGGATTTTGCCCATATTTTGTACTAGGAATTTAATGAGGTGAACAATTAGATCTTAACTTGGGGGTTTCTTGTATTGATAGATTTGAAATTGTTTCAAAGGTGAGAAGAATGTTGAATTGAAGTTGTAGAACAAGATGTTTAAATCATCAAGATGGAAGAGTGAGAAACCCAAAATCAAATGTGTATTCAAATTGCAATTTCAAGTCATCCAGGTATAATTTTTACAGCAAATCAAATCAATTTTTCAACTTTCACCATCAAATTTGAAAACAGTACACATTATTTGCAAGTTTTATTGTGAACAATGTAGATGTAGATAGGGTGGTGGGATCCTAGGGCATCACTTTTTTGAGTCTTTTGACTGAAACATCCAAAAGGTTTGATTCAAAACCCTAATTGCAAGTTAAACCCTAAATCCACAATTCCCTCCCAATGTCATATATGAATATTTATTTCTCCTGAGTCCCAAAAATTCCCACCATCCATTCATTGATAACCTAAAAATATTACACAATTTATTCATCTTACGGAGCAAAAATTCCCACCATCCATTCATGGGTAACCAAAAAATATTACCTCCACAATTTTACCTTTACACATGGGTAGTTTGAATGGAAAGAGTGAGAATACCTGGTTCTATTTGTCGAGTTTCCTTGGAGAGAGAGGCTGGTTTGATGGAGTTTCGTTAGAGAGAGAGAGAGAGAATTACCTGGTTCGTTTTCTGGCTTTGTGGGAGAGAAGAAGGTTATGTTGAAAGCGCCCCGATTTTGTGTCGAAGGCGCCCCAATTTTTCTGAACCCTCAAAAAGTCTGGTTTTAGTAAATGCCTTTTGGTCATTTCGCATTATCTAACAGCATATGAAAGTCCTCTAACGGCATATGACCGTTAAGTCTAACGGAAGTCGGGGGCTTCAGTAATTACTAATAAAAGTCGGGGGTTTCAGTAAACGCATTATCAAAAGTCGGGGGTTTCAGTAATTCTCCCTTATAACAATTACTTGTACTTCAATACTTAGATCCTTATTTTCTTGGTTCTCTATGACGATCTTGAGGTACTTATGACTCGGCAGACGCTACACATTAATCTTTGTAGCTCATATCACTGTATTTTCGTAGCAAACTCACAACAAACTGCTTGCATCTAGGACAAAGATATACTGATGAGTGATGACACATTCCATCTATACCACTTTCATGAATTTTTACCGAAACCGGAGATAAGTATTCACAACTTATATACTCTAGATGTATGATGAAATTTAAATTAGAGTGCAGCCATTGAGCTAACCAATCTTTGGAGTTGTGATCTTCTTCCCATGAAGAATGTTTTTGCTACACTTTTTTGACTTATCGTTCCATTGGGGCAACTCAACTTATTGAATAAACTTGCCTAAGTAGGAATACGAAAAATAACGGACAAACTCAACTTATTGAATAAACTTGCCTAAGTAGGAATACGAAAAATAACGGACATGACTAAAATGAAGGTAGACATTGCAAACTGATGGTTTATAAAGAGTTGAACCTCCAGATTTGGTTCGGTTTAGCCGTTTAGGGAGAGGGAGGGAGGGAGAGGAAGAAAGAGAGAAAGAGTCATTACAAGAAAATACGAGTGAAGCTACAGAATTTTGTCGCTAATCATTATATTTTTGTTGCAAAAAAATTTTATCGACAAAAATTATTTTGTCGTCATTTAGTCAAAGTAACACCGTCGGGGAATGCATTTAGTGGCCAAATAAAAATGCACCGCACAAGATACTTTTCAATGACAACTATTTAGTCATGGAAAATATTTTAACCAACAAACTCAATTATTGTTGAAGTATTTTCAATGATAAAAATATTTGTCTCAAAGAATATTTTGTGTCACAAAAGTTTTAGTTCCTAAAGAATTTTTCTGTGGCAAAAAATTTGGTTTCAAGTTTTTTCATTAACAACAAAAATTTATTGTCTCAAAAAATATTTTTGTTGACAAAGTTAGTTTGTCGTTATAAAATTTTTCAGTGACTAACTAAATTTGAAGCAATATTTATTCTGGTAAGAAATAATTCGTCTTGTAAATTTTTTGCGACGTTACAGTATTGCTAATAAGAATACTTCTCTTCACGAATTATTTGATTGACAAAGTAAGTTTGTTGCTACAAAATTTTTCTTATGACTAAATGATGTGGTTTCAAATTTAATTTACCTACAAATAGTTCGTCGCATATTATTTTACGACACTACGATTTGGTCATTAAAAATTATATTCAAAGGCAAAATTAGATGAAATTGAGTTACTATGACAAAACATAATCATTAACTAACGTTATAAAACAACTTATAAAATTAAGGCATCTTAAACTCTTCAAAGCAAAACATCTAAAAGACTAAAAAATGAAAGTATTCAAACAACCAAGTAGTCATTTTTAAGAAAATCTAGATACAAAAAACTAAACTCAAATATTACTAGTGTTTGAGAAGGTTCTACCATCAGATACACTTAAACCAATTTGACTAAGAATCATTATTCTGAAGTTTTCATTGTCGTCCTTAATTTGTTTAAGTTTGTCTTTGTACACATTAATTTCTTCACTTTGAATATGAATCTTTTCATCTTGAATCATAACAATAGTACATAATTTTTCGATTACTCCAGTTGAAGTGGTTGGTGTTGTACTTTTATTAGACGACAATCTAAATTCTTACCTATTATTTTATGAAAAATCTTATCTTCTCCACGTAGTGTAGAACTCTCTAAATTGCAATATTGTAGTTGAAGCATCCGCTCGTGCACAAAACGTTTGAGATGTTTATAAAATAATAGTGCTACAACCACTAAATTCATCACCACAAATCTAACTTGAAACACAATGAAGCCCTCTAAGTATTATATATGTAATACAAGTACAGAATTACTAGTAGTTTTTCGAACGTGAAACATCATCCTAGACATGATAGTTAAAAAACCATATATGACTTGCATGAGAAAAACAAAAAATTATACCAATTTACATCTTAACAATGAAATAACCTAATAAATACCGGAATAAATCGTTTAAGAAGTTAACAACTTTCTTTGGAAATGGTACTATTCAAATCTTAGTCTCTCCAGTGGACATATATGTATGTGTGACCACTCAACTAAAGCAAACTTCACATTTAGAATTTGATAGATAAACTCCCAAACATACGAAAACAATTATCATCATTTGATTGATAGTCCAAGAATGAAATACCAAAATCTTAAGTCTCTAGAACTGATTCGACAATATTGAGTAATCACATAGGTAGATAGAAAAATCTAACATACAAACATCCAACTAACTACATGTTGAAAAAAATGAACAATTTATTATGTAAAGTTTATTTAATTTGAATATACTTTATTTTGAAAATAACATTTGAATTTTAAATTTATGTCTACTAGTTTTTGTATTTGAATTATAAGTTTTATTTCAAATTAAGAAGATGTATCTCTACAACTTCAACTACTTTTATGAAAGGTTGCAAACTTTCATAAAAGTTGTTTCATTCTTTATAAATAAGAGAATTAACAAGAGAACACTTAACTTAGAAAATCAGAAAGCAAGTTATCTGTTTATTCTATAATAAATTCTTAGCCAAATCTTGATTGTTCTTGTGCTCCTTAAGTAAACCTTCACATATTACTTTGTGCAGATTTACACAAGGCTTGTCATATCTTGGGAGGCAATTTGCTCATAACCTATAAGTAATCTCAAGTGGAGAGGGAGCAAATATTGCTTTAAGGAAAGTGTATTTAAATACACGTTTCAAGTCTCTACAATCCCTATATTAATTTGTAGTATTACTAAATTTTCTAACAATCTTAAAACAATATCTTGATGGAGACCGAGACTACTATGGCAACTATTAAATTGATGAATCAAGATTTGGTGAAATTAGATCGTTTTGATGGTACTAATTTTACTCGTTGGCAAGACAAACTGAAATTTCTTTCAACTGCTTTGAAAGTGTTCTATATTCTTGATCCTACACTGAAATCAATTCCTGAACCAAGCGAAGAAGATACTAATGAATTAAAGGATGAAAGAAATAAGAGAGAAGAAGATGAACTTATTTGTAGAGGTCATATTTTAAATGCTTTGTCTGATCGATTGTATGATCTCTATACGGATACTCGTTCTGCCAAAGATATTTGGAATGCTTTAGAATTTAAATATAAGGCTGAAGAAGAAGGTACGAAATTTTTTTTTATTTCTAAATATTTTGATTTTAAGATGTTTGATGACAAACCTATTTTACCCCAAATTCATGAATTACAAATTATTGTGAATAAAATGAGAGTTGTCAAAATTGACATTCCTGAGTCTTTTCAAGTTGGTGCAATTATAGCAAAATTACCACCAAGTTGGAAAAACTATAGGAATAGGATTCTTCACAAATCCGAAGATTTTACATTGGAGGAAATCCAAAAACATCTTCGGATAGAAGAAGAATCAAGGTCAAGAGACAACAAGGTGGAGAATGATATTGGCATATCTAAAGCCAACATGGTGAAAAAATCAAATCATCCCAAGAAGAATAAAGAAAAAATTTCGGGTCTGAAGAGGGTTCAAGGAAAATTTAAAAAGGCTTTCCAAGCCATAAAGAAACCTAAAGGTTGTTTTGTGTGTGGAAAAGTGGGACATTATGCTCGAGATTGTAAATTTCGTAAGGAACAAATGCAAGAGGCAAATGCAATAAATGAAGAGATTGTTGCAGTTTTAAGCGAAATCAATGCAATTCATGGAAAAGTTCCAGGATGGTGGTATGATACATGTGCCACGGTTCATGTATCATATGATAGAGCAGTATTCAAAACCTATGATTCAATAAATGATGGTCAGGAAATTCAAATGGGAAATGAAGTGCGTTCTAAAGTACTTGGTAAAGGTAATGTTGAACTTGTATTCACATCGGGAAAGAAAATTACTTTATCAAATGTACTTCATGTTCCTGATATGAATAGAAACCTAGTAAGTGGTGACTTATTGGGAAAACCTGGAATAAAGTCGGTGTATGAATCGGGCAAATTAATTTTGTCTAAAAGTGGTGTATTTGTTGGGAAAGGTTATTCTTGTGATGGAATGGTGAAACTATGTACTATGGAAAATAAAATTAATAATAATATTATATCTTCTACTTATATGCATGATTCTTTTTATTTATGGCATAATAGATTAGCACATATTGGTGTGAGTACTATTAAAAGAATGGTTAAATGTGATTTATTATCATGTGATACTAACAACTTGAATAAATGTGAAGTATGTATAAAGTCTAAAATGGTGAAGAAACCATTTCAAAGTGTTACTAGAACATCAAAAATTTTAGACTTAATACATACCGACATTTGTGAATTAAATGGAATTTTAATTAGAGGAGGCAAACGATACTTCATTACTTTTATAGATGATTGTTCTAGGTATACTTATGTTTACTTGTTAAAAAATAAAAGTGATGCTTTTGATGCTTTTAAAATTTATAAGGCGGAAGTAGAAAATCAATTAGAAAAGAAAATTAAGATAATTAGGAGTGATAGAGGCGGTGAATATTTTAGTGATAATTTTAATAAATTTTGTGAGACACATGGAATTATACATCAATGCACCGCACCCTTTACGCCTCAACAAAATGGCTTAGCCGAAAGAAAAAATCGTACTTTTGTTGAAATGGTAAATGCTATGTTATTAAATGCTAAGTCATCATTTTCATTATGGGGAGAAGCAATTTTATCGGCTTGCCATATTTTATATAGGATTCCTTCAAAGAAAACTAAGATATCTCCATATGAAATTTGGAGAGGAAGAAAACCAAACATTAACTATTTTAAAGTGTGGGGGTGTCTTGCGTATTGTAGAACTACTAATCCTAAAAGGACTAAGTTGGGGGCTAAGGCTATAAAGTGCATGTTTATTGGATATTCACAAAATAGCAAGGCCTATACACTCTTGGATTTAGAGTCTAATGTTGTAATTGAATCAAGAGAAGTAGAATTTTTTGAGAACTTGTTATCTAGTGATAATAATTCTCAAATAGATATTCATCAAAATAAGTCTCAAAATGAGATATCTTCAAAAATTCATGAACTTCCGAATGAACCTCGAAAAAGTCAAAGAATAAGAAAAGAAAAAGATTTAGGTTTGGATCAATATGACTCTTAAAGAATTTCTTTCAATTTAGTTGAAGGAAATAGAGAAAATGTGATTAATGTGAGTCAAATCAATTTAGAAATTGGAGATGATCCTAAATCTTTCAAAGAAGCAATGGCTTCTAGAGATTCGGCATTTTGGAAGGAAGCTATAAATGATGAGATGGATTCAATTATGTCAAACTATACTTGGAAATTAGTTGATCTACCACCCGGTTCAAAGGCAATTGGTTCTAAATGGGTATTTTAAAAAGAAATACCATACCAATGGCACACTTCAAACATTTAAGGCTAGATTAGTAGCCAAGGGTTTTCGACAAAAAGAAGGAATAGATTATTTTGACACATATGAACCCATAGCTAGAATTACTTCCATTAGATTAATGTTTGCTATTGCATCTATTCATAACCTTCATGTACATCAAATGGACGTAAAAACCGCATTCTTAAATGGAGACCTTAATGAGGAGGTCTATATGGAACAACCGAAAGGATTTATTCTTCAAGGAAATGAAAATAAAGTATGCAAACTTGAAAAATCCTTATATGGTTTAAAACAAGCTCCTAAACAATGGCATAATAAATTTGATAGTGTTATTACTTTAAATGGTTTTAAACATAATAGTGCGGATAAATGTTTGTATTTCAAAACTTGTGATAGATATACAATTATTATTTGTTTGTATGTTGATGATATGTTACTAATTTGTAATAAACTAGAAGGCATTCTAGAAACTAAGACATTTTTGTCTTCTACTTTTAAAATGAAAGATCTTGGAGAAGTTGACACTATTTTGGGTATAAAAATTAAGAAAAATAGTGGGGGTTATTCTTTATGTCAATCTCATTATATTGAAAAAGTACTTAACAAATTTAGTCACCTTAATATAAAAGAGACTAATACCCCTTTTGATCCCAGTATCAAATTAATTCAAAATAGTGGAAGAGCAGTTGCTCAACTTGAGTATGCAAGTGTTATCGGAAGTCTTATGTATGCGACACAATGCACAAGACCGGATATAGCATATGCAGTAAGTAAATTAAGTAGATATACAAGTAACCCAAGTATTGCACATTGGGAAGCAATCAAAAGAGTTTTAGGTTATCTTAAAAAGACTAAAGATTTAAACCTACAATATTCAAAATTTCCTGAAATTTTTGGAAGGATATTCAGATGCAAGTTGGATATCTAGTGGAGATGATAAAAAATCAACCACGGGTTGGATATTCACTTTTGGTGGTGGAGCACTTTCTTGGGGATCCAAGAAACAAACTTGTATAACTCATTCTACTATGGAATCCGAATTCATAGCATTAGCGGCAACGGGAAAAGAAGCTGAGTGGTTAAGAGACCTACTCATTGAGATTCCGTTCATCAAAAAACCAATTCCACCTGTTTCAATATTTTGTGATAGTCAAGCCACATTAGCACGTGCATATAGTGGAGTATATAGTGGCAAGTCTAGACATATTAGTCTACGACACGAGTATGTAAAACAATTAATTCAAGATGGAATTATTTCGATTACATTTGTGAGATCAAATCAAAATCTAGCAGATCCTTTTACCAAACCTCTACCAAGAGATATGGTAAAATCAACATCTAGTGGGATGGGGTTGAAACTCTTAAATTAAAAGTTACCAATGATGGCAACCCAACCTAATACTAGGAAATAACTAGTCTTAGGTTCAATGGGTAACAACAAGTTATTGATAAGTGACTAGTTCAACACTTTAATTTATATATAACCCCATTAAAGATGAAAAGTGTTGGTTGATACGAAGTGAGTTTGAGTTTGATACTCTTAATGAAGTTCAGTCGATAATGACAAGTATCTCTAAAGTAGCAAAGATACTGAAAGAACTTCAACTATGTGAACTTAGAGGTGGTGCCGCCTCTCATTAGATTAGAGTTTGTCTAAGGATAGTTCATGAAACCAAGAAGCACATGGCCATAAAAGTGCTAAGCGAGAATTGTGTGGAGCAAAAGAAAAAATGTATTGTGTGTGTGGTGTAACCGGTTTTATCATAAGGAATAACTGGTTCAAAGCTACAAGCTACCTGGGATTTCGATAGAACTTTGTGCACTTACACTAAGGTATGGTTCAAATCGAAAGATACCATACTTTATGCATTAATACTACCTAAATATATTTGGCTAAGTAAGTTTCTAATAAAATTGTTCAAGTGGGGGATTGTTGAAAAAAATGAACAATTTATTATGTAAAGTTTATTTAATTTGAATATACTTTATTTTGAAAATAACATTTGAATTTTAAATTTATGTCTACTAGTTTTTGTATTTGAATTATAAGTTTTATTTCAAATTAAGAAGATGTATCTCTACAACTTCAACTACTTTTATGAAAGGTTTCAAACTTTCATAAAAGTTGTTTCATTCTTTATAAATAAGAGAATTAACAAGAGAACACTTAACTTAGAAAATCAGAAAACAAGTTATCTTTTTATTCTATAATAAACTCATAGCCAAATCTTGATTGTTCTTGTGCTCCTTAAGTAAACCTTCACATATTACTTTGTGCAGATTTACACAAGGCTTGTCATATCTTGGGAGGCAATTTGCTCATAACCTATAAGTAATCTCAAGTGGAGAGGGAACAAATATTGCTTTAAGGAAAGTGTATTTAAATACACGTTTCAAGTCTCTACAATCCCTATATTAATTTGTAGTATTACTAAATTTTCTAACACTACATTATATCCAAAATTCTAACATTCTTCACACCGTTATATCCTTTACACATAAAATGTAAGATAATTCAATATAGTATACAATACAAACATAAATAATAATCAGTGAGTGGAAATGTATGTTACAGACTTATATTTCAAATGAGTTGATAGAAATACAAGCCTATCAAGGTACGGACGAGTTTTAATTTCGGTTCAACAATTACTATTCTTTTTCCAAGTAGATAAAGATGACAGTTCCCTTTACCCAATAATTAGTATTTCGATTTATGCACATTAAGCCTCAAAACAACAAAAACAAATGAAAACAAGATACATGAACAAGAAATCGTAACCTTAATCATTTACATTCTCATTATCTAATTGTCCAAAAAATTAATTTTACTTACGGTTGTGTAGGATTCCATGTAATTATCAATTTTTTAACCATCCACTTAATTTTCATATTAATTAAATGAAAAAAATGACAGGTATGGAAAGGAAACTGCAATGTATGACGTAATATTAACAATATATAATAGTTACATATTCAGAGCGAGCTTCATCATTAATCCAACCTCTTTTTTCGTTGAAGTGTGTACTATGAATTTGTATTTTGCCCATTTATTTTCAAGCTTTTTCTTTTCTAGTAAATTAAAAGTAGGGTTATTTTCCTAATGTCCCCCAACTTTGTGACCAGCTTCCCGCCTGGCCCCCTACTTTACGAAAAATACCCATATGGCCCCCTTCCGTTATAACACCGTCACTCTCTCTCCTCCATCATGTTTTCTCTCTCTGCCAAGTCACGCCATATCATCTGTTACGCCACCTCATCATCTTCTCCGGCATGGGTCGCCGGCCGGCGACCTTCAATTTTTCTTTTCTCTCTCTTTTTATAAAAAAAAATTGTTTTTTTTTATTCCCACCTTTCTCTCTCTCTAAACTCCGGCGCAGGGAAACCCTTCGCCGGAGTTTAAAGAGGAAAAAAAAATTTGAAGGTCGCCGGTCGGAAATTGACCGGCCGGCGACTCTCGCCGGAGAAGGTGATGAGGTGGCGTAACAGATGATGTGGCATGACTTGGCAGAGAGAGAAAACATGATGGAGGAGAGAGAGTGACGGTGTTATAACGAAAGGGGGCCATATGAGTATTTCTCGTAAAGTAGGGGGCCAAGCGGGAAGCTGGTCACAAAGTTGGGGGCCATTAGGGAAATAACCCTTAAAAGTATTATATAGTCATCCTAAATGATTGGAATATAATTTTATATAAACAAACCAATAATCTATATTACAAACCGGATCAATGTGACTAGGACAAAATAAATGTTACTAGGTGTTGACTAGGACAAGATGACTAGGCATATCAAGACATATGATTTGCTGATATGACAAATCATGGTCCTCTCTTCTGTTTCATCTATAATCTTAACCTTTAGATCAATTTTCCCCTCATTAGCAATTAGTAGTTAATTACTAAATTAGTTACAAATTTATGAACCTACTAAGCATTGAAAGAACGATTTAGGAAGATCAACAGTTATATCGATCTTAATTGTTAAATCAATATTTATCTCATTAGTAATTAATAGTAACTAATTACTAAATTAGTTGTAATTTCATAAACCTATTAAGCTTCTCAAAGAGCGGTTCAGGAAGATGAACAAATCTATTGATTTAATCAACATGTATCTTATTAGTTTTTAATAGCTAGTTAATATTATATAGTAAAAAAAAATTAAAATAAAATAGTACAACATAATTAAATTTTCAAATACACATAAAATTAAACTTTGAAAAACTAAATCTTTATTTTATTTCGTTACAAAACTAAATCTTCATTTGCAATGGTGATGACTTTAGTTGTTGGGCTAGTATATCTATATCTATATAACAAAAAGGAAAAATGATGACCGGGACAAACATCTTTTTTTAATAAATGATATTGTTTAGAAACCCTTCCCAAATTTTAAGATATAGTCCTTCTCAGAAAAAAAAACTATTTAAAAAAAAAAGTAACCGTTTCCTTCTTAGAAATAAAATAACTAATTTAAGAAAAAAAAAACAAAAAAACAAAAGAAACTGCAATAGTTTAAAAAAATAAATTTAAATCTCTTTCTCTCTCAATGAAATAACTAATATGAAAAAAAGAAAAACAAAAGAATAAACAATGAGTAGAAATACCAAAAAATTATGGTATCCATACAATATTGCAATAATAAATATGGAAAGTCGGGTGACATGTTTGGAGAGAGCGTCTAGATCAATATTATGAAGCACCTATAGAAGTATTGAGTTAAAATTTTGTCAAATTTAATTGCTACAACAATACAACTGTTAGTGCCATAGGGCACGGGATATACAATATTATATATATGTATATATATGTATATATATATGTAGATATATATATATATATGTATATATATTTGTATATATATATATATATATATTTGTATATATATATATATATATATTTGTATATATATATATATATTGGGTTTAAAGTGCACTTTAAAATAAGATAGGTAAAAGTTCATTTTTTTGAATATTTGTTTTTTCTTCGTACAAATACAAATATATTGCTAATGTGTTGATTGTTTAGTGAATTAGCTATGATATGAATAAGTTTATTTTGTATGCAACACAAGCCAAATTGGGTGAAGTTCAATAATAAATGTATATGGGTACTTATGTTTTGTTTAATGCAATAAGTAATGGTGTCAAGCAAAAATGATTTATTTAGTGAATCTCAAATGACAGTGCATGCGAAATTGATTTTTTTTTTGGTGCAATTTAAAATTTGTATTTTTTTGGGCCTTTTAGCCTGTTTTGTGTTAGTAATGGAATTGTTGTGTTATTAAAGTCTATATTTTGGGTCTTCCACCAAATATTATAAAAAAAAAACAATAAACCATTCATAATTATTATTTAGATCAAAATTTATAAAATACTTGTACCTTTTTGTAACTAATTTATAATTTTCTCGTTATACTTAAAATATATATATATATATATATATATATATATATATATATATATATATATATATATATTACTTTATTTATATAGAAAGATTTTTCAAAAAAATCCATGCCCTTTTATGTCTTTTGTCATAGCCTCTGACCCATTGGACCTGCCCCCAATTTTTCTTCGCTTTATTAGCGTTTTAGTTTTGGGAATTTTGCCCAATCTCTCATTTTTTCTCTTTTTCTCTTCTGATGCTTCGAACATCCGGGTGCCCACATCAGTAAGGGCATGACTAACGTGATGGGGATGGGGCTCCCAAACTCAAATTGGGAGCCCCAACCCCCAACCCTCCAACCCGAGAGTCCTGGAGGGTGGGGCTCCCAACCCCAGCGGAGCTCCCAACGGTTAGTTGGAAACTCCCAATAGGCCGTTTGCGTTCATCCATTAATTTTTTAAAAACAAAATTAAATCAACAAACTTATAAAATGTATTTTTTTAATGTAATTTTTCAATAGAATTTCATTGGTAGAAGAGCCAAATACTTAACTCCCCCAAAAATATATAACTGAAATACAAAAAACAAGTAAAACAACGATAAAAGATCTGTCAATCGTTGCGATCTTTGGTATTCCTCAAATGCTCTGGAACGTCTGTCCTTAGTTGGCTTTGAATTTCTCTGTGTCTAACTCGGCCAGTACGAGCAACCATTTCTTCGAAAATATCTCCCCAGGAAACACTACTTCTGGAATACTTTCATTTATCTTCATTCCAAATTAAAATATAAAAATCAATGTTGCTTAATGTGGTACTCTTCGATCAAATCATGAAAGGTAACATTAATCCGATACGTCTTAACCACTATGAACCCACAAACGAACCTGAAAACACCGGGCCATTGAAAATTCTGGAAACCGAAACTACGGAAGGGTTTAACCACTATCTGTTGTTAATATACAACACTGTCAGCTTTAAGGTGTAAACCAGTAGATCAACAAATTAAGACCCCATAGATTCAAAGGAAAAAAGTTTGGGAGACTAATTGAAAATACTCACTTTTATTTATTGTATATGTTATATATTGTTTATCATTTAGTAAAAGCAGAAAATTATAAAATTGTAATCCTCTACATTTATACTCGAAGACCAGAGTTTAATGGTGGTGGGTGAGTGCGAACTGGAGTATAATCAACGAAGTCTTCAGTCTCGAAGTCTTCTTCACATATATACTCGCAAACACATGAGAGGGCGCGAGGCATATTATCGCACCAAGATCCTCGTGCAACACTTCCATGAATTTGTCGGCATTTTGCCTCGCAAATAGTTGGGTTGCAATCATTTTGGGGCCATCTTTGTGCACATCCATTCACCTCCCCGACCATCATCATCAACATTGTCATTCCTATTCCGCCTGAAATCAAAAGAAGATGGACTCCTGAGGGAGAAATAAACTTGGTCATTGTTTCTTTAATCAAAGTTGTTGAATGAATTTATGAGCAATTGAACTCTAAATGTGTTTGTAAAGGTGTGGGGAGGAGGACTTATATAGAGTTGGAACATACTTTTTTGCATCTCAAAATAGGTAGGTGCTAAGATCTTGTCTTTTTTTTCCAGCTTGCAATCTAAGCAAAAATTGTGCAAAATCAAAACTTTAATAAAGTAAAAAATCACAATCTAAATGATATGCTCATATATGACATCTTTTCTAAATATTTGGTCACCTCATATGTAGCGTTTAAAAGTCGATTTTTATGCTGAGGGGAAGGGGTTTTAGCTATTTGAGTCAGAATAATATTCAAAAGTTCGTAGGCGATTAGTCTAAAAATATATCTATATAACAGAAGGGAAAATGATGACAGAGACAAACATCATTTTTTAATAAATGATATTGTTTAGAAACTACCCTTCCCAAAATTTAAGATATATTCCTTCTCAGGAAAAAAAAACTATTTAAAAAAAGTAACCGTTTCCTTCTTAGAAATAAAATAACTAATTTAAGAAAAAAAGAAACAAAAGAAATTGCAAGAGTTTTAAAAAATAAACTTAAATCTTTGTCTCTCTCAATAAAATAAATAATTTAAGAAAAAAGAAATTAAAAGAAAATAAACAATAATTAGGATACCAAAAAATTAGGGTATCCAGAAAATATAGCAATAATAAATATGAAAAATCGGGTGACATGTTTGGAGAGAGCGCCTAGATCAATATTTTGAACCACCTATAAAAGTATTGGGTCAAAATTTTGTCAAATTTAATTGCTACAACAGTAAAACTGTTTGTGCCATAGGGAATGGGATATACAATAGTATATATATATATATAACAACCGGACGAAGGAGCTTAAACGGGTTGGTTTGGTAGGTTGCATTGTTCTGCTTAAGAATAAGAAGACGCTCGCCTTTTGAGTATAGCCTGGAACAGGAGGAGGAGTTGGCTTGCTTGTTAGGCACAGGCTCTGTAAGACCTCCGTCGCTTACCTTTACCTACTACTCTCCTGTCCGCCAGCCATCAGGAAAGCACGCAATCGAAGAAAGAGGTAGCAGACAAAGGAAAGAGGCAACCGAACCCACACTCGTAACCTGAACAAACCACCTCAACCACAGGGAATCGCAGATTGCAGAGTGACCTGCTCTTGCTTATGGTTACTAGCGCCTCCAGTCTATATATATATATATATTGGGTTTAAAGTGAAAATGTAATATAAGATAGGTAAAAGAGCATATTTTTAAATATTTGTTTTGCCTTGTACGACTATACAAATATATTGCTAATGTGTTGATTGTTTAGTGAATTAGCTACGTATATGGATAGGTTTATTTTGTATGCAATGCAAGCCAAATTGCGTGAAGTTCAACAACAAATGTATATGGATACTTACGTTTTGTTTAATGCAATAAGATAACGATGTCAAGCAAAAATGATTTATTTAGTGAATCTCGAAAGAGTTGATTTCTTTGGTGCATTTCAAAATTTGTATTTTTTGGGGCCTTTTTAGCCTATTTTGTGTTAATAATGAACTTGTTGTGTTATTAAGGTTCATATTTTGGGTTTTCCATAAAAAATAATAAACAATTCATATATTATTTAGATCAAAGTTTATATAAATACTAAATTATCCCTTTACGTAACTAATTTCTAATTTTCTCATTAAACTTTAAATATATTTATATATTACTTTATTTATATAACAAGATTTTTTGAAAAATCGATGCCCTTTTACGTCTTTAGCCTTTGACCCATTGGGCCTGCTCCCAATTTTTCTTTGCTTTATTAGTGTTTTAGTTTTGGACATTTGGCCCAGCCTCTTATTTTTCTCCTTTTATCTTCTGGATGCTTCAAACATCCGGGTGCCCACATTAGTAATGGCATGCCCAACGTGATGAGGTTGGGGATCCCAAGAGCCCCAACCCCGACCCTCCAACCCGGCAGCCCTGGAGGGTGGGGCTCTCAGTGTGACTAGGATATATGTAATACAACACAATCTGACTAGTACAAAACATAATCTGACTAGGACATGAATAATTTGATTAGAACATAATTTGATAGCCATATAAATTTTAAAAGGACAACTTTTTTTCTTTTAATCTGGGTCGTTCAAACAGATGTCAAATGTGATATGATTTATTCATCTTTTAATCCAGACCCTTCAATTGAATCACACATTAATGACCAAAACCCTTCGCCTCTTCGTCAGCCTTCACGGTCTGTTCCTCTCCATGAGTCGATTCATCTTCTGAACTTCTCTTTGTTCAGTTGAATTAACTTAGGTTGCTAAAATCAGTATATGTAACGAAATTGGCAAACGTCATTCTTCAAATGGGTAATCGAAACTGTATATTAGACGCGTATATTAGGTGATACCAAAAAGAGTTTCTTGCGTTATATCAATTTGAAACATATAACTTAAGGTTTGAGTTGTAAATACATATTTCGAGGAAGAATTCAATTGGGTTATATTCAGTTTTTTAAGGAGTTCGTCTAAGTAACCAATTAGCAAATTGAATATGTGCTCTACTGTAGCTTGTGGGTTGTGTTGAACCAGTCGGTATTTTTTTTCTCGATTAGTTTTTAGTTTGACGTCTCTGAAACTTTTGCAGGTTATAAGTGATTGGGAGAAAAACAAACCTTGGATTCCTAAAAATAGAATTAATGAGGTACTCTAACAATCATCTGCCAGTCTTTTTACTCTATTCGAGGTACCAAAGCTTATAATTAACAATTGTGGTACGATTTTTTCAGCTTTTGAGCAAGGTTGAGAAGCTCCAAAAGTGTTGGAAAAGAAGGAAGGGAAGCCGAACAGAAAAAGTAAGTGAGTTCTTCTCATAAGATATATTAATTGGTGTAAATTTGGTGAACAATTGCTACTCACTTTCGAATTATAAAGTTTAATGAAAAAAATCTTTAATGACCCATTAGAGCTTGAAGATTTAACCGTTTTATACTTGAATTAGCTAAAAATTAAGTTCCTGATTGCCAATATGTTTTGATAGAACTTCTCCATTTAGTTTTCCAACATTCTCATCCGACGATGTTTACGAAAATGTGCTTGATTTAAAGAACAAGGTATTGTTAATGATTCTCTTCAAATATTAAAAACTTGTACACGGTATTCACTTCTATCGATAATCTAAACTTTAATTTATATAGGTTGCAAGAGTGAATAAAATCTCTAAACCGAAGCCGAAAGTTGAGAAACCTCCGAAGAACGAATCTGAAAACAAAGAAGAGAAGGCAAAGACGGAAAAAAATACTTATGAGGAGAATTCTTCACAAGATGAAGCTACTGTTGAAGATGATCGAACTTCGTCTGCAGAGGACAATGTCGATCCAAAAACTGAGCTTAAAGATGAGCTACAATTGAAAAGGTCGAGGTAGCATTAGGAAGTAATTTTATCTTTTTACACATCGATCTTGAGTTCTATTATATCTAAAACAAATCGATAGCCGTTTCGAGCTCCCCTAGACATTACCAGTTTTTGTAAGGATACAGGTGTTCAAAGTAAGCTCCACTTTTCTGTGTCAAGGAAGAAGCGCTATTCAAATATCATTGATGAGTTCAATCTTCAAGATCTTGGTGAATGGACAGTCTATTTCTTTTTCATACTAATCTCAGTTGTTCACATACTGTAGTTAGTGGAAATTTTGTATATAAAAATCTTTGATCTCTCTTGGTGAATTGAAGTTCATAATTTTCTTATTTTTCTCTTTGATATTTTCCTCTGTTAGATTTCTTGATCTTTCAACATATCAAGTTCTAAATATCAATGTGGTCTACCTTTCCCTGTGGTTTTTTCTTTTCCGTTTTACATAGAAGAACTTGGTAGTACCGGACTACCGGTTTGTGGAAAAATAAATATCAACCCTTACAATACCATGATTTGAATTAAATCCATCTTTTTTTAAGGAACTGTTGACTGTGGGACATAAAATTGTCTTTGAAATCTTGATGCAAATTTTGAGCACGAAATTTTGTTCCTTCTGTAGAAATGGGTAGTTGGGTACACAAGTTAAGTAATTGACTTGAGAGATAGAACATTTATAAAAGTTTTGAAATAAAAGGTATAACACAATCACAACCATCTCTTTAAATTTAGGCCTCCATAATTGTTCTCACTTCTTATCGGAACCCTTCATTCAGTGTTTCCCGATTTCTTATAGACTGAGAGCAAAGAGAAGGCCGAAGAAAAAATCAGTTACTTCCAGTAAGCGTTGCACCTTCATTTTGATTTCAACCCCTTTAGATCTTAAAATCAGATCTTCCACTCTCTTTTACAAATCAAGCGTTTGATTAAAATCAGAGATCTCCCTCATTATGCCCCTTATATGGTATGTCTAATTCCCGCTTCTCAACACTTTTTGTTTTTGTAGGTTATTGTAATATAATTGGTTTTATTTTTATTAATTTTTGGGCTCAATTTTATTTTCCCTTACGAAACGCGAATAGTGGGACAACAAAATCGAGATTGATTTTATATTGTCTTCGTCATTAGAAGTTTTTGTCACACACATATTTTTTAATCACAATTGTCACTTTTATCAAGTTCACACATTTTTTTTATTTAGATCATCAATTGGTTAGAAAATTGTTAATTAAATATTTCCCAAAACATTTTTAGATCGTATTGTATGTCTACTTCTTTATGTTGCATAAAGGGCATTCCCCCGCCCGTAGGGCGAGGTATATGCCTAGTATATTATACGAAGCAGATTAATATGACTAGGAGAAAATAAATACTCTTGTAGTTGACTAGGATGTTGATTTGACAACGACATAGACATGATTATTCATCTTTTTGAATCTGGGTCGTTCAAACGAATTTGATATGATTATTCATGTTTTAATCAGGACCGTTCAATTCAATCAACGACTCATTAATTTCCAAAACCCTTCGTCTCGCATACTTGATGCCTCTTCTACCTTAAGGATCAGTTCCTTTTCCTCAATCGATTCCATCTTTTGAACTTCCTCTCTCTTACAAAGCCCCTTGCACGATTTTAACTCTACCACCTTCAACTTCATAAGCTTCTGAATTCTCACCTCTTCGCCTCTCTCTCCAAATTCACTTAAGTTCTTCCTTCACCAGGTATTATCATCACACAAAGGCATAAACAACCTTTCTAGGGTTTGCTATCTCTTCTTTCATTAAGCTCCTATATAATGTTGAGTTTATAATAATATCTTTATCTCATACTATCTACTTACTTTCGATTTTGCTTTTAGGATTCTTTGTCCTCTAATCAGTGTATTCATGGGACTTTAGGCATTGCCGGTTGGTGCTGATTTTTCAAAATTGTAATGGGGAAGAAGAATCAACACAGGTTGAAGTGTTTTTGTATTTCATCTTCGTATACGATCTTCCATGTAAGAATTTTTCATTAGGGTTTAGTAGTTGTTCATATGCATCATATTTGACTGATGAATTCTATGTTTGTAGGATGTGAAGAACGGAGATGAATTCGTCTATAGGCAAGTATTTACTTTGTTTTGGGTTGAATTTCAGGGTTTTATTCTATAACCATTTCTTCCTAGGTGAGTCCCATAATATACTCCCAGCTGAAGGATATATCCGTTCGGTCTGAAGGAGATGTCCTTCCGAAGGACTGTCCTTCGACCAAGATGGCAATGCGATCAATTTGTCAGTTAGAATAAAGATGAAGATCATCCAGTCTGGGGTGCCCATAAAGGGGCCGGCCATGTAATGGCTGCCCTTAGGGAGGGGTCCGCACCTGGCCGGTTGGAACCCCTAAGTGGGCCGGCCATAAAGGCCCATAAAGGCTTCATGTGGCCGGCCACACATAAACCCCTTTTAGGGTTTCATGGGTTTCATATGGGACACTATTAGATATGTCTTGAAGGAGATATTTTAGGAATCCTAGTTTGGGTCAAATACCTTCTCTATGATCCCTATAAATAAACCTCCTTAGACATAATTCTATACACAAGTCAAGAGACAAAACTCATAAGTTTGTGAGAGCTTTTTAAGAGAGAAAAAACAAGAAAGAGAAAAGTGAGTTTTCTCTAGAATCTAGTCAAGAAGAAAAGTTCTTCTCAACCTTCCATTGAAGTCCTAGCAGACATTAATGAAGGGAGATCAAGTTAACCATCTCGGTGTCTCATGTAGAGGAGCGACAATTGGAGTTCTCGATCTTCACACGCGAATTAGAATGGTTCGAGGGAAAAATGCGATAAGGTATTTATCCCTGTTCTAGTTCATTGTTTAGTTCATGTATACAACGATCTTGGAAACTAGTGTTAACATATTAGATGTTGAGATTCCGCTTAGAACACTAGATAGTGTATTAGATACACCCATAACCTTATAGTGGCATCACGAGCCGGTTACATGAAACTAACTTTGATTAGTCGAATTAGATTCGAACTTGATTGATTAGAAAATTTTATGTTTGACCTAAAATTGATTAGCTTAGACCTAATCGGATAGAAAGAAATCGAATTTTGAAAAACGTTTTCGAAAAGACGATTGAAAATTGGGTTGGATTTTTGAAATTTTTTTTGGTTCAACTGCTGTTTTTGATGGTTTTGCATCAAAAACAGCAGCTGAACCATGAAGGAACAGCAGAAAAATCGAAAATCAGCAAGAAAATAGGAGGAAGATGAAGTTTGTCTCGGGCCGGACTGACCTGGACGCGTCCCTGGACGCGTCTGGCAAGTCGCGTGCGCCAGGACGCGTCCCAGTCCCTCTCAGACTGGGACTCCGAGATTATCTCGGACGCATCCCAGTCCGACACGGATTAGCCCGAGACGCAATTTTCTTGGCCGACTCGAGACGCGTCTAGAAGACGCGTCTGGAGCAGACCTAGGCCATCTCGGACTAGGAGTCCGAGACGACCAGGACGCGTCCGACGCATCCCTAGAATCTCGGATGCTATCCGAGATGCTACAAACTCGGACAGATGCGACTGGCCTAGGGCCAGGACGCGTCCACCCGAGGGACACCACACGGCTCGAGACGTGCCGAGCCGGGTCCGGCCAAGGTCCGGACCTTGACTTTGACCTACCTTGGTTCGTCCTTGACTAGTCAAAGGTCCCTTGACCAAGTTTGACCCGGATTTTCAAAGTTTGACTCGGGCACATTTGTGCCTTGATCAGAGTGGGAGTTTTAGTCTGTTTTTCATCCGACCCCAGCCCTAATTTTTTCGAAATTGACCCAGATTATGCGATAATCCAAACAGAGCTTTTCCTTAAAGCGATTTTAGAAATCATTAAGGAAGAAACGTGACATAAATTAAGTCCGAATTTACGAAATTAGACTTAGAATCCATGTTAGACATAGGAATGTCACAATTTCCCACAAATAGCTATACGAGTCATAGCAAACCTAGAAACAAATCTAGGAGACATACTTTTATATATGTTTGTCATATTTATGTATGTATGTGATTGCGTAGAATAATGTACCTTTAGATAGGTAAACGTTTCTTGATTAAGCACAAGCGTGATGTGCCCGAATCATACTTATAGTATAGGGTCTAGAAAAACCCTTGACGAATCGAATGATGAGATCATGATTCGAGTGGGAGTACTCAATGGTGGTTCACGGATATGAATCCAAACGAACCTTAGGAGAACAAGAAAGAACATTACGCAAAATCACATAAATCTTTACGTAATAAATCACAGTTAGTTATGCTAGAGTTCACAGTAACGTAACTTGATAAATTACGTAAAAGTCCCCAAAAAGAATTTTGAGTAACGCCTACTCAGATTAAGACACCCGTTGTCCCTTGTTCATCGATGGTGGGTCGGCCTTCGCAGAGTGCCATCTTTTACCTCGGGACGATACAAGTAGACCTATACCAGAGGTTTACATGTCTAAATGGTCGAGTCAGCAAAAGGGTTTTGTATTTCGAGGCAAAATGATGAATTTAACACATAAGTGTTATTCATCAACCAAGAGTCATAGGAGTATGATCAGCAAAGAGTTTACTCACCCAAGAGGACGGAGTTAAGGGCAGTGCCCTAGTACGCTTAGCTCTGTAGGAATGGGATCTTGGAATCGTATTTTTCAAAGGGACTTTAATGAAAAATATAGCAAAACAGTTGTTTTTGCTAAACAATTGAATGTAGTACTTAGCAAATTTCCTTTTTCTGTCAATGTAGAGTAGAAATAGAACACACGATTAGTTTAGATTTAGATAACTTTCTAGATTGGGAGAAGGATCAGAGAAGAGTTCTCGATACTTCGAAGAAAGAAAACGTAATAGAGAACCCAAGAAAAGAAGAGGAAATTAGCGCCTATGTTATAGAGGTTAATTTGGCAGACATAGCTGATTCTCCTACATGGGTATTTGATACCGGATGTGGAGCCCATATAATCTCAGATTTGAACGGGCTAGAAGGAATCAGAAGTCTGACAAAGAGCGAAATGGTTCTACGAGTCGCAAACAAAGCAAGAGTTGTTGCTGCGGCTGTAGGGACCTATAAGCTCAATTGATGAGCCATGAAAATGTCCCATTTGAATCTCTTAACTTCGACTGGTTAGTCCATTTCGTGCAGTTACTCTGATAAATCACGTGTTTCTCTTGTCCAGATGTATTTTACAGAATTGAACGCGGAAAAATAGATAAAAACGGGAGGAAGACGAACCCAGGGATATTTTGGTAATTTGGAGATGATGGTGTTCTGGAGAGAAAATAAAGAGAAAGATTCAAAGAGTTGTAGAAGGAAAAAGAGAATTTCTAACCATTCATAGTGAGATTGGAGTTTATAGAGAAAGAGATTTCAGGAGAAAGAAGGAAAGTTTGGCTGGAAGTTGTAATTTACGGTAGAGAGGAGGAGATCCTGCCATTACAGTATAAAGAGGGAGCTTCATCAACTATTGGGATTATCTCGGTTGGGGGATCAAACCATCTCTCAGCTCAACAAAAACCAGACATATTAGAAAGAGGGATTAGAGAGAAATCATCATCTAGCTTCTCCTTCTTCTGTATTTCTTTTAGTGAGAATAAGAAATTAACAAAACAGAGAGTGAGAAAGAGAGATTATTGTATTCAAAAATTCAGAGAGTGAGAGAGAACAAAAACTGTAGAGAGAATGATGATTGGTTTATATGCCTTATTCGAATATAATTTTTTCCTCCATTTATTTTTGTATTAGTTCTCTTGAGTTGAAAAACAGGAAGAAAGAGTAAGAGAGAGAAACAGTAAGAAAGAGTGATTTTATGTTGGAGAAGAAGACTCTGTTTGCTTGGAAAATCTGCTGGAAAATGATTTTCTCACAGAGAAATTACTTACGAGAAGACGAGAAAATTATTTTCCTTACTGGCGCGTTTGGCTGCAACAGAGAAAATCAGCAAGAAAAGTTAAATTCTTTTCTCTTAATTCTTCATATTTATTAGTTTAATTTCATGAATAGCTAACTCTCTCCATCAGCAAGAAAAGTTAAATTCTTTTCTTTTAATATTTTATTTTAAAACCAAAATCAAAATCAAAACCAAAAACCGTACTAATTCTAAGTTTTAGAGTATATTTGACTATCTCTGTGGATCGACCCGGTCTTACCGGAATTTACAACTTGACACCCGTGCACTTGCGGGTGTAGACCTATTTAGGAAACTTTCAGAATGAAGTAGAGAATCAACTTGACACCATGCTTAGTGGGTAAGATGACACGATCGTCTTTCAAAGGGAAAGGTGATCGAGTAAGTGAACCCTTAGGACTCATACATACAGATGTATTTGGACCTATGAGTACACCTGCAAGAGGTAACTATGGCTACTTCATAACATTCACTGACGACTTCACAAGATATGGTTACATATATCTTATGAGTCAGAAGTCAGAATCGTTTTGAAATGTTCAAACAGTTTCAGAATGAAGTAGAGAATCAACTTGACAAGAAAATAAAAGCCATTCAATCGGATCGAGGTGGTGAATATTTGAGTCAAGAATTTGAGGATCATCCCAGGAGTTGCGGCATCGTGTCACAACTCACTCCACCAGGAACACCGCAGTTGAACGGTGTGTCCAAAAGGAGAAATCGAACCTTGATGGATATGGTTCGATCGATGTTGAACTTAGCCGATCTTCCTAACAATTTCTGGGCTTATGCTTAACGGCAGCTTTCACACTTAACTGTGCTCCGTCAAAAGCTGTGGAAAAGACGCCATATGAGTTATGGTTTGGAAAGGTTCCAAAGTTGTCTTTCCTAAAAGTTTGGGGTTGCGACGTTTACGTAAAACGTCTACAACGAGATAAACTAGCACCCAAATCAGACAAATGTTCACTACAAAAAATATAGCCACTAGGGACGGACAAAAATCGTCCGAAAAATAGAAAAATCGTCCCCAATAAACTATTGGGGACGGATAAAATCCGTCCCAGAAAACGGCGTCCCAAATGTTATTGGGGACAGTTATAACGACAGATAGCATCTGTACCCGATACCGTTTTCTGGACGATTTCTATCTGTCCCTATATTAACAGATGTTAGGGATAGTCACTAACTGTCCCCAAAAGTTTGACAAAATTTCTTCTTCTTTCCATTTGGGACAATCAACATCTGTCCCTAAGTGTTCAGCATGAATTTTCTAATTTTCTACAGCCTAATTATTTTCAAAAAAAGAATACATCCCTGGCTAAAAAACTATTAATTCACCAAAAAAGATCCAAACAAATTTATCATTTCATTAATTTCCCATAGAATTCATATTGTATTGGTAAGAAATTTGCATACATAAATACATGCGCACATTATTCAGATGACTGATAACAATGCCAAATGGTTCGACAACAATGACATTCCGAAAAAAAAAACCGAATTTCCTCTTACCATCTGACCAACTTGTCTTCAGTTATCCACCTTACAAATACCTCCAACGTCATAAGGAAACGAGAGAAGTTCCTGCCTTTTGTTGTCACAACTTACAAACACTTTCGTCTGATGACATATTGTGTCGTTACTAGCAAGCATCCTAAAAGAGAAATTTTAGAAACAAGAACTCAAATTAGTGGAAGTCCAATCTTGTATGAAGTAAGATACAAGTATTCATAAAGAGTAAGCAATGAAGAAGTTAAATCGTAGCAGAATAACTAATGTTCTTAACTCTAAAGAATTGTATCAACGGTAGTAATAAAACTAGGAGTGAGAAATCTAACCGAGACAGGTAAAAGAAGGCAACCCTTAGTGTTACCAATACTAGTAAAATATATAAGAGTAAAATCACTATATGAACAAGGACAACTTTTAACCAACATAAGTATTCAATTAAAAGCATAAATAAACCACAACTACTTAAGCCCATTTTGAGAACCAATGACTAGTGTTCATCTAAATTAATACGACGAAGAAATGTATAACAAAATCAACTAACAAAATTTAATTATACTTAACTTGCCAATAGTAGACTTAATACGAGTTAGATGTTATGTGTTGATGATACCTCCAACAATGAAATACAACAATAATCCTTTACAAACAATATAAAAACGAGAGTATTTTCTTGATAGTTTCTGTTATTCTTTTTTGGCAAGCAAAGATATAGCTCCACTCAAGCTAGCAAGATGGGTCTTTAAACGGGTTTGTTCATACCTAATTAGAGCATATGCCATATAAGATTCCCAATTAGACATGTTCAATTAAGCATAAGACGCAACAACATGCTGTTAAATATTAATTATGACTGAAGTGGTCTCCAATGAATTATCCAGATGTGCATACCTACACGATCCATTAGCTCAACTTGACATTTGGACTGTTGTCCATCAAATGAAGCGTTCCAACAAATTAAGCGCGAAAAACATGACCATACAACCAACTGATATAAGCCTTCATGAGTCCAAGTAGAGAATTATCAAAGTACAAAAACTTAAAGATGAAAAAGTTTCCCATTAAGTAAAGAGCACATGCACCACCAACCTTAAAGAAGCATTAACATCACCAAAATAAGTCTGTGACTTGTAGCTTCAGAGAATCATATCTAGCTAATAGTAGTCTTCCTGCAAGATCACAAATTTATCAAAAACAAAATGAGGGCATTTAGAAACGACTAAGTTGTGATAAAATATACAATTGTTGGATTATTAATTTACTTGCATCCCTGAAAGGAAACAACCAGAAAAAGTACAATCAAATCACCAGATTGTTGATTGTGGTCATGGCATAACACATCACAAAATACAATCTCGGAATCAAAATATCACAAAATCACATAATCACATGGCAAAATTATAATAGCTTTTTTTACCTTTAAATATTTTAAAAATAAATAGAGGTAGTCTTACTTTAGAGATGAGAGATTCAAAAGTTTGATCGAGAGAAGCCGAAGAAGAGATTGAGTTTGCTGCAACATATACCAATAACAAATATAATGAAAAGGAGGTCGACAGTGTGTATAAATAAACCAATAATTAGTCTTTGTAGTTAATAAAATGGCACAACATTTACTTAGAGTAGGAAATAGTGAAACTAGAGACTATATAGACATGAACAACAAAGTGGGTTGAAGCAAGGACGGGAGAAAATCAATACCAACATCCACATTAGCAATCAACTATGCAATGCTGACTAGTGAGAAAACCTGAGACATTTGTTCTTGAGTTATGTGGACCAGAAAAGACTTCAGCGGTGACGTCTGCCGAATTTTTTTTATGAGATGTGCATGTGCAAGCCCAATGCATTTGAATGAGTAGTGTGCACTAATAGTGAAACGAGTAGCACTAAAGATAAAGCAGCCAAGATTCAACACTAATCCCTTTGTTGGAGAGCAACCACACCGCATCATCATACGTCTTTTCACCATCAAAACCTGAAGTAAATCAATAAGAGAATTCAAGAATAAGGAATAATGAAACCAAATTTTTTTTTATTATTATTATTTATTTATTTAAAATGACAAGGTTTTCATTTTTCAGGTGGTTAGTAATTAGTTCAGGGGGATCGTTCAATCCTATCATACCAACCCTAATTCCATTTCAGAACCAAAGAATAAATTATAATGATAAAATAAGCAGTGATGCTGAAAATACTACCATTACATAAATGGTTAGCAAGATTGTAATGAAAGTTCTGCATAACAAATTCTAACCAGATTGAGGTGCCTAAATTTTATGAATGGTTCAGTACACCATTGAACCGTCAAAAACAAATTCTAACCTCATTGTGAAACATACCCATAATTAGTATTTGTATCTATCACCAAACTACAGGTATTTGTATCTATCACCAAACTACAAGCAGGTAATTTTCTAATTCATCTCTCCCTCATTTTGCTCCAGACATTTTTAACATCAGACCATCTATCCACTTCCGTGTAGATATTCGGCAACAATACATAAGTTCCCCCACGTTGAGGCTCAATTTCGGAAAGCCTACGGCTACCTGAAACAACTTCCCCTAACTTAGTAGTAGAATGTCAGGAACATGCTCCAAGTAAAGCTCCCCAAGCACTAGCATTCGGTCTACTAGCATAGACTTGACGAGTTCATAACCCCTAAATTTGCAGCCAAATCGAATTAGGATTTTATGTCATAAACCCTTAAATGCTTAATATTGAAGAAGAAGAAGAAGGAGAATATGAAGAAAACAACAAAACTGGTAACAACCTTGTTATATGAACTCTGAAACTGAAAAGATTTGCTGCAAAATCAAATTAGGGTTTCATGTATAAGCTCTTAGTTGACTAATTTGAAGAGGGCAAGCAGAAGAACAACCAACCTGGTGGTGCAGCAGATGCAAACGAACTGTGATGCCGCCAGAAAAAACCCTAGAAGAAGAAGACGAACAAATTGCAGAGGAGAGGAAGATGAAAGAAGATGAAGAGCAGCAAGCCCTAGAACGAGAAGAAGAAGAGGAAATCGAGTCCTATAACGAGAAGAAGAAGACGAAATTGAGCCCTATAACGAGAAGAAGAAGTTGAAATCGTGCCCTATACCGAGAAGAAGAAGGAAATCGTGTGGTGTACAAGAAAAAGAGGGAAAGAAAAAAATGGAAAATGGGGGGAAAAAGAAATGGTATTTGATTTGCCCAAATTTTTGGGCGAAATTTTTTCCGCCCATTTTTTCTTTCCGCCAAATTATTCTTAAAGGTTGTCCCTACAATTAATTTGTTGGTCCCTATTGCACTTTGATTAAGGACAAATGTCACAAAATCGTCCCTATTTCAAATATATTGGGGACATACATAAAAATGTATGTCCCTATTGACCATTTTTTATTGTAGTGGTTTCTTTGTGGGTTACCCAAAAGAAACAAGGGGTTATTTCTGCTACAACCCATCAGAGAACAAAGTGTTTGTTGCTCGTGATGGTGTCTTCCTTGAAAAGGAGTTCCTTTCCAAGAAGACAAGTGGGAGAAAAGTAGAAATCGAAGAAATTCGATATGAGCAACAAACTGACACCATTGGACCGATGTCAGAAGTCGCGGTTCCTATCTATATTGAGCCGATAGAAGGGAATGGTGAGGAAGAGATAGTAGATCTCAAAGAGCCTCCCGCGCAAAGCGAACTGAAATCGCAAGAGAATCCACAAGAAGTTGAGAATGTCTCACCTGTTGTTCAACCCCTACGTAGGTCAGCAAGGTTAATCGAGTTATCACAACGGTTGGATTTGCTGTTGGTAGAAGATAACGAACCAAGCACTTACAAAAAAGCTATAACGAGCCCAGACTCCGAAAAATGGTTGGGAGCCATGCAATCAGAAATGGAATCCATGTACGAGAATCAAGTTTGGGATTTGGTAGATTTTCCCGAAAGAGTAACAGCCATCGGATGCAAATGGGTTTTCAAGATGAAAACCAACATGGATGGAAACGTGAGCATTTTCAAAGCAAGACTCGTGGCCAAAGGTTATCGACAAGTCCATGGGATAGACTATGAAGAAACCTTTTCACCTGTCGCGATGCTTAAATCCATTAGGATTATCCTAGCGATAGCCGCTCATTACGATTATGAGATTTGGCAAATGGATGTCAAAACCGCCTTCCTGAATGGAAATCTGGAAGAAGATGTGTACATGCCACAACCTGAGGGTTTTGTAGACTCCAATAATGCTGGGAAGATTTACAAACTTCAAAGGTCCATTTATGGTTTAAAGCAAGCAAGCAGGAGTTGGAATCTTCGGCTCGACGAGAAAATCAAAGAGTTTGGCTTTCTAAAGAACGAAGAGGAATCTTGTGTATACAAGAAGTTTAGTGGGAGCAACCTAGTTTTCTTGGTCTTGTATGTAGATGACATACTGATCATTGGAAACAACATTTCGATGCTTAATTCTATGAAAGAATGGCTTAGGAAATGTTCTTCAATGAAAGACCTTGGAGATGCAGAATACATATTGGGCATCAAGATCTTTAGAGATAGATCGAAGAAGATGATTGGACTCAGTCAAGAAACGTCTAAAAGAGGATTCATGCCCATGGCGCATGGCACAGTGCTAAGCAAAACCCAAAGTTCTAGTGACCCACGTGAGCTAGCAAACATGTAGAAGGTACCCTATGCTTCGGTGATAGGATCCATCATGTATGCCATGACCTGCACTCGCCCAGACGTCTCATATGCTTTGAGCATGTGTAGCCGTTACCAATCTAACCCAGGTGAAGATCACTGTGCCGCAGTAAAAAATACCTGAAGTACTTGAGAAGGACAAAGGATCATTTGTTGGTGTATGGCGGAAAAGAAGAACTAATCGTGGAAGGCTATGTGGATGCGAGCTTCCAAACAGATAGAGATGATTACCGATCACAATCGGGACATGTTTTCTGTCTGAATGGAGGAGCAGTATGCTGGAAAAGCTCAAAACAGACTACTGTAACGGATTCTACCACAGAAGCAGAATACTTGGCTGCTTCAGAAGCAGCGAAGGTAGGAGTTTGGATGAAGAAGTTTATCTCTGGACTTGGTGTGGTTCCTAGCATCAAGAAGGGAATTACTTTGTATTATGACAACAATGGAGCAATCACCCCAAGCTAAGGAACCAAGAGCACACCAGAAATCAAAACATATCCAAAGGAAATACCACTTGATAAGAGAGATCATTGAGCGGAAGGATGTGGTGATTTGCAAAGTCCATATGGATGACAATATAGCCGATCCGTTAACTAAACCACTACCCTGACCCAAACATGAGAGTCATACAAAGGGGATGGGGATAAAGCACATCACAGAATGGCTTTAAGTTTGTAATCAAATTAATAAAAGGAGTTTTATGTAATTTGATTAGCTACATTCAATAAAAGAAATAAAACTTAATTATTTCGTCATTAAATATTGGTTTAGTATTTAATTGACAGTCCAAAAATAATGAAATATTTACCAAGTAGGTTTATCAGTTGCTTGATCTGATAAATGAAACCCTACTAAGTGAACTTGGAAAAGATTCATTATTGAATCTCTAGTCCAGGTCATTGCATGGACAACAATGACTCAAGACGACTAGCATGTGAGATTGACTGATGGCGCTATTTCATGGGCCATGGGAATATAGTATTCAAGTCAATTACATGGGTATATGATTGGGGAATATACACTGGATTAACCCAAACATGAGAGTTCTTCAAGGAGTTGAAAAACTTCATGAACACTCATAGGCAAGATTGGAGAGATTCCTTAAACATGAGTACTCCACTCATCTTCTATAAGGAATGTCGAACTTTGGCACCGTCAAACGCTGCCGTAAAAGGAGGTTATAAAGGCGGATTGCTGGGGGAGACAGCATAGATATGAAGTTAAGTGGGAGTACAAGAGTGGATTATGTCCTCCTAACTAGGTTAGCAAAAAGTATCTCCGGGCCACTTGAGGAGAAGCAACTGAAAATGTATGGCCGTACTCTAATGGATTAAAAGTTAATCATTAGCATGGCAGTTGTTCTCCAGATCAAGAAAGTCTGGAAAAAGATATAACGTATCAGATGAGATACGAAGTGATAAGGGAATCGAACATTGCACTTGTTCTAAGGACAAGTGGGTGACTGAAGGATATATCCGTTCGGTCTGAAGGAAATGTCTTTCCGAAGGAGTGTCCTTCGACCAAGATGGCAATGCGATCAAATTGTCAGTTAGGATAAAGATGAAGATCATCCAGTCCGGTCCAATTAGGGGTCGTAGTGCTTTGCTAGAAGCCAACTACGATCGTCGAATCAATTCGGTGATTCGTAGCTAACATAGATTGGATCCTACAACAGGTTACACATAAGAGTGGTAACTTGATCGGAGAGAGCTGACTAGATAAATAGTGGCAAATAAGTGGATTGGATCCATTATTTGAGGCCATATAAAGTTCGGAGGAGTCCAGACAAGTGTACATAACCCTGGGCTAAAAAGGAAGCCCGGGGGTGCCCATTGATGCACCCGAAAAGGTTGCACACCCAAGCGGAGGTATCAAGTAGTAATCCGGCAAAGCCGGGATCGATCCAAGGATAGGAAGGTTGTTTGGATATCGAATGGGTCTCGTTCAAAGGGTTAAGTATCACAAACTAACTTAGACTAAGGTGGAAAATAACAAAGATAATTGGGGGGTTTTAATATGAATAAGTAATAAGAGAAGAAAACAAGTAGAGGTCAACTACATTATCTAAGTAAACGGGCGAGAGAGATTCGAGAGAAGATTCGGAGGAACAAGAGTCGGGGAACAACAAGTAAGAGAGGTGTCGAAGTCCGGGAATCCAATGTGATGAACCTACAACTATGTACGGTCCAATCGAATGGATTGATGCAAACCTAGTCTCGATTTCTAAGGTGGATGTTCATAAGCACTACGTATGTCCGGAGATAATACTTAGTCAAACAAACTTCCTAAACGATTAAAACCGAATCATTGAATATGTCGTCTAGCCGCCTAACTATGTGAAGTGCATGACAAGACACATGAAATTTGGGATCTAGACTACGATCGATATCGATCACTTTGCCTAATCGATTAACTATGCGAAGTATTTGATAAGACACATGAAAAACGGTTGAAACAAGTAATCAAAATAAGAGAACATCAATTTATTATCAAAACATTAAATCATCACATAGATAATCACAAATTCATCACATTTCATCTCATCAACGACACACGAGAGTTAGCTAAAATGTTGATTAAATAAGAAATGGAAAGAAAATGGTGAGAGAATCCCCCTTTTTTGTCGATGTTGTTCAAGGCTAAGATCGTCGGAAAATATGAGAAATTAAGGTGCAGTCGATCTCCCCTTAGCAAATTTTTGGGTTCCCCATAGCGACCATCATCATCTTCTCCATTTAGAACTCAACCTCCATTAAAGCTAACCCTAGCTTTCTCTCTCTAGCAATTTCTAGTCCAAAACCAAATCAAACAGCATGAGAAGCAAGACCATGTCATGTGGAGTAAAAACCCTAACTTTTCCAACCAAGAAAGTGACCGGAAAAGTCTCGAGAAGTCCGGCTAAAAGATGATGAAATCCTGCCAAGGAAATGGAAGTCCGGCCAAAGTGTGCACTGTCCCAAGCCGGCCCCTACCAAGAAGCTGCATGTCCCGTGCTTTTGATGCCGTCCCGAGCAAGATAGTTGCTCTGCCGAGCTGCTCCTTCAATGTCCGGCCAGATCTGGCTGCTTTCCCGAGCTGGAGCAGCAGCTACCCGAGCTGCTTGCACGTCCTATGCTGTTGTTGGTGTTGCGTCTAGCATGCTGTTGTCCCGGCCTGGTGCTGAAGCACTCCCGAGCTGCTGCTCGTGTTGCAGCCCGAGCAGCAGCTCGGCCGGCCAAAGCTAGGCCGGCCTGGTGTGCTGGTCGGCCTATGCTTTGGCCGGATCCTCCTTCTTCTTGCTCTTTTTTTTTCTCTCTCTATCAAGCTTCCAACTCCAAGAACAAAAAACCCTAGAACCCCTTTCTCCCTCTCTTGCTTGGTGAAGAAGATGATGAATAGTCCCTTTTTTGATTCCTTTTTCTCACTTGTATATACACAACCCTAGACTTAGTCAAACTTCACTAAGTCTTAGACCATTTTGACTTGGACCAAAAAGTGCCCATAGAATCTCTATTATTCTCTTCCTCTTTGGGCTCTTGGGTTGGGCTTCTTTCTAAAGCAAGGGAGTGTCTTCATCTTGTCTCTACATTTAGAACCAAGGGGGGTGCCTTTATAGAATCCTTGTTTCAAGACCGAACCTCGGCTTCTTTCATTCACAACTTCTCCGTCCGAACTCCGAATCAACTTCCGTTTTCACCGTCGGACTCGTCATTGACCTCACTTGTTGTTTGACTTCTGATATTACCAAAATGACCAAAATACCCCTGGTGCTCTTTTCTTCCCTTTTGCCACATAAGATGAAAATGTGATAATTCGCTCTCTTTATTCCGAATTACACGCCAAACCCCAAATAAACTACCTAGCAATGAAAACACATAAATAATTAGAAATAAAACTCGAAACGAACTAACTCATCAAAGTTAAGTGACCTAAATGTGGCATTTTCACGCCACATCACCCATAAAGGGGTCGACCATGTGATGGCTGCCCTTAGAGAGGGGCCGGCCAGCACATGTGATGCAGGGAGATTTTCATGAGATATTCCAAGTATCTTGGATATCTTAAAATCTAGTTATTTTAGTAGTATAATATTTTTGTTCTTAGAGAATTATTATTTTTAGCAGTTTTATATTTGTTAGGAAACCTTTTAGGTTTTAGATTCTAGTATTTTATTTATTTAGAAGTTGTTATTAGAATTTGATTAGGTTTAGGAAAGTAGTATTTTATTTATTAGAAATTGTTATTTGAGTTTGATTAGATTAAGGAAACCCTAAGTCTATATAAAGGGGGTCTAGGAGTTGTTTTATTCATTCAAGTTTATCAATAAAGTTCAGCTTTTTAGTATTAAATCTTCTTAGTTTTGGTTCTATAGTCTTTAGACGAAGATCAAAGACTTTTTTCTGGGTTCTATAAGTTTTAGACGGAGTTCTGATTCTTTCCGGAGATTTCCGCTGCGTCAACATGGCCGGTTGAAACCCCTAAGTGGGCCGGCCATAAAAGCCCATAAAGGCTTTATGTGGCCGACCACACATAAACCCCTTTTAGGGTTTCATATGGGACACTATTAGATATGTCTTGAAGGAGATATTTTAGGAATCCTAGTTTGGGTTAAATACCTTCTCTATGATCCCTATAAATAGACCTCCTTAGACATAATTCTATACACAAGTCAAGAGACAAAAAACTCATAAGTTTGTGAGAGCTTTTTAAGAGAGAAAAAACAAGAAAGAGAAAAGTGAGTTTTCTCTAGAATCTAGTCAAGAAGAAAGGTTCTTCTCAACCTTCCATTGAAGTCCTAGCAGACATTAATGAAGGGAGATCAAGTTAACCATCTCGGTGTCTCAAGTAGAGGAGCGACAATTAGAGCTCTCGATCTTCACACGCGAATTGGAATGGTTCGAGGGAAAAACGCCAAAAGGTATTTATCCCTATTCTAGTTCATTGTTTAGTTCATGTATACAACGATCCTGGAAAGTAGTGTTAACATATTAGATGTTGAGATTCCGCTTAGAACACTAGATAGTGTATTAGATACACCCCTAACCCTACACCAGCTACCTTCAAAGCTTTCCAATGTCCAATTGCCTTTTATTCCCACTCAGACGTAAATCTTCTCCCTCTCAGATAAAGTATGACGTATCAGATGAGATATGAAAGACATGAGAATCGAGCATTGCACTTGTTCTATGTACAAATGGGAGCTTGAAGGATATATGTCCTTGGAGTCTGAAGGTATATCCTTTTCAAGGAATGTCCTTCGACCAAGATGGTAATGCATACGATTTGGCTCATAGGATAATGATGACTTTATTGGAAGATCAATCGATTCAGTCCAATTAGGAGTCGTAATGCTTAGCTAGAAGCCGCTTACGATTGTCGGGTCACTTCGGTTATCCGCGGCTAACATAGACCGGATCCTGCAACGGGTTACACATAAGAATTGGTAACTCGAACAGTGAGAAATAGACTGATGGGAGCTAGTATATAGATGGATATGATCCAGTCTAAGAGATAGAAAGAATCGGGCTCGAAAGAGAAGTTTGAGATTCCGCTACCAACACTAGTTAGATATTTGAGATTCCGCTACCAACACTAGTTAGATATGTATTAGATACATGTAAAACCCAACATCTTACGCCCAGAACTGGAGAGGCTGCAGCGCCAAGCGACCTACCGACTTAATCCCGAAACTTCTAGAAAGATCTGAGTTGGCTACATATCTCGAAGTGTTTAAGCCAGTTCGAACTCCATGTATCTAAAGGAGGAAACTTCTCCTTTAGAGTCTATCACATCGGCAAAAAATCTACGAAGAATCCCTGAACTTAGGAACTTCCACTTATCAAAGATCCGAGATAGACTTTAAGAGAAACCCTAGATAATCAAGAGAGGAAACTTCTCTTTCGGTTTGACGGCAACCGCCTCACCACCGCCACTAATCACAGTCGGCCTAATATCGCCTATAAAAGGCCCCCAACGTCGTCCTTCACAGGACACAATCTCTTTACCCCAAAAAGATCATAAGAAACTCAGAGTTCTCATAACTCGCCCCCAAAAGCATCAATCAATATTCATTCTTTTACTGCAAAGAGCACCCTGACTGACTTGAGCGTCGGAGCGGTTTTCGAACCCTTTGCAAGTTCCCCCCCCCCCCCCCCCCCCCCCCCCCCCCCCCGCGGGAACCGACGTACAGGAGCAAGAGCAAGGAGCAAGGACCAGGAGTGAGGAGTTGGAATAAAGAGAAGCAGTGCAGGAAACAGAGCTGGAAGCAGGAACACTAGGCCGAATAACACCCAACATAACGGAATAATCATACATAACGGAGGCTGTCATGCATCAACTCCCTTTTTCATGCTGATCTAACGGAAGGCCAATTTTTGACATCAGCAGGTTCGACGGCAACCGCCTCACTACCGCCACTAAACATAGTCGGACTAACATCGCCTGTAAAAGGCCCCCCACATTGTCCTTCACAGGACACGATCTTTTAACCCTAAAAGATCACAAGAAATTCAGAGTTCTCACAACTCGCCCCCCAAAAGGATCAATCAATATTCATTCTTTTACAGCAAAGAACACCTTGTCTGGCTTGAGCTTCAGAGCGGTTTAAGAACCTTTTGCAGGTTTTCCCCCCTTTGGGAACAGACGAACAGGAGCTGGAGCAAGGAGCGAGGAGCAAGAGTAAAGAGCGAGGAACAGGAGCAGGAGCGAGAAGTTGGAATAAAAGAAGTAGAGCAGGAAACATAGCTAGAAACAGGAACATCAGAAGGAATCTATACTCTACTTAACAGAATATCCAGACATAACGGAGGTTGTCATTCATCAACTCCCTTTTTCATGTTGATCTAACGGAAGGCCATTTTTTGACATCAGCATTGCTAGCTCAAACACCAATGGAGGTTTGATTAAAAGAACATTTCCTCTTTAAGACTAGATAGATAGCTTGGGAATTTTCTCTCTTTCTTTCTTTACTTGATGTTGTAGAGAAGAAATCTCATTGATAATTCTTCCACACCTTATTCCAGTCCCGAAGAGACATTATATAGAATTTTAGTTAGAGTCCAACCCCAATAAGGTTTCCTAAAAGTCTTTTTTGAACCAGATTAAGGAAATAGTAAAAAATAAAAACTAGTTTCTATTTCTTGGTTTCCTTATTATTGGTCGGCCAAAACAAGCCCATCTTGGGCAGATCTGGCCGACCCTTATAGTGCCACACGGCCAATCTTGGTTGTGCCCTTTCGGCCCCAAATCACCTCTTTTGGTGTCCGGCTCAAATACCCTTCTTTTTGGTCATTTGTGTTATCTTTGCCTAAACTTTTTTTTTGGCCTATGAGAGATGTTTATGGGACTCTCCCATGATTATCTGTCTCATCCCACTAGTCATATCATCTTATCAAATCGTCATTCTTTGGTGTAACCAGGTGTAGGATCCGATCGAAATTAGCCGCGAATCGCCCCTTGATTCGACGATCGTAGTTGGTTTCTAGCTAAACCCTACGACCCCTAAATCGTTCGGACTTGATGATCTTCTTCATTAATTTTCTTATCTGATAAATTGTTCGCATTGCATCTTTGGTCGAAGGGCATCTCCTTCAGACTCCCACTTGTACTTAGAACAAGTGTAATGCTCGATTCCCGTGTCAATTTGTAACCCATCTGGTACTTCAAGTCATTCAGACTTTGTTAATCCCAAGCACAACTATCAAAGACAAATGATTAACTTTTAATCTATTTGAGCGTGGCCACGTGATTTCAGTAGCTACTCATCAAACGGCCTTGAGATACTTTTTCCTAATGTAATTAGGATGACAAAAGCCATTCTTGTACTCCCACTAAGATTTATGTCTATCCCGTCTTTCCCAGTATCCGCTCTTATAACCTCCTTTGTACGGCGCGGAGTTTGGCGGAACCAAAGTCAGACATTCCTTATGTTTTGAGGAATCTCTCCAATCTTGTCAATGAGAAGCGTTTGACGTTCATCACGATTGATGTGCTTCTCATTTGAGGGATATCCAGTGTATAATCCCTATTATACACCCACGTAGTGGAGTTGAATACACTATTCATATAGCCCACGAAACTGCGCTATCTCGTCGACCTACGTGCTAGTCTTCCCGAGTCATTGTGGTTCATGCAATGACCTGGACTAGGGAGATGATAATGAAATATTCCAAGTTCACTTAATAAGGTTTCGTTCATCAAATCACGTATCTGACAAACCTATTTGGAATTTTTATTATCCGTCGACTACCGTTTAAATACTAAACCAAATTTAGACGATTGCGAAATAACTAACTTATTTATGATAACGAGAGTGTGTAAATTTGAGCCTCTTTCGTAAAACTCCTTTTACATGCTCAATTTACTAGTCAAGGTTATTCTCAGAATATACCTTATGCCTTGGACTTATGTATGATTCTCATACTTTGTCTTGGGTGACAGTTTAGTTGACTATGTATGTAGTCCGATCAAACTTTGCCTATTATCGAAGGTCACTTCTTGCGATTTTCTTTTGATAATTTCTAGCTAGTAACCCTATACTAGAGTTAAGGCTTCCATTCTTTCATTTTTAGAATCTGCAACAGTTACCGGCTCGAAACACTTTTAGCCTACTTTCCTTCCATGTCTAGAAGTTTGCATTGACGTGTTCAACTTTATTTTCCACTTTGAACAAACTCATCCTAATATTTTTATAAGCCTTTTAGAACGCTAGTTGTGGTTCGGATTGTCTTATCTGAATTCGGATGTTAACATCTCCTAATACACCAGTATTCGAGATGTCTTAGGCAAATTCTAAATCATGTCCCACATGACAGATCTTATGCTTGTAGCATAACAATCTTCCTCATGCGTGCATGGTCATCAGTGTCTCCAAGACTCTGAGTCTTGCCAAGATATACGCCATGAGTTTTGGGGTCGAATATCTCTTTTGGAGTTTTTCGTATTTGGACTTTTAAAAATCCCAAGTTTCTTATTTCAGTCCTATCATCTTTTGATCTATAATCATAGACCTTTTGATGCGAAATAACATTTCATCCTTTGTGGTCCTTTATCAACTGATTTCAACATCCCTTTGTTGTTCTCGATTCTGGTAGTACTCTGCATTCAGGACCTGAAAAGCTTTACTCCCACTAACCTTCTTGAAATCTTGAGATTCAAGATTTTTTCCGTTCTTCAGGAATCAAACCTCTTTGATTACCTCTTTGAATCGAAGATTCCAACTCTTTGCTTGCTTCAACCCCTCGATAGATCTCTGAAGCATGCATGTTTTATAGCTAATAAAGTCGGCGACCGTTTTTGGTTTTGACTTCCTTGTGTTAGCATGGACTCAAACTTAGGCTGATGTAAGATCTCGTTCATAATCTCATGGTATAAATCAACTATCTTAATCTTCTTTCTCTAGTTTTGGGAAACTCTAATGTTTTCATTCTTCTTAGTTTTCTTCTTTGAAAACTAATTTCCGTTTAATAGTTTCGCTCCATTGACTTCAATTATCAAGTTTTAAAACTTGATGGGATATGGATTCCATTATCAATTGGCTTCCAACCAATTTTAGAGTTGGTTTTCGTCTCCGCGCAGGTCTATGCTGTTATCCTTTTATCAGTAAGATTTCAATCTTTTGAGCTTGTTAGATAAGCTTTAACGACCTTCAAAGCTTATCAGCAACATGATACTCTCAACACTTAAGATATCGCTTTTGAGTGACTTTCAACTACTTGATAGTTCCCTGACAAATTTCGATTGGTCTTGGGCAGTAGGTACTTAGATCCCTTCAATTTTACCTTTTCCTTCCACTGTTCTATAACAATTTTGTTGCTCTTAGTCGAACCATTCGACTTTTCCTCCCACTCATCCCTCTAAATCAATTACTCTTTTCGGAAATAATTTTAGGAGGATACCTAGCTATCATGAGCAACAAACACTTTGTTCTCTGATTGGTTCTGAAAAGCCCAAATTTCTTCTGAAGAAATAGCGTCAAATTTGCTAATTTATGCCCCTGTAATCCTTGTACATGGCTTTAGCTTTAGACGGGGTAGGTTAAGTGAGAAAACGATCGTTTCTAGAATATATTCCAAAACTCGAAAGACTGGCTTAAATCCATCATTGATCGAATCATGCCTAGCAGTGTTCGATTACTCCCACTGGATTCACCATCCCTCGGATGTGTTCCATGGAGCAAGTTGGGAAGCCGTTTCTCAACTCCTTTGATGGTTATCAAGTGTTTGACTTTCTTTCCAAGGTGATTCTTTACTTTGGTTTGTACTTTGTTTGAACCTTTCAAACATTCTGACTTTATACGTTATGACTTGTACTTTGCCATACTTCATGAAGTTGTCAAGGTACGTAATGAAGTGGCTCTCTTTAGCTTCTGCAAGTAAACTTATAGGTTTGCCATAACCAAGTATGAATCCTAATGGATTACTAGTCTCTATGCCTTTCTAAAAAGGGTTACTTTGTCAATTAGTCCTTAAGATCTATGCAACAATGTTGAAGCTAACGAGTTTGAAACTTTTAATTTTAGCCATTATCAATGTTAACAATTTTGGTTCTTCATGAACCTTCAGTTAATTTACCACTGATTTAAAACATTTGATATTTCTAGGAGAACAAAATAATTACCATTAAGTTCTAAGCTAGATTAGCGTCTAAAAGAAGACTTCAATCCCTTTCAGCATCCTTAGCAATATTGCTTATGTTCCCCCTTGAATCTTTTCTCCTTTTAGTTATTTCCTTGAGCTCCCACTTAGTCGCACATCTGGTCTTTGAAGGATATAGTATTTCGGTCTGAAGGAGATGTCCTTCTTAAGGAGTGTCCTTCGTCCAAGGTGGCAATGCGTATATTTTGCCAGTTAGGATGACGATGACCTTATCCAGAAGATCATCTAGTCCGGTCCAATTAGGGATTGTAATGCTAAGCTAGAAGCCGCTTACGATCGTTGGATCACTTCGGTAATCCGCAGCTAACATAGACCGGATCCTACAACAGGTTACACCAAAGAGTGGTAGCTTGATCGGAGAGAGTTGACTCGTGGGAGCTTGCCTATAGATGGATATGATCCAGTATGATAGTGCTTAAAAGATAGAAAAGAATCGGGCTCGAAAGATAAGTCCGAAAAGGCGAAAAAGCACATTTTACGAGCCGGGAAGGGAATCCCTTTAAGGGATTTTTGTGGCCGGCCATATAAGATAAGTGGGCCAACCAAAACAAGCCCATAAGGGGTTTTTGTGGCCGGCCACACTAAGAGGAAACCCTAATTAGGGGTTTCCCCTAATTAGGGAATCCTAGAGGAATTAAACTCCTTTTGTGCTTAACTTTTCTGTGGGACTTTTTAGGATTCTTTATTTGAGTGGAACTCTACTAAGGTAATGCCTATATAAGGACCAGTTATGAGAACAGAAAAAGTGTGGATTTTTCTCAGGAGAAAACTTCATCTCTCTCACAATATACAGCTAATTGGAGAGAGAGGGTTGTAGAGAAAAAGCTCCCAATCTACCTATGGAGTCAAAAGAAGAATGGTTCTTCTTCTCAACCTTCAATGGAGTCCTAGCGGACAACAAAGAAGGGAGATCAAGTTATTTACTCGGGTGTCTCAAGTAGAGGGGCGACAATTGGAGCTCTCATCTTCTTCGGGATAAAGTTAATGGAATCTAGTTCGTGGGAAAGCGAATCCAGATATTCTTCTTTCAGTTTCTAGTTCATTATTAGTTCATGCATATGATCCTGGTTAATTAGTGTTAAACATATGATGTTTGAGATTCCGCTTACAACACTAGTTAGATGATTAGTATGTATTAGATACGCACAAAATCCTACAGTCTTAAATACCTGATGAAGGGATTCTACTATACTTGCTTAACTTTGATAACAAGGATACTGGAATCGAAATTCACAATTCCATTCATTTTTTCTTCCAGCTACGAAGGGTAGTTTCCTTTTATATAGTCTATCCATTGTTTGGTAACATTCACAGTAATGAGGAACATTTTTTATCATGAACTCAACAACTGTTTGCCTTTTCCTTGATCAAATGTTTGTCTCACTTGACTGACCCTTTGCCCTTTCGAATTTCAAGAACTCTTTCTTTGATTCCTTTCGCTGAATCTCAAGAACCTTTTCTTAGATTTGAAATTCCCGTGTGTTATGCTCAGTTGTTCACAACAATCTGAGTGACTCATCTAAGGTCTTATCTATCTTTGTTCAATCGGCATTGAACTGGGTGATAGATGAACTTTGTTGTCTTCTTTTAAGATGACCTTCAGATCGCCTTGGAGGTCTTGTACCTCTCCATTCATGACTTCTGTAGGAACTTCTTCCTCAGTTTGTCTTAATGGTCGTGCTAGCATCCATTACTCTTCTAAAGAGAATGTTCTACCATTGCTTGCAAAAGGCATTTGACCTTCTCCGGTATAAGTCAACATTGGGATTGGTATTCTAGTACGCTTTCTTTTTGAATCTGAGAACCATTCACAGATTCCTTTTTTCAATCAAGGAAGTTGTGCTCATTCAGCTTCTCCTTGTCGAGAAGTGAGCAGAAGTTGAAGTTCTCTCTCGTCATCTTAAAACTACATGAAAGAATTGCAAAGTTTTAAGCTCGTTATCGTTTTGGAAAAATTCAGTTTTCCCACATTATTAAATATAAAACCGTCCCCAATTGAATAACGTGATTCCAAGATCCAAGTTCTTCGAAGCTAAGCAGATTGGGGCCCTGCCCTTAACCCCGTTGTCCTAGGTGAGCGAACTACTTCACTGATCATACTCTTATGACTCTTGGTTGACAGACTGTATTAATGAATGCTTAATCTATCCTTTTCCCTCGATTATCCAAAACTCTTTTGTTGATCTCGTTGAGAAAAACCATTGAGATGCGTAAACTTCTGCCATAGGTCTACCCGCATTGTCCCAAGGTAGAGATGGAACCCTGTTGAGGCAGACCCACCATCACGAACAAGGGCTCAAATGGTGTCTTAGTCTGGGTTAGCATTTTTCTCAAAATTACTTTTAGGGACTTTTACGTTTAGTCTGGTATGTGTTATAGTGAACTATTTAGCCTAACTAACATTTACGACATAAAGCGTAAATAAATAAATGCGCACGAGAAAATAAATCAAGCTGACATGGATCCTAGTATGACCCCTAACCTAGAAGATCTAATCACCTTTGGTTTCTTCTTGTTTCGCCTTTTGGTTCGCCTAGATCGCCATCTTTAAACATCCATTGATTTCTCCCGCTCGAATCAGGATCCCATCCTCGAGCTTCTTCAATGGACTCATAGACCCTAAAATCTAATTACAAGACTCAACCATACGCAGAGCTTATAAACTTGAAAATAAATTATTACAAATTGCACCCATCCGTGCTTAAAACAAGAAGGAAAGAAATAACTCTTTGTGGTCATACTAGTTCCCGCATTCACATCACATGCATTCATATAATATTCAAGGCTAACAACTATATATGCATGATAACCCGGGAAATACTTTTGTCGACCTCTCTATGTCACATTACGACCTTAAGTCTATATTCAAAGAATTCGACTAATGGTGCGTTCTGGTTTCATCTTTTATGATTTCAAAAATCTAGTTTAAGAAAAACTCCGTTTGGGCCTTCGGAGGGTCCGGGTCAATTTTAGAAAAAAATTGGTTTGATACTTAATGATTTCCAAAATCAATTTTAAGAAGAACCCGTTTCGGGCTTTCGGGTGGCCCGAGACAATTTCGGCAATATTTGGGTGGAACTGGGAAAAAAATTAGACTTTCGTCGAAAAACTCCCACTCGGGGCAAGACCCGTAAAACTTCGACCCATGGACCTAGGTCGAGTTCGGAATGGCCCGGGATAATCCTTGGTCAAGGCCCAAGACCCTAAGGTCAAGGCCCAACAAGGTGGTCCGGGCCAAGAGAAGCTTAGGTGGTGCATAGGTCCGGCCCAAGTGCGATTCGACCTAAGGCCGAGAGCATGGGCCGTGTCTAGCACGGTCTGGTCGAGATCAGACGCGTCTTGGTATAGGCCAGACGCATCCTGGTCTCGCCCTGGGCATAGGACGCGTTCTGGCCCTAGGCCAGAACGTTAGCCTAGCCCAGACACGTCCTCGACGCGTTTGTCCTAAGGTCGAGCCTTATGGGATGTCTCGGACCAAGTCCGAGACTCCCTAGGCCGTCCTAGACGCATCTTAGATGCATTTGGCCCTTGGTAGAATCCCCTAGCCATCTCGGTCCTAGACCGAGATGCTTAGGGCACTCCAGATGCGTCCTAGACGCATTTGGGAAGCTTCTATGCATCTCGGAGTTAACCGAGATGCACTCGGGTTCACTGGACGCGTCCTGAATCCGAGATGCATCTGTCTCGAACCAGAAGTCCGTGACGCTCTTTGAGTGCTTTGGGTCGCGTCTTAGACGCGCATTTAGCTCGAGGGACGCTACTGATCGAGACGCGTCTGGCCAGGATGCATCCCACGCATCCGGGCATATTTTTTTTTAGAAAACTCTAAGTTTTTTTCCTTTTGCTTCCAAAGTTGTTGTCCCCTCTTGTTTAGAAATTTCTAAAAAAACCCAAATCATGATTTCAAACAATTTCTAAAAATCAATGAAATCAACACTTTCGAAAACACTTTTCAATAGCAAAATCAATCTAAATCGAATCTTTTGAAACTCTTTTCAATCAACAACTTTGAATAACTATAAATCACATTCAAAATAAACAAATTTAAGCCTAAAACACTTTTAGACATAACTATCTAGCTAATGAGTCATGGATTAGTCAGAAACTTAGCAAAATTAGCTATATGCAAGAGGCTCTGATGCCACTGTTGGTTATGGTGACTTCTAGTGTTTTAAGCGGAATCTCTGACATCTAATGTCTAACACTAGTATTCCCAGGATCACATGCATAAGCTAATAATTAATTAAGAGTTTAGTGATTACCTTAATCACTAAATTTTCCCTCGAACCTTTCCAATCGAATTTGAAGACCAAGAGCTCCAAGTGTTGATCCTCTACTCAAGACACCCGAATGATCAATTTGATTTCCCACCTTGTTGCTAGCCAGAACACCAATGGTGGTTCAATTAGAAGAACACTTCTTCTTTAAGACTAGTTAGATAACTTTAGAATTTTCTCTCTTTCTTTCTCTACTTGATGTTGTAGAGAAGAAAGCTCATTGAGAATTCTTCCGCACCTTATTCAAGTACCTAAGAGACATTATATAGAATTTTAGTTAGAGTCCAACCCTAATAAGGTTTCCTAAAAGTCCCTTTTGAATAAAATTAAGAAAATAGTCAAAAATAGAAACTAGTTTCTATTTCCTGGTTTCCTTATTATTGACCGACCAAAACAAGCCCATCTTGGACAGATCCTGCCGCCCCTTATAGTGCCACACGGCCAAGCTTGGTCGTGCCCTTTCGGGCCCCAAATCACCTCTTTCGGTGCCCGACCCAAATACCCTTATTTTGTGTTATCTTGGCCTAAACTTATTTTAGGCCTACGAGACATGTTTATGGAACTCTCTCATGGTTATATGTCTCATCCCACTAGTCATATTCTCCGATCAAATAGACATTCTTATGTGTAACCTGATGTAGGATCCGGTCGAAGTTAGCTGCGAATTACTTAGTAATTCGACGACCGTAGTTGGTTTCTAGCTAAACACTACGACCCCTAAATCGTTCGGACTTGATGATCTTCTTCATCAATTGTCCTATCCGACAAATTGTTCGCACTGCATCTTTGGTCGAAGGACATCTACTTCAGGTATGAGCTAATCCGTTGGGCTTTTGGAATTTTCTTTACTTATTGACTGTAGTCAACTGATGACCATTTTTAGAACATCAGGGTCCACCTCTTCGCTGCCTCAAGGCTAGTGAAAAGTTTAAGGTGTCTATGGGATTTGTGCGGATCCCCTTACAATCTCTCTAGTTATTCTAAACCTACCTGAAAAGAAACTAGCTGACCTAGAAAGCGGGGACTCTATCATGTAAGGCAAGTAAAACGGAATATAATGGAATCCTTGAAGCCAAGATGAAAAATGTAGCTAATAGTTGTTCCTCTCCCTTCCGAGCGTGGTAAAGCTTTGTCATATTCATCCCCAGATATTGTGAGGGCTTGCTCGTGTGCACATGAGCTTTAGCACCTGTGGCCAGATCAATATATTTACTTCTTGACTAAACAAAGCTGACCAATATTTTGCTCAACAATAAGGTTTGCGGTGATGGTTTGATTGTGGTGACATGTGGTTGCACAGGGTGGTTGGTGGTAACGTAGGTATGTTGTAGTAGGGGAGAGGTGATGGTGCAATAATCATGGTGGTGGTGGAGACTTAATGCTGGTGTTTAGTAACCATGAGGAGACCCAAATTAAAACTGGATAATGACTATTTGGGTTGTGAAAGATTTCATAATAGCTAGAAAAAACTACACTTTTTACTATTAACCGAAAGTTGTCAAAATATTATGGCTAATGATACATCAAGTTTAAAATAATTAGAATAATTAGTAATCAGGTCATTTTTTAATCTTTTGCTTCCTAAAATACTTACATATTATAAACCACTTTCTCTCTCAAGAAACCCCAAAAAAAAATTGGGGTTTTTTTCCTTTCTTCTTCTTCTCGAATCTTCTTCTTCTCTAATCTTTTACTTCTTCTTTTTTTCAAGATTCTTCTTCTTTGATTATTATTCATCTTCTTCTCTGATCTACTACTTCGTCCTTTTCAGATTTTTTTCTGTATCTTATTCACTTAAAATGTAGCAGTGATATCATTCAACAGTGATATCATCTTTTTCAAAACGTCCTTTTCAAATCTTCTTTGTTCCAGCAGTGATATCATTCAGCAACGGAAATGTTAATCATTTCAAATGCTGGAAAAGTTTCTAGGGTTTTAAGAACTCCACTATTTCTCTACTCAGAGAGATTTGTCGATTCTGATATTGAAGAAATGAAGCATTCACATCAGAGCTCTTTCAATGGCAGAATCAGAGAAACTTGTCAAATCTCTCTAACACTCTAGCTTCAAGCGCTACTACTAGTTTCTTCGATCTTAAAAAAAATTTCATTGATTAGTTCATTATTTAATAATGGAAATCTGAATACAGGGAATAATAATGAGACACGATTCACCGCGAAATCAAGTACTGTAATCAACATTTAGGGCATCATTGTTTGAGTCATAAAGCTATATATGCTGAGGGAAATAAATGTGCGGGATGGTTTACCTACTAGTCATTTTTCTTCTAAAGGGTTGTTAGACCTTTTTAGGTTAGAGATTTATGATAAAATGATAAGGTCTATTGAAGGAGAAACAATGCCTCCAAATGCTTGGATGTGGTCATTGATTGAGAATTGTTCAAACCGAGAAGACATTAAGCTTTTATTTCTGCTTGAGCATGAACATGATCGTAACAAGTTCCGGTTGATTAGGAATTGATTGGATTTTTATTATTGATAAAAGAATATAAAGGTTTAATGGTGCCCTAAGACATTCTTCTTCTTCTTCTTCTTCTTCTTCTTCTTCTTCTTCTTCTTCTTCGATTCATCTTCTTTTTTCTGATTCCTCTTCTTCTTTGATTCGATTTTGATTATTGATGAAAGAGTATTAGAGTTTAAATTGCAAGAGTTCGCAAACCCAGTTTCAAAGAGTTTGCAAACCCAGTTTCAAAGAGTTTGCAAACGTAACTAGCAGAGTTTGCAAACAAGTTTGCAGTTTACATTATATAAACACACGTTTGCAGAACAGATTATTGCAAACACGTTTGCAGAACAGATTTTTGCAAACACGTTTGCATAACAGATTGTTGCAAACACGTTTGAATAACATATTGTTGCAAACATATTTGCAGAAAAACGTAAAGGAAAAAAACGCCGTTTTTTTCTGGGTTTTTTTTAAAAAAAAAGTATTGAAAGTGGATCTCGTTAGAAGCTAATGAAAAATCATTTCTAAATATATAATTATAATTTTTATAGAAATCCGACGTCTCAAACAAAAGTTATATCGATTTAAAGTTTAAAGAAAAATAAAAGAATTTAGTTACACAAAATGACAAAAAGAGGTATTTTAGTATTTGCACACTTTTTTACCTAAATAATAATTTTCAAATATGTTGTGTTTTTTTACTCATTTTCAATATTATTTTGACCTTTCTAGAAATTACCCCAATTAAGGGGGGGGGGGGGGGGGGGGGGGGTAGTGGATTGGGACTTTCGTTGACATTTGAGTGTCCGCGAAAGTCCGAGCTATTCAAATCCGGACATTTGAGAGTCTACGCAGGTCCGAGGCATTCAAATCCAGACATATGAAAGTCCTCGAAAGTCCGAGGCATTCAAATCCCGACATTTGAGAGTCTATGAAAGTCTGAGGCATTCAATTATAGACAAAATATCCCAGACTTTGGTAGACTTCATAGTTTGATGGATTTTGTCAAGGATTTGGGACAAATTTGGAGCCCAAAATGTCTTTCCAAAAACACGAGACATTTGGAGTCCATCACGTGATTAAACAACAATAATAATAATAAAATAATAAATGACCACCAAATGTCCATCAATGTCCACAAATATTCACAGATTTCTACAAAAGTCAAAAAATATATTTTTGAAATGTTCATACAAATATATTATTTAATGTGATTAAACAATAAAAATATTAAAATAATAAATGTCTATCAAATGTCCATCAATGTCCACAAATATTCACAGATGTCTACGAAAGTCGAAAATATATTTTTCAAATGTTCATACAAATATATTATTTAATGTGATTAAACAATAAAAATATTAAAATAATAAATGTCTACCAAATGTCCATCAATGTCCACAAATATTCACAGATATCTAGGAAAGTCGAAAAATATATATTTGAAATGTCAAATGTTATTATAAATATATTATTTTATGTGATTAAACAATAATAATATTATTAAAATAATAAATGTCTACCAAATGTCCACCAATGTCCACGAATATTCAAAGATGTCTACGAAAGTCGAAAAATATATTTTTGAAATGTTAGTTTAAATATATTATTTCATGTGATTAATTAATAATAATAATAATATTAAAATAATAAATGTCTACCAAATGTCCACCAATGTCCACAAATATTTACAGATGTCTATGAAAGTCGAAAAATATATTTTTGATTAGTACAAATATAATATGCATTACACATTTTGTCAATAGACTCAAGATCTTGAAATGTCTTTGTCTACAAACTAAATGTCTTGAAAATGTCTATGAAGACATGTTGCCTATAATAAGTCATCTAAAATGTCTACGAGACTTTTTGTCTATGAAAGTCTGTGAAAGTCCCAATCCACTATCCCCAAACTCATGGAATGTTAGGAACAATAACAAACAACACAAACTCCCCTTGGTGTTCATCATTTTTTCGGCATATATGAAAAGTCAGATGAGTTTTTTTTTTTTTTGTTGAAAGTCTCATTACAAGTACTCTTTAAACTTGAAAGCATTTACTATTGAACCACGTCCTGCTTCCAACTAAACAGCCATCATGTTCAGCCTCCGAGTCCACTCGGTAGACGCCTATCACCCTCTCTATCTCACCAGATCCGCCGTGGAAGACGTCGCCTCCACCATCACCACCACCTCCACCAATTCAACATCAGCTCATACATACCCTAATTTCGACATCCAAGAACGCAGAGCCCTCATTCATCTCTACCGCAATAATCTTTCTCGTCCCTCTTCCTCTCTCTTACCAAACCCTAATGTCCGAACCATGACTAATAGTTCCCAAGAATCTACTCTCCTTTTCGTTCTTGCTGTTCCAAATCATCTCTCGATTGATGACTTCATCCGCTTTTGTGGTTCCTATGTCGATCACTTCTCTGAGATTCTTGTCTTCAGGTAAACCGATTTCCTTCCTCTTTTTTCCTGTTATGAAAGTCACTGATTACACAAGTTTATCATAGCTTTAAATTTTTGTCTGGTTTGCAGAAATGATGGTATGGAAGATCGTTACAGTGTGTTAATAAAACTTGTTGATCAGAAGAAAGCTGATAGCTTTTATCGCAATTTCAATGGAAGGCATTTCTCATCCGCTGAGGTTTACTTTTGTCTGATTTTCTATTAAAAATGTAGGAAGGTCAATTGGGGGAACTGAATATGATTTTTTTTTTTTTTTAATTGTACAGGGTGAGATTTGTCATATACTCTTTACATCGTCTGTTGAATATACTGAACTAACAGGGATTGCTAATACACCACCCTCTGGGTTTACAGAATTGCCGACTTGTCCTGTCTGCCTTGGTTAGTTATTACCATCTGTTTTCTCTGCTGTTGGGTCTGAATTTCAAATAGTTTGCGCAGTTTTGAACCTTTGTTTGTTTGTCTTCTGTTGTTTAGAGAGACTAGACCAAGATACCAGCGGAATTCTAACAGCAGTTTGTGACCATTCTTTCCAATGTCCATGCATTTCTAAATGGACCAATTCATCTTGCCCGGTATGTATATGCTATTCACATGACAACTTTTGCCAAATTCACATTAACTGTTTTCCTGTTTCAATGCTTTAAAATACTTTTTTGCGCCTTAAGGCGATTTGCTTTCACAAGGGGAGGCGCGCAATATTATCTAGTAGGCGGGTTGCTTTGGTACGTCGTACGCGTACCAGTACGTGGTACGCTACCATGTGAGTATCGGGTACGCTAGGGGTATACCTCTTCGGTATGATGTTATTTGGTGTAGTATGCTTTGTGACTATTTTTTAAAACCCAAATATACTCTCTATGATGCATAGATAATAGATACACCAACTTTCCGACATTATATCTCCATAAAACTTAAAATCTTAACTAGCTAAGAATAAAATTTTGTAGTGAACTACTAAACTAGTCGAGCATGTTGATTTACAAAGAAATTGGGTTAATTAAGACAGAGAATTCCAGTACACTATGTTGTCCAACAACTCAAAAATACTTTAGATGTACACATTTTACTTTCGGTTCAATTGCTTATGCCTCAAAGCACCAGGTGGCCGCCTGCCCTCGAGAATACATTGCCTATTTTAGTATTTTATTATTGTGTTGCAATGAAAACTTTACAGAAGCATAGTTCAAAGCAACTACAGAGGTTTATACAGCTCAATAAATAAAACTTCCATTTGCAGAAATACTTCGAGCACATGCTTCTTCACTAACCGACTTTAGATGTATCAAATAAGAAACATAATCCGCAAATCCTTAGGTTTGAACCTACCTAGTATCAAATCAGTTAAACTTGAACAACTCGCCCGAGTTTCAGGGAGTAAATCGGCTGAACCGGGCGAGTTTACCCCGATTCCTGTCCCAGCTGACTCGGTTGGCTCGGATTTCTTGCTTAAATCTTTATAAAAATAAAGTGTTGTTTTGGAGAGAGAAAGAAAAGAGATATAGCTGCAATCTAAAGAGTATTCCAGATAATTAATATGTCTTCAATCTTCTTCTTGTTGTTTTATTTTTCATCATCTTCTTATTCTTCTTTCCCTTCATCTTCTTTTTCTTCTGTTTCATCATCTCTTTGTTCTTTTGTTTCATCATCTTCTTATTCTTCTTTTTCATCATCTGTTTTTTTCTTGGTATGGACTCAAGAATCATATTACATGGCATGGATACATTATGAATATATTACATCATTAATTGAATAAGCTCAATAACTACCATCTCAAAGACATCTTGGGCCCTAAGGGCTATATAAAGACCTTGAAGACAATCCTACGCGGCATGAGAGTCCATTGATTCCTATCTCTACTTTTATTTATACCGAAGTTCGATGTGCCTTTTCTATATTTTTCCTGAAGACCTGAACGAATTCTCCACTTCCATATAGTTCTCTTATGAAGGAAGAATATCTTTGGAACTAAAAATTGCTAAAAGAATGCGACCAAGTCGAACTTGGAGTCATCTCATTTGTAATAAGAATTCAAAATCCTCAATGGTCATAAGTCCTCTCAAGAGGCAAATGCGCTTTTGTTCATTCAGAATAGCACAACTCCCACTATAATATTTTAAGTGAAATAGCTGTTTGCTTATTTTTCCTTCTATAGTAGTTTAAATAGGCAAAATGTGCTTATTTGAATGAAATAATTTATCTTCAATGGGACCTCTGGTTCCCAAAGCACATGTCAATATATCCTGCCTATTGGTTAAGTGATCTTATTCAACCTCATTGCCTGTAAAAGATTGAAATAGGAAAAGTCTCTTTTTTTCCCTGCATCAGACTCGGATATGTATACTCAGGCGAGGGAAGGATCCTTAAGTTTCACTGCGTATATTGAATAGAACTTATAAGTTCGTAGGTAGAAGAAGCCTACTGAATAAATTTTTGTTCCAGTGCTATTTTTACTCTTTAATTTTGCATTGTTCCATGTAGTGTGATTTTCAAATTATTATTTTTTACTATTAAAGTAAAGATGTTGTGTTTCCTAGGTTTGTAGGTTTTGTCAGCAGGAGACTGAGAAACCAACGTGTGTGGTGTGTGCAACAATGGAAGATCTATGGATCTGTCTGATTTGCGGGTTTGTCGGATGCGGAAGGTTTGCGTCAGAATTAGAAATTTAACCTCACTCTTACTCTGTGTAACAATCAGCAAATTACGTTTAAACTACTGAAATATTCTCTTTCCAATTCATTTGATAAGCTGTATCTTGATGTTGTTAGGTATAAAGAAGGTCATGCCATCAGGCACTGGAAAGAAACCCAACACTGTTATTCACTTGATTTAGAGGCTCAACGAGTTTGGGATTATGTAGGTGATACTTACGTCCACCGATTAAATCAGTCAAAAGCAGATGGTAAGATGGTTCATGTAAATCCCCACTGTCAGTCATTTGATGGAGATTGCGGGACTTGTGAATGCAGTGAGGATTCTGGAATCAGTGGCGTAGCATTTAGCAGTAAAGTAGAAGCTGTAAAGTTCATTTTCTCTTATTATTTCATTTTTCTTCGAATTTTAACGGACTGTCATCTAAGAAGCAATTGCGTTCGATTAACACAATACAAGAATAGTTGAATCTAAAAAAAAAAAATCTCCTTATCTTCCTTAGATTGTGTGATCAGAAATTGTAGAACAAGATTTAACTATAATAGTCAGCTTATTTTTCACTACATAGAGCTTGATGAACTACACCGAGAAGGTCGATCCATAGCTTTTTATCCGCTGAGAAGACACAATTCTAGACTCTTGAAATTAATCCAAAACCATACAGGCACTACTTAGGTTCTATATTTGTGACTGAAACAGAAATAAAATTGCCAAAGACACCAAATGACTGTATTTTTTTTCCATAGTTTCTCTTCCATATGGTATCTTCTTCACTTGCCGAACATTTTTAGTAGATATTTGAACGTTTTAAAAAATATTGAGTTCTCTCACAATATAGATCCTCCGAATCCAACAGGAATAGTGTCTAGCACTTCAAGTGTACTCTCATAAAACTATCTCATATTCTCATGAGTCAAGTACTAGTGTCATACAGCAGCATTCACTAATTTCAGTCATACTCTGATGAGTTTTATGCCTTCAAGTCTGCAACCAATACATATCGTCGATTCGTCGTTCAGTTTACATGTATATTTTCCTTATTGTTGGGTTATTGTGTGTGACCAGATCGTTGATGAGTACAATCGTCTACTAGCTGGCCAGCTTGAGAATCAGAGACACGTAAGAAAGTCCAATTTCTTTTTTATTGCTTTATGATAAAGTGGATTTCTTGAAGTTGCAAGCATATTTCCTGATGTCTTCATTTTTAAAGATAATATTTAAAGTTGTGCTTCTGTAAATATATTACTGATAAATTGTAGTAGTAGTACTAGTGTGAAACTCTATAGAGATGGAGCTGATGCTTAAACAATTGAATGACATCAGTTTTGTGCTTTGTGTCCTCAGAGCAACGGAAATGATTGGATCTGATTAATCTTACCAAACCTAGTCTTCTCATCTGTAACATGAAATTTTTTCTAATAGTGGACACATGTTTGTTTATATTGCTGCATCTGTAATTGAAGCGGGGTATTTTTCATATATCTACTTAAGTAGGATTTTAGGAATTAAAAGATGAGTTCCAATTGGGTAATCTTCTCACTAACTTATTTTTCCACTTTTAGCATTACGAAACACTACTTGCCGAGGCTAAAGGGAAAACATCAGAGTCCATTTCTGATGAATTGGACAAGGCTTTGAATCTGAAGATGCAAGAGATTCAGCATGGCATTGACAAATGTATAGATGAAAAAAAAGCCGTTGCCATTGTAAGTTTGGTACTTAATGGTTTCATCAATTCTACAGATGCTTGCTGTGTTTCTACCGCTTCATTTCTGTCAAATAAAAGTAAAAGAACAATTATAATAAAATACTGTGCTTGTCTGCAGAAAAATGACTGTCTTGTGAAGAACCAGGAAAATTGGAAGAAGACTGTTAAAGAACTGGAAGAAAGGTACATATTCTAACTCCACGCAAATAAATTGTGGATGCTTATAAGGAGGAATTAAGCTCATTGATCCTCTCTCTCACTTTTTGTTTTGCTTTTGCTTTCTTCAGGGAAAAATCGTCACTTGCTTCAAGAGATGAGAAGATATTGGATTTGGAAGAACAGGTAGAATTTCAGTTTACGGTTGTGGTTCTTGTGATCCATCAATTCATTATCCCTTTATAATATACATAACTAGTTAAAACTATTGGTATTGCAGATTAGAGACCTTAGAGTGTACATTGAAGCTCAGAAAAGATTTGCAGATTCCGATGACATCAAAGGCGGAACTCTTTTGCCAGTCCCTTTGCAGCAACAATCACCTTCTACCAATACAAAGAGACGCCCAAAGACCAATCGAAGGCGGTAGACAAACCAGATATTTTCTCTTGGGATATGTTCATATTTGTCTATAGTTTTCTTTTTAGATTCTAAATTTTCTAGTGCTTGGTAAACTAAATGCATATTCTGGAAACATTTGATTCAAAACGTATCTTCTAGGTATTCTAGCTATAGTTAAGGTAGACATAGCCCAAAGGATGATTGGTCAGGTGCATTTATACAAACAATCACGGTAGTCTTTACCCTGTTAAGCATTTAAATCAGCTTTGAGAAAATGGGTATTTTTGAAGGAAATGACATTTTAAAAAGATATCCTTATTTTGTGCTGCTTTAAGGGCATCTGGTTTTGTCAAGATGCCAATTTTAAGAGATTAGGGCCTGTTTGTTACGTTAGAAAATCTGCTGAGAAAATGAATTTTTGCGAAAAAATTGATTTTCCATTGTTTGGCAGGATCAATCTAGTGTGAAAGTCAATTTCCCCTTAGATTAAGGTGTCGTTTGGCAACACTAAAATAAGTTATTTTTTTGCTTATTTAAGTAGAAAAGTCAAAAAGTTAGTTTGGTAGGCAAAAATTACCGACTTCATTTAAGTTAAAATTTGACTTTCTTTTGAAGTTAAAATTTTTAGCTTTTGACTTCAAAGTAAAGTAATTTTTTTCTGAGACATGCATGAATTTTACTTGGTGATTTTTTTGTCTATCTCCGCACCACTACCACAACTAAACTTCTACCGCACATTCTACCTCACCACCACAACAAGCATTGCCCTCCCCCCACCATCATACCTCAACTACCACCGCCACACCTTAACCACCATCTTCGTACCACCACCATACACCATCACACCTCGACAACAATCACCTCGTATCTCCACCTCCATCATCATCCCCGTACCTCCACCACCACCATCGTACCTTCACCGCCACTACCACCACCACCACCATACCTTCACCACTACCACCACGGTACCTTCACCACCACCACCACGGTACCTTCACCACCAACACGGTACCTTCACCGCCACCACCGTACTTCCATCATTACCACCTACATATCTTATTCACCACCGTTACTACAATCACCATACCACCACCATCATAACTCCGTCACTATCACTCACTTTGTCCACCACCACCATCGTATCCCAACCACCACCATACTTCCACCACCATCGCCACCATCATACCTCCACCACCATCGCTGCCACCATCATACCTCTATACCACCCCCACCACCATCAAACCTCAACCACCACTACACCCCATAACCATACCTCCATGGCACCACCACTACCACCAATATCACCATTACTTCTTATACAAGAGTAGTCGTGCAAATCATAAATAAATTCAATTAAAATCAAGTATCTCTATGAGAAAGAAAAATAAAATTATCGAAAGTAAATTGAGTTACCAAACTAACTTTTTGACTTTTTTACTTACAAGTAACATTTTTGTCAAATATACTTTTGAAATTCTTTTACTTTTTTAAAGCAAAAGAACTTCTACTACAAGCAAAAGTACTTCTACTTTTGGTTGCCAAACGACACCTAAGTGGGTATGTGAAAGTCAATTTCCCGTGGTAAGATTATGTGGGTAAAATGTCAAATAGATGAGGGAAGTTGCAAAACAACGCAATGCGTTTTTCTCCCAAGTTTGGGTCGAAACAAGTTGACCAAGTATGGTTAGAGCCAGTGTCCATCTCCCTTCTTTTCTGGCAAAAAGTCATTTGGTAAGTTAACTCAAAAAAAATTTCATTCTTTTTCTCTTTGTTTTTTGCTTCTTCTTTTATCTTTGGGTTATTTTGAGAAAGCAATGGAGGTGGGACCCACATGGGGAAGGCAGCACACCTAGGGGTAAAACCCTAGGCGCCTAAATCGACTCGCCTGACCTATATAATCCCCCGTGTCCATTCTCTAAAAAAATACACACATTCTCATTCTCTAAAACAGATTAGAATTTCCTTTCAGTTTCTTCTTCTTCTGCTTATACTCTTTCAGGTTGACTCTTTCACTGAGGTCTAGCATCATAATTGGAGGAGTTTATTAAGATTAAGAAACTAAGGGGAAGCATTATCTTCTAGTAGAAACCCTACTAGAATTCGGACTTGAAAAACTGCAGTTTTACTTCGTAACAGAAACGTGCAGATTTGAGCACCTTCTAAGCCGAATTAGCCTAGGGTTATTTCTGACAAAGTTGTTAAGAATACGATTTACAGTTGATCCTGAAAGTTTCAGAGCATTTGGAGTTATATCCAGAGAGTTATAGCCGAAATACTACAACAGTTCAGATTAAGCATAAATCAGAGAGGTTGCGGATAGGCTGCGGATTGATTCTATTTCTTATTTATTCAATCCAGAATTCTCAGTTGTGATCTAATATTATCTTTTTGATTGCTTTATGTTTATAGAACATGCTAAACATCCTTTTTCCACTGCATAGTAGAATAATTTTATTTTTACCGTATTTTACTAACAGATAAGACATCATAGTCGAAGTGAGTTTCTGATCGAAAGAAAAATATCCCCACTGGACCTATGTGGCCCACCGTATAGTGGTGGTTGATACATAAAATCCTATTACATGTAACCGCATTATGAATAAAACAACATCTTTACAAAACAATCACTCACAAAAAGTAAAAAATTGCAAAAACTATAAGATCATCATTTGACAAGATCCCATGGATATTGTCGCATTCTATGATATTCCAATCAATTGCCAAAACTTTCATGAGCCATTATAGTCGAAATATGTTTCTGACTGAAGACAGACATCACACTGGAGCTACTTGGCTCACCACAAAGTTAAGGTTGATACACAATTTTTTGTTACTTCTAAACGTATTATGAACATGACAATATCTTTCGGATAAAAAAATTAACAAAAAGTTGAGAACCAAAAAAATTACAGAAGAAGAATAAAATAAGTTTATCATTTGACAAGATCCCATAGACATAGTTGCATTCTTAGATATTCAGATAAATGCCAAACCTTTGATAAGCCATCATAGGAAATCTATTTCTGATATGAAGACAGACATCACAATACAGCTATTTGGCCCATCATAAAGTTATGGTTCATACGTGAATTCTTATTATGGACGAAACAACATCTTTACATAACGAAATTCACAAAAAGTGAAGAATAAATTTTTTTACAAAAACTATAAGACCGTCATTTAGTAAGATCCCATTGATATAGTCACATTATGGCCTATTCGAATCAATCCCAAAACTACGATAAACCATAATAGTGGAAAGGTGTATCTGATCCAAAGACATACATCACACTAGAGATATTTGGCATACCATAAAGTTGTGGTTGATACATGAATTCCCTTTTACACGACCATCGACCATCACAATCACTTTAGTATTTTATAATTTCATACACTTAATATTACATTAACGGAAAAAAAGATAGCATAACATTAACGAAAAGAAGATTGCATGCACTGCTGATGTAGTTTTTTAATCTTCAAATTCTCAGCACAATTGCAATTGTAGTCTTGATTAGTCCACCTGCTTTGTCTTTCCATTTCAAACCTGTTGATCTAACAACATTTTCGTTTCCACTTCATCTTCATCATTAGAACAGTTGCCACCTGAGCTCGAACTAAGATCCACTTTGACGCATTGTTGTCAGAGAAGAAGCACAAAATTCCTCTGAACAATTAAATTCTCTATCTGTAACCAATACATAATCATCATTTGAACCATCCAAACCCTTGTGATTGTAGAGAAAGAAGAGTAGATAAGGAGTAATGAAGATGGATTCTTTTGTGGTGGTGGAGTTAAGAAAAAGAGATGTAGAAAACAAATTCTAGTGAAACTTGGTCTCTTGAAGACGACCATTACTAAAAAATGGTCTTGGCAGAGATTTTAGAACGTTGGACAATTAGGGGGGCCAAATTTTATAATTTATCACAATTTGGGAGCCAATTGGAATAACCCGAGTCTTTATGCCCAAAAGCAACCACCATTATAATTTATAAAGCGTGAGTTGTTAGAAACCTCCACAATAATGACGGAAATAACATGGAGAGGCGACATCTTGGTTTTGATGTTGGTTGCCCTCCCTGGACTCTTTGACTTTCTTACAGTTGCATCAACAACATGCCGCGGCGATCACCTGAATACGTATGATATTCCTACTACCACCACTACCAACCACCACGTTTATGCCGAATCTTCAACACTACCACCTCCTCGTTACAGGCAACTAACTCAAAACGCACTACTAAACCACTAATTGCTCTGTCTCTCTCTAAAGCTAATATCTTGTAGACTTGCACCATACAGCCTCCCCATGTCAAAGGAGAAACCAGGAGGACAAAGATCCATTTCTCAGGCGTTACCTGTAGTAGTGTTAGAAGAATTCACCTATCCTGCAAACTCTGTTCCTTTCAATAGTTGTCATGCTTCCACTATTGTTGAGGTAATTTTAGTGCCCAGATTCTCTCTCTCTCTCTCTCTCTCTCTCTCTCTCTCTCTCTCTCTCTCTCTCTCTCTCTCTCTCTCTCTCTCTCTTTCTCTCTTGTGCATAAATCAAGTAATTAGATTTGTTTTATAGGTAGAAAGAGACCATTTGTTGGTTGCTTATTTTGGCGGAAGTGCCGAGGGAGCTCCTGACGTCAAAATTTGGTTGCAGAGATTCAAGGTTAGAGCAACTAAAAAAAACCCCTTTCATTAACTTCAAAAGAATGTTGGGTTCAAGATGATTATGAATAATTTCAAGTGCTAGAAATGTTCTTATGTTTAGTAAATGGCAAGAGTTTTATTGATTAAATTGCTTAATATTTCTGATTTTTCTTGGTTACAACTTACTAATTTTTTTCCCTGCTTGCTTCCCAAAACATATTGCAAACACCACGATTTATACTAGAGGTTTTAGCTAAGCCCTAGATAGTCCCTTATTCGAACTTTACAAAGCATTACTATAGTCTGTAGACTTATCTCATTGAATAGAAAAGGCAACAAGGATACTGTTGATAACTAGGGTTATACTGTGGAGGATGGAAGGGTGAGTTTAGACACCATTTTAATGAGAGCACTTTAATTTTTTCCGTTTGGTGTTAGGTTGCTTTGTTTTAGCGGTTTTCTGCCCTTTAAGTGAGCAGTGATTTCTTTTCCTTTCTTTTTGGTGTGTTTTCTATTCAATGTAACCTTGGATTTCTTTCATGGGTGGTCCTACTATGTAGTATATACTCATTCTTTCTCAATCGAACTTTCAAAACGAAAAGAAAAAGAAATGCAGTATAGCTCAAGTGTGGGCACTGTGAATACATGCTACATAACATTCTGGCAAGTGAGGTCCTTTGCTTGGTAGGTCAATGCTATTTATATGGGTGTACATGAAATGATATAGACAAGTTAATTGTGGTCTTCTTGTAGGCGTCCTCCGTCCACCGTCCGCGTTCTTAGCATAACTGTTTGGTTCTATAATTACTTAAAGCAATGATTCCTAACATTGCTCAAAATCTTCTTATATTTTTTTACATTGCATTCCCTTTGATTTTGTACTTATGGGTGTTGATTATATATTAGTAAAACATTGTACACTTTTCCTGTCTTCTGGTGATTAGAGATCATTTTGGGCTTTTATACAGGGTAATCAAATTAATGCTACTAATTCATAGATACTCTGACATTCTGGCTAGAACTTCAGTTGTCACAGCTTGATTGTTGTAGTACCTTTTTCACTAACCTTATAGGATGGTTGTTTTACTCAATTAAGTTGAACATATCTTACAGGATGGAGTTTGGCAGCTGCCTATTGTAGCTGATGAGCAACCTGAAGTTCCAATGTGGAATCCAGTGTTATTCAAGGTGTCACCAAATGAGTTACTTCTCTTTTATAAAATTGGTCAGGAAGTCCAAAAGTGAGTTTCTTAAACCTTCATCTGTTCTTGTACATCTTCAAATTCATGTGTAACATGTATTTGTTTTTGACTTCTTCTAACTAATTTACTCTCGGCATATAAGGTGGAGCGGATGCATGAAACGATCATACGACGGAGGTATCACTTGGACGGAGCGAAAACAACTGCCACCTGGAATATTAGGACCAATCAAGAATAAGGTAGTCTTTTATGGGATCATTGTGTTATGAAAGGATTGATGCTAAAGGTACGGCGATAGATATTGGAGTATTTGTTCAGATTATGTATGTGTTGCAAGTACTTATTGCCTTCAAACTTTACCCTTTCGCCTCTCTTCTCTCTTTTTATCGAGGGACTTCCATTTTGGAGGTTAATATTTTTGTTTCTTAAATTACTTCAATTTTTGTTGCTCTGGAGTGACCTCCATTAATGGAAGTCTCTCTCTCATCAACACATATATACGTATATACTGCAATTCGACCAGAAGTATTATTACCAAACTGGAAAACTAAAACACTCATTCACATAGATCTAAGGCGTATACTTTGCCAAATATCTGACTTCTTGACGAAACATGCTGTTTCCTCGTGGAGACAATGCTTTAGATAAAAATATGTTATATGTCCATCCGGTTGATTATACTTCCTGGTTCTTTCTTTTCAGCCTATAATGCTGCAAAATGGGCACTTGTACTGTGGGTCATCCGTGGAAAGCTGGAATTCTTGGGGAGCATGGATGGAGGTAAACAAACAAAACATGTTACTCGGGAACCCACTCAGTTTTTCATTTCTCAAGACTCATGTTTATGTGTGTAGGTAACAACAGATGCAGGACAATCGTGGAAAAAGTATGGGCCAATATGCATAGAGGATGACCCATTAGGTGTGATCCAACCTGTTCCTTTCCAAACAGCAAACGGTACATTACGTGTTCTATTGCGGTCTTTTGAAGGGCTAGGGAGGATTTTCATGTCGGAATCATTTGATGATGGCGTTAGCTGGAGTCACGCAAAGCCCACTGAACTCCCGAATCCAAATTCAGGAATTGATGGTGTCAAATTAAACGATGGCCGGCTCTTACTTGCGTATAATACGATCTCAAGAGGTGTGCTCAAAGTTGCAATCTCTGCAGATGATGGTGACTCGTGGAACGATTTGGTAACGTTAGAGGAGAATTTGGGAATGGAGTTTTCATATCCTGCTGTGATCCAAGCGGAAGATGGGTTTGTTCACATAACTTACACTTACAACAGAACCCAAATTAAGCATGTTGTTCTTCAGTCATGTTAGTCCCGATAGAGGTACATATATTATACACTACCTCTTGAGTGGAATTTGGAGAAGAAGTGGAGAGACATCAGAATGGAATTGTTCTTTTTATTTTATTTGAAAAATGTTTGCAACTTTGACACCCTACTGTAAAAATACTAAAATCTATTTCATTGGAGCAGTTCCTGTATGGCTCAAAGCATTAGTGGTTTCTTCCTTCAGTTTTAGGTTACATTCTTGGACCGCGAAGAGTCATATTGTATCTCTATACTGCAGTTCTGAGATATAGATAAAAAAATGTACTCCCTAATATAATAGGGACTTCAACAGCATCGATCTAGACCGGTACCTCTGTACCCCAATCCGGTCCTGTAAGTAGACTATTAGAAATGGTGATCACAAAAGAATTCTCTCTTTATAAGAACTTCAAGATCTAAAAACTTAGCGACTCTGGTTGCTTCATTTATAGCTTTAACTCTATACAGAGAGAAGTTCAGGAGCTAACAGAATTTCTCAATAAACTTTAACAAACTTAGACATCATGAGCCAGGCTGGATATGGTTGTAACAGTTTTAGCTATAGACACCTTTTACTATTACACTTAGGCCATGTTAGGCGCGCGACAATGGAACTTGATTCCTAGGAATCGCATTCATATAATGCGATTCCTAAGAATCAGATTATTTTTGACCAAGAATAGGAATTCCATTCCTGATAGATTCCTAACTTGGTGTTTGGTTCGTATAGGTATAAGAATGTAAACTTTTATACAAGTCCTATTATATCCTCTTACTTAAACTACATAAATTATAGGTACTTTGTTACATATATTTTAACCAGTATTATCTATTCAAATTTGTAGATATGAAATAGTAACGTGATACCCCAATTTAAGTTGTATTTAAAGATTTATTTAAAATAAATAAAGATCTGGACTAATTTTTTTTTTTAAAACAATATGAAATCGATTTTGAATGAATAAAGAACGAGAGAGAAGGAAAAAACTAGAGATGGGGAGAGAGAGAATTATGTTCGAACGAGAGAAAGAGTTGCTATGGTGGTGGTTGAAATCTTAGGTTTTTTATTTTATTTTTAGTTAAAATATTGTGAGAAGGACGATTTTAAAATATGTCATTCTAACATTTTGTCCATAAATATTAAATTGAATCATTCCCGGAATGGGAATCACAAACCCACCCCCTCTTTAGGTTTGCTATTGCCCCATTTGGGGGGAATCCCGTTCCTGCAGGAATAGGATTCCCCTGCATTCCCACATGCCAAAGAGTATTCAGGATTGCGATTCTCAGGAATCACATTCCGTTCCTACGCGATTCCCGCGTCCTAAACATGGCCTTAAGGTTTACACTTTGTTAACACTCTCTTTCCAATGGTCATATCTTCTATCACGCGCCCTTCAAGGCGAGGAGTCAGAATTAAAGAGACAAAGAAGCTTGTGTCGTAGATATATAGAGAAAGAGATCATTGGGTAGCCCCTTGGTGAGCAAATCAACATGATTAGCGATATGAATATGATTCAACACCAATTGATCGTAGCTGACAAGATCCCTGAAGAAATGATAGTTCAACCTCAATGTTCGTGTCAGCATGGAAGACAACATTTGTAGCATTGCTCTTTGGGACCAGTTTATGACCAGATTATGGGAAGGTCAATTCTCGAAGGAGATATGAGAGAGTTTTGCAACCTATGGAAGAGCTACTCAGTCTAAAAGCAACTCCAGCCTGATTTAGGTCCAAAAACATATTTTTTCAACCTAAAATTTTCAGCCTCACCTCAGCTTCAAAAATCAGCTCCAACTCCAGCCTATTTGGAGGACTAAAATTTGTGCATGTGGGATACGTGTGCATGGATTTTTTGTGAGTCTGCGAAAAACGTGTTTGAATTATTTTCGAAACAATATTTTTTTCCAAGGTTGGGAACTATTTGGGGACTGACACGTTGGTCGGATGTAATTTAATTATTAATGTGCGAGTTTTCGTCAGAGTTAAAAAGCAAAATTAAAACTTATTAAAGTTAAAAAAAAAATTAATATATTTTAAACAAAATGTGTCGAACAACCAATGGCCTTTGGATCAAATCCAACGACCACATTTTCCCCCCCAACATGACCGCTGGGGAGACCCAACGGTCATGTTGGGGCCTTCAGCCGTCCCAAACTATTTTCCGACTCGGGTTGGAGTTGCTGACCCAGACCTAAAATTCTAATTTATAAACACAAATATAATTTTTTCCAAAATTTTGGAAGTACCTCGATATGGGACAATATCTAATCTGATAACTGACCCGCTAAATCGTTTTCAAAACCATGTGGAACTGTCTTCCTACGTCACAAGTCCGACACAAATTTTGGACTCCTTTAGCAAGGCTGACCTCTTGTTGTCGAGAGGAAACACTTCGGTTGAAACAATTATCAATATTTAGGGTATGTATAGTGGTGGGAATCGGCCCGGACTGGTCGATACCGAATTCTAACTTCATCAGATTGGTCAACTCGGACAAAAAATGTTGGTGACCACCTATTTATTCTGGCGGTTTCCGCCGGTCACTTTCAAGAGACTGTCCAAGACCGTTTATTTACGGGCCAGTCGGAACAGGACAGTCTCGGTTCGGGCTTTCCAATAAAAATTAATGTAAACTTATAACTTCATTTCATATTACAGAAACAAAATTACAATTTACAAGGTACAAATGAAAAAGATTAACCAAAAAAGCACAAATAATTATAAAAATAAATAAATTTGATCATTATTTAGCAAGATATAATTAAGATATGTGCTAATCATTGAATCTACCTTCATCTTTCCGAGAACATACCATTGTCTGACCTAAGGGCCATGACAAGGCACATCCACGAACTATATATCGCTGGTTCAAAGTTAGCTCCATGACAAAACCACACCAAATAATCAGAAATAGCACCGGGTCAATATATTGACCTCAGTTTGTGAAAAGAAAAAAGAAAAATCCAAATATCGAAATACACTAGTAAACTATCAAGCTCCATGACAAAACCACACCAAATAATCAGAAATAGCACCGGGTCAATATATTGACCTCAGTTTGTGAAAAGAAAAAAGAAAAATCCAAATATCAAAATACACTAGTAAACTATCAAAAAAGAACATCAAAAGATGCATGTTTAGAATTCAAGGTTACTTACTTAGACCTAGGAAGGAAAGAGAATTAAAATTATTGAGGGGGTATTTCTATAAAGTTTAGTTTTGGGATCTTATTCGATCGGGCTATTCGATCACACTAGTACTAGTCGGAACACTGACCATTATTCGATCACACTAGTACTAGTACTAGTCGGACCACTGACCATTATTATCATCTCGAACGAATTGAATATCAGTAAGAGAACGAATTGAATATCAGTAACAGAAAAGATGAAGCAGCGGATCAAATTGGCAATAGATACACGAAATCAAATTGACATTAGAAATATCTTACTAACATTTTCACCAATCCTTGTGTAACTTATTATTCTAAGAATCAAATTGACAATAAAGGCCGCGGCTTTGGGGAATAAAGAAAATTCTCCGGGGAATAAATTCTCAAGGGAATCCAGATTCTTTTTAAAATTCTCCGGGGAATAAATTTTTATGGGGAATACAAAATACATTTTTTTGAAAGTTTTCCTCCATCTCATCACCTCTCTCTGCCACCTAACCTTCTCGCCACCTCATCATCATCTTCCCGGAAAGGTCGCCGGCCGGCCAATTTTCCGGCCGGCGACCTTCAAACATAAAAAAAAAAAAAAAATTATTCTTTTTCCCTCTCCTCTTTCTCTCTCTAAAAATTTATTTTTTTTTTTTTTTTTGAAACACTCTTCTCTCTCTCTCTCTCTAGATCTGGTGAACCAGATCTGGTTCACCAGATCTAGAGAGAGAGAGAGAGAGAGAAGAGTGTTTCAAAAAAAAAAAAAAAATTTAGAGAGAGAAAGAGGAGAGGGAAAAAAAATAATTTTTTTTTTTATGTTTGAAGGTCGCCGGCCGGAAAATTGGCCGGCCGGCGACCTTCCCGGAGAAGATGATGATGAGGTGGCGAGAAGGTTAGGTGGCTGAGAGAGGGGATGAGATGGAGGAGCCTTTTTTATAGCATCTTCTAAAATTAGAAGCCCCTTAGGAATAAAAAGAAACATAAAAAGTCAATCTTATTTGACTAGTTTTAAGAAAAATCTTTATTCCCCGGAGAATTTTCTTTATTCCCCAAAGCCGCGGCCACAATAAAAATATCCTTATCGTTTTTACGAATTCCTTGTGTAACATATTATCCTAAAAATTAGCACCCGTTACTAGCAATGTCATTATCGTAATAATTAGCTCCTAAAATTTAGCACCCGTTACTAGCAATGACAATCTCCAGTACAGTAAATTTAAACAAACCGAATCACGTAAGATTTGGAGTTCTTATCCCTATCAAGGTAAAAACGTAGTTCTCCAAAAAAAAAAAAAAAAAAAAAAAGAAAACAAGAAAAAAGGAAACACAAAAAACTTTCGTTCTTTCCGGAAAAAAATGGACCAAAAACAAACTGCTATTCTTTTTGAAAGGCCGCGGCTTTGGGGAATAAAGAAAATTCTCCGGAGAATAAATTCTCGAGGGAATCCAGATTTTTTTTGAAAATTCTCCGGGGAATAAATTTTTACGGGAAATACAGAATACATTTTTTTGAAAGTCCTCCTCCGTCTCATCACCTCTCTCTGCCACTTCATATTCTCGACACCTCATCATCTTCTCCGGCGAAAGTCGCCGGCCGACCAATTTTCCTGCCGGCGACCTTCAAACATAAATTTTTTTTTTATATTTTCTCTCTCCTCTCTCTCTCTCTCATTTTTTTTCTTACCTCTCTCTCTAGAACTTAACCCTAATTTCATCATCTTCTAAACCCTATCTCCTCCGTCCTGCTTCCTGAAAACCCTAATTTATTACTTCAAATCTTCATGGGAGGCAATCGTTCGATCTCTCGTAACCCTAATAAACTCTAAAATCGAAACCCTAGTTAGTACCGGAAACTTCAGGAAAATCGTAATCAACAATTCTCAAGATGCCTTCACTAGCTAGTCCAGGTAAAATTGTTCGTTTAGAGCTTGAGAATTTCAAATCATATAAAGGATTACAAGTTATCGGTCCATTTTATGATTTCACTGCAATTATTGGTCCAAATGGAGCGGGAAAATCAAATCTAATGGATGCGATAAGTTTCGTTCTTGGTGTTAGATATGTTCAATTGAGAGGTGCTCAACTTAAAGATCTGATTTATGCGTTTGATGATAAGGAAAAAGAACAAAGAGGAAGAAAAGCTTTTGTTAGACTTGTTTATCAAATGGGTAATGGATCTGAACTTCAATTTACTCGGAGTATCACAAGTTCCGGTGGAAGTTAGTATAAGCTTGACGGAAAGATTGTGACATGGGATGAATATAACAGTAAATTGAAATCTCTTGGTATTCTTGTGAAGGCTAGGAATTTCCTTGTGTTTCAGGTAATCTTTAGAACTTGAAATCATAGATTCAATGGGTTAAGCTTAAATAGTTGCCTAGTTGGTTGATGCTGTAGAAATGATACTTCTCTTTAACTGAATAAATTTTCTTGTTTTACACCTGCCAATGACTGAAACCCTAATTACAAATTTGGGTATTTTGTCATCGAAGAGTGAATAATCAGTTTTGGAACTTCTATGAACAGATAAGCAGCATGATGTTAGGCTTTTGTGACATTTAATAAATCGTATGCGCACAAATTTATTTAACTAAGATTTATTCTGGCTAATGAACTACGTGTTTGGCGAAACGTGTTTATTTTAAAAAAAAAATAATCATGTTTGAAGGTCGCCGGCCGGAAAGTTGGTCGGTGGCGACTTTCGCCGGAGAAGATGATGAGGTGTCGAGAAGATGAAGTGTCAGAGAGAGGTGATGAGATAGAAGGACCTTTTTTATAGCATCTTCTAAAATTAGAAGCCCCTTAGCAATAAAAAGAAACATAAAAAGTCAATCTTATTTGACTAGTTTTAAGAAAAGTCTTTATTCCCCGGAGAATTTTCTTTATTCCCCAAAGCCGCGGCCTTTTGAAAACAAACCAAAATGCCTTTTCTTTCTAAAAAAACAAAAACACAAAATATGGAGAAGTGAACAATTTCCCGGGCATAGAAACGACTTATAATAGATATAACCACGTCTATATATACAAAGTTTTTGCCAACAAAAGCTGTAACAAACTTCCTCATTCCTACTTACTGACTACTAAAATTGTTCATTTATTATCAAGGGAAGGGAGCAATAAGCTTCATTTCAGTTGGTTCGATGTCCACTGCAAAACCTTTGCCAGTATTTTTCCAATGATCAGCCTGAGGATTAATCCATTCTGGTTCAGCAATCTCCACCCTCAATTTCTTCAAATCATCACTTGATATGTTGTACTTTTGGTCTCTTCTTTGAAGCAGTTCAGGCTTCACCATTCCCATGCCTACTCCTTGTGGAGACATCATCAAAGAAGGCGCACCCAACGGAAGCACGTCCCCTTACAATATTTCATCAAGTCATTAACTAGTTAGGTTTGAAAGACAAATTTAATATTTATTGAATTAAGTCGCTTCACTAAATTACCTCTATCTACTTGCCAAGTGCACCAACATTTTCCATAAGTTTTGGCTAGATTTTGAAGCTCTGACGTCTGCACCATCTCGGGAACTCTTGGATTCACCCACAATCCCGCTTTGATCTGAATCATTTAAATATGATAAAAAATTTATAATTCGAACACAAAAAAAAAAAAAAAACTAAAAGGCAGGAGTCCACACCCAATTAACAATGACTGGGAAAAAACCTAGAAATATTCACAACCAGGATGCCTTCGGCATCCACGGTGGGTCACAAACCAACCATAGAACCTTATTCAATAAGGGGAAGGCATTAACTGTTCAGGGGTCACGGACCGCCCATAGAACCCTGTTTAATAAGGAGAACGCTCAAATTGTAGTGTAAGGGTCCTAGATAATTAGGATAACTCATTCTCAAAACTAGCATTCTTAAGAGCAACGAGTCGCGCAGAAAAGTGTAGTGCACACGTACCTCATAAGCATGGGAGTGCCAGAGGTTCTGTTCATGAGGTGTAAGTCCTTCAAAGATCCTATCAGAGACAATGTATTCGACACCAATAAGGCGAGCAGTAGGTAAATCGGAGTCGTAAAGGGCGCATTGAAGAACATCTTGATTGAGACGAGTAACGTAGTGATGGGTTTCGATTTGACGGCTCATATCATGGCTGTAGAGCGCGAAAGTGCAAACGTGTTGCTGCATCTGCTTGATGGGTTTAAGTGATTGTAACATCGCAGCTCCTTTGTCCAGCATATGTTGACCTACTGTCATTGGTTTCCCTGGAACAACTCCTCCTCCTGATGATGTTTCATCAAATGATTTCATGCTCTCTGGTACATCCTTATCACTTGAAGCCATATTAATCACCACACTTAAATGATATCAATAGTTAATTTTGGGTACTAAAGAGATTAGAGATTGGATCAATCCACCAACTACCCTTTATATTTATTTATAGATTGATTTATTGATGAATTGGCAGTACAAATGAGGGCTTGAGACACCTGGAGGTGCATGTCTTGTGAGTGTTGATACTAGTTTCCCCTGCGTGGCTAGAGACATGAATGACAATTGTACTATCAGTTGGACATGCAATGATATTAACCCGCTTACAAACATCTGGATTAAGAAAGATGCCACGTTTAATTTAGACAACACTTTCATAAAAAAAATAGACAATACAAAATTCATCCTTATTCCGTTTGGGATTCTAGTGTATTAGTGCAACAAAAAAAATGATCTTCCTGATCTGGTAGAAGTTGGCCTTGATGTCGAAACCATTTAAGAGTTCCAATTATACATCAGATTTGTTTGGACGATTCAGATTATGTGTGAAATTGGTGTTGTTTATCATATGCATATCTAGCAATCCAAGTCGCCATCCGACTCAGTATCTCCGGACTTTATTTTGTTTCTGATTTGTAATATAAATAAATATTATAGATTAGGTGTAACCTGACTACCTTTGAAGTTTGAACAAAACATGTGAATTATAACCATGTATAAAGGTTGTGAGTAGGACAAACAACATAGCCATGCATATGATAAACAACACATAGTCTGAACTTATGAAAGATTCAAGTCATGCACAGGGTCGCGGATGGGACAGGACGCTCGTATTGGGCTCCCCACGGCAAGGGGCCCATTAAGTTCTTCATATTTCGTTTGTGCAACGTATATATTGAAGCAAGACTAACAACACAACATTAAACCTTTTAACAAAAAAAAAAACAACATAACATTAAACTGTTACTAGCTTAGTTGGTAAATCTAATGGTTTGTGCTCAGTAGATCACGTGTTCAACTACCATTGAAACCGTTTTTTTCATTTTTTTCTGTTGTAGAGTGTAAACAACAACCAACTCTGTCTCTAGGCCTCTTCCATTTTCAAATCTTTATGTAATTATTTTCTTTTATAATTTTCTCTATCAACCTATCTTTCAAACTTTAATTTTACAATTTTTCTCTATCAACCTATTTTTCTAACCTTATTTTCAAATTGCTTAAAAAATCGGAACTATAATTTTAGTAAACAGGAAATTGGGCCGGAGGCCCAATTTCTTGTATTTTTTTGTTAAAAAGACAACCCATCTTTTTAACTAGCTAGGCCCCAAGTAAGTTATAAAAATAAGCTTGAAGGACATTTTTAAAAGCACCAACTTTTTAAGAGTCAAAAATACCCTTCATTCAATTAGAAATACCTAGTAATAATCTAACTAATAAATTAGGAACTTGAGTTTTTCTCATGAACGAACCGAGTTGGATTATCGATGCCGATTAGAATTTCTGGGGTTTGAATCGATTTTGACTATAAGATAGGTTGATGTTTTTAGGTTTTGGTGATTTAATCTATTTGTTTGTTGTTTGAAGAGGCTTTTAAGGGGTTTGATTTAGTTTTTGGTTCTAAATTCTAGAGAGAGAAAGTTTTATATATTTTCAATGGAAGGAGAATTTGATAGTGTTTCAAGGTGTAATCCAACTTCTCCATTGCTTTATTTTCATTGAGTTATGAATGATGGATGACAATTTGTTAGTTTTGATGTTTATGTTCAAACTTATTTGTTGGGTTTATATGGAAGTTGTGAAAGTATAGTTGATGCAAGCAATGTGTTTGATAAAATGCTTGAAAGAGATGTTGTTGCTTGGAATGCAACGTTAGTTGGTTATACAAGACTTAGGTTGATTGAAATAGCAATAAAGTTGTTAGATGAAATGCTTGTGAGAAATATTTTTTCTTGGATAATCATGATTGGTATTTATGTTCAAATTGAGAATTTCATGAAAGCTTTGGAAGTTTTTCAAAGAAATGTAAAATGATGGTGCTAGAGCTTATAAAATGACTATTATGAATTTGTAGGGGTTTTAGCTAGTTTTTCGATACAACATTCTATTAGACAATATATAATAATTTGTAACAAATTTCATGTTAAATCAATTCAAAAACTAATTTGCAAACCATTTGCATGGCATTCCAAGGTGTTTGCAAGGCTCTGCAAGGTGTTTGCAAGGCTCTGCAAGGTATGTGCAAAGCTTTGCAAGGCTCTGCAAGGTGTTCGCAAAGTTGTGCAAGGTATTTGCAAAAGTTATGCAAGGAGTTCGCAAGGCTCTGCAAAGTTTTTGCAAGGCTCTGCAAGGTGTTCGCAAGGCTCTGCAATTTGTTTGCAAGGCTATCTAAGGTGTTTGCAAAAATCATGCAAGGTGTTTGCAAGGCTCTGCAAGGTGTTTGCAAGGCTTTGCAAGGCAGTGCAAAGTGTTTGCAAGGCAGTGCAAGGTGTTTGCAAGGTATTTTCTTAGACTAGGGTTAGGTTGGTCTTTTTACTGAAATTGAAAATTACATAATTGCCATCAGGGAGGTGAAGCCTAAAAAACTTTGATGAATCCTTTTTAACTAAAGTCATAATTTCTTAGGGAGTTTTGGCCAAAATTCCCATTAGTAAAATCCTATACAAATAAGGAGACTTTAATTTGGTTAGGACAATCATAGAGCAACACCATTCATTTGGGTTCATCACTGATTTATTATAACGTTTTACAGGTAAACTACTTCGAATTTGTGCTTATTACTTCGCGTATAAATTTTTTTTTTTTACTTCGTATTTGTATGAACAGACCCCGATTAAAATTTGGCACTGGGCCCCAAAAATTGTCAGCCACGGCTCTGGTCATGCATAAGGCATAAATAACATCAGATAGAAAAATACCTTCGAAGTTTGAACTGTAACAATATATTCTGTCTGAAATCATTTAACTCATCTTTCTTTTTCTGCTTTTCCGTTAACAAGAGCAAAATTCATTCCTGCTAAGCGAAGTTTTTTCAATCCTTTATCACTCCAAGTTTTTAGTTCGGATATCATGTAAGATAAACAATTGTTTTTTTATTGTTGTATATTTTTTATTGTCGTGTAAGATAATACATATTTTTATTGATGAAATTTATTGTTTATTGTCATGTAAGATAATGTTAACGTGATTTGTTTAACTAACATGTAAGTATATGAAAATAGTTTGGGGTTTTAGTTGATTAAAGAAGTTGGACAATTAGAGTTTAAAGATCTGTTGCACCAATTTAAAAAGATTTCTTAAGGATGAACAACAAGTCGACATTGATGGAGATGATTTGTATTCTGAAATACAAAGTTTTAAAGAGGGTTTTGCCAGAGAATGCTAGAAGACCAATTGAAGTGTTAGAGTATTTGAAATTGATGGAAGGTTGTCTGAATGTGGGGATCGCTTATAGAATTCTTTTGACCATTCCGGTAACTGTGACTTCTGCAGAGAGAAAATTTTCAAAGTTGAAGTTAATCAAGTCTTACTTGCGATCAACCATGTTTCAAGAGAGAGTAAATGAATTCGTTTTGTTATCTATTGAACATGAATTATCTTTGAATATTGACTACACAAATGTGATTAGTGATTTTGTGTCGAAAAATGCAAGACGAGCAGTTTTTAAGTAGTATTTGTTTCATGTATGATTTTAACAACTATAAATTTTGCAAAAAAAAAAAAGTCAAATTTTATATTTTTTTCGACTTAAAGTATAGGGGCCTCCATCAATACGTTCGCCTAAGGCCCCCCAGAAGTCAGGGTCGGTACTGTCATCTGATTTGTTGGTAGACTTCATTGGTGGTACTTCCCAAATCCATTCCTGAATCTCAAGATGATCGTCATTTTTCTTGAAAATTTCATTGTATGCTTGGTTGTTTGATCTTCATCTCTACCACTTCAGGAGAGCCACAACCCATTTTTATGTCGTATTGGATGAGGAAAAGCAATATGCAGACCTTCGTTTAATTGATTTGAATTCATAAACAACAATGATTTATTTGGGAAAAACTGCGAGTTATAAGTGTTGGTTAAATGCTGAAAGTGGTGGAAGTTACGTCGAGAAATCAAATAGATCATCAAATACACAATAACAATTGATAATGGTGAACATGATGATGATTTGTCAAGAACGGAAGATTGATCTTCCTCCCACACCAACTTTCTCCCCCTTTTGTCTCTACTTTTTCTGTAATCCTAAAAAACTTATGGTAGATGTAAAACTACGCAAAGAAAACGAATACGATGAACTTCTACTTGGAGGATAAAAGGGATTCCAGGGAAAGGAGGATTCGGACGAATACGCTGCAGAATTGTTTTTAGTGTCGACCGTGTTGGATTAAATAAACTAAAGACAAGCTAACTGTTGAAGTTCATTGTAAGGATGTGGGGATTGGGGGAGTGTTACGTGACTGCAGGCCCCTTCTATAAATGTGAGGGGCCGTGACTGAGAATTACGGGGTTCGGTGCCAAATGTTTGTTTGAGGCCCCTTCTATAAATGTGATCTAAAAAATTGAATATAAATTAATCTTAAAAATATAATAGATTTAAGAGAACTATTTTGTATCATTTAAATTTTTCTTTTATTCTAATCTAAAAAGAATAAAGATATAGATAAAAAAAAATTATATCTTACAGACAAAAAAATTAGAAACAACAAAGACATAAAAAAAGAAGAGAAAATTGTACTGATTATGCGATAAAGAAAATAAAATGAAAATTAAATTATAGAGACCTTAAATATTGAAAAAAGAGGGAATTCTCTTTCTGCTATTTAATAGGAAGAAAGAAATTAACTTCTTCCAATAGAAGAAAAAAAATAAGAAATTAAGTTTAATAGGAAGAAAGCAGGCCAAACAATATCTAATAAGAAAAGTAACATTTAAGTCACCCACAGTAAAACCACTTTCAACGATCAAACCCGCCACTTTCAAGGATCAAAACCGCCGCTTTCAAGGATCAAAACCGCCACTATCTAAAGACCAAAACCAGCACAATTCTGTACTTTGTAGGCCCCATCAGTTTAGAGGCTCAGTGGGGACGCCCATCCCGTACTTTGTCATCCACGACCTTATTCTTTTTTGGGCTGGTCTCTGTGTTTCTGAAATTTTATGTTACTGAGATTATCAGGCGAGTTCGGACAAATAATTTATCGAAGATTAGTTTTCAAAACTCGTCTAGGCATGCTTACCTTTACAAGAATTTCGAGTTTCAGACTATCCGGGACTCGAACAAAATTCAAAACGTGTCAAGTGATGTACCCTTATGTCACCCCAAACTAGACAGCTCACAACCCTAATAAGGCATAAGGCAAGTATATATGAATTGTATGGGTCAGGAATTTATCAACGAATTAGTCTTGAATTCACTGAACACGTAGAAACGATATTTTTTTTGTTATTATGGTACACAAGACTACGATACATTAATTTGCAGGTCATTTTGGTCCACCATTTGGTCATTTTGGTTTGCAGGAATTAGTTCTCAACATAAGATTTTTTTTATGCTTTTCAACTTAATCAATACAACTAAAGAAATTACTATATCACTTTAACTTAGAATAAAGTTACTCTGGTTAACTGCATAAAAATGTATCATAGTTTTCTAATAAGCAATCAAGTATCTCCGGACAATTACCACCATGTAGAGATTGAGCAAGATATCAAGTACCATTCTGTTATGTTGAATTGGTAATTTATGGTACACAAATTCTCCATGTTTAGAAAAAAAGAATTCAGAAAATTGTCATTGGCATGTCGAGAATCTTCATGTGAAGATTTGAGTTTTAGGCAAATAAAAAACCTCAATAAACCTTTAGGGTTCGCAACCAAAAAACTCAAAACTTAATGCGAATATGGTCAACACTCCAAAAACGAATTGACTTTTGGTAAAAAAAAAAGTAATAATTTATTGAAAATTAAAAGTGTTAGGTGTCGTTTGGCAACCAAAAGTATGAGTACTTTTGCTTTTAGTAGAAATTCTTTTGCTTTAAAAAAGTAAAAAAATTTCAAAAGTATACTTGGCAAAAATGTTACTTATAAGTAAAAAAGTCAAAAAGTTAGTTTGGTAATCCAATTTACTTTTGATAATTTTATTTTTCTTTTACTCATAGAGATACTTGATTTTAATGAATTTATTTATGATTTCCACGATTAATCTTGTATACGACGTGGTGGTGATATTAGTGGTAGTGATGGTGGCGGTGCCTTGAAGGTATGGTTATGGGGTTTGGTGGTGGTTGAGGTATGATGGTGGTCGTAGAGGAATGATGGTGGCAGTGGCGGTGGTGGTGGTAGAGCTATGCTGATGGTAGTGGTAGAGGTATGATGATGGTGATGGTGGTGGTGTGGTGGTTGAGATATGGTGGAGGTGGTGGACGTATGGTGGTGGTGGTGGATAAGGTATGTGAATGGTAGCGACAGAGGTATGGTGGTGGTGGTGGTAGTGGTGGTTGGGATACGATAGTGGTGGTGCTGGTGGACGTATGGTAGTTATGGTGGACGTATGGTGGTGGTGGTGGATGAGGTATGTGATTGGTAGTGACAGAGGTATGGTGGTGGATAAGATATGTAGGTGGTAATGATGGAGATTTGGTGGTTGTGGTGGTCGTATAGTGGTGGTCGTATAGTGGTGGTGATGGTGGATAAAATATGTGTGTGGTAGTGATGGAGGTATGGTGGTGGTGGTGAAGGTACGGTGGTGGTGGAGGTACGAAGGTGGTTGTAGTTGAGGTGTAGTGTGGTGGAGGTGTGTGGTAGTGGTGTTAGTGATGGAGGTATGATGGTGATGGTGGTGGTGGTGGAGGTGCGAAGGTGGTGGTTAAGGTGTGGTGGTGGTGGTTGAGGTATGGTGGCGGGGGAGGTGCAATTGTTGTTGAGGTGGTGGTGGAGTGGAGCTAGACGAAGAAAGAAATTTGGTGAAGTAAAATTTATGTATGTGTTGTACATAAGTTACTTTACTTTAAAGTCAAAAGCTAAAAATTTTAACTTCAAAAGAAAGTCAAATTTTAACTTAAGCGAAGTAAGTTTTCACGTTACCAAACTAACTTTTTTACTTTTCTACTTAAATAAGCAAAAAAATTACTTATTTTAGTGTTGCCAAACGACAACTTAGTATTTGTAAACAAAGAAATTTTTTAGTGTTGTTAATAGGGACCCCTTAGCGGTTATAATTAGTTACAGATGAAAGCTTATTACTAATAATATTTATTAGATGAAAGATTTCCTTTAATCGAACATTAAATAAATTCTTTTGTTTAATAATATTAGAAATAAACTTTTATTTATAAAATATGTTTGAAGAGCTCAAAGATGGAGGTAGGGAGAGACAAGGAAAGTAAGATGTGGATATTTTGAAGAACATATTTTATGAATGAAAGCTTTCATTTAATAAAAATTAAATATATTCTTTTATTTAATAAATACTATTGTAAATAAGCTTTCATTTTAAAAAAATATGTTTCAAGAGTTCAGGCGCTTCAAGCATCGCTTCCTTTTTCTCTCTCTCTCGCTCCCTCTTTGAATTCTTCAAAGATATTTTATAAATAAAAGTTAATGTATAATAGTATTTATTAAAGAAAGAATATATTTTATATTTTAATAGGATTTCTTAGCTACCATAGTTTATAAAATAATTTTCTTTGTTTAATAAATACTATTAGAAATACCACCAGAGAAACCTATGGCTTTCCCTCACCAGTTCCACAGAAGAAACCCGCCATCTCGATTAAAACCTTCCACAGTCAAATTCGTATCAAAGAACCTCCCCTTCAATTCTCTCAAGCTCAATAAGTTGCGTAACATTGAAGCTGTTCAACCATTACAATCTATAAGTCTTGAAGAAAATTCAGAGAATGATGTTCCACCCATTTAGCATGTCGGTTGTTTAGCCTGTGCTGGTTGTTTATAAACTTCAGTGCCTCATGATCAGAATGCAAAACGAACTGACTTGGCCTTAAATAATGCTCCCAATGAGCCAAAGCTCTCACAATAGCATAAAACTCCTTATCATAGTTTGAGTAGTTTTTCTGTGCTCCTGTAAGCTTCTCACTGAAATAAGCTATGGGACGTTGTCCTTGGATAAAAACAGCTCTTAAACTTTTATTTATAAAATATGTTTCGAGAGCTCAAAGGAGGGAGAAAGAGAGGAAGTGGATATGTTGAGATCTTGCATCATAAACACTTATTGTTAATAATAAGGGTGTTAATAATAAGGGTATTTAGCGATACCCCCTTATCCCTAATGTCCAATTAGGGATACCCTTTTTTAATTGGATATTAAGGATACCCCTTTTTTGGACTTAAAAGTACACAACTACCCTTATTCTTATTGTTTCTTTTTTTCTTTGATCTCTTATACCTCTTCGATGTTATGTTTATCAACTTATTTTCGTTTCTCATAGTTTTTTTTTCTCTTAACTATCCAATTGAATTAGGGTAGTTTTGTACTTTTAAGTACAAAAAAAGGGGTATCCCTAATATCCAATTAAAAAAGGGTATCCCTAATTGGACATTAAGGATGAGGGGTATCCCTAAATACCCCTTAATAATATTTATTAAATAACTTTCGTTTAATAAAACACTAAATTAAGATATGACTTTATTATGGCGGCATGTAACCATATATCTCGTCACTATATGAAATGAGTTCTCTACAAGCTAATAGTTAATGAAGAAATTATTTTATCAGTATGTTTTCCTTACATTTTTTAGAGTTGAGATCCTTTATTTCTAATAGTATTTATTAAATGAAAGCTTTAAAACACTAAATAAATTCCTTTGTTTAATAAACATATTTCATAAATAAAAATTTATTTCTAAATAAAATTTTGTAAATAAAAGTTATTTTAGAACTAAAAGTTTATTTCTAATAGTATTTATGAAACAAAAGAATTTATTTACAATTTTTACTCCCTTTTCGATTTCTTGAAATATATTTTATAAATAAAAGTTTATTTTTAATATTATTTATTTAACAAAAGAATTTATTTAATATTTTTAATAGGGACTCTTAGATGCCATATTTTATAAAAAGAAAAAAATTAAAATGAAAGTTACAAACTTAAGGTTGGTTTATTTTGGTCTTTGGAAATGAAGTTTGTATTAGATTTATTTTAAAATATCTATTGTAGTTTTTAAAGTAATGATTCTAATTTTTTTTCTTTATATATTCCAGGCGCGGAGTAGGATTGTGATTCTATCATTCGAAGTATTTTTCACCTTCTTTCTCCCGGCTTGCTGTTACTTTTTCTTGCATCTTATCCCTTCGTATAAGATTGTTTTAGAGGTGAAGGAAGGTATATACCCTTCTGGAAGTGATAAATATCCTTCTGTTGAATTTATTCTTGCTTTTGTTGTTATATCGATCATTAACGGTGCCTTTGTGATCGAGTCTCACAGTCGTCCTAATGGGGTCAGACAGGTATTGACTCGTATAGGTTCCTAGGATGCTTTCTTATCTGGCTTATTAATATCTTCATTGGTTGTTTAATGACTAGATATGCAATCCTAACAATTGCAGCAACAACCTTTAATGGGGCATTGGTATGTTTTGTTGTATTTTTTTTTTGACAAAGATAGTTCTGGAATTATAACTATTGGTCAGTCCAGTTCGGCTATGACATTAGGGCTAACTCTATTCCCCAAATTTGTGTGGGGAGAACTCATCATAGTCTAAATTGTTTTTTTACTGTCTTTATTGTACCAAATCACTTCTCTCGATACTAACAGTCGAATTAGAAAGACTTTTTTCAGCATGGTAAGGGACATGAATTCTAGTTACAGAAAAGTTAGACTGTTTCTTAATATGGAAAAACAGAACAACGACAATGAAACAACTGAGATGATGGTAGAACCTCAAGTAGTGAGGTCGGGAAGGGTCCTAAGTTTTGCATCAATCTAGTATGTCATCTAGCTCTGGTCATCTCTCAGCTGACCCACCTTCACCTCCACTGGAAGATGCGTAACTTAAAATTGAAGATCGACAACTCTTTTGGCAGTATGGTAGATAGGTTCAATTTTGTTTCATTTTATGTTTGTTTGTGTTGTTTTGGCTGTATTGTAGGTTAGGTTTTTTTAATTGAAGTTATTAGTATGTAATGAAGTATTATCAGATATTGGTCATAGTACCCGTGCCCCAATCGTTTAATGAAGATTTATTTTGATGCATCTAGCAATGCTTGTTTAACTTATAAATATATTCTTTTTTTTAAGGATTAACTTCATATAAAAGCCAAAGGCTGAAAAAGTACAATTGAAGTTAAAACATCAGTAACTATCCAACAAGGATAAAAGTGAGGATTAAAAAAGAAGAATACAAGACTACTGGACTAGAGCCGCGTGGGCCACGTTGTGAGCTTCCACATTCGCTGATCGAGGTACACGTCTGAAAACAACTGTCTCCAACTGGGCTACTAGCTGTTGGGCTTCAAGGATCGTCGATTGAACGCGTCTGGGGATGCAATCAGGGTCATTGGATATTGCTGATACTTAGAAATATATTCAACTTAACAAAAAAAAGAGCCCTGACCAAACCAGGGCTAAATAGTACAACTGTACTCTAAAAACAATAAATAAAAAGTTTGTTTTTTGTCTATTAATTTACAAAAATTTCAAATCTCAATTTAGATCAAACCAAAGTCTTACTCAAAACCCCATTTCCTACATATATTGTTTGCGGTTAGAAGTTATAATCCTTGCCATATTTGCAAATGGTTAATTTCAAACTTGGAAGTCGCCTTTTCAAATGGTTAATTTCAAACTTGGAAGTGATAAATCTCTCTCTCTCTCTCTCTAAAACCACTTGATGATGATGATAAATAATAATAATTATTTTGTTTTATAAACGAAACTGTGATGATAAAATCTAAAAACCTAATTAGGGTTTTCAGACTTGAAGTGGAAGCTCTCTTTCTATTATAAATCATGGCTAGGTAACTTGGATGGTCATTTGAAGATGGGGAAGATAGACGACACTTCTGTGTCAACCTTTTTTTTTTCATTTCGGCAACTATTGATGCATCAATGCAAGGAAATAGAGAAGCACTTCTGAGCTTCCATTTTTAGTGTTCAAATTTTAATATCCAGTTAGGGCAAAAACTTACTAGAGCCTAGGTTTGTTATCCCATATAAGTGGACTGACTGTATATAGTGTCATTTCACGGTAGAGTGTCAAAACAAGCACTTTTGTCTTTTGAGCCTAAGAAAAATGGGCACGAAAAAGGTAAACTCACTATAACTTCTTTTAGCCAAGAGGCTTATAAAGAAGCTCTTGCTAGATGTATTATCATAGATGAGCTGCCATTTAGTTTAGTGGAGAAGGGTGGGCTTAAAGATCTTTTAAAGATTCTAGAGCCTAGGTTTGTTATCCCATATAGGTGGACTGTATATAGAGATTGTGTCAAACTTTATGAGATTGAAAAAGTTTGAAGAGTGTTTTGGGTCGTGATCACCAACGACTTTGTCTCACTACAAACACATGAACATCTTTACAAAATCTTAATTACATGTGTGTTAGAGCTCATTATATCACTGAGGACTGGAAATTGGAAAAGAAAATCTTACATTTTTGTCAAGTTATAGATCATAACGGTGAAACCATTAGCAACACAATTGAGGCATGCTTGCTAGAATGGAATGTTGGAAAAATTTTAACTAGTACTTTTGATAATGCAAGCCCTAATGACACAACTGTTGCATATTTAGGAAAAGTTGTGAATGAGTGGAAATGTTCTATTATGGAGAGTCAATAAATCCACATGAGATGTGGGGCACATATCTTGAACTTGATTGTTTCTGATGGGCTAAAAAAATATGATGAATCAATTTCTAGGACTCGTGATGTGGTTAAGTATGTTAAATCCTCTCCTTCAAGGGAATTAAAATTTAAAAAATATTGTGAGCTTGCAAGGATTGGATCGAAATAAGGATTGAGTCTTCATATTCATACTAGATGGAACTCTACTTATTTGATGTTAGAGTCGGCATTAATTTTTGAAAAGGGATTTCAAAGAATGGAGGTTGAAGATGGTGTCTTTGTTTGAGTATTGTGGGAAGCATAAGTCTCATACTGATGTTGATTGGGCACGTGCACAAGTCTTTGTTAAATTTTTGAAAGTATTTTATGAAGTGACTTAGAACTTTTCTTGCAGAATTTATGTTACTTCAAATTACTCCTTATGGCACGTGCACGATATGTACTGAAATAAACGATTGGTGTTGCAACGAGGACTCTATTATGGTGGCAATGGCAGATAATATGAAAAAGAAGTATGACAAATACTGGAGAAATTATTAGAAGACGAATGTTTATCTCTTCATTGGTGCAATTCTTGATCCTAGGCAGAAAGAAGAAGGATTGATTCTATGTTTGAAGTATTATTTGGTGAAGATGAGGCAGTTGAACTTACTAATCGTGTTAAGAGAACTTTAATTCAAATGTATGGGGAATACAAATCAGTCTATTTTGGTGACAAGAACAAACTCAAAGTCAGGATTCAACCGTTAACTCAAATAAGTATGACAATACTAATTCTGAGGAATGGGACAAGTTAAGAGCAATTCGGAATAAGAGAAAGAGGGTAAGAGAAAGAAGTTATGGTAAGTCTGAACTGGATCGCTACTTAATGGAGGAATGTGAGAGTAATGATCATCCCAAAGACACTAGCTTTGACATCTTATGCTGGTCGAATGTAAATTTTTCAAAATACAAAATCTTATCTTACATTGCACGAGATATTTTGGCTATTCCAGATTCTACTGTAGCATCTGAATCTAGATTTAGTACCGGTGGTCGTGCACTTGATTAATTTCGTAATAGTTTGTCTCCTACATAGTTGAGAAACTTGTTTGTGCTCAAAATTGGTTATGCGAAAAACAAAAGCTTGATCTTGGTGAGTATATGGATATAGTGGAAGATATTGACTTAGGTACTTTACTTTTATACACTTTTTTATATTTGTTTTTATACATATGCATTGGTTATTAAACTCTCTTTCTCATGTATGACTAGAATCTCAATCATGAAATCTTTTGGGGATGCTATTTTGCGTAAGAGGATGGCTAATTGTCTACATCAACTCCAACTCGTTAAGATTCATACAAATTTGCATTAATTGTATGACTTATAAATTGTTGGTTTCTTAGTTAGGAACTTAAAATTATAGATTTGCATTCACACTTCTACTTTTTTAGTTTTTTGTTTGTGATGGTGGAAAAGTACGATAGATTTTAATTTTTATTTTGGTATATGTAATGGTGGAAAAGCACGATGGTTTCTTAATTTTTATTTTGGGTAAATTTAATGAAATGATTTTCAGTTTTTCTAAATTGTGCTCGGTTAAACTGATCAACCGGACCCAACCAAGCTGAACCAAACCGAGTCAAACCTTGTCGGTCGGCTGAATGATCGGTTTGACTTCAGCCGACGATTTAGTCAAACGCCACTTATTGGTTCGACTTCAGTTCGAGCCAAAACTGAAAAACACTGACGGTTGCTCACCCCCAATTACACTAATGAAGGTTGATTGATGTCAAATAAATTTTGTGTTTACATATAATCTTCCTTAAATATATTATGTAAATGCGCAACTATTTCGAGCGATCACATAATAGATGAACACGATGGATTCTTAACCACACGTGTGCTTGTGACCTTGGATACCCTCTGTGTACAGTTTTGAGTATCATTGATCGTGCTCACCCCAACTAGAGTATGGAGTTCATATAGATTCATTTGAAAGTTAATAATTACAATGATTCTTTAACCATAGGTTATAAATGAATTAGACAGTTGCCTAGCATGAGAATACCACCAAAAACTTAATATACTCTTACTAAGAAGTCACCAAAACCTGCACATCTTCTCTTACTAAGAAGTCACCAAAAACTTGAGTGATTGTGCATAACTTACTCTCTGATTTACTTTCAGTTGAGGTGTTGGTATTTGCTAACCGCAACAGCTTTGTCGAAGAAGCTCAACCCATTTGTATGGTTGAGCTTTCTGCTTCTTCGATAGTCTCATAACGAAAAGACATATAGGCAAAGATTTGTAAATCATATTTAGTCAACTATACAAGCAAGACTTACAACATTCTTATAACGGTTTGCCCTTTAGCATCTGGTTGTGATATAATCCTGTGCCACAAAAGAAACCAACCAGCGAAATATCCATAGAGATGGTTGGGATAGCAAATCCTTAACCCCAGTCGACTTTCATTTGTACCCAAATCAATATAGTAGAGGCAAATACAACCCCAAAGTTCATGAAAATAAACCCAATTGAAGAATGAGATCTTTTGTCTCTTCTTATCTACATTGTTTTCATTATATTGGTACGCGGCCAAATGATATAACACACGGTTTGATACTACCGTTTCCAAGGGCGAACAATAATTAAAGAGCTAGAAAACATATTACCTTTTGGGCATGGGTGCGAATGCAGACACCGTTTACGTCACATGTGGGCATAAGACTATGAAAGAACTCCATCATGGTCAACAAAACTAACCCCTAGAGTACAAGAAAAATTAAGTCTTAGAGATCTACCCTTACATATGAATATATGATGACACTCCACGGTAATAAAATCTATAAAAAACTTCAAAATGCACAAAACGCTAGCTTTTAACTATTTTATAAGTGTTTATAATTTGAATTGTGGTTGGCAAAACACTTCGGGAAAGGCCAGGAAAGCACTCTTTAGAGAAAAAGCAGAATTCCTTCCTTATCAGACATTGATACAAGACATTACATGATATTCACAATGAATATCTTCTGAGGTCTGATCATAACATTTTAAATGTTTATCATGAATTTATGTAATCTTCTCCAACACACCTGTTGTTTTTTCATTTTTGGCAAAACGATCATTAACTGCAAGCTAATGGGCATGATATATGATATATGATATATGAATATGATATACTATATGATATGTGATACATGATATATAATATATGATATTTTTGCCTCGTCATTTTGTGATGTCTATTTAACTAAAAAAATGTTTGATGCTATGAAAAAATATATTAATACTAATTATAGAAAGTCTTTACAGAATTTGAATGTTATAATAAGAGTAAAACAGACTCAAAGAGCCCCACCAATACCAAGGAAAAAGTTAAACAAAGAAATCTGATACCTAATCTTTGGAGATGGGTCAATCTAGTTTGTTGGCCCGTGAGCTTTCTGGCGATCAGAATTACTAGATAGTCATATAGGGTCACCCCGATAAGTATACCAAGCGTGGAGAAGGCTGATACTGATGGAATTACAAAATTCCCGATTTGTGGATTCATTGTACTCTTTTACATGAAAAATGTGGTGGAGGCTTGAGCTGACACAACAGAGAAGGCGACACCAGAACTAATGCAAATAAGAAGCAAACAGATTACTACATTGCGCTATTCAACGAGAGTGACTCATCATAATCTCCATTAATTCTCTAAGTTACTCCCACGTCGACTTTGGGATGCATGCAACGGTAAAGCCATTAGGTACGTTTTTCAAATTTTAAAGGGCCTGCTCCGTCTTTACTGTCCACTCAAATCTTGATACTTTCCTTATGGTTTTGGAGAATGTTAGTGCTTTGTCTCCCAGTTTACTCAAAAATTGTGACATAGATTTTAACCTTCCTATCAGCCTTTGTACTTCCATTGGTTTGCTCGGCTAGGCATATTTACCGTCTTCCCTGTTTATTGAAATATTTTGTTGACTAGTCGGTATGTGGCCCTAACATCCTTTAAACCAGGCGACATCTATTGGTAGCATTAGACACCCCGATCGGTTCTAAAGCCATGATTTTCTGATCTATTGAATGCATCGTTATTTTGATGGTGCCCGGAAAAACGTTCATGAAGCTGAACAAGACATGCCCTTACGTTGAATCCACTAGTTAATCGATGGGAGGTAGGGAAACTATCTTTGGAGCAGACCTTGTTGAGGTCGGTGTAGTCATCGCACATCCTCCACGCGTTATTCTTTTTTAGGGACTAAAACAACACTGGCCAACCAATCGGGGTAATGAGCTCCTCCTATTACTCCTGGCGCCAAAAGTTCCTCTACTTGCTTCGCCATTTTAACTTGCTTTGCTATTTTCACTTGCTTTTCTCCAGTGCTACATCTATATTTTTCTGTTTAACAACCTTATAATCTTCTTCCAAATTCATCGTGTGTGAGATATTCGTAGAATTTATCTTAGGTACCTCGGCGGTCCCAAATGCAAATATGTGTCGGTGATTCCTCGAGAACTAGGTTTAATTCTTGTCTTTCTTCTTCAAAAAATGTGTTCCTTGATGATCCAAAAAATGGTCATGAGTTGACTATAGTAAATCAGTTAAGAAAAGACCAAAAGGCCAACCAGTTAACCCGTACCAAGTCAACATAGAGGTTGAATCTGAAAGAGGTCTGCTACTCAAGTCCAAAAATTGGGGGTTCGGTACAATTGTCTTAGGCGCCTTAAGCTCTGCTTTTGCTCAAATACAAGTAGGTCTGCCCTGGTATATAAGGGAAGACTAGGGGGTCCGCGTATGTGGGGTCGATACCTCAATCTCGAAACATGGGGGTACAAGTGTACCTAATGGTTGCCGACTTAATCCCGAATCGAATCAAAGGTCTCAGTCAGTGAGGATCTTAACTATTTATCAATCTGGGGAGTCAAGAGTCCTGAAAGGAGGAAACTTGTCTTAAAAAATCAACAAACTCGGACATAATCTATCAAGAATCCTTTAATGAGGGAACTCTTAAATATTGAATACACAGGATAATCCCAAGGAGTCCTAATATCTTCAGACTACGAAATAGTAGTTTGAATCTAACATGGTGATCTCAACTGCTCCATCATCACCACGATGATCCAAAAAATGTCCATCAGTTGACTGAGGTCAATGAGTCAAGAGAAGACTAAAAACCTCGCGGGTCAGTAGGCGTCAAGTCAATAGAGAGGTCGAATCGGAAGGAGGTCTGCTACTTAAATCTAGAACTGGGAGATCGACATGATTGTCTTAGGCTCCTTAAGCCCTGCCCCGACTCAAATATAACTAGTCTTCCCTGGGATTTACGAGAAGGCTAGGGGAGTCCACATAAGCAAGGCCCATACCTTAAGCCCGAAACATGGGAAGGTAGATACGTGCCTCACGCTTACCAACATAATCTTGAATCATATCAAAGATCGCAATTGGTGAAGATCTCAAGTATTTACCTAAGTTGGGCTTCAAGAGTCTCGAAGGAGGAAACATCTCCCAGAGGATCTATTAACTCGGAAAGATATCTATCAAGAATCCTAAGCACAAAGGAACTCCTAGATTTTCAAGATACGCGATTACTTCAAAAGGGAACCCTAAATCTCCTAACTACGAAATAGTAGTCTCAATCTTAAACGGTGGATCTGAACCACCTCATCATCACCGTTTATCAACAGTTAGCCAAAACAACCTATAAAAATGACTCTAAATCTCTATCGTTGGCATAAATGGATTTGAAGGAACGTTAGTTGTGGCGAACAGATTCCCTACAAGACATTGAAGATGTTCTTTCTTTCATTTGTCTGCCTTTGTTTCTTCACCTGATCAACTCATCATGCAACCTCAAAAGAGTTGACTGCATCATGGATAAAGTGTCTGCATTTCGTTTCTTTCTTCCTCCAAATGATTCATTTTAGCCGCCAAATCTCCAACTCTAGACGTGGTTATGTTGGATTTGAGTGGTTGAATGTAACGCGATTGTCGAGTTCGTGATAACGAATGTCAAAATCATTGAATTCGTGTTTAACGAATGATTTGAGTTGCTGAAGTGACAACCCCTTTTTTTCTCTGCCATGATGACTTTGAGATAGGGGGAAGGGGGTACCTGCAAAGACACTCTAACGCCCAAGTCAATTTCATTATATAGCTTTTGAAGAATTTTCATAAGAAAAATTAAAGATCAAATTGAGAGTCCCCATTTTGGGCGAACTTGATATGCTTATATAGGTTGCATGGCATTAGTAAAACATTTCTTGAGATTATGCGGCGGTAGAACATTGATGTAGCCGCATAACATGTCCATTAGAGACATTCTTAGATCATGACTATATCTTTTGACACGATCATACCTTTTGTCAATAATAGTTCGTGTAAAAGTGGACCTTCGATGCTATCTGACCCTTCATTTTTTCGGCAGCGTTTTACTCAAGGTGTCGAGTTGACTTCTGCAAACCTCTTACTCTGACTAGGCCAAAGAAAGGATAAGGAATAGAGATGACTCAGATCCACCTCTCCGATTGCCTCAAGGCAAAGTGGAGCTCCATCTGCTAAGATCACATCTGCAAGACTCAAGGTAGATCACTTCTACAAGCCTCCCTACTCTTCCTTTAGGTCAAAGTAGGGCTTTGTTGGGTTATGGAGTCACCTGGTGTTTTAAGCGGAATCTCAGACACTGACACTAGAATTCCTAGGATCTCATACATAAACTAATAATGTAACTAGGTTAGTTTAGAGATTACCTTAATCGCTAATTTTCCATCGAACCTTTCTAATCGCTTAAGAAGATCAAGAGATCCAATTGTAGCTCCTTTACCTGAGACACCGAGTAATCAACTTGATCTCCCACCTCTTAGTTAGCTAGAACTTCAATGGTGGTTAGACGAAGAACACCTTCTTCTTTAGACTAGATAGATAGTTGAGAACTTTTCTCTCTTTCTCTTTCTCTCTCTCTACTTGATGTTGTAGAGCTAGAAAGCTTGTTAAGAAAATCCACACCTTATTCAATTCTTAAGAGACATTATATAGAATCCCAAGTTAGAGTCCAACCCGAATTAGGTTTCCTAAAGTCCTTCTTGAATAAGATTTAGGAATTGGGTTTCTATTTCCGAATAACCTTGTTATGGCCGGCCAAGGCATGCCCTAAAGGGCATATATGGCCGGCCCCTTTATGGTGTGGCCGGCCAAGCCTAGGCCGGCCCACGCATGGGCTCAAAGTGCCCTTTTAAGCCCCAACCCAAAACACTTTTGTTTCGGCCCTCGTACTATCTTTGCCTTATCTTTCGTTAGGCCTTTTGGACATATTTATGGGTCTAACCCATGTTTATATATCTCATCCCTCTAGTCATATCTTTCGATCAAATGAACACTCTTTGGTGTAACCCAATGTGGGATCCGGACAAAGTTAGTCGTGAATCGCTTTGCGATTCGACGATCGTAGTTGATTTCTAGCTAAACATTACGATCCTTAATTGTCCGACCTTGATGATCTTATTCATCAATTGTCCTATCCGAAATATTATTCATATTGCATCTTTGGTCGAAGGACATCTCCTTCAGGCTCATAGTTGGAGCTAACTCCAGCTTACCTCTTTGCTTGCCTCTAGGCCAATACAAGATGAAGTAAATATCTTTCAATCAAGATGACAATGCGATCAATTTGTCAGATATTGCAAACGATGAACTTCATAAAGTTTAGACGTTTTAGGAAATCGTAATGTTTAGCTGCTGGTGACCAACCACCGTCAACGGATATCCTCGTGAAATACTCGCACAAGGAAATAACCGCTCATCGTGATCGTATTTTTTTTCAACAACGACTCGGTAAATGATCTCTGTTGTTATTTAGCATTCCGCATAACCATCTTTTTACCAGGAAGAGCGGAGCTCAAGGTATTGAGTTGACTTCTTTAGACCTCCTTGTTATCTCTAGTCAGAGCAGAGCTTTAGGGTAAAGCTAGCTTGGATCCACCATTGCACTTGCCTCTATACTGTAACAAGGCTCAAGGTACCGAGGAGACTTATGTCGACCTCCTAGGAACGAGTCTTCTACGCACCTTGAATCCTATGTTGGATTATGGTTTCTCCTAATGTTTTAAGCGGAATCTCAAACGTCCATACGTCTAACACTAGATTCCCAGGAAGTCGTGCCAAAACTAATAATGAAGTAGAAGATATAGAAATATACCTTATATCGATTTTTTTGAAAGTGTCTTGAATATGGGTTGATATCTAACCCAATTTACATCCCGCTAACCCGCTTTGGTTTCAACCCGGAATTTTGGACCCGCTAGCAGGGAGGATTACCGAGACAAAGCTGGTATCTGAAGCAGGGCTCTGAGGCAGAGCTGGAATAGAAACTCTCATAGAAACAAGAGGAAACATCAAAGAAGAGATACATGAGAAAAAGATAGAGAGGGTAAGAATTGTTTTAAAATCAACCTGAGGAAGCAACCTCTACTGCGCCCAAAAATTATCTCCTTTACTGAACGTGCAACATTATATCTAATTCATCCCGCAACGAGCCTACCTAATATGCGCCATTATTGCATGATCCTTAAGGAAGATGATATTATAAGGGAGAAGATTAAGAAATTACTCAATAAGAGATTTATCCGTCGAAGTACGACTCTATGGGTTGTACCCTTTTTACTTGTACGAATGAAAGATGGGAGTTGAAGGATGCGTTTTGACGGATGAGTTATCAACAAGATAATTGTCCACATTTCCATGGATGTGGATGTTACCAGAGGCTTGTCGTGGGGCGCGATCAAATAAAATAATCACCATCACAGAAAATAGTTGGTGGAATTTTCAACTCTGCGTTTCTTAACCGTATGAGGGAAGCCTCTGGCCTTTGGGCACACTTCTTCCTAGCATGATTAGAAGTTCTTATAGTTGTTGGTCCCCTTATGATGGTGAGGATAGTTCCCCCACTGGCAGGCGAAGTGTTATCAGAGTTGTTATTTATTAGCACCTGAGTTGTTTTTGTCCAAGCCACGTGGAGCGCGTGAATATTTCAGGTGAATATTTATATTAAGATCAAATCCAACCCACCTCGCCCTATCTTAACCTCATTATATTTTTAGTTATGCTCAAGTGTTGCTCATTTTCTAATGAATTAATCAAGCTTGTCGTTTCTAATTAAGGTTTTAATACGTATTTTGTGTCTGCAATCTTTTGTTTTATGATTGTGTTCTTTATATGGAAGGTGCACCAACAACAGGGGTATACGGATGACTTCAGAGTTTTGCTGAGGTATTTGGACCATCTCATTTCGAAACCTCTACTAGTAGCTTGCTAAGGATTCTCCTTTTCCTTTTACAATGTTAGGTCTTTCCCGATTTTGTCCATTATTCGACTGCCCTGAAAAACTGTAAAAAAAGCTGAAGCGAGCTCGTCGAATGAATGGATAGTTCCTGCTCCAAGGGCGTTGTACACCGATCTTGCTTACCCCTTTAGGACTGTCAAAAAGACCAGACACCATGTTGATTTGTTATTACACTCATTAAAGAAAACACATATCAGATCTCAGAACTTCTGGGAAGTTTTAGAGAAAAGAAGGATGAGTTTTAGTGTTATGCACATTTTATATCTTTTTTCTGATCGTTTTACAAATCAAAGTCAAGAAAGCTTCTAGCTTACCATCTAAGTGATGGTGTTGAATGGCAACAACAATCGTGTTTGGTCTCTTTCACTCCCTAATTCAACACTAATTGGAGCAACCTATTCTCTCTCTAAAACGATTGGGGAAAAGAAGGCAACACAAAATTATCAAGGCACCTCTTAAAAGTTTAACAACACATAAGTTTTAAAGACACTCCCTTAATTTTCATATGTTTCTAGCGAGTAACTAAACTTATTTTTCTAATCGAAAATGATGATTTTCTTCGAAACAAAAAGTAATTGATTTTCACGTCCAAACATTTTTGGAAGTAACAAATGGAAATGTTTCGAGGTAACAAATTACAAATTGAACCTCCTCTTAGCCTTTAGTTCTTCTACCTCTCATGTTTTAAGCTATTATTATAGCCTCTTTTATTAACATGTTAGCTAAATTATCTATTGTCTCCTGTTAAGCTCTTGGGTGTGTATAGTTTTCAAGAGTCTGGAGTGTCTAAAGAAGCATGTTAGTACGTAGTTGATAGTTTGTTTTAGAAGTTCTTCTATGTAAGTTTGATGTTACTTGTTAATCTGTTTTCGGTTATACCATGTAAGTCTTTATGTTATCAATTTAATGCATGGTTATAATAGTTTAACTTATTTGTTATTCTTAATTTTCTTGTTCTAGGTGGTTAGACCATATTAGGTCATTTTCAGTAGTCTATAGTTTTAGTAGGTTATTTACTTGTCTTTGTAGTTAGTTCTGTTAGTAGGTTTTATTAGGTTTAGTTTTGTTGTTTTCCCTGTTCTTCCTCTCTTTCTCCTGGTCTCTGTTCTTTCTCGGCTTTTTCAAGAGGGGAGGCCTTTTGGTGAGTTCTTGGGTGGGCCTTAGGATGGATAGTCCAACTATTTTAAGTTGGAATGTTAGGGGGGCTTCTTCTCTTCTCACCAAGAAATACTTAAGTAAGTTGACTTGTAAATATAAGCCTGACGTGATTTTCTTATCGGAGACCAAAAACAGATCTACCAAGATGAATAAAATTTTTCCTATTAACAAGAGCTATGCTAGCCATTTTGTAGAACCCATCAAGCAAGCGGGGGGACTAGCCCTCTACTGGAACCACCATCTGGATGTTCGTATTAGCTACTCGGATAACAATATGATTCAGATTGAGATGCACACTAACCTCAACCAGAATCCTATTAAGATTACAGGTTTTTATGGGTCTCCGTATAACAAGAAGAAAATTCATCCTTGGAAGATTCTTAGACAAATTAATCAAGATAAAGATACCCCTTGGATTATAATAGGTGATCTTAACTGTATTCTGGACCCCACTGAGAAATTAGGTGGCACCAAAGGATCAAATTCTACTAATACTAGAATTAATGAGATTATTGGTGATCTTGGGCTTATGGATGTGGGTTTCCAAGGTAACCCTTATACCTGGAGTAATAAGCAATACGGAGAGAATCTAATTCAAGAAAGATTAGATCGAGCCCTAGCCAATATTACTTGGCTCCAACACTTTAAATCCCAGGGAGTCATCCACCTTGAAGCGGTTGGGTCAGACCACATGCCGATTCTGTTAGCTGATATAGAAGATAATCACATCAAGCCCAAGCCTTTCAAATTCATTAGGACGTGGATGACGCACCCCGGATGTTTCGATTTTATAGCTGATAACTGGAAACAAATTAAGAATAATCAAATTACAGAGAATATACAGTGTAATTTAAAGAAGCTCAGCAACAAACTCACGAATTGGAATAAACAGGTCTACGACAATATAGATAATAAGATCAACCATATCATTAATCAGCTGCAAAATGCGAATTCCAAAGAGGATAATCACAAGCTCAATTTAGCGTTAGAGGAGCTTTATCAGCATCAAGAGAGTATTTGGAAAGAAAAATCTAGAAATAACTTCATTACCTTAGGAGACAAGAATACCAAATATTTTCACTCCCAGGCTATTCACCGAAGCAGAACAAATTCTATTAGAGCAATTAAAGACAAGAATGGAGATTGGAAAGAAAAGTTGAAGGATATACAAGATACGTTCACTGCACATCTCCTTGACATTAATACTACGATCAACCCTAGAGAAGATGAGGATACCCTTAACTTATTCAACCCCACTATTACTCAGATTCAGAACAGAGATCTTACCAAAATTCCTAACAAAGAAGAGATTAACTGGGCTATGCAGAGTCTGAAGAAAGAAGCGGCGCCAGGACCTGACGGATACCCTCCCTACTTCTTTCAATCTAATTGGGAGACTATTAACGAGGATATCTATGATTTAGTTCAACAATTCTTCAATACTACCTATTTGCCCCCAGGCATTAATCATACTCATATTTGCTTAATCCCCAAAACACATACTACATACTCCCCAAACCCCTGCTGATTTCCGGCCCATTAGTCTGTTGAATACCACTTATAAAGTTATCACCAAAATCCTTGCAGAAAGATTTAAACATACTTTAACTGATATCATTTCACCTTTTCAAGCAGCATATGTTCCTGGTAGACAGATTACAGACAACATTATTATGGGACAAGAAATTATTCATTCCTTCAAGAAAATGAAAGGTCCTACAGGCTATTTTGGGCTAAAATTGGATATGTCCAAAGCTTTTGACAGAATAGAATGGAAATTCCTCCTGGACATTATGCGTAATCTGGGATACGATGATCACTGGATCCAGATGATTAGGGCCTGTATTACTAATTCTTCGATGTCAGTCCTTATTAATGGTCGTCCAGGACCGGTCTTTTACCCCTCCAGAGGTATCAGACAAGGAGATCCGTTATCCCCGTTTCTTTTCACTCTTGCCATGGAGGGTCTTAGTCGTAAGCTTATGAGAAATAGTAGTCCGGAAAGATTTGAAGGTTTCAAGGCTACACAAAATAACTTTGAGATTTCCCATCTTCTTTTTGCAGATGATTGTATTATATTTGGGAAAAACACCATTGATAATATCCATATCCTCAAAAAGATCCTACAAGATTTCAGTGATATTTCGGGTCAGATGATCAATTATGCTAAATCCAATATATTCTACTCTAAGAATTCACACCCTAAGTTCAAAAGGCTTATTATGCGGACTCTTAAAGTGAAATATGCTTCTACATCAGAGAAATATCTCGGAGCCTAACTGTTCATTGGGGCACATAAAGCTAAAGTGTTCAAAGAGTTACTCGATCAAATTCAAAAGAAGCTTAATAAATGGAATCACTCGTTTCTTTCGCAAGCAGGTCGTACTGTGGTGATTTCAGCCATAGCCGCGGCCGTACCCCGATACCAGATGCAATGCTTTGCAATACCTAAAGGAATTTGCAAAAGCATCAAGGCCGTTCAACGGAATTTCTGGTGGGGTAAGTCTAATGGTATATGCACTAAAAGCCTGGGATACTATTTGCACCCCTAGGAAATTTGGAGGACTAGGTCTCCATTTGCCGGATTTAGATAACACAACTCTTCTTTCTAAGATGGCGTGGAGGCTCAAATCTAACCCAGAAGCTATTTGGGTAAAAATGCTGAAATCCAAGTACTACCCGCACTCCAATATCCCTGGTCCTGCTAAGGCTCATCACTCTTGGATATGGAAAACTATCAGTAAAAATCTAGGGATAATTGAAGAACATACAACGTGGGAAGTGCAGTCGGGTACATATATTAATATATGGACTGACAACTGGATTCCAGAAACCAATGGTACTATTCAGAACATCAATCAGTCCAATCTTGTTAAAGTAGCTCAATTGATCACCAATAATAGTTGGAATAATGACATGCTGAGGGACAACTTTGACGAGAATACTTAGAATCTTATTAGAACTATTCCGATTAATAGTAGAGGCAAAGACCATCCCAAATGGAAACTTACCAAATCTGGTAAATTTACGGTAGCCTCCATGTATCAATGCCTTAGTGTCAATAATAGCAATCAAAACACCAGCAACCTTAACTGGAATTTTATCTGGTCCATTTCGGCTATTCCGCGTATCAAGCTTTTTATCTGGAAAATCTGCTCCAAAGCCCTTCCAGTTTGTGAAAGGATAGGAAAATACATCAATAATATCACAAATTGTCCGAACTGCAATCTCTCTGAATCTCTTGAGCATGCACTGCTTCATTGTACGCTAGCGAAAAATATCTGGTTCTATTACAATATCATCACTGAAAACATCAATTCTATTTCAGACTGGATCTTCTCGTGGGAAGATAATGTTAACCTTAGTTACACTAATAATAACATTCACTTTTCTACCATTTTATGGATTATTTGGAAAGTGAGATGTGACCACTGCTTCCAACATGAGATTACAGATCTCAATTATATTATTAGAATGATCGAGAACTTCCCCAAATGCAAAACTAACCAAAGAAGTAGTAAACAAAAATTAGCTGTTAATTGGCAACCTCTTCCTCAAAACTTTATCAAGCTGAATGTTGATGCATCATATACAAATCTTACTTCTAATGTAGGTGTTAGCTTTATCGTTCACAATGCAGATTCCAAATACATCGAAGCACAGGCTAAAACAACGAGAGCAAGGAACAGTGAAGAGGGTGAAGCCTTAGCAATTTTATTTGGACTCGAATGGGCCATAGAGAATAATCATAAAAATATAATAGTGGAAAATGATAATGTCAATCTCATTAAACATCTTCATAATATAAAACACTCTATACATTGGCAGTCTCTTTTTCATGTGCAGAAAATCCAAGAAAAAATAATAGAATTTGAAGAGGTGAAATTCAACTACATCCAGAGATCGGGAAACTCAAGTGCGGATAAACTGGCTAAATGATCGAGAAAGAAGAATGCTAATAGAATATGGAAAAATGTACCTTATATGTTAGTTTCAAAATACTGTAATAACGTTTTAGTATAATATACGAGAATATTTCAACCAAAAAAAAAAAAAAAAAAAAAGAAAACAATCGCGTGCTTAATCTTTGTACCTGGGTAATTACAGCTGAAAGTTGGGTTTGAACTCTTTTTCTAGTTCTTCGTTTCTCTTTTCCACTGATCAATCACCTTTTTCCAATTGCTCCGATTGATCGATGAAGCATAGTACCTCCTGCAAATCTAGGTCATCTTCATCGTTTTCTTCAGTTCAAGCAAAACTCCTTCGTCAGTGATGTCTACCAGGAACCATCATCATCATCGCCCTCAACAAGAAAATGGTCAGACGAATCAGATTCCTCAACCTTGTCCTCATCTAGTCGAATACCGATCCAAAAACGGTCCAACGCCTTTCCGGATCTTACAAAAGTGTCTCCGAGTCAAGCCACTCGGTCGCGCCGAGATCCGCCGTGACCTTCACGAAGTCCCTTGCTGTGGTTCCTGCCGGGAATCAATCCTTCCTCGTCATCGTCTCTACGCCTGCATCACCTGCGCCGCCGTGTTCTGCCATTCTCGTTCGGTCGGAGACCCTAAGTCATCCTCTCACGCTGCTGCTCATTCTAAATCGATGCCACCTGGTCACGAGATTGCTGTAGATGTCGAACGTGCCGAACTCTTCTGCTGTGTTTGTCATGATCAGATCTACGATCGAGATTTTGATGCTTTAGTTGTTCTTGCTCAGATTGAGGCTTCAACCCTAGGTGGATCATCTGCCATGATTATGCGTGTTGTTCCTCCACCGCCACCTGAGAATCTTAGGAAGCGACAAAGGGTTGATTATCGACCTTGGAATCCTGATCCCAAAGATAGGATGTTGATGATGAGAAGTTCAACTCCATTGCAATCACAGCAAAAAGTACATGGAGATGTAAATTTTTCCTCATTGCCATGGGGATTGCGCGGATTGAATAATCTTGGAAACACATGTTTCATGAATTCTGTCTTACAAGCTTTGTTTCATACGCCTCCCCTCAGGAACTATTTCTTGAGTGATCACCATAACAGCTTTTCCTGTCAACAAAATAATATAGTAATGAATTCCAATGGGCTCTACAATGGGAATTCAAGCAGGTCGTCGGACTCACGGTTATGTCTAGCTTGTGATGTGGATTCAATGTTCTCTGCTGTTTTTTCTGGTGATCGGAAGCCATATAGCCCTGCAAAATTCCTATACAGGTTTGTCTATAGTTTGACGATTTTTCTATCTATAATTTAAGACATGAAATGACTTTAATGTGTCTAATTAATGTACCTTGAGGCGTCTCATTCCCTAATTTATAATTGTTTAAGATGGGTGACACTATTGTTCAATTGAAACTAGTTCATTTGCAGAATTCGGAATGAATTAATTATCCTCTGGAAGTATGTCGTGCGTATTAGAAATGGGTTAATGGTTGCCCTCTAGATGAGGAGGACTGCTAATTGTAATTTAGGTAATGATTTAGGAGATGGGTTTGGCTTCGTAAACAGGAAATATTTGGAATGTATGTGATCGGGAGGCGAAATGTTTGATTTGTTGAAAACCTTTGCCCTTGATTCAGTTGGTGGCAATATGCTGGAAATCTGGCAAGTTATGAACAACAGGATGCACATGAGTTCTTCATTTCTATGCTTGACGGGATCCATGAAAAGGGAGAGAAGGTCTCACAAAATCCCCAGAAACAAGGTAGCCTTCTTTCCCTTGTTAAGGTTTCTGTCTCTCTAGTAGCTGCTTCTGAATTCGTCATTTGGGGATGGATGGTGCATGCATCTGCATGTTCTCTACCATTGGGAAACCTGACACTATCAACACATTGTGAAACCCATTTCGATTTACAAAGCAACAGAAACATACTTTAGCTTAAGCTGAATGGTTGGTCCCTATGGTTATGTAGGAACATTCTGCATATAGGTTTCCTAAGTGTTTTGTTATGAAAGCCCATGTCATAGAAGGGGAATACGATTCCATCGATGTAGCACTGTAGGACGTGATCGATCGTTTCATCCTTCTGAATCCTATTGGCAGAATCCAAAATATATGCTGACATTCCATGTGACTGATATAGTTCGTTGGTACAGCTTTTATTTAAATCATGTGACACTACTAGTCCTTTTAATCATGAGCTAAAAGGTTTTAAATACTTTGTTTTCTAAAGTTGCTAGCTTCTCCACCAAATGTCGATCAATTTCTCTGTATATTAGGTACATACGACTATACGAGTGTGTCACCATTTTACGCTGGACATGGACAAGTTTGTCTAGGAGAGTAAAACAAAAATGGTAAATGTGCAATGAGTTGCACTATTTTACGCGAGTGTGCAATGAGTTCCATTTTACGAGTGTGTCACCATTTACGCTAGTGTGTCACCATTATCTGGCTTGTTTTGAAACTCCACCATTTTATTTTAACTAGTTTTATTTTATTGTAACTAATTACAGACTGCTTAACAGATTTGGTTTTGTGTGCAATGAGTTGCATGTGATAGCATTGAGGCCTCCCAAGTGAGCATGAATTCTGTAAACGTTTCTGGTTTAGCCCAGAATAATGATCTACTCAAGTAAAAATTTATGGAGTCTATTATTAGGCCTAAAATTTTCCTTGAAGATGCGATTGTTTTGTTCGTTCCAGATGCTTCAAATGAATGTGTTGGGAATTACGTCCCAAACCTCTTTTCTTTCTTTGGTTTCTTTAGATGTTTCTACTGAAGAATGGCATCTTTGATTGTACTTCGGAGGTTCCAGGGTGTGTTGTGTAAAAGAAGTTGATGAAATAATCCCAGATTCTCTATATCGTGGTGCAGTGGATGAATAGATTGTCGGAATTTCTTCCTCCACTTTACCCATGATGCACCTATTAATCAGAATGCAACCCCTCCATTTGAAGTTATCAATGGTAGGAAGCTTATGAATACAAGCAGCCCATGTCATGAAGCTAGCTCTAGGAGGGACGGGCTTCTGCCAGAGGGCGTCTCCAACTGTGTAAACAGGCAAACCATCGTACGTTCTGTTATAAGATTCCTTACTGAGAACTCATCTTTCTCCTTAACTTTCCAAACTTTGGTGTCCTCCACTTCCATTATTTCCTGTCCCTGAATGAGCTGCAAGATCTCTGCTAGGATTGGTATTTCCCAGTGATTCAGATTCTTTCGAAGCTGCAAGTCCCATCCACTAAAAAATTGACTGACCGTGCCTCTCTTTATCCTAGAGATATGGTAGATAGCTGGAAATCTATCTTGAGACAAATCGTGGAGCACCAGATGTCGTCTCCAAACTGAATTAACTTCCCATTACCTAACTTCCCATTGACCAAACCACCCAATGTAGACTGTTAAAGTCTTCCTTCTCATTCCAAATAAAGTCTATCATCTTTTCATCAATGACATTAAGAACGCCTGCCACAATGACGAAAAGGGAGAGAGATTATAACGGCAGTGCGACAAACACTGCCTTGATTATAGTCAGCTTACTTCCTCTAGATAACGTCTTAACTTTCCAAGGTGAAAACTTTTTTGTTGATGCGTTCGACAACATCGGTACGAGAGAGCTTTATTTCTATGTTCTGCTCCGAGAGCTAGTCCTAGATAAGTGGTGGGAAGCTGGTCTGTCTTGCATCCAAATTTTCTGCTCCCAGCTATTTAAGGATGCTTGGGCAAGTTAAAGCACGCTTAGGCAGGTCGAGATGTCTGCCGCCTCAACATGCCTATAGCCTAAGCAGTCGAGGGGCGGGGAGCAGCTGCGTAAAATATACTTTGTACAGCAAGCCAAGATGAAGATCTTATAAATTGGTCTGACCATTGCGTATAACTCAGAGTCTATAAAGCATGAGAGCATGTTAGCTGTTATCATTAGTGTCTGAACACTAGGAAAGTGCTGGCAATGTGTCCTGTAATTGCTCGTAGTTTAGTGCTTTTGTATTTATACTAGAACAGAGATTGTATGAGATTATAAAAAATTTATCACGACTGAAGAAAATAATCTCACATACGGTCAGTCTAGCCTTGTACTTATACGTGAGACTTTCACATCGTTTGTGGCTTGTCTTCTTTCACGAGTCGCTCTTCCTCCCTCTGAGTGGCAGTATTTGTTTTGCTATCTGTCGTTGACAAGGACTTGCTGACCTATAGCTTCTTAGTGAAGTTTCAGCACCTAATTTTATTTTACGTGTATAGACATGAATCTTATCTTTATTCTGTTTTCCTGACAGTAAAATTCCAGTGAAATAAATACGTTCAATTACAAGAACAACGAAAAGAATGCTAAAATTTTTACTTTGATTGGGATTATAAAGTTGTTTCTGAAAAAATCAATGGTATAAGTTTAGTTTATTTTCTCTAACGAGATATCTTGATAAGCCTATTTGATTGGCAACGCAGGGAATGGAGATTGCTGCATTGCTCATAGAGCATTTTCTGGAATCTTGAGATCAGATGTAACTTGTACGGCATGTGGTTTCACATCTACAACATATGACCCATGTGTGGATATCTCTTTGGACTTGGAACCAAACCTAGGGGGCTCTACCACAAAGGCAGCCTCAACAAGATCACAACATTCTCGTAATGATGATGCAGATGATCCTGTTAGCTTGGGCCAAAACTGTGGTAGATCAACCTTGACGGGGTGCTTAAACCGCTTTACGCGGCCCGAAAGACTTGGATCAGACCAGAAATTCTTCTGCCAGCAGTGTCAGGTGAGGCAAGAATCTCTGAAGCAGATGTCGATAAGGAAGCTACCGTTGGTTTGTTGTTTCCACATCAAAAGATTTGAACACTCGTCGACTCGAAATATGTCAAGAAAGGTTGACCGGTATTTAGAATTCCCATTTTCGTTGGATATGTCACGTTATATTTCATCATCTATTTTAAGAAGTAGATTTGGGAATCGGATATTCACTTTCGACGTTAATGACGGGGAGGCATTGGATTCGTCCAGTGAGCTATCTTCTTCATCATCATCATCAGAGTTTGAGTTATTTGCAGTGGTTACACATACAGGCAAACTAGATGCTGGTCATTATGTAACGTATCTACGTTTAAACAATCAGTGGTACAAGTGCGACGATGCGTGGATAACTCAAGTAAGTGAAAACACAGTAAAGGCGGCACAAGGTTACATGTTGTTTTATGTACAAAAGTTTCTTTACTACAGACCAACAGCTGAAACACAACTGGTTACTTCCTAACTTTTCTATGGCTTTCTCAAAGACAATGACTACAGATATTTGTTAAAAGAGTATCAGAGAACTGAGGAGCCTAAATTTTTGAGGCCAGTTCCATTAATATGGTTTTATTTTTTCAATTCATACTTTATTATGAATTGAAGACTTAATATTACATGGGGGGTTCACATTTTGTTTTTCATTAGCTTCTGTGGCATTAAATGTAATGTGAACTAGCTCGTCTGATTAAAATCACAAAAAAGACTGTCATACTCCATAGTTTGAGACGAAATGATTGACATGACCATTGTATATAAAGAAAAAGCAATGGAATTCTGGTAACAGTCTACAAAATGAAGGCGATTGATTGCTCAACCATCCAAAAAGTGATGGTCAAATTGGGAGATTCCATGTCAAGATTTCAACAACAAAAAAAAAAAAATCCATGTGGAGAAAGGAGGGGTAGTGTTCATGTCAAAGGCTTTGTCATTGCCCATTCCTTCTCTTTCATTCAATCACCTTTTCTCCCGGACCAATCCTAGCGTGATAGGAAGTCTCAGTCTCTCTCTATTATATATATATATAGGTGAATATCATAAATTTCTATCTCATTTTTTTTTGCTGGAAGTGAAGTAGGTTAAAAAACTATCGAGTCATTACAGTATTTATGTCGAAAGAAGGTGAGAACAGACTCCCAAATTACGAGTACAATTATTAAAGCCCTAGCCCGTTTAGCCAAAGAATCAGCTAGATCATTGCCTTCGCGAGAAATATGCGTGAAGATTGCAGCGTGGAATTGAGGAAGCAATTTTCAGATCGACAAGACGTGAGGCTTAGTTTGCCAGTGTAATTGATGTCATGGGTTATTGAGATGCTTGATAATAGCCTGATTATCACTCTCAATATGAAGATACTTGAAATTATGATTGGCCGCCCATTTGATGCCTTCTAAAATGGTTGTTATTTCTCTCTCTTCCGCTGCCCTAGTGGTAATAATAGAAGCGCGAGCATATAAGAATTCTGCTCTATCATTATGAAATATATTGCTAATCCCTGCAAATTCCTTAATATCAATAACTGAAACATAAGTATTTAGTTTAACAAACGGTGAAGTAGGTGGAAGCTATCTTATCTGTTTTGTGTTGGGTTTTCCAGAAGTAATAAAAGTGGGAAAGCCAAAATTAATTTGATTACCTGTGTTGGGGTCATCATTATCTGCTGAAAACAATGATCACATCTAGCTTTCCAAAGATGTCAGATTACTACTAACATGGGTTTGTGGGTCATTCCACGAAATTATCCATTTCGTCAAAGAGAAAATATACGAAGAGTGAACATGAAAAAAAACCCAGATATTTCTAGCAAAACTACAGTGACGTAAGGCATGGTCAAGGTTTCTATTTCATCAGAGTAGGAACATGTCATAATATTACCAATGTATTTACCGATGGTATGACGCACATGCAGACTATTAGTACAACATTTCCAGATGAATACGACGAATCGTTTTAATTTTCCAGATGAAGTTCTAGTCAACAGTGTTACAAGTAGTTGCGTGATTGACCATAGCAAGATGATGATACATAGATCGAACTTCATAACGGCTGATGTCAAAAAATGGTCTTCCGTTATATCAGCATGAAAAAGGGAGTTGATGCATGACAACCTCCGTTATGATGGTATATTGTGTTATGTGAGGTAAGATTCCTGCGTCTGTTCCTGCTTCCAGCTCTGGTGCTTCGTCTCCTTGCTCCCTCTCTTTGCTTCTTGTTCCTGATTCTCACTCGAGCTCCTGATTCTCGTCTCCCAAGCTCTTGATTTGCTCCTGATCTCCAAACTCCTGTTCATCGATTCCCAAAGGGGGGAAAACCTGGAAAAGGTTCGAAAACCTTTCCGATGCTCAAGACAGTCAGGGTGTTCTTTGCAGTAAAAGAATGAATGTTGATCGATCCTTTTGGGAGCGAGTTATGAGAAGTCAGAGTTAACTGTGATCTCTTAGGGTTTAGAGATCGTGTCATGTGAAGGACGATGTGGGGGCCCTTTTATAGGCTTGAGAGGCGGCGGTGATGGCCATGGAAGGAAGTTTTCCCTTTATGTTTATCTCGAATTTAGGAAAGAGGAAAGTTCCTAAGTTCAAGGATCTTTCGTAGATATCCTGCCGATGTGATAGATCTTCTGGGAGAAGTTTCCTCCCTTAGACGCGTGAAGTCCAAACTTGCTTAAACACTTCGAGATCCGTAACTGACTAAAATCTCTGTAGATGTTTCGGGATTAAGTCGGTAGGTTGCTAGTGCGCTTCTGCCTTCCCAGTTCTGGGCGTAAGGCATCGACCGAACCTACGTGGACCCCCCCATTCTTGTAGAGACCCCAGGGTTGATCCGTACATGCCGAGGGCGTCACAGGGCTGGTTTCGTCTAGCCGACCTCCCAGTTAGGGGAATATGTGTCAGATCGTCGAGGATTCAACCGTCTTATACCTTAAGCCAGGTTGACCCAATGGACTTCAGGTCTGATCTTGACTCTTCAGACGTTAGTCAACGTCTGAACATTTTATGCATCATCAATAATTACCAGAGTTAGAGAGGAACCGCTTAATCGAGTCTGGCCCCTCCTCCAAGAGGGGAATAGTGGTGATGATATTACCTATGTCATGATCAAAGGTGACAGCATTTAAGTGTAAATCTCAGTTATTATCCTGGATAAGCTAGGACACCTGAGTGAGAGAGGAGTTGTAAATGTTGGGAAGAGGGGGAGGATGATTAGGAACCTAGTAGTTCGTCTAAATGTCAATGGATCTACCATTGTCGACCTCCCATATAGAGAGGGAAGTAACCTTAATCAACTGATGGTGTATAGTTTTCCAAGTCCAGGAACTCGCTTGCTTAACTGACCCCGGATAAGGAGTATTGGAGAAATATTTCCCTTTAAGAAATTTAACCCACATGGAGATCTGTTCCGACCGAAGACGCCAGGCAAGCTTTCCGAGGAGGGCTTGGTCAGTAACGAATCTCTAAGACCCAAGGCTCCATGAATTTTGGAAAGGCAAATGCCAGAGCAAGCCCTCGTGCAGATGCCTTTAGATTTTCCCTACCAAAAAGACCATTGAGAGATCTTAATGAGAGAACAAACGCTTTTGGGAATAACAAAGCACTGCATCTGGTATCGAGGAACGGTTACGGTTATTCTCGAGACAACAACCGTACGATCAGCTTGGGTCAGAAACTTGTTCTGCCACTCGGAAAGTTTCTGCTGAATTTGACTTTAGTTTTATTCGCTCCGATGAAAAGTTGAGCGCCAAGATACTTGTCAGAAGGCGAAGCATGACGAGCTTTGAGATTTCTAATAATAATCCTTTTGGACTTAGGGTGAGTGTTATGGGAAAAGAAAATATTGGATTTGGCATAATTGATCATTGAACAGACGAATGGCAAAAGGTATTAATGCGTTATTGCATGTTATGAATATTATCCAAGGAGTTACGACAAAAATGATGCAGTCATCGAAAAAAAGGAGATGGGTAATGGTTGAATCAGTATTCCTAGTAGGGAAGCCAATAAAACCACTATCACCTGGAGAGGAGTCAAGCAGGCGACTAAAACCTTCCATGGCTAAAGTAAACAAAAAGGGAGAAAGGGGGTCTCCTTGCGGAATGCCTCTACTAGGGGATAAGGGATTACGTGGATGACCATTAATGAGTACCTCCATAGAAGAGGTTGCTATACAAGTCATTATCAACTTAATCAAATGGTTTGGAAGTCCAAGTTTTGACATGACGTTGGAAAGGAAGGACCATTCGATACGATCAAAAGCTTTTGACATGTCAAGTTTAAGCCCAAAAAAGCTCAGAGGGCCATTTTATGCTTATAGGAGTACATAAGTTCTTCCCCAATAATGATGTTATCCGAAATTTGTCTACCGGGGACGTACGCCCCTTGAAACTAAGAGATAATAAGGTTGAGGAGGGGTTTAAGTCTGTCAGCCATGATTTTAGTAATGATTTTGTAGGTAGGGTGAGAAGACTAATTGGACAGTAGTCAGCCGACGATTGAGGCGTCTTAGATTTGGGAATAAGGCAAATATGAGTGTGATTAGTTTGCGGTGGCAGAATGGCAGACTGAAAGAAGTTTTGAAACATATCAACAATATCAGGAGCCACCATATCCCAGTTCGAGTGGTAAAAGAACGGAGGGTAGCCATTGGGCCCTTGAGCTGCCTCCGCTCTCAAGCTTTTGGTGGCCAGATCGGTTTCATCTTTCGAGTGGTAAAACCTCCTCTCACTAAGGGGCCGAGAGCTGACTGTGACTACACGGAAGCAAACTAAAAACTTAAGACAACGAGTTAGCTCTCTAGGTAACACAAAAGTCTCACTTGGAGACAGAGAAGCTAACTAAAACAACTAGCGACAGAACTTCAAGACCAGCTAGAAAGAAAATAAATATTAGACACAAAGACACAACACAGACTAATAAAACTAGTTGATTCAATGGCCGTCGTCCTCATCACTTTCCAAGTTGACATTGGGATTCAAGTATGACACCAAAGAATCTTCACAGATAGTAAGTGCATTGGTGTTAGGAATGAGAACATGTTCAGCTGATTCTGGATTTTAAATGGAAGGGACTGGAGCAGTTATACTATTGAATTGAAAACAAGAATTAGGTTGCCACAAAGAGGAACTGCCACCTACCTGAAGTTATCACCGATAATCATATCCATCTGTTTTTTAGTTCGGTAAAGGGAAGAATCAGGCACTTGTTCAAGTTTCACTTCAATTAGAGCTTGTCAATCCTTCTTCTTGCCACTAGAAGAGAAGAAGAGATGAGGTGGGATCGGCTTAGCGGTCGAAGAGGAAGGAAGATCAGGACTGTCTATAACTTGAGTAGGTGTTAGGTGATCTCCATGGGGTCAACTGAATGTTGGGATTCTCGCTGAACTAGGACGGTTGGTGCGAGACAGTGAGTGAAAGGGTGATCCATAATTTGGAAAATTTGACAAAAGGCTTTGGGGTACTTCCTGTAGCTGGAATTGATGGACTGTCTCCATCAGTGAAGATATGGTAGATGGTAGCTAGAAGAGGAGTCCGCACGTCATACATGAATTGGATGGTGATTTAAGAGTTACGTACCATACCAAAGTTCTTTGGGAAGATCTGTAAGATGTACCCCGTGCAAGAAAATCAATGTCTTCTTTGTTCTGTAAAGCTGGGGGTAATTTATATTAGGTGCACCACATTGGTTTGAAGAAGAGGTCTGAAAAATCTATGGGTTGTTGGAAGTCAACCTTCTTCATCACCATTAACATACATTTGATAATCTAGGGTCTACTGAAATTTACGGCTTTGAAAACAAAGGAGTTTCCGTGTTTAACCAAAAAAGTATTGAGACTATTAGAGTAAGCCACCAGTTCACATTCTCTTTTATTTTGGGTATATTTTAGTTAGTGTCAGATTTTGGGTATCTTATATTATAGAACAGTTTGGTCGGAAACATAAGTATGACAAAGCTCAAATCTAAGGGAGGAAATGGTGTTTAAAATATAGTTTCTAACTCTTTAAGTAATTTTAGGCACAACGAAATGTTGTCATATCATCAGAGGAAACGGGGGACGTAGTTGCAAAACTACCCTTTTTCAACTATTACAACACTTTTCTCTGATAAAAAACACAAAACTACCCAATCCACCATCCCACGTTTTTCTCTACTCTCCACTTTCTTCTCAGAAAAATTGAGTTTTTCTTTTTCATCTTTCCTATACAGAATGTTAGAGGTAGGTTGTTTGATTTAAGTTGCAGTTTACGTTTACTTTTCTCTTCTGCGAGAGCGTTAGTAAAAAGGATCAACCGCGTCCTACGGATGCGGTGGAAACATAAGACCATAAAAATTCATCATCTTCCTTTTAAAAAAAATCAAAACTACCCGATCCACCATCCCAAGTTTTTCTCTACCATCTACTTTCTTCTCGGAAAGTTTGAATTTTTTTTTTATCTTCCACACACAAAATGTTAAGTTCTTAAATTTAAGTTGTAGCTTAAATTTACTTTTTTCTTTTGCGAAGGCGTTAAGCAATAAGCACTACAAAAAAAGGGCCCATTAGGGACGGACAAAAACCGTCTCAAGAATGAAAAAACTGTCCCTAATAGTGTATTGGGGACGGTTTGAATCTGTCCCCGAAAACGGCGTCCCAAATAATATTTGGGACGGTTGTAGGGACGGATGGCATCTGTCCCAAAGCTATTTTGGGACAGTTTTTAACTGTCCCTATATCAACGATTTTAGGGACAACAAATATTTGTCCCAAAAAAATGTGGCGGGAATTTCCCCTCGTTAGCATTTGGGACAATTAATATCTGTCCCTACAAATTTGACGGGAATTTCCTCTTTTTAATATTTGGGACAATTAATATATGTCCCTACAAATTTGGTAGGAATCGTTGGCATTTGGGACAGATAATAGCCACCCCTATAAGATCGGCGGCAATTCTCTACTTCCTGTACCTAATATAGTTAATATTCGTCCCTACAAATGTGACCAGGAGTTTTCATACAATAATTAGTGTATACAAGAGGGAAAATTTTCCTTAAACCAATATTTAAAAAGCACATATTCACATCTAACATGTTTTGAGAAGTCCCCTCAACATATTCACAAGTCTGGACGAGAAAAAAGGTCAAACCCAAAATAAGAGAATAAACTAATAACTCTTCCATAGGAAGATAAAATTCTATTAAAAATAAACTACTCTAACTTCATCCTTCCATCCTTCCATCTTGCTTCTCACGTTGTAGGAAGATAAACATATTCACATAAACTACTCTAACACCATCCCAGTAGAGCTCCATCCCATCCCTGTGTCATGGACAAAAAACAAAAGACAGCGAAAGCTATTAGTTTATTCCCTTTCTCGAAATTAAGACACGGCAAATAATACAAACATGTTAAAACTTCTATAAAATTGTTAAAAGAGCAAGCATTCACACAAAATCTTCTTAAAAGCGGTAGCTTCATAATAAGTTCGTGTTTACTGTTCTAGCAATCTAACAAGCATACTCTCATGGGTCTTTGCTTTGCATTTAGAATAGAGTTCTTTTACATAATAATGTTTCATATTAGGTGTCAAGGTCATGTAATACTGCATTAGTTCTAGAACAATGGTCTAATTCAGTAAAAGATAACACCAAAACGTACGGCGACGCAGCAGAAGCTGCAGCCCATTAGCATGCCGCGGCGCAGCAGAAGCTGCAGCCCATTGGCCTGCTGCGACGCAGCAGCAGCTGCAGCCCATTGGCCTGCTGTGACGCAGCACCACCCCTTGCCCTGTTCCATAAGATTTACATTGTTGCGATTATTAAGTTGTGATAAAGTGGGATGTGAAATTGTAGCATAAATAGCATTACCAGTCAAAGTCACTAAAACAAGTTGAGTGGACAATGTCATTGTCAGTCTAACCAGATGTATAATGGAACCACATACATAAATCACATGGTGAGGTTAAGTTTCATACCCCATATATTGTGGTCTCTCAACACACTCTTATTTTTATGATTATAATTATAGTTATCAAACAGAACAACATCATATACGAAATGAAAGTTGAACAAAAGGAACAACATTATAGTTATCAAAGAGAAAAAGGACCAAGATACCATCATCTAATCTACCTATTGGTATGTGAGTATAGTGTGTTTGTTTTTTCAGAGAGAGATTAATTCGGATGTCCTTTAATTCATTTAAGACTTGAACAAAATGGAAACTAAAGAAGAAGAAAGTCATTGAGTTTCAATCTGGTATTGAGTATTCAACAATATTACATACGACAAACAGGACAAAGTAGTAATATCCGACTATAACACTTCCGCATAACTAGAACTTCTAACAGTAATTAAACTACAAACATGTTAAAGAGGATTATGTGATTTTTTACCTATTTAATTCCAGAAAACACGATTAAAACTCCCACGGGGAAACGCTACAGCTCTGAGATCCGGTACAAGTTCTGCATTTGAAATCATAACTATTCAATTACTTTTTAGTCAAAAAAATTGAAGCTAGTGAAGAGAAAATCAATGTGAAGAAAGAAGCATCCAATATTGTAATCAAGCGTAACAAATAAAGTTGAATCATTGTCTCATGCATCGTGATTCGTCTCAATGGTTGATTATGAAGTTCTTAACTTAATTAAACAACACATGGAAAAAATTCAAAACTGAACAACAAACATATATCAGATTTCAGAAGAAAAAATAAAATTTTAATTCAATCACTTCAACCAAATTATAAAGAAGTGCATAAAACAGTTCTCTTTAAACTCATCTACTTCATTACCCTATACTAATACCCTACTGATATAGATGCACCTAAATAAGAAGAAACCAACAACAACAAATATTTAGACATAGATGAACCCTACTGAACTTGATCAAGTTTAATTCATAAATAAACGATTGATGTTCGGTATGTAGTGATGGTTAAAATCAGAATTATAACCACAAACTTTTATCGATTTCTTAGTTTGAAATTAACCAAACTACATGATGGTGACAAAAACAAGGAAGATAACAAAAAAATAGTAAAACCAGGAATTTTCTACCGATTTCTTTATCAATTCAGTCTTAACATCTATTGATAACAGTACAAACATAGAAGAACCCTACTGAATAACAGTACAAACTACAAGAAGATAACAAAAAATAGTAAAATCAGGAATTTTCTATCGATTTCATGGTCAATTCAGTCTTAACATCTATTGATAACAGTACAAACCTAAATAAGAAGAAATCAACAACAACAAAAATTTAGACATAGATGAATCCTACTAAACTTGATCAAGTTTAATTCATAAATAAACGATTGATGTTCGGTATGTAGTGATGGTTAAATCAGAGTTATAACCACACTTTTTTATCAATTTCTTAGTTTGAAATTAACAAAACTACTGGAAGATAACAAAAAGTAGTAAAACCAGGAATATACTTTGATTTCAAACATCTATCGATAATAGTACAAACATGAAGATAACAAATATACACTGATTTCACCTAACCATAAACTTTTGATTTCTAATTTTGAAGAATAAGAAGAAGAGGAAGAAGAACAACTAACTTGAAACAATCAAATTGAAGTAAAATTTATGCAAAATTGAATCAGGAATTATATCATAAACAGTTAGTTGCTACTTTGAAGAAGAAGAAGACGAATATGAAGAAGAACGACAACCTGTGGTTTTGCAAGAGTCGTGGAACAATCTGACTTGGTTAAACACTGAAACTGAATTCCTTTTCTGCAAAAACGAATTAGGGTTTCATGTTAAACCTAAATATTAACTGATTTATTTGAAGAAGAAGAGGATGAACACTAGAACTGAACTCTTTTATGCAAAAACTAATTAGGGCTTTATGGTACACCAAAATCTTGACTGATTTATTTGGAGAAGATGATGAACACTGGAACTGAATTATTTTATTGCAAAAACTAATTAGGGCTTTATGGTATACCAAAATCTTTGACTGATTTATTTGAAGAAGAGGATGAACACTAGAACTGAATTCTTTTATGCAAAACGAATTAGGGTTTTATGGTAAACCAAAATCTTAACTGAATTATTTGAAGAAGAGGATGAACACGTACCTGGTGGATGCAAACCCTAGAAGTAGAAGATGAACAACGAACCACTCCCAGGAGAGAGAGATCGGCTTCTCTAGGTGTTGAGGAGAAATCGCCCTCTCCAATTTTCTGCTCGTGGTCTGTTGAGGGAAAAAGATGAGACAGAAAAAAGAAAAGGAAAAAAAGAAATAACTAAAACCAGGGCATTAAAAGGAGGGAATTTTTTTGAGGGAAGTTTTTTTTTTGCACCATTTTATTATTTGGCCGAAATTTAGCGCCAATTTTCTAGATGTGCCCATAATTTGTCCCTATTGTAATTTTATTGGGGACAAATAATAAAAAATTGTCCCTATCTTAAATATATTGGGGACAAACGTAAAAATGTATGTCCCTATTGGCCGTTTTTTTTGTAGTGAAGGATCTACCGCGTCCTAGATCCATCCTATCATATCTGTCGAAATCGTGTATTTATATCTTATATCCCCTTCATGATCCAATCATTCCAAGGATGTCGGAACCTAGAAGAAAGTATGAGAGAATGAAAGAGACGTTGAAGAAGCGCAAAAAACGATGGTTCCAACATCCTATGTAAGATATATGTTTCTCTCTATCTCTTATATAAATGATTAAAGCGTCTGATTTGATCGGGAAATCTCGTTCAGGATAAAATACAACAACAAAACAAGTAGATAGTACAGGTTAAATATTTCATTTTTTTTTTTGTAGTTTTTATCTCTTCTCTTTTAGCTTATTAGTGTAATACACTCATTGAGTTCTCGAAATCTGTATATACTTAAAAGTTCTTATTATTGAGGGCTCTACTTATATACCTAAACTAGTAGTTCTTTCTTTCCTTCCCCACATTGAAATTTCTGTGTGGCTTGTGACTTGTGAAGTAATTGTTCCGTTGTCCATGTTGAAACTTGGTTCTTCTCAATATCCAACCCGTGGTTGCTACTTGGTGTTCTAGGAACAGAGCAAGCCCCTCGGTATTAATTGCCCGCTCAAATAAAAGGGTAATATAGTAAATCATCAAGTTCTCAAGTGAAATCATATCATAAATACAACTATACGTGGGACATAATAACTTGATTCTAATGTATTATGTCGACCTAGAAAATTGTCAGTGTGCAAGTGGTTGATATGTATTCCTTATAGTATCAAGAGAATCTTAAAATTTTGAATAAAATGGGAAGAAAATTGAGTATTGAATATCTCGGCAAGTACGGCCTTAGAAACCTTCTGATATGTCAGAGAGGATGGGAAGTGCATAATATTGGATTACTTGCTGGAAACCTGTACATGACGTTCTTGTAAGCAGTAAGAAAAGAGGAAAGTCCAAATGAGAGGGAGAACGACTAGCTTTTGATATCCACAACTCGGAATAATATGCCTACGCTACTTATACAGAGGAATACAGCCAGTGCTGATCAGCTGAGTCGAATCAGGTCAGATTAAACCTAATTGTCCCGCCAGGTGTCTTGATCACGTGGAAGGGAAAGAGAGAAATGCGACTCCAGCATGATTGCCGCCTTTTAGCGCAAGGTATCCGCAGAATCCATCGGATGCGCCTGTGGCAGGTTGTGGCTGGGTCTGGATAGGGGTTCCCTAATTGGAGGACCCTTAGAAATTTTTTCGGTTTCTTCCGCCTGGGCTTCCAGCCTGAAAGGAATCCTTTAGCTCCACTCCAGTCATTGATCACTCCCCTTGTGCAACCACCGCTTCGGATCCTGCTCCTCGACAATTTCTGGCCCCATATTCTGGGTGTGTCATGGGGTAATGTTTCCGCGGTAATGAAATGCACACATTAATAATCTATGATGATCTTAGTAATATGAAAAATCGAGATCGGGTGATATAACGCAAGGTCTTCCAAAAGTGGAACAAGACGAGTCTCTTGTGATAGTCTGGCCTGGATTAAGGAAATAGTTCCTTTCCAGGTCTGGGTTAGGTTAGGTTAAAAGGCTAAAATCTTGAGCTGGCATTGCCATAAGAGCCTGTAAATTAAAAATGAAAAACATAATACATTGTTACCCAAACTGAGGCAATCAAACAGGTAAGGCTATTTTGTTTTGTTTAACTATAAAATTTTACATACCTTAACCAGAATGCGAACAACAATCTGGGTACTCATCGACTGCAAAGGGGTAGAAAGTTGTTAAGAGGAAAAGATAAAGCTCCGGACAATCCTAAACTCAAACAAACTGATATTGGATGAAGATGAAATGCAGAAAAAAACTTAAGAAGAAATTTGTGTATTAAACAAAAGGTCTCACCTGATAGAGTCTAAGAAGGCATAAAACTGTATGTTTCTAATGAAACCTACTTGGTGCCAAAAATAACACATGTTACTAGAAAGTATAAAGGGCATAAATATATATACTTCAACAACAAATCTAGGGCAAACAAGATGTCTCAAATGATTCAATCTCAAATTTCCAAAAGAATTACATAATTCTAAATAAAACCCAATGTTATAGATATTATCCATTGCCTACTGCGTATTAGATTTCTCATACTATTTTTTGGGGGGATTCGTAATTCAGCGCCTCAAATTTGGGTTAATTGTTTTGTAAACATATAGAAGCTTAAATAGTTAACCATAAGATATTTTTTGTTAACTAGTAAAGATTTGAAGTTTTACAGAAATAAAATGTCTAGATTGTGGCCAGGCGTAACTATTATATATGCATTAGAGAAGTTTTTTTTTGTCCAGGGAAATAATCCAAAACCGTTTTTTTTTTGTTGAAACTATTCATTAACATTAAGTCACAAGCGTAACATTACAATACATTTTAGACAAAAAGTAAGGAATATATTTCCATAGTTTTGACCTATTTTTCCTCCTTGTCAATTTCGCCAGTTTATCCGCCTGATGTTGTGATTGCGATTGATGTAGTTGAATTTGACGCTGCTTAGTCTATTTCTTATTTCCTTGAGTTTCCGCATATCGATTGCCATCGGATTTTGTCTCAGGTTTTTCAAATGCTTTATTAGGTTGATATTATCGCTTTCCACTATGATTTCCGCATATCGATTGCCATTGGATTTTTTCTCGGATTTTTTCAAATGCTCGAGCCGTACAAACTTTAGCTTCCACAAACTTTGGTTGAGAGTTATGGACTATCAAACTGGTGCCAATAATGGTATTGATATCGATAAAAGATGCATCCACGTTTATTTTCACAAAAGGTAGATTAGGGGGTTTCCATTTTGCTTCATTAGAATTTGATGTTTCATTCTGAACCTTATTCGTTCTTGGAAAGGCCATTATAAGTTTTATAACTGTGATGGTAGTATTAATCGTGTGTCGGAAGCAGTGATCACATCTAGCTTTCCATATATGTCACATAACAGTAACAAGGTGAATGTCATTTGCGGTGTAATTGGTTTGTGCGGGATTCTGCCAGGATAGAATCCATTCTGACACTGACTGAATATTAGTAGATAAGATATTAAAGTGACACCATATACTTTTGGCAAAGGGACAATGCAATAGGGCATGCTTAATAGATTCGACATTCGAACAATTCCGGCAAGTATAAATATTTTCTATGAATTTACCTATGCGCTGACAGACCGGAAGAGCTCCCAAGCAAATTTTCTAAATAAAGAGATGAATACGAGGGATCTTCGAAATAGACCATATGTAGTTCTAGTTGATCGAACGGGGGTGGTTGCAGGTTATGCGTAAGGCTTAGGTGTTGATACATAGATTTGACCGAGAAATTGCCAGATTGAGTGAGAGTTCGTTTTATCTGATCAAAGCCCTCACACTGAAGGGAGTCGTTTTAATATGGTTGCAAGTAGGTTCATCAAAATTCTCTCTGAGGATCTCCTCACACCATTGGTTATTGTTTATGAGCTGGAAGATCATAACAAGACTAGAGTTGTTGCTATTATTAACAAGCCCTTGTCTACCTAAGATCCAAATATCTTTCCATATATTAATATGTTCTCCTGTATGAACTTCTCAAGTAATTAAGTTCTCAATAAGCTCATAATGTTTCCTGATCACTTTCCAGTTCCAAGAATGGTAAGGTTTAGCTGGACAAGGAGTATAATGCGTACTCACAGAGTAGTGTATCGGTACTCGTACCATTAACTGGAGCCGCCCAAACTCAAATTAGAATTATATGTAGGAATTTGCTATAAGAGCAACTCCAAGGAGGGTCGGGCTGAGGCCAAAAATTCAAATTTTTGGCCTCAGCCCCACCCTCCAACCACAGTCGGTTGGGGCGGAGCTCCGACCAACTGCTTCAGACGCCCCTAACTTTAAGGGCGACTGAAGCCGTCCCCAACATGACCGTTGGGGACCCAACGGTCATATTGGGCATCCCTCCCAACCGTTCAAGCAAATCCAATGGCTGGAAGGGGTTGAACCCATTCTCCAATTCATCTCACTATCTCTATCTCTCTTGTTTCTCTCCATTTTTATCTCTCTTTCAATTTCCTTCTCTCCTTAATCTCTTTCAAATTTTTTTCCATCTTTTTATTTGTTCTCCTATGGATCCACTAGATATCAACGAATTCGATGACCAAAGTTATATGAAAATGTTGGCCCCTAATTCTACTTATCCGTCGGCTTAATTAAGGGTTGATGATTATGAAGTATTTGAGGATTCTTCGGATCACGAAGAGACGACTTCAACAAAAATAACTAAACGGGAACTGTATAAGCAAGATGAAGATATTTTACTTACAAATTGTTATTTGAAAATCACATTTGATGCGGTTGTCGGAAATTGTCAAAAATATAAAGTATTTTGGCAAAAAATATCGGACGAATATAATGCGATGGCAAAGTTTCAACGCACACTTAGAAGTTGTAAATCTCATTTCAGTGAGATAAGCTCGGAATGTCAAAGTTTTATATCTACTTTGAGGCTCAGAGCCGTGGCTGACAATTTGAGGGCCCCGGACGAAATTTGATTTTGAGTCTTTTGGGCAATAAAAAAAGTTACGAGCAAAATGATAAAAAAAAAATCTTTGTCGAATGTATAGTGTAGAATCTAAGTGATTTTTTGAATATGGTATAGTTTGTATCATGATTTTCACACACGTATTTTTGAATGTTTTTTTAGAACACTTAGATTGATATTTATTCAAACCCCCTCAAGAAATGAAAGAATTGCACCCAAAATAAGAAACACTATAATTGAGCAAAAATAGAGTTTCATTTAGCAATTGAATCTCAGTGGAAAAAAACGAACATAGAGACAGTGGGATTCGAACCCAAAACGCTCACGTGGAAGCTCCACCCTCTAACCAGTAGAGCTATTAGCCTTCTCATGATATGAATTATGTTTTTTTTTATATAAAGACTTTTAGGGGAGGATGGGCCTCTTGCTGCTGAGGGGCCAGGGCGGATGCCCTGCCTGCCCCCCTCAGCCACGGCTCTATTGAGGCTAATAAATAAAGTTCCAAAAAACGGGAAAAACGATTATGACCGGGTAATTGTTTCAAACTTTATAATTTCTTTTTTCTACCTTTCCACTTCATAATATATACTTAAAATATATTTTGTTTATTTCAGTTATAAAGAGCACTAGAAATGTATAAAAAAAATCATCAAGAAAAAGGCTTTAGGTTCCAACATGTTTACAAAATTTTGATGACACACAACAATTGGATGGCAGACATGCCAGGAGAGTTAAAATCCGGCAAAAGAGATTCTAATACCAATCCATCTGAGGAAAGACCAATTAACCGCAAAACAAGGCAAAGCAAATGCAAGAGTTGGAGAACCATCCACACATTCGACTGCTTCAAAAACTCAAAACTAGAGATATTGGGAAAAAGAAATGAAGAATCCCAACAGAGAGCAACAATTTTGACGGAAGCTATACGGGTTCAACAAGAGACCCTACGGGTTCAACAAGAGTATCTACATTGGTTCAACGGTCAACCACGAGACCCAAAAAACCCCTTCTAGTTATCTTTAATTTTTCTATCGTTGTTTAGTCGTATTTAAGTAGTTTTAAATTTTTAATCAATTATTAGTTGTAATCAATGTTTTTTTAATTGAACTTTATTAAGTAAATTGGGAAATTTCATTTTCAAATTTTCGGCCTTAAGAGAGGTTGAGGCTGAAAATTTTGGGTGAAAAAGTAGTTTTTTTTTTGCCTAAGATAGGCTAGGACTGGAGTTGCTCTAACTAATCGACCCAGTGTTGATGATGTAATAACTAATGATTGGAATGAAATCAAAGGAATCTCTGACCCGCTAGTTCACGCAAGTTTCATTTTTCAAGATACGGTAAGATGTCTTGATTGTAAACTAATGATTGAAATGAAATCAAAGGAATCTGTGACCTGCTCGTTCACGTAATTTTCAAGATAGGCTTAGCTGTCTGGATTGTAAGGATTGAGAGCCACAATGGAGTAGGATGGTGACTTCTTAATATCCTTCTCCAAATTCAATAAACTATGGATTTCACCTCTTGTGACAATCAAACTTAGGACCTTCAAGGTTTTGGGGTGATTTTTTACGCTTGGAAAGAAAGAGATTCATTATTTTGCAAAAAAAGAAAGAGAACAAGATTCATTTCTCTCCATAAATCTTGTATGTCTACCTAAGTCAGTCTAGATTCAGTAAGAATATGAGTCAGTATGATACTATTACTTTGTGGGCTGAGAGAGACCAAGGGCACCAAACATGAAACATACTAAACTCCCCCAGTCAAACAGTTTTGACCAAGTCTAGAAGCACAAGGAGGAGGAACATTCACATTCATCATCTTCTTTTCATAATCGCCACCTTCATCTCCATCGACTTATCTCCATCTGGACATTTTGAGGACGCATCCACAAAAGAGATGCTATTAGCTAAAACTGGAAAGCTTTTGGAACTTCCCCAAATCCCATTGACTCGAAAATAAATTGCTTAATGATTTTCATTCACCACTCTTGAAACAAAACTTCCCTTTACAGATTTTGGAAAAAGTTAGAGATCAGGTTCCAGCCTATCCATGTTTCTTATCAGAAGGGAGAACAAAATTAAGTTCAAACATCTCTTTCGTAATCTGTTCACCAGCTCACAAAAACCAACTAGCTTCGCTACAACTTCGGCGCTCTCTCTTACATGTTCCATATTATGTGAGTCTGTCCATAACTTGTTTACTAGTTGCAGCCTCCTCTGTTTTCCCCCGGGCGGAACTTCCCATTTTATGTAAAGCATTTCGAGTTCTTCTACTGTTAGCCTCGACGTTACCCTCTTGGCTAAATTTTCTCGTTCCTGCTTGAGAGCCTTGATACTGCATATTGGGGCACAAACAAAACCATGAGCTATAATCCAAAACGTGCGGAGAAAAAATATAGAAGATCAAACGTCTCCTATTTTGACGAGTTTAGGTGATGAAACATTTCAAAAGATCTAAGAACAGACAAGGTGGAAAAATGGGTTTACCTGGAAGAAACAGAGCCAGCAGGTTCATCGCCCAAAAGAGCGGGGCTTGCGTTGCCAACCTCTGCCAGTTTTTGTTCCAACCATGTCAACCTTCGGAGCTCAACTTCCATATACATTTGATCATCTGGGTCTCCTCTGAATAACAAGTAGAATTGTAAACGGCGAACTATTGAAACATGGCAAAGATGCCATAACATGATAATTTGCTTTCTTTGGTCCTCGAAGACAAGGGACCATGACATAGGTGACTGATCTGATACTCCCGTTTCAGAAGCTGAAGTTTCATTTTCTTCCAGCTCCAATACCTATAGACAGCATTAAAAGGTTAACAAAGATTCATCAATGAAATGGGTTTGTTTCTCAAAGTCTCAAATCTATTTTGAATCATTGATATTGGAAAAAACATATATTTCGAGAGCAAATCAATCTTTACTCAGACAATTCAGTTTGATGATTTCTAACTTAGTTTGGTTATTCTAGCGTTAATCATGCAGATTTCTCCTTCAGCTTCATTTTAATTGTTTGAGAATATAATTGATCCCTGAAACCACTTTCCAGTGGCTTGCCTATTTTTTTTTAACTTTGGTTGGTTTTGATGAATTTAGGTAATTGACAAAATTTCCAAAAAGAAAAAGAAAAGCTCGGGTCCTTTACCTGGCAAACAAGAAGTTGTTTTTGGTATTGAAGCTTTGTGACTCTTTCCTTCAATTCAGTAACATAAGCTCTTATGCTCCTTATGTTCTCTTCAGCTGCGTTTTTGAACATCTCCTGCATTCTTTTCACATTTATGGAATTCGGACACCGTGGCACAGGTGTACCTTCGCGTGATGAGATGCCATTACATTCTTTTCTCTTCAATGTACTTTTACATGGTTCTATTAATGTATCAGCAGCAGGTACATGATCCTCGTTTTGTGGGGATAGATTTTCTTGCTCAGAGTTCCTTATATTCCGAGAAGAGGACAAGGGTGTGCACGGTGAGCGTAATAAATGTTGTTTGTTGGTGCTATTTCTTAAGGGGAATTGTGTTGATCTATTTTTAACTATTTCGAGCTTACACTCAGGAATCCTGTCATTACTTGGAAGAAGCATCATCAACTTGTCTATCGATTTCTGAGCATTCTCAAGATGGTTTTCAAGAGTAGAAATGGTGACTCCATCAGAGTTTAACCTAGAGATTTCTTCTTTGAGGTTGGTGTTTTCTCCAACTTCATCATCGTCCGAAACTGAACTAATAATCTTCATCTCCTTAATCTCTGACAGAAGTTTCGTAATGGTTTCTGAAGCATCTTGGTTTCCTAATCTGTGAGAAGAAACCTCCTTATGGAGAACTTCTAATGCTCGATTTGCTTCTTCCCCAAGCAGCCTCTATCGTTGCTCAAGCTTCCGGATTTCATGCACAAGCATAGAAGGATCTGCAGAGGTAGTTGACTGCCTCAACATTGCATTTCTTCTTCTCCCGACTTTGGTTTTCGTTCCGTATGAAAAGTAGGTGTACCCAAAAGTGGCCCACTCTCAGTGGAAAAGGAGCCACATTTGACCACTTGACAAAAAGAGTCAGGTGAATTTGACCCCCGAAATTTATATAGAACAAAGTTAGAACAAATGGATAAAACTTAGAGGTAAATAGAAGTCGCTTATCAAATAACTTCAGCTTCTTGTGCATTTTCTCTCCCAATGGAGCTCTGATTGTGCAATGTCTCTCTCTCGCTTCAGATTTTCCATTTCCAGCATCATCTGTACACCGCAAAATTTTAGGATAGAAGGATTTTACATAAATAAAATAATTTTGTTGAGTTATCCATAAAATGCAAGAACAAAATCTCCCTTGCCATGATTCAGAGGGAATAACTTTTCGAGGAAGGAAATCACATATTTTGCAAGAATTAGATAGCATCAGTGGATACCATACCTTCTGAATTTTCATATCTCTTTCAACTAATAAGGATTTCAAGCATGAAGATGAAGAAGGTTCTGGAGTTTGAAGTTCTGCTTCAAGTCGAGCGACTTCCTTCTGCAAATGCTTCACGAGTTGCTGCTCTAAAACAACCTGAAGAGGCGGCACAATCACAGGGAACTGTAAGTGACATGTTGAGTGAGATGGAATCTGGGTCAGGATTCCTCCTGTGGCTGCTCTTATTCGCGCATAGACATGCCCTAACCAACTAAGCGATAGGCTCCACCTTAATCATTATTTGTTATTAGGTATTCAATCTGATAGATAAGGATCTGTAGGTATCCGTTCATCAAAAGGCCTTTTATTCCACTTCATACACATCACAGGCCAACGAGATTTCAAATGGATTCCAATTCTATATTGAAAAGCTCAAAAACACCTCTAAATTATAAAACAAGCATACCAACTCTAGTAGCAGATTTGCAAGTGAATATTACGTATTAGTGAGGGGAAACACTTTCATGGTGTGCAGTAAGCTAATTTTCCAGTCACATTATCGTTATGAGGACTTTAGAGTGTGGTTAAAGTTCAGGGAATCTAGTAAAGTACCATATGAGAACTTTGTGCGAGTTTGATATTAACTTATATGGTAAGAGCCTAAGATAGCACCACAGCTAAATAGTGACTTGATTATATTGCATCTAATACTCGTGCCCGAAATAAAAATCCTTCAACATTGAAGGGTCCATTCTAAAACACAATACATACCATATTAACTTGGGCTTTGTTTGTGACTTCCTTCGCACGAGTTGCAAATGAGAGTGTGTTCCGTGATTGTTCTTTGTGACTTAAAGCAGGACTCATGGTACAAATGATGGCAGTTCTAGAACTTCTACCATACAGAGACTCGAAGCTTACACGAATTTTGCAGCCTTCGCTTGGGGGAAATTCTAGAACTGCCATCATTTGTACCATGAGTCCTACTTTAAGTCACAAAGAACAATCACGATACACACTCTCATTTGCAACTCGTGCGAAGAAAGTCACAAACAAAGCCCAAGTTAATATGGTATGTATTGTATTTCAGAATGGATCCTTCAATGTTGAAGGATTTTTATTTCGGGCACGAATATTAGATGCAATATAATCAAGTCAATATTTGGCTGTGGTGCTATCTTAGGCTCTTACCATATAAGTTAATATCAAACTCGCACAAAGTTCTCATATGGTACTTTACTAGATTCCATGAACTTTAACAACACTCTAAAGTCCTCATAACGATAATGTGACTGGAAAATTAGCTTACTGCACACCATGAAAGTGTTTCCCCTCATTAATACGTAATATTCACTTGCAGATCTGCTACTAGAGTTGGTATGCTTGTTTTATAATTTAGAGATATTTTTGAGCTTTTCAATATAGAATTGGAATCCATTTGAAATCCCGTTTGCCTGTGATGTGTATGAAGTGGAATAAAAGGCCTTTTGATGAACGGATACCAACAGATCCTTATCTATCAGATCAAATACCTAATAACAAATAATGATTAAGGTGGAGCCTATCGCTTAGTTGGTTAGGGCATGTCTATGCGCGAATAAGAGCAGCCACAGGAGGAATCCTGACCCAGATTCCATCTCACTCAACATGTCACTTACAGTTCCCTGTGATTGTGCCGCCTCTTCAGGTTGTTTTAGAGCAGCAACTCGTGAAGCATTTGCAGAAGAAAGTCGCTCGACTTGAAGCAGAACTTCAAACTCCAAAACCTTCTTCATCTTCATGCTTGAAATCATTATTAGTTGAAAGAGATATGAAAATTCAGAAGGTATGGTATCCACTAATGCTATCTAATTCTTGCAAAATATGTGATTTCCTTCCTCAAAAAGTTATTCCCTCTGAATCATGGCAAGGGAGATTTTGCTCTTGCATTTTATGGATAACTCAACAAAATTATTTCATTTATGTAAAATCCATCTATCCTAAAATTTTGCGGTGTACAGATGATGCTGGAAATGGAAAGTCTGAAGCGCGAGAGAGACATTGCACAATTAGAGCTCCAGTTGGAGAGAAAAATGCGCAAGAAGCTGAAATTATTTGATAAGCGACTTCTATTTACCTCTAAGTTTTATCCATTTGTTCTAACTTTGTTCTATATAAATTTCAGGGGTCAAATTCACTTGACTCTTTTTGTCAAGTGGTCAAATGTGGCTCCTTTTCCACTGAGAGTGGGCCACTTTTGGGTACACCTACTTTTCCATACGAAACGAAATTAAGGTCGGGAGAAGAAGAAATGCAATGTTGAGGCAGTCAACTACCTCTGCAGATCCTTCCATGCTTGTGCATGAAATCCGAAAGCTTGAGCAACGACAGAGGCTGCTTGCTGAAGAAGCAAATCGAGCATTAGAAGTTCTCCATAAGGAGGTTTCTTCTCACAGATTAGGGAACCAAGATGCTGCAGAAACCATTGCGAAACTTCTGTCAGAGATTAAGGAGATGAAGATTATTAGTTTAGTTTCGGACGATGATAAAGTTGGAGAAAACACCAACCTCAAAGAAGAAATCTCTAGGTTAAACTCTCATGGAATCACCATTTCTTCCAAGTAATGACAGGATTCCTGAGTGTAAGCTCGAAATAGTTAAAAATAGATCAACACAATTCCCCTTCACAGATGCCAATTAAACTCTTTAAATGATTGCAGTCTTGAGCTACTTCCTCTACCAGCTTTTCAACAAATATCCCTTTCTGTGTTCAATTCAAATATTGAACAAATTGGACACACTCATAAAGATTAAGAACAAAAAGCAAAACACAGAAACAGAAAAAAATCACAATTGGGTGCTTCGACTCCCTCGAAGTTGTCTTGCATATACCTCCGCATCGTCCAAAAGCCGTGGGTCCAGACTTTCGATTCAACAAGTCAATGACAGTCTCGTTGTAGATCTCCAATGCAGAAATTTTGACGACAAAGTCTCTCTCTGGGTTCTACGATGTCATAAAATCATCAAAGAAACCGATTTCAGAGGATCACAACAAAGTTTAAATGAACTAATCAAGTCTCTTGTACAAGTAGACTGCACATGGAAGAGAGGATAATATAAATTTGTGTAGGAGAAGAAAATATTGGCATTGTTCCATTATTAGAGTGGATTACAAAACAATGTTCAAACATGAAAACGATGGAGGTTATCAAATATAAGCAGTGGGTGAAACATGTTCGAAGGGGTCTACCATGCAAAGATTTCTTTACCTTCAAGACAATGACATCATGTTGAGCCACAAACATATAATTTTTTTTCTTTATTTTTACAATTTAGAAAATAAATCTCAAAACAGTCTCCACTTTTTATTACAGATCTTACCAGGATGCTTGTAAAGTATGAGGTACGGACGACACTTGCATTCCTAATATGCTCATATATGTCCTTGACAGCATTTTCTGTAATCCCTCTCATGGTAAATGTCTTACCACTGCTTGTTTGTCCATAGGCAAATATAGTGGCTGCGAAATAAAATAAAATAAAATAAAAGCCTAACTCACTTTCGGAGGCATCCCGGTTCCATTTAGCGTATGCAACAAGCCTTTAAACCTCTAGGTTACCCCTAGAGGACGAGTATTGTCTCGTGAGGGTTTCCATAGATGACACCCACAAACATCATGGTTTCAAATACACAAGGGTCCAACATCCAAATCAGAAATAAGCATGGTTCATCTAGTAAAGGGTTTAAGCATGTCAACACATAATGAATCAAGTAAATAAGTTCTTGTAAAAGCTAAAGGTCCCTTCACTAATGATCTTACCCTAAAGTGCTAGTGTCATACCATAATGAGCAACATCTATGTTCCGAAGTCACAAAACTTTGATTCCTAAGTTAGTACATTTCGCCTCGACTTCGACCTCACGGACATACACTCCAAATATGAAATCGCTCAAGAATGGTTCGCTCGTATGTGTGAGTGTGATCACTAACATGGACTCAACATATAAAAAGGGGTGAGGACAACATTTTGGAACGAATGATCTTCGAAAAGGAATTAGCCACTATATAGAGTGGGGAAGCTCACTCGCCCTTCTCACCCATTCTACCCTCTAAAGATGCCTTCTAAAGGTTAGCGGATACTAGAAATGGATGATAATGGTGGATTCCCGAGAATGTCGACTACTTCATTATAGAACTTCTCAAGCACTTCCACATTTGTTTCTTGCTTCGAATACTTATTCATGAACATCACACAAACACATATATACAATCACATTGCTCAAACAAAAGAGCTAACATGCTCTAACATAACATAAATAACTTTATTTCATTCTTGCTTTCTTTTTTCTTTCTTTTCGTTGTTTTTCTTTTTTTTTTCATTCTTTTTTTTTCTTTTCTTTTTTTTCTTTTTCATAACACAAATACAATCAACCAAAACAAAATACAACACACATAACTCAATTCTTGCAATCAACTTTTCATTTCATACTTGTTTTTGACATTCTTCATTCTTTCTTCTCATGTCTTCATTCTCGGAATATAAGATGATGGAGTATCCGCCTCCCTCTAGTTGCCATTCTTATCGGGTTTCATGGACTACAAGGGCAAGGTTAATTCGCTATCCTAATGTCACTCTTAGTGGCTAAGGAAGTTGAGCACACGAGATCAAATGAGCTTTTTTAATAGTTACGAGGTTGAGTAGCTCTTCATTCTACTCGGAGTTAGCGCGGAAGAGTACACTCGAAGGGCAATTTAGGCTTTGAGCTCTCACATGGGTTAAGTCTCCACTAATGACTACTCTAGGTCTCTTAGAAATGTCTCTTCTTCACTAAGATGTTACTCCCATAGTATAACACAAACACTTAAAGACTCGACTTTCATGCAAAGACCATTAGCAATCACAAAACTCATCAACTCGACACATATGCATCAACATTCTTAAAACCATCACTACAATCACATGCAAATCTACTCAAAATGTTCAAAATTTTTAAATTTTGGCTAATTTGAACCCTTTTGTCTTTGAAACCCCTGGTCATGCATTGGTTATGGTCATATCCCGCATCCCCAAACTTAAAACTAATATTGTCCTCAATGTTCTAAGCATACACTCACCAAAAGATAAAGAGGGACATCAATTTAAAGAGAAGAGTGGAGAGATATTACCATAACCGAAGGAGATAAAAGATGATACTACCAAGGCTCATGTATAACGAGGTTCCAAGTCAATGTCAAGCTCACGCCATCCCCAAACTTGAAACAAACCACGCCTTAGAAGTAAAACATATAAGAAATGCTCCTAAAATATCCAAAACATAATGAGAATGAAGCACATAAAAGACATGACCATATAAAGTCTACCACTAACGCGGGTATACACGATTGCATTGAGCTATGCAATTAGCCTTTGATTCTCTTGTTTTCACACAAGAGCACGAGTTATGTCTCGCGGAGGGTTTCCAGAGATGCTACCCACAAACATCAAGGGCCATCTCAATCGACCTAACGATCATATAACAAAAGACGGAAGATTTGGGGGTCAAACCAAAGAAAGCTATATACAAATGCTAAAAGTCTCACAAGAATATTAAACGAAAGATGTGCAAGTGAGACTAAAAGCGAAAAGAAGCCATCCCCAAACTTAGTGGATGCACGGTCCACTAAGTGCGCATAAATGCTAGGGGCGACGACTAAAAAGTCATCAAAAGGGTCGACATATAAGTGAAGTGAGAGGAGGTCAGTCGAAGGCAAGAAGTCATCCTCAAGCTTAGTGGATAGAATATCCACTAAGTCCCTAGACATGCTAGGAAAGACGTCCGAAGTGTCCCAAAAGGGGTCAACAATCGAGTTTGAGATCATGTGGAAGGTCGAACTAGACTCTAAGGGTAAGGCAATAGGCTCGGGGACCAAGTCAAGGTCCATAATTTCCTTAGGTAAATAATCCAACAAGCTATTCGCTATCTCTTCAACAACTATGTTATCGACACCCTTAAAGGCATCTGGAGCCTCAAAGTTGGTTGCAACACCTTCACTTCTACATAACTCATCCAAGTAATCATAAGTGTTAAAAATTGGAAAGTTCAACATCGTGTGATCCCCAAACTTGCTCATAGAGCTATCATCCTGAACATCAAAATCTAGTGTAGGTCGATCATGGTGAGATAACAATGGTCGAGGGACTGAGCAACAAGGGTCATCGGTCAATTCCATCTCAAAAGGTCTATCAGGAGCTTCTTCGATATTTAACTTAAGACTAGAGTTAGGTGTATTACCCTCACCATCATTCATAGTCTCTTCTTGAGTTTGGGGTGCGCAAACCCCTTCCTCGTCGATGATAGGCTCTGACTCAAGTCTATCAACAATTTTGAGAATCCGTTCCGTGATCTCCGTTATATCTCGATTAAATCTAGTTTGGTACTCTAAAATTGCTTGGAGAGTATCTTCAGACATCTCCTCGTAATAAGGCATATGAGTATAACTAGACGAAGACTCTCGCGGAACACGGTTCATGGGACAATACTCGGTCAAATGATCTAAGCTCGCACAAATAGCACAAACCGGGCTAATGGCCTGGTCTCCATGGTCCTTTCTTCACTACCTTCACGTAGATACCTAGACTCGACTCTTTGAGTGAAATCATCGAGTCGGGAATTGTCATCCTTAAGTGAACCATTCATATATGCTTGTCGATAGTTACGAAGACTTCGACGTGGTCGATCAATACTAATGGAACTACGGTTATCATCCAATGACAAATCCATACATGAAGGTGTGGTCATCCCAAATTCTTGTCAATAGTCTCGAAGACTCTTACGAGGTTGATTACCCTCATGCTCATAATCTCTAAAACCATGTTCATGACGAGTCTAACCGACTCCATACATCCGTCGATATTCACCCATGGTCATCTTAGGTCGGTCAGACTCAACTCGCCTATTCCTATCACTAGTCGTAACATTCCTATATAAATTTGAGTAGTCATGATGACTTGTAGATGGTCGACTAGTGTTGGAAAGGGTTCGCATAAGGTCATTCTCATCAAACCAACTCGCCATGATCTTACAATGTTCAAGGATACTAACACACAATCACAAAATAGGAGCTAACACTTAAAGAACTAAACAATCACACACACGTAAAAAAAAGGATGAGATAGAATGCGATACTATCGAGTGCTCCTCTCGTTACGTTCGCCTTTCTTCTTAAGCTTCTAGATTCCTTCCTTTTCCTTCGCCTTTATGTCACTTTTGGCTCTTTTCCTATAACACGGTGCCTAAAAAAGAAATGAAATTAAGAAACTACAAAAAAACAAAGAAAGCAAGAACGTCTAAGTAAGCAAACAACACTAAACTAATGAACAAAACAAACAAACGATGTCCAAACTAAAACCTATCCCCGGCAGCGGCGCCAAAAACTTGATGCACCCGAAAAGGTTGCACACCTAAGCGGAGGTATCAAGTAGTAATCCGGCAAAGCCGGGATCGATCCAAGGATAGGTTGGTAGTCTGGGTATCGGGAGAGTCTAGCCCACGGTCTACGAGTCACTCACTATCTTAGACTAAAAGGAAAAGGAACAAAGACAAATGGGGGGTTTGATATGATGAATAAGGAATAAGAGAAGAAAACAAGTAAAGACTAGATAATCTAATGTAAATAGGCGAGAGAGATTCGAAAGAACAGTCGGAGGAACAAGAGTCGGGAGACGGTAAGACTCGATTCGAGCAATAAATAAGTGAGAGAGGTCTCGAAGTCCGGGAATCCATAATGATAAACCTACGACTATGTGTAGTCCGATTTGATGTGTCGAGGTACAATCGATATTCGACTCCTAAAGTAGATGTCTCTAAGTACTATGTATATCCGGAGACCATACTTAGTCAAACAAACGTCATAAATCAGTTAATCCCGAGTCATCGAAAGTGTTGTCTAGTCGCCTAACTATGTGAAGTGCATGACAAGACACATGAAAATACGATCAAAACGATAATCGGAATAAATAGAAATCAATTTGTAATCAAAACATCAAATCATATTAAAAAAATAATCACGAATTCATCACATTTCATCTCATATAATCGACACACTAAAGTTAGCTAAACATGGTGATTAAATAAGAAATGGAAAGAAGATGATGAGAGAATCACACTTTTTCGATGTGGTTCGAGGCTAAGATCGTCGGAAAATATGAGTCTTTAAGGTGCAGTCGATCTCCCCTTAGCAAATTCTGGGTTCCCCATAGCGACCACCATCATCTTCTCCATTTAGAACACAACCTCCATTAAAGCTAACCCTAGCTTTCTCTCTCTAGAAATTTCTTGTCCAAAATCAAATCAAACTACATGGGAAGCTAGCCAAGATGATGGGGAGTAAAAGCCCTAAGATTTCCGGCCAAGAAAGTGGCCGGAAACCTTTGAAAATTCCGGCCAAAGAAGGTGAGGAAATCCGGCCAAAACCCAAGAAGGTCCGGCCAGCAGCTCCCGTGCACGTTCCTGCCGTCCCGAGCTGTTGGTGCGCGTGCTAAGCTGCTGTCCCGAGCTTGCGCAGCTGCCGTCCGTGCGTCCCCTTGGAATCCCGAGCAGCAGCTCCATGAGAGCTTCAAAAACCGAGCTGCTGCTGCAGCTCCATGAGAGCTCGGGCTGCTGTTGCGTCCCGTGCGTGCTGTCCCGTGCTGGAGCAGACGCATCCCGTGCACAGCAGCTGTCCCGAGCTTGCTTCCTTGCCCGTGCTTGCAGCCGAGCTGCTATTTCTTGCTGCCTCCGGCTGCTTCCGGCCAAGACTATGCCGGCCCTAGTGTTGGCCGGCCTAGCTTGGCCGGCCTCCTCCTTCTTCTCTCTTTTTCCCTCTCTTTCACACTCTTGAACCCTTCAAACCCTAGAACTCCTTTAGCCTCTCTCTCTTGCTTGGTTGTTTCTTTTCCAAGGTAGAAGATGATGAATAGTTCCCCCCCTTTTCTCTAACTTGAGTCAAACCCTAGACTTAGTCAAAGTTTGACTAAGTCTTTAAACCATTTCACCTTGGACCCTAAAGAGGTGCCTCTAACATCTCTAATCCTTTTCTTTGTGGGCTTTTGGTTTTTCTTTGGGTTTGACTTTGATTCCCAACTAGAAACAAAGGAGAGTGCCTTCAAGAAAAGGCTTTGGCTTCTTTCTTTCATATCTTTCCCGTCCGAACTCCGAATTGAATTCCGTTTTCACCGTCGGATTCGTCATTGACTCCACTTGTCATATGATTTGCTTGAAATCTTTTTCTCTCGTTTTCGGCACATGAAATGATAGTGACAATTCGTTCCTTTTATTCCGGTTTACATGTTTATCTCCAAAAATGATACATAACAAGAAAAACACATAAAATATTATTGATAACACTCGATAAGGACTAATTAGTCTAAGTTAGGCTCTCCAAATGTGACATTTTCGTGTCACATCAATTATCAATATGTGAAAAGTTTAAATCATCTCGAAACAGATTGAAATAGGAATATCAAACCATTAACTCCAGTAAGGGGATAGTGCTACGTCCTTCGCCCCTTCTTCGTAAACTTGCTACGTCAAGCAGGTCGGATCGAAGACTCTGTCTGAATCACAAGACATTTTAAAACAAGAAAGGAAGTCACATATCAGAAAATGGTTTTGATGAGGCACACAACCGATGTAAGAGGCTATTGCTTAGCTGTCTAAAATACTGTTTTTCACAATAATTCTGATTTACCAACCAACATAATTTTCGGAGCGTACATTAAGAATAGCTGAGTGGGTCTATAGTGTAACAACAAACAATGCAATAACTTGGATTTACCAAATGTGTAAGGGACTGTAGACCGCCGTTATTTAAATCCTTAGATAATATAGTGTGTTCATTCATGCACTCCCAAGCAATTTGATCACTCTGTGCTTGCTCTTTTTTGCTCAGAGGCCTCACTCGAACTGTAACATATATCTTCTCCTCGCGAGCTTTCGGTCCTCCAGGAGTACACGGTGCAGAAGTCCTCCCCGTCTTTGACACCGGCGTGAGAGGTGTTCTAAACATCGTCTTCATGAAGCCAGAGAAAAGCTGCAATGCAGGATAGCCGTGAAGAAAAACATGCCATGGTATTTAAAAAAAAAAGGACATAAGATGATTAAATACACATTTTTCTGATAAACCCTAAAACATAATTAGACGAGAAATTAGACTAAGAATACATTTATAGTTGACAGTGAAGACTACCATCACTCAAAAGTGAGAGGCTATGTATAAATAAAACACAAACAACAAAAATTGGTCCAAAAGAAGCATTTGTGAAAGAATGTTACCAAACAAAAATTAATTTTGGGATTCTCTGAGATAGACATGATCAAGAAAGGAAACTAGGTCACATTTTCATCCAACATAAAAGGAAATCCATTAAAAAGGACCAGATTCTTCAACAATAGCAGAAAAAAGAGCTCTCTAGATATCAATTACATTCGTACAAACCCTATAATCTTAATATATATGTAGTTAATGAAAACAACAAATTAAAATACAAAATCACCTGAAATTGAAGAAAAACAAAATCATCACGCAGGAGAGGAATAATAAGATAAAATACTTAAATGTAACTAAAAAACTTCTAAAAAAGAATCAATATGTCTTGATACACACAACAAACCCTAAGAAGATTTACTTCTCTTGAGTAATCTGTTGAGAACAACAAAAATCACCTGAGCTTACAAAAATAAGAAAATTAAAACTCAAGAACGAAACAACAAGATTGATATATACTTACAAGTATATTACAAATTTCTGAGATTTGTATTTGTTCGTAGCCCACCAGAATCAAATCGAACCAGAAATGCGATTAATTTGACAAAACTGAATCTGAACAAAATGGAAGACTTTCAGGGAAGAAGAATGGAAAGAAAACTAGGGTTAGTGACTAGGAGTTCGTAGTGACGATAAAATGCTGCTTTGGGGAGAGTTTTGTCTTCTCCCGAAGGGGTTTTAAATTTTTGTAGTTCAAAGTTCTTTCAGGTATATTAATGTAACGGCTCTTTCTTTCCTTTTCCCTTTTTTTTTAATTTATCATTTTCTTTAATTTATCATGCTTCGTGATAGTATCAAGAATTTTTGGGCTTATAATCCAAAAAACGGGCCCTAATAGGACTTTTAGTCCTCTCTAATCCTATAAAGGGTTTCGAAACCAAAAAAATAATACAAATGGATATCTAGTCCATTTGGTGTTATCTAGAGAGAAAACACAAATCCCTAGAATACCAAATAATTTATAATACCTAAACTAACCTTCCATATATATAAAATCTAATTTAAGCTCAAATCAACCAATATTCGTTTTCCTATTTTATCTCCCTGTTTCTCTCTCCAATTACCGACTCTAAAGGAAGAAAGAAATCTTTATCTTCCTTAAATTTGTAACCGAAACCTTCTCTTCCTATCTTTCTCTCTCTCTCTCTACATCTTCATCTTCTGAAACTATCCTCCATTAAAACAAAAAACTTTGTAACCGAAACCTTCTCGTCCTATCTTTCTCTCTCTCTCTCTCTACATCTTCATCTTCTGAAACTATCCTCCATTAAAACAGAAAACTGAGTTTCTAAGTTCAGGTAAAACTCAAACCAAATTTTATGTTTTCTGATTATGTTTCGATTGAAAATCTTCCATTAACTTGTTTCATTATCATTAGAGCTATTCAAAATCATCATCTTAATTGTTAATCAGGTAAACAATTTTCTTATTTGATGATTTGTTTCAGATCAAGAAAGTTATTATTGTCTTTCTCTCTCTAAAGTTTGTATTAATGATCACGATCTTCATGAGATTAATACTTCATTTCTAAATCTTACAAATCAAGTTTACTTATTGTTTTCAATCAATCGTCATATCAGTTATCATAGATTTGGAGTTTATGCAAAGTATGATATTCAAATTTTCTCCAGATCTGATTTTTTTTCCGTACAGATTGATGAAACGTGATTCTGTCACACGGTTACTCGTAACAGAATTAACATTATATATACTTTAGAATAAATTACCATAATGTAACGTAAATTATATAAACTTTTCCCTACGATGTATATCAAATTGAGAACATGATATATGTTCTGGTTCTGCAAATTTTTCACGAATAACATTAACATTATATTATTTTGTGTAAATCATACGTAATTTATGGAACATTATGTATGATTTAATATCAAAACAGTTCTCGTTTCATTATTATAACATCTTTGATTTACATATGTAAATCCTGTGTACTTTTTTGTAAAGTACATGTAATTTATTCAAATGTTCATATAATTTACTGCAAATAATATACTTGTATATATAATTTATTTGAATTAATCTATCTCACTTTGTTATCACAGATGGAGTTCCAGGCAGAATCATCAAATCAAAATAAGAAAATCAAACTGAAATCAGATGGTTGGGATAAGATATTTACAGAACTAGGACAGTTATTTCCTGGGGGTGCAAAAGCTTTTCGATATGCTCTTAGGCAATATAGCATCAACACCGGGCATGATTTCAAATTCATAAAGAATGATTCTAAGCGTGTTACTGCTGTGTGTCCTGTTGAAGATTGCAAATGGATAGTGCATGGATGGGCACCATTGAAATGCGATTCCATGTTCATATTGAAAGACATGGAAAGGAAACATGATTTCATTATTTGTGATAAATGTCTCATTATTTTTCATAAAGTTTGCATAATTTATTGTAAATTATACATAATATCGTATTTACAGTTTAGGTATATAACGTTTAAAATTATACTTTATCATTAGTATATCAGAATTTGTTGTACATCATTAAATCCCATTGTAAAACATACTTATTGTATATCAGTATACAATATAAATTCCTTCATATAAATGACCACTATCAGAAATTACAAGGTTTGATCAATTAAAAACTTTTAAATTTTTGCTGTTATCATTGGTTATTTATCAAAAATTACCAAATCCTGTGGTAAATCACGGATACTTGTGAATAAATTATACATACTTTACGGTAGTTTAAGTTATACCAGACAGAAATTGACATAATTTATCAAACAGATCTCTAAAAATTGATTTATAACGAAGCTTTGAACAACTATGTCACAACAGAAAAAACCATAAAAATCAACCCAAAATCTCACCATAACGTTGAAACAATCTTCTTTATGATGAAAAATAACCATGCAAAAAAAACTTGTGAAGAAATTATACATACTTTACAGTAGTTTTGGTTAGGATTTTTGTTTCTGATTGATTCGGATAATAGGAAAGAGAAAATTTGTTTTCCAAATCTGTTTAGAGGAGAGAGAAATTATGATTTGTTTCTATCCATTTTTTTTTCTAATAAATCTCCATATTTTTTGCTAATAAATCTCCACAATTTTTGCTAATAAATCTCCACGTCAAATTTGAGCGTGGGACATAGACGGTAATGTGTTTAGAAAGTGAGGGTTTTTATGTCCATAATGTAAAAGGACTAAATATCCATATTTTGAGAAGATTGGATCATAAACCTTTTTTGAACATTATTTTGGTCTATATACCCACCGACCCTAGTATCAATGTCTTCTAACGACTAACGGTGACCGTAGTCGATTTCTCAAAAAAAAGGAAAGAAAAAACAGACCAAAGAAATCCTTGCATTGACGGAATACATTTCTACGGATACAAATCAATCTAATTTGTGTTTTTTTTTTTTTTTTTTAGAAAGTGACTACGACAGTCATTACAATGGCATTGATACATGTTAACTTTTGGTTGGACAAGTGGTTAACGGTGTGACATAAACTCTAAAATCCTGGAAGTCTCAGGTTCGATTCTCACAAGTTCAATAAACCATGGATTCCACCTCATCTGGGAATCGAACCCGGGATCTCTAAAGTTTTGGAGTTTATGTCAACCCCATATGAGACTTTGGGAAATCCAAAATATCTTTTTGGAGTATAAAGAGTATTCGACAATTAGAATTAAATAAGGCCGCGATTTTGGGGAATAAAGAAAAATCTCCGGTACATAAAGAGACTTAGTCAATAAACATTGACTTAGAGGGCATATTCTCTTTTTAGCCCAAAAATTGATTTGATCAAATATTGCCCTCCCTAATCTTCATCTTTTATCTCCCTCTCTCTCTCTTATGTTGTTCTATCTCTCTATCTATCAATGTTTCTCTCTCATATTTCTCAATGTGTTTCCCTCTCATATCTCTCAATGTTTGTCTCCCTCTTTCACGCAGACACATTTCGGCGAAGAAAAGTATTCCCTTTGCCGAAATCAGACTTCGAGGAGGGCTTTTGACGAAACCCTTGAGGAGGGTTTCGTGGTTGGTCGGCCACGAAACATACCGTGGTTGACCAGTCACAACAAAATTTCCATAAAACCCTGAGTGGGAGAGGAAAAGAAAAAAGAGGAGGTGGCAATGGTGGTCGGAATGGTGGTGATGGGAAGTTGTGGTGGTGAAGGTGACAGAGAAGGTGAAGATTAGGAGGCAATGTTTGATCAAGTTAATTTTCGGACTAAAAAATATACGCCCCCGAAAATGTACAGAAAACATAGATTCCCTAGAGAGTTTGTCCCCGGAGATTATTTTTTATGACCCAAAGCCGCGACTTAAATAAGGGGCAACCTTGTTCAGAGTCCAAAAAATAAGTTACATATATTTACCCCATAATCTACATCTTCATCCTCAATTTCGACCTCAACGACAACTTCCAACCACCATCCACAACATCTGATCGCCACCACCAATTTTCTATCTTTCCCCTCTCATTTGTATCCTCTATCTCTCTCTCGTTTATGGGAAAATCGCTAAAGAGAGAGAAAGAGAAAAGGATAAAGAGATACTGTAGAGTTTGAAATAAGTGGCTGATGTGACACTAAAATGTCACATTTGGAGAGCCTAACTTAGACTAATTATTCCTTTTCGAGTGTTATCAATAATATTTTATGTGTTTTTCATGTTAGGTACCTATTTTGGAGTTAGACATGAAAATCGGAATAAAGGGAGCGAATCATCACTATCATTTCATGTGCCGAAAATGAGAGAAAAAGACTTCAAGCAAATCAAATGACAAGTATAGTCAATGACGAGTCCGACGGTGAAAACGGTATTCAATTCGGAGTCCGGACGGGGAAGATGTGGAAAAAAGAAGTCCGAGGGTATTCTAGTCCGTTGTAAGAATTTGAAGATGTAGAGACAAGGATGGAGGCACTCTCTTTGTTTCTAAATCAAAGCCCAAAACCAAGTCCAAGCCCAAGAAATATTAAGAGAAGAAGAATTGGGTAGAGATTTTATAGGCACCCATTTGTGGTCTAAAGACTTAGTCAAGTTTGACTAAGTCTAGGGTTTGACTCAAGTTAGAGTAAGGGGTCAAAGGCTACTATTCATCTTCTTCTTCATTGATCAACTACACAACTTGGAAGAGAGAGGGGCAAAAGGTGCTAGGGCAGTGCTTGAAGTTTTAGGGTTTCTAGAGCTTGAAGTTTGAAGAGAAAGGCAAGAGAGAAGGTGAAGGGGGACCGGCCAAGCTAGGCCGGCCAGCACTAAGGCCGGCCAAAGCTTGGCCGGAACAGCAGCTCGGGAAAGCATGGAGCACGGGCAGCACGAGCAAGACGCGTCCTCAGCAGCAGCAGCTTCCACGGGACGCGTCTGAGCTCGGTTGTGCACATTCCAAGGCTCGGGACAGTTGCTCGTGTGGAGGGACAGCAGCTCGGGTTTCTTCATGAGCTCGGGATGAAGTGTACCAGCTCGGGACGGGCATTGGAGAGCTCGGCCGGAAGCTATCTTGCTCGGGACGAAGCTCACAAGCACGGGACGGCTGCACTCGGCTCGAAACAGTACATCTCTTGGCCGGATCTAGGGTTTTGGCCGGATTTAGTCACCTTCTTTGGCCGGAGTTTTCTAGGGTTTCCGGCCACTTTATTGGTTCGAAACCTTAGGGCTTTTGCTCCCCATCATCTTGGCTAGCTTCCCATGTAGTTTGATTTGATTTTGAGCTAGAAATTTCTAGAGAGAGAAAGCTAGGGTTAGCTTTAATGGAGGTTGTGTTCTAAATGGAGAAGATGATGGTGGTCGCTATGGGGAACCCAGAATTTGCTAAGGGGAGATCGGCTGAACATTAAAGACTCATATTTTCCGACGATCTTAGCCTCGAACCACATCGAAAAAGGGGGATTCTCTCACCATTTCCTTTCCATTTCTTATTAAATCGCCATGTTAGCTAACTTTAGTGTGTCGATGAAATGTGATGAATTCGTGATTATGTTTAATATGATTTGATGTTTTGATTATGAATTGATGTTCATTTAATTCGATTATCGTTTTGATCGTATTTTCATGTGTCTTGTCAAGCATTTCGCATAGTTAATAGACGAAACGAAGTATTCGATATCGATCGTAGTCTAAGTCATATTTTCATGTGTCTTGTCATGCACTTCACATAGTTAGGCGACTAGACAACACTTTCGTTGACTCGGGATTAATCGATTATGATGTTTGTTTGACTAAGTATGATCTCCGGATATACGTAGTGCTTATAGACATCACTTTAGGAGTCGAATACCGATTGTACCTCGACACATCAAATCGGACTACACATAGTCGTAGGTTTATCATTATGGATTCCCGGACTTCGACACCTCTCTCGCTTATTTGTCGCCCGAATCGAGTCTTACCGTCTCCCGACTCTTGTTCCTCCGAACTCTTCTCTCGAATCTCTCTCGCCCGTTTACATTGATTGTTTAGTTTAGTTTACTTGTTTTCTTCTTTTGTTTACTTATTCGATCAAATACCCCCATTATCTTTGTTTCTTTCCTTTTTAATCTAAGTTAGCTTGTAATATCTAGACCGAGAGATAAGACCCTTCGATATCCAAACTACCTTCCTATCCTTGGATCGATCCTGGCTTTGCCGGATTACTACTTGATACCTCCGCTTGGGTGTGCAACCTTTTCGGGTGCATCAGTGGCCTCTAGATATTTTCATCTGCATAATTAGAGAAACTACGTAGCCTAGGAGAATCAATATCTTTATATTTCTCTAGCGAGGCTTGTTGGAGAAAACATCTACTACGGTTCTCTCCACCACCATTTTCTAGGATTATGACAAAGGGTTAGTTTTGAGAAGGGCAAGTAGAGAACGACAGGAAAAGAGAGAGAGAGTAAGCGAGAGATGGAGAGGGAGGGAAGAGCTAGAGAAGAGGGAGAGGAAAAGACCACGAAGATGAAGGGGAGGGAGAAAGATGAGGGTAAGAGATGAAGAGAGTGGTAATGGTATTATGGTGGTGTAGAAGATGAGGAAGAAAGATGCATGAGAAGAAAGCAAATTTCAGGGGGGTTTATTAAAGATGTCTATATAATCAAACTAGGTGTGTGGAAATATTCACCAGAGATAGAAATACGATTTTCGAGTGAGAAAAAATGTTTGCGTTAGTTGTCTGTGTAATAACGGTATGTGTTAATAGTAATGAAATGTCGCTTTTTGGAGCTAACTTATCATACAAGAATTTTTTGTAAAGAAAAAAAATCATCTTCATTTATTAAAAAAGTTGTTAAAAATGTCTTGAATATGGATCAATATATAATCCGATTTGCGACCCGTTGCGACCTCGGCTTGAAATTTTGGACTCATTGCGCAGGGCGAATCTCCGAACCAGAGCTGGTATTCATGTAAATTTTGGTATTAAAAAGAGAGAGGCAGTGAGGTGGTGGATTAGCGAGATTAGGATTTCCTGTGGCTGTATAAACAGAAACCCTAGGGATATCTTAGTCGTGCTCACGCATCCCTTGTGTAACTTGTTTTTCTTATCATAATGAAAATCATCATGTCGTTGTTCGCCGTAGAGTAGGTTTAACGAACTGAACTACGTAAATCTTTTTATGTTTTATGTGATTATTTACTTTCTTTATTGTTTTTCTTGGATTACTTGATTTCGTCACAACAAAATTTGTTATATAACACTTCCAAGTCGACTCTATTACACCAATCTCAGGTGATATTGTTTTTCTTACTAAACTTAGCTAGCTTACTACATTTGCTTTTTTATTTACATAATAAAAGTTCAAAGAAACAAATGCAGGTCTCAATTGATTCTCCAATGAGTGGAACTAGATTTCCCATTGAACTTGTTCATTACCTTTTGAGAGTGAGCCTCAACAAAACATTTCTTGATCCATTGAGCATTGGCGGCCCAAATAATTCCTCACCTACTAATCTGCAATAAATGAGGTTCCACTTCCTGGAGGATAGATTAAGAAACCTAATATCATAAAAACCTCAAACTCACCATCTTCCTAAAAAAGAGCTAAGGTTTGAGAGGGAAAAAAGTAATAAAGTGAGAAAAGTAAGAGGAAGTTTATGCCCTAGGATTCGCCAATCAACACATTAGCTAGGCTGACAAAACAGGCAAGAGGAAGCAGTACACTAAGACACAACCTAGGACAGTCTCGACCACGAACGGGACAAAAGAAGGAACATTACATAGGACAGTAGGCGATAGTACTAAAAGTCGCGGAAGCTATCAAACCTATCCTAGAAATTGATCTGATCCAGAAAATTAATCGAAAAGCTAAGACAAAATCTAAATATGCGAACAGAATTAACGAGGTTCGACCTAAAGCCTACGTCCTCGGGCGAACAAGAAATCTTTATTGAAGGATAGATGAAGACGACTCGTACAACCCGCAAGTTCGTCCCAAGATGGTACCGTATAGACAATAACCTTCTATACTAAATCTTCAATGACCGAGAAATTTAACACCGCTCAAAACTATGAACAAAATTTCTCTCTCACTTGCTCTCTCTAAAAAGAGTTGTTATTGAGTTGTTTGTTGGTTTGGTTGATTACAAACACTCAAGCATATCCTATATATATTAGTATATCCACCGTCTAAAGCCACCCATAATAGGAAAGTCTACAACCGACCCCAATTGTGAACCAATTTTGAAAATCGCCTTACAAACCAAAACTGTCTCTCAATGAAATTAAACCGCCTATCAACAAATAGGAAACTGCCTCTTACAATTCTCCACCTCGTACACAATTTGATACACTTCAAATTTTGGACGAACACCAGGATACTCCTTGTAAGATATATCTGCTTCTTGTAGCTTCATCCGACTGCACCATATGTCCATGGTTGCCTACGTACCCTTTTACAGGATCAAGCCTACCGTAGTTCTACCAACCCTTCACATGAAGATTACCTTGTCGCCGTTACGCCCTTTCGGGTAAATTAACACGAGCCGATTTGTAGCAATTCCAGGCAATGCTGAAACTTGCTACACGTCACCACTTTAGTCAACATGTCCGCGGGATTCTCATCTGTGTGAACCTTCATGAGAGAACCATCACCTTCCTCTACGACATCTCGTACGAAGTGATGCCTGACATCGATATGCTTAGTACGAGCATGATGAACCTGATTCTTCGCCAAGTGGATCGCACTTTGACTATCACACCATACATCTACGTACTTCTGCTTAATCCCTAGATCATCCAGAAGACCCCACAACCACAATGCTTCCTTCACACCCTCGGCCATAGCCATATACTCGGCCTCCGTAGTAGATAACGCAACTGTAGATTGTAACATCGATCGCCAAGTAACTGGAGAATCATGTACCCTAAAATACATAACCAGTAATAGATTGTCTTCTATCTAGATCGCCAGCATAATCTGAGTCAACATAACCGCTTACCTGACATGTGTCTCCACCAAAGCACAAACCCGTATCAACGGTACCCTTTAAGTACCTCAAAATCCACTTCACAGCTTCCCAATGTGTCTTCCCCGGGTTTGCCATAAACCTACTAACCACACTGACCGTTTGTGAAATATCCGGACGAGTACACACCATAGCGTACATCAAATTGCCAACTGCACTAGCATACGGTACACGATCCATATAATCCTTCTCCACCGTAGTAGTGGGAGATTGTCTTCCCGAGAGCCTGAAGTGTGGTGCCAAAGGTGTTGACACCGCCTTCGCATTCTGCATCCCGAATCGAGAAACTACTCGTTCGATGTAACCTTTCTAATTCAAGTACAGTTTCTTACTTGACCTCTCTCTCTTAATCTCCATTCCCAGTATCTTCTTTGCAGCGCCCATGTATATCATCTCAAACTCTTGATTGAGTTGAGATTTTAACTTATCTATCTCTACCATGCTTCGAGAAGCAATAAGCATGTCATCCACATACAAAAGGAGATAAATAAAGTCACTTTCGCGAAGCTTCTTGATGTATACACAACAATCATAGTCACTTCTGCGAAAACCATGCTTTAGCATGAAAAATCAAATTGTTTGTACCATTGGCGAGGGGATTGTTTCAATCTGTAAAGAGACTTCCTCAAACGACATACTTGATTTTCTTTGCCCTCAACCTTGTATCCCTCAGGTTGAGCCATATAAACTTCTTCTTCCAAATCACCGTGCAAGAAGGCGGTTTTAACATCGAGTTGTTCCAGCTCAAGACCCCTGTGAGCAACAATACTCAATAGCACCCGAATAGAAGTATGTTTCACGACCGGAGAGAAAATCTCATTGTAGTCGACCCCTTCTTTCTGTGCATAACCCTTGGCCACTAGTCTTTCCTCATACCTTGTACCCTTGATCTCAGAAGAATCCTCTTTCTTCTTGTACACCCATTTACAACCAATAACAGACTTTCCTTCGGGCAATGAGACAACCTCCCATGTCTTGTTCTTGTGAAGAGACTCCATCTCTTCTTGCATAGCAACCAACCAACTCTCTCTTTCCGTCGCGGTAATAGCTTGTCTGAAGGTGACCGGTTCGTCGTCTTCCACCGAGGGTGCATATTTTACCACATTTGCCTGCCCGTAATGCCTAAGAGGGTTGTCTGACCCTAACCTCTGTACCGGCTTATATAACCGTTTTGGCCTAGTGTGTACCGAAACATCCTGCTGCTGTTGTTGTAAAACTTGTGTACCTTCTTCTTGAACCTCCTCATGATCGGGTTCATCAATTTTCTCATCCTGAGTATTATCCTGATGCTTCACCTGATCATGATTCCTAGAAACCCGTTGGTCTTCGACTTCTACTTCCACTACTTGAGCTTTAGTAGACCCAACATCACCACAACTAGGCATAGTAGCTTTCGCCATAGCTACAATAGATGACTCATCAAATACCACATCTCTGCTGATTACAAACTTCTTGTCTTCCGTACACCATTGCCGATAACCCTTGACTCCTGTAGCATATCTTAAGAAAATTACATTCTTTGCTCTATTGTCAAGTTTGTTACCTTTAACATGGTATTAGGCCGTACAATCGAAAACCTTAAGTCTCCCGTAATCTGCATGTTCACTTGACCACACCTCGTAAGATATGCCGCCATCTAAAGAAGAATGTGGAGACCTGTTCACAATATAACATGCTGTAGCAACAGATTCTGCCCACCATTCTACGCCTAACCCCGAATTGGAGCGCATACATCTGGCCTTCTCAAGTAGTGTACGGTTCAATCTCTCTGCGACTCCATCTGACCCGGCCAGGACGCGTCTAGCTAGGCTAGGACACGTCTGGCCAAGGGACAAAGCACGATGGAACGTGTTGTCCCTTGGTCCGGCCTATGACTAGTCAGAGTCAAGTGTTGACCCGAGACTAGTCAAGGGACTTTGACCAGAACTTGACCAGGGTCAACTTGGGTCTTTTTGAGTTTGACTCGAGGACTTTTGGGCCTTGACCCGAGTGGGTGTTTTTCAGACCTTTTTCTCCGAATTTCAAACTTGTTTTTCCGAAATTGACCCGGTCGTCAAAGGGCCCAAACAGAGTTTTTCCTTAAAGCGATTTTGGATATCATTAAGGAAGAACCATGACGTGCTATTGGTCCGTGATTTATAGGAATGTCACAGTTTCCCACATTTAGCTATACGAGACATAGCGAACCTAGAAACGTATCTAGGATACATACTTTACTATGACTGACATATTTTTGAATGTATGTATATTTTATGTAATTGCGTAGTTTAGTATACCTTTAGTTAGGCTACCGTTTCTTGTTCCTAAACACAAGTGATTGTGCCCGAAATAATACTTGGAGTATAGGGTCTAGGAATCCATTGATGAACTGAACGATGAGATCATGGTTCAAGTGGGAGTAATCAATGGAGGTTCAAGGATGAGAATCCATACGAACCATAGGCGAACAAGAAATTAACCTAAAAGACGAGATCTTTTAGGGATATACTAAAGATTTGAATAAATTATTACACAAACCCACATAAACTTTTACATAATAAATCATAATTGGTTATGCAAGAGTTCATAGTAACGCAACTTGATAAATTACGTAAAAAGTCCCAAAAAGAATTTAGAGTAAAGCCTACCCATATTAAGACACCTGTTGATCCCTTGTTCATTGATGGTGGGTCGGCCTTCGCAGAGTGCCATCTTTTACCTCGGGACGATACGAGTAGATCTATAGCAGAGGTCTACATGTCTAAATGGTTATTCTCAACGAGTCAGCAAAAGGGTTTTGGATGTCGAGGCAAAAGGACAATTTGACACTAAAATGTGAAATTTGTCAACCAGGAGTCATAAGACTATGATCAGTAAGATGTTACTTACCCAGGGCGACGGATTAAGGGCAGTGCCCTAGTACGCTTAATTCCGAAGAAATGGATCCTGGAATTATATTATTCTTAGGGGACAATAAATAAAGAATAATATAGGCATACACGACTATTATGCCAGGATAACAAGTTTAAATCACTTTCGCGCATCTTACATGTAGTTTAATTATGACGCCCAAAGAAAACTTCAACATCCGTTGGTTACTAGAGAAACAAAAGTTGAATGGAGACAACTTCATTGTATGGGAAAGGAATCTGGAACTCTTTCACATATCCGAAAATAAGGCAAGCATCCTAGACACACCACTTCCAGAAATCACAGAAGATTCGACTGATCAGGAGAAGGATTCGGAAAGAAGTCTTAGAAAGAAGTCCGAACCCGTAACATGCCTTATGTTAGCAACCATAGAACCTAATCTTCAGGATAAGTTCATTCACATAGATGCTTACACCATGATACGACAACTTAGGAATTTGTTCCAAAAGAAGTCGAGAATGGAAAGGTATGAAACCTCAAAGGCAATATTGGATATGCGCCTTGAAAGAGGAAAGCCTGTAGGGCCACATATTTTCAAAATGATTAGTCATTTTGAGAAACTAGCTCGACTTGGAGTCAACCATGGCCGGGATTTTGCCATTGATATTATCTTGCATTCACTTCATGATGGGTTCAGTCAGTTTAGAATGCACTACCACATGAATGGATGGGATAAATCTCTGGAAGAACTACACGCTATGCTCCAAACAGCCGAAGAGAACATCGGAGTGGTGGAACCTAAGAAAGAAGTTCTGATGGTTCAAAAGGAAAAGGGATTTAAGAAAGAAGGAAGGCAGAAATTCAAGAGAAAGCAAATGGGCAAGTGGAAAGACAAACAAGTTGCCAAAAACAAAGGTGCCTAATCTGATTCCAAGTGTTTCTATTGCAATGGCACATACCATTGGAAGAGAAACTGTCCCAAATTCCTAGAAGAGAAAAAGAATGGAAATATAGTTTCCGCTGAAGGTAATAAGAATTAAAAGTTGATTCAATTAAATACAATTCCTAAAAGGTATCGGATACCTAAACTTGTTCTTTTCATTATGAATGATAGGAACAAATGGAAGCTGAGTATTTATTGAATAGGAGATGAACCTGTCAAAAGCTGAAGGAAGCAAAAGTTGCTACATAAAGCTGGAGAAGGATCATGGGCTCCATAGGCATAACTTTAAATTAGTTTTTAGTTTTCTTTTTCTTTTTAAGAACATTGACTCTGTAATAAGATTATGGAGATAAATAAACAATCAGAATTTTATAAATGTTCTCAAGAAAAATGCCTATTCAACTTTTAACAATTATACCGAACGATCCAATTTAGTTATTCTAATCTAGTCAAATAAATTTAAAAGAATATGAATGAAGCTAAAGTTGATTGATCTCGTATCTCTCAACGATAGTTACTCACTGTTCAAACAAAAGAAATTTGACGAGATCCCAGAGGTCAAATTACTCACTAGAATTTATGGTAGACATAAGAAAGTGACTAGTATGACTAGAATAGACCTAACACAAGATTAAAGGAAAGTCTTAGAGACTAAACCTAAATCAAGTAAGGATCAAATCTGACCAAAGATTATGATGAGATCATAAGTCTAAAAGTCATAGAATCTTCCGAAAGTAAAAGTCTAAATGCACATCTGCCATCCCACTAAAAACATAAAAAGCTATAGCAAATAAAAGATTCCTACAAGTATGGATTTTAGAAAGAGTTCTAAAATGATCTTTTATTAAAAATCTAAAAGACCGTTGGACATAGATTCTTCGAACGAAGAATAACGGGGTTTTCTCACAAATCATCGGAACAACTTTTGTTGCTCTCGATGGTGTCCTATTTAAAAGAAGACATCTTTTAAAATGGACAAGTGGGAGGAAATAAATATTCGAAACAAGTTCGAATAAGAGCAACAAATAGGAGTAAGGAGTTACTCACCACGAGACCTCTTAAAAGAAGTTAAGGAAATATCTCGATATGTGCTCAAAACCCCGAGTGAGTATTAGAATGAAAATTCACAGAAACTATAGCAAAACCACTCCGAGTTTAGACTGAGAATCTAAAGAGATAAGATCTAAAGAGTGAGTTTCTAAACATTCGTAAAGAAATTGTCAGGATTCAATTTCTTAGAATGATTAGTCTTGTTCGACAAGAAGGTAAGTGGTAGTTAAACAAGAATGTTTCAAAGTCCTGTATGTAGAGACATACTAGGATTGAGAAAAAACATCAGGAATGTTAAAAACAGTTGGAGAACTGACTCAATAGGACAAAGATGAGGGTAAACTAATTAGGGCATCAAAATCTATATCAATTGATTAAAGTGATGAGAACTCGTTCAAAAGGAATTTTGAAAGAGATTCTACCCATCTCACATGAGAACTGCCAAGCAAACTCAGAATTTGAAAAATTCTGACAAGCGAAAACAAAAACATGAGAGAAATACTTATGTCTGGGCAACATAAGATCGATCATGAAGATGATTGAGATTTACCCGCACATCTAAAAGAAGTACTTGGAGTACAAAAGATGTCGTCACCCATAAAAATCAGAGAAAGACCTAGAATGCTGGAAGCTTCTGGGATCATATCTCTGAACACAAAGGTTGAAGAAAGTCATAAAAGCAATCTTCTGAAAATAAAGATAAGAATCTTTTAGGAAGGGCGAAAAGATGAAAAGGAATTTTCATGCTGGGAGTCGTTGCTAACTCTACTAGATAAGAAATTAAAATTAGAACTTAGGAAGTACTAATTTCGGTTTGAGAAACTGATATTATCGTAATAGCTTATAAAGATGTTCATAAGCAAGATAATAATAAGCAAAGTGAAAACAAAAACTAAACTGTCACCTTAGAACGAACATGGAAGATGAACGGATCTAAGGAATTAGGATCAAGGTAGAAAATCCTAAAAGGACTTGTAAAGTTGAGAAACGTAAAGGAGTTTACCCGGTGCTCAATATTTACAAACTCTTGTTATCCGAAATAAACTCAGTTTATTTCATCATCTCAATTGTGGTTTAGAATTTAGAAGACAGTCCAAAATAATGGAGTGTTCTAGGTAGGTTTATTAGATGCGTGATCTAATGAAAGAAACCCTACTAAGTCAACATGAAAGCACACCATTATAATAACCCTAGTCCAGGTCATTGGTTGGACAACAACGACTTAAGAAGACTAGCACGAGTGATTGACGAGATAGCGTTGTTTCTTGGGCTATAGGAATAGGAGTATTCAAAGTCAACTTCATTGGTGTATAAGCCGATACACTGGAAACCCGCCAAGTGAGAGTACTTCAGGAGAAGAAGTCGTAAGATGTCATAACTCTCATTTAGCAAATCGGAGAGGTTCCTCAAAACATGAGTACTCGCTCAGTTTATGTAAGGAATGTCGAACTTTAGTACCGTTAAACGTCGCGCCGTAAAAGGAGGTTATAAAGGCGGATTACTGGGGGAGACAGGATAGACACATAATTGAGTGGGAGTACAAGAATGGAATATGTCTTCCTAAGTAAAATCAGGATAAAATATCTCCGGGCCACTTGATGAGAAACAACTAAAAATTGCATGGCCATACTCAAATGGATTAAGAGTTAATCCTTTGACTCGATAGTTGGTTCTCGGGATCAAAAAAGTCTGATAAGTATGACATATCAGATGAGATATGAAAAGACATGGGAATCGAGCATTGCACTTGTTCTAAGGATAAGTGGGAGACTGGAGGATATATTCCCTCGGTCCGAAGGAATGGTATCCTTCTAAGGGAATGTCCTTTGACCAAGATGGCAATGCGAACGATTTGGCGAATAGGATCATAATGACCTTATACGGAAGATCATTAGTCCGGTCGAATTAGGGGTCGTAAAGCTTAGCTAGAAGCCAACTACGATCGTCGGATGACTTCGGTAATCCGTGCCTAACATGGACCGGATCCTACAAGGGTTACACATAAGAGTGATGGTTTGAATGGAGAGAGATTGACTAGAAATAAAGTGGCAAATAAGTGGATTGTATCCATTATTTAGTGTTCGGAAGAGTCCGGACAAGTATACATAAACCCGAGCTAAAAGGGAGGCCCGGGAGTGCCCATAAAGGGGTCGGCGATGTGATGGCCGACCTTAGAAAGGGGCCGGCTAGCACATGGCCGGCTAGACCCTTAAGTGGGCCGGCCACAAAGCCCATAATGGGCTATAGTGGCCAGCCACACCATACGCCCTAGTTTCGTTTTATGTGGGACTTCTAAGGATATGTCTTAAGTGAGATATTTTAGGAATCTTAGTTTGGGACAAACTCCTACACTATGTTCCCTATAAATAGACCTCATTAGACATAATTATGTATGCAATCAAGAGCAAAGTTAAGAGCGCTTTTCAACAGAGAAAAAATAAGAAAGAGAATTGAAAAAGGAGTATTCTCGGTTATCTAGTCAAGAAGAAAGTGTTCTTCATCTCAACCTTCAAGAAGGTCCTAACTGACTTGAAGGAGGGATTTCAAGTCATACACTCGGTGTCTTAAGTAGAGGAACTACAGTTGGAGTTCTTGATCTTCCAAATCTAGTCGAAATTTTGTTCGTGGGAAAGTGATTAAGGTAATCTTCTTTCCATTCTAGTTCATTGATTAGTCATGTAAATATCGAACCTGGATTTCTAGTGTTAACATATAGATGTTTGAGATTCCCAATAAACACTAGATAGTGTATTAGACACATATGTAACCCTACAGTTGGATGTACTGTAAATGCCCAAAAGAGGGTGCCCTGGTATTAGAAGGCTACTACAATTCGAAGAAACACTTGTTAAATACAAAAAATATCAATTTCCTACATGTGATGGGTTCCAATGCTTAGATGAAGCTATAGGAACTGCAAGTAGGTCATCTTCATCCTCAAAATGCTACTACTGTGGTGATGATCATAAAGCAAGAGACGGCCCATGGGATGAATGCCCATGTACTAAGCAGGGATGCAAAGGTAGGATGCATATAGGGGTTTTACATACACAAGAAAATGAAGGAATGAAATATTTGAGATGTGAAAAACATAGTTTCTTTGAATGTTTGGCAGATGCAATATCCAAATATGAAGCAATTGAAGGAGATGTCCTTCGACCAAAGATACAATTTGTCGGATATAACAATTGATGAAGAAGATCATCAAGTCCGGACGATTTAGGGATTGTAGTGTTTAGCTAGAAACCAACTACGATCGTCCAATCGCTAGGTAATTCGCGGCTAACTTCGTCCGGATCCTTCATCGGGTTACACCAAAGAGTGTCTACTTGATCGAGATATGACTAGAGGTATGAGACATATAAACATGGGTTAGACCCATAAATATGTCCATAAGTCCTAAACAAAGATAAGGCAAAGATAGTTAAAAGGTCAGAAAAAAAGGGTTTTGGGTAGGGCACTTAAGGCCCATTATTGGACCGGCCTAGGCATGGCCAGTCATGCCTAATTGGGCCGGTCAGATCTGCCTATTAGGGCTTATTGTGGCCGGCCACAATGTTGGTAAGGAGAAAATAGAAAACTAGTTTCTATCTTTGACTAAATCCTAAACCTCATCTTTTTGGTCTTTTAGGAAACCTGATTAGGGCTGGCCTCTAACTTTGGGAATCTATATAAGACCATCATTAAGAGAGTCTTAGGTGTGGAGAATTTTCAAGGAGCTCTCTTATTCTACAACATCAAGTAGAGTAAGGAAGAGAGAATTAGTCCCAACTGTTTATCTAGCCTAAATAAGAAGGTCTTCTTCCTCTAACCACCGATGGAGTTCTAGTTAACAACAAGGTTGGAGATCAAGTTCATTACTCGGTGTCTCAAGTAGAGGAGCTACAATTGGATTTCTTGACCTTCTTAATCGATTAGAAATGTTTGAGAGAAAAATAACGATTAAGATAATAATCTCTATTTGCTTAGTTCATTATTTACTTATGCCTGAGATCCTGGGGATACTAGTGTTAGACATTAGATGTCTGAGATTCCTCTAACAACACTAGGAGACACCATAACTCCATAGCAATAACTAAGCAACAATCTTTGTTGAATGGAAAAGGTAGAGACACAATAGCCATAAATATGGATGAATTGTTTCAGGACTTCACCAAGAAGTCAAAAATGCCTAAATGCTACCATTGTAACTCATCTAAACACCATGGAAGTAATTTGGGGTTGAGATTGTTGAATTGTCTGGGTCAAGGGTTGAGATTGTTGAATTGTCTTGGTCAAGGGTTGAGATTGTTCAACTGTGTGTGAAAGTGGGATGCTACTCCCCCTTCCTCTTCCATTGACCCTACCTAGACCAATAGAACCACTAAAAACTTTACCCCTGCCTAAACCAACATAACCATTAACAATATTGCCTCTGCCTATGCCACTGTCATTGCCTCTACCTAGACTAACAATACCACTAAAACATTCGCCTTGCCCTCTGCCATTGCCTCTGCCATTACCTCTGTATGCATCAACACCACTAGATTGACCAACAATGTGTGCAGTCTTTCTCAAATGTGGGCCTTGAAATGAATCCCTGCCAGTAGAGGAATCTATATTAGCTGGTAAACCCTTAAAAGTACTCTTACTGTGACCATATTGCTTAAACTTTTCACATATTTAATATCTCTTACTATTCTATTTTGCTCATCTCTGCCCCTTCTTCTCTGACTTCTAGTTCTTCTTGTTGGTCTTACAAGGAGTGGTGGTTTCACATTGTATCATTGCTACAACATATATTAAAGTGACTATACAATTCCATTAAAAGTAATTGCAATAAGAATTATAACACAACATATAATATGGTACACATGATTAGTTCTCCCCATTCTGATGTACGGTTTAGTGCTTCAATATGATCCTGCTAGCTTCTCGTGTATGCCCTTACAATGTGTGATTGATCTACATACCTGTCAAAATAAGAAACTATCATATTAACATATTGTCCCACCATGTCAAACATTAGAAACCACCATAAAAAGACGTAAACTTACTTCACAACATCAGCAACTATATAGTTTGGAAGAATGACTGCAATAGCATGAACGCATTGGATGCCAATCACTTTCCAAACACAACATGTACATGTCATATGTTGAAGGTTAACCTTCCAAGACATCTCCTTGTAATCATCAACTTCTCACTTTGTTTTTGTTGATGGCTCAGTCTGGTATAAGTGGTAGTTGTGTTTGTGTGCTGCTATTACCTTCTTCACACTAGGAACCATAGAATTTGGATCTAATTGTCCTCATTTCAATTTCCTCTCGTAAAACAACCTCATTACCATAGAATAATATGCATCCACAAACTTACATGTTGGTTTAGTCTTAACTCAAGAATCCAAGAGTTAAAAGACTTCGAAAAATTGTTAGTTAATTATGTGACCACATTTTGATGTTGTATCAAAATATGATCTTGACCATTGAGATGGGTCTTCTCTGTCTATCCATTGCTTTGCTTCCTTCTTTGCCTTCTCTAATTTTTTCATATATGACTTCAACTCGCTCTTAGTATAAGTTTTTGCAGCCTTCCAAGTGATAGTCTCCAGGTTGGATCTAGGGTGATATTTTTTGATGTTCTTGTACATATGTCTGAAGTAAAATCTATGAAAATCATTCACCTCACCAAACACATCTTGTACTGACTTTACCAAATGTTTTTGTCTGTCTGAAATGATTGTTAAGGGTTTTGGGCGTAGCATAAGACATCCAGAATCTGTTCTTAGAAATGTAGTCTATGTGTCTCTATATTCATTCTCGCATATGTAAACAGCAATAGGAAACAAATCATTGTTGGCATCAACTGACATTATGCTAAGACACATAGACTGATACTTTTCTTTCGAAAAACAACCATCTAAACCTTCAATAGGCCTGCAACCTCTTATAAATTCATTTAAACTTCTTTTATAAGCAACACACAAAGCTTTGAATTTTTCAGTTCTGTCTTCTTTACTTTAGGTGGCTATACTACGAGCGTTTGATAGAAGTATCTGCATACAACACTCTGGTGCCATCTCATAAGACTTCTCAAAACTACTGATGTGGCGTAAAAATGCCACATTTAGGTCACTTAACTTCAATGAGTTAGTTCCTTCCGAGTATTATAAATAATATTTTATGTACTTTTCTTGTTAGGTATCATATTTGGAGATAAACATGTAAATCGAAATAAAGAGAGTGAATTGTCACTATCATTTCATGTGCACAAAACGAGAGAAAAAGATTTCCAGCAAATCAAATGACAAGAGGAGTCAATGACGAGCCCGACGGTGAAAACGAAAGTCGAACTAGAGTTCGGACGGAGAAATTATGGAAGATGGAAGCAAAAGTCGTCTCTTGAAATTAGATTTGTAGAGATCAAGTATGAAGGCACCCTCCTTGTTTCTGAAGCAAAGCCCAAGTCTAACTCAAACCCACAAAAGAAAAGAAGAAGAACAAAACAAAGAGAAATTTATGAGCACCCTCTCTTTGGTCCAATTCAAAATGGTCTAAGACTTAGTCAAGTTTCACTAAGTATAGAGTTGTGTATACACAAGTGAGAGAAAGGGGTCAATGGGATCTATCTACTATTCATCATCTTCTATAATAGACAACTTTGAAGATAGAGACTAAGGAGGCTAGTGTTTGAAGGTCCAGGGTTCTTCATCAAGAGGGTTTGAAGGAGAGAGTAAGAGAGAAGGAGAAGGTGCCGACAAGAGCTTGGCCGGCGCGGGACAGCAAGGTCTGAATGGAGCAGTTGCGAACCAGCATCACTCGGGACAACAAGGCTCCATCAGCGGCAACATCAATAGATCACGGGATGGAGCTCCATTAGAGCAACTCGACCTTTCAAGCAGCAGCTCGGGTGGATGCTAAACCGGCCGGAACAGCAAGGACACGAGCAGAAGCTCGGACTGCTCGGGACGACCGCGACATGGTACAGGGCAGCAAGCTAAGGCTCAACTGCAACTAAATCTTGGCCGGATTTCTTCATGCCTTGGCCGGAGATTTCAAGAATTTTCAAGTCATTTTTTTTGTCGGAAACCATAGGGTTTTTGCTCCCCACATCATTGGCTAGCTACTCCTTGTGTTTGATTTGGTTTTGAGCTACAATTTCCTGAGACAGAAAGCTTGAGTTAGGGTTTAATGGTGGTTTGTGATAAATGAAGAAGATGATGGACATTGCTATAGGGAATCCTAATTTTTGCTAAGGGAAGATCGGATACACCTTAACTACTTATATATTCCGACGATCTTAGCCTTGCACCACATCGAAAAAGGGGGATTCTCTCATCATTTCTTTGTCATTTATATTATTCATTCGTCATTTTAGCTAACTCTCGTGTGTCGATTATGAGATTAAATGTGATGAACTTGTGATGATGTTTGATTATGAATTGATGTTTGTTTATCTCGATTATCGTTTCGATCGTATTTTCATGTGTCTTGTCAAACACTTCACATAGTTAATAGATGAAATGAAGTATTCAATATTGACTGTAGTCTAAGTCAGAATTTCATGTGTCTTGTCATGCACTTCACATAGTTAGGCGACTAGGCAACGCTTCCAACCACTCGGGTTTAACCGATTAGGATATTTGTTTGACTAAGTATGATCCCCGGATATACGAAGTGCTTAGAGACATCTACTTTAGGAGTCAAACATCGATTATACTTTGGAACATTAGATCGGACTACACATAGTTGTAGGTTTATCATATTGGATTCCCCGTTCGACACCTCTCTCACTTATTTGTTGCCTCCCGACTCTCAGCCCTCCGACTCTTCTCTCGAATCTCTCTCGTCCTCTTACTTTGATAATCTTACTTAGTTTTTTCTCGGTTTATTTATTTGTTCCTCATTCGATCAAAAACCCCTGTTATCTTTCTTCATTTCTTCTTTTTAGTTTAAGTTAGCATTTGATACCTAGATTGGTGGATAAGACCCTTCGATATCCGAATTACCCTCCTATCCTTGGATCGACCCCGACTTTGCCAGGTTACTACTTGATACCTCTGCTTGGGTGTGCAACCTTTTTGGGTGCATCAACTACCCAATATTTTCCCAAGGCATTTTTGTCGAGCCAACCAAGCTGTCCAATATGAAATCCTTACATGATGCATTCTCAAAATGATTTGCCTTATGTCATTAGGTTCATGGTCAATGATATTCTATATTGCTATATTGCTATATCTAATGTAGCTACATTATTAAGAGCCATGATTGAGTTAGCTCAAGCTCATATTGTGAAATATGAGCTTGAGCTCAATTTCCGTTGATCTTTCTTAGATAAATCTAGACTGTTGCACTTCCCCTTCATATAGGGAGGAAATAAAACAAGGGAGATTTTCTGTTTGGGCCCCCTTTCGTATAATTAACTTGTTGTTTGGACTCCCTTTTTCCAGAGTTGCACTTTGGACTCCCTTTTAAAAAAAAAAACAGTTAAATATAACATTTCTAGAGGGAAAAATACTATTTTATCCTCTACTTAATCCACAAATATCTAAAAAACCAATTCAAACGATTATATTTTTGACAATTCAAAGGATCTCTAGAACAAGAAAGAAAACAAAAGAAATATTCAAATCTGAGTACGAGTTGGATTCTAAAGGAGAAGAGGGGAAACACTAGTTTATTAACTAATTCAGCTAGATATTTTGTAAATCCTAAAGGTCAATTTAAGTAATTAAGTTATTAGGGTTTGTGAGGAAGAAGATGAGTTAAAGATAGAAGAAGAAGATGGGTTAAATAAACTAGGGGGTCCAAAGTGCAATATTGATTATAGAAGGGTAAACTAGGAATTGTTTAAAGTATAACTTTAGAGACGGAATATTCCTGGGTGACTCCATCAAAAGGGAGTCCAAAGTGCAACTCTGGAAAAAGGGAGTCCAAACAGCAAGTCAGTTATACGAAAGGGAGTCTAAACAGCAAATCTCCCATACAACAAAAAATATTACTTGACTCGTATTTATCTCTTTAATTACAAAAGACTATCTTCTTTCTGATTAACCTCATCGTTTTTTTCCTTCTCTATTCCAGCAGGGGCACTCCTTAGTCAGACAACAAGAAGTAGAGAAGGAAGAAGAATTTCCAGACCTACAAGATCTATATCTTTAAAGTTTTAAAAGAAACTTCATCTTGATAAAGAAATTTCCTGTGAAACCGTGGGCATCACGAATAGCTTTATCAATATCCATGGTTGAAAATTTTGCTTAACAATAAAACCCTAGATTGGCTAGGGACAACAAACAACCAACGATTGCTACATGTATTTCAGTAAAGATCTTCAAGTTTTAGGGTTTTAAATTGAGGATTTTAATTGTTTCATGTATTTTAGTAAATAATATATATTCAAGTTAGGGTTTTGTGGATGTAAAACTCTCATGTTTTAGCCAGTAATTTATATTGAAATCAATGTATGAAATCATCTTCTCTTTTATGGAACCTACTAGTTCAATCAGGGGATGTATTTTTCATTCATGAAGGTTTCCGGATAAAGAAGTTTTAGAGAGAGAAAATTGGTGGAGAGAGAAGGGGAATACGTGTTTGGAAAGAGGATGGCATTTTTGCAATTAGGGAGAGAAAATATGGCCCATATATTATTGATTTTACCCATTCCTTAGAGCATCTCCAATGCAAAACTCATAAAAATCTCTATTCATCTTATGTGTCAAGTTCCAATTGAGATTCAACATCTCCAATGCAAAACTCAAAAAAAGCTCAAATAGTCCTACGTGTCAAGGCTCAATTGAGTTTCTATTTCCTAGATGTCAATGTTGAGATCCTCGATTCAAAAGACATCTCCAATGCAACACTCTAAAAACCTAAAAATAACTTAGGTGTCATTTCTTAGATGGTTAGATTTGCTTTTAATGTTGAGTGACCAATTGAGATCCTCAAAAGAAATCTCAAATATTGAGTTTCTTCTTGAGATATCTCAATATTAAATGATGCCACATCATTTTGAGATCCAAATTGAGTGTTGCATTGGAGAGAGTTTTTTACAAAAAACTCAAAAAATCCTAGGTGGCACTCTAAGTTTTTCCATTTGAGTGTTGCATTGGAGATGCTCTTAGGTGGCTTTAGTAGAGATCCTCAATTTTTTTTGTCTCCAATGCAAAACTCTAAACTTATCTTATTTACTTATGTGGCATAATTAATTTTGTCAATAAATAATTAGTTATTTTAGAAAATATAGAAGACTCGATTTCTATTGGTTGAAAATCAAATATTGATGAGTTGGACAATTAGAGATATCTCAAGAGGACACTATTTCTAGAGTGTCCTCTTGAGATATCTTTATTCCACCGTCGACACGTCATCTTAGAGATCCAAATAGAGTGTTGCATTGGAGAGGAGTTTTAAGAAAAAACTCTAAAAGTCCTAGGTGGCACTCAGAGTTTCTAAGATTGAGTGTTGCATTGAAGATGCTCTTAATAGTACAACTGTATTTACTTTGCCATAGATTAATCCAAGGAGATCAACTGCTATTGAGCTCGAGCTCATATTTCACAATATGAGCTCGAGCTCATTGAATCAAGATTCCAATTTTAAATGAAAATGAATAAGCAAGTACAAGTCTAAATTAGAATTAAACTAAGAGTAATTTATTTGACTGTATAAGATTTTTTGAATCAGCTATAAATCTTTAGTAATGCATCCTTTTTTGTCAAATCATATACTAATTTATTGCTTACAAGTGATTCTAATTTAAATTACTTTTGGGAATTCTGGTCTACATAGGTTTGAATTTCGTTGAAAAATCTCTTTAATTTTAGCCTCTCTAGCAAATAATTTATGAATCTGCCACTGGTGTTGAAGATAAACACGGAGAAGAAAGTGGCATAATTTATGTCTAACAAAGGATTAGGTGAAATAAAATTTTCCTGGGTAGCTAATGGAACTCTTTTCCATTCCAAAATTCCTTAAGCACCAAGCCCGCCCGACCAGACCCTACTCTACCCCTCTTAGGTGTTTAAAATAGATTCTCGAGCAACTTATTATCACCACTTGCAAATTTCTTTAGCAATCTAATGTGGAACTATTATGGGCCAAGTGAATATTGGCTTTAAAAATCATCTCCACAACCAGTAGTGGTTCCCACCATGTGTGCACTAAAACGGTGAATCCCACCAAAACAAACCAACAAAAGGTCTGTAACATTAATTTTAAAAATCATAAATGATATTCTAAGTTTTAGAATTAGAGGGTTCCATTAGAAATTTTGTCAGCTACTTATGGCTCCCACAAATAACAAGACGGGAAAAAAGTATTGATAAAGTCTTCCGTCAATAAAAGATTCCAACAAAGCCCTGTAGGTTTCTAAGTCGTCACTCTTTACGTATATTACTAAAGCAACACATGCATGCAAAAGGTTCAAAGCATAAGCAATGGGCTCCTGCTTTTGTGAAAATTATTAAAGCAAGGCCTGAATGCAAAAGGTTCAAAGCACAAGTAATGATCGGGCTCCTACTTTTTTGAAAATGATCTAAAATTTAGCCATCAAAACTTGCTTTAATATCCCTTTACTTTTCTTGGTTTTGAACGTTTAAATGATCATCCGTTCACATATCAACAACTCTTGATTAGTGTGGTTACTGGTTACGATATTAGTTTCCAACCTTCAGTTCTCAAGTTCGAGTCACATATTACATATGTTACCTATTCAAAAATAATGCTAGTGAACCATCACTTTCTCTCTTCATTTTAATTATTCTTGCACTTTTTTTTCAGTTATACACTAACTAGTGATAGCGATTCGCCGAACTTATGACATAACATTGAATAACGTGTTCAATTGAACTATTAACCATTGGAAGTTCAAATTTATGACATATGAGTACAAATGATTTTATTAAACTTTAAACTGTTTTCTAACGATTATAACTTTTCAAAAATAATAACATGAACTTGAATTTCATTGCTAATAGTTGTGTATTCTAAAAAGAATGTTTAAGTTTAAGGTCCAAAAATAGGGGGTTAATTAATCATATATTCACTCCTAAATTAACAAAGACTACAAGACCAAAATAATACATGAACTGTAGAATAAGTCCAAAAGAGTTGTTTGGGTTTTAGGTCTAAAATCACAACGTCAATGGGTTTAGAGTCCAAACATAATATTAAATACAAAAAACATCAATTACGAGTAATTTACATGTCGAACCTCTCTTTTATCTCCTACTACCTAACGTATCGCAGGTTAAATAAAATTACTCAAATTAGAAGACACAAATAGTCTTTTCAGTTTCATGAAAATAATTCCTCAATAAGAAGTTTACACCCCTACAAAAGTTGCCTTTTCCGTTTAAAGTAATGTTTCCCTAATCTTTTGACCCATAGAAAATCGATTATAACTCTCTCTTCTGCAGTTCACCGAGAGAAAACCTAGAGAAATCGCAGGAAAAATCCATGCTTTTTAGTCTTCACCTGGAGAAAACCTATAAGAACATCATGCCCAATGGATTAAGTTTCCACAATTTGTTGAGAATGTTGGAAAATCAAATGTTTTAGCATTAAGTGTCATGGAAAATACTTTGTCATCTTCGATATGTTTTTTTAGTTATAAATCTTCGATATGTTCTAATGTTCCTAATTTTAAATCTTCGTTAATTATCGATTGATGGAATTTCACAAAGACTTTTCGTATCCTGGAAAATAATTTACCTAGTAATCTTTAAGGAATCTCATATGAGAGGAAACAACTAATGGTTTATAGGTAATGCACCGCATACACATTTCAGATCTTCAGTCCCTACCTGTTCTAGTTTACGTTTCAATATAACATTTCTAACAATAACCTTAAGATATTATTTTTTTTTGGAACTTGGACGATTTGTATATGGTCATTGAATTTGTGGATAAAAGACTCTATTTTTTAGGGAAATTTGCTGTTTGGACTCCCTTTCGTATAATTGACTTGCTGGACTCCCTTTTTCCAGAGTTTCATTTTGGACTCCCTTTTGACGGAATCAAAAGGGAATATTCTGTCTCTAAAATTATAGGTGAAAAAAATATCAGTTTTCCCTTATGTAATCAATATTGCACTTCCGACACCCTAGGTTATTTTACTCAATAAAATGATGGGTGCCACGTGTACGGAAATTAAAGGTAAAAAATATTAGGTCCATAAGACCGTTATGACCCGTTTGGACGGACTCAAGCCTGGTTCCTCTTCAATTTTACCCTACTTCTTCTTCTATCTGCAAACCTGGTTCATCCACTATTTTTACAACATAAACCCTAAAAGAACCAAGGCAAGAGGAGAAGTGGTTCTTTCAAGAGAGATTGAAAGAGCAGAATATTGGTTTGAAGAAAAGAAGATTATTAATCTTGTGAAGCAATTTAGTTTGTGGTTATCTTCTTCAACCTTTAGTAATCTAGGATTTGTTCAAATCCTAAGGAGTAAGAGATTTTATTTCTTTGTTTCTTTGTTCAGTTTATCCACCATAGGTTTGGTGAAGAGTTGTGTAACCCATTATTTAATTATAGTGGAAGATTTCTGGACTAGGTCCCGTGGTTTTTTACCTTCTAGTTTGGAGGGGTTTTTTTGCCACGTTAAATAATCTTGGTGTCTCTTCTTTTACTTTCGCATCGTTTATCTTCATATTCCTGAACAAGTTAATTAGGTTATTTTTCCTAACAAGTGGTACCAGAGCTAAGGTTGGATTTATTGTTCAGAAATATGGAAGTGAATACTAATCGCATGATTAGTTTAGATGGAGAAAACTATTTGATGTGGAAAGCAAAAATGGAAGATTTGTTATACTGCAAAGACCTAGCTGCACCCATTGAAAGTCACGGTACAAAACCGATGAAGATAGATGAAGAAGACTGGAAGGTATAAGATCGTAAAGTTGTTGGATTTATTCGACAATGGGTAGAACCCAGTGTTTTTCATCATGTATCGACGGAGACTTCCGCTTATAGTCTATGGAGGAAATTAGAAGAATTGTATGATCAGAAGACAGCTGCCAAAAAGGCTTACTTGTTCAGAAAGCTAGGAAAATTACAATATAAAGAAGGAACCTCAAATGCTTAACACTTGAATGAGATGAAAAGTCTAGTAAATCAGCTTTCTACAATGAAGTTAGTTTTGGATGATGAGTTGCAGGCCTTACTTCTTCTAAATTCTTTACCAGATAGTTGGGAGACATTGGTGGTGTCTCTTAGCAATTCTGCTCCTGACGGCATAATGCGTATGAATCACGTAACAGGTAGTTTGTTGAATGAAGAAACAAGAAGGAAATCATCGTCAGACGAGTCTCATTCAGAGGCACTTGTTACAGAAAGACGGGGGAGAGGTAAAAGTAGAAAACCTCATAACCGTGATAAGTCAAGGGGGAGATCAAAACCAAAGAAAGAAGTTCGATGTTTTGGTTGTGGAAAAATGGGTCATTACAAGAGTGATTGCAGGAAACCAAAGAAGGAAAATAAAAAGGATGATGAAAAATAAGATAATGTTGCGGCAGTTGCCTCAGGTGATGACATTATCTTACTCTCAGGTTGTGGAGACACTTGCTTAAGTATGACTGAGTCAGAACCAGAAACAACATGGTTGGTTGACTCAGGTGCTTCGTATCATGCTATTCCATGTAAGGATTTCTTTAACTCTTACAGAACTGGTGACCTTGGCAAAGTCAGGATGGAAAACTTAGGTTTCTCAAAAATCGTAGGAATTGGAGAAGTGAAAATCGAGACGAGCACAGGGAGTACATTGATTCTTAAGAATGTGAGGCATATACCAGATCTTCGATATAACCTAATCTCTACCGGAGTATTAGATGATGAAGGGTACCACAGTCACGTTGGTGATGGAAAGTGGAAGCTCACAAAAGGGTCAATGGTGATAGCAAGAGGGAAGAAGTGTTGTACTTTATACAGAACTCAAGTAAAACTGTGTAAAGGAGAATTGAATGCAGTTGAAAAAGATTCTTCCACTGATCTTTGGCATAGAAGACTCGGGCACATGAGCGAGAAAGGACTTCAAATCCTTGCTAAACGACAAGACTTACCGAACGTAAAAGGTATAAATTTAAACACTTGTTCTCATTGTTTAGTAGGAAAGCAACATAGAGTTTCTTTTCAAAGGAATGCATCTGAAAGAAAATCCAGTGTTTTGGAGCTTGTTTATTCTGACGTTTGTGGACCTTTAAAGGTCAAAACACTTGGTGGTGCTTTGTATTTTGTTACTTTTATAGATGATGCTTCCAGGAAAGTTTGGGCATATGCCATAAAGACCAAAGATCAGGTACTTGCAGTTTTCAAGAATTTCCACAACATGGTAGAACGGGAGACAGGAAAATCATTGAAGTGCATTCGCACTGACAATGGAGGAGAATACATCGGGTCGTTTGAAGAGTATTGCAAAACCCATAGTATTCGACATGAACAGACAGTTCCCAAAACTCTACAACAAAATGGTGTAGCAGAACGCATGAACCGCACTATTGTGGAGAGGATCAGATGTATGCTCTCAGAAGCAAAGCTGCCTAAAAGCTTCTGGGGTGAAGCAATGCGTACTGCGTGTTATCTGATTAATTTATCACCTTCAGCACCATTAGATGGAGATGTAGCTGAGAGAGTGTGGGCTGGGAAAGAAGTCAGTTATGAACACTTAAGGGTGTTTGGTTGCAGGGCTTTTGTGCATATACCTAAAGATCAAAGAGCAAAGCTTGATGATAAAGCCAAGCAATGCATCTTTTTATTAGAAGTAGAGATGTGGTCTTTCTTGAAAACCAAACTATTGAGGACTTCGGGAAAGTTGAGAAGCATGAGAATCATAGTAATGATCTCATTGATCTAGATCCACATATCTCTTCTAAGGTTATGCATGATAATGCAGGTGAAGAACAAAATCATGAAGATGAAGCTCATGAAGATGTTCCTATGGGTGATGATGTTGAGCAAGAAATGGAAGTTCAACATGAACCACCAGTTGAATTGAGAAGATCGACTAGAGAGAGAGCACCATCTACCAAGTATCCTCCACACGAGTATGTTGAAGATCGAGAAAATCCATACTGACGACAATGGTTCAGATATGATGACAAAACCATTACTCAAAGGCAAACATGAGCTATGTAGCAGTGTTGCAGGTTTGGGGATGGTAGGTCCCTCTTCATAAGTCGGGAGGGGGAGTTTGTTGGGGTCCCTCCTTATAATTAAAGGACTCCTAGTTGGAATAGGATTTCCCTTATTCCTTGTTTGGGGAAAAAATAGAAGTTTCTATTTTTTCAAGCTTAAAAAGGAATTCCTATTTCTTTTGGTAAACCTCCCTATTTATCATTATAAAAGGGAATGAAAGGGAAGAGATTATACACAACAACTTCCAGAACAAAGAGAAGTCAGAGAAAGAGAGATTTCTGAAGTGGTTCTTTCAAGAGAGATTGAAAGAGCAGAATATTGGTTTGAAGAAAAGAAGATTATTAATCTTGTGAAGCAATTTAGTTTGTGGTTATCTTCTTCAACCTTTAGTAATCTAGGATTTGTTCAAATCCTAAGGAGTAAGAGATTTTATTTCTTTGTTTCTTTGTTCAGTTTATCCACCATAGGTTTGGTGAAGAGTTGTGTAACCCATTATTTAATTATAGTGGAAGATTTCTGGACTAGGTCCCGTGGTTTTTTACCTTCTAGTTTGGAGGGGTTTTTTTGCCACTTTAAATAATCTTGGTGTCTCTACTTTTACTTTCGCATCGTTTATCTTCATATTCCTGAACAAGTTAATTAGGTTATTTTTCCTAACAGATTGAAGATTGTGCATCAAGTGTTAGTGAAATCACAAATCATCAGGAATATGTTTGTTGTGTTTCTTTGATTTTCCCTAAATCTAACGTGAATACTCTCTTTCTCATTCTAAATGCTTGATTTGTTAAAGATCTAAAGCTTGAAATTTCTCTAAAGCTTAAAGATCGAAAACTCTTCTTTCTTTCTCCTGATTTGAATTGCTATTTGTAATTGAGATTCATCATTTGAAGAATTTCATCCCATTATTTGTCACTTTAGTAGTTTGCTAGTTCTATTGTTGAAGATTGTCACTCAGGTAGTTATGTTTACTGCTCTTTGTAATTGCTAAGGTAAAGAAGAAGTTCATCACTTTTTTAAATTGTAATTGAGATTCATCATTTAAGAAGATTAAATTTTAGGTATTAGGTTTTGATTTAAATTCCTATTTGTTGGTGAATCACTTGTTTGATGGTAATGCATCAATAGGTTTTGATTTAAATCCCATTATTCTTTTATTTGATTGGTATATGTAAATATGTAATTGAGATTCATCATTTGTTATTGAAAATCATGGAGTATCATACTATTTCTTTCTCTCAATGGATTTTGTTGGCAAGCTATAGAGAGAACGAAAGAAGATGAAGGTCGATGGAATATCGGTTTCTTTCTCCCCATCTATTTTGGCAGTGTTTGGATATGGGTTTCTTTCTGGCTCGCGGGTCGTATGTTTAGGTTTGGTTAACTTGTGAGTTAAAAAATAAGTTGGGTTAGATTAAGTAGAGGGTAGAATAGTATTTTCTCATCTGCTTTGGGTAAAATCGTATTTTCACCTCCAAAGTATTTTTCTGTTGTTATATTTAACTATTTTTTTGAAAAAGGGAGTCCAAAGTGCAACTCTAGAAAAAAAAGAGTCGAAACAGCAAGTCGATTATATGAACGGGGTCCAAATAGCAAATCTCCCTATTTTGTAGATATCGACTACAATAGTCATAACAAAGGCATTGATACATCAATACGATGCGATAAGTACGATAACTGCCTAATTTAAAGCCTTACATAATCGGACAAAAACACAATTAACTACTGGCCTAACACCAAATTAAATGGAGTATTTTATTTATATCCAAATTCGGGCTTGAGACCTTCATATGGGAGAGTAGATACAATACCTATTGGACTACCTGTTGTTGGCTATGTGCAAGTGGTGAGCATTAACCTGTTAGTACATGACATTAATCGTCAACCAAGGAGAGTGGTTGCTTGTCACGTCTCATATTGAAGTAATGCCTTATCCGTGGTAGATCCAAGATTGGATGAAAGGAAAGTAAATTCGTATATCCAAATGAAAAATATTTGTAAGCTTAATAATTAACAAATGAAAAGTTATAAACACAAATACAATGTATAACAAAGAATATTATAGATGTATATCAGATCAAATTGCATATCCTTCTTTCCTTCCAGAGGTATCAGGCAAGGGACCCTCTTTCACCCTTTATTTTCACTTTGGCTATGGAAGGTCTTAGCGGACTCCTCCCTTCCCACTTTGAACATAGTCAATTTCTGGGGTTCCCTACCAACAACCCCAACCTTACTATCTCTCATTTGTTGTTCGCTGATGACTGCATCATCTTCGGCAAAAACACTATCGATAACATCCATAACCTCAAGAATATTTTAAACCTCTTTTGCTCTTCCTGGGGTCAAACTATTAACTACGCTAAACCCAACATCTTTAACTCAAAAAATTCTCACCCAGCGCATCATCATGCGAACTCTTAAAGTCAAATATGCCTCCACCTCTGAAAAATACTTAGGAGCCCAACTCTTTATCGGAGATAAAAAAAACCAAGGTCTTTCATAACATTCTCGAGCAAATTAAATCAAAACTCTCTAAGTGAAACCACTCTTTCCTTTCTCAAGCTGGCCGCACGGTTGTAGTTACAGCTGTTGGTTCGGTAGTTCCTCAATACCAGATGCAATGCTTTGCAATCCCGAAAAGCGTAAGCAAATGCGTAGCGACTTTACAAAAGTCCTTCTGGTGGGGAAAATCCAAAGGTATATGCACCAAGGCCTGGTCATATATTTGTCTCCCTAAGAAACTTGTAGGGCTAGGTATCCATCACCCTTATTTGGATAACACAACCCTCCTCAGTAAACTGGCATGGCGGCTCAATTCTGAGCTAGAAGCTCTTCCGGTCCAATTTCTGAAAGCCAAATATTTCCTAACTCAACCACACCGGGGCCAGCTAAATCTCACCATTCTTGGAACTGGAAAGTCCTCAGAAAACAATATGATCAGATAGATAACCTTATCACCTGGGAAGTACACTCGGGAGACAACATTAATATCTGGACTGACAACTGGATCCCAGGCACCAATAACCCCATTCTTAACTCCAACAACTCAATTCTTACTAGAGTTTCTCAACTTATCACCCACAACACTGGAATGATGACATTCTCAGACCTAATTTTGATGAACCCACTCAAAATCTCATCAAAACTATCCCTCTCCATAACGAAGGTCCTGATAAAATAAAACGGACTCTCACGGAATCTGGCAACTTCTCTGTTAAATCTATGTACCAACATCTTAGCCTCTATAATAAACCTGAAGCCCCTCCTCCTATAAACTGAAACTTCATTTGGTCTCTCCCAACGATCCCTCAAATAAAACTATTCATATGGAAGATTTGTACGAAAGCTCTTCCAGTTCGCGATCGTATAGGTAAGTATATTGGAAACTCTTACAGTTGCTCCAACTGTTCAGATATTGAAACGGTTGAACATGCACTGTTACATTGTCCACTAGCAAAAAATATTTGGTTTTACTTTAATATCATATCGAATAATATTGGAAATTTAGCAGATTGGATTTTCTCTTGGCAAGATCAAAACCAAATGAGTTGCACTCCAAACGATTTCCATTTTGTAACCATCCTATGACACATTTGGAAAACTAGATGCGACCATTGCTTCCAGCATTCAATTAATAATACTAGATCGGTGATAAATCTTATTATGGCTTTCTCAAAAATCAATATCGCTCTAACAAAACCCGCTTCTGATGATAAACTAGAGAAATGGCAACCCCCCCCCCCCTATGACTCTAAATTTAAAGATTAATGTTGATGCGTCTTTTATTAATATCAACACAAATATAGGCACCAGTCTCATAGTACACAATGCTCAATCAAAGTTTATGGAGGCAATCGTAACATCAACCCGAGCACGAAACAGTGAGGAAAGTGAAGCTATAGCTATCCTGGATGGTCTTTCATGGGTTGAGGAAAATAATCACAGATCAATCATTTTGGAAAGCGATAAGATTAACCTTATAAAGTACCTGAAGAACTCGAGACACAAAATTCAATGGCAATTGAGGATCCACATCCAGAAAATCAAAGAAATCGTAACGCGACTGGACAACGTCAAATTCAACTACACGAAGAGACTCTCAGTGAACAAGCTGACAAGCTAGCAAAATAGGCTCGCAAGAAAAATAGATCGAAGAACTCGAAAAATGTACCTTACTTTTTAGTTAATATGTATTGTAATAATATTCTTGTTACTTAATGACATTTCACATTTCAACAAAAAAAAGATCAAAAGGCGAACCAGAATTTTACCCAAGGCAAGATTGACCATAAGTTGAAAGGGTACAAAAGAAATAGTCTATTCATATGAGTTGTTTTGGAAGAACCACTTTCTTGTTTTAATATATTTGCTAGTATATATGTTCATTGGCAAACAAATAATTTAGTTTCTACTTTAGAGACCAAGGGATACTATAAAATAAATTCATAACATTTGAAATTATCTTCTCATCTTTGGAATCACTCATCATATGATTTTTTTATTGGTCCTTACACCTACCTCTCTCTAATCTCCAACTACTGCTTGATGTTAGGCATCTATTCCGAAATTTTGGAGGTCGTGTCAAGGTGAAATCCGTCATTTATTGATTGTGGTACACAATATAAGAAACATAAAGGTAGGATGGCCTTGTTCGCCATATTATAGCCTTAAGGGTTTTCATATGACATTCATTGCCCAAGATGTCTCTGATGAACAATATGTGATTTTTCTATCACCAAAAGAAAAGGGTCTACTTTTATTTTTGGAGAATTACACGCCCTTTTAAGGAATCTCTTTTTTTTCTCGTTTTTTTTTTCTCTCTCTCTTCCCCTTTCTCCCAGTCGGTCTCTCCCCCTCTTTTCTAGTTTTTATCTGAGGAGCCAAATAATGATCAATTTTGATTAGTCAATGAATTGTCTTAGTGGACGTGCTAAGCCTCACAAAAAATAAGCAAGCCCTCTGTAGAGCCATAAGAACGGTGGATCGGAAGGGTTCTGCCACCTGAGACTAACTCTAACCGGGGAGATTGTTGATAAGTCAGCATGAGTCACTAGAAACTCTACTCTGACATAGAGGCAAGCAAAGAGGCACATGAAACAATGTTATGATATTGACCAGAAGGAAACTGAGGTCTTATTTATAAACTCAAGCCATATAACTACACATGGATCAACTATTAAGAAATACTTTACATAAACTAGACGTAGCTCGAAGACTGCTCAAATTGGAAGTAGCATTTAGTAAATTGGATATCGACTCGCGCACCAAGAGGATCCATAAAGAGGAAGCGTTGAAATACTTCATCTTAGAATGCACAGTTAATGTGGCAGCCCTGGGCCAATAAGTGGGCGAGAAATTATATGTGGATGGTGCCTTCAGTAATAAAGCCTTGGGAGGTCAAGAGCCATGTTAATATCCCGAAAAGGAAATCGTCTTTACGATCAACTTTACCGTTTAAATTCTTAGTCACAAAAATAAACCTAAGTATCAACCTTTGTTGGCAAGTCTCAAATTCGGCAAGTAGATTTAAGCAACAAGGATGTAAGTCTTCAATGATTCCTAAATCGTTGTGACTCAAAATTTGGGGAAGTATGATAACATATGGGTTCACATCCTGAAATACCTCGAGATGGTAAGAGCTATGACAAAGCTATTAGGATCACCGGTTTACACCATGTACGGGTCCATGCATGGACCCGTCACGATGACCCGCCAGCTACGAAAAAGGATCTCGGCCAAACCGAGTTCTATCAAGATATACCTCACCACCAACTTTGTTGCCTCAATGTTTATTACTTGTATTCTATAGTTTCATGTAACCCTAATAGTTTTAGATAAACATCACAACTTGTATAAATACCCATGTATTCATATCAATAACATCAACCAAACGAGAAGTATTTTCTCTACACCTCTCTCTCTTTCAACTAGCTTGATCTCTCTCTCTCTCTCTCTCTCTCGGTTAACTAAAATACTAAAGAGGGTACTTCCCTCTTCAGATGTTATAAGATCCTGACTCAATTTTTTTTTCTGAATCATGACTACTCCAATCGATTCCTGATCTGAGTAAACTCCACTTCAACCACCACCTGCTTTCGAGGTTTGCCACTCTGACTCTCCGACTACGGTCCTTATCACTCCATTATTATCTGGAGACAATTATGCTTCTTGGTCCCGTGCCATGACAATGGCTTTAAGGGCAAAAGATATGTTGGGATTTGTCGATGGTACAATCCCACCACCTACTACTCCATCTGAACTTCATTCTTGGAGTCGATGTAATGACCTTGTCGCTAGTTGGCTCATGAAATCAGTGCTGAGGATATACGATCATAAATTCTTTATGATAACAAATGCCGTCGATATTTGGCGGAATCTTCATGATCGGTTTTTTCAAACCAATGCCCCGAAAATATATCAACTTAAACGGGCTATCACTACCTTCAAACAAGATGGTCTTGATGTTTCATCTTATTTCACACAGTTAAAATCATTACAAGATGAACTTAATAATCTTCTCGCCATTAAACCGTGTATTTGTGGTCATGGCAAGTCCATTCTTGATCGCTCCAATCAAGAGAGGGCTATGGAATTCCTTTAGGGTTTACACGATCGTTTCTCGGCTATCTGTAGCCAAATCCTTCTAATGGATCCTTTTCCGACAATATTACTTATCCACTCTCTCGTGAAACAGGAAGAGGTTAAGCAAAACATCATCACCTCCAGCAACACGGGTGTAGAAGCTGCCGCTTTGGCCGTCGGCAAGATTGATCAGCCTCGGTCTGATCGTTTCGACTGAACTGACCGATCTCGGACCAAACGGGCTCGACCATTTTGTGACCATTGTCACATGCATGGCCACATCAAGGCTACAAGCTACCTTCTTCATGGATCCCAGATCATTCCGGCCCAGCTCCTCGACCACGGAATCGACCTGGCCCACTAGTAGGTTCGGTAACGCCTGTTGGGCCCAACATGAGAGCACCCTTAGCTACTTACCTCATGGACGATCAGTACCATGGCCTCCTCCATCTTCTTGACGCCTAGCGACAGTCTACAAGCACCACCGCCCATGCTCCACACAGCACCGACCCCGGCGTTCACCTCACTGGTACGTTTTCTTCTCTTTCGCCTCCATGGGTTATTAATTTCGACGCGGCTAAGCATATATGCTCGTCTCTTTCTCGTTTTTCTAGTTATGATGTTGCTCCCTCTAACTATTTTGTTCACCTTCCCGATGGTTCTTGAATTCGTGTACATCATATTGGTTTGATTTCTTTCAATTATACATTTATTCTTCGTAATGTTTTACATATTCTCTAATTTAAAATCAACTTAATCTCTATCTCACAAATTACAACTTCTCTTCATTTTGTAAAGTGACTTTTTACTCTTCCTCTTGTGTCTTTCAGGACCGAGTAACGAGAATGACGATTGGACGTGGTGATCGCCAAGACGGAGTCTATTTTCTTCGCCCGAAGCATGGAACGCTTTCCTTTAGTTTCCCTTTTTCTAGATCTATTAGTAGTTTCATTAATAATGTTTCTTTTTGTACTTGGCACTGGCATTTGGGCCACCCTTCGATTTCCCGTTTAAAGTATTTAGTTTCTACCGTTTCATGTATGAAATTACTTTCAATAAAAGATTCTTCGTGCGATATTTGTCCACTTGCTTAACAAACTCGCTTATCGTTTCCTATAAGTTCTTCCAAATCTAGTCGTATTTTTGAATTAATACATGTTGACTTATAAAAACCTTTTTCAGTCCCCTCTTTATCCGGATGTCGTTACTTTTTAACAGTGGTTGACGATTTTTCACATACCACTTGGCTTTTTTTATGGCAGATAAATCTGACACTAAGAAGCACCTACTTAATTTTTTCAATTATGTAAATACTCAATTTGACACTCATATTACTACCGTCCACTCAGGCAGCGGTACCATTCCTCTTCCTCGCATCCAAATTGTTCGTTCCGATAATGGAACAAAATTCTTAAATCATGACCTTCAAGAATGGTTTCAGCAAAATGGACCAACGTAGTTGTACGCATAAACCCCAGCACAATGGGGTGATCGAACGCAAATACCGTCACATACTACGTAGTGTAGGATTTTACATGTATCTAATACATATCTAACTAGTGTTGGTAGCGGAATCTCAAACATCTAATGTGTAACACTAAGTTATCCAGGATCTGTACATGAACTAACTATGAACTAGAAGGAAGAAGAATACCTTTAATCTCTTTCCCACGAACTAAATTCCGACCAGTATTCGGAAGATAAAGAGCTTCAAGTGGAGCTCATCTACTTGAGACACCGAATCGTATAACTCGAACTCCCTTCTTTCATTCAGCTATGACTTTCTTGAAGGTTGACATGAAGAATTGCTTATTCTAGACTTGATAAATAGAATGGGAACTTTTCTCTAAAATCCTCTCTCTCCAATATTTGTGTGAAGAGAATGATTTTCTTTAGAGAAAATTCCACACCTCTTCTGAACTCATAATGAGGATATTGGCATTACCTTAGTAGAGTCCTACTCAAATAAGGCATTACCTTAATATGGGGAAATCCTAATTAGGGTTTCCCTATGATCTGGCCGGCCAGAGTAGCGCTTAATGGGCTTACTCTACCCGGGCCACCCCTTAATAAGGCCGGCCAGGGATCTTCCCTTAAGGGAATCCTTTGTTGCCCCCTTAAAGTGGGTTTTTGCCTTTTCAGACTTCTCTTTCGAGCCCGATTCTTTCTATCTCTTAGACTGGATAATATCCATCTATATACTAGTTCCGATTAGTCTATTCTCACTGTTCAAGTTACAAATTCTTATGTGTAACCCGTTGTAGGATCCGGTCTATGTTAGCCGCGGATAACCGAAATGATTCGACAATCGTAAGCGACTTCTAGCTAAGCATTACTACTCGTAATTGAACCGGGTTGATTGATCTTCCAATAAAGTCATCATTATCCTATGAGCCAAATCGTACGCACTGCCATCTTGGTCGAAAGACATTCCTTCGGAAGGATATACCTTCAGACTCCAAGGACATATATCCTTCACGTAGCTCGATCACTTCGTCTTCAGTCCAACCTACCCATTAATTTTTTGGGAGAATGCGTTCTCACAGCGGTATATTTAATCAATAAATTAACTATTCCTATTCTAAATGGCATGTCACCCCATGAAAAATTACTAGGCTTCCCCCTAATTTTTCTCATCTCCGAGTCTTTAGTTGTCTATGTTTTACACGACTTCCAATCGTTAAGACTAAAATGGACCCTCGTAGTTCACCAGGGATTTTTGTCGGCTATCCCCATCGTCAGAAAGGGTATCGCGTCTATGATGTCAAAATACGCCGAATCATTACTTCACGCGACGTTATCTTCCGTGAAGACCGTTTTCCGATGTCTTCTCCTTCTCGGCCTCCTGGTCTCTTGTGTCACTTCCCCCTGGTAAACGACCAATTGGATGCAAATGAGTATATAAGATTAAATTCAAACCCGACACGTCCGTCGACCGTTACAAGGCTCGATTGGTAGCTAAAGGCTATACCCAAATCGAAGGGTTAGATTACCACGAAAGCTTCGCCCCCATGGCAAAGCTGGTCACTGTTTGGGTCCTTCTCTCCACTACTGCAGTCAAAGGATTGTATCTCCATCAGCTCGACGTCAATAACGCCTTTCTTCAAGGTGACCTTGATGAAGAGGACTTCACAAATCTCGCCATTAACAAACTAAAGCTCTTTCTCGATCGCACTTTTTCGCTTAAAGACCTAGGACGTTTACAATACTTCCTTGGTATCGAACTATCGCATTCCTCTAGATATCATCAAGGATTCTGGCTTGATGGCTCCATCTCCCTTCCCGATGGAGCAAATGCTTCGTCTCTCTCCCTCTAATGGGGATCCACTTCCTGACCCCAATTCGCCGTCTCATTGGCAGATTACTTTACCTTACGATTGCACGCCCTGACTTTACTTTTGCCGTCAATAATTGAAGTCAATTCATGCAATCTCCACGAACTACTCATCTCGATGCAGCACACCGCATCGTTCGTTATCTCAAAGGCTTCATTTGTAATGGCCTTTTTCTCTCAACCACCAACTCCTTCAAAATCTTAGGTTACTGTGATTCCGACAGGGCTGGTTGTCCGTCCACCAGACGCTCCACGACTAGTTACTTTACCACGATAGGTTCGAGTCCCTTATCATAGAAATCAAAGAAGCAACCTACTGTTGCTAAGTCTTCTGTTGAAGCTGAATATCGCGTTCTCGCTTCTCTCACCTGTCAGTTGCTGTTATGCCCAATCGGGGTTAATGTCAACAATAAGAGTAATCCAAGACAAGAAATAGGAATAGTAAAGAACAATCAAGAACTGAACATAGAGATTTACGTGGTTCGGCTGGTGAGACCTACTCCACGGCGACAACGACGCGATGATTTCTACTATGATTAGCCACTAAACCCTAATCCCACTGCCTCACCGACTCTCTCTTTACAACCGACATTATACACGGATAAGCTAATACTAATAACCGACATAAGCCTAGCTTCGCATTCCAGCTCTGTCTCGAAGTCCAGCTTTACCTCAGAGCACTGCTTCGCATACCAGCTCTGTCTCAGTAATCAGCTCCGCTAATGGGTCGAAGCTTCGGTAGGTTTAACCGGGTTCAATACCAATCCATATTCGAGTCACTTCTAACAATTCTCCACCTTGACTTGAATATGCTCCTGTTGACTTAAATCTGCCACCATCATAGCTCAGCGCCTCTGAGCCATCGTCGCTCCAGCCCTGCTAGGGCTAACATCTGGAAATCCCAATCAAGTCTAAGCAATGCTTAAAGTTAAAAGTTGTAACTTCCTTGGTCAGCATATCCGCTGGATTCTCTGTCGTAGAAACCTTCTTCATCGTGATCTTCCCTTGTTCAATCACGTCCTTGATAAAGTGATACTTGACATCAATGTGTTTAGTTCTCCCGTGATACATTTGATTTTTGGTCAAATGAATAGCACTCTGGTTGTCGCAGTAGACCTCTGTCACCTCCTGCTTCAGGCCCAAATATCGAACTAAACCACTCAGCCATATTGCCTACTTCACTGCCTCTGTTGCTGCCATGTACTCAGCTTCCGTTGTAGACAAAGCTACCACCGACTGCAGCACTGCTCTTCAGCTAATGGCATTCCCGCAGAGTATGAACGTATAGCCCGTCAGCGACCTCTTCCTATCAAGATGCCCCGAAAAATCCGAATCTACAAATCCAACTACCGAACCAGAAGTGTCAGCCCTTCTGTCGTAAACCAGACCAAGCTCCGCAGTTCCTCCCAGATACCGCAATATCCATTTTACAACCTGCCAATGACCTTTCCCAGGTCTGCCCATGTATCTGCTTACTACACTAACAGCATGTGAAATATCAGGCCTTGTGCACATCATAGCATACATAATGCTACCTACTGCATTTGCATAAGGCACCCGAGATATGTACTCCGTCTCGTCACCAATTGTTGGTGACATTTTCCCCGAAAGCTTGAAGTGTGCTGCCAATGGAGTACTGACAGGTTTTGCCTCAGTAAAACCATCCGATAGTTTTCTGTGGTAAACGCAACTATCATACCTGCTTCTGTCATAGGCAGTTTTAACCATAAACGTGTCAAAACGCTTATACCACTACCTAGGAGACTGTTTCAGTCGATACAAAGACTTTATCAGCAAACAGACCTAGTCTTCTTTCCTGGGAATCTAACACCCCCTTGGCTGACGCATATAGATTTGTTCCTCCAGCTCTCCATGTATAAACGCAGTCTTAACATCAAGCTGCTCCAATTCCATACCATACAAAGCAACCATAGGAAGTATCACTCTAATAGAGTTATGTTTAACAACAGGAGAAAATACCTCATTGAAGTCTATTCCTTCTCGCTGTATAAACCCCTTAGCTACTAACCGTGCTTTGTAACGTGCATCTTCCACCCTTGGGATTTCTTCCTTTTTCTTGAAAACCCATTGCTACCAACAATCTTCTGACCCTTAGGCTGCTCGGCTAATTCCCAGACCTGGTTCTTCCGAAGAGACTCAATCTCTTCATTCATGGCAAGAGACCACTGCCGTGAATCATAACTCCCCATAGCTTCTTTGTAGGTGCATGACTCACCTCCATCAATGCTTTCTCCCACACTAAATGCAAATGCAACCATATCTACCATCCCGTACCTTTCCGGTGTCCGGATGTCTCTCCTTTCCCTGTTCCTCGTAACACTGTACTGAACCATCTCTAGTTCAGCTTCCTCAGCTTGCTCATCTACTTGAGGCCGAACCTCTACCAGAGTGTCTATCTTAAAATCCACCTGTTCTCCATGATTTTCCTGCTCCACCTGTTTACCAACACCCTCTCGAGCATCTACAGGCGTTACCTTCTGAGTTACCATGGCTAACTCATCAAAATTAACATCTCTACTTATGAGAAACTTCTTCGATTTTTAATCCGAGTTCAACAAGCGATAACCCTTAACTCCAGGCTAATACCCAAGAATTACACATTTCTTAGCCCTCGGATCAAGTTTACCTTCCTTAACATGTGCATAAGCCGAACAACCAAAGATCCTCAAGTTCTCATAATTACCAGGATAACCAGACCACACCTCATTACAAGTTTTACACTCAATAGATGTACAGGGTAAAATATTTACCAGATACGCTGTCGTGTTCACTGCATTCGAAATACACATTTCTAAGACTCCCCTTAGAAACCCGAAGAACACCACCTTCACCAACATATTTGCAACCATTGTCATCCAGAGTTCCCAAAGAGATTAGATTCCTCTTCAAATTTGGAACATGTCTGATGTCTGTTATAGTCCTCACAACACCATCGTGCATCTTGATCTGAACAGTACCAATTCCAACCACCTTACAAGGAGCGTCGTTTCCCATTAACACCTTACCGCCATTAATGACTGTGTAAGTGGAAAACCATTCCTTATGAGGACATACATGGAATGTACAACCAGTATCCAAAATCCACCTATCTTCTGCGAAGCAGACATGTATCGTCAGAACCATAGCTTCATCACATTCTTCAATGATTGCCAAGAATCTACCATCATCTTCTTCGATGACTACTGCCTCTACTGGCTTCTTCCTAAGCTCAGGACAATTCCTTTTGAAGTGCCCCTCTTTCTTACAATTAAAGCATCTGTACTTCTTAGGTTTCGATTTACACTGTGAACGACCCTTCCCATCGACCACATGCTGCGACCTTCCCCTTACCACCAAACCATCACCTGAACTGCTTTCTTCCATTGACCTCCGTCGCAACTCCTTCGAGTTCAATGCTGCTTTAACATCCTCGAAGCTTGTAGTTGTTTTTCCAGACATAAAATAATAAACAAAGCTTTCATATGATGGTGGCAGGGATGCAAGCAATAGTACCGCCTTATATTCTTCTTCGAATTTGACATCTATGTCTGCCAAATCAAAGAATACTCGGTTGAGTTCATCCATATGGTCTTTCAACGATTCCCCTTCTAACATCTGTAAACTAAATAATTTCTTCTTTAGATACAAACGATTAGTTAGAGATTTCGTCATATACCTTGTCTCCAGCTTACTCCATAGCCCATCGGCGGTAGTTTCTGTCGCTACATCCTGTAAGACCTCATTGCTCAAACAGAGTAGAATCTGACCATGAGCTCTCTCCATGAGATCTTCCTTCTCTGCTTCTAAAAGTGATTCAGCGACTGCAGCCTTCTCATTCAACGTCTTCAGCAGACCCTGTTGAACTAATACTGCTCGTATCTTAATCATCTAAAGATTAAAATCGTTACTTCTATCGAACTTCTCTATCTCGTATTTCGCCATCACAGAAACCTCAAAACAAGAGCTCTGACACCAGTTTGTTATGCCCAATCGGGGTTAATGTGAACAATACGAGTAATCCAAGACAAGCAATAGGAATAGTAAAGAACAATAAAGAACAGAACCCAGAGATTTACGTGGTTCGGCTGGTGTGATCTACTCCACGGTGACAATGACGCGAGGATTTCCACTATGATAAGGAAACAAGTTTATACAAGAGATTCGTGAGATTGTGTCTACTGATATCTTCTTAGGCTTTAGTTTATATAGCCACTAAACCCTAATCCTACCGCCTCACCGACTCTCTCTTTACAACCGACATTATACACGGATAAGCTAATACTAATAACCGACATAAGCCTAGCTTCACATTCCAGCTCTGTCTCGGAGTTCAGCTTTGCCTCAGAGCACTACTTCGCACACCAGCTCTATGTCAGTAATCAGCTCCGCTAATGGGTCCAAGCTTCGGTAGGTTTAACCGGGTTCGTTACCAATCCATATTCGAGTTACTTCTAACAGTTGTAATGGCTAAAATATCTTCTTCATGATTTTGGGATTGATCATCCCGCTCATATGACGGTTCACTATGACAACCCTCCACATTTCCGGCAATCCTGTCTTCCACGAACGTACCAAACACATCGAAATTGATTGCCACTTCGTTCGCGAGAAGATTAAAACAGGAATCATTGCTCCACAATTTACTCCCTCCGTCGATCAACTAGCTGACATGTTCACCAAACCACTGGAGCTGGCACTTTCAAGAAGACCATTGGTAAGTTGGACATCATTAGCATCGTTGCTCCAACTTGACGTGGAGTATTAGGGTCACCGGTCTACACCATGCACGGGTCCATGCATGGACCCGTCACGATGACACGCCAGCTATAAAGAAGGATCTCGGCCAAATCGAGGTCTATCAAGATATACCTCACCACCAACTTTGTTGCCTCAATGTTTATCCCTTGTATTCTATCGTTTCGTGTACCCCTAATACTTTTAGATAAACATCACAACTTGTATAAATACCCATGTATTCATATCAATAAAATCAACCAAACGAGAAGTATTTTCTCTACACCTCTCTCTCTCTCTCTCTTTTAGCTCGATCTCTCTCTCTCGGTTAACTCAAATACTAAAGAGGGTACTTCCCTCTTCACAAAAGAACTTTGGAACATTTCCAATTACCAGAATCCCCTAGGATGAAGATCTGGAAGAAGAAATTCGACCGAAGAGGACCATGAAGAATGAATGGGGAAAGGAGGCTTTGCTACTGAAACATAAACACCTGAGACAATTGTTGTTAGGATTATTGAGACGTGCTATCTATCTCCGGTGATAACTCTTAAATCTGAGAAAAATACGTGGAGAATGACTGCGAGAATGACATGAAACCTATTGACCACCATGAACAGATAATGAAACTTGATTTTAAGAATTAGAAAGAAGAACTAGAAGTCCATGAAAAGGCCAGTAAACGGAGCGACAAAGTTATCTGACACAAAATTAGAGAGCTTACAAGTAGTGGTGGCCAACGGGTCGTTTCGTGGCGGCACGACCCGTTTAACAGTCGTGGCGTGTTAGACACGCCACGGGCACGCCAGACACGGCTTTGAGCCGTGCTGGGCCGTGTCGTTCCCAGACCACAAAGTCTGGGCACAGAAACGCCCCATGGAAACGGCCCAGTCGTTGCCGTGTCGTTTCCGTGGCGGTTCTGACCGTTGTTGTGCCGTGTCGTTCCAAACGTAAAAAAATGAACCACTAAATAATTTTCAAGTCAAACATTGTGATCTTTGTTTAAACTTTAAAATCTATGTTTATTATATTACTTAATAATATTATTAACTATTGATTTTATTAATTAATAACCATTTTCAACAAAATAATAACAATATTTTGTAAATTAAGTATCCGTTTCTAACGTGTTAGCGTGTCGTGGCGGGTTAGGAATGCCATTGGCCGTGGCGGGTCGTGTTTCCATTCCTGACGTGCCGTGGTTAACGGGTATGGGAGCTTAAAATCCCAGACCCGGCACGGCACGCGACGTTTCGTGCCGTGCCGTGTTGCCTTATAAGCGTGTCGTTTCCGGACCGACACGACCCGTTGGCCACCAGAGTTTTTAAAGAAACCGAGGCCATGACTTGCAACATCTCTTATCTTAACAGCTCTACCTTACGAAAAGGATTGAAGGATTATAGCAGGGCATGCCCGTTGTCTGCCCAATATACGCTTATTATCTAAGAAAATTTGACGTCTTATCAATATATTTTGATTATATTTGACTAACTTTGGCAGGTTTTGATAAGCCTCTGAGTTCTTCTATTTCTTAGCATCTTTTCATTCTGCTAACGAGTGGGGAGACTCGTGCTGAATCATATATTGGTCAGCATTGACAAGTTAAAAAGTCAACAGATTGACATAGGCCACACGTTCAATTGTCTACCGAACACGAACAAACCCTCAATAGCGTTATCACGAAGGTTGATCTGATATAGCTCTACAACCTGAGTGTAACTCTTACCATAGTGATTGTTGTGATGTCGGTACGAATCTCCAAGGCGCCCTGAATCTTGCCTTGGCTAGAGGCAAGCAGAAGCGGTGGGCCCAAGTTCTCTCTTTCCCCTGCGCCCTTCTTTGACTAACGTGATAGAGTGGGAAGGTCTTAGGAAATGATATCAGCACCTCGAGCCCTGTTTTTCCTCGACGCAAGTGGAAAAGTGGATCTGAAGTATTTCTGCCACTGAACCATGTTCTTCTTCGAGTGATAGAATGACAGTTGAACGGAAGACCAGATATTGTCAAAGATCCACTTTTCATACACAAACAATTTTTGTCATAAATATGCAAATGGCCAATGATTTTCCATCGGTCATGCCGTGAGTCAATTATCAAGCCGGTGTTTTCACCAACCTAAACTAGACCTATATAAGCATATCAAGGTTAACTCTAAAGGTGAACGACTCGTCTCTCATTAAATTACTTCCTTATTTTCCATCGGTCATGCCGTGAGTCAATTATCAAGCCGGTGTTTTCACCAACCTAAACTAGACCTATATAAGCATATCAAGGTTAACTCTAAAGGTGAACGACTCGTCTCTCATTAAATTACTTCCTTTACATGCAAGACATAACTGACTAGAGCGTCGGAGTGTTTCTGCACATACCCTTATCACTGCTCGTTATCACATAGATGCCCGGAAAACCACTTTCCGCATTATCTATGATGATGCTCTATGACCGATAAAGATGAAACTTGAAAGGTAAAATGTGGCGTTACGACCCTTCAAATTACTAACAGCTTCTTGCACGATCAAGAAGATATTTTCACAAACCCAGCGTCAACTTTATGATATATATATATATATACACACACAGATTTTCATTGTGTAGAGGAAGATAGTTTTGTTGTATTATTAATATGGGTGAAAAGAAACCCTACTTGGCTCTTCTTCTTATACAAACTATATATGCTGGTATGTTTCTCCTCTCCAAAGCTGCCTTCAATGGTGGCATGAGCAATTTCGTGTTTGTTTTTTACCGACAGGCGGCTGCCACCGTCGTGCTAGTCCCTCTTGCTCTTATCTTTGAAAGGTGACTCTTTCATCTTCTTTTTATATTCTGTCGTGTCTTATCAACTACTCAACCAGACTTTGGAAGTAAAGCTTGATATATCGAGTTCTTGTAGTACTGCAATCTCACCAAATACTAAGCCAGCTGAGCTACCAATCCGTGGGATTCATAAAAGTTTTGATATTTTTTACCCTTTAAATGAGCTTCTAATTGACCATAATTAGGGTTCGATTATTGACTTTTGTGTAGGAAGAAATTTCCACCTTTAACATTTGTGGTGTTCTGCAAGATTTTCATGCTTTCCTTGATTGGGTATGTTCAGTTTATCACCTTGAATTTGAGATCAAATGATTGAAGTAGTAGTTTTTATGGAATTTGGAACTTATATGGAGTTGTGTTTGAAAAATAAGGATTACGATCAGCTTGAACGTGTATGGCATTGCACTCGTTTATACATCGGCTTCGTTGGCCGCTTCCACTTCAAATACTCTTCCTGTCATCACTTTCGTGTTGGCAGTTGTACTCAGGTAATTTGTAATCCTTTTCCTTTTTTGATTTTTGTTCTTCAATTTCTTTTTCCATTAACTAAGGATTTGTTTATTTATGAAAGATCAGTAATTGATTTTATCATCAGTCTATGTTTACAATACACAGTCAGTACTTTCAGCAATACTTGAATAACTGTAATTGTGTAAAACAACAAGATGATTACTGTTATGAGTGGAAAAATGAATTTTGGAAGGGTTGACAACCTGGTGCTACCCCAACAGGATCAACAAAAGCTATGCATTTAACAAAACAAACTCTACAACGCCAATTTACAAGTAAAATAAAATCCATTAGTAACATATTGGCAAAAAATGAATTTTCCATAAGAAATTATTTTTCATTGTTAAATATTTTTCACAATCACATGTATTACCGACGCCAGAAACAAGTTTTTAAATGCAAACAACTCTATATAACCTCGATAAATGAATGTTTGATAAATAAATAACCTCGGCAAATGAATAATTTTTTTTGAACCTGAATTTGGCAAAGGGGCTAAATGAATTACTTCTCTTAATGATTAACGAATACAAAAATTTGAGTCAAAGGACCCATGTAAATACGGAAATGATAGAGTGCCCAGCAATTTTGCCCATTAAAATGCCCAACTTTCCTCATTTAGAAATAAAAGCGGTCCCCACCGTAGTCAAACTTTGAAAAACCCTTGTCTTTTAGTGATTCCACATCAGCTGGGCAATTTAATGGGCTAAAAACTGGGCACTCTAGCATCTCCCATGTAAATATAAATGAATAACCACTAAATTCTGGGAACATATATAGTAAACGGAAAATACGAACATTGTTAGTTTAAATTAGGTGGTTATCCTGTTTTTCACATCTTCATGATGTATAACGACTAAGGTAGATTCTTAACAAAAAAAAAAAAAAACCATTCCTTCTCAAAGAAGAAAGCAAATCTAAAGTTGTTTGTTTTTTTCTTCCACCAAACTGCATCCCAACTTTGTAATGAAAGCACAATTCTGACATATTATGTTTCTGTTGTAGCAAGTAATTTTGTAAAGTGACTATTGCTGGAAAGACCTCTTTTGATGACACATTTGATATAAGATACTATCAACTGGTTAAGAATCATTCTCATCAGTTAGTACAACTCAATAATTTCTTCGCATCTAAGCAATTTCACAGCTACATCATTTTCGTTAGGAGTTTAGGTTATTATGGTGCTCGTTAGATTCCATAAGAAAATAAATTAATTAAGTTTGTCATATGAATTTTGCCCACTACCCTCTAGGTTCATTTGTACATTAAATGTAAAAATACTAATCATAAGAAATAAAAATATATATAAATACTTTTAAATGAATAAGTATGCTTATTGATGAATGAATATATGTTCATTTATCGATAAATAAATAAGTTCACTAAAGGAATATGTTTTCTGATCGAGTGTATTTATTAATCCAAGATGTACCGTAATTACTTTTTCAACTAATGCGTTGCAGATTTATGAAGAATACAATTTTGTAGGAACAACACTTAAGTTTTGTATTATCGTAAAAAAAAACATATTATATGTATAGTGAAACCATATCTTGTTTTGAAGATTGCTAAAAATTATTTCTAAAAATCATGTTTATAGACTAAATTTGTTATGATCTTTCAAACTCGATTGATGTCCAATATCTTTTGTCAAACAACTCATAATAAGAAAATCATTGTTTTTAGAATTTTACAATGAATTGTTTGCAAAAGTAACACGCTTGCAAAAGTCATTAAGTGGATCACTCATCTGCATCAATTATTACATCATTACAGGTTTGTATCTACTAAATTTTATATGTCCCATGAGCCCTGATATCACCCTAAATAGTAAACATTATATAGTTTACATAAATTCTTCAAATTAATTTTTTCCAAATAACTATAGTTATTTGAGCCGTTCAACAAATAAAAAAGTATAGTTATTTGAGTCAAACTATTAGACATAATAAGTAAAAATGTTAATGACTTTTTGAAATAACTATAACTGTCATGTTTATTATGTGTAATTGTGATTCGTTTTTGAAGTAGTATCTCTAATTATAAATCAAGTTGTTTTGTATTTTTCATCCCAAAATACCCTTTGCTAATAAGACAAACTTTCTACCTCAAAAAATACTTGGGGTCTGCTTCTTCTCCGTCTTCTTTTTCTTCTCCATCTTAATTTTCTGAAATTTAGCGAGAGAAACAATGTGAAGCCACAATTTTCTACGAAACGAAGTGATGAACCTGAAAGAGTTACAACCCAAGAGGAGATATCAAATAGTAAACTGGGTAAAACCAAAGTTGATATACAGGGATAACTCACACGGAACATAGTAATCAAGTGTTAATTTTGTCCACTAAAGTAAATAAAAACCATACCTAAACACCTAACTAACTAAAACAAGCAAAGATGGAGCTTTTAATAGAAATAGACCAGAAAGAAACAAAAGAAAAACAACTACTAAACTTCAACTGTTAACTAAGGGTTTATTGGGGGCCTAGGGTTACTCTAAGTACGAGAGAGGCCGAGGATTCGGTAATCTATCGAGCCATACTCATGTACATGCTTGTTTGGGTCGATTCTCGAGATTGAGTCTTTTCGGCCCAAAGGTAGATGCTCCAAGTGCTAGATATACCTAATGGACATAATTAGTCAAAACGTCATCACGATCCATTAATATAATGTCTTAAATCGGAAAGATCGGTTATTAAGAAAATATGACATATGCTTGACATAAGACATGAAAGAAACTTAAAAGATAAACCAAATATGAGAGAGGCATCAAACAAACTAAACTAACCAATACATAAAGGCATATCATCCCTATTCCCCAACAGGAGTTTTAGTCTGTCAACAAAAAAAAAATAAAAAAAACAAGAGTTTTAGTTAAACATAGAGAGATTCTTGCTTTCAAGCACAAATGATAGTGTAAAATCATGGACCACATAAACATACTCTCTTTATTTTTAGTTTTTCTACCTAGGGTTTATTGAGAAAAAACATGTAGTTTTCAAACTATAGAAAGATTATTTACTAAATTTGAATCAAGAATTAGAGTAATTATTTATAAAGATAATTGAATCTAAGCATGATAACACATGAATCACTCGCATTAAGTATTTTATTCTCTAGAATTCATCACAAGAAAGTTTAAATAACTCAATCCAACCTTAAGAATAGCTTAATAAACCCTAGAATTCAAAAAAAAAAAATATAGAAAGGAACTCAAAGGGAGCAATAGGAGTGTTTCGCCAAGCAAACTCTAGGGTAACTGAGCTATTCCATGCCCTAGACGAGCTACAAGAAGGTGCTGGTCAAGCTGGGTTGCCATGACCGAGATCTTTAGGCATGGCCGACCCCATCTTCACCTATTTTATTGCTCTTCCTTTTGCTTTCTTCTTTTTTGCTCCCACGATTTGAAAACTCGAATCTTAGAGGGTGTTTGATTTTTTAGCACTTCTAAGTGCTACCACTTACTAAGTGATAATCACTTAGTAAGTGATATCACTTGTAAGTGATATGGCGTTTGTTTTCTATCACTTCTAAGTGCTTGATTTTTTTTTTTATATTAATTCAAAATGTCATAAAATTGAGAAATTGTCTATTTTGACCTTAAAGTATTTACATATTAGCATTTCATACTAATTCATTATGCTCGCGAGTTTGGATACGAGAATTACGATTTATGAATGCTTTATGTCGAAAATATTAACCTCAAGTAATTAAGAATTATGAAGGAGAAAGAACTTACATTACATCATAGAGTTTGGGTGGTTCCGTGATTAATGAAAGAAGAGATGTGAAAAGAAATTTAAGAGAAAAACTTAGGTGAAGGATGAGTGAAGAAGGAAAAAGGTCATTGATAAAGTCTTAAAAAGATTTTTTTACTTATCAATTGTTGTAAGATTTTTTTTTTAGTTATAATTACATTGGTAATTATTATATTCGGTAGGGATAGAAATGTCTTTTTTAGCACTTAGAAAGTAAGTGCAAAAAAATAAGCTCCAAGTTGGAGCTTACTTTTTTGCACTTACTTTGACCCCGCTTACAAGTGATATTCACTTATTAAGTGAAAAAACAAACGACCTAAAATTACCGGCCCGCACTTATTAAGTGAAAATCACTTAATAAGTGCAAAAATCAAACACCCTCTTAGCCTCCATTCTCCATTTTATCTCTCAAAATTTTAGAATTAAGGAAGAAAATGCCCTAAAATGAGGGTTCCCCCTGTTTTCTCCATAAAAAAATCAAAAGGCAAAAGTACCCTTGGATTTTAAGTTCTATAACTTCTTGAGGGCGTCTTTAAGCTATTTGGACTTCTTCTTTGACTCCAATAAATCTCTAGATTGACCCATTGGCTCTCTAACTTGACCAAATTGTGCAAAATGATGACCACTTTGCCTTTTGTCTCATAGCTTGTTCATTTCTTCTCCTTTCATCTCTAGTCTACACTAAGGTGACCATCATGCTCCTAATTAAGACTCCTTTAACTTTCTTAAACTCTCTTCTGACCCTCTTACATGCAAAATGAAAAAAAATGTCCTTGCCGATCTTTTCTCTCCTCTTGCTTCTGTTTTGCTTCTTAATATCAGGAGCTTTTCCTTGGATTCTTTCAGCGTTTTTTTACTCTTCTAGGGTCTCCTTAACTCATTTCTTTGCATAACTGCTTTATGGTACCTTGTCATGGATATAGACATAGCTTATTAAAACAGAAGAGTAAAATAGACTAATTCATATAAGTTAAATGACCCAAATGTGATGTTTTCACATCACATTACGAAGATGAAGCTTCATCAATCTTCACCCAGGTAGGAGAACAGAAGATGGTGAAGAAGAGGAAGAAGAAGAAATAAAAAAAAGGAAGACAAAGAAAGAAACGTAGCTTCATCAAAACTTTTTCTCCTCTTCCTAATTTGTTTACCGCCTTGAACTTTGTAGATATGTGTAAATTTGTGTAAATTTTAATTATGGATTAAAAGATATTAGGGTTTTAGAGGTTCCACTTTTAATTTGTCATCGTTAATGTTTCTTTTTTTTTGTAACTGTCAGCATATTTTAAGGGATATGACGCCATGTCTCGAACCCATGACCTCAAGGGTGGAAACCAACTTGGTAACCACTCCAGCCCAGGGTTGTTGACTCATTATTGTTTCTTCTTCTTGATTATGGATGTCGACTTGGTTTCCTTGCTTATAGATGAAGACTTTGATTTGTTTTCATCGTCCATTGACTTCAGGTAATTAAGAATAAGAAGAAGCTTCATTAGATTTGAAGGAGAAAACTCTTAAAAAAATTATTCCAAATGAGCATGCCGTATTTGCGAGATTTCCAAACTGAGTTTGCTTTCTACAAACAAAGTTTACGAAATGAGCATGTCGAATTCGCATTCTGCAAACGAGTTTGCAAAAAAGAAAAAGGGAAAATCCCTTCTAAACATACAAGTTTTATCGAAATCCAAAATTTAACAAAAGAATTTGATATATTTAGAGTTGTAAGGAGAAATTCAGAAATTAAGTACACAAAACTGTAATTTAGTTTTTATAAATATTTCGACCTGAATTATAATTATGTAATGATTGGTTTTTTTTTCTTTTTTTTATACATATTTTGAATAATATTTTAAAACCTCATTTTTTAAGTCACGCATAATTAATTTATGTGGTACTAATTAGTTGTACGTCTGTAATAGCAAAACTTAAAAAAAAAACGACATCTCATTGTAATAGTACAAATAACGGTCAGACGTCTTACAATCGGAAATTTAATATGCATCCCTGCTATAACATAGTATCTTAGGATTTTAATTGAAATTGCTACAAATTATGTATCATATTCCGGGTCTTGTGGTAAGGAGTGTTATCGGCACTGAACCCTAACACAGGGGTCCATTTTTTTATTTTAATGAAAAGAGAGATTTCAGCCTTTTAAAGCATCTCCAATGCAAAACTCAAAAAAATCTCTAATTGGCTTATGTGTTGAGTCTCAATAGAGATTCTCTTTCCCATGTGGCTAACTTGAGTGTCTTTAATTCAAGTCCTTTACCAATGCAACACCCTAAAAAACTCTAATAGAGACACATGTCACACATACATTTAATAGGAAAAAGTGGTTGATAAAGAAAGATTTTTTATTGGTCCAAAAATTAAATTTGATGACTAGGACACTTAGACTCTCAAAAATAGAGTTTCTAGTTGAGACATCTTAGAACTTAATGCTTCCACATCATCTTAAGATCTCAATTGAGTTTTGCATTGGAGAGGTTTTTTCTCAAAAAAAACTCTAAAGTCCTAGGTGGCACTTACGATTTTAAGATTGAGTCTTGCATTGGAGATGCTCTTAGGTATCTTAAACTTAACAAATAATAAGCGTTTGAGAAGTAGACAAAGGAGTTTAACAACTTATTTTTTTTTTTTTTTTGAAATTTTAACAACTTAGTTGTTAGTAGTAACTAATACGTATTACATGCGGGACACTGGTGAGGGACGGATCTACAGCCAAATAAATAAGTTTTAAGTCAGCATATATAAGTTTTAAGTCAGCATATACACATGCGGGACACTGGTGTGTGTAGACACTGGTGTGTGTAGACACTGGTAAATCCTTTTAAGATGCCTCACTCGGTACATCAAATAAATAAGTTTTAAGTCAGCATATACACACACCTACGTAAAAGACATGACCAAATAAAGTCTACCACTAACGCAGGTTACACGATTGCATTGAGCTATGCAATTAGCCTTTGATTCTCTTGTTTCCACACAAGAGCACGAGTTATGTCTCGCGGACGGTTTCCAGAGATGATACCCACAAACATCAAGGCCCAACTTAGCCAGCCTAACGATCATAAAGCAAAAGACAGAAGATTTTGGGCTCAACCCAAAGAAAGCTATATACAAATGGTAAAAGTCTCACAAGAATATTTAACCAAAGAAGTTCACGTGAGACGAAAACCGAAAAGAGGTCATCCCGAAACTTAGTGGATGCACGGTCCACTAAGTTAGCATGAATGCTAGGGGTGACGACTAAGAAGTCGTCAAAAGGATCGACATACAAATGAAGGGTCAGGAAGTCAGTTGAAGGTAAAAAGTCAAACTCAAGCTTAGTGGATAAAACATCCACTAAGTCCCTATACATGTTAGGCAAAACGTCCGAAGTGTCCCAGAAGGGGTCAACAACCGAGTCTGAGATCATGTGGAAGGTCGAACTAGATTCTAAGGATAAGGCAATAGGCTCGGGACCAAGTCAAGGTCCATAATTTCCTTCAGTAAAAAATCCAACAAGCTATCGGCTATCTCTCTAACTTCTACGTTACCGACGCCCTTAAAGGCATCGGGAGCCTCAAAGTTGGTTACACCACCATTCCTTCCTAATATGGCATCTAAGACTGCCTCCTCACAAGTGTCAAAAATTGGAAAGTTCATAATAGTTTCATCCCCAAACTTGCTCATAAAGCCCTCATCCTGAACATCAATGTTTACTGTAGTCCTATCATGGTGAAATGACGAAGGTTGGGAGAGTGAGCAATAAGGGTCATCGGTCAGTTCATACTCAAAGGGTCTATTAGGAGCTTCTTCGACATTTAACTTAAGACTAGAGTTAGGTGTATTACCCTCACCATCATTCATAGTCTCTTCTTGAGTTTGGGGTGTGCAAAGCCCTTCCTCGTCGTCGATAGGCTCCGACTCAAGTCTATCAACAATTTCGAGAATCCATTCCGTGATCTCTGCTATATCTCGATTGAACCTAGTCTGATACTCCAAAAATGCTTGGAGACTATCTTTAGATGTCTCCTCGTAATGAGGCACATGAGTATAACTAGATAAAGACTCTTGCTGAACACGACTCATGGGACAATACTCGGTCAAATAGTTTAAGCTCGCACAAATAGCACAAACCGGGTTAATGGTCTCCATGGTCCTTTCTTCACTAGCTTCATGTAAATACATAGACTCGACTCTTGGAGTGGAATCATTGAGTCGGGAATTGTCATCACTAAGTGAACCGTCCATATATGTTTGTCGATAGTCACGAAGACTTCGATGTGGTTGATCAATACTAATGTAACTACGGTTATCATCAAATGACAAATCCATACATGAAGGTGTGGTCATCCCAAATTCTTGTCGATAGTCTCGTAGACTCCTACGGGGTTGATTACCCTCATGCTCGTAATCCTTAACACCATATCTATCACGAGTCTGTCCGACTCCATACATTTGTCGACATTCACCCATGGTCATCCTAGGTCGGTCAGACTCAACTCGCCTATTCCTATCACTAATCGAACCATTTCTATATAAGTTTGAGTAGTCTTAACGACTTCTAGGTGGTCCACTAGTGTGGGAAATAGTTAAAATAATGTCATCATCATCATCATCAAACGACAAACTTGTCATGATTTCACAATCTTCAAGGATGCAAACACACAATCACAAAATGGAGACTAACATTAACAGAACTAAACAATCACGCACAAGTAAAAAGGAAGAGTTAGAATGCGATACTAGCAAATGCTCCTTTCGTTTCGTTTGTTTTTCCTCTTTAGCTTCTTGATTCCTTCCTTTTCTTCCGCCTTTATGTCTCTTTTGACTCTTTTCTGTAAAACGTTACCTAAAAAAAATGAAATTAAGAAAGTACAAAATAAAATAAAGACGTCTAAGAAGCAAATAACACTAAACTAATGAACAAAACAACAAACTATATCCTAACTACTAAACCTATCCCCGGCAGCGGCGCCAAAAAACTTGATGCACCCGAAAAGGTTGCACACCCAAGCGGAGGTATCAAGTAGTAATCCGGCAAAGCCGGGCAAAGCCGTGATCAATCCAAGGATAGGAAGGTAGTTTGGATAACGAAGGGTCTCATCCCTCGGTGTAGATATTAAAAGCTAACTTAGACTGAGATGAAAAGGAAGAAGGATAAATGGGGATTTTAATCGATAAAGCAACAAAAGAAGAAAGCAAGTAAAACTAAACTAAACAATCAATGTAAACGGGCGAGAGAGATTCGAGAGAAGAGTTTAGAGGAAACAAGAGTCGGGAGGCAACAAGTGTCGGGAGATAAATAAGTGAGAGAGGTGTCGAACCGAGAATTCGATAATGGTAAACCTACGACTACGTGTAGTCCGATCTAATGTTTCAAGGTATAATCGATGTTCGACTCCTAAAGTAGATGTCTCTAAGTACTACGTATGTCCGGAGATCATACTTAGTCAAACAAATGTCTAAATCGGTTGATCCCGAGTCAACGAAAGTGTTGTCTAGTCGCCTAACTATGTGAAGTGCATGACAAGACACATGAAAATATGACTTAGACTACGATCGAAATCGAATACTTCGTTTCGCCTATTAACTATGTGAAGTGCTTGACAAGACACATGAAAATACGATCAAAACGATAATTGAAATAAATGAACATAAATTTATAATCAAAATATCAAATCATATTAAACATAATCACAAATTCATCACATTTCATCTCATATAATCGACACACTAAAGTTAGCTAAATATGGTGATTGAATAAGAAATGGAAAGAAAATGATGAGAGAATCTTTTTCGATGTGGTTCGAGGCTAAGATCGTCGGAAAATATGAGTTTTTAGTTGCAGCGGATCTCCCCTTAGCAATATTCTGGGTTCCCCATAGCGACCACCATCATCTTCTCCATTTAGAACACAACCTCCATTAAAGCTAACCCTGGCTTTCTCCCTCTAGAAATTTCTAACCCAAAATCAAATCAAACCATATGGGAAGCTAGCCAAGATGATGGGGAGTAAAAGCCCTAAGGTTTCCGGCCAAGAAAGTGGCCGGAACACCATGAAAATTCGACTAAAGAAATGGTGAAATCCGGCCAAAACCCTAGCTCCGACCAAAGGAAGCTTGCTCCGAGCCCCGTGCGCGCGTCCCATACATGTCACGTCTCCCTTGCACAACAAATGCATTCTAAAGCTGTCCGTGTAGCTGCCATCCGTGAAACCGAACAGCTGCTGCTACCCGGATAGCAGCTGTTCCGGCCGTGCTGATGTGGTACCGTGCGCATCTCGAGCTGGTGCCGAGGAGTCGGTCGCTGTTGTAGCCTCCCATGCTGTCCGTCCCGTGTTGCAGCAGTCCCGAGCTGCTGCTCGTATTGCAGCTCGGGCTACTGCTCGGCCGACCAAGCTAGGTCGGCCTAGTGTGCTGGCCGGCCTATGCTTGGCCGGGCCTCCTCCTTCTTCCTTCTCTCTTTCTAGCTCTCAACCCTTTTGAATCTTCAAGAACAAACCCTAGCACAACCCTAGCCTCTTTATCTCTCTCTCTCCTCCTTTCCAAGATAGAAGATGATGAATAGTAGCCTAAACTACTGAAACCTTAGAGTCCCTTGACTTAGTGAAATCATTTAGACTTTGTTGACTCTAATCTATAAAGAGAGGGTGCTCATATAATTCTTCCTTGTCATTCTTCTTTGGGCTTGTGTGGGCTTTGGGTTTGGTTTAGAAACCAAGAGGTGTCTCCATCCTTGTCTCTACATCTTCAAATTGTCACAAAGGAGTAAAATACCCTCGGACTTCTTTCTTTCATAACTTCCCCGTCCGAACTCGGAATTGACTTCCGTTTTCACCGTCGGACTCGTCATTGCCTCCACTTGTAATTTGATTTGCTTGAAGTCATTTTCTCTCGTTTTGGGCACATGAAATGATAGTGATAATTCACTCTTTTTATTCCGAATCACACGCTTAACTCCAAAATAAGTACCTAACATGAAAAACACATAAAATATTATTGATAACACTCGAAAAGGAGTAATTAGTCTAAGTTAGGCTCTCCAAATGTGACATTTTCACATCAATTAGAGCGACTTTCCTAGGACCAACAAGTTGTGAATTGAATTGTGGTTTAAAATTTAAATCGTCAATTTTGACATATAAGTCCATGAATATTAAAAAATATTGTTTGATATCGGCCCCTCTTGACTTCTAGTCCTGGTTTCGTCCCCGTGACAGGTTCAAAATCCTTCGCTAGCATTTAATTTTTTTTTTTTTTTTTGTAAGAATCCAACTTTGCGTGCATGCTTGGTTTTTTCATTTAAATATCATTCATTTTAGATCAACTTTTTAATCTCTATTCAACCCAAGTTAATTAATATTTTCGTTTTACTATTCTAGTTTGGTATATTAGTTAATACATTAAGAACTCTTAAATTGCATATCTTCTCTAGTTGACAACCTGTACTTTTCGTGTAAAATTCTATTTTTGCAAAAAAGAAAGTCACTGTGCTCTTTTTTCTTTCTTTCTTTCTTTTATCTTTCCCTTCCTGCAATCTCTCTTTCTCGTAAGGTGCTCTTTTATCGTGCAAATCTCTCTGTCTAATCTTTGTTTCTCTCTCTCTCTCTTTCTCCATCAAATCTACCCCTCTAGACCTTAGTTTTGAATTGTGTGAGAAGATAAAGTTGCCTAATTTTGAAAAAAAAAACAACCAAAATTTGGGAATTTTTATTTCAGATAATGTTAGACAATTATAGATAACAGTTATTCATTGAGTTTGGATTCATCAATGATTTAATATAACATTCACTCCTAACTATTTCAAATTTGTGTTATTACTTCCCTGTAAAATTTTTTACGTACCTTATTTTCAGTACAAAAGAATACCTATCGAAGTTTGTTACTGGACTCCTTAATTGTTAGTCACGATCTGATCATATTATACATTTTTTTACTTCTGTTTCTAACAGAATGGAAGTTGTGAATTTGAGGAGGAATTCGGGGAAAGCTAAAGTACTGGGTGTTATATTATGCATAGTCGGAGCCATTGTTCTTGCTTTATACAAAGGACCACGTTTAAAACCTATGATTCATCCATTATTGGGGAACCCTAGTAGTGGGGAGGAACCAGCTTCACTAAGTGGCTCCAACAGGACATGGATGAAGGGTAGCTTCCTTATGCTCACCTCCAACACCTTGTGGGGTTTATGGCTTGTTTTGCAGGTTATTTTCTCTCTCCATAATTCTCTCTCTATTCTAATTTCCTCTGATTATTGTCCTTTTTTCCTTAAGTAGGGCGGTTCGCACACATGTTAGGCTATTTTGACAAGTTATCTACGTGATAACTTTCCTTCATGCCGTGATCTATTTTCACAGTAGTTGCACTCGGAGTTAAGAGCATCTACAATGCAAAACTAAAAAAAATTTCAAGTAGTCATATTTGTCAAGTTTTAATTGAGATTCTCATTCCTAAGTAAAAAAAATAGAGATCCTCAATTTTTGTATGTTTCCGATGTAAATAACTAACTAGTTATTCTGGAAATATATGAAAATTTGATTTCTATTCGTTTGAAAGAAGCAGTTTCCAAATTTGAATTGGCGGTTTCCATTCTAATTTGTGGCGGTTTAGATGGATGGCGGTTTCAATTCCAAATTGGATCCAATCGGAATCTCAAATTGAAAATTGGAAGTCGGTGGTGAATTGCCTAATTGAGTCGGCTTATAATAGTTATAAATAAGGGGGTCTTGAGTGCTTCTAATTAACACATCACAACAACACAACAACAACTGAATAGAGAGTTAGAGAGTGTGAGCAAGTGAGAGAAATTTTGTTCATTGTTTTGAGCGGTGTTTAATTTCTTGGTCGTCGAAGATTTAGTATATAAGGTTAATTTCTATAAGGTACCATCTTGGGACGAACTTGTGGGTTGTGCGTGTCGTCTTTATCTATCCTTCAATAAATATTTCTTGTTCGCCCGAGGACGTAGGCTTTAAGCCGAACCTCGTTAATTCTGTTTGCATATTTAGATTTTGACTTAGCTTTTCGATTAATTTTCATAATCAGATCAATTTCTAGGATAGGTTCGATAGCTTCTGCGACTTTTAGTACTAACAACTGGTATCAGAGCCTTGTTGAGATTGAACGAAGAAGAAGATGGGATCGAGAAGTGGTACGATCAAATCAGGGAAATATGAGATAGAGAAGTTCAATGGGAAAAACGATTTTTCTTATTGGCGGATGCAGATGAAGAATCTGCTAATCTCGCAGAAATTACACAAGACGTTGACGGGAAAGAATCCAGGATATATGTCAGATGAGGATTGGGAGGAGTTAGATCTCGAAGCACGGGCTACCATTATGTTGTGTCTTGAGAGAGACGTGGCGTTCCTAGTAGACGAAGAAACAAGGGCGGCGAGTGTGTGGTTAAAGCTAGAAAGCAGTTTCATGACGAAAACTTTAACGAATCAAGTCTACTTAAAATCCAAATTATTCACATGTAGAATGGAAGAGGGTTCTTCTATTCAGGGATATGTGAATAGGTTTGACAGGATTATCTCAGATTTGAAGGATATTGATGTTAAGGTTGAGGATGAGGACCAAGCCCTCATATTGTTACTTTCATTGCCTAAACCCTATGAGAACTTTGTTCAAACTTTGATGCTTGTTGGTGACAGTCTAAGCATGGAAGAGACGAGAAATTTGTTATTAGTGGATGACCTTCGTAAGGTTGTTACTAGCAGTATGACGTCAGGTGGAGTAGACAAGGATCAAGCACAAGGGTTGTTTGTAACGAGGGGGAGGAGTAATGAAAGGGGAAAGGGAAAGGGCGGGAAATCTAGATCCAAATCTAGAGGCTCTTTCGAGAAAACGTGTTTTAATTGTGGTGAGCTGGCCACTTTAAAGCGGCTTGTTTAAAGAGAAAGTTGAAGTAAAAGAACGAAGGCTACAAGGGGAAACAAGAGATGCAAGAGGCGGGATATGTGTCAGAAGACCCTGACGAATGTTTCTCGGTAACAGAGGTGTCTGAGAAGATCTCCGATAAGTGGATGCTTGATTCAGGGGCGTCACACCATATGTGTCCAAATAGGGAGTGGTTTACTACCTATAGGAGTATAGATGGTGGTACAGTTATATTGGGTGATGATAGTATATGTAAAACTGTGGACTCGGAACAATACGTATCAAGATGCACGATGGAGTGGTGAGAACATTGATGGACGTAAGACACATACCCGATTTGCGAAAAAAATCTAATTTCCCTTGGTGTGTTGGAGCGGAACGGCTGTAAGATAATTATAGAGAATGGCTCCATAAAAGTCGTTAAGGGTTCTTTGGTGGTAATGAGAGGTACTCGTTACGGTAATTTATACAAACTTTTGGGGACAATAATTACGGGAGATGTAGCAGTAGGAATCAGTGGAAGGGATCCAACTGCTAGTACGAGGCTTTGGCACATGCACCTTGGGCATATGTCAGAAAAGGGTCTATCTTTGATGTGCGGGAAAGGCTTGTTGAAGGACATGAAGAAGCCTTGCATGGAGTTTTGTGAGCATTGTGTGTTCGGGAAGGCACACAGGGTGACGTTCTCTACAAGCAAGCACATGAGCAAAGAGGTATTAGACTACGTACATACCGATGTCTGGGGACCGGCAAAGTCAGCTTCCAAGGGTGGTTTTAGGTATTTTGTTACATTCGTTGATGATCATTCGAGATTTGTCTGGCTTTATTTTCTAAAGCATAAGAATGAGGTATTCAACACATTCCTGGTGTGGAAAGCAATGGTTGAGAGCAAAACTGGTCGAAAGCTAAAGACGTTAAGATCGGATAATGGGACGGAGTACACGGATGGGGCATTCAAGGAGTTTTGTAATCAGAAAGGCATTGTGAGGCACTAGACAGTAGTAAACACACCTCAGCAGAATGGAGTCGCAGAGAGATTGAACCGTACACTACTTGAGAAGGCTAGATGTATGCGCTCAAATTTGGGATTAGGCGTAGAATGGTGGGCAGAAACTGTTGCTACAGCTTGTTATATTGTGAACAGGTCTCCACATTCTTCTTAAGAGGGCGACATACCTTACAAGGTGTGGTTAAGTGAACATGCAGATTACGGGAGACTTGGGGTTTTCGGTAGTACGACCTATTACCATGTTAAAGGTAACAAACTTGATAATAGAGGAAAGATGGCAATTTTCTTAGGATATGCTACAGGAGTCAAGGGTTATCGACTATGGTGTACGGAAGACAAGAAGTTTGTAATCAGCAGAGATGTGGTGTTTGATGAGTCATCTATTGTAGTTATGACGACAGCTACTGTGCCTAGTTGTGGTGATGTTGGGTCTACTAAAGCTCAAGTAGTGGAAGTAGAAGCCGAAGACCAACGGGTTTCTGGGAATCATGATCAGGTGGAGCATCAGGATAATACTCAGGATGAGGAAATTGATGAACCCGATCATGAGGAGGTTCAAGGGGAAGGTACACAAATTTTACAATAACAACAGCAGGATGTTTCGGTACACACTAGGCCGAAACGGTTATATAAGCCGGTACAGAGGTTAGGGTCAGACAAACCTCTTAGGCATTACGGGCAGGCAAATGTGGTTGAATATGCACTCTCGGTGGAAGACGACGAGCCGGTCACCTTCAAACAAGCTATTACCGCGGAGGAAAGAGAGAGTTGGTTGGTTGCTATACAAGAAGAGATGGAGTCTCTTCACAAGAACAAGACATGGGAGGTTGTCCCATTTCCCGAAGGAAAGTCTGTTATTGGTTGTAAATGGGTGTACCAGAAGAAAGAGGATTCTTTCGAAATCAAGGGTACAAGGTATAAGACAAGACTGGTGGCCAAGGGTTATGCACAGAAAGAAGGGGTCGAGTACAATGAGATTTTCTCACCAGTCGTGAAACATACTTCTATTCGGGTGTTATTAAATATTGTTGCTCACAGTGATCTTGAGCTGGAACAACTCGATGTTAAAACCGCCTTCTTGCACGGTGATTTGGAAGAAGAAATTTATATGGCTCAACCTGAGGGATACAAGGTTGAGGGTAAAGAAAATCAAGTATGTCGCTTGAGAAAGTCTCTTTACGGATTGAAACAGTCCCCTCGCCAATGGTACAAACGATTTGATTTTTTCATGCTAAAGCATGGTTTTCGCAGAAGTGACTATGATTGTTGTGTATACATCAAGAAGCTTCGCGAAGGTGACTTTATTTATCTCCTTTTGTATGTGGATGACATGCTTATTGCTTCTCGAAGCATGGTGGAGATAGATAAGTTGAAATCTCAACTCAGTCAAGAGTTTGAGATGAAAGACATGGGCGCTGCAAAGAAGATCATGGGAATGGAGATTAAAAGAGAGCAGTCAAGTAAGAAACTGTACTTGAGTCAGAAAGGTTACATCGAACGAGTAGTTTCTCGATTCAGGATGAAGAATGCGAAGGCGGTGTCAACACCTTTGGCACCACACTTTAGGCTCTCGTGAAAATAATCTCCCACTACTACGGTAGAGAAGGATCATATGGATCGTGTACCGTATGCTAGTGCAGTTGGCAGTTTGATGTACGCTATGGTGTGTACTCGTCCGGATATTTCACAGGCGGTCAGTGTGGTTAGTAGGTTTATGACAAACCCGTGGAAGACACATTGGGAAGCTGTGAAGTGGGTCTTGAGGTACTTAAAGGGTACCGTTGATACGGGTTTGTGCTTTGGTGGAGACACATGTCAGGTAAGTGGTTATGTTGACTCAGATTATGCTGGCGATCTAGATAGAAGACGATCTACTACTGGTTATGTATTTAGGGTACATGGTGCTCTAGTTAGTTGGCGATCGATGTTACAATCTACAGTTGCGTTATCTACTACGGAGGCCGAGTATATGGCTATGGCCGAGGGTGTGAAGGAAGCATTGATGTTGTGGGGTCTTCTGGATGATCTAGGGTTTAAGCAGGAGTGCGTAGATGTATGGTGTGATAGTCAAAGTGCGATCCACTTGGCGAAGAATCAGGTTCATCATGCTCGCACTAAGCATATCGATGTCAGGTATCACTTGGTAGGAGATGTCATAGAGGAAGGTGATGTTTCTCACATGAAGGTACACACAGATGAGAATCCCGCGGACATGTTGACTAAAGTGGTGACGTGTAGCAAGTTTAAGCATTGCCTGAAATTGCTACAAATCGGCTCGTGTTAAGTTGTCCGAAAGGGCGTAATGACGACAAGGTAAACTTTATGTGAAGGATTGGTAAAACTATGGTAGGCTTGATCCTATAAAAGGGTACGTAGGCAGCCATGGTCATATGGTGCAGTCGGATGAAGTTACAAGAAGCAAATATATCTTACAAGGAGTATCCTGGTGTTCGTCCAAAATTTAAAGAGTATCAAATTGTGTACGAAGTGGAGAATTGTAAGAAGCAGTTTCCAAATTTGAATTGGCGGTTTCCATTCTAATTTGTGGCGGTTTAGATGGATGGCGGTTTCAATTCCAAATTGGATTCAATTGGAATCTCAAATTGAAAATTGGAAGTCGGTGGTGAATTGCCTAATTGAGTCGGCTTATAATAGTTATAAATAAGGGGGTCTTGAGTGCTTCTAATTACCACACCACAACAGCACAACAACAACTCAGTAGAGAGTTAGAGAGTGTGAGCAAGTGAGAGAAATTTTGTTCATAGTTTAGCGGTGTTTAATTTTTCGGTCGTCGAAGATTTAGTATAGAAGGTTAATTTCTATACGGTACCATCTTGGGACGAACTTGCGGGTTGTGTGAGTCGTCTTTATCTATCCTTCAATAAATATTTCTTGTTCGCCCGAGGACGTAGGCTTTAAGCCGAACCTCGTTAATTCTGTTTGCATATTTAGGTTTTGACTTAGCTTTTCGATTAATTTTCATAATCGGATCAATTTCTAGGATAGGTTCGATAGCTTCCGCGACTTTTAGTACTAACATCGTTCAAGTTCAAATATTAGTTGGACAATTAAAGATATCTCAAGAGGACATTCTAGAATAGAGTGTCCTCTTCAGATATCTCTATTCCACCTTCAACGCGTCATCTTTGACATCTTAGTTGAGTTTTGCATCGGAGAAGATAAAAAAAACTCTAAAAATCTTGCACAGCAATCCGAATTTCAAAATTGAATTTTGCATTGGAGATGTTCTATGTAACTCTTGAACAGATGATCTACTTTTAATACCATATTGATTTTGTGGCAATCCAGATTCAAAATCAACTGACAATTGTTGGAAAGCCTTGTATATCATTTTGTGGTTAAAAGATTGTTTTTGTTCCACATAGGAATATTTTCTCACAATTAATCACACACATTCAAAACAGAAAGATCCAATGCCACATACTTAAAAATTCTCTTTTTTTTTTTAAGTGAAAACTCTCTCTACTGTTTCAACAAAAAAAAAAAGAAAACTCTCTCTACTGTAACTCTCCATTTGCACCTATTCTTAAAGACATGGAAATAGTTAATATCATAGTTAATTCCAGTTAGGCCCATAACTTGTGATCAAATAGAAAATTAGTCGAAATATTTGGCATCTTAAAAAAATGGCTCCCTCTAAATCATATTTCGAATAATCACACACATTCAAAACAGAAAGATCCAATGCCACATACTTAAAAATTCTCTTTTTTTTTTTAAGTGAAAACTCTCTCTACTGTAACTCTCCATTTGCACCTATTCTTAAAGACATGGAAATATTTAATATCATAGTTAATTCCAGTTAGGCCCATAACTTGTGATCAAATAGAAAATTAGTCGAAATATTTGGCATCTTAAAAAAATGGCTCCCTCTAAATCATATTTCGAATAATCCACTTTTCTTTCTTTTGTTGGGCTCTCTTTAAAAAATATTTCTGATTACTTTCTCTTTTTGTTATTGACAAACACTAGTTAGACTTAACCCTTCATATAACTATTCCCAAGCCATTATTTACAGATTTTTCCTTCTTAGAGATCTCTAGCAGTCCATGTCATCATATTTACAATTTAAACTGAGGAGAAATTATCTATCCGAATTTTAAAATACTTTCCTTATTTACTTAAGTCTCATTTAGATGGTTGCATTCATTTCTATAAAAGTTCATATTTAACCTATTGTTTTCATCCTTGGAAATTTAGCTAAATTGAGTCAAAATAATATTAATTAAGAGAAAAAATTCATAATCTTTCTAACAAGATCCATTTTCAATATATTTTTCTACAAAAAAAATGAATTGCAAGTAAATGCAAAACTGGGTTTGTAAATCGCGCAAACTTGATTCGCAAATGTAAACTTGTTTGTTTCGGTAGCTTTCATTGTTTGAAGATCTACTATGCTTTTCTCTCCTTGTACTTTTTGTTTTCTTGTCATTGGTTGAAGATATATCCCGTTTTTTTGTCCTCGTATTTTCTTTTGTTTTCTTGTTCACGAAAGAACTAATTTTTCATACATATCAAGTTTAAATCATCAAATCCAACAAAGAGAAAGGAATTGAACTTTAAAGGCAAGTTGAACCAAATCTTCAATAGCAACTCTTCAAAAAGAACCCGAATTAGGTGTACATTGAAATGAACAATATCTGAAAGAAAATAAGAAGCTTGGGTTCCCCCTAAGCTTGAACCTGCCCCATCACGATCAAAAAAAGAGAGAGAGAGAGAGAGAGAGAGAGAAATAGAGAAAGAGGTAGATCAAGATAGAGGGGGAGAGATAGGTGCAAACTTAATAAGAGATAGTGGACTTATGGTGCTATTAAGGTCAAATTTTTAGACCGCAGACTAAAAATTCTTTTTTTTTACTACACACAAGTAAATACTCTATCTATAATAATTAGCATTGCGGATCCAAAGTAATAATTATAGGGTCTATATTTGGCCACAGAGAACAAAAACGACTAATTGTTTGCTACTAAAACTTGACACAAACAAAAAAGTATTCCTTTTTTGATGTATTCGTGCCAGACATACATCAATTTGAAGACATTATCGAGTCAGTTCACTTCCTTCATTGTTATCGACATTGTAATTATGTTGCTCATGAACTTGCCAATCTGGTCTCTCTAGAAACATGTCCGGTTTATGGGGCATCAATAACATTCCAGATTGTATCAAGTATTGTATTGATGATGATTTAAATTAATATGAAATGAAGTTTCTTTTTCAAAAAAATCCCCTACCCAGTCAGTTGATTATACGCGTATAAATACAAAAGAAGAATTTCATAATCTTCTCTAGATTAGAACCCTTCATAGACTAGATACGGGTGGTGTTCTAATTATCGTATCCTAGTATGGGACGATAATTTATTTTAATAGGTGAAATTCTATTGATCCATTTATATTAATAGGTGAAATTCTATTGATCCTAAAGATATGGCATGGACAACCAAATCGCCAACAAATTCCCAAAACCATCGGATATAGTCTCAAGCTCGATCTCATTGTATTAACTTTTAGGAAAATGTTAAGTTCACAAAAAAATATTGACAAATTTTTTGTCGAAATGATGTGGCAAGTCTCTTTTGAAAGTTTGACTGAATCGTGACCGTTATAACATAAACGACTCATAAAGAGAACAATCCAGATTTAATCAAACTTCGAAAAGAATCTGGCCACGTTATTTCGGAAAAAAAATTGTCAAAATTTTTTGTGAACTACATCTCCCTAACTTTTATTTGCCATGTATTCACAAAATCAACAACATTACAGAGAAAGAATAATTGTGAAATATGATAAATTGCAAACTCAGGTACCAGTACTGAAAAGCTATCCTTCAAAGCTACCATTCACAGCACTTCAATGCTTTCTGAGTACAATCCAGTCCTTCATAGTATCACTTGCTTTTGAGAGAAACTCTTACAAATGGCATCTTCACTTCGATATTGGACTCCTAGCTGTCGCATACACGGTAATACTTCTATCGCATTCCTTCTTTTAAGTAAAGCTACTTTTCCACCATTTGATTCATCATATGCTTTTATTATGAAAAATGCTAGGGGAAAAAAAAATTAAGCGGACTCTGGCTAGAAATCTTAGGTGGCTTGACGTGGTTTGTTCTTTCAATGATTCTTATCTACTAAATCGAGAATCACTGCAAGCTAAATAGGATTTCTGTCTAGAGTCTACTTTAAAATTTGACGAGGTAGAAGATAGTTAATATCAAACCTAAAACTTAAAAGTAACACCTATGCTGAGTTCGATTATAAGAAAGTTAGTTACGGATCGAATTAGTGAAAAGCTCGATCCTTATGTCTTCTTCTTCCTTCTTGGGCTCTTCTTCTTCTTCTTCAGTTTCTCTTCATTTGATTCGTTTTGTTGTTCTTCTTCTTTATCATATTTCATTCGATACAGGGGCGGAGCTATAGGTGGGCTAAGCCAGGCTGCAGCCCAAGTCTTCCCACCTGTAACTTCTACCTTGTGTTGGCTTTTTTACGATGTAGCCCGAGTCTTCCCACCTGACTTATACTTTGCGTTGAGCTTTTTAATGAAAGACTTCAACAACCTAGTTGGTAAGACAAGATGTTTATAACCATGAGGTTTTGTGTTCGAGTCCCCTTACCGGCCATATTGGTTTTTTTAAACTAGTTCTTATATTAACATCCACAACGAAACATCAACAGCTATAACATAAATAAAGTTCTTCACTATTTTAAGGTTTAATTCTTGTGCATATTCTCTTCTATTTTAAACAAGTTCCCTTACTGGCAATAAAGTTCTTCACTATTTTAAACTAGTTCATATATTAACATCCACAAAATTCCTATTAGTATTAAATCCAATAATGTCTATTTGTATAAAAGATAGATGTGGATCCAATGATACAATGATGTAGTTTAGCCAAAATTCTAAATTTTTCTAAATATAAATGTTAAAATGTGAACTAGCACTATGATAGGGAGTGTGTAGAAATTGGAAATTTTCGTGAACCCTTAATATAAGTTCAGCCCGCCCATACTCAAATTCCTGGCTCCGCCTATGATTCGATATTTTTTTTTTCTGTTCTAATGTCATTGTCTCAGTCATCTTTATCATCAAACACGATAAATCTTCGTTCACCATCAACAATTAACTAGTACATTTGGAATAATCCAACAAATTAGACTTTTTGGAGATCTCAATTTCTTCGACTACTTGATTTTCAAGATGTTTTAGGTCATGTGGATTGCGGACCTCCTTGTCCATCTCGCCTGATTCGTCTTCCTTCAATAAGGAATCGACTTGTTATCTTGATTACTTATTTTTCCAAGAATAAGATCAAATGATCTGAGTTAGTTATTATCTTGTCCCACTTAGGAAACACATAGTCAAGTAAATGATTTAATACATCTAAAAAATTTGGCTTGAACTAGGAAGACATAATCTTCACATTCGACAGCTCTTTAGAGAATTGTATTAACGTAGATTGTAGTCCATTTCTCAAAAAAAAAAAAAAACAATTGTAACATTTAGTTAGAAAGAGAAGAAAATGTTAACTAACTCTTTAACTGACTAATCTATAGGCACTGCTTTATTCTAAAGGCACCTCTATCCTTCTTCCGCTTCTAACTCCTGGTCAACTCTGATTCAACTTTAGTAGTTCTGTTACATTCAGATCTTAACACTTTCTAATATGACAAATGATCTTCAAATTTGTTTTTTGAAAGAAGGTGAAATTGTATTCAAGAATTGCTGGAAATAGAAAATACTGAAAAAAAAAAAAAGTAAAATTACATATATATAAGATATTGCATCCCAAATGAAAATCCAATCCGAGAAAAAGGTGGAAGAGAACCTGATGGAAATGATAACATTTTCAGCGGATTTGTCCTCGTCCTCGAAAATTCTTCTATTTCTCTCATACCAAAGGCTCCAAATGATGGCAAAAGGAGCAACAAACCTGATGAAGCTATTTATGGTTCTTGTTGTAAGAATAGTTAAGCTGTCAAAGATGTCTTTGGTAAGGTTAGCATGTAGCCAAACACTATTAAGAGAAGAAGTAATTTCTTTCCAAATATTTGCCGAGAACGAGCATCTGTAAAGAAGTGTTCTAATGGAGTCTCTTCCTCCATCTTGCACAACGAACATCGATTCGGAAACGAGAAAACACTCCTTTGAAGAAGATCAGAAGTTGGGATAGAGTTGAGATAGGCTGACCAGATGATAAAAGAAATTTTTGGAGGGACAAAGCTATTCCAAATAATTCTGCTAGGAAATTCTCTGGGAAGATTACCTTGGTTGCTAGCATAAAAGAAGTTGTTATAATGATGGTAAAGTGACGCTACGGATAATTCTCCATTAATGCTTGGACTCCATTCTCTAAAGGAAGAATCTTCTTTAAAAGAGAACATGGGGTTGGAGATTCTGTTCAATAATTAGAAGCCTCTATGGCTTCCTCTTCTTTGCAAATTTTGGATAGCTTGAGATTCCAATCAAAAGAGCTATTGATGCTAACCTTCATATCCTTGATAAAACGATCTTTAGAATTTGAACACTTCCAAATGTCATGGAATTCCTCTTTGAGAGAAGAAGAACCTGCCCAATTATCTTTCCAAAATGAAGTTTTTTCACCATTATTGATGTGAACAGTGGTGTATTTCTTCACAAGCTTTGCAACCGTTAAAATTTGTTTCCAAGACCCCCCTTTTTTGTGTCGATTTAGCTCTTTCGGGTGCCACTAAGATAGATTCCCCTTGTATCTCTCTCTAATCATCTGCAGAAAATTCAAATTTAAAACTCTATAGAAAAAAATTCTGTTGAAGAATCAGATTTAAATGTCCATAGTTGAAGTAGAAATAAACTACTGATGGAAAATCAGATTTAAAACTGAAATAGAAATAAATTACTGTTGAAAAATCAGATTTAAAAGTCTGTGTTTAAACCAGAAACTTATTTGTAAGAAAATCCCTCAAAAAACTTTCCCACTCAACAAGAATTTGTTAAATCATTTAAAAGTCTAGAATTATTAAATTTAACAATATATAATACATGTGACAGGGAATTGTAGTTACAGGCGTTACATTCTACTTGCAATCATGGTGCATTGAGAAGAAGGGACCTGTTTTCTTGGCTATGTCAACCCCATTGTCTTTAATTCTCACCATCGTCTCTTCTTTCTTTTTCTTGGGAGAAGAAATTAGCTTGGGAAGGTTTGTTTACTTTACCTTTCATTTTCACTTATTCTCTCCACGAATTGGCTGCAAATTCCTACAACATAGGCTTAGTTTTTATTTTTTTGTTAAAACACCTTAGCTTAGTTCTTATGGGGGTTTTTTATGCGTCCAACTCAAAAATCTAAACGGATTAAATTTCTCTATTTCTATGAACTCGAAAAAAATTGATAAATATATTGTTATTTAGTAATATTGCTTTTGTCTCAGTGTGTTAGGGGGCATAGCCTTCGTCGGAGGCCTATATGGTGTTTTGTGGGGGAAGAACAAAGAAAATAAAAACAATGATACCGTTTCGTTGGCATCACTAGAAGGTGGAAAAGGTAAAGAACTAACAAATGACTTATCTGGTGATGATAAACTTTGTGATGATGTAGAAAGCAACTCGAAAAATCATCCACAGAAGTTGTCTGAATAAGTCTTAATTAAAAATATATACCTAGTCGGCGCAGGTGATTTGTGAATTATAACTTTTCCTGTTCTAATGGCAGATAAATTTGTTTTTGAGAAGTTTTACAGTTTTTTCCATTTATCTGTATTCTGTAAAATAACTGTCCAGAATAATTTGGTTTGATAGCCGAAAAAACCACTATATTATCAATATGGTCTCTTGGGCTAAAATAAAATGACCGCGACGGTTTAGGCCAAAATAATTTAGCTAAATGGTTGTTTGAGCCAAAAGGGTGAACAAATTTTTTTCTCATAATTATGGGTGAAATATCCCACCATATATGAAGTAGTAAAATTAGTTTTTTTTTTCGCGGCTTTGGGACATAAAGATAATCTCCGGATAATAAATTCTCTACGGAATTGATGTTTTATGTACATTTTCGTGGACATATTTTTTTGAGTTAATTCCTATTTGGCCCCTACTTTGTGACCAACTTCCTTTATGGCCCCTTATTTCTGTAAATTCAAATATGACCCCCTTTTTTAATGTAAATGTCATATCTACCCTTCCTATAAATATTTTTTCAAAATAAAATTAAGTAAAAAACATGAATTCCACCTCACATCTTTCTCCACCTCACCTCTCTCTCCAACTGACCTCTTTCTCTCTTTCTCTTCGCCGGATTGTTTAGAGAGAGAGGGAGAGATGAGAGTTTGTTTTTTGAAGGTCGTCGGCTGGAAAAAATTTCGTCCGGAGACCTTCGTTGGAGAAGAGAGAGGTGAGTTGGAGAGAGAGAGAGAGAGAGAGGTGAGATGGAGAGAGAAAGAGAGATAGGTGAGTTGGAGAGAGAGGTGAGGGGAAGTGAGATGTGAGATGGAGAGAGGGGCGAGGTGGAATTTATGTTTTTTATTTAATTTTATTTTGAAAAAATATTTATAGCAAGGGTAGTTATGACATTTACATTAAAAAAGGGGGCCATATTTGAATTTGCAGAAAATAGGGGGTCATAAAAGAAGCTGGTCACAAAGTAGTGGCGAAATAGAAATTAACTCTATTTTTTTAGCCGAAAAATGTAACTTGATCAAACATTGTCCTTTTACCTTCATCTTTTCTATCACCTCCACCACCACAACTTCCCCACCACCACCATTGCCACCTCTTCTCACCCTCATTGTTGCCCTCTATCTCGATCTTTCCTTCTCTCTCTCACTATTTCTCCCTCTTTCTCTCCTTCTCCCTTTTCCTTTTTTCTTCTCCATCTCGCCCTATCCCTCACGATTTCTCTCTCTAGGTCGCTTTTTCTCTCACTCGACATCTCTCTATCTCACAATTTTTCCCTCTCTCACATAGCTCCGGCGAAGGGAAGTGTCTCATTCGCCAGAACCCCCTTCGTCTGAGAAGAAGGGGACCTTGAGGAAAGGTCTGATTCCGGCAAAGGGAATACTTCCCTTCGCAGGAAATGTGTCTTGTGTGAGAGAGCGAAAGAGATAGAGATTTAGAGAGAACAATTAAGAGAACGAGAGAGGGAGAAAATATAAGAGAGAAGATGAAAATTAGGGGGTAATGTTCGATCAAGTCAATTTCTGAGCTAAAAATAGAAGATGCCTCTAAGTCAATGTTTATTGACTAAGTTTCTCTGCCCTAGAGATTTTTCTTTATTCTCCGAAGTCGCGGCATTTGTTTTGTTCATTTCCATCATTTCCCGACCCACTCATTTCTTTTCCTCCCTTTCCTCTCCCTCCTCTTTCGTTCCTTCTACATTTTGTCCATAACTGTCATACCTATTTTCTCGGCCATATCTTCACAATCTTTCTAAAGTAACTAAGAAGATGATCATTCACTATCAATTATACTTACATGAGCAAACAAGTGTTTTTTTAGACAACAAAAATATTTTTTAAATGAAAAAAAAGAATAAAAAAAAAAGAACAATGAAGAAATAGGTAAATGTTAGTAACAGTGGTGATGGCTCAAATGGTTGAAATAAGTGTGTTTTTTAAGATAGAAGAAGTCACTACAAAAATCAAGGTTACTGCCGAACGGAATAAAATTGTCGGCAACATAGAAAAAGCCGTTGCCAGAGAGTTCTCCGACGACATCAAGGTGTCGGCTTAAAAGGCGTAAGCAGTAATATTGCCGACGACACTGGCGACAGAATTTATGTTGTCGGCCTCAGTGCTACCGGCGAGTTCTTAAATTTTAACTACCGTCAACATAATTTAGTATTTTCACGGGAATTCGTAACTAAAATTTCTGGCCGACGGTCTTTTTTTTTTTTAAGTCACAGTCGACAATGGAGTTTGTCGCCAAATTATCCGCGCCCTTTAGAGGTCCCCATATTCTGCCGACGCCCCTTATCTGTTGCTATAAACTGTGCTGACGACACATAAACTGTCGACAATAATATCTTAATTATTTTTAAATCAATTTCAATCCCTACAAAGAAAAAGAAAGAACACATTTCATAAAAAAAAACCCAAGTATGGGTTTCCTCTACAACCCTAGATACAAGATTAGCTACTCATTGAATTTAAAGACATATACGTTGATAAAACAAAATACATGGAAATATATGAGACAAAGAAAGAAATCACCGAAATACTTGCTCCAAATGTTATCCAAGTATGATCCAAATTATGCTCCAAATCCAAATAATAGCACTTTGAGAATAGGTGAAAGAAGAGAGGATTAGAAGTGAAATTAGATTAAAATAGGTTGTAGAAAAGAAATGGGATAGAATTAGAAATTAAATCTAGAAATTAGAAAAGAAAGTAATGAGAGGAATAGATGAAGGTGGCTAAAGATGGTAGAATAAGATGTTTTAAGGTTTTACTACTAGAAGAGCGAGGGGGAGAGAGAGGAAATACTAGTAAGAGAGGAAGGGTTAAAGAAATGAGAGGGATATCTAAGTCTACTCAAGAATGAGAAGAAAAGAGTTATTTATATTGGTTGGTAGTTAGGATTTTAAGAGATAAGATTGAGATGGATGAAATGGGAAATTGTGTTTACTTTATCTCCAAGAAAGCCATCTATCAATTAGTTATAGGCTGAAAATTAAGTTGGACAAAAAGGAGGGGCAATTAGGTAATTTGCGGGGTTTAAAAGTGGAAAACCCTAAATTTGAAATAATAGACGTCTGGCGGCCAAGTGTATGAGAACTAGCTGATTCTGTGTAGTGCGGCTGCTGAAAGGAGGTGCGACATCAAGAAACAATCGTCAGATGAAGGATACACAGAAGTGAATTGTTCAGATTAGGCCACACGTGTAGAGAGTATGGGAATATGGTTGTTGCGCGTTACACCAAAATTGTAGCTTCGGGTCCTAATTCAAAGTAACGCGGATGCAAGGGATTACGGTATTCATGCTTCCAGATTGTGCCACGTCGTTCTGCTTCGTCCCACACGCCATAACCATCCCCGAATGCATCCACTTGTCAACCTTGTTTGACTCCGACTTTGATTTTAGAGGATTTGCTCGTCCGGACTCCGATTTGACTTCTGCTTTCGCCTACGGGTTCGTCTTGGACTCCAGTGTTAACCTATATACTTATAGTGCTAATTTACCAGAATTTCCTTGACTCCGAATGACCAAAATGCTCTTTGTGTATCATTGGCCCATTTTATCCGTTTTTCACACTTAACTCAATAAAAGACACCTAACAAAGAAAATCAACCATTTTATTATAATAAAGCCTCGAAATGTACTAAACTCTCCTAAGTTAAACGACTTAGATGAGACATTTTCATGACCCATCAACTCTCACACTCAAATTCTCCCTATATTTTCTCTCATTCGCTATCACTTTCTTTCTTTCTCTTATATATCTTTCTCATTCTCTCTCATTTTATTAATTTCTTCATATAATGGATCCTCAAGATGCGCAATAAATGTCCGACGTAAGGTTTATGAAACTGATATCTCCTAATTCCCCGTCCATTGAATTAGGGAATGATGATACTGAGGAAACATCATCACACATTCCCTCAACATTTGATGAAACTTTTGATGATGCTTATGATCCAACTACAACCAAAAAAGCTCCACGAATGTTGTATGCACAAGAAGAAGATATAATGCAAAGGCGGACCGACATCATAGGTCTAGGAGTTTTAAATCTCGTTTCAGCGAGATAAACTCTGAATGTCAAAGCTTTATTTATATTTTGAGACTAGTAAATAAAGTACGGAAAAGCGGGAAAAAACGATTACAATCGGATAAATATTCAAACTTATAATCATTTTATTTATATTTTTTTACTTCATAAGATAAACTTATTAAGTTTTGTTTCTTTCAGTTCGAAAGAGCACTTGAGGCTTTTAAAAGACACAACAAAGGAAAAACCTTTAGATTTGAACATGTTTACAAAACTTTGATGACACATAACAAGTTGACGTCTGAAATATCAGGTCGACAACATCCGACAAGAGAGATTCTGGTTCCAATTTGGACGTAGTAGTACCCTATTCGGCTCCATCAGAGAAAATACCAACTTGACGTAAGCAAGCCCAAGCAAATGCAAGAGTTGAAGATAATTCTACAAACTCTACTGCTAAAGATACAAAAGTCAGTGGTTCTTTAACAGATGAATATCGGGAAGCGAGAGACGAAGAAGCACGTCGGGGAGCAATTGTAATGGATGAAGTTGTGGAATTACAACAGAAAATTGCATGGATACAATAGGAATATTTAAGGGTTCAACAAGAAAACTTACGAGTACTACAAGAATACAAGAACCATCATATGCAATATACTAGAGATCAATGTGGTGTGAAGATAATGATTGATTCTAGGACTCTCAATGAAGATGGTGCACAAATGCTTAAGGCAGCTAGAGATGTTTTATATGACTTGTCTTCCACCAGACCCAAGAAACCCTTTCTAGTTATCTTTACTCAGTTGTAATTATTGTTGTTTAATTGTACTCGAGTAAATTTAAACTTTTAATTAAGTAATTGTAAATATTTAATTTGAAAAAAAGTGGAAAATTCAAAATCTGAAAATTTGAAGAAAAAACATTATTTCTAAAATAGTTCACCCACGTGTTTCGCACATGCACAAGATCACACACCCACTAAATACGACCACACGTGTTTGGCACATGCACAATTTTTACGCTTAAGTTCCTTCAACACTGGAGTTTTTTTTCGATGAGATATAAATAAAGCAAACCACATAATTCTTACAAAGTAACTAACTAAAAGCGGAAATAAAAGAAGGTACTACATTCCATACTTTTTTCTGACAATTATTTCTACCCCATTTAGCTAGAGCATTTGCTTTGGAGTTGCATTCCCTGAGAGCATGAGTGAAAATGATGTCTGTGAACTGATTCTTGAGATCTAGAGACTTGGAGATGATCTGTTTGGATTGCTAGTGTAAACCGTCACTCAGATCATTGATGTATTTGATGATGTTTTGATTGTCACTTTCGATGTGAACATGTTGGATTTCAAGTTGGATCGCCCATAAGATACCGTAGTGTATGGCTAAGCTTTCACATTCTTCTGAATTTCATCCTCTGACAGTGTCTGCGATAGCTATGATAAAATTTACTTCTTCATCATGGATAATGCACCCTATTCCAGCTGGTTCCGTCAATTGCGTAAAGGAAGCATCCACATTAATTTTGAGAAATGGTGTCGATGGAGGTCTCCATTGTTGTTGCCTTAGTGTTTTCCAGCATTTATTGGTTACTAATGATTCAATTTTGAGTGGTGTGGTGGGCGTATTGTTGATACGGATGATCATCTGCATTGGTGTTTGTTTTGGTGAGTTAAAGCAATTCTCGCACCTAGCTTTCCAGATAAACCATAGAATTTTTGCATATAAATTTGTAGTTTCCTCATTTAATTATTCCCATTGCTGAATTCATTGCTTAACCGTAGTTAATTGTTCAGATCTAACCTGAAAGTGAAACCATATTGCTCTGTCATAGTTGCAGTGTAGCATCACATGGTCTAGCGTTTCATTTTCGTCACAGTATGTACAATTGTATATGTTACCAATATACTTGGCAATTTTGTCCCTGACTGGTAGACTGTTTGTACAACATTTCCATAGAAATAGTTTTATTCGTGGTATAGTGCTCATATTCCAAATGAAGAACCAGTTCGTTGTGTCGTGCATAGGTCCATTACTCACATTTCTCAAATAATTATACATTGATTTAACAGAGAAGTTACCTGATTTAGTGAACGTCCATTTAGCGGTGTCCTCCTCATCATTCTGCAAGTTAATGCTAAGAATCGCGTTGCAAGTATCATTATCAAAACAATTGTTAAGCAGGTTAGTATTCTAGTTGTTATTTGTAATGAGCTAGGCAACCCATTCGAGGCTAGAGTTATTCTGATTGTTGATGGGGGGAGGGTGGTTTGGGATCCAGAAATCGTGCCATATACTAATTTGTGTACCTTTATTGATATCCCAGAACACCAAACCCTCCATCTGATTGAAATGTTTACTGATAGCTTTCCAAGGCCAAGAATGATTAGCCTGAGGGTTTATTAGATTCAGGAAAATACTTGGCTTTGAAGACTTGGACCCAAATGGAATGGGGGTTGTTGAGAAGACGTCAATTAAGTTTGTTGAGGAAAGCTTGGTTATCTAGAAGCGGAAGACGGAGACCTAACCCACCTAATTTGCGTGGCTTACAAATGGCGGACCAGTTTATGGTGTGAAAAGTTTTGAATTTTCCCCACCAGAAAGTCCTTTGGAGGGACTCGATGCTTTTACAAATGCCTTTGGGAATGGCAAAGCACTGCATCTGGTATCGGGGAACGGTCGCTCTAATAGTTGAGATAACTATTGAGCGACCAGCTTGAGAAAGAAGGTTGGTTTGCCACTTGGAGAGTTTGTTCTTAATTTGGGTTAGAAGGGAGTTGATTTTTGAGGTAGAATCTTTTGATTTAATTATATTAATGAAAAAAATAGTTTTTGGGCCTAAATCCTTCCAAGATTGGAGTTGACCTAAATAAGTAAAAAGTGATGCAAGTGTTGTTTTATGCATGAATCAAAAACAAATAATGAAAAAACAAAAATAATAGTTCAACAAAAAAAAAGAAAAAAGAAAAATAATAAACTAAACTAAAGGGAATGGGAGTAAATCGAGAATAGGGTCAAATTGAAATTGTCTAGGAAAAGAGGTGGTCTGAAAATTTGTAGTGACGATCCTATCAATGATTACTGATGGTGTGGTCGAACAAAATGGATACTACTAATTTAAAGCTCCAGTCCTGAAGTAGACCCTCCTAAGCAGAGCTTTTAGGTAGTTTGCTCTTCCTGTTTCTATTTGGTTTCTCTTACTTCCCAATGCCATTCAAATTGGTGGGCCAAATCATCCTAGACATGTAGGACTTTGGGCGAATGTTAATGATTGATGAAGTGAAGACACCAGGGGCGTGCATGATAGGGTGCGAGTGGTGCGATCGCACCGCCAATACCCCCCCCCCCCCCCCCCCCCCCCCCTCTCCCTAAGGGCCCCTCGTCTGAAAAACTTTTATACGAAGAAACGTATAATATGAAGTTACTAATCTAAGATAGTTAAAGGATGTTAGCTCAATTGGTGAACTACCCGCCCCAATCCATGAAGGTCGCTTGTTTAAATTCACCAAGCTACGAGAAATATGTTTTTTTTTTGTGTTGTTGTGGTCAATTTGAGACCTGGTTTGGGCTATCATGGCTTGGGTAATTAAATTCTCCAATTTTGAAGAAAAAAAGAAAAGAGGTCACGTGCCTTTTTGTTTCCCTCCCCCCCACCCCCCCTTAAATAACCTTCCAAACACAAGAAAATTATTCTCTTTTTCCTAAGAAAAGAACCTATCAAACAGAACCTATCAAAAAGTAGTTAGTAGGTTGGTATCTGAACAGACTTAAATGCCAATACGAAGTCAAAACTAAAATCTGACGTTTCAATTTCTTAGAGCATCTCCAATGGGACACTCAATCTTTAACACTTAGAGTGCCACATATGACTTTTTGGAGTTTTTGTTAAAAAATCATCTCCAATGGAACACTTTGTTACACACTCTATTATGAGTTGGACACATTTATTATAGAGTGTCTAGAGAGAGAATCTCTAAAATGAGAGTGTCTACTTGAGACTCTCTAAGTGTTACTTTATTATTTCAACCAATAAAAAACTTTGCTTTTCAACTACTTTTTATTTATTGAATTGAAAAGGGACATGTGTATTAAGAGCATCTCCAATGGGACACTCAATCTCTAACACTTAGAGTGCCACATAGACTTTTTTGAGTTTTTGTTAAAAAATCATCTCCAATGGAACACTTGATTAGACACTTTAATATGAGGTGGACACATTTATTATAAAGTGTCTAGAGAGAGAAACTCTAAAATGAGAGTGTCTACTTGAGACTCTCTAAGTGTTACTTTTAAATTTCAACCAATAGAAAATCTTGCTTTTCAACTACTTTTTATCTATTAAATTGAAGAAGGACATGTGTATTAAGTATAGACACTTTAGAGATCTCCATTGAAGACCAACAAAAATTAGAGTGTCTCTATATTGACATTTAGGAAAGAGAATTTCTATTGGCCCTTGACAACTAGGACGTTTAGAGTGTTTGTTAGAGTGTCCCATTGGAGATGCTCTTAAGTAAGAGATTTTAAAGATCTCCATTGGAGACCAAACAAATGTAGAGTGTCTCTATATTGACACTAGGAAAGAGAATCTTTATTTGACACTTGACAACTAGATTTTTAGAGTGTTTATTAGAGTGTCCCATTGGAGATGCTCTTACTCTCCATTCTCTTATCTCTCTTTCTCCTTCACTTTTTTAATTTAAGAGGTTTTGACTTTTTTATCTATCAAATTAGTTTTTTTCCTATTTTCAATCGACTTTAAAGCAAAAATATTTAATATTTACTGTTATAGATTCTTTAACCATATATTTAGTTTGTTCTAAGGGTACTATTATAGTTCGTATTATGAATTTGTGGTTTGGATTCATTACTTACAATAAATACATCATAATTAATTTGAATATTTATTTTGAATAATTATTTGCGGTGTATGATTTCTTTTTATACTGTCTTACTGCGACATAAGGGGCCCAATTAAAATTTCGCACCGGGCCTCCATTTTCTCAGCCACGTCACTGGAAGACACGTCTCATCAAATTATTTGATATTCATGAATATCTTTTGTGGTTGAAGAAATAATGAGTAGGGAAGACTAGAATGTGGATTATGTTTGTAACATTAAAATATGTTGTTAAAATTATAATAATTCATAGATCATTATCATATATGACATAAGATGCTAATTTTAATTATATTTTAGAACTCCTGAAAATAATTTAAGAATGTTTATTGCTAAAAAATATATTGAAGATGTAGTGCACACAACAGAATTATATAACTTATAAAATAGTCAAAATTCAATTTCTATGGCTCTTATAAGTTGTACAAAACAAACACAATGTATTCAAAAGTTATGAATACATTGAGAACACAATTACTAAGTGATTATCACTTATTAAAGTGCTATAACACTTACATGCTAAAAATATCAAACTGGGTAAATCAAAAGAAAAGGGTGATCACAATAGGATTTTAAAACAAACAAGTAGTAATTTCATGTTCAATCATAAAAGGGTACTCATATTTGCGTGAAATACTAAATATATGATTTAATTTTTATTTGTTGGTGAGATTGGATCCCTAGCAATGGGTGTGCAGCTGATAGCAACATTCAAAGATATTCAATCAATTGTTCCAGTAGAAAGACATCAGGGATTCAGGATAAGGAGTCTATTAGAGGTTTGTTTAATGAATAAATATAAAATGAAATAAAATAATTACACAAACACCACAATATAGTTACAGTATTCAATTTGGGTCTCCTTTTCGAAGAGAATAGGAAATAAAAATGATTTTACAAACCTAATGCAAACAAATACTAAAAAGTTATACAAAATCATACTGATAGGAAATGGAGCTGATACAGGGATCCCTAGTCCATTCCCTCGTGCACTTTAAAATACCCTTTGTCTTATTAACCACTTGAGCAAGGGAATGTACCACGGAGTGCACGAGGAGAGTCATATATCATTTTCCGTTACAAAATCACTCTAACTGGACTACATCCGATTTACTGATTTCCTCCTGGTGGTATGCTTTACAGACAAAATAGACAATGGTTTGGGTTACAAGAGAAAAGTGACTTAAAATGGTAAGCAACAAGTAGCACAGAATTCCAACAAACACTTTCCCCACTACACTCAACATATTTCCATAAATCACCAGTACTAGAAAGGCTACAAATATGCTAACAATTAAGATTTTAAACTTTGTGAAAATGACAATGGAAATCCACAACTTACCCTTAACCAATTTTATGCTCTTCTTTATTGCTTTTCTACCATAATCTTTTTCTAATACCGAAACTACTCCTGCGATGTTCCAAACAATGATGATGTATATTAATCCGATAAAATATGGAACTGATAAAACAATGAGAAATATCAACACTTTATTGGCTCCTTCTCCTTCTGGTCCAAAAGTTAGCGAGGCGAATAAGAATACTATTCCAACTGCCACACCGGTGTAAGCCGCCAAAATAAAAAAACACAACAAGAAAGTCACTGTGAGTTTCTTCCATGCTTTGTGGACTACCTTGATGACTTTCTTCAGGGAGATTTCTGTAGAGGTATAAATGCAAGCTATGGTGTAAACAATAGAGGTCGTTGAGAGCACTGAAAAGATGAGTAATAAGAACAAGAAAAGTCCGTTAACCAGCCCGTAAATGATCCAACCGGACCTAACTTGATTGTTACTTCTATTGTGGACGGAACTTCCTTCTGCGGTATTATCGGCAATTCCTTGGTTGTGGTTGATCTTGTCCAAGATAAAGCTGGAGATTTGCATCTGGGACAAGTAAATTATGGATAAGGGGAGGATAAGAGCTAGAGTCAACGATTTAAAGATCTTCTTCCATGAGACTGTAATCTTGTAGGCTTCTTTATAGATGCCAAATATCCCCATAGATCTAAAGTCTGGATGTTCTCCCTCCATGATTGCTTAATTCTAAGAAAGAGAGAAGGAAAGACAAGGAAATTAGTGAAAAAGATTAGTATAGGAAGTTCTTTTTATCAAATTGAGAGTTGGAAGCTAATGGAAAGGATAGATGTACCTTGAAGAAATCAACTTTGTGAATTTTTTCGTGGAAGTAGTTGACTTCAAATTTTGAATTGTTAAATATACGCACATCAACATTAAAGGCAGTCTCATCAAAAAAAAACATTAAAGGCAGCCATATAGGGACAGAAAAGTTTGTTATTCGGATGGAAAGAATTGGGTGCAAATAATGTTAGCTTGGAGCAGCCACATTAAAGGACCTAAAACTAAATACCCAATTTCTTTCTTCATAACCATCTTCACCCGCAGAAATGCTACCTTCACCGCCACTACCACCTTCTCCGGCAACCACCACTCCTCATCTCCAGCATCTCCTCCTCATTTTCATCAGCACCAACACATCGTCCTCCCTCTCATTTTTTTTTCAATTTAAAGGGTACCACTTGCCCTTGTTGCGACCGCTGTAAGGTGTTGCAGAGAGGTTCTTCATGAGAAACAAAGGGGAGATGCTATTTACAACCAATTCTATCTCTCTCTTTCCCTCCCTCTCTCTCCTGCTCTATCTCTCTCAGTTTAGGCCAATGACAGCCTTCGCCGGAACAAAGATAGGTAGGGTGGGAGAGGGAAGGAGAAAGGGAGATAAATGGTGGTGGTTGAAGTTGGTGGTGGTGGTCGGAAGTGGTGGTGGTGGTTGGAAGTGGTAGTCAGAAGTTATGATGGTCGAGCTCAGGTGAAAATGAAAACTTGGGAACAAAATTTAGTCAAGTAAAGTTTTGGAATAGGTTATGCTCGAGGGACTATTTTGAATCCCAAAGCCACGGCTTAAAAAAACAGAAATGCTCCCAAACCGAATGAAAAGCGACCCAACCATAGGCGGACACATGGAGGAAAAAAAAAGGCGTAGTTCTCTACTTTATGTTAGAAAATATCGTCTCCGAATACACAAAGAAGATGAAAAGAAGAGGGATGGAGATTAGAGGCTTGAAACGTGTACTAGGTACATTTTCCTTAAAGCATTATTTGCCCCCTCTCACTCGAGATTACTTGAAGGGTACAAGGCAAATTGCTTCCCAAGATATGACAAGCCTTTGTGAAACTACACCAAGTTGTGTATAGAAAATCTTATTTATAGAAGACAAAAAGACACTTTTCAAGTAGAAAATCTTTTCACAAACAAAGATATCTCTCCATATAATTTATCAAAAGACTAGGCTATAGCCCGTGCCTCCGGCACGGAACTATTTTGATAAACTTACCTAGTTTGAATATATATAATCGGTGAACGTGGAAAAATGAGGTACGAATTTATTTCAATAGGAGTAGCCAAACTTCCTAATTTTGTTATTCAATATCCATACAACCACATACAACCATTATCCATCACAAAAACTATAAACTACTATCGAATTTTCATTAGCCACGATCTTTATTTTCTTTTATTGGAACAGAAAGTATCTTTGATGGTAATGAATAATTATTCGTACAAAAATCATTAGCCACAAACCCATCAAAAGTATAAGGATTTACAAAAGCACACAAGTCTACCAAGACGAACGAAACTCCCAAAACAGACTTTAATCCAACCCCCTAAACAAAGAGTTCCTACAATAATAACAACTTTGTTGCAAGTATGAGAAAACAAAAGCATAATTGCATACATCATGGGTTAACTCTTATTATTATAACCCCAGCCTGTTTTTATCTATTATTCTCTGTAGCTCCACATTGAACTCAGATGACATCAACCCCTCTTCTCCTCTAGCTGGTTTTCTTCCATTGAAGACCTCAAAACTCAAACACCAAATGTCTTCAAAGGAAAAAAAAAAAAGGTAACACTCACGCGTGATTCTCCGCCTACTCGTCTTTGTCCATCACTACCTTGTACTTGCATGTATACCAAACATCAACCATTGGGAACAATCAACCTGAAGATAAAAAAAGTAAATAGAGAAAGTAAGGGGCAAAGGCTAACTTTGCTTCAGCCGACAAACTCATTATACTTTAGAGGATGTCTTTGTGCTCGTAGTCGACAACTTGGCCATAAGGCCCTTTAGAATAACCCTACGTGAAATCTTCAGACTCATTTATTTATTTTTTCTCCCCTGATTTATCATTCTTACTTCATTTTCTCCCGACGACTTCAAATCGTGTTTTTATATCATCAGTGAGGCAACACATTGTCCATTCGAAGAATAAGATTTTTTTTTCTTGCCTAATGCTCTCTAATAGTTGTCTCTGACAATGAAAGACCTTGCAGAATGCATTAGACTGAACTATGTCTCGCTAAAATCTGCCCAAAACGCTTGAACCTTTCGTCTTGTTTCTGTCCTAGAATTTCAATTTCTCAATGAATGACACAAAATCCTCCTCGCCTGAAAAAAAATATCAGTGGGTATCAAGATGGCAAGTCAGGGGGGTCCAATCCTATATGCACATAGCTGCACCCAACAAAATTTAATTATTAATACCCCATGTTTATACTAAGAAGATTACTGAATCTGAAAGAATTGGCAGATTTTAGTTCTTAAACTTGTAAGTTCCGATTTCCTTACGGAAGTCATTAACTCTCCAACAACTTTACAAGTGCGAAAACTAATCGATTATAAGTTAAAGAATTGGCAGATTTTAGGGCTTGAAAGTGTAAAGATCATTCAATAACGTACAAATTACAGAGAGAAGCAATTTCTCACAATTTCGACAAATATGTAGTGTTATTACATGATTCTCTGACTCAATCTTTTGAATTTTCTTTACAGAAGAAAATTGTATAAACCTCAAGATATTGGGTATTTGGACAGGTATCTATCTTGAAGAGCAAAGCTAAGAATTTCAAAGCCTTACATCGGAGACTCAATGTTACCAAATTCCCACACGTCAAAATTTTTAGAACATTTACTATGTCAAACATGAAACAAAAGACAAAGTAACCCACATAAAGATGAATATTTACAATGAAATTTTAAACGTACTTTATTGGGGCCAAGATAGAAATGTTAAAGCAAACTCACCAAACATGTTGTCGAAAGCCGAGACAGAGAAGCATATGTGCTCCGACCAAAATTGCAATACCCAACTCACCTTTACAATATACAAAAGAGAAAAAGATAAAATTCGGATATGTGATTTATAAAAAAGACTGAAAGTCAAAGATCAGTTGGTATCCACAAAGCTGTAAATGTTGAATAAAAAAATCAAAGAAATAAAGTCAGAATATAGTATACTAAGGCGCTTATTCTTCACTCGCAAGGCATGAAATAAGTAAAAGTCCCGCGAATTAAGGGACTGGTTTAATTCGACAATATAAAAAACCTCTGCAATCTCGATTTCTACAACTTCTCGAATAGGGGACAAACGTCGTACCCTTTTATCCCAAATTAAGTATAAAGTGTTAGAACTTTTGGTGCTCCTGATTGGTGCCTACCATTATCCCCACTATTACTATATATGAAGGCATGGAAATTGTTGGGAGAGCTTAGATATTATCAAATTCTATAATGATCTAGAATGAGGGCATGTGTTTCATCCCAACTATCCGATGTGCAGAGAGTACCAGATAGCCCATTCCAACCAGCAGACTCACCAATTTGTCTGAATTCCTTCTGTTTCTTCACCAAACCCGTGAACAGGGGGACAAGACTAACACCAAATTGTGTGGCTAATCTCCTAAGACTTCCACTTAACTCGATTACAATTCCTATATCTGCTTCTAGGAGGCAAAGAAAGTCACGCACATAATTACCTATATAAACTGTTACGGGCCTCTTGTTGTTTTCGTTAGTCTTTGATATGTCCTTGCAAGCTTCAGCTTTCTCTCACAGAGACTCCACTTACCTAAGAATTTTGCATGTCGAAACCCCATCTTCATATACAAACTCGTTTGCGTGAATGGTTAATTCCTCCAGACCTCCTGTTAAGAGAAACAAAACAATCTTCAATTATTCATAAACCTTAGTTGCGGCATATAATATAGAAACACAGACGGGACTTCAGAAATGTACCTGATGCAAAAGCTGATCTCATGAGATCAACACACCAACAATATGAGAGTACATGGATAGCTGCATTTAGCTTTTTCATTCTTGATAACTCTCTTAAATAAGTCTTTACATCCATTTTGGAGGATCATATGTTCGCCCGCTCGCTTTATGTCTTCGAAGTTTATACCTTTTAGTACAACTGAATCAATTACTCTTACATATGCCTGTTTCTCAAACTGCGATAGTTGCTCAAGTGCTCTGAGTAGGTATTCATAATTAAATTTCTCAACTGTAAACACAAATGAAGTACATAAAAGCATGAGTATGGCCGAGTCAAAAGAAACCTGGGTAAAATTTGTGTTGTTGTGGCTATAACTGCGATTTAACTATCATATGTCACTTGGAAAAATGTTCTCGATGCATTGTTCATACTCTTCAGTATAGAGCCCCAAGTGTTTCTCAAATCGACTGATGACATCCGAGCAAGTCCTGTGTCAATGAAAGAAAAAAATAGTTAGTAAACACAAATTGCATGCAATATTAATCTGTAAGCCAACTTTCACAACGAATAGTATTTCTGAACTCTAATCAAAACGAAGAGTATCATAGGAAAAAATAAGTTTCATCAAAATAATAGGAAAAGTGGTAGTTGATATTATACAAGAGCAATACAGAACCCTAATTCAAACGAAGACCACAACGCTTGCATGAAACACATATTTGTTAGCCATTTTACTTGTAACTACTACAATGAATCTCTTTCCGGGCGAAATTCCAAATTTAGCGAAATCCAAAGAAGAAGAAGAATTGAACTCACCTTTGCATTTTTGTTTCATCATTTTCAATTTAGTTATAGTCTGTTTTCGAGTTTCCTCTACATCTGATATTTATGTCAAGTTTTCATAGAACAAAGGTCATAGCAAATTTTCCTATAACTGTAAATCAGAAAAAACAATCCAGCTAAACATATCAAAGAGTGATTTTGACACTTAATCTAAGCAGCTATGTCAACATTCCCTGATAAAGTATTTAAATTGTAATTTCATTCTTGCAGTCTTGACCGGTGAATAGCTGGGGGAAACAAAAAATATCGTTCATGTCACAAGCCAACAATGAAACATTAATACACTGATCAATAGACCTGTACATAAATTAATATTTGAAAAAGACAAACACATGGAGATTTCAAATTTGAAAGTATTCCAAAATTTCTTAACAGTAAACAGAAATTCAGTCAAAGACCTTAAGAATACAGCATAGTATTAAGAAAACAGAACATTAATTTAGTCAGGACCTTAAGGATACAGAACAGATAGTACTAAGAATACAGACCACGTGTTGGGAGTGTTCCAAAATTGAGACAGGAGTATTCTAAAATTGAGTAGCAACTAAGCATTCAGTGAGGAGTATTGATTACTCACCGGAAATCCCCAACGTTGGAGTACTCCAAAAGTGTAAGTTCAATGGAACTCTTGACAGAGAAGGTGGAGATTTAAGAAAAAATCATGAAACCTAGTTGCCGCTCAACTCCTTCATTATAACCATAAGTCCATGAGAGTTCAGAAAGAAAGTGGAGATTCAAGATAAAAACTTTTCCTAAACCCAAAAAACTCAGAGACGAACCCGATGGAGAAGTTCATGATTTCTAATGATGAGTTAAGGTAATCAATTCTAATAGTACTTTTTACTTGTTTGTGGGTAGGGTTGTGATGACACTGATTTCCGTCCATTTGAAGCTTTCGTGGTAAATCTTTTCTCCATGTAATACCAATATTTCTTTTAGGACACTATTAATGTAAAGGAATAAGCCACAACTTTGTGCTCAATTGGTGTGTGTATATATTGTCCAATCTTAAGTCTGAAAAATGTACTAATATTTTGCAGGGAAAAATTGTTGATCCCCACTTGATGCACAACTTTACCTCCATTTGCACAATAAAGTCAGAAGACCCACCTACCCAAGAACCCAAAAGTGAACTATAGAGTTCACTAAAGTTACTATTCACATCATTCTAAATTAGAAAATTTTGAATTTAAAACACACCAAAATCCCCTTTCTAGAAATAAGTACTATGAGAAGAGTTGATTTTGATAACATTAAATTCAATTCTTCTTCATAGTACGCAATCAATTTTGTGTAGAGGATCTAAAGTTAAACTTAACATATATGACGTGTCTAATCTCTGTAAATCCCGCAAACATCATGATTTCACATTGTCATGAAACAAATTCGAAAGAAACAAAAAGAAATTTAAAAGAACACAGTACTAACCGTGTCGACGCCGACCGAATTCGCACACGAATGAAGCTAAAAAAAATTCTGAACCGGATAGTTCATGGTTTTATGGAGGGCAGTAGGAAATTAGAAAATTCAGAGAAGATAAACATAATGCAAAGAAGAACAACACGATTTAGAATAAAATGAAACACTAACCCAATATTTCTTTTAGGACACTATTAATGTAAAGGAATAAGCCACAACTTTGAGCTCAGTTTTGACATTAAAAAAAAACAGCAATCAGTGAGTCATTAAGAGCATGAAAGGATAATGAAGATTTCTCTATTGAATTACAATAGTACTCTCAAGAAAAGCCTAGTGATGAATTTAAAAAAAGAAGGTTACGATGCTTCTCTTTGCAAAACTTCATGGGTTACATCATCTAAATGTCAAGGAGGTCTGTGTTCTCTCTCTTCTCTCTCCTTCTCTCTCTCTCTCTCTGTTTTTAAAATGGGGTTTTTGTGTTTGAAGATAACTATTGTCATGAAACAAATTTGAAAGAAACAAAAAGAAATCTATATAATAAAATGAAACACTAACCCAATATTTCTTTTACGACACTATTAAACATAAACAAAAGAAGATGATAAAGAGCATGAAAGGATGATAAAGATTTCTATATTGAACATAAAGCAAGCAATCAGTTTTTACACAACAAAAATTCTTTCAGGCATTTCATCAAACAGAAGATGTGCAAGTTTTATTTCAAGGTTTCTCCATTGAACATAAACAAAAGAAGATGTGCAAGTTTTACAAAAGAAGAGCAGAAACAGTTTTTGAGAAGTGATCGAATGAATTCTACCCAAAAAATTCAGAGAACAGAACATTCAATATAAAATTCAAAGAACATAACAATTTTTGTGAAAAACACTGACCTTGCCGGCATCAACCACAACCACCAAACGAATTAAGGAAACCAAAATCCGAAGCCGATCCTTTCTAAGCAAAACAAAATCCAAAGCCAATCCTTTTCTATGGAGAATTTCTGACTGTGATGGTTTTTATGGAGGGAGTTTAGAAGAGGCATGTCCGTGAGGAGGGATGTGTCTCTCCGTCACAAGCCTCCGAAAAGATACATACCCACAAGCACCCGAGTAACTCAATCCAACGGTGGATGCTAGTGCTGACGTGGGGACGGACGGCCGGATTTATCCAGGGGTTTGTCCCAGTCAGCACACATCCACCTGTTTTATTATATAGATATAACTATTAGACATAAATTTCAAATTCAAACATTATAAAAATTAATTTCTGATTTTATAAAATAGATTACTTAATAACTTGTCCAAAATTCCAACAATCCCCCACTTGGACAATTATTAATAAAACTCCTTTGCCAAACGAAATATATTAGTATTAGTGCATAAAGTACGGTATCTTTCGATTTGAACCATACCTTAGTGTAAGTGCACAAAGTTTTATCGAAATCCCAGGTAGCTTGTAGCTTTGAACCAGTTATTCCTTGTGATAAAACCGGTAACACCACACACACAATACATTTGTTCTTTTGCTCCACACGTTTCTCGCTTAGCACTTATATGGCCATGTGCTTCTTGGTTTCATGAACTCTCCTTAGATAAACTCTAAATCTAATGAGAGGCGGCACCACCTCTAAGTTCACATAGTTGAAGTTCTTCCAGTATCTTTGCTACTTTAGAGATACTTGTCTTTGACTGAACTTCATTAAGAGTTTTAAACTCAACCTCATACCGTAGCAACCAACACTTATCATCTTAGATAGGGTTAGATATAAAATTTAAGTGTTGAAACTAGCCACTTATCAATGACTTGTTGTTACCCATTGAACCTAAGACTAGTCATTTCCTAGTGTTAGGTTGGGTTGCCGTCAATGGTGACTTTTATGTAAAGAGTTTCAACCCCATCTCTCTAGATGTTAAAGTTTAAGCATATCTCTCGTCAGAGATTTGATAAACGATGTTTACATTTTGCAAATCTAACACTATTAATTCCATCTTGAATTATGTGTTTCACATAGACGTCTACATTTTTATTTGATTTACCATATGTACATATTCAAGTGACTTGTCACTATTATAAACTTTTCTCAAAAGTTTTCTCATATTTTCAAATTGATATTGGATTCCAAAATAAAAGAAGCCAATTATATTCAACACATTTTGAATATATAATTTTTTTTTTTTCAAAATCTCATTTAGAATCGAAAAATATTGATCTTCTTTTACCATGTAACAACAATCTTCTTGATATTAGATTGACCACTCTAATGTCAAGATTGTTACCACTTTGTTGATAATGATTTTCTGAATCTCATAATCTCAATATATGAATATATTATCTCTTTCAAGTATCATCTCATGAAAATGAATTACCCCCACTATTTTGAATTTATAGGTTAGTATATATGTAATCCTCCTTGATTAACAAATATATTAACCCCCACTATTTCAAGTTTTGTGTCAAACATTAGAGATTAGACACCCTCACTATTTTAGTTTCGTGTTGAACAATAAGAGAACAACACAAATAAATCCAATTTATAACTTAACTTATGCTATTTTTGTAGAATCATTGAGAGTTTGAGAATTCACTAAAATCAATTCTCAAATACTCACATTCCTTGGTTCATTTTACACTAGATTCCAAATCTAACTATTTGACATTGGGTATTATTATACTTTAAATATCCCAAGATAATTAGGTGCACAACATTGTAAAGTTGATGGAAGATTTTCAATCTAATGATCTTCACATTGATTGAGTCAAGTTTATGCAGGAACATGCTTCACACTATGTAGTATTACATGTGACTAAAATTTACTCGTATACATATGCTGACATGCCTCTTATAACAATTACAAATATATCAAACATAAGATACGTTTGCTCTTGCACCTAAATCTATGTCAAAGAGATTATAATCTATTTTCCATTGATACACTATAACTCCAAATATTAATCAATAGTACTCTAACACATATAGTGCATAGCCAAAACATTGATTAATCGAAATACACCAGCACCTAATTTTATGCAACTTATAAAATGTGAGTAACATATGATGTTGATTAATTGGTTCATGAATCTTATGTACCATAATCTCACAAACATTACCGTATAAAATAACAAATAAGTGTTAAGGTTCATGAAATACGAATGACTTAACCGTACATTCTATAACACAATGTATGTAGATGGTTCAAAAAGATTAAACCAGTAATAGTGTACCATCATCCACTTGCTATAAACATTAGACAAACAACTCAGATCAATTAACTAATACGGAAACATACCTTAGCCAAGTTTGATTCCGAAATCTCTGTCTCAACAGACTTACTGTTGTGGACTTTTGAAATTAAGTATCTCTCTTATTTCTTCATACTGTCCCAATGACAAACGAGGTCCAATTTTAGAAAAAAAACATTGAAGATGAGCCATTAATGAATAATGAACCATCGCCTCCTAAACATGATAATTATAGTCGTTATATAGCCATCCCATGCATATAACTTGAGTTGAAGTCTTCTAAACGCCATGTTGGGTTTGTGAATAGGTACCATGAAACTCTTCAAATCTATAGGTTTTATAATCCTTTGATTCTAGTTAATTGTCTCCTCTCACTAAACCAAAAATCACCCTTCTCAGGATGTAATCTCTACAGCCTCCCATAAATGATCCGTCTAGGTTATACATGTATTTCTACTTCCCCAATGAGATGGGTTACTAGTTCCAACTTCTCCTTGGATCTAAACGAATACCACAAAAATATTTGATTTCACCAAATCTCCATAATCACTTGTGTCGTTTTAACTTCTCTATATCCCTATGCTAAATAATTCTTTAAGATTGTTAGAAAATATTGTCTCCGAATACACAAAGAAGATGAAAAGAAGAGGGATGGAGATTAGAGGCTTGAAACGTGTACTAGGTACACTTTCCTTAAAGCATTATTTGCCCCCTCTCACTCGAGATTACTTGAAGGGTACAAGGCAAATTGCTTCCCAAGATATGACAAGCCTTTGTGAAACTACACCAAGTAACTTGTGGAGATTTCACTAAAGGAGCATTAGAACATGATGAAGATGGCAAAGGTTTTCTGACATTGTTTCTACATGTTGGTTCATCAACTTATAGTTTGTGTATAGAAAATCTTATTTATAGAAGACAAAAAGACACTTTTCAAGTAGAAAATCTTTTCACAAAAAGAGATATCTCTCCATATAATTTATCAAAAGATATAACTATTAGACATAAATTTCAAATTCAAACATTATAAAAATTAATTTCTGATTTTATAAAATAGATTACTTAATAACTTGTCCAAAATTCCAACACTTTATATGTAGGTCCCTTATTTGACCGTGTTTAGCTTTCAGTCCCTCTGCCTTTAGCTCTCAGTCCCTTCCCATTTAGCTTTAAGTCCCTTCATGTTTTGCTTTCAAAAAGAGATCTGGACCGTTGATCTTTTCAACGGTCCAAATCATATCCAACAAGCCTGCGCGCGCGCTGCTGATCTGTTTTAGTATCACTTTTGTTTACTAATTAAGTTCCCCAAAGTGTCGAATTGCCTAAACTCCGTTAAACATTGAAACCTCGTAACATCTTTTATTAATTTCTAGGTTCTCATACAACATAGGAGTGTGATTTCTTTCAACATTAATCATAAACTACTTTCTAAAATTCATTGCTTCTCTTAAAAAAGTGTGTATTTGCACAATAATAATCTAATAAATTCATATTGTTGATTATATAGTTGTTATTTATATTGTTTTTGCAGGTTTTCATCCACTTGCATTTCCCCTCGTAGACGGGGAAAATTAAGCTAACTGGTTTTGATTTTTGGAGATTCTTCGTAAGATTATTCCCGAAAGAACTTACACATTTCTTACTGATAGACATCCTGGGCTGATAACTGGTACATCTACTGTATCCTTCAAGTCGTCATGGTTATTGTGTTTGACATTTAAAGCATAATATATCTACTAGAACAAGAGATAATAACTTTGCATCGTCTCACATCCTTGAGCTTTTCACCCGATGTGCCGATGCACCAAACTATTTAGAGTTCAAACCTCTTTTTGAAGAGTTAAAATCTTTTGATGACCAATCTTTTAAAGCATTTCTTAGGACAACACCTATTGAGAAATAGGCAAATGCTTACTTTCCAGGCAATTGATATGGGGATACATGTTCTGGTATAGCTGAGAGTTTTAGCTCATGGATTTTAAAAGGTCGCAGTTATCCAATCACACCATTGGTCTACATTCGCAAAAAATTGATGGTTTTGTTTCCTACTAGACGTGATCTTGGGGATAGTTGGACCACTATTCTTGGACCGGAGATAGAAAATGAACTTGATAGAAGATTGAATAAAGGTAGAGTTTTTAGGGCAACATACGGGCTTCATCCTCGACGTTTGAGGTTGTTGATGGTAGATCTTTTCGAGTGGACCTTGAGAATTGTACATGTAGTTGTGGGTATTGGAGAGTAAACGATTTTCCTTGTTATCATGGTCTATGTTGTATTTCTAGTGCAGGTTATAGACCATATGACTTCATTAGTGATATTTATCATGCTTCTCATTATCGTGAGTCGTATGAGAAGGTTATTCTATTGTTGATTATGATCTTCCGTATCATCATCCCGACTAGCTTATTATTTTACCACCAACTAAAAAGAAGAAACCTGGAAGACCAACAAAACAGTAGATCAAAGTGGAAGAGGTCGATAAAGTGTAGCATGTGCCATACTTTGGTCAAAACAAGAAGACTTGTAAACTTGATGTTTGAATAAGTTTTCATTATGTTTTACTTTTTACCAAGAAGACTTGCCAACTTAATTCTTGAATTAGTTTTCATTATGTTTTCACTTACTACTATCTTCATTTCTTTTTGATGAATTATGTTTATGTAATTGATTGTGGCAGTAGTTGAACTCTAGACTATTGTGGCAGCAGCTGCAACTTAATTGCAAGGCTCAACGTGTTTGTAAAAACCTTCCAAGCTCTAGCAAAGCTTTGGAAACTTTTCTCAGGATTGATCAAAATCACATGAAATAACCATGAACTCTATTCAAATCATGTTCATCTTCTTTTTACGGGGGTTCGGGGGGTTTTTTTGAAGAAATTTTCAAAGCAATTCATAGAAAAAAAGATATGTAACTTTAGAATATGTAACTTTGTAAGACATTGCAATTACTTTGCAAGGTGTTTGCAAGGCACTGCAATCACTTCGAAAGGCACTGCAATGAGTTTGCAATCTATTCAAAACCTGTAAACACAAACATTGTTCAAAATGTAACTATCATAAATACTTTGAATATCACAACCAATCAACAAAATATTAACAAAAATATTCATTCATTCATCAAAATATTCATATTCAAGAGACAAATTCAATTTTTTTTTCTTTTTTTGACCAATATTAATTCTCATCAGAAATTATATCAACAACTTACTTTCCTCTAAGTTTTGTCATCTCAGATGGTTGGATCTGCATTCGTTCAATATCACCACACTTTGTAATATTTGAAATAAACTGGAACACGTATAAAGCACGATTGACTCTGTAAAGAAAAGACAAGTCATTGAGTTGATAAATAACCAAAAGCATTACTTGCTATAATAAAAAAATGATGATTTTATACTTACGATGTTTCTAGTTATTGTGGACAGTCTACTTGCATTCTCTTTATTCGTGAAGGAGGTTTTGGACGCGAACTGTTGCTATTATAAGCAAAAATAAGACCGAAATCTACAACATTTATCTACAATATAAAACAAAAACTTAGTTTGCATGGGGTTTTCAAGGCTCTGCAATCACTTCGTAAGGCTTTGCAAAGACTTTTTCAAGGCTTTGCAATGACTGTACAAGGCTCTGCATGGAGCTCTGACTTGCAATGAGTGTGCAATGTATTCAAAATCTATTGTAATAACAAACATGAAAACAAAAAGAAGACAAACACCAAGGGTTGAAATTTACCACTCCCTTTGCATACTATAAAATTTGTGAGCCTTGCTATTACGATTCTCATTGTTTCGTGATGGGCCTGAAAGGGTACACCTAAAAGGTCACCACCCGCAAGTATACGGGCGTCAAGTAGTAATATCCCAGTAAGACCGGGGTCGATCCACGGAGACTAAGGTTGTGTTTGATAGCAACTTGCAGAAAAGAAAAAAAATCAAGAAAAAATTTCTTCAAGAAACATTTACTCCGTGAAACATTTTCTCCATAAACATTTCAATATTTTTTCCTGTTTGGTTTTGCCAAGTGAAAAAAGTTGTTTTCCAATTTTTCTACTTTTCACTGTTTGATTCACTAATGAAGAAAAAATTGAATTTCAACGTTTCCCTTTTTCCTATGGGTGCATACATAAGTGCTAAAATTGTCTTGGTGGAAATTTCTCCAAACTTCGGCTTTGGAGTCGTGGAGATAACAAGAACCAGACTTGGTTTCAGTTGAAGAATTGTCGTTCTTCTTATCGAGATTTTTTTGCGAAGTTAAGATTTTAGGCCATTAATGGTTCTGGTTCGAACTCCTTCGTAGAGGGAGATTGAGAAGCACCATCACTAAACTTCACAAGCGATCTTAATTTTTCTCTTGTACTTCCCCATCTTTGATTTCCTACAATACAAATTTAAGCATTTGTGGAGTCAGTTTGGAGAGAAAATATAATGGGTTTAGATAAAGAGAAGAGTATGAGTGCCTTGGTGGTTTAGATAAAAGTGAGAGAGAGAGAGAGAAAAAAAAAAAGAGGTTCAAGAATTTCCTGATAAACATTATATAGAGATTCTCTTAGGTTCTAAAAGCCAGTCTAACTAATATGGTGATCAAAAGAAAAGATCTTATTGTATATAAACGAAAGAGCTAGATTGAAGTGTTATTATATATGAAGTTATGGGGAAATCATATATAATCTAGGTAGCTAGTAGCTTGCTGAACGGAGATGAAGAAGAACAAAGTTGATTAATGGAAGATGAGAGAGATCTAGAGAGGAAGAGACAAGTTTAGAGAGAGAAAACACATCACATATACAGTGGGTTAAAGGCCTGTGCATGGAGGATTGATGCCTAGGCGTCATGGGGTAACATTTGAGTGGAGAATTTTTTTCTCCAATTAAAGCCGGGTCACCATATTCCCCAATTTCGAAGAAAATGGAGAAAAATGGGGTCACGTGATGTTATATTTCCCTTTCATTAAAATGTCAACCAAACGCTAGAAATTTTAGATTATGGAGAAAATATTTCTCTTTTTCTTAGGAAAAAGCCCTATCAAACACAACCTAAGTGAAACCTATTCTAAGACTTAGAATTAGCACGGTTTTTGTTTTTGAAAGTAGTTTTGGTGATAAATTAATAAAAATACTAAATAACAAATAACTTAATACTCAGACAAAGGGGAGAACCTAGGGTTATCGAATCCATCCATGTAACAATTCTAAAGATGATGTATTAGCATTAGTCAACTAATTCTTTATATTACTCGGGTTTTATAACATGAATGGTCTAAAATCCGGAAGATATTTTCGTTAGAAGCAATCAAAACTTAACAATATTTGAGAATTCAATCTACGAATTATTTGACTCACATATAAATCATATCCATAAAATAGTTACAATCATAAACTTCATCTAACACCCTAGATAAGATGGTTAGTTACTCATAATGGACAAAATGAAATTATTCAGTATGAAGAATAAGGGAAAAAGGAAGAAGAACTAAACTTTCTGGAAAATGCTTTTCCTTCTGTCAGCCAAACGCTCCATGGAGAAAATAACTTTCCTGTGATGCTGGAAAATTATTTTCCAGCAATCCCCACTCGCCAAACAGGGTCTTCTTCAACACAATTCCCCTCTCTCTCTCTCTCTCTACTGTATTTCAATTTCAAATTAACGAACACCAACCCAATTGAAAGGAAAAAACATGATATTAAGAAATAGGAAATAAATCCTTTCTATCTCTCTTTATACAAATCACTTTATACTTCTCACTTTCTCTCATAAAAAGAAAAGAAAATACAGAGGAAGAAAATGATGAATGGTCTGGTTTTCTATTCCAGTCGAGCTACTCTCTCTCTCTCTCTCTATTATTTCAGTTCAAGTCGACCTCCGGAGAGGATTCCCCATCGAGAGATGAGATGATAAAACCCTTAAAATCTTTGTCTGTTCTTAGCCGTCAGGTCCACCCTTTTCCCTCCTTTCTTTCTGTTTATATGGAGAGCCAGAAGAATCAATCAATCACCAACCGGGTCTTCCTCCCTATTTCTATTTTACAAAGTTAGAAGACTTTCCTAACCGATAGCTCTCTCTCTCTCTAGGATTCTCAATCGAAATCTCCCAGCCAATCTCTTTCCTTCTTGTCTCATTAATTTCTAGCTGAAAAGATTATCCCTCTGTTAAATTGCAATCTTCATGAATCGGATATTTCCATCCATCTCTTTCCCTTTGAAGTTCTAACGAAGAGTTTTTGTCTTTTTCCAAATTTCCAATAGTGAAGATTATACTCAAATCATCTCCATTATTCTCTTTCTTATTCAGTCGAATTTCCTCTAAAAATCTTTCTCTATCCAACTCAATCTCTTTCTTTCCTTCTATGTTTCTTTATCCAGCTATGATCGGGTTCGTCCATTTCTCTCTTTCTAAATATTAAAAAAAACTTCCATTCTCTCTCTAGATGGAGACGGGAAGAAAAGAAAGGAGGAAACGATTCCCCAAATCTGGTGCCCAATGATGAGTTGTACGTGTATTGGATTCAATGATAACGATTTCGTGCACTCTCGGACAAGTGAAGAATGTTGCGGCACGATCATCTTCTCTGGAGTTATTTCAGCCATTCGATCTGACTAGATACCCTCCTGGACACAGTCTTATCTTGCGCTAGAGTGTACAGGAATTGGGGCTCTTAGAGAATCCCGTGACCCACCCGTACTGACCTAGCGTAACCCACAAATGATCCGGGCCATCTGATTTACTTCCCTCCTGCGTGCCATGTGTCACTTGCCCATTCAGTTCACTTTAGTCTACTTGGTTTAACCCAATCTTTGACCTGGTCTTACTTTCTCGTTCGGACTCCGATTCGACTTCTGTTTTCGCCTGCTGATTCGTCTTGGACACTAGTTTTCAACCGAGTACTATTATTTCTATAACACCCTCATCTCTAAATGACCAAAATGCCCTCAAATGTGTCTTTCTCTCGATTTATCCGTTTTCAGTGCTCAACACCTTAGAACACACCTGGATAAGAGAAACAAGTACTTTACCAGAGTAACTGCTCGAACTGGACTAATTAGCCCGAGTTAAGAGATTCAGATGGGACATTTTCATGTCTCATCAAACATCCCCAAACTTAGATTTTGTTAGACCTCGAGCAAAACAGAAAAATAAAACTAAACCCATTTCACCACTTTCGTAGGGAATCACGATTGCACTTAGCACGTGCAACAAGTCGTTAAACCTCTAGGTTGCCCTAGAGGACGAGTTTTGTCTCGTGAGGGTTTGCAGTGAATTTACCCACAAAATTCGAAAATCTCAAAAATGCCGAAGGGTCTAAATAAGACATGGACTAAAAATGTTTATCCAGTAGCTTTTCGAAAGTTAATAGAAATGAAATCAGAGTCAACCAAACCATACAAATGCTAAAATTCCTTCACTAGTAATCTAGACTTGAAGTGCACGTGACCAGCCAATATGAGTATCATCTCGGTTCTGAACAGACAAGACCTTGATTACCTTCTCAATACATTTCGCCTCGACTACTGCCTCACGGTCATACCCTCAAAAATTTAAGTCACTTGGAAATGGTTCACTCTATGTGTTAGTCTGAATATGAAGGAAAACTCAACACATGAAAAAGACGGACTATGATTTTTGTGAACGACAGATCTCATAGGAAGGAAACAACCACTAATACGGGACGGACGAAGCTTACCAACTCTTCTCACCTGATCAACTATCTAACAGTGTTGTCCTAAAGGTCAATAGACACTAATGATGAGGTGAACTACAAATCCTGAGAACTCGACGTCTTCAAATCTTCAAGAACTATTTTAAGGGATAAACACTTCAATACACACCCTTTTTTTTCTCTTTCTTTTTATTTCCTTATTTTTTTTCTTATTTTCAGAAATATCTGGTAATAATATTGATCAACAAGGACTTTCCTGACATTACTCTTTCCTTGGTTATGATTCTTTTTTTTTTTCTTCATGCCTTGTTCTCTGGGTTCTAAACGATGGATGAGGTTCCTATCTTCCTCTAGTTGACACCGCTTTCAAGTTTTTCAGACTAGAAGAGAAAGGTTTGCATTCATGTGGACATCCCTAGTGGTTGTAGAACTTGAACTCATGAGATCAAAGGAACTCTTTCGAATATTGCGAGGTTGAGTAGCTCTTCATTCTACTCGGAGTTGGCCCAGAAGAGATCACTTAAAACAAAAAGAAAGGCTCAAAATCTCATAGGGGTTAAGTCTCCACTAATGATTAATCAAGTTTTCTCAGAAAAGTCTACTCTTTACCTACATAGAACCCACAAGTCTAGTGCACACACAACCTCAAGACTTGAAATTCATGGAACAACGTTTAGCAAACGGATAGCTCGATCAACTAGACTCTATCACTATTAACAAGCAAAAACAACTAGACTCACATTTTCAATCCAAAAATTAAAATTTTGAAAAATTTTAAACCCTTTTGAAAAATAAGGACTTAGCAAAAAATTCAATCCCCTATCCCTAAACTTAAATCGAACATTGTCCTCAATGTTCAGAAGACTATGCAAAAATAACAGGATGTAAGAAAAAATATTACCAGATTCAGAAGTCCTATGCATGAATTGCCTCCCAAAAAGCGCCAAGTTTAACGTCTTCAGCCAGACAAAACAGGTGACTCGAAAAATAGAAAGAATTACACCTACTGGATTATAGAAGTGTGACTAATTGTAAACCAATAATCGAAACATTTGTGGGTCCACCCAAAATGCAAATTTTTTTGTGAACGATAGTCTCACATTTTCGTGAATTGTTGATAGTGCATGTGAGACTACCAAAGAAGAAGGGCAATCCCCAAACTTAGTGCATGCATAGTCCACTAAGTAAGTATAAATACTAGGACTAACGTCTAGAAAGTCATCAAATGGATCGACATAACAGTGAAGGGCCAATATATCCTTCGAAGGCAAAAAGTCATTTGTAAGCTTAGTAGATAGAACATCCACTATGTCCATAGACTTTCTCGAGGCGACGTCTGAAGTATCCCAAAAGGGATCAACAACCGAGTTTGAGGCCATGTGGAAGGTCAAACTAGACTCCAAGGGTAAGGCAGTAGGCTCGGGGACCAAGTCAAGGTCCATAGTTTCCTTAGGTAAACAGTCTGACAAACTATCTAACATGTCTCTAACGTCATCAATGTCCTCAAAGAAATCTGAAGCTTCGCAGATAGTTATAATATCATGCCTTCCTAACATGTCACCTAAGACTGACTCCTTACAAGTGGCAAATATCAGAAAGTTCATAATCATGTCATCCCCAAAATTACTTATAGAGCCATCATCCTGAACATCAGAGTCTGGTGTTGTCCTATCATGGTGAGATGACACAGGTTGAGGAAACAAGACAACAAGGTTATCAGTCCGTTCACGATTTAGGGTCCTCTCAATAGATTCGTCGACATTTAACTTCGTACTAGGGTTAGACGTATTACCCTCGTCATCGTACCTAGTACCCTCTTGAGTTTGGGGTGGTGAAACCCCTTCCTCATCGGCGAAAAACTGTGACTTAATAACTTGTAACTGATGTCTTAAAGACTCAATCTCCTGCTCTGTTTGAGTCTGCGCCTCTACCAGTTGTGCTCACGCCAACGAACTCAACCTTGGGAGCGACAACCATGATCAGGGGAAACCAGACCCGAAAATAATTATGCTTTCGGAGCTACGCTAATTTGGGTTTTATTTTGCAGAGGGAAATAGTGAGATTAAGGCATGATAGATTAAGTTTAACTTTCTTTAGTTTTGCAGAAACAATCATTCAGAGCATGCATAGTAAGTTTAAGAATGCATTAGTAAGACTAGGGCTTTAAAACAAGTAGTTATTCCGTGTTTAAGTATGCGCAGATCAAAATAGAATAAAAAAGGAGCGTCAAGAAATACCCATCATCAACTATTTACATGTAAGACGAGGAAGAAGAAACAAAAGAAGAAGAAGACAGGGAGATTACATCAGAAGGAATTAACTCTATAGAGGTCCGTATAATCACCGCTGCGAGGCTGCCGTCCAGCAAATGAACGAGGTATCCCATTACTTCAAAGGTCACTCGTCGGCCATCGTTCAGCACCCCTCTCTAAGAGAGTTGCAAGGGGACAAAAGGGGTCGCCCATCAGAATTGCCTATAAATTCTCAAAGATAGACAAGTCGATGAATCGAAAAACCCTGATCGGACCTTCACCTTCAACATCAATGTGATAACGACGGACGTAAAATTCTTCAGTAAGAAGCGTCAGACGAAAACTAACTCTAAGATTATCACGAGGAAGAAGCCCCTGGATAAACAAACTGGCCATGAAGGAAACAGGTGAAATTGTTCACCCATCCGAGCCATATTTATAGGCCTATGCCATGGGAAGACGGAACGAGCAGCCGGTTCGACCAAAAGATATTAACAAAGCAGTAAGTATGGAAGACGAATCAGCAAACACTTCTTCGCGAATGGGCGGTTAACATCCAGAAAACAACAAACGATAAGGGGAGAGCCATAACAGATAATTTTGAGTAAAGAAACCTAGTGACCCTGGAAACCTAGTGTTAGACATACTAGATGAATGAGATTTCGCTAAGAACATTAGGCAGTGTTAAATCCCAACAGTGGCGTCAGAGCCTCTTGTAGGAACTAGTTTTGACTAAACGAATTAGATTCGGACATGATTAGTTAGATGGATAAGTTTGAATAGAGATTCAGACAAGTATTTGATTAGTTTGAATATGATTTAGCCGTAATCAAATAAGTTTTGAAAGAGTTTCAATGCATAGAAACATTAAATTTTCGGTTTTTTGAAAAGGGTTTTCGAAAACAAGTTTAATGCTTTAAAGATTTATCAAAAGAGTTTTGAAAATCAAGTTTTTTGATGTTGAATCATCATCGAACCACAGCTAGAATCAATCAAAAAAAGAGGGAAAGAAGAAGGTCGAAATAGGCAGTTTCTAAAAATTTGGAAACTGCCCGGTCTAGCCGGCTAGGACGCGTCTGGGTCGGTCCCGCGCATCTTGGTTATATCCTGAGATGCGGAAAGACCGATCTCGGACTCGTCCCAGTCCAAGTCGGATTGGGAGTCCGAGACGCGTAAGTCTCGGACATTCCTGACGCGTCTGGGAATCCCAGCCCGAGACACGAAGGTCTCAGACTGTTGGAAGTGACTGGAATATGGGTTGATATCTAACCCGATTTACGACCCGCCAACCCGCTTACTAAGTCTCGACGCGGAATTTTGGACCCGTTGGCAGAGCTGATTCTGAGACAGAGCTGGTATGCAAAGCAGGGCTCCGAGGCAGAGCTGATTCTGAGACAGAGCTGGTATGCGAAGCAGGGCTTATGTCGGTTATTACTGTTAGCGTATCCATGTGTATTTCAGATTTAGAAAGAGAGAGTCGGTGAGGCGGCGTGTCGATGGGATTAGGGTTTTAGTGGCTAAATAAACCGAATCCCTAGGAGATGTCATAGTAGATTTAACTCACGAATCTCTTATATAACTTGTTTGCTTATTATAGTGGAAACATCGCGCTGTTGTCGCCGGGGAGTAGGTCTCACTAACTGAACCACGCAAAACTCTGTGTTCTGTTTCTTGATTGTTTCCTTACTATTTCTTATTGCTTTTCTTGGATCACTTGTGTTTCTCATAGAAAACCCCATTCGGTCATAACAAACTGGTATCAGAGCTATTGTTTTTGAGGTTTCTAGGATGGCGAAATACGAGATTGAGAAGTTCGATGGAAGTAATGATATCTTTGGACGATTAAGATGCGAGCAGTATTGGTTCAACAGGGTTTGCTGAAAACGTTGAACGGGAAATATGGACTCGCTGAATCATTATCAGAAGCAGAGAAGGAAAATCTCATAAAAAGAGCTCGTGGTCAGATTCTGCTTTGTTTGAGCAATGAGGTCTTGCGGGAAGTAGGGACAGAAACTACAGCTGATGGGCAATGGAGTAAGCTAGAGGGAAGGTATATGACGAAATCTCTACCTAATCGTTTGTGATGATGCATAAAATGTCCAGACGATGACTAACGTCTGAAGAGTCAAGATCATACCTGAAGTCTACTGGGTCACCCGGCTTAAGGTAGAAGGACCGCTGAACCCCTGATTGTCCACCAAATATTCCCCTAAATGGGAGGTCGGCCAGAAGAAACCAACCCTGCAAAATGCCCTTGGCATGGACAGATGATGTGACATGGAAATGTCACATTTGGAACGCCTTACTTGGACAAATTAGTCCTTTTTTAGTGTTATCAATAATATTTTATGTGTTTTTCTTATTGGGTATCATGTCTGGAGTTAAACATGAAATTCAGAATAAAATGAGCGAATTATCACTATCATTTCATGTGCCCAAAACGAGAGAAAATGACTTCAAGCAAATCAAATTACAAGTGGGGTCAATGACGACTCCGACGGTGAAAACGAAAGTCGAATCGGAGTTCGGACGGGGAAGTTTTGAAAGAATGAAGCCAAGGTCTTTTCTTGAAGGCACTCCCCTTGGTTCTAAATGTAGAGACAAGATGGAGGCACCTCTTGATTTCTAAACCAAGCCCAAAGCCCACAAAAACCAAAGAAGAAGAAAAGAGTAGAAAATATATGGGCACCCTTTTTTATGGTCCAAGTCAAAATAGTCAAATCCGAGTCAAAGTGAAGATGGACCTAGGGTTTGAGTAGTAAAAGAAGTAGGCTACTATTCATCTTCTTCTTCAACAAAGAACCAAGCAACCAAGGAAGGGGGAGAGAAAGGGTGTTAGGGTTGGTGTTCTTCATCAACTTCTACGGTTTTGAGAGTTTGAAGGAGAGAGAGCAAGAGAGAAGGAGAAGTGTCGGCCAACAGATCAGCCCTGGGGTCTTCAGAGGAGTAAGAGGGGTCCAAACAGATCCGGCTAATGTCTTACGTCCAGAACTGGAGAGGTAGCAACGCTAGGCGATCTATCGACATAATCACGAATCTTCCAGAAAGATCTTAGTCGGCTACACATCTCGAAGTGTTTAAGCCAGCTTGAACTCCTCGTAACTAAAGGAGGAAACTTCTCCTCTAGGATCTATCACATCGACAATATATCTACGAAGGATCCTTGAGCTTAAGAACTTCCACTTATCAAAGATCCGAGATAGACCCTAAGAGAAACCCTAGATACTCAAGAGAGGAAACTTTCTCTTTGGTCTGACAGCAACCGCCTCACCACCGCCACTAATCATAGTCGGCCTAACATCGCCTATAAAAGGCCCCCCACATCGTCCTTCCCAGGACACAATCTCTTTACCCTAAAAAGATCACCCGAAACTCAGAGTTCCTATAACTCGCCCCCAAAATGATCAATCAATATTCATTCTTTACTACAAAGAGCACCCTGACTGGCTTGAGCGCCGGAGCGGTTTTCGAACCCTTTGCAGGTTTTCCCCCTTTGGGAGCAGACAAACATGAACATGAGCAAGGGGCAGGGAGCAGGGAGCAGGGAGCAAGGAGCATGAGCAAGGAGCAAGGAGCAGGGAAAAGGAGGCAGAGTAGAAAGCAGAGCAGGAGTCAGAAACTCTGAGCTAAGCAACACCCAACTTAACAGAATAATCAAACATAACGGAGGCTGTCATGCATCAACTCCCGATTTCATGCTGATCTAACGGAAAGCCAGTTTTTGACATCAATAGTTTGTATCTAAAGAAGAAATTATTTAGTTTACCGATGTTAGAAGGGGAATGGTTCAAAGACCATATGGATGAACTCAACCGAGTATTCTTAGATTTGGCAAACATAGATGTCAAATTCGAAGAAGAAGATAAGGCAGTACTATTGTTTGCATCCCTGCCTCCATCATATGAAAGCTTTGTTGATTCTTTTATGTCTGGAAAAACAACTACAACCTTGGAGGATGTTAAAGCAGCGCTGAATTCTAAGGAGTTGAGACGGAGGTCAATGAAAGAAAGCAACTCAGGAGATGGTTTGGTTGTAACGGGAAGGCCGCAACATGTGGTCGATGGGAAGGGATGTTCACGGTCTAAATTGGAACCTAAGAAGTACATATGCTATAATTGTAAGAAAGAGGAACATTACAAGAATAACTGTCCCGAGCTTAGAATGAAACGAGGGGAGGCTGCAGTAATCGAGGAGGATGATGATAGTGTCTTGGCAATCATTGAAGAATGTGATGAAGCTATGGTTCTGGCTATCAATGCTTGCTTCGCTAAAGATAGGTGGATTTTGGATACTGGTTGTACGTTCCATGTATGTCCTCATAGGGATTGGTTTTCCACTTACATGACCATTAATGGAGGAAATGTGTTAATGGGAAACGACGCTCCCTGTAAGGTGGTTGGAATTGGTACTATTCAGATCAATATGCATGATGGTTTTGTGAGGACCATAACAGACATCAGACATGTTCCAGATATGAAGAGGAATCTGATCTCTTTGGGAACTCTAGATGATAATGGTTGTAAATACACTGGTGAAGGTGGTGGTCTTCGGATTTCTATGGGGAGTCTTACAGTTATGAAAGTGTTGAAGAAGAATAGTTTGTATGTGCTACAAGGTAACACAGTTACTAGATCTGTAGCGGTATCATCATCAGACAAGGATATTGAGACTACCAAGCTATGGCATATGAGGTTAGGGCATATGAGTGAAATGGGGATGGGTATACTGAGCAAATAGGGTTTGCTCTGTGGGTAGAAGGTTGGAAAACTGGAATTCTGCGAACACTATGTCTTCGGGAAACAGTGTCGGGTCAAATTCATTACAGCGGTTCATAATACCAAAGGAACTTTAGACTACATCCATTCAGATCTTTGGGGTCGCCCTCGGGTCAGCTCACATGGTGGGGTAGATACATATTAACCTTGATAGATGATTTTTCTAGGAAAGTATGGGTCTACATACTGAAATGCAAAGATGAGGCATTCGTCAAGTTCAAGCAGTGGAAGAACTTGATCGAGAAGCAGACTAGAAAATCAATCAAACGCTTGAGGACAGACAATGGCATGAAATTTTGTGGAAATGAGTTTAATACTTTCTGTGTAGACCAAGGGATTGGGAGACAACATACGGTCAGAAAGACACCACAGCAGAATGGTGTGGTAGAGCGTATGAACAGAACTCTATTAGAACGAGCTCGTTGTATGCTTTCGAATGCAGGTTTGTCGGAGGTGTTCTGGGTTGAAACAGTGAACACGACAACGTATCTGGTTAATATTTCACCAAGTACATCTATTGAGTGTAAATCTCTTGATGAGGTATGGTCTGGTTATCCTACAAAGTATGAGAACTTGAGGGTTTTTAGTTGTCCGGCTTATGCACATGTTAAGATAGGTAAACTTGATCCAAGGACTAAGAAATGTGTATTTCTTGGATACGAGCCTGAAGTCAAGGGTTACCGATTGTGGAATCTAGATGGAAAATCAAAGAAGTTTCTTGTCAGTAAAGATGTTACTTTTGATGAGTTAGTCATGGTAACTCAGAAGGTAACGCCTATTGATGCTTGGAAGAGTGTTGGTAAACAGGTTGGCAGGAAAATCATAGGGAACATATGGAGCTTGACATAGACACTCCGGAAGAGGTTCGGCCTCAGATAGATGAACAAGCTGAGGAAGAGGAAGAAGTTCATTACATTGTTGCGGGAAACAGGATAAGGAGAGACACTCAGTCACCGGAAAGGTATGGAATGACAGATATAGTTGCATACGCACTTTGTGTGGGGGAAAGCATTGATGGAGGTGAGCCACGCACCTATGACGAAGCTATGAGGAGTGATGAATCAAGGCAGTGGGCTCTTGCCATGAATGAAGAGATTGAGTCTCTTAATAAGAACCGGGTTTGGGAATTAGCTGAGATGCCTAATGGTCAGAAGATTGTTGGTAGCAAATGGGTCGTCAAGAGGAAGGAAGGAATCCCAGGGGTGGAGGATGCACGGTACAAAGCACGGTTAGTAGCTAAGGAGTTTACACAGTGAGAAGGGATTAACTTTAATGAGGTATTTTCTCTTGTTGTTAAACATAGCTCTATTAGAGTATTACTTGCTATGGTTGCTTTGTATGATATGGAATTGGAGCAACTTGATGTTAAGACTGCGTTCTTAAATGGTGGGTTGGAGGAACAAATCTATATGCGTCAACCAGAAGGGTTCGAGATTCGCGGGAAAGCCATTGATGAATGGGGTCTAGAAAAGCCATTGATGAATCGGATGATGAAATCATGATTCGAGTGGGAGTAATCATTGGTGGTTCAAGGATGAAATCCAAAAGAACCATTAGGCGAACAAGAATAAACTAAAAGATAAAGATCTTTTAGGTGGCTCTACTAAGGTTTTAAAAAAAATCTTACGAGAGTTCACATAAAAACTTACGTATAAAAGTCACGAATGGTTACGATAGAGTTCACAGTAACGCAAACCTGATAAAATACGTAATAATCCCTAAAAGAATTCTGAGTATAAGCCTACCCAGAAATAAGACACATGTTGATCCCTTGTTCATCGATGGTGGGTCTGCCTCCGAAGAGTGTCAACTTTTACCTCGGGACAATACGGGTAGTTCTACGGCTAGACGAACTCCCTGACGTACTGTGGACATACCGCATCACACCACGGAGAGCCACGGGGGAGACGCCTTTCCGAATGGTGTACGACATGGACGTCGTACTACCCGTAGAGATAGGCAAGCCAAGCCTAAGGGTAAGACACTTCGATCCCAAAACCAATGAACAGCTAGTGTTATAACATCTAGACTTAGTCGACGAGGTCCGAGATCGAGCAGAGCGGCGGAATCTTCCCTTCAAAGACACCATGACCAAACAACATAGGTCTCACATGAGGATATGAAAGTTCGATGTCAAAGACATGGTATGGAGGAACTCTAAATTCACCTAAAAATCATTAGCGGCCAAACTCTTTCCCACATGGGCAGGGAGGGCCCTATAAGATAGTAGAGGTCGTAAGACCGGCACTTACAGGTTAGAGAATGCATCAGGGCACATCCTCACTCATCCTTGGAACGCGGAACGCCTCAAATTCGCCTTCCAAAAGAGATGGACCAGACTTAAGGAGTTGAAACATAGATTTATTTACATAACGAGTCTGACTACGTCCTAGGAAACTTAAGAGCTTTTACTAGTAAAAAACCTCAAGCCCTGAAACCCAAAAGAGGAGTTCTGGTCAAACTCGTCTCGCTCTGAATCGAGCAGGTAGCCCTGACAGCAAAAGCCACGACCAGGGGACCTAAAGGTAGCCTTAGTAGCGAGAGCAACGACCAATGGCACTAATTTTAAAACAACCCTGCTAGCAAGAACCACGACCAGGGACAGGATAGCCTCTGTAGCTACGGCAACGACCGAGGGCCCTAAGGAGCAGTCCTAGTTAAACTGAACTTTGCTCGAGTAAAACTGACCCTTCACCAAGGTCCGAAAGAGAAGTCCTGGTCAAACATATCGGCTCAAGCCGACAAATGAGGTAGCTCCGGTAGCTACGGCTGCGACCCGAGGCTTCGCAAGGAGAAGTCCTAGTTAAAGTTAAACTCTTTACTCGAGTAAAACGTGGTCCCTGAGGATCCCCAAGGAGAAGTCCTAGTCAAACTACAGCCCTGGCAAAGGTGACCGGGGGGTATAAGGAGAAGTCCTTGCGAAACTATTCATGCTTAAAATGAGGAAGACAGCCCTGGTAGCTAAGGCAACGACCAGGGGCACGGGAGGAGTCCCGGCGAAAACTAGTTGTGCTCAAGCCAACGAAACCAGCTCTGGCAGCGAAAGCCACTACCAGAGGTCTAAGGAGAAGTCCTAGTTAAACTAGTCAAGCTCAAGGCGACGAAACCAGCTCTGGTAGCGAAAGCCACGACCAGAGGTCTAAAGAAGTCCTAGCTAAACTAGTCGAGCTCAAGCCGACGAAACCAGCTCTGATAGCTCACACTACGACCAGAGATCTAAGGAGAAGTCCTGGCTGAACTGGTTGTGTTTAGGCCAACGAAGCCAGCCCTGGTAGCGCAAGCTACTACTAGGGGTAGAACTCAGGTTCATAAAATGTTCAAAATTTTTATACAGGCCTAACTTGGGTTCTATTTTGCAGAGGGGATTAGTAAGTTTAAGGCATACTAGACTAGATCTAAATTTGTTCTTTGGCAGGTGCGATCATTTGGAGCATGCGTAGTAAGCTTAGGAAAATTGCATTAGTAAGATAGGATTTATGCTAACATTAATTTTGCAGAACTGACACACAAAACGCAAGACATCAACAAAGGGTCGCGGCAAGCAGTCATGGATAACAAATGGGGAGTCAGTAGACATAAACATCGAAGATAAAAAAGAGATACAAAAGCATAAGGGGAAAAGGTAATTCTTTATTAATTCGTAAGAAGGACCTATTACAGAAGAAATTACAAAAAACCCAATAGTTGAAGGGCAAAGAAAAAACCAAAAAACGTGAGCCACAAAAGCAGTCACATGTCTCAGCTGGAAGTCTACCAGGTATCCCTTCCCAGAAGTGTAGTCAAGGCTAGAAGACAACCGAGGACAAAAGAACCCTCTTGGCATCATCGCCTTGTCCCAAACACCTAAATGGAGGAACTACTGGTGATCCTTACCCTCATTCGATCTTAGACATAACGACGCTTGAAGTTATCACGACCATTATGAAGAAACCCTTCCTTTATCACGGTCATTATGAAGAAGCGTTCCTCAAAACAGACACTTGATATGAGCTCGAACAGAGGCCTCATCTTGAATCCCTAAAGAAAACAGGGAGAAAGCAAAAAGCCACGTCAAAAGGAAAAAATCTCTCAAATCATCCTCCGAACTCTTAGTGATGAAGGGTTGGCAGACCTGATGATGCATAAAATGTTCATCCATTGACTAACGATTGAAAAGTAAAGATCAGACCTGAAGTCTCTTGGAATGACTCGGCTTAGTGCAGCAGGATAGCTAAACACCCGACGGTCCACCATACGTTCCCTTAACTGGGAGTCGGCCGAATGAAATCAGCTCTGCACTGAATGCCCTTGGCATGGATAGATCAGCCCTGCGATCTCAAAAGGAATAAGGGGGTCTCTATAGGTTCGGCCCATATCTTACCCCCGGAACTAGGGAGATATCAGCGCTACGCGACTAAACGACTTAATCCCGGACTTTCTAAAAAGATCTTAATCGGCCTCACATCTTGAAGTATTTAAGCCCGATGGGACTCCACGTATCTAGAAGAGGAAACTTCTCTTTTAAAGTCTATCACATCGGCAAGATATATACAAAGTATCCTTGAACTTAGGAACTTTCACTTATCAAAGATCCGGGATAGACTCGAAGAAAAACCCTAGATACGCAAAAGAAGTAACTTCCCTTATGGTTTGACGGCCACCGCCTCACCACCGCCACTAATCACAGTCGGTCTAACTTTGCCTATAAAAGGCCCCCCACTTCGTCCTTCACAGGGCACGATCTCTTCACTCCAGAAAGATCACCCCATACTCAAAGTTCTCATAACTCGCCCCCCAAAAATGATCGATCAATATTCATTCTTTTACTACAAAGAGCACCCTGACTGTCTTGAGTGTCGGACCGGTTTTCGAACCCTTTGCAGGTTTTCCCCCCTCGAGAACAGACGAACAGGAATAAGGAACAAAGGAGCAAGGAGCGTGGAGCAGAGCAGAGCAGAGAAGCAGAGCAGAGAAGCAGAGCAGAGAAGTAGACCAGAGAAGCAGAGTTGAACAAAGGAATCTCTCCTCTCCAAACAGAATATACCATCATAACGGTGGCTGTCATGCATCAACTCCCTTTTTCATGTTGATTTAACCGGTAGCCAATTTTCGACATCAGCATTTGGCGCTAGAGGAAGGGGATCTCTCCAGCAAATCATCAGATTCGGTAACCCGAACCTTACTCAACATATTTTTACACTAACCATATCACACAGGAAAGCACAATGCCGGAACCTGAAGAGGTCACCAACCCAAAACCAGAGAAGCTTCCTCCGCAAAAACAGGCAACCAGAGACGAAGCAGCGGCGGAAGAAAAAATTAAATAGGAGGAAGAGAGAACTGCAGATCTGACCATGCCCGTGCAGATCGAGGAAAATGCCAACGAAGTAACCTACTTCAGAAGCACCCTGAACGAAAATAAGAGGTCAGAGCTGATCACCTTCCTGAGGGCACATCGCCACATCTCTGCGTTTAGAACCGATGAGGTACCCGGGATAGACCCGGGATCATCACCCACAAACTGAACATTAGAGAAGGAAGCAAGCCAATAAAGCAAAAGAAATGGAACTTCTCGGCAGACAAGCAGGCGGAGATAGCCAAACAAGTCGAAAAACTCGTAGCGTCAGGAGTAATAAGGGAGGCTTGATACCCAGAATGGCTGGCTAACGTAATTCTGGTAAAAAAAAAAGAATGGATTTTGGAGAATGTGCATAGACTTCACTGACCTGAACAAGACTTGCCCAAAAGATAGCTTCCCGCTGCCATGAACTGCTTAGCTGGTGGACTCCACAACCGGCCATGAACTGCTTAGCTTCATGGACGCCTTTGTAGGATACCATCAGATTGCCATGCACTGGGCAGACCAGGAAACACTGCGTTCCTAACAGATCGAGGGTTGTACTGCTATCAACAAATGCCCTTCGGTCTCAAGAACGTCGGTGGTACATATCAGCGTTTAGTCAACGGAATATTCGGGGATCAGCTCGGGAAACGGGCCGAGTGTTATTGTAGACGGTGAGAAGTCTACGGGTCGGAAGTCAGAAGGTCGGAAGCGGAAACGTCTTCTGGAATTCCAAACGTCGAGTTTTTGATTGATGGGCACCAGCAACGTGTGGAAGAAACCTGCAAAAGAAGGTGAACAGACACAAACAAACCCGTGAAGGCTTGGGGGACACCGGGATGGTTCATGCCAAGGGCCCTCCGACGGTCAAGTCAGCAAAGTATTACAATGAATAATAAATGAAAAGCCGAGGGTGTAACCGTTGATGCGTAATCGGAGAGTGGCTAGGCTCGTAGAATGGCCGGAGCTCAAGACTACGGGAGTGAAGTGATCACGAGTGTGAGAGTAGATGTTACCAGCAGCGTCGAGCAAGAAAGAAGCTATGACCTCCTTGATATTTTTTGTAAGCGTCGAGAAGGCTTTAGTATCTTTGACGATCATTGGAAGTGTTGAGCAAGGAGAAGCTTCAACACCCTTGAGGCGTCTAGTAGTGTGTACGTCCAGAACCAGGTGAACTCGTATGTCAGTTTCTCAAGAACAATTGAAGAACAGAGTGCGAATGGAGAAGAAGAAGTAGTGGTTGCTTTGCTCTGCTTTCGTATGTTCCCCTTTTGTGAAGTGGAAGAGCTCCTCTTTATATAGGCGTGAGGAATGATCCGTTGGGAGGAGTAAAGGCTGACCGTTACGGAGTAAATGCATGGCAAGATGCCTGGGATATGGTGACGTGTACACTAGTTGTACATGCACAACGGTTGTGCATGTTCTCTGGCAACTACTCTGATTGTGCATGTGCATGGTCTCACATTTATGTGAGACGTTACCATGTTATGCATGTCATTAATGGGGGATAATTGTCTCTGGAGTTACGTTGACCAAGCTTGAGACCTATGTCATTATGGGCATATGTGACATGTCGAGGATCTCTTTCGTCAAGTGATCTTTAACACGTGGTGCGTGGAGATCTAGACGTGTCAAGCGCCAGACGTGTGGAGATTCAGGCGTGTGGAGTTCTGTGCACGTAGAGACTCTTTGCACGTGGTTGGGCTCGGCACGAGTTTTAGGGTCTAGGCGACGAGGGCCCATTAAGAGACTTCTGGCCTGGGCCCGAGAGTGTTGCGCTGGGCTTGACGTCTTAATGGGCGCTTTTAGTGCCGAGGGCCCTGGTGTGGATTTTGGTCAACACAGTTTGTCCCCCACTCTCTAAGTAAATATTTTATTTTCTTAGAGAGTAGATGTGTATCCGAAGAGGTGCCTCGTAAGTCGGATAGATCCCGTGTTAGTCGCATGGGCTCAGATAACAATATGGCACTGCTTTGTGCGGGTCAGTTCAGGAACTTTGCCCAGAGTTAGCGAACGCGGTGTGGGTCCTCTGTGCGACGAACTGGGGTTGAAGACTTCTCCATACTGTTGGGCAGTGTGGAGGGTTTGCAAGTCTAAGTTTTAATGGAGGAGCAAGTGTTATTATATAGGGTTTTGGTTTTGGTTGGGTTAAATGGTGAAAAGAATTAAAAGATAGGGTCATTTTGGGAATTAAAGGGTTAAAATCACAAAAAACCCTAAATTGGTCGGCTGGGTGAAAGGGAGGAGGACATGTGGCGGCTGGGTTAGGGTTTGGATTCGGATGCTACTGTGCTTCTCGGCTCACCATATTATCTTGCGCTAGACACAGCAGCCGTCGGATGGAAGAAAGCACGGGATCTGGAGGGACGAGAGAGAGACACGTGTAGGGAGCATGGAGTTTAAGTTGCTTTGGATGCACGGAATAAGCAATAAAAGACGGGATACACAGGAACCGTCCGATCTAAAAAACGCGGAAGGCTACGGTCCAGATTATAACGTGGGAGCGGGACTACTAGAGCAAGATGCGACGCGCTACATTGGATCATGCTCTTAGGGTCCTATTTCGCTGCTCAGCGGAAACAAGGGATTTGGATGCGACGACCTTCGGCAAGCGACACGTGTTCCGCAGAATCCCGCACGCCCGAATGTGTACCGAATGTGTCCCACCTAGTCAACAGAATTTGACCCACCTTTGACTTTGATTTATTCCTTCGTCCGGACTCCGATTTGACTTCCGTTTTCTCCTATGGACTCGTCTCGACCTCTACTTTTCAACCACACACTGACCTTGGCCAAATTACCAGAATTTCCTTGACTCCAAATGACCAAAATACCCTTTATGCATCTTTTCCTCGTTTTTAACCGTTTTTCACACCTAACTCTGCAAAAGACACCTAATCAAGAAAATCAACCATTTTATTATAATAAAGACTCGAAACCAACTAACTTGGCTAAATTAAACGACTTAGATGGGACATTTTCATGACCCATCAGCCTTAGCTACCAGGGTTGTCTTCCTCATTTTAAGCATGAATAGTTTCGCAAGGACTTCTCCTTATACCCCCGGTCACCTTCGCCAATGCTGTAGTTTAACTAGGACTTCTCTTTGGGGATCCTCAGGGACCACGTTTTATTCGAGTAAAGAGTCTAGGTTCAACTAGGACTTCTCCTTGCGAGGCCTCGAGTCGCAGTCGTAGCTACCGGAGCTATCTCATTTGCCGGCTTGAGCCGATCAGTGTGACTAAGACTTCTCCTTAGGACCTTGGTGAAGGGTCGGTTTTACTCGAGGAAGTTCAGTTTGACTAGGACTGCTCCTTAGGGCCCTCGGTCGTTGCCGTAGCTACAGAGGTTGTCCTATCCCTGATCGTGGCTTTCGCTAGTAGGGTTGTTTTCAAATTAGGGCCCTTGGTCGTTGCTTTCGCTACCAAGGCTGCCTTCAGGTCCCCTGGTCGTGGTTTTCGCTGTCAGGGCTACTTGCTCGATTCAGAGCGAGATGAGTTTAACCAGGACTCCTCCTTTTATAGCTTTTTTTTTAAATATTTTATTTTGTTAGATAAAATATGTAGCTAGTAATGCTACTTCTTCTGCCTAATGGCTTTATTTAAAAAGGAAATAAACTAGGGGTAGAGATGACCTGATTTTCTCAGCTCTGCATGTCTGCTATGGGGTCTCCGTAGGAGACTTTGTCTCCCCCAGCGGTGATCGGATTATCACTTCTTCCTCTCAGCCCTGGGCAGCGATGAGGTAACATTCCTGGGCTACCTTCCAGTCTCCTCTAACCGTCCCTATGAGATTCGTTCCCGGAACTGGGAATTTCATCATGAGGTGGTTCATAGAAACTATTGCTCCTGACTCCCTTAGGAAGTTCCTGCCCAATATGATGTTGTAGGCGTACATCTTATCGACAATGGCGAAGTTTAGCATTATCGCTTTCGTTGATTCTCCTTCACCGATCAGTACCGGCAGGGTTGCTATTCCATTTGTTTCGGCCTGGTTGTCGCCGAACCCTGTCAAGCAAGATTTATAAGATTTGAGGTGGTGTAGGCTTACCCCGAGTTTCTGGAAGCACGTCCGGCACATGACTTCTATCGAGCTTCTTGTATCGACCAGGATGCGTCATACCCTCCAATTGGCCACTACAGCCGTTATTACCAATGGATCTGCGTGTGGAGTTATTACTCCAACCAAATCGTCGTCAGTGAAGACGATGGGAGGAGTTTCCACGGCTGGTATGATTAGTAGGACTGGCGGATTTTTTGCCTCATTGACGTATCTTCGCTGCTCCCTTTTAGTTGCTCCGCCGAGGGTTGGTCCTCCTGCTATGGTGTTGATGTTTCCCATTACTCCGGTTGATTCCTCTAAACCTTTGTTTGGTTTTTTTAAAGTCAGACCCTGCTCGTTGGCTTCTGATCCAATTCCTGCCCTGTTTACCGGCCTTTTGTTCCGGTATTCATAGGGTCGCTGCTCTTTCTGGATATACTTATCCAATTCTCCCTTTCTTACCATCTCTCAATAAGATTCTTGAGGTGCCGACAGTCGTCGGTCTTGTTGCCGTAGCCTCTGTGAAAGGCACACCACGCAGTCATGTCCCTCGACCCGAACTCTTCTCGGTCGTCATTGGATTTTGGCAGTTTGGCCTTGCCTTTTGCTATCAATACTTGTAAGATTTCCTCCCTCCCTTTCATCAGTGGGATATAGGTTGTGAACTCAGCCCTGGGTCTCCTGCCTCGTTCTCGGTCCCTGGGTGGCCTGACTTCGTCCCGTTCTTTCTTTCGGGGGCGTTTGCTTTCGTATGGGATGTTGGCTACGTCCTTCATCCGCAGATAGTTTTTCTCGGTCCTGATAAACTGTTGCAATCTTTCTATCAGTTCTGCGAGGGTGCCTGGCTTTCTTCCTGAGATATCTCGGATTATGTCATCCTGCCTAAGGTCTCTCTGTAATGCGACAAAGGCGACGGTTGATTCTAGGTCGAGGACCTGTACCATGAGATTGTGAAATCTCTGCCAGTAGCTCGCTAAAGTCTCGCTCTTTCCTTGTACCACATTGAACAGCTCGTCGGTTCCTCTTTTGATGCTAGTGCTTCCTCGAAAAGCTTCGCTGAAGACTTAGGCGAGCTGATCAAAGGACTTGATTGACCCTGGAGCCAACGCTTTGTACCATGCCTGAGCTGGTCCTTTTAGGATGGTGGCGAAGACTACACACCATATATTTCGGTTAGTTGTGCATAGGTTCATTCTCGCAACATAGTTGTTGATGAACACTCCTGGGTCTTCCACACCGTGATAATGTTCCAGCGTGGGGCACTGGAAGTTTGCCGGTTTTTCGGATTCCAGTATCTCCCGGTAGAGGGGTGGCTGCCGAATTACCGTCCTTCCCCAGAGTTTATCCTTTTCTTTTTCTCTTGTCAGTTCCGCCACTTGATGTATGAGTATATCACAAATGGTGGGGTCGTCCACACACCCCTCACCTATTCCAGTTTTATTGGGGACGTAAGGTTGGTTCGGATTCAGCACGCCTTGTTCATTCAAGATGCTCTCCAGGCGCATCTGGTCGCCTGGTTGCAAAGTTAGGGTCTCAAGAGCGTAGGTGTCGCCGGGTGAGAAGAGCCTTCTCGCGAACGTCATGAGTACTTCCTTTCTTTCCTCGGGTGCGGCAGCCCTCCTGGCTGTTTCGGCTTTGCGGAGGCTTTCCTTCAATCGTTTTGCCTCCTCGTCTCTCCGGTAGTAGTCGGCTCTGACTTGTTCCAGTTCAGCAAGGAGTTCGTCTGACTTGGGGAGCCTGTGAGGTGTCCGGTGTTGAGTACGTTCGCCCGAGGACATGTTTGCCTGAAGATCTTTAGGGAAAGTAGTTAGTTCTGGAAAAGTATTGAGTGAGGTTCGGGTTACCGAATCTGATGATTTGCTGGAGAGACGCCCCCTCCTTCTAGCGCTAAATGCTGATGTCGAGAATTGGCTCCCGGTTAAATCAGCATGAAAAAGGGAGTTGATGCATGGCAGCCTCCGTTATGATGGTATATTCTGTTTCTAGATGAGAGATTCCTCTGTTCATCTCTACTTCTCTGCTCTGCTCCAGCTCCTTGCTCCAGCTCCTTGCTCCTTGCTCCTTGCTCCAGCTCCTTACTCCTTGTTCCTGTTCGTCTGTTCCCGAGGGGGGAAAACCTGCAAAGGGTTCGAAAACCGCTCCGACGCTTAAGACAGTGAGGGTGCTCTTTGCAGTAAAAGAATGAATATTGATCGATCCTTTTGGGGGGCGAGTTATGAGAACTCTGAGTTTAGGGTGATCTTTCTAGAATGAAGAGATCGTGTCCTGTGAAGGACGAAGTGGGGGGGCTTTTATAGGCGAAGTTAGACCGACGGTGATTAGTGGCGGTGGTGAGGCGGTGGCTGTCAAGCCGTAAGGGAAGTTACCTCTTTTGCGTATCTAGGGTTTCTCTTCGAGTCTATCCCGGATCTTTGATAAGTGAAAGTTCCTAAGTTCAAGGATACTTTGTATATATCTTGTCGGAGTGATAGACTTAGAAGGAGAAGTTTCCTCTTATAGACACGTGGAGTCCAATCGGACTTAAACACTTCAAGATGTGAGGCCGACTGAGATCTTTCTAGAAAGTCCGGGATTAAGTCGTTAGGTCGCGTAGCGCTGATATCTCCCCAAATCTGGGCGTAAGATATGGTTCGAACCTGTAGAGACCCCCCTTATTCATTTGGACATCCTAGGGCTGATCTATCCATGCCAAGGGCGTTCAGTGCAGAGTTGATTTTTTTCGGCCGACCTCCCAGTTAGGGGAACGTATGGTGGACTGTCAAGTGTTTAGCTGTCCTGCTGCCTTAAGTCGAGTCGTTCCAAGAGACTTCAGGTCTGGTCTTGACTCTTCAGACGTTAGTCAACGTTTGGACATTTTATGCATCATCACTCCCCGAGATATCTCTAATTATGTCGTCCTGTCTGAGGCCTCTCTGTAAGGCGACAAAGGCGACCTTTGGTTCAAGGTCGGGGACCTGTACCATAAGGTTGCGAAATCTCTTCCAGTAGCTTGCGAGAGCCTTGTTTTTTCCTTGTACCACATTGAACAGCTCTTTGGTTCCTCTTTTGATGGTGGTGCTTCCCCGGAAGGCTTCGCAGAAGGCCTGGGCGAGCTGATCAAAGGACTTTATCGATCTCGGGGCTAGCGCTTGGTACCATGCCTGAGATGGTCCTTTCAGGATAGTGGCGAACACCACGCACCATATGTTTCGGTTAGTCGTGCATAAGCTCATCATCGCAACGTAGTTGTTGATAAATACCCCTGGATCTTCTAGACCGTGATAATGATCCAGTGTGGGACATTTAAAGTTTTTCGGACTCCAGTATTTCCCGGCAGAGGGGTGGTTGTCGAATTACCGTCCTCCCCCAGAGCTTATCCTTCTCTCTTTCTCTTGTCAATTCCGCTAACTGATGTAAGAGTACGTCACAAATAGTAGGGTCGTCCATGCATCCTTCGCCTATCCTCGCCTTCTTGGGGACGTAAGGTCGGTTCGGGTCCAGCACGCCTTGTTCATCTAAGATGCTCTCCAGGTGCATCTGGTCGCCTGGCTGTAGAGTTAGGGTTCCGGAAGTGTAGGCGTCGTCGGACGAGAAGAGCTTTCTCGCGTATGATCTGATCACTTCTTTCCTTTCTTCGGGTGCGGCAGCCTTCCTGGCTGTCCCGGCTTTGCGGAGGCTTTCCTCCAATCGTTTTGCCTCCTGATCCCTTGGGGCGTATTCAGCCTTGTGCTGTTCCAGTTCGGCCATAAGTTCGACCGAGTTGGGAAGCCTGTGGGGTGTCTCACGTGGAGTGTGTTCGTCCTAGGACATGTATGCGTGGGGAACTTAGGGGAAATAGTTAGTTCTAAAAAAGGTACTGAATGAGGTTCGGGTTACCGAATCTGATGATTTGCTGGAGAGATGCCCTCCTTCTAGCGCCAAATGCTGATGTCGAAAATTGGCCTCCCGTTAAATCAACATGAAAAAAGGAGTTGATGCATGACAGCCTCCGTTATGATGGTATATTCTGTTATGAGAGGACAGATTCCTCTGTCAACCCTGGCTCTCTGCTCTGTTTCTGGCTCCAGCTCCTTGCTCCTTGATCCTTGATCCTTGCTCCTTGCTCCTGTTCGTTTGTTCCCGAGGGGGAAAACTTGCAAAGGGTTCGAAAACCGCTCCGACGCTCAAGACAGTCAGGGTGCTCTTTGCAGTAAAAGAATGAATATTGATCGATCCTTTTGGGGGGGTGAGTTATGGGAACTCTGAGTATAGGGTGATCTTTTCGGGGTGAAGAGATCGTGTCCTTTGAAGGACGATGTGGGGGGCCTTTTATAGGCGAAGTTAGGCCGACTGTAATTAGTGGCGGTGGTGAGGCGGTTGCCGTCAAACCGTAATAGAAGTTTCCTCTTTAGCGTATCTAGGGTTTCTCTTTGCGTCTATCCCGGATCTTTGATAAACGAAAGTTCCTAAGTTCAAGGATACTTTGTATATATCTTGCCGGAGTGATAGACTCTAAAGGAGAAGTTTCCTCCTTTTAGATACGTGGAGTTCCATCGGGCTTAAGCACTTTAAGATATGCGGCGACTGAGATACAAATGCAAATACTAAATGCCCATAAGTCTCATGAATATGTATAAGTTAATATTAAATTTCAGAATTCTAAATGTCTTATCACAAATTTGCTTTCATGTGCATAATCTGAAACAAATCATAAACTCGTTCTACACTTCTTCTGGTCAAGTGATTAATTATGCAAAATCGAGCATCTTCTTCTCCTGTAACTCCCACCTCAAATTCAAGAGGATAATCATCAGAAACCTTAAAGTCTGACAGGCCGCTCCTTCCGACAAATATCTTAGAGCCCAGCTCTTCATAGGAGTAAACAAGACTAAATTTTCCAACTCCCTTGTTAATCAACATTCTAAACTTTCCAGATGGCAGAACAAATTTTTGTGCCAAGTTGGTCGCACAGTTCTTGTTTCGACAATAGCAGTGGTCGTTGCCCGATACTAGATGTAATGCTTCGCCATTCTTAAAGGCGTTTATGACCACATCAAGACTATGCAGCGGTCTCATCGGTGGGGGAATCCTAGAGGTTTACGTACTAAGGCCTGGTCCTTTGTATCTCTTCCTAAGACGCACGGCGGTCTGGGCCTTCGGGACCCGTACGCGGATAATCAAGCCACCTGGGAAAACTTATCTCACGCCTTCTCGCTCAACCCAATGCTCTTTGGGTCAAATTCCTCAACGCTAAGTGTTATCCCAAATCCTCTTCCCCGAGCCCCACCAAACAGGCTCACTCATGGATTGGGAAAATCACCCACCACCAGCTGACCAAGATCTCCCCCCTCATTCTCAGGGAGGTTCATAACGATTATTCCATCAACATTTGGACTGATAACTAGATCCCGACTCTCCCGACTCCTCTCCCTAACACCTACCAATCCCCTCTCAACTCATTCTTAATCACAGTGGGAATACCAACTTAATTTCTAACACTTTTGGCCATGATATAGGCCACCTTATTGGTACTATTCCACTCATTGAAGAAGGTGTAGATAAGATTATCTGGTCTCTCACTAACTCAGGTAATTACGAGGTTTATTCATTATACCATCATATTATTAACAATGGCAATACCATCCCTAGAACTATTATAGATTGGCACTTTATTTGGACCATTCCTACGATCCCTCGTATTTTAATTTTCATCTAGAAGTGTTGTATTAATAATCTTCATGTGCGCCAAATTATGTGTAAATACATTGGAAATGTTATGACTTGTTCTTACTGTGGAGAAATTGAATCTATATATCATGCCTTACTTCATTGTACCTTTGCTAGGAATATATGGGTTTAGTTGAGCATTACTACCATTTTGTCCTTATCTCAATAGATCTCTTCGTGGAAAGACCCATATTATCAAGTGCACGAAAACCATATACCTCTTTAGGCCACGATTTTATGGCATATCTGGAAAACAAGATGCTTACACCGCTTCCAGCAGTCTAAGACTACTCTTACACAGGTAATTAAACATATTCTAGCTTTTCCCTAAACTATGGTGGACAAGGCCAAGATTAAGACTACCAAAATTTATGGCCTTTATGCCTTCCCCCTACCAACCCGTTTACCAAACCAAATACAGATGTTTCGTTTATTGACATTATAATTTCAACAGGTATTAGTACTAGGGAAATTTTATAGGTAATGACCAAACTTGTTGCAGGCAATGTATTTTCCATTTATGACTTGGTCAATTCAATATGACCATGTTTCTTTACTAGGAATGCCGATTACTGAGACAGAGTTGGTATGCGAAGCAAGGCTGTGAGGCAGAGCTGGACTCCGAGACAGAGCTGGGATGCTGAAGCTAGGCTTATGTCGGTGATTAGTGTTATCTGTGTATAATATCGGTTGTAGAGAGAGTCGGTTGTAGAGAGTCGGTGAGGCAGTGGGATTAGGGTTTAGTGGCTATATAAACTAAACCCTAAGGAGATATCAAACAACACAATCTCACAAATCTCTTGTGTAAACTTGTTTGCTTGTCATAGTGGAAATCATCGCGCCGTTGTCGCCGTGGAGTAGGTCTCACCAACCGAACCACGTAAATCTCTGTGTTCTGTTCTTGATTGTTCTTTACTATTCCTATTGCTTGTCTTGGATTACTCGTATTGTTCACATTAACCCCGATTGGGCATAACAAAGTGCAAGTGATACCATATTTGTTAGAAACCACCATGGATGAAGAAAGTTCCAAAAATATTGGGGGTACGTCAAAAGACTACACCAAAACTATTTCTGCCTGAAATTCTATTTCTAAAGCGGTATGTCAGCATTCCCTAATACTTTAATTTATGTTTGAAGGGTTAAATCTCATAAGTGATTACAAAACAAGACGTCGACATCGAAATCGGTCTGGTACGACCGAGTTCGTGTGTAGACCACGGTGTGACCATAGCGAAATAGACTTATTTGCTCTTTGTAAACAAATCGATGGGTCTACACCGGTTTTCACTATCCCTATCGGTACGCACCCACCGATTTCACCCTATTTGCTCTCTGTAATCAAGATCGAGAGAGATTTGAAAAAAAAGAAGAGAGTTACGATAAACAGAAACAGAGAAAGAGATTTGAAGATGTGATTTTGAAGATGAAGAAGAGGGGAGCGATGAGGAGACTGACGAAAAGGAGACGTTGGGGGTTCTCCGGTTCTCCCTCACAATTTTTTCTCCTCAGATTGGAGGGATGACTTAAAGTCAAGTTTATTGACTTAACCGTTGTCCGTTAGGTCAAAAATGGACAGGGCATTGCCTCCTTACCAACACATTGCTTCTAACCAATTTAGGGCTTTCCTTTAGCAAGACATGTATTTTTTATACGCTCACACTTCTCTAGTTAATACTAAATCACTGGAAGAAGGAGAAATCATAGCTATAGTTACAGGTATTAAATGGGCAATGACTCACAAAATCGAACATCTTCATATTGAAAGCAACAATCAAGCCATTATCAATCATCTGAAGGACCCGAGTTATCACATACATTGGCATACTAAAGCTCGTGCGTTGTGCCCCTTTAATCAAGCACCTGCTCAAGCACTTCCAGGCCACTAGTGATCTTCACACACATCCCCCGTAAAGGCAACAACCTCGCTAACACTCTAGCTAAATGGGCTAGGACGAATAACACATCCCCCGTAAAGGCAACAACCTCGCTAACACTCTAGCTAAATGGGCTAGGACGAATAACAGTATTAAGTTTGTTCCCACTTTTAGTCATAGATATTGTAATAGTACTCTCCTTTATTAATATACTTTCTTCGCAACAAAAAAAAGTTTTCAAAAGGATTAAATGCCCCTTGACTTTTGTAATCTAACGGCTAATGTTTTGTTCTTTTGCTCTCGTTTGATTTCTAAGTTTGTTTTTTATATTTTTTTTACTTGAGAGGAAAGGGTGATAATTTTGATTCATTTTGTTCTAAAACTTGTGCTTAGCTCCATATGTATCACCTATAATGAAAGCAAACACAAATTACAAATCAACTAATTTGCAACATTATGTGATAAAATGTTGCATTTCAATTCACATCAAGATGAAGATAAAGCTTTCCTCCAATTGCAAAGCAAAGGACACTGTTCGAGCAAGAAAGATTGCTCTAAGCTCTAACTTTTAACAAAAAAAAATTGCTCATAATTGGAATATGGATCACATTTACATTGCTAAAGTGGTTCAATGTATTTGCCAGAGAAGGCCACTCATGGTGTCATCATGATCAACTCTAAGGGGCTTATCAGCTAACTTATGAGCTGGTTATAGTTGTATCCTTAGAGACCATGAAGACCATCCAATAGCTGCTGTAATGCCCCCCCCCCCCTATCCAATCGTAGGAATGGAATGGGGTCTGTCATCTGTGATTACCTTCTGACCCTCAATCGGATTAAGGTGTTAACAACTCAATTTGAAGATTGTACTTGGAACCAAGTGTATAGAAAACTCAATGTTGCTGATCACTTAGCTAAAGATAGATCCTCAATTAATGAAGCAGAGGTATACCCAACTGACTTTGATACTATGACTAAGCAGCTCATCCATCAGGACAAGGTGAGCAACTGAGAACTATCACTCTGAGAACTTGAAAATGATAGCCAAATTGGTGCAGTTTTGTCCTATCTTTAAGTGGATTAAAGAACTTTAGTTTGTTATTTTGCGAATTCTTTGTTTGTATAGATGGGCATTGTTATCTTGACTAATGTCTAGATTCTTGTAATGGGTTCAAGCTAGTATCCATCAAGTACTAGAGGAGTTTATAACGAATTAGCATTGAATTATTAGGGTTTTATTTGGATACTAAACCCGTTGTATCAAACTAAGGAAACAGACACTTATAAAGTTCCAGTTCCGATTCCATATCCAGTTCACCGATACACAGCTATTTGGTTTCCAAATTATCATGAAATACTTTGAATTGACGAAAGAGGAGGAGAAGGAAGAACCATCAGAGACCAATTTTTATCCCCAGCAGTAATACTGTACGGTCCGCATCATGGTTGAGACCACTTCTTTCAAAGGGTACTCCATCATTTGGTTCCTTCTCTTCACTCTCACTCTCTCTCTCTATATATATATATATGAATGCATAAAAAAAACACCCCAACTCAAATACTTAAAAACCCTAGATGCCTAGATTTCAATTTCTAAACTTGAAAACATAAGGATTAATAGAAAGATCTCAGATAAGATTGGTGAGTCGATTTTTCAGCACTGATTAGATCACTTAGAGTGGTGCATGACTTTCTTATCATCATAGATTAATTTCTCCACATTCATTAGTTTAATTGAAGGAACAAGAAACATTAAAGACGATTAAATCGAAAGAGATTGCTAAAATAGAGAACCCTTGAACAGTAGAAGAAATAGAGAAGAGAAAATGTAAGACGGGAAGCAATTGAGTTTGAAGGGTATTCGTAAGTGTGTATTTATAGAGTGCTGAAGAATATGGGTATTGAAACCCTAATTTGTTTTCTAATACGTTCATAACCCTCTCTGGTTGAAGATAAGAAAATCTAACTGATATGTTGACCAAGGCAGTGACAACTTTCAAGTTTAAGCATTGCTTAGAGCATCTCTAATGCAACACTCAACTTACAAAACTCAATTTGATACATAGGACTACTTGAGTTTTTGATAAAAAATACTCTACAATGCAACACTCAAATAGAGTCTCAATATGATGTGGCAACAATAAAAATTGAGATACTCAAAAGAAAATTCAATTGTTGAGTTTTCTTTTCAGTATCTCAACATTTATTGTTGTATCTCAATTGGTCCACATTAACATTTTATATATTAAAATAAGAACCAAAAGTAAATCTAAAGCAAATGTTAAGTTTTTTTTAGTGTTGCATTGGAGATGAATTTTGAATTGAGTATCTCAATAGTGTAACCTAGGAAAGAGAAACTCAATTCATACTTGACACATTGGATTAATTGAGTTTTTGTTGAGTGTTGCATTGGAAATGCTCTTAGACTAGATCAGGATCTCCAGATGTTGAGTCCTTTGGGGGGCAAGTCCTGAGAGGGTTAGTGCGACGGTGGCTAAGAGGTGTTGGTGTATGATGATGGCAGAGGACTTGGTCCGTCTCGGACTTGTCGCGCCCTAGGGAAACCCTAGTGCGTCTCGGACTTGGTCCGAGACGCATGAGGACTTCACCAGATGCGTCTAGGTTGCCTTAGGTGTTGGGTTTTAACACTACCTAATGTTCTTAGCGGAATCTCAGACATCTAGTATGTCTAACTCTTGGTTTCCAGGATCACATGCACGAACTAATTATGAACTAAACATGGAAAGAAGAATATCTTATTCGCTTTCCCACGAATTCGATTTGACACTTTTTCGAAAGATTGAGAGCTTCAAAGGAGTAGTTCCTCTATTTGAGACACCGAGTAGGTTGACTTGAACTCCCTCCCTTTAAGTCAGTTAGGACTTTGATGAAGGTTGAGATGAAGAACTCCTTCTTCTCGACTAGTTAGAAAGAACTGAGAGCTTTTTCTCTAAAATCCTCTCTCTCTAAGATGTCTGAGAGAGATGATTTTCCTTGAGAAAATTTCACACTTTTCTGTTTGTCTAATTGGTCCATATATAGACTAATGCTAATAGGAATCCCATTCACTTTAGGATTTAATCCAGACTACAGAAAAGATTTAACCAGACTTAAGGAATCCTAGATGGGAGGGATTCCCATCTAGGGTTTCCCTCTAATGTGGTCGGCCAGAGTAGCTCACTAATGGGCTTGGTCTGGTCGGACCACTCCTTATTCCTATAGCCCAAGAAACAACACTGTCTATCAATCACTCATGTTAACCTTTATAAGTCATTATTGTCCAACTAATGACCTGGAGTAGGGATAATTATAATGAAAAGCTTCCATGTTCACTTAGCAGGGTTTCTTTTATTAGATCATATATATAATATTTCTTACTTGGAACATTCCATTATTTTGGACTGTCGTCTAAATTCTAAACCACAACTTAGATGACGAAATAAATTATTTTATTTCGGATTAACAAGAGTTCGTGAAAAGTGAGTTCCCACGTAAACTCCTTTGCATGTCCCATTTCATGTGTCTTTGAGGACATTCTAACTTGACCCTAATTCCTTAAATTCATACATCTTCCATGTTCGTTCCAAGGTGACAGTTTAGATGTAGATCTGATCCATATTTCACTTTGTTTATTAACTTGCTAAAGAACACTCTCATCAGCAGTTATGGTAATATTAGTTTTTCAAACTGAAATTAGTACTTCCTAAGTTTAATTCTACTTTTGTTCTTTGTAGAGTTTGCAACAACTCCCAGCATGAAACTCCTTCCATCTGGTTGCCCTTCCTTTTAAGATTCTTATCTTCGGAAGATTGCATTTTATGATTTACTTCGACTTTTCCAAAAGTTTTCCTCCTAGACACTCCCAACATCCTAAGACGTTCTTTGTTCAGCATTTCAAAGTGTCTACTTTGAAACTTATGGGTGACGACATCTCATACTTCAAGTATTTCTAGATGTTCAGGTAAATATCAATCATCTCTACGATCGATCTTATGCTTAGAACGTAAGTGTTTCTCACATGTGTGCTTTTGCTCATCAGGGTCTTTTCAGATTCTGAATCTTGCTAAGCAGTGTGCCATGAGAGATTGGTAGAATCTCTCTAAGAGTATTTCTAGTTAGACCTCTTCAAGATCCTCTTGAAAGAGTCTTATCATCTTCTTTATCTATTATAATAGATTTCGATGCCCAAATTATTTTACCTTCGTCGGGTGTCCACTTATTGGGTCAATTCTTTAACTGTTTCAACATTCCCAATGTTGTTCTCAATTTTAGTATGTCACACATATTTGGACAGAAAACAAACTATTTTACTCCCACTTACCCTCTTGTGGAACAAGATTCATACTCATTCTTTCAGGAAAACAAACCCTTTGAATTTCCTTTTGAATGTTAGATATCAACTCTTACTTTTAGTGCATCTCATGACTTACGTCTTGTTTTGCCGACTTCACCAATTTCAGGAGGTTTTACCGTTCTCCTTGTACTAGTTGATCTTTTGGCTCTTTGCCAAATTTCAAACTCTTGTTCTGCTATAGCCTTTTGTGTGGATCTTCTAAGGACTCACTCGGGGTTTTGAACAATTCTATGAAACCTTTTTAGCTCTTATGAAGTTTCTTGGGAAGTTACTTCCTACTCCTTCTTGTTGCTCTGTTCGAATCAAATTCGAAAATTTCCTCCCACTTGTTTTCTTGAATACCACCTTTCAGGAAAGACACTATCGAGAGCAACAATCTTATTGTTTTTCGATGATTTGTGGATAAACCCCTTATGTTTCTTTTAACGAAACTTTGTCTAAACATCTTTAGACAAATAAGAGACTATTTTAGAATTAATTCTAAAACTCCATACCCGTATGGTTTTCTTTTATTAGCTATATCGGATTTAGGTTTAGTGGGTTAACAGTTATATTAGACATTTTTGTTTCGGAACACTGTTTAATGACTTATATGATCGATCTTTGTCTAACAAAGCGCGATATCTCTTCCAAAGGGATGTTGTCTTTACAGTTCTTTAGAGATTTTTGATCTTTATCAAATTCCATATCAAGTTGAGTCCATACTTGATTTATGTTTCGTTTCTAAAACTTGCCTTTCCTCAAGTATTCTTTTAGTTTATTCCGGTCACTTTAGTCACTATCTTATATCCAATATACGATTCGACGATTGGTTGATTCATCTTTGTTAGAAGATGATCGAGTCTATTTGTTAATTAAGACATGTCTTAACTAACCTTTAGACTTGATTAGAATAACTAAATTCGAATCATCCGATATAAATGTTTATAAGTTAACTAGGCATTTTTAAGAACATCATAAAATATTAAACTCAAATACTTTATTTTCTCCATAATTAAGGATTACAGAGATGATGTCTTAAAAACTAAAACTAATTAAAGTAATGCCTATAGAAGACTATGATCCTTCTCGAGCCATCTCAGCAATCCTTGCCTCGCTTGCTTTTGATAAGTTCATTTACCTGATATGAGTTCTAGTGAGCATAAGGCAAAAAGAAACAAAAGATGGCTGCTCACATTTATAGATTTTTATCATGTTACTAAGACTTTATATGAGTTCTAGTGAGCATAAGGCAAAACGAACAAAGGAAGAGGAAAATAAAGCGAGACGAAAAAAAAGAGGTGAAGGAACAAAGTAGGTGGTCAGCCAAGCATGCCTTGGCCTTGGCAAAACCTTGGCCAAACCTTGGCCAAAGCTACTATCCTAATCCAGCAGAATTGGCCCCGCAGCATGCTCAACTGAGCTACCTCCTTGGCTATCCAAGCCAAGGGGTTACCCCTTCTTTCCCCTTTGTTCTCTCTTTTGATTTCTTCTTTGTTCTTTCCTCGCTTTTTTCTTTCCTCTTTCTCTTTCTCGAACTCTCAAAACTCCAACTAGATGATGAAGATCGACAAATATGAGTAACTCTTGTTTCCATCTCTACTCTCATTTTATCTTCCTAAAATGTCTTTAGGTTCCATAAAAAGGTTTTTGTCATGGGTATGGGCTTCAATTTCTTTTAGGAACAAGAAGGTGCATACATTTACATAAAAAGGTTTTGGTAACATCGAGACTCACATCAAACATACTTAAAACCTTCTTCAACATCCAAAATTCCAAAAACACTTCGCCCACCTCTCACTGCCACCCTTGTTGGATTATGGTGTCTTCTAGTGTTCTAAGAGGAATCTCAGACATCTCATGTCTAACACTAGTATTCCCAAGATCTCATGCATAAGCTAATGATGATGAACTAAGAAAACTAGTTGTATAAATACCTTTATCGGTAGTTTTCCCTCGAACCTTTCCAATTGCTTTCGAGAAGACCAAAAGCTCTAATTGTAGCTCCTCGAATTGGGACACCGAGCAATCATCTTGATCTCCCACCTTGTTTCTAGCTAGAACACCATGTAGGGATTTAAACCCTTATACTAGTGTTTATAGCGGATAACGACATCTAATGTCTAACACTAGTATCCCCAAGATCATCATGCAAAACTAGTAATTAAACTAATGGAGATAGTAGATTACCTTAATCGCTTTTCCCTCGAACTAGTTGAATTGATTAAAGAAGACCAAGAGCTTCAAACGTAGCTCCTCTACTTGGGACATCGAATAGTATATTTAATCTCCCTCCTTGAAAGCTCGCTAGCACTCAAATGGTGGTTTGATAATAAGAAGACCTTCTTCTTGCTTGACTAGAAGATAGCTTGGGAATTAGCTCACTTTCTCCTCTCTACTTGATGTGGTAGAGTAAGAAAGTTTAGAGAGAAATTCCACACCTTATTCTCTGCCCTAAGAGTGTTCATATAGAACCCTAATAAGAATCCACCTCCTTTTAAGTTTCCTAAAACACCCTTTAGAATAAGATTTAGGGAAATAGTCGAAAATAGCAACTAGTTGATATTTTCTCAATTCCCTAAGTATATGATGTCCAAACCCAGCCAAAATTGGCATATTTAATTTTCATAACATAAGGAAACGTCCCTCCAAAAATCAGCCTAATCCGAGTCCTAAAAGTGCCCGAATCGGCCTAGGCCCAAAACCCTTATTTCGGGCCTTTTTGCTATCTTTTGCCCAACTTCTATTCAGGCCTGTGAGACATGTTTATGGGACATTCCCAATGTTATATCACACTCCCACTAGTCATATCATCCGATTAAATACCCATTCTTATGTGTAACCCGATGTAGGATCCGATCGAAGTTAGCCGCGAATTACTTCGTAATTCGACGATCGTAGTTGGTTTCTAGCTAAACGCTACGACCCCTAAATCAATCGGACTTGATGATCTTCTTCATCAATTGTCCTAGCCGACATATTGCTCTCATTGCCATCTTGGTCGAAGGACATCTCCTTCAACTCCTTCAGACTCCCACTTGGACTTAGAACAAGTGCAATGCCTCGATTCCCGTGTCAATTTAGTATCCCATCTGATACGTCACGTCATTCAGACTTTCTTGATATCCGAGTACAACTGTAAAATTCAAACGATTAACTCTTAATCCATTTGAGCGTGGCCACGCAATTTCAGTTGCTACTCATTAAGTGGCCTTGAGACACTTTGTACCTAATGTGATTTAGGATGACACAATCCATTCTTGCGCTCCCACTTAACTTCATGTCTATCCTGTCCTTCCCAGTATCCGTCTTTATGACCTCCTTTTACGGCGCGGCGTTTGACGGAACCAAAGTCGGAAATTCCTTTCATAAGATGAGTGGAGCACTCATGTTTTGAGGAATCTCTCCAATTGTCTTTATGAGAAGTATTGACGTTCATCACGAGTGATGTACTTCTCATTTGAGGGTTATCCAGTGTATAAACCTTTTACACACCCACGTAGTCGAATAGAATATACTATTCCTATAGCCCATGAAACTGCGCTATCCCATCGACTCCCGTGCTAGTCTTCGTGAGTCATTGTTGTCCATGCAATGACCTAGACCAGGGATTTGATAATAAATATTCCAAGTTCACTTAATAGGGTTTCATTCATCAGATCACGTATCTGACAAACCTATTCGGAATGTTTTATCATCAATTTTATAGACTGTCGTTTAAACACTAAACCAAATTTAGACGACTTGTGAAATAACTCTATTATTTCTGATAACGAGAGTTGTAAATCTGAGCCTCTTCCGTAAAACTCTTTTTACCCACTCAGTTTTACTTGTCGAGGTTTAAAATTATACCTCATGCCTTAGACTCGTGTATGACTCTCATACTTTGTCTTAGGTGACAGTTTAGTTTGACTACGGATGTAATCCGTTTAAACTTTGCTAATTATCAATTAATTTGAAGACCGTTATCTTCAACCTTGATAATTCCTAGTAACTTTTACTAGAGTTAAGGCTTTTTAATTCTTTATGTAGTATTTGCAACAGTTCCCGGCTTAAAACACTTTTAGCCTACTTTCCTTCCATGTCTGGAAGTTTGCTACGATGACATGTTCAACTTTTGTACTACTTCATCCTTTAGCCTTCTAGGATGTTTCTAAGTAGTGTTTCGGTTTTCAAATCCGAATTTGGATATTCAAATGCTAATCATATCCAATATCATTGACTTTATGTATTCGAACATAAATCTCTCTCTCATGCTTGTTTGCTACATCGGTGTCTTTTCAAACTCCGATTTAGCAACGCTCTTAGTCATGAGTTTTGGGTCGAAATTCTTTTAGACTTTCCGAGTCTTAGATTTTCTGTTTCGGATCTCAAGCATCTCAGCGTACTGAGTCTCTCCAATCCTATCATCCTTTTGATCTATGCTTATAGATCTTCAGATGCCCAAAATGGCATTTCATCCTTGTGTGTGATCCTTTTATTGAGTCAGTGTGTTCACTGTTACACAACATCTTATGTCGTACTCAATCTTTTGTATGTACTCAGCATACGGACCCGGAAGGTTTGTTTCTCCCACTTACCTTCTTGAAACTCGTGATTTAAGATTTTCTTCATTCCTCAGGAATCAAACTTCTTTGATTGCCTTTTTGAATCGAAGATTCTAACTCTTGCGTGCTTTTAATCCGTCGATAGATTTCTGAAGCATGCCTATGGACATAACTTGATTGGAAGAATCTTATTCTTCTTGTCTAGTTTCGGGAAACATGAATGTTTCCATCCTTCTCAGTTTTCTACTTTGGAAAACCAATTTAGGTCTTCTGTTGACTTAAATTATCAAGCTTCATGTCTTGACGAGATATGGATTCCACGATGATTTTAGCTTCTAGCCAAAAACTAGAGTCAGTTTCCATTTCTGCGCAGGTCTTTTATCTCTTCAGAAATAACCTTTATTTTCTGAGTCTTTAAGATTTTATTTTGACCTTTTAGGGCTTTTGAACAACAATTTGGAATTTTCTCAACTTCTTTGAGATATTTCTTTAGAGACACTTTCACTCGCTTTGAGAGTTCTCCTGCGAATGACATTCGCTTTTGTGCGGTGGGTTTACAAGATCATATCTTTAACCTTTCCTTTTCCGAGGAGCCGCAAGTTGTTGCTCTTGGTTGAATTTAATCGTCTTGTACAAGTTTCATGATTGTTCTTCATGACCCTCCATGATTTTTCTCATGATCGAATTAAATCGACTTGTACTTTTCTCCCACTTATTCTTGTAATAATTAGTACTTTTCTCCCAGACTACTAGGTGTGCTAATTACTAGAAGAATACTATCATGAGCAACAAAAACTTTGTTCTCTTGATTGGTTGTGGAAGAAGAAGCCCAAATTTCTTCTAAAAAAATTGCGTCAGATATTAGCTAGTTTTGTAACGTTTTTACAAGTTTTAGCTTTAGACGGAATAGGTTAAGTGTGAAAACAATCGTGTCTAGACTATATCCCAAAATATTCGGAAGACTGGCTTAAACCCATCTTTGATCGAATCATGCATAGCAATGTTCGATTACTCCCACTGAATCCACCATCCCACAGATGTGTTCCATGGAGCGAGTTGGGAATCGGTTTCTCAACTCCTTTGATGGTTATCAAATGTTTGACTCAAGTTTTTACCACTCCAATCTAATCGGATGACTTAAACTCTCTTGTCAAAATGATTCTTTACTTCGGTTTGTACTTCGTTTGAACCTTTCAAACATTCTGACTTATACTTTATGATTTGTACGTTTCCATACTTCATGAAGTTATCAGTGTATATATTGGAGTAGCTCTCGTTAGCTTCTGCAAGTAAACTTATAGGTCTGCATAACACTGTATGAGTCCTAATAGATTACTAGTCTCTATGCCTTTTGAAAAGGGTGACTTTGTCAATTTAGTCCTTAAGACCTAATTGACAATGCTGAAGTTTAATGAGTTTGAATCTCTTGATTTTAGCCATTATCAATGTTAACCTTCAGTTAATTTTACCACTGGTTTAAAACATCAGACGTTTCTAGAAGAACAAAATAATCACTATTAAGTTCTAAGCTAGATCAGTGTCTAAAAGAAGACTTTGATCCCTTTCAGCATCCTTAGCATTACTGCTTCTGCTCCCTCTTGGATCTTTACTTCTTTTAGTCAAGTATGTGATTTCCTTGAGCTTTACCGAGCCGTACATCCGGTATAAAGTACCTGATGAAGAAATTTTACGATACTTGTTTTTAACTTTGTTAACAAGGATGTTGGAATCGGAATTCGTAATTCCATTTCTTATGTCCTCCAGGTGCTAAGGGTAGTTTCTTCTTGAATGGTCTAGCCATTGTTTGGAAACATTCACAGTAATGAGAAATACTCTTGATCATGTACTCGGTAACTGTTTGCCTTTCCTTCGATCAAATGTTTGTCTCACTTGACTGACCCGTTGCCCTTTTGAATCTTAAGAGCTCTTTCTTAGATTTTTGTACCAAATCTCAAGAACCTTTCTTAGATTGGATATTCCTGTATGTTCTGCTCAGTTTGTTCGTAACAACCTGAGTGACTCATCTAAGGTTTTATCTATCTTTGTTCAATCGATAATGAATTGGGTGATAGATGTATTTTGTTGTCTTCCGTTAGGATGACTTTCAGATTGCTTTGGAGGTCTCGTACCTCTCCATTTATGACTTCTGTGAGAAATTCTTCCTCAGTTTGTCTTAATGGTTATGCTAGCATTCATTACTCTTCCAAAGAGAATGTTATAAGATTGCTTGCAAATGGCTTTTGACCTTCTTCGGTATGAGTCAACATTGGGATTGGGTATTCTAGTAAGCTTTCCTTTTGAATCTGAGAACTATTCTCGGATTCATTCTTCCATTCTAGGAAGTGGATCAACACCTCCCTTAGGTGTGATTTTAAAGTTGAAACCGTTTTCATGTTTCATCTTAATTCTACATAAAGAAATGGCAAAGTTTTAAAACTCGTTATCGTTTTTGAAAAACTTAGTTTTCCCACATTATTCAATAAAAATCGTCCCCGATTGAATAAGTGATTCCAAGATCTCAGTTCTTCGGAGTAAAGCGGACGATGGCCCTACCCTTTGACTCCGTCGTTCCGGGTGAGTGAACTACTTCACTGATCATACCTTATGACTCTTGGTTGATAGATTTCATTAATGAATGACTAATCTATCCTTTTGCCTCGAGTATCCAAGACTCTCTTGCTGATCTCGTTGAGTAGAACCATTTAGACGTGTAGGCCTCTTCTATAGACCTACCCGCATTGTCCCAAGGTAGAGGAGGTACTCTGCGAAGGCCGACGCACCTTCCTCGAACAAGGGCGCAACGAGTGTCTTAATCTGGATAGGCGATTACTCAAGATTACGTTTTGGGGACTTTTACGCTAGTCTCGCGTTTGTTATAGTGAACTATTTAGCCTAACTAACATCCACGACATAAAGCGTAAATAAGTAAGTAAATGCGCGCGAGAAAGTAAATCAAGCAGACATAGATCCTAGTATGGCCCCTAACCTAGAAGATCTAATCTCCTTTGGTTTTCTTTTTGTTTCGCCTTTTGGTTCGTCTTAGATCGCCATCTTTGAACCTCCATTGATTTCTCCCACTCGCCTTTGGATTTCATCCTCGAGTTTCTTCAATGGACTCATAGATCCTAAACTCTAATTACAAGACTCTAACGATTCGCAGATCGTATAAACATGAAATTAAAATTAATTACAAAGCATGCACCCATCCGTGCTTAAAACAAGAATAAAGAAATAAATCTATAGCCATACTAGTTTCCCGCATTCACATCACATGCAATCATATAATATATCAAGGCTAAGAATTATATATGCATGATTATCTTGGGAGATACTTTTGTTGACATCACATGTCACATTACGGACCTTAAGTCTAAATTCGAAGAATTCAACTAATGGTGCGTTCCGGTTTTATCTTTTATGATTTCTAAAATCATCTTTAAGAAAAACTCCGTTTTTGGCTCGAGAAAGCCCGGGTCAATTTCGGGAAAAATATTGGTTCGATTCTTAATGATTTCACAAATCAATTTAAAGAGAAATCCGTTTTGTCTTTCTGGATGGCCCGGATTGATTTTGGAATTATTTGGTTGGAATCGGAAGAAATTTTGGCAAAAACTCCCACTCGAATGATGGTCCCTTTTCGTGGTCCGAAAAGCCTCGAAAAAGCCCGGAACAAGTCCTAGACAAGTCCCGACCCAAGCCCACAAAAGGGCTCGGACAAGGTCCGGACATAGCACGGCCCATAGGGCCGGCATGTCCTGGCCGAGGCCTATCAAGGCCTGGTCTCGTCCTGGACAGAGCCAGGATGCTAGTCCATGTACCAGACGCGTCCTAGACGTGTCTGGTGCTGGACCGGACCAGCACTAGGTGTCTCGGACCTAGTCCGAGACACCCAGAACCTCCCAGACGCATCTCCAAGACGCGTCTGGTTGAGAGCTCTGGACGCGTCTCAGACGCGTCCAGGAAGCTCCCTTGCAGCTGCTGATCGCGTCTTAGACGCGACCTGGACGCGTCTCCAAGACGCGTCCCCAGTAGCTGCTCTAGACGCGTCCAGAAGACGCGTCCAGGAGCTTCTGGTTGCAGCTGCTCTGGACGCGTCCAGAAGACGCGTCCAGGAGCTTCCTGGCCGGACACTAGGGTTTTTCAAAACCCTAGTTTCCAATTTTTTTTTTTTTTCTTATGCAACTCTAAGTTGCTATTTTCCAATTTTAAAACTTTTCTAAAATTTTGAAATTCCTTTTAAAACAATTCTAAAATTCTTTTAAAACTTTTAGAAACTTTTAAAATTTTTCAAATTTGTTTTGGGAGTTTCCTAAACTCAAAACAACTCCTTTTAGAACACTTCTAAAATTCCAAATTTTTGTTTTTCAAAAGTTTCCAAAACTTAAAAACAACTCTTAATCAAACCAATTTTGGATCAAAATCTAGGTTTTTGAAACTTTTCAAGAACAAATTTTGAAATCTATTTGAAAAATTCTTTAATCCCATTCAAAATCAATCAAATTCTTATGTTTAAAACTCTTTTAAACATAACTATCAACTTAATCAAGCATGGATTAGTTCGAAATTCAATCAAATTGAGTTTTTAAAACACTTTCAATCATCAATTTGATTCTGAATTTGAAAATTTTATTGAATTCCATTCAATAATATCAAATTATGAGTTTAAAATACTTTTAAAACACTTTTAAAATACTTTTATAAACTCAATTTTCAAACTATCAAGTATATCAAATATGAATTAGTTCGATTCTTAGCAAAAACTAGTTAATTGCAAGAGGCTCTGACGCCACTGTAGGGATTTAAACCCTTATACTAGTGTTTATAGCGGATAACGACATCTAATATCTAACACTAGTATCCCCAAGATCATCATGCAAAACTAGTAATTAAACTAATGGAGATAGTAGATTACCTTAATCTCTTTTCCCTCGAACTAGTTGAATTGATTAAACAAGACCAAGAGCTTCAAACGTAGCTCCTCTACTTGGGACACCTAATAGTATATTTAATCTCCCTCCTTGAAAGCTCGCTAGCACTCCAATGGTGGTTTGATAATAAGAAGACCTTCTTGCTTGCTTGACTAGAAGATAGCTTGGGAATTAGCTCACTTTCTCCTCTCTACTTGATGTGGTAGAGTAAGAAAGCTTAGAGAGAAATTCCACACCTTATTCTCTGCCCTAAGAGTGTTTATATAGAACCCTAATAAGAATCCACCTCCTTTTAGGTTTCCTAAAACACCCTTTAGAATAAGATTTAGGGAAATAGTCGAAAATAGCAACTAGTTGATATTTTCTCAATTACCTAAGGAGATGACGTCCAAACCCATCCAAAATTGTCATATTTAATGGTCATAACATAAGGAAACGTCCCTCCAAAAATCAGCCCAATCCGAGCCCTAAAAGTGCCCGAATCGGCCTAGGCCCAAAACCCTTATTTCGGGCCTTTTTGCTATCTTTTGCCCAACTTCTATTTAGGCCTGTGAGATATGTTTATGGGACATTCCCAATGTTATATCACACTCCCACTAGTCATATCATCCGATTAAATACCCATTCTTATGTGTAACCCGATGTAGGATCCAATCGAAGTTAGCCGCGAATTACTTCGTAATTCGACGATCGTAGTTGGTTTCTAGCTAAACGCTACGACCCCTAAATCAATCGGACTTGATGATCTTCTTCATCAATTGTCCTAGCCGACATATTGCTCGCATTGCCATCTTGGTCGAAGGACATCTCCTTCAACTCCTTCACACCAATGGTGGTAAGATGAAGAAACACCTTCTTCTTTGACTAGATAGATAGTTGGGAATTTTCTCTATTTCTTTCTCTACTTGATGTTGTGGAGGTTGAAAGCTTCTTGAGAATTTTCCACACCTTATTCAAGTCCCAAAGAGAATTATATAGAAACCTAAGTTAGAGTCCCGCCCTAATTAGGTTTTCAAAAAGTCCTTTTGAATAAGATTAAGGAAATAGTGAAAAATAGAAACTACTTTCTATTTTCTCCTTTTCCTCTATTGTGGCCGCGCTATGCATGGGTTTATGGACTGATCTGTCCGGCCCCTTATGGGCAACCTATTATGCATGGACGACCCTCCTTTTGGGCCTAAAACATCCCTTTGGTGCCTCGGCCCAAAATCCCTCCATTCAGGCCTTTTGTACTATCTTTGCCTAAAATTTTTTTAGGCCTTTGGGCATATCTTATGGGGCTTCCCATGTATATATGTCTCACGCCTCTAGTCATATCTTTCGATCAAGTTGACACTCTTTGTGTAACCCGTTGTAGGATCCGGACGAAGTTAGCCGCGAATCGGTCTGCGATTCGACGATCGTAGTTGGTTTCTAGCTAAACACTACGATCCATAAATCATCCGGACTTGATGATCTTCCTCATCAATTTTCATATCCGAAAAATTGCTCGCATTGTATCCTTGGTCGAAGGACATCTCCTTCAGACTCCCACGTGTACTTAGAACAAGTGCAATGCTCAATTCCCATGTCACTTAGTATCTAATCTGATATGTCACGTCATTCAGACTTTCTTGATTCCGAAACTGTCAAAATAAATGATTAATGTTTAATACGTTTAAGCACGACCATGCATTTTCAGTTGCTACTCGTCAAGTGGCCCGGAGATACTTTGTCCTAATTTAATTAGGAGGACATAATCCATTCTTGTACTCCCACTCAACTTCATGTCTATCCTGTCCTTCCCAGTATTCGCTTTTATAACCTCCTTTTACTGTGCGGCTTCTGAAGAAACCAAAGTCAGACATTCCTTACATAAAATGAGCGGAGCACTTATGTTTTGAGGAATCTTTCCAATCTTGTCAATGAGAGGTATTTGACGTTTATCACTTTGATGTGCTTTCATTTATGGGTTATCCAGTGCATAATCTCCATTACACACCCACGTAGTCGAATCGAATACACTATTCCTATAGCCCATGAAACTGCACTATCTGATCGACCTCACATGCTAGTCTTTATAAGTCATTGTTGTCCACAGAATGACCTGGACTAGGGAGATAATAATGACATAATTACAAGTTCACTTAATATGGTTTCATTCATCAGATCACGTATCTGATAAGCCTATTGAGAATATTTCTTTATCAATGGACTGCCTCCTAAAATACTAAACCAAATTTTAAGTGATAAAATAAAACTTCTTTTATTTTATATATCGAATGTAACTAATTAGATACATAAACTCCTTTATGAATCCCAATTATATTAGTTGCCATTCCCCAATGCGTTTTATACCAATGCCCCTCATGTGTGAGTTGTGTTTGGGTTGAGGTAACGGTTTAGTAAACGGATCAGCTACGTTGTCATCCGTATGGACTTTGCAAATGACCACATCTTCTCTTTTCTGTGATTTCCCTGATCACGTGGTACTTCCTTTGGATATGTTTGGATTTCGGGTGTTCTCCAGGTTCTTTGGCTTGGTCGATTACTCTATTGTTGTCACAATAAAGAGTCATTCCTTCCGCTATCCCAAGGATGACACCAAGTTCTATTATGAACTTCTTGATCCAAATTCCTTCCTTGGTTGCTTCTGAAATTGCTAGGTATTCTTCTTTAGTGGTAGAGTCTGCAACAGTACTTTGTTTGGAATTCTTCCTGCTTACTGCTCCTCCATTCACACAGAAGACGTAACCAGATTGTGATCTGAAATCGTCTCTATCCGTCTGAAAATTTGCATCCACATGGCCTACAACCCTTAGTATCTCTTCCCTGTCGTATATCAAGAAGTGATCCTTAGTCCTTCTCAGGTACTTTAGAATATTCTTGGTAGCGGTTCATTGTGCTTCGCCAGGATTCGATTGGTAACGACTACACATGCTCAAGGCATATGAGACGTCTGGGCGAGTGCAGATCATGGCGTACATGATTGATCCTACTGCTGAAGCGTAAGGAACATCGTTCATGTATTCTAGCTCATCAGGTTTCTCAGGACACTGATTCTTGCTAAGCGTTATGTCATGTGACATGGGAAGGAATCCTCTTTTAGAGTCTTTCATTTTGAACCGGTGTAGAATATTATCTATATAAGTTTCTTGACTGAGTCCTATCATCCTTCTTGATGATTCAACATAAAAAAACTTGATTTTCAAAACTCTTTTGATAAATTTATAAATCATTAAACTTGTTTTCGAAAGCCCTTTTTAAAAAACCGAAAATTTAATGTTTCTATGCATTAATACTCTTTCAAAACCCATTTGATTACATCTAAATCATATTCAAACTAATCAAATACTAGTCTGAATCTCTATTCAAACTTATTTATCTAACTAATCATGTCCGAATCTGATTCGTTTAGTCAAAACTAGTTTGTGCAAGAGGCTCTGAAGCCACTTTTGGGTATTAACACTACCTAATGTTGTTAGCGAAATCTCAGACATCTAGTATGTCTAACACTAGCTTTCCATGATCACATGCATGAACTATTTATGAACTAAACATGGAAAGAAGAATACCTTATTCGCTTTCCCACAAATTCGATTCGACACCTTTTCGGAAGATTGAGAGCGTCAAAAGAGTAGCTCCTCTAATTGAGACACCGAGTAGGTTAACTTAAACTCCCTCCCTTTAAGTCGGCTAGGACCTTGATGAAGGTTGAGATGAAGAACTCCTTCTTCTTAACTAGTCAGAAAGAACTGAGAGCTTTTCTCTAAAATCCTCTTTCTCTAAGATGTCTGAGAGAGATGATTTTCCTTGAGAAAATTTCACTTTTCTATTTGTTAACTGGTCCACATATAGACTAACCCTAATAGGAATCCCTCTAATGTGGGGCCAAAGTAGCCCACTAATGGGCTTGGCCTGGCCGGCCCACTCCTTTGTTATGGCCGGTTAGATCAACCCTTAAGTGGGCTTGATCTACCGACCCAAAATGTCATTTTAAGCCTTTCTGAACTTCCCTTTTGAGCCTAGTTCTTTTCTTTCTATTTGGCACTATCAAACTGGATCATATCCATGTATAGGCAAGCTTCCACTAGTCTATTATCTCCGTTCAAGCTACCACTTTTATGTGTAACCCGTTGTAGGATCCAGTTTATGTTAGTCGAGGATTACGAAGTGATCTGGCGATTGTAAGAGGCTTTTAGCCAAGCATTACGATCCCTAATTGGACCGGCTTAGATGATCTTTCGGATAAGGTCATCGTCATCCTATTCGTAGAATTGCACGCATTGCCATTTTGGTCGAAGCACACTCCTTCAGAAGGACTTCGTCCGAGACGCATGGGGACTTCACCAAACGCGTCTGAGTTGCCCTAGGCATCTCGGTCTTGGACCGAGATGGCCTAAAACCTCGGTCATGCGGCTCAGTGGGAGCTTAAGGGAACTTATTACTTAACTAAAAGAGAGACAAACTCTTTAATAGTTAATGAAGCAAACAGTTGTCGAAATCGCTATAGAGTCCTATAGTCTTCTTTTAGACACTAATCTAGCTTAGAACTTAATATTAATTATTATGTTGTCCTAATAACATCAAATGTTTTAAACTAGTGGTAAATTAACAGAAGATTCTTGAAGAACCGAAATTGTTAACGTTGATAATGGCTAAAATCAAAAGATTAAAACTTGCTAACTTTAGCATTGTTGTTAGGTCTTAAGGACCAATTGATAAAGTCACCCTTTTTCAGAAAGGCATAGAGACTAGTAACCTATTAGGACTCATACTTGGTTATGGACCTATAACTTTACTTGCAGAAGCTAACGAAAGCTACTTCAACACGTATCCTGACAACTTCATGAAGTACGGAAACGTGAAGGTCATAAAGTATAAAGTCGGAATGTTTGAAAGGTTCGAATGGTGAAAATTTGAGTCAAGAACTTGATCACCATCAAAAAGTTGAGAAATGGCTTCTCAACTCAATCCATGGGACACATCTGATGGATGGCGGGTCCAGTGGGAGTAATCGAACACTACTATGCATAGTTCTTCTTAATAATGATGGATTTAGGCCAGTCTTCCGAATATCTTTTGGGATATATTCCGGAAATGGTTGTTTCTCACTTAACCTACTCCGTCTAAAGTTAAGCCTACGTAAAACGTCTACAGGGGCACACAATTAGCAAATCTAACGCAATTGTTTAGAAGAAATTTAGGGTTTTTCCACGACCGATCAGAGATCAAAGTTGTTGATGTTCGTGATGGTATCCTTCCAATAATTAGTCTGACCAAACACTAATTGTTAGAAGGATAAGTGGGAGAAAAGTACAAGTCGAATAAGTTCAACCATGAGAAAAGTACAGGTTGAATAAGTTCGACCAAGAGCAAGAAAACTGTTGAGATCAAATTAATCGCGGGTCCTAAAAAAGAGAAATAAAAGGTAAAGTTAGATGAACTTTAAATACCTAATGCACAAACGAATTAGATTTGTAAGAGAACTATCAAAAGTTGAAAGTATCTCAAGCAGAAATATCTCAAGGGGTTGAGAATATTCCACTTGTTGTTCACAACCCCTTAAGGTCATAATAGCTTATCTATCTAATTCAAAAGGTTGAAATCTTACTGTTAAAAGATAAAAGCCATAGACCTGCGCAGAGACGGAATCCAACTCTAAAAATTGGCTTGGAGGCAAAAGATCAAAATGGAATTCATATCTCTTCAAGTTTTGGAACTTGATAATTTGGCCAATGGAGTAAAACGCATTGGATTCAAATTTAGTTTTCAAAGAAGAAAACTGAGAAGGATGGAAACATTGGTGTTTCTCAAAACTAGAGGATGAGATAAAGACCACAGATTCATACCATGAACAAGATCTTTACCTCAGTCCAAGGTTAAATTTATACTAACATATGAAAGTCAGAACCCCTCCCACTTCCCTTATAAATTTATGGAAGTAAAAGGTCACCGACTTTAGAAGTGAGTTAAACGCGCGTGCTTAGGAAATCTATTAGTAGATTAAAGCAAGCAAGAGTTGGAAACAGTTTAGAACTGACTCAAGAAGATAAGTGGGGATAACACGTTTGCCAGGTCCGGTATGCAGTGTACGTACTAAGATTGAGAACAACATTGAGATGTTGAAAACAGTTTAGAACTGACTCAAATAACGGACCATAAAGGATGATATGCTTTTGGACATCAAAGGTCTATAAGAGTAGATCGAAAAGATGATAGGACTAAGTTATGAAGCTTGCTACGCTAAGACTCTTAAAGTCCGAACTCGAAAGACTAAAAAAAAAAATTTGACCCAAGTTTCATGGCATAGAGCTCAGCAAGACTCGGAGTCAAGGAAGTCTTGATGAGCAAACACACATGAGAAAGATATTTACGCCTCGAACATAAAATTGATCATGTTGGACATGATTAGCAATTAGACATCTCAAATACTGGAGTATAAAGCGTCGTCGACATTCGAATTCAAATAAGATAATCTGAACCACAACTAAAGAACGTCCTAAAGAGCTTAGGAAGTAATTAGGATGAGTTATTAGTATAGAAATGGAAAAGTTGAACATGTCACATATTGCAAACTTCCAGACATGGAAGGAAAGTAGGTTGGAGAGTGTTTCGAGCCTAGAATTGTTGCAGACTCTATAAACGAAAGAATAGAATTAAAACTTCAGAAGTTTTTAGATACTAGTAGAGGAATACTAGAGATCATCTAATAAAATTGAAGGAAGCGATCTTCGATTAGTTGATAGTGAGCAAAGTTTAACCGGATTAGATCCGTTACAAACTGAATAGTCACCTAAGACAAAGTATGAGAGTCATACAAATTAAGGTCTAAGGCATAAGGTATATTCTGGGAATAACCTCGACTAGTAAATTGAGTGAGTAAAGGAGTTTACAGAGACTCAAATTTACAAATTCTTGTTATCGGAAATAAACACGTTGTTTGATTCGTCGTCGTCTAAATTTGGTTTATTATTTAAAACGACAGACTATGGATAATAAAATATTCCAAATAGGTTTGTCAGATACGTGATCTGATGAATGAAACCCTATTAAGTGAACTTGTGATTATTTCATTATCATCTCCCTGGTCCAGGTCATTGCATGGACAACAATGACTTACGAAGACTAGCATGTGAGATCGTTAAAATAGTGTTGTTTGATGGGGTATGTGAATAAGGTATTCAGATCGACTACATGGGTGTATGATTGGGAATTTACACTGGATAGTCCACAAATGAGAGGACATGAAGAATGATGAACGTTAAAACCTCTTATTGACAAAGTTGGAGAGATTCTTCAAAAAATGAGTGCTTCACTCATCTTATGTAAGATATGTCTTACTTTAGTTCCCTTAAACGTCGCACCATAAAAGGAGGTTATTGATATGGCGTGAAAATGCCACATTTAGGTCACTTAACTTTGATGAGTTAGTTTTTTTCGGGTTTTATTTCTCATTTTTTATGTGTTTTTATTGCTAGGTAGTTTATTTGGGGATTGGTGTGTAATTCGGAATAAAGAGAGCGAATTATCCATTTTCATCTTATGCGGGCAAAAGGGAAGAGAAGAGCACCAGGGGTGTTTTGGTCAAAATCAGAAGTCAAACAACAAGTGGAGTCAATGACGAGTCCGACGGTGAAAACAGAAGTCGATTCGGAGTTCGGATGAAGAAGTTGTGAATGAAAGAAGCCGAGGTTCGGTCTTGAAACAAGGATTCTATGAAGGCACCCCCCTTGGTTCTAAATGTAGAGACAAGATGAAGACACTCCCTTGCATTAGAAAGAAGCCCAACCCAAGAGCCCAAAGAGGAAGAGAATAATAGAGATTTTATAGGCACCTTTTTGGTCCAAGACCGAACCTCGGCTTCTTTCTCGGGACACTTAGGGACAGCCGCATCTTGGCTCGGTCGGATCTTGTTTGGCCGGATCTTTGATTTGACCGGATTTAGACATATCTTTGCCAGATTTTCAAGAGCTTTCCAATCATTATTTTGGTCTAAAACCTTAGGGCTTTTGTTTCCCTCATCCTTGGCTAGCTTCCCATGTGGTTTGATTTGATTTTGGTTGAAGATAGCTAGAGAGAGAAAACTAGGGTTTAACTTTAATGGAGGTTGAGTTCTAAATGGAGAAGACGATGATGGTCGTTATGGGAACCCAGAATTTGGTAAGGGGAGATCGACTGCACCTTAAAGACTCATATTAGGCAAAGTGGTCAATATCGATCGTAGTCTAGATTCAATTTTCATGTGTCTTGTCATGCACTTCACATAGTGAGGCGACTAGACGACATTTTCGATGATTCGGTTTAATCGTTTATGACGTTTGTTTGACTACGTATTATCTCCGGACATACGTAGTGCTTATGAACGTCCACCTTAGGAATCGAGACCAGAATTACATCAATCCATTCGATCGGATCGTACATAGTTGTAAGTCCACCACATCGGATTCTCGGACTTCGACACCACTCTTACTTGTTGTTCCCCGACTCTTGTTCCTCCGAACTCTTTTCTCGGATCTCTCTCGCCCGTTTACATATATTATTTAGTTAGTTTTATTTGTTTTCTTTATTTCTTATAAACCAATCTTTAAACCCCCCCCCCCCCCCCATTTACCTTTGTCCTTTCCATTTTTGTCTAAGTTGGCTAGTAATACTAAAATCGACGGACAAGACCTTTCGACATTCGAAGTACCTTCCTATCCTTGGATCGACTCCGGTTTTATCGGTTACTACTTGATACCTCCGCTTAGGGTGTGCAACCTTTTCGGGTGCATCAGTTATAAAGGCGGGCAATAGGTCGTGCATGATAGACATGAAGCTGAATGGGAGTACAAGAATGGATTGTGCCATCCTAATTAAATTAGGAAAAGTATCTCTAGGCCATTTGGTGAGTAGCAACTGAAAAATGCGTGGCCACGCTCAAATAGATTAAGTGATTAATCATTTGGATTGACAGTTGTGTTTGGGATCAATGAAGTCTTAAAGATGTGACGTATCAGATGGGATACAAATTGACATGGGAATCGAGCATATTACATGTTCTAAGTGCACGTGGAAAACTGAAGGAGATGTGCTTCGACCAAAGATGCAATGTGAGCAATTTTTTGGATTGGGCAATTGATGAAGAAGATCATCAAGTCCGAGCGATTTAGGGGTTGTAGTGATTAGCTAGAAACCAAGTACGATCGTCGAATCACGGAGTGATTCGCGGCTAATTTCGATCGAATCATGCATCAGGTTACACCAAAGAATGACGATTTGATGGGATGATATGACTAAAGGAATGAGACATATAAACTTGGGTTAGACTCATAAATATGTCCAAAAGGCCTAATGATAGTTTGGGCAAAGTGATGTGGCGTGAAAATGCCACATTTAGGTCACTTAACTTTGATGAGTTAGTTCTTTTAGAGTTTTATTTCTAATTATTTATGTGTTTTCATTGCTAGGTAGTTTATTTGGGGTTTGGCGTGTAATTCGGAATAAAGAGAGCGAATTATCACATTTTCATCTTATGCGGCAAAAGGGAAGAAAAGAGCACCAGGGGTATTTTGGTCATTTTGGTCAATATCAGAAGTCAAACAACAAGTGAGGTCAATGACGAGTCTGACGGTGAAAACGGAAGTCGATTCGGAGTTCGGACGAAAAAGTTGTGAATGAAAGAAGCCGAGGTTCGGTTTTGAAACAAGGATTCTATGAAGGCACCCCCTTGGTTCTAAATGTAGAGACAAGATGAAGGCACTCCCTTGCTTTAGAAAGAAGTCCAACCCAAGAGCCCAAAGAGGAAAAGAAGAATAGAGATTCTATGGGCACTCTTTTTGGTCCAAGTCAAGACTTGACTAAGTCTAGGTTTTTTTTATTCAAGTGAGGACTATTCATCATCTTCTTCACTAAGCTACACAACAAGTTAGAGAGAAGGAGCTAGGGTTTTGGGTTTTGGAGTGTTCTAGGATTTGGTAGAGAGCAAAAGAGGAAGAGAAGAGGAGGAGTCGGCCAAGCTAGGCCGGCCAACACTAAGGCCGGCCAAAGCTTGGCCGGAGAAATCGTGGGACGACCAAGCAACACGGGACAGCAGCTCGGGCTGCACTATAACAGCTCGGGATGATCGTTCATAGCACGGCAAGAGCAGCTCCGGCCACGAAACAGCAAGGGGATGCACGGTTCTTCAAGGGACAACTCGGATTTGCTAAGAATTGGCCCCGATCTTGTCTTGGCCGGAATTTCTTCATTTTGGCCGGATTTTTTTTAGGGTTTCCGGCCACTTTCTTGGCCGGAAACCATAGGGCTTTTGTTTCCCACATCATAAGCTTGCTACCCATGTTGTTTGATTTGATTTTGGACTAAAAAATCCTAGAGAGAGAAAGCTAGGGTTAAGCTTTAATGGAGGTTGAGATTTAAATGGAGAAGATGATGATGGTCGTTAAGGGGATCCACAAATTTGCTAAGGGGAGATCGGCTGAACCTCAACTACTCAAATTTTCCGACGAACCTAGCCTCGAACCACATCGAAAAAGGGGGATTCTCTCTTCATCTTCTTTTCATTTATTACTCATTCAACATTTTAGCAAACTCTCGTGTGTCGTTGATGAGATGAAATGTGATGAATTTGTGATTATCTATGTGATGATTTAATGTTTTGATAATAAATTGATGTTCTCTTATTTTGATTACTTGTTTCAATCGTTTTTCATGTGTCTTATCAAGTACTTCACATAGTTAATCGATTAGGCAAAGTGATCGATATCGATCGTAATCTAGATTCAAATTTCATGTGTCTTGCCATGCACCTCACATAGTTAGGCGACTAGACGACATTTTCGATGATTCGGTTTTAATCATTTAGGAAGTTTGTTTGACTAAGTATTATCTCCGGACATACGTAGTGCTTATGAACGTCCACCCTAGGAATCGAGACTAGATTTACATCAATCCATTCGATTGGACCGTACATAGTTGTAAGTCCACCACATCGGAGTCTCGGACTTCGACACCTCTCTTACTTGTTGTTTCCCGACTCTTGTTCCTCCAAACTCTTCTCTCGAATCTCTCTCGCCCTCTTACATTGATATTTAGTTTGTTTTACTTACTTTATTTTCTTATTGCTTATTCGATTATAAACCTCACATTATCTTTGTTTATTTCCGTCTTAGTCTAAGTTAGCTAGTAACACTTAAACCGACGAATAAGACCCTTCAATATCCAAACTACTTTCCTATCCTTGGATCGATCCCGGCTTTGCCGGATTACTACTTGATACCTCCGCTTGGGTGTGCAACCTTTTCGGGTGCATCACAAAGATAGTACAAAAGACCTGAATAAAGGGATTTTGGCTCGAGCATCTAAAAGATATTAGACCCACTAGAGGGCCCCGCCTTGCTTGGCCGAGTGCGTAATAGGAACTGCCAGATCGCCCTTTTAGGGCATGCATTGGCCGGTCATAAGAGAGGGACACAAGAAATAGCAACTTGTTGTTATTTTTGTGAAAACCTTAAATCTTATTCAAAAGGGAATTTTAGGAAACCTAATTATGGTTGGACTCTAACTTTGGGTTCTATATAATGTTTCTTATGACTTAAATAAGGTGTGGAAAATCTCAAGAATCTTTCTAGCTTTACAACATCAAGTAGAGAAAGAAAGAGAGATAATTCCCAACCATCTATCTAGTCAAAGAAGAAGGGTTCTTCATCAAACCACCATTAGAGTTCTAGCTAACAAGAAGGTGACAGATCAAGTTGTTCATTCGGGTGTCTCAAGTAGAGGAGCTACAATTGCAGCTCTTGGTCTTCACATTCGATTGGAAAGGTTCGAGGAAAAATTTAGTGATTAAGGTAATCTATAAACCAAACTAACTTAGTTATATTATGAGCTTATGTATGAGATATTGGGGATACTAGTGTTAGGCATACTAGATGTCTGAGATTCCGCTAACAACACTAGGAGACACCATACCCCAACAAAAATATTATGTGGATGCCAACCATTCAGACTGGAAAGTCGAGTTATAATCTCTGTGTTTTGTCTAATGAACTTCAAACTTGGATATCGTATTGAGCACTTGTTTGTTTACTTTAAGTTTCCAAGAATCGGAGCATGATTATTATTGGATCTCGGAGTAGCCATGAAGAGGTACAGAGTACCCTGTCTAATCTCTCTCGGGTTAGATGATGAATTGCCTTGTAATAATTGGTCCACGTGAAACCGGGTCCATAAAACTCGCAGCTTGTAGAAAGTTCTGAAAATAAGACAGAAAAGGATATTGGTAGAACCTCCCCATTTATCTTCCCTCGCACTTGGGGCGTTAAGATCGTCTATACAACATACAAGTTTAGAGGAATTATAATATGAGTGTGGATATCGGAACAAAAGGGTAATCTATTTTCAACCGTACAAGTCTCATTTTTTGGAATCTAAAGTGTTTTAAAGACAGTCGTATGAATTAAGTTCGGGAAGGAGTAATTAATTGTAATATTGACAGCGTTAGTCCAAAGGAACCCCTACCTCTACCTTGAGACGGAACAATTTAATAGTTCACTAAATTTAGTTTATTAAACGAAGTTAAATATAACATAGTAGATAATCTAGTTTCGGAAAGAAAAACAAGATTATTAGGTTTAATAGCACAAAGGAACTGAGTTACAGACGTCTTTGTCTGGTCATTCCCAAGTCCCCGACAATTCCATGCAAAACAATTCATTTTTCCAGCAGCATTTAGGTTGCCATAACCTGTTCTGTGTAGAGTTCACCAGAAATTTGACGAGCAGTCCGCTTGCAATGCTTTTTTGGTTTTTTCTACCAATGGGCCAGTCAGGCAGTCATTATAGAAGCCTCCTCGTCTTGGACGATGTCGGAGGAATTAGATCTGCTCCCTTGTTGTAGTCCAATATGTTCAGTGTTAAAGACAGAATTGATCCTGATCGAGTTACCTGGGTCACTAGAGATCTTGGTGCCGTAAATGAAGTAAACCACCAAAAATATTAGAAATAGAAGCATTAATGGGGTTTGTTCCTAGTATGTTGGTTTTGGTGGAGAGGACCCAAACCAGGTGTCAAAATTAAGGGTTGAACGGACCCAGGAGTCCATCTCTTTACCCTGCCCTCTTACATTCAAATGTACCTTAAGTGGTTCATTTTGGTTTCATTGCCTGTAGAACTAAACGGCCTTGTTCATCAGCGATATTTTGTTTTTTCAATTCGGATTTCGACTAGCACCATCCAAGTGTTGGATAATTTCAATAGACTCGTTGCGGTAAACGTTTGTTAATGTTGTATTCAATTCTAACCCGCCCAAAAATGCTCCACTTCGTTGCATCCTCAGAGTCGCGGGAATGAAATGGCCTAACGATCTAGCCAATCGATTCACGGTTGTGCTTTTAAGATGACCCAACGGTATTAGGTCCAGAACCATGACAACCTAAAATCATGATGACCCAGTGCCACAGACTTTTCTGGATTAGGATGAGTTCCTCTTGAATAATCCAGGGAGAGCTTTCAATTGCCAGATCAAGTTCCCGTGTGGCTGAAATCTTATTATAAACACATTATGGGTGCTTCTAAAGGCACCTGGCCAAACAGCTGTTAGCATCCATTTCTGTTAGCACCAGACCCAACCGCTCTATTCTCTGTTAGCACCAATCAACTATGTAGGCACCGGTCCTTTATCTGTTGACCCTAACCCCTCCATCTATCTATCACAAAATCCATCCAAATTTGGGAATTTGAAACTCTCTCTCTAAGCTCTTAACAAATCGAATTCTACCCTCACCAAATCGCTCATAATCTCACGAATCACCCTGAAATTTTGCTGAGAATAAGTCATTCGACTCTCTAATTCTTAGAATCAAGCATCATTTGGTGGAGACGAAGTTGAAATCAAGCTACAATTGCTCCTTCAAAGTTGGTTCAAAAATCCTAATTTTTTTAATTTTTTTGAATAAATTTGTTGTTTGATTGATTGGGGATGTTAATAGTGTGTTGTAACATGTTTAGATTGTTGTATTATACCATTTGTATGATTGTTTGATGCCCAAAGAAACAGGCCTAGATTTATACCTAAGCTGCTGGAACGACTCGGACGGACTGGTCCAGTCCGTCCGTGTCTTCCTAGTCACGGATCAGCTAATCCGTGAGTTAGTACAAAGAAACGGATTACCTGATCCGGGACCTGGGGTTATTTTTTTAAAAACCCAAATTCTTGGTGAAATCAAGTTGCAGAAAGTTTTAAAAACCCTAGAATTAAATTGATTTCTTCCCCTCCTCTGTGTAATATCTACAATGTCTACCCTAGAAATTGAGGCGCGAGAGTAAGTTTCTTACTCTATTTACATGTTTCTGTGACTTGGTTTTAGGGTTATGATAGCTTTAGTTTGTATTTCGAGCTTCCATGGAAGAAGGTATAAGAGATGGCACAAGTTGCATATCCCACTCTCTCTCTCTCTCTCTCTACAAAAGGAAATCTCCTTATGAACTTCAAACACAATTCATAAGTTGGAGCTGTACCAATTAACGAGGGTATCTTATGATGAAGCAATTTCTTTAATTTGGGTAACCATAAAATTCCGATTATCAACCGAGTTGTGATCAATGAAACACCCTTCAAAACTCCATATTTAACCACAATTTCAGGACCTGAAGAAGTCTGTATCAACTTAATCTGATCACTCCGCAGACTATAACCTTTCAATAAACTTTCAATTTCCATTAATGAACTCCCTCATCTCACTTTCAATGGAAGTAAAATCAATCTAGAGATCTCATGAGGTCGTGGGATCAAGTCGCGGTGAAACTGTCAAGATTTATCATAAGTAATTTATACTCTAGCCTCCCTTAATGGAGCTATTTTGGCCGAATTGTGGCACGAGATGGAATATTTTTCTGTTACTTTCTCTTGGTTGTTTAATCTTTCTAGGTTTTGTTTTGGAAGAAAGTTGATTAGGATTCATTTTTTGTTGGAAGAAGAAGATGGAAGAAGCAAACGGAGGTGAACGTCACCCGCATTAAAACCTAGTGCTTATAGAGACCTCGGGTCAAAAACCATTGACCCGAGTCAACAAGATTTCTGGATGCTAACAGCTGTTTGGCCAGGTGCCTTTAGAAGCACCCACACATTATTCTTATCCCTGTAAGCATGAATTTGTTTGGACCGTGAACTTACTCAGGACAGTAGAAACATAGCCAATCCTATGTTAATGAATTTTGTGCTCTATAAAATGTATGTTCTTTCTCTTCATCTCAATATCGTTATTTGGTGTAAGTTGTAGTTGATGATGTTGATATTTTTATAGTTGATGATGATGAAAGTTGTAGTTGAAATGTGTTAGAAATCAGTTTGACCTTCAGTGTAAACTTCAAAAACTAGGGTTTTTTTATTTTCTTTGTTGAAAGGGATTTTTTTACTTGAAAATGAACTTTGAATTTAGAGTTTTTTTAAAAACTTTTTTTTAATAAAATTACCCGAGCCCATCCAGGCCGAATCCAATGAGCCCACTGAGGCAGGCGGGCACGGACGGGCTACGGGCCCTGAATTTGTTACTTCTGTCAGGCCCGATTTGCCCGACAACTAGTTGCGGGCTAGGCAATGTAGTGCCCGAGTCTACCCAAGTTCGACTATATTGTGCCCGAGCCCGTCCGATTCCCACCCCTAATATCCATTGTAGGAACATCGTCAGTTGTCAAGGCTGCAACTGTTATCGAAGGAACATCATCAGTTGTCAAGGCTGGAAACTGTTGAAGGTGTTTATATTACCATTTTAACGTAAGACTTCTGATTAATAGAAGAAAATTGAATGAAAGTGGACCAAGAAGAGATTGGATCTCATGAGTTAACCTCCCAAAGAGGATAATTAAAGAAAAAAATTTGAAAAGAGATGCCTATTGGAGATAACCAAGGAAAAAACCATCAGTCGCCTACTAAATTCTTGCTCCGTCTCTTCAACAAAAAAAAAAAAAAATTTCTTGCTCCGTTCCAGATGTCATTTCTCATGTAACTGCCCACTAACTCCGCCCTCGAAACTAATTCTTGTGCCGACACAAGTCAGGTGACACAACAGGAGCTCGACTGTGGGCGGGAGCACAAGTAGACCTTTCACTTTCACCCGAAGACATCCACTATATTCATTCGGGTCAAGCGAGATATGCCTGTCCAAACAATGGACGCTGATGGACCATTACAGGATCCAATCTGCCCATCCACTATATTCATTCGGGTCAAGCGGGATATGCCTGTCCAAGAAATGGACGCTGATGGCCCATTACAGGATCCAATCTGCCCATTCAACCTCTACTCCACATCAATGTGAAGATAAAGCTTTCCTCTAAACGCAAAGCAAAGGACACTATTATTACAGCAAGATAGATAGCTTATAATTGGAATGTGAATCTCATTTACACGGCTTATAATGGGGCTTAAGAGCTGGTTATAATTGTGTTCTTAAATATCAATAAGAAAATTTATGCTTTGGGTTCCAAACTAGTAACTTGAATTCAGGCACTCAAAGATGAAGGTGTTAAGAACTCAATTTGAAGATTGTACTTCGAATTAAGTGTATAAAGAACTCAATCAGGTTCTTGTTCCCTTAGTTAGAGATAGATCCTCAATTGGTGAAGCGGAGGTATGCTCAACTGACTTTTATAATATGACTAAACAGCTCATCCAACATCACAAGGTGAGCACTATCACACTGAGAACTTGTAAATGATAGACAAATTGGAGACGTTCTGTCCTGCCTTAAGTGGATTAGAATTTTTAGTTTCTTATTTTGTGAATTTTTTGTTTGTATAAATAGGCAGAGTTATCTTGTCTAATGTCTAGATTATTCTAATGGGGTCAAGACCCCGTTAGCTTGCTGATCTATACAAAAAAAAAAATATATCCATCAAGTACTAGTGGTGTGTATATCAAAACTACCATTGAATATTGGGGTTTTATTTGGAAACGGAACCCTTGGTATTAAACTAAGGAACAGACACTTTTTTTTTTTTTTTTTGATGAAGGTGGAACAGACACTTATAAAGTTCAATTTCCGTTTCCATATACAGGGATTTGGTCATATAAAATACTTTGAATTGACCAAAGAGGAGGAGAGTGAAGAACCATCAGAGACCAATTTTTATCCCCAGCAGTAATACTGTACGGTCCGCATCATGGTTGAGACCACTTCTTTCAAAGGGTACTCCATCATTTGGTTACTTCTCTTCCCTCTCACTCTCTCTCTCTCTCTCTATATATATATATGAATGCATAAAAAAACACCCAAACTCAAATACTTAAGAACCCTAGATGGCTAGATTTCAATTTCAAAACTTGAAAACATAAGGATTAATAGAAAGATCTCAGATAAGATTGGTGAGTCGATTTTTCAGCACTGATTAGATCACTTAGAGTGGTGCATGACTTTCTTATCATCATAGATTACTTTCTCCCCATTCATTTGTTTAATTGAAGGAACAAGAAACATATAAAGACGATTAAATCAAAAGAGATTGCTAAAATAGAGAACCCTTTGAAGTTTGAACAGTGAATGAAAAGAGAGGAGAAAATGTAAGATGAGAAGCAATTGAGTTTGAAGGGTATTTGTAAGTGTGTACTTATAGAGTGCTGAAGGATATGTGTATTGAAACCCTAATTTGTTTTTTAATAGACGTTCTGACGTTCATAACCCTCCGTTTTGCTCTCTATTATGAAAGCATGGGCAGCCGTTGGATCTTGAGTACTTCCCTTTCGTATTTTGGATGGTGTTTGCTTTTCACCCTTGTTGGGGTCTGTAACTTCAGGAAACCGGATGGGAAAATCTTTTTTCACGGATAAATCGTTTTTCCTCTGTTTAGTTTGACTAGCGAAGTGTTGAAATCAATTTCTAATAACAAAAACGGGTGAAAAAAAAAAAAACTAAATAATTTTTCCATCATCCACAAACCTAAATAATTTGGCCGTTATCAACTAAATTCTTTCAGTGGTAAAAACTAACACCAATTTCTCGCTCTCCCTAAACTAGGATGTAAAGTGGTCTGGGTACGATTTTTTTAGCGCCATCCACAAACCCGTCTAAAAGGTTTGGTTGTTGGATAATATAATCCAAATCAATACACTCGTCGTAACCGAACCAAAACTATACCTCAACGGCTTGGTTGTTGGATAACCGAACACAAAGTTACAATCAAACGAAAATTTTAACTTTAAGAGTTAGGATTTTTTCATGAATTTTTTTTTTGTATGATATAACTTTCTAATGTTTGATTTGTTTTTATGTATGAACCAAAACATTGAGTTTCCACCCTCCATGATGACCATTGTAGATCTTTTATATTACATAAATACATCAAAACAATGATACAGTTTGGTTTTGTGCGGTCATTCAATCACACTGATCCAAACACCGAACCAAACCTTTCGATTATGGCCTTTTGAAGAAGAGAAAAAGTAAGAAACTACGAAAATAAAAGGAAAACAAAAAGCGTTTAAGCAAGTAAATAATATTAAATGAGGGAAATTGACAAACTAAACCTACATTACACGTACCTATCACGACAGCAACGTCAAAAACTTAACGTGCCCGAAAAGATTACACTGCAAGTGCACATGCGTAAAGCAATACAACTCGGGAAGACCAAGGTTAATCGACAGGGATAGGACGATAATTTGGGTATGGAATCGCCTGTATTGCCTAAAAGCCTAGACATTAAGAACACACCTCGACTAAGCCATAGCAAAATAAAAAGGATACACATGGGATTTATGGATTGATTCAAAAGAAATAAAGAAACAAAGAATTAAAGTAAACTAACCAAACTAATTGCGAGAGACTGAGTCGAGAGTATGGTCCAATGAAAGACTTGGGTCATAGAGGTGTCGAAGGTCTAGGAATTCGTAAGGACAATCATACGACTACGTATGGTCTGATCGAATGAATTGATAATGTCCAAGCTCGGCCCCTAATGACCAAGATTGAATCAATCAAATTAAGATCTACATGATGTTCAAGAATCTGGAACATCCTTGTGCCCGTTCTTGTACCCGTTTAGGTTAGCACAAATCTCGTAATTATTCCTAAATGTTTAAGATTCTTCTTTATTTACTAAATATTTGGAGATTAAGATAGTTCCACTTCCTACATTAGATATAAGTCTAAGAAAATCAAGACACCTGCATGGCTCCATAAAATGTAAAGTTATATATAATTAATTGACCGGTACAAAAGCAACCTGTAGCATGTCTATCTTTTTTTGAAGCGGTACACTTTGAGAGGGACCCAGACCCTAAATATAAATCATTAATTAACATTGGGTGGCTCTAACGGCACCGGGCCAAAAGCCTTTAGCATCCATCTATGTTAGCACCAAGCCCAACCGCTCCTTTCTCTATTAGCACCAACCAACTATGTAGGCACCGGTCCCTTCTCAGTTAATCCTAACCCTTCCATCCATCTCTCACAAAATCCAAACCAAACTGGGAATTCCAAACTTTCTCTCTCTAAGCTTTCAAACCCGAACTTTTACTTCATGAAATCGCTCATAATCTCACGAATCTCTCTCAAATTTTTCTTTCAGTCAGTCTTTTCACTCTGTAAGTGTTAGAATCATCCATCATTTGGTGCAGACGAAGTAAAAATCAACCCACATTTGCTCCATCAAGGTTGGTTCAAAAACCCTAACTTTTATGATTTTTTTGGATTAATTTGTTATTTGATTGATTGGTGATGTTAATAATATCTTGTAACTGAAGGATATGATGCCTAAAGTCTGAAGGAATGGAATCCTTCCGAAGGAGTGTCCTTCGACCAAGGATGCAATGCGTGCAGTTTGGCTATTAGGATCTTAATGAGCTTATTCGGAAGATCATTAGTCCGGTCCAATTAGGGGTCGTAATGCTTAGCTAGAAGCCAACTACGATCGTCGAATCAAGAGTTGATTCGCGGCTAACATAGACCGGATCCTACAAGGGTTACACAACAGAGTAATGATTTGAACGGAGAGAATTGACTAGATGGGTAATGGCAAATAAGTGGATTGGATCCGTTATTGGTAAGTCTTGAAAGATTCGGAGAAGTCCGAAGAAATAAACATGTCCGGGCCCAAAAGGGAGGCCCGGAATGGCTTTAGGAAGGCCGGCCATGTGATGGCTGGCCCAGGCAATAGGGCCGGCCATGTGATGGCCGGCTAGGCCCTAAGTGGGCCGGCCAAGGAAGCCCATAAAGGGATTGAGTTGGCCGGCCACTTAAAGAGACCCAATGAAGGGTAGTTTGGGTATTGCCTAATAATTAGGTTTATGGAATCCTAGTTTGAGTCTAAAACCTCTTCTAGGGATTTCTATATATACCTAATTATACAACCTAAAGAGAGAGATGGAATTCTCAAGGGTCTGAGGGTTAACTGAAAGAGTTTCAGAATATACATCTCAGAGAGAGAGAGAGAGAAAAGGAGTTTTCTCAAGAATCTAGTCAAGAAGAAGGAGTTCTTCATCTCAACCTTCAAGAAGGTCCTAGCTGACTGAAAGGAGGGAGTTCAAGTCATTATTCGGTGTCTCAAGTAGAGGAGCTACACTTGGAGCTCTTATCTTCCGAATACTGATCGGAATTTAGTTCGTGGGAAAGCGATTAAGAGGTAATCATCTTTCCAATCTAGTTCATTGGTATGTTCATGTATAGATCCTGGAAATAGTGTTAAACATATGATGTTTGAGATTCCGCTACCAACACTAGACAATTAGGTGTATGAGATACACTAGGTTATTCCCCAACAGTGGCATCACGAGCCGTTTGCATGAACTATCTTTGACTAGACGAATTAGATTCATACTTGAACAACTAGATATTAGTGTTTTAATGTTTGAATAGAGATTTAAACATAAGTTTGATGAGATCAAATTAGGGTTTTGGATGAGATTCATGACCTAGAAACACTAGAAACATAGTTTTATGAAAAGAGTTTTCATAAACAAGCTTTAGGGTATTAGCATTTTGATAAAAATCATCAAAACCATGAAGATTGGTTGATGAATTGATAAAAAACAGTACCTAACAGCAGCTGGAACAAAGAAAAAGAAAAGAAAAATCAGTTGGAACGGTTGGATTTCCAAAAGGTTTGGAAACCCCACTGGCCGGACCGGCCAGGACGCGTCCAGGACGCGTCCGGGCCGGACCAGCACGTCTCGGACAGACAGTCCGAGACAGACAGGGACACGGACTGGAAATCCCAGTTCGTGAAGGACCGGGAATCCTAGTCCGAGCTGGACTAGGAGTCCGAGACTCTCAGGACTCGGACATCCCAGAGCGTCTACGCGTTGGGACGTCCGAGACCCGAGACGGAATAGGATTCCGAGACAGGAGCGTCTCGGATATCCCTGACCCGTCTGGGACGCGCTCGAGGGAACCTATTTAGAGTCTCGGTCTAGGACCGAGACACTGGACGAGTGTCCGGATGCATCCAGGATGCGTCTGGAGCAACCAGAAGCATCTCGGATGCGACTGGAAGCTTCCGGACTCAACTCGGATGCGACCGGAGCATCCAGAAACGTCTAGGGCGCGTCTGGACGCGTCCAGAAGGCATCCCAGATAGGATGGCCTCGCCGTCTGTGCACAGAAGCGTCTGGGACGCGACTGTGGAGCACGGGTGCATCTCGGACCGAACATCCGAGATGGCACATGTGCTGTCCCAAGACCAGACACGTCTGGGACACGTCTGGGAGTTCCAACAGCTCTCGGATTAAGCATCCGAGAGGGATATAAGGCGACCTGATGGTCTGGACGCGTCTGGGACGCGATCAGGACGCATCCTAGACATCTCACCCGAGATGTCTATGGTCTGTCCTAGGACAGAAGCGTCTAGCTGGGCTAGGACGCGTCTGCCCGAGAGACAAAGCACGGCAGGAAGGTGCTGTCTCAAGGACCGGACCTTGACCAGGCTGAGTCAAGAGTTGACCAGAGACCAGTCAAGGGACCTTGACCAAGGTTGACTCAGATCTTTTTGAGTGAGACTCAAGGGCTTTTTGGGCCATGATCTGAAAGGGAGTTTTTCAGACTTTTCTCCCAGTTCTGAGCATAACTTTTTCCGACAAAGACCCGGGTTAGAGGAGAACCCGAACGGAGTTTTTCCTTATATTGATTTTGGAAACAATTAAGGAAGAAACATAGTATGCTTCTAGTTTGAGTATTGAGAATACAAAACTTTAGAAACATTAGACATGGAGATGTCACAAATTCCCACGAATAGCTATACGATAGCAAAACCTAGAAACGAATCTAGGATACATACTTTATTTATTATGATTGTCATATTTTTGTATGTATGGATATATGTGATTGCGTAGAATAGTATACCTTTAGATAGGATTATCGTTTCTTGTTCTAAGCGCAAGGAGTTGTGCCCGAATAATACTTAGAGTATAGGGTCTTAGAATCTATTGACGAACTGAATGATGAGATCATGGTTCAAGTGGGAGTAGTCAATAGAGGTTCTTGGATATGGATCCAATCGAACCGTAGGCGAACAAGAAATAAACTTAAAAGATGGGATCTTTTAAGGGGTAATACTAAGATTTAACAAATCATTACGCAAACCCACATAAACTTTTACGTAATAAATCATGAATGGTTATGCAAGAGTTCACAGTAACGCAACTTGATAAATTACGTAATAAGTCCCAAAAAGAATTTTGAGTAAAGCCTACCCAGATTAAGACACCTGTTGAGCCCTTGTTCATCGATGGTGGGTCATGCCAAAGCAGGGTGCCATCTTTTACCTCGAGACAATACGGGTAGATCTATGAAGAGGTCTACATGTCTAAATGGTTATTCTCAAACGAGTCAGCAAAAGGGTTTTGGACTTCGAGGCTAAAGGACGATTTAATGTTTAAATCGTTAACTAAGAGTCATATGAGATATGATCAGTAAGGAGTTACTCACCCAGGACGACGAATTAAGGGCAGTGCCAAAGTACGCTTAATTTCGAAGAAATGGGATCTTGGAATTATATTATTCTAAGGGGACGACAAAAGTAGAATAATATAGGCAAATTAAGAAAAATTGCCAAGATAACAAGTTTAATCACTTTCGCATTTCTTACATGTAGTTTAATTATGACAACAAACATCTTCAACCTCTACACCATACTTGAGAAATTGAACGATACCAATTTCGTTCAATGGGAGAGGAACCTGAGAAAGGTTCTAGGAGAAAGCGCAGAAATATTGGACATTCCAATCCCCGTGCTTTCAGAAATTTCTTCTGATGATGAACGTAAGCAAGTAGACGATATTCGAAGGAAGTCAGCGCCAGTAACCGGTTTAATGCTAATGGCCATGGAAAGAAAATATATAGATATGTTCATTGAAATGGAGGCATACACCATTATTCGACGGCTAAGAGAAGTGTTTGGAACACAATGTCGAATAGAAAGATTTAGAATCACAATGGTGACACTGGGAATGCGACTGGAGAAAGGGAAACCCGTCCGTTATCATGTTTTGGAGATGATTGATCACTTCAAAGACATGGAATGGATGGGGTCTCCTATGCCAGTCGTAATGGCAGTTGACATCATCCTGAATTCATTGGATGAAAGGTTTCAGGATGTAGTAGCAAACTTTGAAGATAAGTTTGGACGGGTATCCTTCGAAAGTCTACTGGCGATTCTGGAAGTTGCTGAAAGTAGATTCAGCACCCCTGGAACTTTAGAAGAGATTCTAGGAGTTCAGGAGACTGTAAATACGGGAACGGAAGACGTTAGGAGAAGGAAGCCGTCTGGCAAGAGAATGGGCAAGAAAGCACCAAGACCCAGAACTATCCTTCCTAACAAGAGATGTCTTGTGTGCGGTAGTACATCTCATATTCGATTAAGAGATTGCCCGCGATTCTTGGAAGATCTAAACGACGGAGCTGGGAGTTCCGGTCAAGGTAAAAATTATTAAAAGTTATTCAATTAAATACACATTCCTCGAGGTATGTGATACCTAAAAGACTCTTATCATTATGAATGACAGGAGCAAGAGGGAGCTGAGTATTTATTGAAGAGGAGATGAACCTGTCGAAAGCTGAGAAGGCAAGAGTTGCTGGAAAAGCTCAAGAAGGATCATAGACTCGATAGGCAATACTTTAAAGTAGTTTTAGTATTTCTTTTTCTTTTTAGAACAATGACTCTGTAATGAGATTATGGGGGTGAATAAAATATGAGATATTTTATAATGTTCTTAAAAGAGCCTATCTAACTTTTAAGTAATTTTAACGGATGATCCGACTTAGTCATTCTAAATCTTGTAAGAGTACAAGAGTTCAGTTAATCGTAGAAATAATGTTAGCCATGAAAGTCTGCGATTAGTGTGATTAGAATGGACATAAGACTTGATTGTGGAGAAGTTTTGGAAACAAATCCAAAATCGAGAAGTGGGTCTGGATGACTAAAGAGTATGATGAGATCATAAGTTCGATAGTCATCGGTCTTCCAAAACACAAAGTCTAATACGTATCTGCCAAACCACTAAAAACCTAAAAAGCTATAGTGAATAATTGAGTCCATCTTGATATGGATAATATTTTAGAAGGAGCTCTAAAATTGTCAATTATTCTAATGTCTAAAGCGTGTTAGACATAAGTTCTTCAAAAGGAAGAACGGGGTTTTCTCGCCAATCATCGGAACACAATGAGATTGTTGCTCTCGATGGTGTCTTCATTAAAAGGAGGGTCCTTCTAAGAAGACAAGTGGGAGGAAAAATCGAATGGGATTCGATAAAGAGCAACAAGAGGAAGTAAGGAGTTACTTGCCTTAAAACAAAAGAGAGTAAGAGTTACTCGGCTTAAAACGAAAGAGAGTAAGAGTTACTCAGCATACGTGACAAGGGATGTCGACTTGAATGGTTCAAAGAGACGATCGCCTGGAAACTTCTTAAGGAGTTAAGAAGGTTGCTCAAAACCCCAAGGAATATTTAGAAGATTCAAAAGAACTATAGCAGAAACCACTCTGAAATTGGATCGGAAATCCAAAGAGATAAGAGTAAGAATGGTTAAATCTTGTGAGACAAGAAGGTAAGTGGGAGTGAAACAAGAGTTGTTTCAGGTCCTGTATGTAGGAGACATACAAGAAAGGACAAGAAGACGAGGGTGAATTAACCATGGGCATCAAAAGTCTATGGAGATAGACCAGAGGATGATGAAGACTCGTTCAAAAGGAGTTTTGAAGAGGTCTGAATAAGAAGATCTCTTGGAGAGAAATTCTACCCAACTCCCGTGATAAACACGAGAGAGACACTTATGTTAGAAAACATAAGAACAATCATGAGATGATCGTTGTTTACCCGAACATCTAAAAAGTACTTGGAGTACGAAAGGATGTCGTCGCCCATACAAGACAGAAGATTGAAGAAAGTCATAAAAGTAATCTTCCGAAAATAAAGATAGGAATCTTTTAGGAAGGGCTAACAGATGGGAAAGAGTTTTCCATGCTGGGAGTCGTTACTTAACTCTACTAGATAAGAAAGTAAAATTAGAACTTGGGAAGTACTAATTTCAGTGGGAGAAAACTGATATTATCATAACAGCTTACGAAGAGTTCGAAAGCAAGATAATAACAAAGCGAAGTGAAAAGGAAACTAAACTGTCACCTTAGAACGATCATGAGATGCTCGGGTCTAAGGAATTAGGATCCAGGAGGAGAATCCTAAGAAGACTTGTAAAATTGAGAATGTGAAGGAGTTCACGCGGGTGCTCAAATTTTACAAACTCTTGTTATCCGAAATAAACTGGGTTTATTTCGTCATCTAAATTGTGGTTTAGAATTTAGACGACAGTCCAAAAGGATGGAGTGTTCCAGGTAGGTTTATTAGATACGTGATCTAATGAAAGAAACCCTACTAAGTGAACATGGAAGCACATCATCCTACTATCCCTAGTCCAGGTCATTAGTTGGACAATAATGACTCAGGAAGACTAGCATGAGTGATTGACAAGATAGCGCTGTTTCTTGGGCTATGGGAATAGGAGTATTCAAAGGTCAACTTCATGGGTGTATAGTTGATACACTGGAAACCCGCCGAATGAGAGTACTTCAAGAGTTGAAGTTATAAGGTGTCATAACTCTCATTTAAGCAAATTGGAGAGATTCCTCAAAACATGAGTACTCACTCAGTTTATGGAAGGAATGTCGAACTTTGGTACCGTCAAACGCCATCCGTAAAAAGTGGTTATAAAAGCGGCATACTGGGGGAGACATGATAGACATGAAATTGAGTGGGAGTACAAGAATGGATTATGTTTTCCTGAGTAAAATCAGGATAAAGTATCTCCGGGCCACTTGATGAGAAACAACTGAAAAATGCATGGCCGTGCTCAAACGGATTAAGAGTTAATCGTTTGGATTGGAAGTTGTTCTCGGGATCAAGAGAGTCTGATAAATATGACATATCAGATGAGATACGAAAAAACATGGGAATCGAGCATTGCACTTGTTCTAAGTACAAGTGGGAGACTGAAGGATATGATGCCTAAAGTCTGAAGGAATGGAATCCTTCCGAAGGAGTGTCCTTCGACCAAGGATGCAATGCGTGCAGTTTGGCTATTAGGATCTTAATGAGCTTATTCGGAAGATCATTAGTCCGGTCCAATTAGGGGTCGTAATGCTTAGCTAGAAGCCAACTACGATCGTCGAATCAAGAGTTGATTCGCGGCTAACATAGACCGGATCCTACAAGGGTTACACAACAGAGTAATGATTTGAACAGAGAGAATTGACTAGATGGGTAATGGCAAATAAGTGGATTGGATCCGTTATTGGTAAGTCCTGAAAGATTCGGAGAAGTCCGAAGAAATAAACATGCCCGGGCCCAAAAGGGAGGCCCGGAATGGCTTTAGGAAGGCCGGCCATGTGATGGCTGGCCCAGGCAATAGGGTCGGCCATGTGATGGCCGGCTAGGCCCTAAGTGGGCCGGCCAAGGAAGCCCATAAAGGGCTTGAGTTGGCCGGCCACTTAAAGAGACCCAATGGAGGGTAGTTTGGGTATTGCCTAATAATTAGGTTTATGGAATCCTAGTTTGAGTCTAAAACCTCTTCTAGGGATTTCTATATATACCTAATTATACAACCTAAAAAGAGAGATGGAATTCTCAAGGGTCTGAGGGTTAACTGAAAGAGTTTCAGAATATACATCTCAGAGAGAGAGAGAGAAAAGGAGTTTTCTCAAGAATCTAGTCAAGAAGAAGGAGTTCTTCATCTCAACCTTCAAGAAGGTCCTAGCTGACTGAAAGGAGGGAGTTCAAGTCATTATTCGGTGTCTCAAGTAGAGGAGCTACACTTGGAGCTCTTATCTTCCGAATACTGATCGGAATTTAGTTCGTGGGAAAGCGATTAAGAGGTAATCATCTTTCCAATCTAGTTCATGTATAGATCCTGGAAATAGTGTTAAACATATGATGTTTGAGATTCCGCTACCAACACTAGACAATTAGGTGTATGAGATACACTAGGTTATTCCCCAACAGTAACATGTTTATAATGTTATGTTCTACAACTTCGAACATATTTGGAGCATTTTCTGTGAATATTTGATGCCCGAACCATCTGCCCTAGAAGTAGTTAATGGTTGTTGGAACGACTCGGACGGACTGGTCCAAGATTACCTAATCTGGGACCTATTTATTTTCTTATTTAGCCTGCTTTCTTTCTTATTTTTCAATCTTTTTTTTTCTCTTGTTTTTTATTACTTGAATGAACCTTTTGTAGTGATACATGCATATATCAGAATTTTAATTTATATAATTACGCGGAAATTCGCTTATGATGTATTTAGAGCAGGAAAGCATATTGATTATTTATCTCTTGTGCATCACGTACCCCGTGTATTATTCAAAAGTTATTATGACACCACGTGTTCGCCCGACGACGAGCGTAAGAGGTCGTAAGCAATCACGAATGCAAGGAGATGAGAACCAAACTTCAAAGGAAGATCCTCATGTTTCGACAGCGGAAACAGAAGTAGGAGGGTCATCTTCATTTTCGGACCCGTACTCTGAAGGTCCGATAGATCGTACGTTGCTACCTTGTGTTCAAAAATCATGTTGCTTTCACGATTTGGAACAAACCAGTAAGCAAATATTATTTTCTAATTTTAGTAGTTATAATAAGAATTTTGTTAATCATCAATCTAAAATAATTTCTTTTTTATTTTCAGGAGAGGTCGGTGCTGAAGTTACACAACCATGCGTCTGCCGTAGTTGTGGGATACTGTTTTAGAGAAGAAGAATGTGTGGGATCTGGAAATTGAGTGTCAGAGTGTTCAAGAGAGAGTCCGGAACACGAGGTTGGCCCACATCGCCAAATATTCATACATCAAGCTAGATCGTGTTCTACTCTCGGCATTTACAAAGTGGTGGTACGAGGACACAAATCTTTCCACGTGTCATTCGAGGAGATGACGATCACGTTAGAGGATGTGCATCGCATATGTGGTCTTCCAATTGAACGTCTACCCGTTGTTCTGTCCAAGGCAGATGATGAAGATGCGAACGATGATGATGGTACAAAAGATCCAGACGCATTACTAGTCTCTCGTTATTTACAATTAGATTACGAAGGTGTGAAACTGCACTTAGGTAAATCTAAGTCTGTGGAGCCTAAGTGGTTGAGGCAGCAATGCAGTGGGTCGGAAGAGGATGACACCGACCTTATCAAAGATGCTGCTGCATGGGGGGCATACCTCTTGCATCTTTTTGGTTGTACTCTTTTTGCTGATAAGAGTGCAACTAAGGTTCCTATTGTCTATCTACGGTGGTGAGGCGGTTGCCGTCAGACCAAAGAGAAAGTTTCCTCTCTCGAGTATCTAAGGTTTTTCTTAGAGTCTATCTCGGATCTTTGATAAGTGGAAGTTCCTAAGTTCAAGGATTCTTCGTAGATATCTTGCGATGTGATAGATCCTATAGGAGAAGTTTCCTCCTTCAGTTACGTGGAGTCCAAGCGGGCTTAAACACTTCGAGATGTGTGGCCGACTGAGATCCTTTTGGAAGATTCGGGATTAAGTCGATAGATCGTCGAACGCTGCTGCCTTCCCAGTTCTGGGCGTAAGACATTGGTCGGATCTGTTTGGACCCCCCCCCCCCCCCCCCCCCCTTACTCCTCTGAAGACCCCAGTGCCGATCTGTCCATGCCAAGGGCATTTGCAGGGCTGGTTTCTTCTGACCGACCTCCCAGTTAAGGGAATGTTTGGTGGACCATCAGGAGCTCAGCGATTCTGCTACCTTAAACCGAGTTGGCCCAGTAGACTTCAGGTATGATCTTGACTCTTCAGACGTTAGTCAACGTCTGGACATTTTTATGCATCATCAACCACTATTATTTATCTCTCTCCTCCTTCATCATCCTCTCACTCTCTTCTTCTCTCTCTCTCTCTCTCTCTTTTTTTTTTCTCTCTCTCTCTCTCTCTCTTTTTCTCTCTCTCTTTTTCTCTGTCTCTCTTCCTTCTTCTCCCCTCTCTTTCTCTTCCCCCTTCTTTCTCTAGTTGATCCAACGAAGGGGAAGATATTGAATGCTCAGGTATTGATCTATATCTCTATGTTCAAGTAATGAAAAGTCGGCACGCACTTGAACTGTTTTTTATGCTTTTCCTGGAAATCTCCCAAAACTCGATCATTTAGTATTAACTATGTCTTCAACATCTTCTAGTTCTTCATTCATCATTTGCCTTACAAGTCAAAGATGGCCCCCTATGTGTCTGGAATTGAATTGCAAATTTGGGCTTCCCTTTGCCTCTACTACCTGCAGGAGATAACCATAAAATAACTAAAAGAATAAAATAGCTGATTATATAGGTGGAAATAACGCAACCCTACATATTATTATGGTTAAACAGAGGAAATACCTTTCATCAATTTCATGGTTTCAGCCTTCACCCCATGTGATGAAGAACTGCAGACATTATCATGTAAAATAGGACATCCCAAACTTGTCCGTTTTCTGGAGAAGGGACCGAATTAGGTAGAGAGAGGATTGAGGAAAGGGAGGAGTAGAGAGAGGAAAGGGAGGAGTAGAGAGAGGAGAAGGATAATATCAATATTGGAGTGTGAAACGACCTTGGTAATTAAAGGGCTATAAGCCCGCTATTCTCCAATGCCCTCACTTAAATCCTCTCTTGGCACCCTAAAAAAGAAATTGAGCACACCTTAATCTTTTTCTTCTTTCTCTATTTTTTAGTTCGATTTTCTTCCAAAATTGTCACCGAATTCCTAGATTTCATGTTTTCCTTTTACTAAACTATGTACTTTGTCCTTTCAAAAAATAACTCAAAAAGACCTGCATTTCTTAATAAAGGTTGGCTCTAAAAAAACTAACCTTCTCGATGATCATATTATTTTAATCTAGTGTTTGGGAAGTTTTAAAAATGATTATTCTTTTAGTTGCAAATTTTTTGAGGCCGCGGCTTTGGGTCATAAAAAATAATTTTCGAGGAATAAATTCTTTAGGGAATCCATGTTTTTTTGTACTTTCTCGTGGGCATATTTTATTTTAGTCCAAAAATTGACTTAATGAAACATTGCCCCCTAATCTTCATTTTTTCTATCACTTTCACCACCACAAACTTCTAACCACCACTCCAACCATCATTGCCACCTCTTTTCTCTCTCTCTCTCTCTCTCTCTCTCTCTTCTTTTATCTCTCTCTCTCTCTCTCTCTCTCTTATATTCGACATTGAGGTCCTCGCCTTCTCTGCTTTGGAATCATGGGTTTTTAGTAATAGCATAATTAATACCTTCAGGTTATGTTTGGCGCGCGGGAATCGCGTGAGAATGGAATGCTAATTACTATTTGGCTCGCAGGAATGCAAGGGGAATCCTATTCGTGGGGGAATATGCCTCCTCCTAAATGAGGTAATAGTAAACCCAGGGAGGGGGTGGGTTTGTGATTCCCATTCCCGGGAACGTTTTGTTTTAATATTTATGGACCAAATTATCCTTAATAAAACATTAGCATTCTAGTATTAAAATCGTCCTCCACATAATATCACAACTAAAAAAAATTTAAAACTTAGGGTTAGCCACCACCATAACAACTCTTTCTCTCTCGCTCGAACGTAACTCTCTCTCCCTCTCTAGTTTTTTCCTTATCTCTTGTCCTTTTTCGTTCTAATAAATTTCATAACGTTTAAAGCGAAAAAAATTTAGCCTGGACCTTTCAAAATAAATTTTGAATACTATTTTAATTGGTCTATCGCGTTACTATTTTATATCTACAAATTTGAATAGATAATACCGATTAAAATATATAACAAAGTTGACGTTTTATTTACGTAGTTTAAGTAAAAGGATGTAATAGGACTTTTACAATAATATACATTCCGATTCCTATACACACCAAACACCAAGTTAGGAATCTATCAGGAATCGAATTCATATACCTGATCAAACGAAAAATCAAACTGAATAATTTAATTCTCAAGATCGCGTTACGAGAATGCGATTCCCAGGAATCACATTCCATCCCCACGCGCCAAACATAGTCTCAATGTAATGAAGAAGGTATGTTTGTGAACTCAGTGTGATAGCTAACGGGTTTCTCCAATTTCAATCATATTTATGACCATTTGTTTTCAAATTGCATGTTTTTTTTTGTTAAAGAGTACTTTTTATTAATTAAACTAAAACACTATTACAATATGATAGGGTGTCAACCGACCAAAATGTTATTCTTTCTTCCAACACACTAAACTAGAGTATAAGCTTAGAATGGGTATCGATCCCACAGAGAGGTATGGTTGTTATCTAATTTTGACTACTTAAATAAATGGGGGGATTGTTGCGAAAATTAAAAATAATAACAATATGAAGGATTTTTAAATACTATGGTGGAGTAAATTGATCAGAGAATTCATCTTCCGTCATCGAACATGTTGTTAACCAAACTTAATATCTATCTTAATACTAATCTTAATACTAATAACCCTAAAGCATCCTATCTCAGGTCTACTCTGTCAAAACCCCTAATTTCTTCAAAGGCGCAGGCCGCCACTCTTTGAATTCTTTCCGTTAAATAACTCGATGCAAGCTGCTCAAGTTTAACCTAACGGAAGTAATGGTATCTATGGGTCGAGGTTATTCTAAGCAATCCGATATAAAATCTATTCGGATTTAACCTAGGTCATGTTTTACACATAATTGCTTGGCAACATCTTATCGCTTGCAATTATATTAAGCTACGTGTAACAAAGGTTTCCTCCTATTGCGGTTCGAAACCCTAGTTTAGCTAAAGATGTGATTTTAGGTCATCTAACTCATGATATTAAACGAACAAAAATCCAATCCTAAAATATATAAACTGTAAAACATGAATAGTATTAATCGATTAATAATTAAGAGAGGATAATTTAATTAACAACATATTCATGACATAGACTACATCTCTAATCAATGAAATTATTAGCTACTCATATTTGTTCTTGGAATTGAAAATAAAATAGAAGAAGAGTTCAAAGAAATCAAACGGGGATCGAAAACTATTGATACCGACACCGTTCAAAGCTGCGTTTCTTCTTTTCTATTCTCTCTCTCTTGATGATTCTAAGCTGCTACCTCCTCTTTCCTTCTTTCTCTCTTAATCCTTCCAAGTTGCTGCCTTCTCTCCCCCTCTTTCTAGTAGTACCACCGACTTCCCCAAAAACAAAAGAAAAGAGTTGGTCTTTATCTCTTTTTCTCAAAACCCAGGGCACCCACTTTATTTAGTTTTAAATTTGGTTCATTAGTGGAATGTGGACCACACTTCCAAACCCACACTAGCTTTGACCTGCTTGTCTTATAGAATTCAGCTGCTTGGTGTATAAGTAGCCGTGAGCTGCTTGACCCGCAAGCCGCCGATTTCTCATTTTATTTTTTGTGGTGCTCAGAACTTTTTCATACGATGTTAGAATGACGTGATTCTTTCGCCGTTGGATTCTTAATTCAATTCCCTGTAATTTCACGCGAGAAATTCTTCAAATAACTTCTTAACTGTGACGTTAATCAATTCTTCCTTTAACGCGCGTGATTCCACTTCTTTTTCGAGATGTAGCCTGAAACGATACACAAATACCAAAAGTAATGATAATAACGGATAATTCGCACAAAAACTAGAAAATGTGTATAAGAAAATGATAGACAAAACATGTAAATTATGCACCTATCACAATACTGTTTAATTAAAAAGAAAGGAACATTCTTCCATATCTTGTACTTGTTCTTCTTACGTGCCCATTTAGCCAGCTTGTCTGCTTGAGAGTTTAATTTCCTCTTAGTATATTTGAAAATGGTGCTGTCGAAACATTTTTCTATGTCTCGAATTTTGTTGATGTGCACTTTGGATTGCCACTGGATTTGTGCCTGTAATCCTGGAGATGCTTGATGAGGTTGCAGTTGTCGCTTTCAATGATAATGTGTTTGTGTTCATTATCTTTCGCCCAAGTCATTCCTTTGAGAATGGCAATCGCTTCACTTTCTTCGCTATTTCTAGCTTTGGTGTAGGCCGCTGCAGCTTCTATGAATTTAGAGTCCGCATTATGGACGATGAAGTCCGTGCCTATATTAGATTCTACGGATGAAAACGAAGCATCTACGTTAATTTTGATATATGGTGCCGTTGGAGGGATCCATTTTTCTTCGGAGGAAATGTTCTTTTTAGGAGCTTCATTATTTTTTTCCGAGAAATAATTGATCATGTTGATGATTGTTTTTGTTCCAGTATGAGTGTGTTGGAAGCACCCTTCACATCTAGTTTTTCATAGGAACCATAGGATAGTTGCAAAATGAGTGTTATTCTTTGTATTGCACATATGTGCAGAGTTTTGCCATGAGAAGATCCATTCCTTGATGGAAATAATATTTTCCGAGATTATGTTAAATTGGAACCAGACGTTTTTGGCTATGGTACAGTGTAGCAATGCGTGCTCTGTAGTCTCTATTTTCGGGCACATATGACACTGGAAGTTATTACCTATATATTTACCTATACGATCTTTTACTGGTAGAGCATTTGTGCATATTTTCCAAACAAATAATTGTATTCTTGGTATGGTGGCTAAATCCCATATGAAATTCCAGTTATAGTGGGATGGCGTCAAAGTATGGTTTTCCCTTCTAAGGTGATTGTACATGGATTTGACTGTGTATTTTCCGGATTCTGTGAGTATTTATTTCGGTTCATCCCTTCCATGATCAATGGGGATAGTTTTTATTAAGTTTCTTGTAGTATCGTCAAAATTATCAATCAGAAGATTTTCGTTCCATTCATTATTTATGATGAGTTGAGACACTTTTGTCAAGTTTGAGTTATTCTGGTTTGTGATCGGGTTGTTCATGTTAGGAATCCAAATATCCTGCCATATATCAATGTCTTCTCCTGTGTGAACTTCCCAAATGGATAAATTTTTTATTTGATTGAAATTTTTGCAAATGTTTTTCCATAGCCATGAGTGATGTTGTTTCGCAGGGCCTGGTGTATCAGAGTTTGGGTAATACTTAGCTTTCAAGAATTTCACCCACGCTGCCTTCGGTTCCGTTTTTATTCGCCACGCTTGTTTACTTAACATGGCTCTGTTATCAAGATCTGGGATGTGAATTCCAAATCCTCCCAAGTCCTTTGGAAGACAGATAGAGGTCCATGCTTTTGTACATATGTCTTTTGACTTATTCCACCAGAAAGACTTTTGGAGAGTCATGATGCGTTTGCTTACACTTTTTGGAATTACATGTTTCTTCTTCGTGTTTGTATTCTTATCTCTGCCCGTTCTCTTTTGATGTGGATAGAACACCTTGGATAACACCCATAACGTCGTCTAACTTCATATTTAGTCCTTTAAAAGATTTTTCACTAACATTTTGTTCTTTACTTCAGTTCAATTGTATCAGAACAATGTGTTTTCTTATCTTTATGGTAATGGATTTGTTTCAAAAAATGTTTATTAACTAAATTTTTATTCCCCAAAATTTTTTTTATTACTTGAAGCTGCGGCTTTTTTTAAAAAGTGGTTAAACTGTTAAAAATATTTATCATCAGTATCGCACACTGATTTCAAATGATTTTGGAGTGAATATGAAGTAGCAATAGACTAAAAGGAATCTCATCAGTCTTTGAATGGTTTCAAACTGATTCTAGTCCGTGACAGTAAGCAAGATCCAATCCGAAGGAATAAGCATGCCCCCAGCCGGATTACTTTCAGAGGGTCTCGGATTGTGTAGTCCAGAAGACCCTTCGGGCTGGACAGTATTCCTCCACTATCATACAGAACAGTCCAAGAGCAGAATAATAAGATCAGAGTTAGGGCGCCTACTAAAGTCCTTTGGTCAAAATTGATTGACCCTAGTCAATGGTAATCGTCGGGTTCAAATAACCCTCTAAGCCAGGGCGCTTTAGCAGCACCGTGAAATTTGTCAAGCACATAGCTAAAAACCACCTGTCAAATAACTAAATCTGATTCTCATCCAATAAGAAAGCAAATCGAACAGAAAGATTAGAACTCAAAAACTATAAACTGCATCACAGGGAGGAAAGCCCAATGGGTCACATGGTTTTCTCCACTTCGTATCACATTCCGTCGATCTTTCGTCGATAAACAGTAGTCCATGATTAACATGAATTACAATGGTTATGCCGATCTAGGTTTCAAATTTGATACCAATGTTTTAAATAAGAAGACCATCTGTGTATCCTTTGTGAGTTGACTAGCGAAGGATCACCAGTTAACAAAATCTATGATTGTGACTAGTGAAATATTTACGTCAGTGGTTAGTGGAAACTGGTTCCGAGGGTTAAAATCCTGCACATCTAAATGTTTTCATCGTGGGAAAAGTACACCTGGAATTACACGCAATGTACAATAAAAGAAATTCTCGGTTTTACTGACTGCAGTTTGGATTTCATAAAGGAACAAAGTAAAAAAATTATACTACCTGCTAAAACAGTACATTTAACCTTAGTCAGATCATTTCAACTGTTGTAGTGTTTGTGTCTGTATGCTTTGTTTTTCAGTAAGAGATAAGTGGCCTCTCCGAACCTCGCCACCCTAAAAGCATTAAAAGAAAAAGTGTTGATCCTTGTAAGAAATATGTAAAAATAACAATTTATCCAGGTTAAAAACTAATAGAACACAACCTCTTACCAGCTGAAGTCGATGAAGCCAACTAAAATATATCTCAAGTCAGATATAGTTGCTAAAGTTTCTACGTGTATAATGAATGGCCATAGGGCACAAGTACTATATCCCTTTAAATTTGGAATTCGTAGGTTTGAATTGGTGAGGGTGTCTCTTTCCACCAGCCAAACCACTGTCACTTACACTTCCTCCTTCACGAACATTATCATGGGCCTCCGAAAATTCCTTTGACCAAGAATGTAAAGGAATAAGATAGCTATCATCCTTCGAGTTCCTAATCCGCTTCTCGTGGCGCTTAACATTTTCAGATATCTGATGCAAAGTTTCATTTATTTTTGCGATTCCTCGTTCTACTGGCTCTACTACGTGTGAGACTGTAAACTTCATGTCGTCAACCATCTAAACAAACAACATGACCATGAAAACAACTTCAGAAAACTTTCAAAATAAAATTAGCAACAATAAACATTAGAAGTATTAAACGCACAATTTCACCACTTCCAAGAACTACATCCCGAACACTCTGTTGGAAATTTAATCTCTTTTCTCTATCATCAGGCCGAGTGAAGGGCATCCTAGTATACTTTTCACTGTCTCTAACCTCTTCTGGGTCGGGGGGAGTTCCTAGTGATGCGTAGTCATCCATTACAGCAACATTACGCACACATCTATCCCCACGTATATAAGGCTTAGCTGGGAAAACATAGAGATGTACCACTGCAGCAATACCCATCTGCGATGCGTTAAGTACATCAGAAAAAAACTTGATAATAACAGAGTACATACAATATTACCAGATCACATATGTTTATGTATAAATGCCAAAAAGAAACAAGAGTTGAAGCCAAGAGAAACAAATTTCTACCCATTCAATAACTGTTACAGAAAGTCTGAACTAAAGTGAATCAGCTCCCAGCATATTATTAGGAGAAAATTTTAATTGGCACACCAGCAATGAGAGGCTAAAAGAATGTAACAGCAGCACCTGAAGCAAGCAATTTTATAGGCTAACACTTTATAACCAAGATTACAAGAAAGCAATTACTACTACTAGATTGCTGTACAAGTGTACAGAGGGGAGTGTGGAATAGCTCGAGACCAGGCTCAGTCTCAGGGATAGAGCTCCAGACTAGACAGTCACTGAAAAGGCTAAAAGTCTCCAACTGTTGGGTTAAGATATTGAAAGAGAGAGAATCTAGCTTGACAGTAAACCATACAAGATCTTGAGTTTCAGTTTTCCTTTTCACCCATCTCTCTTTCTCTGCTATGACTTCTTTTTTGATTATTTTTTAGCTCAACTTCACTAAAAGTTTGCAGAGGGTTATATTTCCGTTATTTTCCACTTATTAATGCTCAACTGCTAGCTATGCCCGTTTTCATACATTTGAACGATAAAATGAAATATGAGACCAGAATAATATTCAATGTATAATAATGTAATCTTTATGTACATTCAATATAACAGGGGCAATGCTTTCAGTACACCTTATCTGTAACTCGTTTATAACAGCACAAAATCGGGTTAGGATCATAGCCCTAGGTTACTTTCTCTTATGTAAAATGTAAGAATAATCGGATAAAGAACTAATGAAATTAAAACTAACAAACGCTCTTTGGGAAGAAAGGCTTGGGCTTTTTGACGAACATGATACTTATTGTCCTTGGTAAAGATTCTCTTATCTCAATCTAGAAATTCCCTTTTTCAAATAGAAAATTCAGGCTTCAACCAAATTGTGGTAGTAGAATGACATCGTATATAATTGGAAGCAACGCACTTCTGTTAGCAATATCATTTCACTTGTTGGATGTATAAGGTAGCAAAATGTGTGCATGAAATATACCAACTTTTGTCCTTTTTCCACTTACTGTATCTGGTACCCTTGTAACAAATGTCGGATATCGGCACCTAGTACATTTGGCGGATACCAATACTGATCACCGTGTCTATTGGTATTAGATTTCAAAAGATTTCGGTCAAGATGTTCGAAACAAATCAGTTTCACATTTCCGAGGCCACCGAATTAAGATTCAATATGCAATGCCATTATGACTCTTCCAGGAACGCCTTGATAGATTGGTTGGCTTGGGTGGCACCCTCTCCAAGTGATGAATGAATCCCTAGTCCTACAACTTAGCTAGATCATCTCCTTCAAGTGCTTACATGGAAAATCGAGGTCCAATTTTCTTGTTTCCTTTCAAGAGAATTACGTAGCACATGACTCCTCCAATCACCAAGGACTTTGAGATGGCAACTTCACTGAACTTGTCGTGCTCCCGCTCCACCCATCCCATAATGGGACGGGTTTGGATGACGCGCTTAACGGATATGGTAGGAAAGGAATACATAATCTTATCCTGGCAGGATGTAGGACGAGGTCACGGGATCGGGATGTGTTATTGTAATTCTATTGCCCCAATTAGCCCTATTTAATATACGATAAAATATACCTACATAAATTAAGTAAAACTTAAATCCATCTGAATACTGTAACACGTACATACAATTAATTACTCATTACATATTAGTTATAATTATAGCTAACTACAAACTTTCATCATTAGCTTACGTACTTAATTAGCTATCTAATAACGAATAACTTATCAAATATGCATAATTTATTAAATAAATATATTTTAATAAGAATATGTGATTGGAAACCAAAATCCTGATCCAATTAGTATCAGGAAACAAATAAAATTGAAGACCGAAATTACGTCCTGTTAAATAATTGCGATGCTAACTCCCACCCCTTTTCTTGCATACAAGGTGACCCATACCAAACCCCAATTTACATCCCTACATTTACAGTCACTGTTACTCTGAAAACTCAGGAGTTTTAGAAACCAACAATTTCTATTTCTTAAGCATGCATCCAGACAGGCAAAAACGACGGTAAGAATCTCCCTTCATTTAAATTACTCAATAACGAAAGAATTAATAATCATTCCTTACCTCGATGCAGATGATGTAATCTTGAATGCTTGTTTTCAATTGTTGTGCCAAAGACCCTTTAAAGGCTCCCATAGAGAAGAGAAGTGCAACAGCGACACCTTGCCACCATGTCAGGAACACAATTGATTTAAACACTAAGAACTTCGCAAGGGGCTTGATAGGCGCCAACTTATCCTTGATGACAGAGTAAAACTGTATGAGGCAATACAAGGCCCATGTTTGACTGAAATTTAGAACAACTGCTAGATATGGATAGCTGCATGAAAATGAAGATAACAGTAAGAATAAATAGATAATCAATTAGGGCCCAAGCCACTAGTATAAATACAGAAAGCTGCATAAAGTGGGAAGAAATTAGGTTGCTGGATATACAAGAGCAAGAGAGGAAATATTTGCAACAAATACAACATACCCATACTTCCACTCAAACTTCCCTTCTCCATACACCCCAAACAGTTCAAAAACAATTGCCAGTAGGGCGCAAATAGTCTTTAAAATCATCTGCACAAGCAAAGGAAATACTTTCCTAATTAATCATCACGGAGGCCCAGAATTTCGATGCGGATAATACCAATGTGTAATAACACAGTAAGGAGAAACATACATATTGAACAATGCCAATCTTTACAGCATGATAGAATTCAGGACCAAGATACCACTCCCTTATGAAGCAATTCAGTGGGAATGGATGTCTGATAACTCCAACATCATATGCAACTTCTATGAGAGGCATGCTGGAAGTTATTTCATTTTCTGTTTCCATAAACTTAATTGTATTGTCTTCACCACCTATGGAGCAACAAAATTTGAATAAGAGTATTACATTAAGTATCGAAGTTTGAATATGGGAAATTGATGAGATGTACAGCGGAAAGTTCCACAACCACATAGGAAAAGTTTAAGAAATCTTTATATTTGCGGAATACAAGAGTAACACTTGGGACATGCCAAATCACAAGAAAAATCATTCCTTGATATAGTTTCTTTTGCTAATAGACAATGACCAAAAGGACAATCATATGCATACGCCATACTGTAACGAATGGATGACCAAACGAAGAGGTTCGATATCATATAACCCTCGTTTCCTATAAGATTTCAAGAGGTCTTCAAGAACAAGCAGAAAAACATCCCCAAGTATTCCAATCTGAAACCAACAGATGTTTGAAAACGGTACTAACAAGATCTACAATTGTGAATATCTTAAAATTGAATTTTGTAATCTTTAAGGAACTCAGACGACTATTTAAAATTAAAATATGGCTGAGAGCTTACAACTTGATCGAGGAGAAGTTTGTATAAAAAGGTGTCTTAAAAATATAATTAACTTCCATACATGATGTTCAAAATAGTTTTTTTTTTGAAACTTAGAATATGTTCAAAATAGTTACTCATTAAACACTCAGGAAGTATTGCTATATTGGACCAAAAAAATGTAACCGGCACAGGCGTACTGTCAGTTCTTTATGATAAATACAGAGGAAATATTTATATGACTACAAACACCATCTCACCCAAGATATTAAGAAAGAAATCCTGGAAAACAAAGAAAAATGTTTGTGACTACAGCTAATGAGCAGAATAAATGTTATGTCACTAACTCCAATAAAAAATGCCTGCGTACTTACCTCTGCCAGAATTAGATCAAACGAGACAAATGAACAGAAGCAGTAAATGTGAACATAGTTGACTAGACCAGGGCCAAGCCCTCAGCTCGTAAAGTAACTCACCAGTACTCAGAAAAAACTTACCCAGTTATGGCATTTTAGTGTTTTACATTTAAAATTACTTTCTATAAGAAAATTTTATGATTCTATGTAACATAAATACTCTACTGATCAGCAAAACCTAAAGGAGAATCAATTTAAGACAGTGGCATTGCCACATTGGTAAGTGGACAATTATTACAAGAACAAAAGACGAGAAGATGAAGAACTAAATGAAAAGAAGAACAATAAAGCAAAGAGACTCTCAGACCTTTCATAGTGCACAACTGTTCAATAAACGTTAGCTGAAATTGAACTAACTACCCAACCAAAGACCTCGTCAGGAGACTCAGGACACCTTTGTTTTATCATTTGTTGAAACCATGATCCTGTACCACGTACGACGTGTCAATGGATAGCTCAATATTCGATTGGTCTTGTATCTGACTGTTTAAACTTTATGAAAATGTTGTATTTCGAATTTAGACTTGAATATCCATCTGGGATAACATCATTAGAAGCCTAACACCTTCACATTCTTACAATGACAATATCAAAACTCTGGGTTCAGAATTCAAATATAAAATGAGAAAAATGTTGCAATGTAACCATACGCACACGCATATCCACATTCCAAAGCATAAGAGAACAAAACCATAACCTAGTCACACAAAGCCAAAAGCTTATGATGTAGAATGCAACGTGTAGCATCATAGACATCCCTGGGTAGTGAGTCATAAAGAGTCTAAGGACGACATAACTAAGTAATTGCAAGAGAAGCACGATAACTCTTCAATAAAAGTAGCAAAAGTAGCAAAAAAGCAGATTTAAGGTAATCCGAACATACCTAAGCAAGCTATCAAATATCTCTCGAAGCAATACAAAGCAAAAGCTTCGTAACAGTCGCGCATAATTTGACAGATAAATGCAGCCTTTGGGTTCAATAGGGACAAGAACTGTAAAATTGACAATTGGATATTGTTAGTTTTGATGTCAAGAAACTTTTACTATTTGAGCCTACACTAGTATACACAGTACGACTCATCTTTCTTAGTCATTATAATTCAATCTCATAAAGAAAAAACCAAAATTGTTTCTGGTATAGTTAATATATCGTTTCGAGGGCATACCAAAAATAATTATTCACAGGTATTATATTTTATACACTCCCCAAATTTTCTCCCTCAATCCTTAAGTATATAATCCATCCTGACACTTCAGAAGATGAATACACAGAAATGAACAATTATAAAATAGAAGCTAAAAAGGTTTGAGTCATATTTAGTATTAACATTTGTAGCAAAGAACTGGTACCTACCTACCTATTAGAATAATAGGTAAGCTGCATGGTGCAGTATGACATACATAGATATATTCTCAATTAGAATTCTCTCTGACAAATACACTTAACTAAAAGATATTCAATCAACTTAAGAAATAAATCCATATTAAAAGCTCCTTATATCAAAGGATAAACCCCAGGAATGTCTCTAAAATTCGAGGTACCTGTCAATCTTATGACTCTTTTCGAGCATAAAATAATGCCAACATACCAAGTTGTTACCTCCTAAAATAGCGTCGAAAAGCTACAATGAAACTCTTAAGGAAATATAAAAACATTAATACGGAAGTATTCCTAAAATATACTCAAACAATAAACTTAGAATCTTGTGACTCTTTTCGGGCATAGGATAAGTCAAACATAGCAAGTTATGACATCCTAAAAGCTATTACGAAAATTCATGGAACCGATATAATCTCATTCGATGACTCTCCTTGTGGGAGTGGAAGTTGGGCATGGTACCCACCGGCGTAGAACTAATTCCCATTCCAAACAGAAGAGGTGAGAATCAACCCTAGGCATCATCTCGTCCCACGTTCTTACCAAAAGTCCATAATTTTGTTCATTAAAGGCCTAACCTCGTATAAGTTTATAATCCATGGAAAACAAGCATCATCAATTAAACTCACATCACTTACGTATATGGTATACTTGATGAAGGAAAGATTTTTTTTTTGGAATAATTTGATTTAATTGAAAGGGAAAGGAGAATTTACACAGCTAAAAAGGCTAAGAAAAAAGCCAAAAAAAGAATTACAAGAGAGTCATGAAAGCCCCCCAAGAATCAACCATGCCGAAGAATGCTTCATCATCTCATGGTAAATCCATAAGAAGAATTAATTCACCTAACAAAAATTCAAGAATAGATATATGTCCGAAAGAAGGAAACCTTATAAACCTAGATATTTGATTCAGACAATGCTTCAATTTCTAACAGCTGGCTCTATATTTCCATAATAGAAGAATCCCCCACAAATTGTTTGAAGTTTAACACAACTTATAGTTTTATCTGTATGACAGCATGATTAGGACATAGGTATGAGCAAGCCAGTGCTATTGAATACGATAGAAACACTGCTTAATTTTTTTTCTCTTGCTCCACCTAGATTTTGCAAAATGTAATTAGTATTTCATACAAGTATACAACACACTAATAAAGTCAACGAAGAGGTCACCGTACTGATTCCAATGCATAAACAGGCACCATGAGGATAAGTCCAATAAGAAACTTCTGTTCCTGCAATGAGATGACAACCTCAGTATTACAACTTGAGCTAATCAAAGCGCAACAAAAAAATATGACACAAATTCAACAGCCATATTCATAATTATACAATAATGTATATTTACAAGAAGCACAGAAAAATTATACAAATAAATGGGATTATCGGGAGGAACCTCAGGCTGATTATAAGCAGATATATGCTCGAAAATGAGGAAGAATGATATAACAAGCGCAATAAGAACCGATACAGCTGCAGTGAGGATTGGCCAGCTATAGACCGACTCTATCCCAAGGTTGGCAGACCAAACTTTCTCCAGCGGTCTGGAAGACTCGGTCAGCGAAAGAAGAAAAAATAAGAGGCAGAATGTACTCCTCCATGCCATTAAGTAGAACTCACACTACTATATGCTTACTTAGAACATCCCAAAACAGGCCCGCCTAATCCAAAAAGTTATTATCGTAAATACAGAAGTACTAGATTGTTGATTACAATCTAGTTTACTACAACTGTCACAAGTACACTACCCATCAAAAGTTCAATGAACATGCTTTTATAGTTGCTGTCTGGTACTTGCCCAATAAGAGATGTTATGTGGCTCTTATGTAGTATCCAAATAGAGATCAACTAAACACGATACTGAAAAATTTGAGGACCACCTGAAAAGTACAAGATATCCATCACGTCAAAGATATACAAAATATGAGCCGAAAACAAGTACCAAGTCAAATTAGTTCGGAACAAAGAGATGAAGAAACAACGAAACTCAAGTACATATGCAATCATCGAGGTGAAAAATCTTACTGTTATCTATATATATGCCAATCGAATGAAAAGAATAAGCTACTAAACCCTAATGGAAATGTCAAATTGTCCAAATGTAACAGCATAAACCTTAAAAATTAGGCACCATCAATATAATTTACCCATTTTAGTCACTAAACCTTTTATTGCACTTATCTCCAATTCCCAATCCAAGAAACCAAGTAGTAATCGCTTACCATTTTTTACTGGACACTGGTTTCAACTTTCAAAAAGCAGATAGGCATGAACTAAATGTATAAAAAAATCAAAAGAATCCAGTGATTTACGCCAAAACAACAGAAAACAAGAACAAAATACTGGCTGTACAATTAAATCATGTTCAAAATACACAAAGAAGGAGGAGAAGAAGAAGAAGAATCTTTACCTAATTCTCATACCATTAAAAAAGCGTTTCGAATAAGGGTTTTGCCCTAGAGAAGCAAGCGTAGTACAAGAAACGAAGAAGTAGCTTTCTTCAGGAAAAAAAATTATATCAAGGATTTTTTAGATGCAAAAGTGAATTAGGAGAAAAAGAAGGGTGAGATAAATTATGATATGAACAGCTTTTTCAATCTTGGGCTTTGCTTTGACGAGTAGAGAAAGTTGAAAAGAGAAGGACGGTTGGCAAAACAAATTAGTATATTTTTACATAATCACTTTTTAAATTAAACTAAACACAAATAATAAAGGGGAGGTTTTAAAGGCGCCTCCCATAATTGTTATTGGGTCCCGCCCTAGTTTAGTTCTTCCCCGCTAGGTAAATTTAGTTGGACTATCCTTGATTATAGGGCCACAAATCGGTGGATTTGGGCCGAAATTTGCAATAAAATTAGATTCAAGATCCACCAGATTTAACTCTGATGTTTTGATTGAGTTGAAATTGATTCACCCGGAGCGAACTTTGTTACAAAGTCTGGCTCAAGGTTCACCGAATTTAACACCAATGTTGTAAAGTTGAGATGAAACAACAACTTCCTCTTAGATATATCTTCTCAGGTTAGAGAGAGAGAGATAAGAGAGATGAAACAACAACTTTCAGAACAAAGAGAAGTCAGAGAAAGAGAGATTTCTGAAGTAGTTCTTTCAAGAGAGATAGAAAGAGAAGAATATTGGTTTGAAGAAAAGAAGATTATTAATCTTGTGAAGCAATTTAGTTTGCGGTTATCTTCTTCAACCTTTAGGAATCTAGGATTTGTTCAAATCCTAAGGAGTAAGAGATTTCTATTTCTTTGTTTCTTTGTTCAGTTTATCCACCATAGTTCTGGTGAAGAGTTGTTATTCAAGAGTGTTTCTACACATCTTGAAGAGTCGGTTAATCCTCTATTTGTTTAAGGAAGAATTGGTTAATCCCGTATTTGTTTAGGGAAGAATTGGTTAATCCTCTATTAGTTTAGGGAAGAATTGTTATTCAAAAGTGTTTCCACACATCTTGAACAATTGGTTTATCCACCATAGGTTTGTTGAAGAATTGTGTAACCCATTATTTAATCATAGTGGGAGATTTCTGGACTAGGTCCCGTGGTTTTTTACCTTCTATCTTGGAGGGGTTTTTTGCCACGTTAAATAATCTTGGTGTCTCTACTTTTACTTTCGCATCGTTTATCTTCAAATTCCTGAATAAGTTAATTAGGTTATTTTTCCTAACATGTTTTAAAGTTGAGATTGAAGTTGTATACAGTGGAATTGAGCTGAAATTTGTGACAAAATTCAACTCCAATCCACCGATTTGAATTGTATTCAATAGATATCGGGGTCTTTGGGATTTGTGGACTTTTGTCGATTCTGTGACCGATTAAAACTTTCCATATATAGACAAAATTTATCGGGGCCAATGCTATGACTTATTTGACCTCTACTAAATTGAGGGACGCAACTATAAGGACTCGTATATTTAAACAAAAAATTAACCTAAAGATCATAAACAAGTACATTAGATTAAAAAAACAACGTATTGCTATTTCTTTTCATTCCTCTTATTCCTCTTTCACCATTACTACAACTAAATTACGACCCCCATGACGTCACTATTTTGTTTCGTAAGCCTTTAACGCAAAAAAAAAAATCAAAGAAGGAACATAAAACACACCAATCTCCACTGAGAGGGGTTTCTAAAGTGTGGTTTGGTCAACTAATGACCAATATTAACTTCGAGTATATACCTTTAAGTCAAGTAGTGAACTCGAGAACTGAAACAATGAGAGCATATGTTAACGTGTTTAAGTGGGATTTTCAAAATCATCGACCTCTCTCATATTTGGATAAACTCCAGCTTCATGATCATTAGCTATAGGTATATATGTCTTAGTAGTTTTTTTTTTTAAATCTCACCAATCATAAAAACAACCATTTTCCTCGTTTGGTTGCTTAGGCATTTAGGTTAAGCTTTTAGTAGTTTTGTGGATAAAAGTAATGCTCGATCGCGAAGCTACGTGAGGTATACTTGTGGATTGACAAGTTCTTGTCGGTACTACTTGATATCTCCGATTGAGTTGTAACCTTTCGGGAATATTATAAGGCGTGAATGAAATAAAACCAGACATAGATTCATATTACGAACCTAACCCTTTCAAAAATTTTAATTTTCATCCCCAATAAGTGGTTGTCCAATATCAGCTAAAAGACTCAAGCAGTGTCCTATAACAACGAATACAATAAGCAATAATAGGATCCACTCGATGAATATTTTAAATCGCCTCTTTCAGTTAAAATGTTCTCGTAATGCACTGATTTGAATAGGTTTGAGTTAATTGAGACCTTACTTCGACAACTTCAGTTAAACCCATGATTTTACTCATAGCCTCTTGAGATAATGGAATGTATATGATTAAATAAACCAATAGATCAAATTTCCTCCCTAGTTCATGTTGGGTTTTACACCCTTCTACTAGAGTTTATAGCGGAAATAAGACATCTAATGTCTACACTAGTATTCTCAGGATCACATGCATAAGCCCATAATAATACTAAGTAAAACTAGAAAGATAAATACCTTATTCGCTAGTTTTCCCTCGAACCTTTCCAATTGCTTATGAGAAGACCAAGAGCTTCAAGCGTAGCTCCTCTACTTGGGACACGAGAAATCAAATTGATCTCCCACCTTGTTGTTTAGCTAGCACACCAATGGTGGTTGGAAGAAGAACTCCTTTCTTCTTGACTAGATAGATAGTTAATGAGAATTAGCTCATTATATGGTAGAGTAAGAAAGCTTAGAGAGAAATTTCACACCTTATTTTTTGCCCTAAGAGTGTTTATATAGAACCCTAATAAGAATCCACCTCCTTTCAGGTTTCCTAAAACACCCTTTAGAATAAGATTTAACGAAACTGTCCAAAATAGCAACTATTGATATTTTCTCAATTCCCTAAGGAGGAGGTGTCCAAACACCACTAAATTTTGCATGCACACTAATGTATATGTAAGAAATGTTCCCTCAAAATTTCAGCCCAATCTGAGTCCTAGAAGTGCCCGAATCGGCTAAGACCCAAAAACCCTATTTTGACCTTTTTGTACTATTTTTGCCTAATTCTTTTTTAGGCCTATGAGATATGTTTATGGGACATTCTCATTATTATATCTCACTCCCACTAGTCATATCCTAGATCAATTTGACACTCTTATCTGTAACCCATTGTAGGATCCGATCGAAGTTAGCCGCGAATTACTTCGTAATTTGACGATCGTAGTTGGTCTCTAACTACAACTCTACGATCCCTAAATCAATCAGACTAGATCTTCCACATCAATTTCCCTATCCGGAAAATTGTTCACATTGTCACCTTGGTCGAAGGACATCTCCTTGAACTCCTTCAGACTACCACTTGGACTTAAAACAAGTGCAATGCTCGATTCCCATGTCACTTAGTATCCCATCTGATACGTCACGTCATTCAGACTTTCTTGATCTCTAGTACAACTGTCAAAACAAATGATTAACTTTTAATCCATTTGAGCACGACCATACATTTTCAGTTGTTGCTCGTCAAGTGGCCCGAGGACACTGTATCCTAACATAGTTAGGAGGACATAATCCATTCTTGCGCTCCCACTCAACTTCATGTCTATCCCGTCCTTCCCAGTATCCGTTTTTATAACCTCCTTTTACGGCGCGGCGTTTAACGGAACTAAAGTCGGACATTCCTTACATTAGATGAGCTGAGCACTCATGTTTTGAGGAATCTCTCCAATCTTGTCTTTTGAGAAGTATTTGACGTTCATCAAGAGTGATGTACTTTTTATTAGAGGGTTATCCAGTGTGTAAACCTTTTACACACCCACGTAGTCGAATCGAATACACTATTCCTATAGCCCATGAAACTGCGTCCCATCGACTCCCATGATAGTCTTCGTGAGTCATTGTTGTCCATGCAATGACCTGGACTAGGGATTTGACAATAAATATTCCAAGTTCACTTAATAGGGTTTCATTCATCAGATCACGTATCTGACAAACCTATCCGGAATGTTTTATTGTCTATGAACTGTCGTTTAAATACTAAACCAAATTTAGACGATTTGCGAAATAACTCTATTATTTTCGATAACGAGAGTTGTAAATCTGAGCCTCTTCCGTAAAACTCTTTTACCCACTCAGTTTTACTTGTCGAGGTTTATTCCAAATTTAACTCATGCCTTAGACTGTGTATGAATCTCATATTATGTCTTAAGTGACAGTTTAGTTTGACTACCGTGGTAGTCGGTTTTAAATTTTGCTAATTATCAATTAATTTGAAGATTGTTATCTTCAACCTTAATAATTTCTAGTAATCTTTACTAGATTTAAGGCTTTTAATTTCTTATGTAGAATTTGCAACAACTACGGCTTAAACACTTTTAGCCTACTTTCCTTCCATGTCTGGAAGTTCGCTATGATGACTTATTTCAGCTCTTGTACTACTTTTTCATTAGCCTTCTAGGATGTATAAAGTAGTGTTTCGGGTTTCCAATCCGAATTTGGATGTCTAAATGCTAATCATGTTCAACATGACTTGTCTTTATGTTTTCAAACGTAAATGTCTCTCTCATGCGTGCTTTCTAATCGGTTTCTCTTAGATTCTGAATTTTGCAACGCTCTTTGTCATGAGTTTTTGGGTCGAAATTCTTTTAGACTTTTCCGAGTCTTAGATTTTCGGTTTCGGATCTCAAGCGTCTCAGCATACTAAGTCTCTCTAATCCTATCATCCTTTTGATCTATGCTTATAGATCTTTAGGTGCCCAAAATGACATTTTTATCCTTGAGTGTGGTCCTTTTATTGAGTCAGTTTGTTAGTGTTATACAACATCTTTTGTCGTACTCAATCTTTTGTATGTACTCTGCATACGGACCTGGAAGGTTTGTCGCTCCCACTTACCTTCTTGAAATTCGTGATTCAAGAATTTCTTCATTCCTCAGGAATCAAAACCATTTTGATTGCCTTTATGAATCGAAGATTCTGACTCTTGCGTGCTTTAATCTGTCGATGGATTCTTTAAGCATGCATATGGACATAACTGGACTGGGGAAATCCAATTCCTTTTGTCTAGTTTCAGGAAACTCGAATGTTTCCATCCTTCTCAGTTCTCTATTCTAGAAAATTAATTTAGGTCTTCCGTTGACTTAAATTATCAGGCTACATGTCTTGATGAGATATGGATTCCATGATGATTTTTGGCTTCTAGCCGAAATGTAGAGTCAGTTTCCGTCTCTGCGTAGGTCTTTTATCTCTTCAGAAATAACCTTTATCTTCTGAATCTTTGAGATTTTACTTTTGACCTTTTAGGGCTTTTGAACAACAATTTGGAATATTCTCAACTATTTTGAGATTTTTCCTTCAGAGACACTTTCAACTACTTTGAGAGTTCTCCTGCGAATTACATTTGCTTTTGTGCGATAGGTTTTAAGATCCAATCTCTACCTTTTCCTTTTCCCGAGGAACTGCGGTTTTACTGTCTTTCAACAGTTTTGTTGCTCTTGGTCGAACTTAATCGACCAATACATTTTTCATGATTGTTCTTCATGACTCTTCATGATTTTTCTCATGATCGAATTAATTCGATTTGTACTTTTCTCCCACTTATTCTGGTAATTATTAGTACTTTTCTCCCAGATTACTAGGTATGCTAATTACTATAAGAATACTATCATGAGCAACAAACACTTTGTTCTCTTGATTATTTGTGGAGGAAGCCCAAATTTCTTCCAAAGAAATTGCGTCAGACTTTAGTTAGTTTTTGTATCCTCGTAAAATACTTTTACACAAGATTTAGCTTTTAGACGGATTTTGGTAAGTGTGAAAGTAATCGTTTTTAGAATATATCCCAACGTATTCGGAAGACTTGGCTTAAACCCATCATTGATCGAATCATGCATAGCAGTGTTCGATTACTCCCACTGAATCCACCATCCGTCGGATGTGTTCTATGGAGCAGAGTTGGAAAATTGTTTCTCAACTCCTTTGATGGTTATCAAGTGTTTGACTCAAGTTTTCACCACTCCAATCGGAGGGCTTAAACTCTCTTGTCAAAGTGATTCTTTACTTCGGTTTGTACTTTGTTTGAACCTTTCAAACATTCCGACTCACACTTTATGATTTGTACGTTCCCATACTTCATGAAGTTTGTCGGAGCACATATTGAAGTATCTCTCCTTAGCTTCTGCAAGTAAACTTATAGGTCTGCATAACAACGTATGAGTCCTAATAGATTACTAGTCTCTATGCCCTTTTAAAAGGGGTGACTTTGTCAATTAGTCCTTAAGACTTAATCGACAATGTTGTAGTTAATGAGTTTGAATCTCTTGATATTCGTCATTATCAATGTTAACCTTTAGTTAATTTACCACTGGTTTAAAACATCAGATGTTTCTAGAAAAACAAAATAATCGCTATTAAGTTCTAAGCTAGATCAGTGTTTAAAGGAAGACTTTGATCCCTTTCAGCATCCCTAGCATTACTGCTTCTGCTCCCTCTTGGATCTTTACTTCTTTTACTCAAGTATGTAATTCCCTTAAGCTCCCAATGAGCCGCTCATCTGGTCTTAAATACCCGATGAAGGAATTTTATGATACTTGTTTAACTTTGTTAACAAGGATACGGAATCGGAATTTCATGATCCATTCCTTTTGTCCTCCAGGTGCTAAAGGTAGTTTCCCTTTTGAATGACCTAACCATTATTTGGAAGCATTTACAGTAATGAGGAATTCTCTTGGTCATGTACTTGGCAACTGCTTTTCTATGATCAAATGTTTGTCTCACTTGACTGACCTTTTGGCCTTTTGAATCTCAAGAAACATTTTCTTAGATTCCTTTTATCAAATCTCAAGAACCTTTCTTAGATTTGATATTCCCGTGTGTTCTGCTCAGTTGTTCGTAACAAATTGAGTGACTCATCTAAGGTCTTATCTATCTTTGTTCAATCGATATTGAATTGGGTGATAGATTAATTCTGTTGCCTTCCTTTAGGATGACTTTCAGATTGCCTTGAAGGTCTCATACCTCTCCATTTATGACTTCTGTAGGAACCTCTTCCTCAGTTTGTCTTAATGGTTACGCTAGCATCTATTATTCTTTCAAAGAGAATGTTATACGATTGCTTGCAAAAAGGCTTTTGACCTTCTCCGGTATGAGTCAACACTGGGATTGGGTATTGTAGTTAGCTTTCCTTTTGAATATGAGAACTATTCTCAGACTCATTCTTCCATTCTAGGAAGTTGATCAACACCTCCCTTAGGCGTGATTCAAGGCTGAACATGTTTCCTTGTGTCATCTTAACTCTACATAAAGAAATGGCAAAGTTTTAAAACTCGTTATCGTTCTTGAAAAACATTAGTTTTCCCACATTATTCAATATAAAATCGTCCCCGATTGAATAAGTGATTCCAAGATCCCAGTTCTTCGGAGTAAAGCGGACGAAGGCCCTACCCTTTGACTCCGTCGTTCCGGGTGAGCGAACTACTTCACTGATCATACCTTATGACTATTGGTTGATAGATTTCATTGATGAATGACTAATCTATCCTTTTGCCTCGAGTATCCAAGACTCTCTTGCTGATATCGTTGAGTAGAACCATTTAGACATGTAGGCCTCTTCTATGGACCTACCCGCATTGTCCCAAGGTAGAGGAGGTACTCTGCGAAGGCCGACCCACCTTCCTCGAACAAGGGCGCAACGAGTGTCTTAATCTGGATAGACGATTACTCAAGATTATTTTTGGGGACTTTTACGCTAGTCTGGCGTTTGTTATAGTGAACTATTTAGCCTAACTAACATCCACGACATAAAGCGTAAATAAGTAAGTAAATGCGTGCGAGAAAGTAAATCAAGCAGACATGGATCCTAGTATGGCCCCTAACCTAGAAGATCTAATCTCCTTTGGTTTTCTTCTTGTTTCGCCTTTTGGTTCGTCTTAGATCGTCATCTTTGAATTCTCCCACTCGCCTTTGGATTTCATCCTTGAGCTTTTCAATGGACTCATAGACCCTAAACTCTAATTACAAGACTCTAACGATTCGCAAATCGTATAAACTTGAAATTAAACTTAATTACAAAGCATGCACCCATCCGTGCTTAAAACAAGAATAATATGGCCTTACTAGTTTGCCGTATTCACATCACATGCAATCATATATATATCAAAGCTAAGAATTATATATGCATGTTAATCCAGGAGATACTTTTGTCGACATCCCATGTCACGTTACGGACCTTAAGTCTAAATTCGAAGAATTCGACTAATGGTGCGTTCTCGTTTTATCTCTTATGATTTCTAAAATCAACTTTAAGAAAAACTCCGTTTTGGGCTCGACAAAGCCCGGGTCAATTTCGGGAAAAACTTGGTTCGATTCTTAATGATTTCATAAATCAATTTAAAGAGAAATCTGTTATGACCTTCCGGATGGCCCGGATTAACTTTGGAATTATTTGGTTGGAATCAGAAGAAAATTTGGCAAAAACTCCAACTCGAATGATGGTCCCTTTTCGTGGTCCGAAAAGCCTCGAAAAAGCCCGGGACAAGTCCTAGACAAGTCCTAGACAAGTCCCGGCCCAAACCCACAAAAGGGCTCGGACAAGGTACGGACATGGCACGGTCCATAGGGCCGGCATGTCCGGGTCGAGGCCTTTAGGCCTGATCTCGTCTTGGCCGGAGCCAGGACGCTAGTCCATGCACCAGACGCGTCCTAGACGCATCTGGTGCTGGACCGGACCAGCACTAGGTGTCTCGGACCTAGTCCGAGACACCCAAGACCTCCCAGGCGCGTCTTCAAGACGCGTCTGGTCGAGTGCTCTGGACGCGTCCAGGAAGCTCCCTTGCAGCTGCTGGTCGCGTCCTAGACGCGTCCAGGAGCTTCTAGTCCGGCCAGGAAGCTTCCTGGCCGGACACTAGGGTTTTCCAAAAACCCTAGTTTCCAAATTTTTCTTTTTCTTTCTTTTGCAACTCTAAGTTGCTAAATTTCCAATTTTAAAACTCTTTCTAAATTTTTGAAATCTTTTTAGAACACTTCTAAAAATGTTCAAAATTTTTTTTTGGGAGTTTCCTAAACTCAAATCAACTCCTTTTAGAACACTTCTAAAATTCCAAATTTTGTTTTTCAAAAGTTTCCAAAAACTTAAAACAACTCTTTTAATTAAACCAATTTGGATCAAAATTTTAGGTTTTGAAACTCTTTTCAAGAACAAATTTTGAAATCTTTTGACAAATACTTGAATCCTATTCAAAATTAATCAAAATTTTGTTTTCAAAACACTTTTAAACACAATAATCTATCTAGAAAAGCGTGGAATTGGTCCAAAACTTAGATAAGATAGGCTAATTGCAAGAGGCTCTGACGCCACTGTTGGGTTTTACACCCTTTTACTAGTGTTTATAGCGGAAATAAGACATTTAATGTCTACACTAGTATTCCCAGGATCACATGCATAAGCCCATAATAATACTAAGTAAAACTAGAAAGATAAATACCTTATTCGCTAGTTTTCCCTCGAACCTTTCCAATTGCTTATGAGAAGACCAAGAGCTTCAAGCGTAGCTCCTCTACTTGGGACACGAGCAATCAAATTGATCTCCCACCTTGTTGTTTAGCTAGCACACCAATGGTGGTTGGAAGAAGAACTCCTTTCTTCTTGACTAGATAGATAGTTAATGAGAATTAGCTCACTTTCTCCTCTCTACTTGATATGGTAGAGTAAGAAAGCTTAGAGAGAAATTTCACACCTTATTCTCTGCCCTAAGAGTGTTTATATAGAACCCTAATAAGGATCCACCTCCTTTCAGGTTTCCTAAAACACCCTTTAGAATAAGATTTAAGGAATTTGTCGAAAATAGCAACTATTGGTATTTTCTCAATTCCCTAAGAAGGAGGTGTCCAAACACCACGAAATTTTTCGTTCATACTACTGTATATGTCAGAAATCTCCCCTCAAATTTCAGCCCAATCCGAGCCCTAGAAGTGCCCGAATCGGCTAAGGCCCAAAACCCTGTTTTTAGCCTTCTGTACTATCTTGGCCTAATTCCTTTTTAGGCCTATGAGATATGTTTATGGGACATTCCCATTGTTATATCTCACTACCACTAGTCATATCCTAGATCAATTTGACAATACTTTTATGTGTAACCCATTGTAGCATCCAATCGAAGTTAGCCGCGAATTACTTCGTAATTCGACGATCGTAGTTGGTGTCTAGCTACAACTCTACGATCCCTAAATCAATCGGACTTGATGATCTTCCACATCAATTGTCCTATCTGACAAATTGTTCGCATTGTCACCTTGGTCGAATGACATCTCCTTCAACTCCTTCAGTTCATACCATGGATTGGCTGCAAGAATGTCATCCAATGTCTGGATAGTAGGTGACGGGGAGTAATACCTACTACAAAAGAGAGATAGTTTGTTGTTTTCATAGAAAGTAGTTGTCGAATGATAGCTTGAGGCTAATCATTATTGTGCTGGAACTACAATTTCGTAGTTAGGAGATTTAGGGTTTCTTTTTTAGTTTATCTCGTGTGTTAGGAGTTCATCTGTTTTTAGGATCATCGATAGATATTTTCCTGAGTCTAGGAGATGTTTCCTCCTTCAGAGACCCTTGAAGCCCAAGTTTGGCAAATACTTAAGTTCTTCACTAACTGAGATCTTTGATAAGATTCGGGATTAAGTCGGTAAGCGGTTGGCACAGTTTTACCTTCCCATATACCGGGCTTAAAGTAATGGCCTTGCTTACGTGAACCCCCTAACCTTTTCGCGAACCACAGGATAAACCTGATTGCATTTTAGTCAGGGTAGGGCTTAGGCGCCTAGGACAACCGTGCCGACCCCCAGTTCCCGCCTTGAGTGGCAGACCTCCTTCAGATTCAGCCTCCCTATTGACTTGACGCGGGGTGACCCATTGGCTTTTGATCTTCTCTGGACTCATTAACCGTAGTCAATTGATGATCACTTTTTGTATCATCAGAAATTGTAGATTTTTAAAGAATGGCACTGAAAGACGGTTTCCACGAGGCACTAAAATAGACCAACACGACAAGCATCGCCAGATCTTAGAAGTAAGCTCGACGAAAGTAGACCCCTTAACTCAAAACTCTCTTATGGTTTTGGCCCCATGCACCAAAAAATAAGTCCTGGACAAATAAGCCAACCAAAATAAGCTTTGCTTTGCAAGCACCAGCCCTGGTAGCCCAAGCTACAACCAAACATAAGGAGGAGTCTTATACGAAACTCATAAAACATACGCCCGTATTGCCCAAACGATAACCCGAAAACTAAAATTAAATAAGCTATTCTTCGCAGGCACCAACCCTGGTAGCCCAAGCTACGATTGATGATACATAAAATGGTCAACCGTTGACTGTCGTCAAGTCCTGAAAAGACCAAAAGGTCGGCGGGCCAACCCATCTCCAGGCAACAGGACCTCTAAGCTCAAAATGTCTGCCACCTAAGCATATAAGCACGAAATCGGCAAGATCATCTAAGGAGCTCCAACCCTTGCCTTGCCTCAAACACAACCAGGTTTGCCCTAGGATTCACAAGAAGTATAAGGAGGGGTCTATGTTGAAAGTGTCTTGAATATGGGTTTGATATGTAACCGGGTTTACGACCTGCCAACCCGCTTACAGTTTTGGCGCGGAATTTAGGACCCGTTAGCGGAACTGACTAGTGAGACAGGGCTGGTATGCGAGGCAGGGCTCTGAGACAGAGCTGGAATGCGGAGCAAAGCTATGTTGGTTATTAGTGTTAGCATATCCATGTGTAATTCGGATTTAGAAAGAGAGAGTCGGTAAGGCGGTATCGGTGGGATTAGGGTTTTACAGGCTATATAAACTACAACCCTAGGAGATATTTGTTGATTGCGAAATTTCGAGATTCGTTAAATCAACAAGAAACCGGGGCTTGATGCATGACAACGTCCGTTATGATTGAATATTCCGTTTAAGATGCTCCCTGCTCCTAGCTCCTGTTCCTCGCTCCTGCTTCTCGTTCCTTGCTCCTTAGAAACCCGGGGGGAAAACCTATAAAGGGTTCAGAAACCGCTCTGACGCTAACACAGCCAGGTTGCTATTTTGCAGTAACAGATTGAATAGTAATTGAACCTTTGGGGGGGGGCGAGTATGACTTACTCAATGGGAAGTGCTTGTCTATGGAATACGATGCGGGGGGGGGGGACCTTTTATAGGCTGAGTTAGGCCAACTATATAAAGTGGCTTAGGTGTGGCGGCTGCTGTCAGCCGTTAGGGAAGTTCCCTAATGTTCGTATTTAGGGTTCCCCTTTAGCGTTTATCTCGTATCTAGATAACTGGAAGTTGCTTTGTTTATGGATACTTCGTAGATATCCTACTGAGGTGATAGATCTTCAGAGAGATATTTCCTCCTTCGAGACTCTTGAAGCTCAAGCTGGCTTAACCACTTAAGATCCTTAACCGTCTGAGATCTTAGGAAGTTCACGATTGAGCTGGTAAGCGTGTGGAGCACTCCTGCCTCCCCAGTTTAGGGCATGAGACATCGGCCTTGCTTACGTGGACCCCCTTACTTCCGTAGAAAATTCCAGGGCTGATCTGATCAAGTTATAGACGAAACGGGGTTGGAATCCTTTTAGTTGATCCTGGGCGACCTGGTCGTGGCTTGGGCTACCAGGTTGTTTTCGTCGGCTTGAGCACGACTAGTTTAACTAAGACTTCTCCTTATTCGTCGGCTTGAACATGACTAGTTTAGACTAGGGCTTCTCCTTGGGCCCCTGGTCGGGGCACGGGCTACCAGGGTTGTTTTCGTCGGCTTGAGCACGACTAGTTTAACTAGGACTTCCCCTTATTCGTCAGCTTAATCATGATCGACTAGTTTGGACTAAGACTTCTCCTTGGACCCTTGGTCGTGGCTTGGGCTACCAGGGTTGTTTCGTCGGCTTAAACACGACTAGTTTAACTAGGAATTCTCCTTATTCATCGGCTTGAGCACGACTAATTTAACTAGGACTTCTCCTTGGGCCCCTGGTCATGGCTTAGCCTACCAGAATTATTTTTGTTGGCTTAAACACGACCTTATTCATCGGCTTGAGCACGACTAGTTTAAAATATGACTTTTCCTTGGGCCCTTGGTCGTGGCTTGGGCTACCAGGGCTGTTTTTGCCGGCTTTAGCACGACTAGTTTAACTAGGACTTCTCCTTGAATAATACTTGTTTTTTAAAAACATTATTTATTGATAGATACTGTAGCAATTGCTACATCATAGCCCAACGAGCCTTATTGTAAGATAAACTTGAAACGAAATAAATGGAAAGTTTGCTCATCGTACTTGAGTGGCGTTCGCCTTACTCTTGCATGTCTATCGTGGGGTCGTCGTAAAAGACTTCTCCTTCCCCGACGTCGGTAAGGACGAATTCCTCCTTTTTGCATTTCTGGGTTGAGATCAGGTAGCATTCTCAGACCACTTCTTGATTTACTCGGACCGTTCCTACCAAGCCCATTCCCAGGATCAGAAACTTCATCATTAAGTGGTTGATGGAGACAACAACCCCAGATTCCCTTAGAAAATTTCTGCTAGGATAACGTTGTAGGCGTGGCATTTCTCCACTATAGTGAAGTTCGGCATCATGGCTTTGTTTGCTACTCCGTCTCTGATGGCCATGGATAGGGATATTGATGGGCCTAAAAGGTTACCCTAAAAGGTCGCCACCTGCAAGTATACGGGCGTCAAGTAATAACCCGGTAAGACCGGTTCGTTCCTCAGAGACTAAGTCAAACTCAATTTAATCTTAAAACTATTGTGATTTTCAAAAGTGGTTTGATTGGTAATATGATTCAAATAAAAAGGAATAGAAAATATAACTCAAAAGAAAACAAATAAGTTGATATTCAGAAAAGGGGAACCTAGGGTTTTCGAATCCGTCCACATGATAATCCTAAAGACGATGTATTTGCATTAATCAACTAAGTTCTTTGTTTTACTCGGGTTCTATGAACGTTCTAAAATCCGGAAGATGTTGTCATAAACTAGAGCCCAATGACCTCTCTTATCACGATATCTATTGGGCATAAACTAGAGCCCAACGACCAAGGATATTCGAACCAAAGAATCACTACGAGGAACCTATAGGAAAGCAAACACAATCAGGCTGACTCCACCAAGCAACCTAAACAAAATCTAGACAATAGACAGGTTTGTCAGATTCACCCTACAAATCTAGACAGCTCCCACTTCGTAACGAAGCTTGAACTATAATGTTTATGAGAGTTACTCCGTCCAAGTACTACGATCACACAACTCCTGGAGACGACCAACGATAAACGTTGTGATAGCCGTCCAACCTGGTAACGTTTCCTCTTCTCGAGGCGACCTTATAAAGAGTTGAGTGAACTTTCCCTTTAGGAATGCCCAAATAAATATTAAGTCCCTGAATCGTTTCAAAGATCCTATGAGCTCGAGATCTTAGGGGCTAATGTCTAAATCAGATTTTAGCTTTTTAGGTGAGGTTTAGGATCGTGAATGTTGTTACCTATGTGGGCAAGAGAACGGTGATGAAATCCGTCTCCTATCTTGTAACTGGGTTAGTGCCCTTACTAGAATGATTACCCTAAACAGTTCGGTCACAGCAATTAAGCACACGAATTCACACAAATACCACTGACAGGAGATTCGTGGGTGTTCAAGAAATTTACCTCCCGTTCAAGACGGGCGATGACCTTTGTGGATGACCCGCGAGTGTTCCAACCCGAGGCTTCGTTTTGGTTTTCGGTTACAATTTAATTAAGCCCTTCCAATTTAGGGTCAAAACTTAAAAAAAAAATAAAAAAAAATAAAACTAGAAAATCTAAAAGTCTCTCTCTCACCAAAAAAATAAAATAAAAAATAAAAAATAAGAAAAATTGTAAATCCTTCTTATTGAGCTCCTCTCCTTGTTGCGCCTTCTCCTTTGCTCCTTAGTGTTTTTTTCTACACCAAAAACGGAAAAGCAAGTAAAAGTGTCCAAAAATTTAAACTTACCAAAAATAGAAATAAAATTAGATCAAATTTAAACTAAGTCCCCGGCAGCGGCGCCAAAAACTTGATGGGCCCAAAAGGTTACCCTAAAAGGTCGCCACCCGCAAGTATACGGGCGTCAAGTAATAACTCGGTAAGACCGGTTCGTTCCTCAGAGACTAAGTCAAACTCAATTTAATCTTAAAACTATTGTGATTTTCAAAAGTGGTTTGATTAGTAATATGATTCAAATAAAAAGGAATAGCAAATATAACTCAAAAGAAAACAAATAAGTTGATATTCAGAAAAGGGGAACCTAGGGTTTTCGAATCCGTCCACATGATAATCCTAAAGACGATGCATTTGCATTAATCAACTAAGTTCTTTGTTTTACTCGGGTTCTATTACATGAACGTTCTACAATCCGGAAGATGTTGTCATTAAAATCAATAAGAACTTTAAAAGATATGAAGATTTAATCTAAAAATTGACTTGCATATAAATCAAAACGATAACATTCTCATTATGGACTTCATCTAAAACCCTAGATAGATAAGATTTAGCTACTCATGATAAAGGATGGAAGTTTAACTATATAGAATGTGGGAGAAAAGTAGAAAAATTGAGCTTCTTACTGATTCTGCAGCCAAACAGAGCCTTAAGGAAGTGATTTCCTTCTGTTTTTCCAAGAATTCTGCCAAACGCACGCTCTGGGAAAACGATTTTCTCGTCTTCCCGGAAATGGATTCCCTCTGGGAAATTTATTTTCTCATCTTCTTCAACTTTCTTTCTCTCTCTAACCTCCTGTTTCTCTCTTTATCTCTTACTTTAATCTCTCTCTCTATGTTATCTCTTTCTCTCTCGCTAAACAGGAAACAAAAAGAAAGAGAAATCAAAAACAAAATGGAGTAGATATTCAAAACCGAGTCTCTGTTCTGTTTCTCTCTCTCTACAACATCTCTCTTCTTAATCCCTCTGCAATCTCTCTATCTCTCACGAATAAAGAGAGTACAATAAAAAATAAAGAAAAGAAAAATAGAAATAATCAAAACCTCTCTCTCTCTCTACTGTTCTCTTTCCCAAAACCGTGATTATTTAGCTCCTCCCTGTTCTCTTCTATCAACTCTCTATTGTTCTATCAAAACCCGTAAATCCCTCTCTCTGTAATCTTCTTTCTTATATAGACCCCCCAAAAAATCAATTCAAATCTCTTATTCCATCTTATCCCAGCTTCGATTTCTCTCTCTGTTGGTATTACTCGGTCAACTTTCTTCTTCCTTTCGGTTAAGATTTTTTTCTAAGATCTTCCCATCCTTCTCTCTCGGTTTCCCTCTCTAATTCCACTTTCTGTTTTCGATTTGAATTTGATAAGGGATTTGAGAAATAGGAGGAGAGGATAGAGGGAAGGCATTTCACGTACTGTTAGGGGACGGACGATTCTGTGCTTCGCGGGTAGCCAACAAAATGGTGTAGCGCACGTTCACATGGAGCCACGTATTGCTGAATTATGGTGGCCGTCGGATCCTGGTGGAGTACCGTATTAACTTACGTCCGGGACTACTTTAGCGGACAACCTAAACAATCCCGTGACCCGTCCTTGAGGAATAGCTGGCGCAAGGGTGTACAATGTGGTGTAACGTGGAGCATCGAAAACCGGCTGCATTGCACCCCGCGGATGAGGACACGTGCGTACAGAAAAGTCAGTCGTTAGATCTTTTGGGAACATCGAACTATCTTGTGTTGCAGTACACAGGATCAGACCCTGTAGTTGGTCCCGACACAACCATTGCGCCTACCACTAAACCGATAATATACCTCTCCAATGGTTGATGGCCACGTGTCTTTGAAAACGAAGGTTGACTTCAATTTGACGCCAACTTTGACCTTGAGTACTTTGTTCAACCGGACTCCGATTCGACTTCCGTCTTCGCCGTTGGATTCGTCTAGGGGTCTACTCCTCATCCGAATGCAGACGTGGACAAATCACCAGACTCAATAAATGACCAAAATACCCCTCGTGCGTCTTTCTCCTATTTTAACTGTTTTTTTTCTCGCTGAACTCCATAAAAGACACCTGAGAAGGAAAATCAAACAAATCATCAGAGTAACCGCTCGAACTGGACTAACTAACCCGAGTTAAGAGATTCAGACGGGACATTTTCATGTCTCATCAAACATCCCCAAACTTAGATTTTGCTAGTCCTCGAGCAAAACAGATAAATAAAACTAAACCCATTTCACCATTTTCGTAGGGAATCACGATTGCACTTAGCCCGTGCAACAAGCCGTTAAACCTCTAGGTTACCCAAGAGGACGAGTTTTGTCTCGTGAGGGTTTGCACTGAATATACCCACAAAATTCAAAAATCAAAAATGCAAAAGGGTCTAAATAGGATGTGGACTAAAAATCTTCATCCGGTAGATTTTCGAAAGTTAAAAGAAATGAAATCCAAATCAATCGAACCATACAAACGCTAAAAATCTTTTCACTAGTAATCAAGACTCGAAGTGCACGTGACCAGCCAATATAAGTATCATTTCGGTTCTAAAAAGACAAGACCTCGATTACCGTCCCGATACATTTCGCCTCGACTACTGCCTCACGGTCATACACTCAAAAATCAAAGTCACTCAAGAATGGTTCACTCTATGTGTTAGTATGAATATGAAGGAAAACTCAACACATGAAAAAGACGGACTAAAATTTTGTGGACGACTGATCTCAAAGAAGGAAACAACCACTAATATGGAATGGGGAAGCTAACCAACTCTTCTCATCTGATCTACTATCTAATAATGCTTCCTAGAGGTAGATAGACACTAATGAGGATCTGACTAGAACTCCTGAGAACTCGACGTCTTCAAATCTTCAAGAACTACTTCAAGGGATAAACACTCAAACAAAACTAGACAAACACTTTTTTCTTTCATTTTTTTTTGCTACTGACTCTGGTAATAAAACTCAAAATACATAACATACTTTCTTCACATTATTCTTTCCTTGGGTAAATTTCTATTCACTTTGCTTCATGCCTTATTCTCAGGGTTCTAAATAATGATGGCGTTCCTATCTTCCTCTAGTTGACACTGTTTTCAAGTTTCTCAGACTACAAGAGAAGGTTTGCATTCCTGATGACATCCCTAGTGGTTGTAAAATTTGAACTCAAGAGATCAACTGAGTTCTAATGAATATTGCGAGGTTGAGTAGCTCTTCATTCTACTCAGAATTAGCTCAGAAGAGATCACTCAAAGCAAAAGGAAAGGCTCAGAATCTCACATGGGTTAAGTCTACACTAATGATCGATTAAGTTCTCTTAGAAAAGTCTAGTCTTCACCTATCTAACACTCACATGGCTAGTGCACAAACAACTTCAAGACTCGAAATCATGGAAAAACCTTTAGCAAAAGCATAGTTCAACCAACTAGACTCTATAACTATTAACAAGCAAAAACAACTAGACTCATCCAAAAATTAAAAATTTTGAACCCTTTTGAATTTTTGAAATAAGGACTAAAAATTCAATCCCCGGCAGCGGCGCCAAAAACTTGATGGGCCTAAAAGGTTACCCTAAAAGGTCGCCACCCGCAAGTATACGGGCGTCAAGTAATAACCCGGTAAGACCGGTTCGTTCCTCAGAGACTAAGTCAAACTCAATTTAATCTTAAAACTATTGTGATTTTCAAAAGTGGTTTGATTGGTAATATGATTCAAATAAAAAGGAATAGCAAATATAACTCAAAAGAAAACAAATAAGTTGATATTCAGAAAAGGGGAACCTGGGGTTTTCGAATCCGTCCACATGATAATCCTAAAGACGATGTATTTGCATTAATCAACTAAGTTCTTTATTTTACTCGGGTTCTATTACATGAACGTTCTAGAAACCGGAAGATGTTGTCATTAAAATCAATAAGAACTTTAAAAGATATGAAGATTTAATCTAAAAATTGACTTGCATATAAATCAAAACGATAACATTCTCATTATGGACTTCATCTAAAACCCTAGATAGATAAGATTTAGCTACTCATGATAAAGGATGGAAGTTTAACTATATAGAATGTGGGAGAAAAGTAGAAAAATTGAGCTTCTTACTGATTCTGCAGCCAAACAGAGCCTTAAGGAAGTGATTTCCTTCTGTTTTTCCAAGAATTCTGCCAAACGCACCCTCTGGGAAAACAATTTTCTCGTCTTCCCAGAAATGGATTCCCTCTGGGAAATTTATGTTCTCATCTTCTTCAACTTTCTTTCTCTCTCTAACCTCCCGTTTCTCTCTTTATCTCTTACTTTAATCTCTCTCTCTATGTTATCTCTTTCTCTCTCGCTAAACAGGAAACAAAAAGAAAGAGAAATCAAAAACAAAATGGAATAGATATTCAAAACCGAGCCTCTGTTCTGTTTTTTTTTCTCTCTCTCTCTCTCTCTACAATATCTTTCTTCTTAATCCCTCTGTAATCTCTCTATCTCTCACGAATAAAGAGAGTACAATCAAAAATAAAGAAAAGAAAAACAGAAATAATCAAAACCTCTCTCTCTCTCTACTGTTCTCTTTCCCAAAACCGTGATTATTTAGCTCCTCCCTGTTCTCTTCTATCAACTCTCTATTGTTCTATCAAAACCCGTATATCCCTCTCTCTGTAATCTTCTTTCTTATATAGACCCCCCAAAAAATCAATTCAAATCTCTTATTCCATCTTATCCCAGCTTCGGTTTCTCTCTCTGTTGGTATTACTCGGTCAACTTTCTTCTTCCTTTCGGTTAAGATTTTTTTCTAAGATCTTCCCATCCTTCTCTCTCGGTTTCCCTCTCTAATTCCACTTTCTGTTTTCGATTTGAATTTGATAAGGGATTTGAGAAATAGGAGGAGAGGATAGAGGGAAGGCATTTCACGTACTGTTAGGGGACGGACGATTCTGTGCTTCGCGGGTAGCCAACAAAATGGTGTAGCGCACGTTCACATGGAGCCACGTATTGCTGAATTATGGTGGCCGTCGGATCCTGGTGGAGTATCGTATTAACTTACGTCCGGGACTACTTTAGCGGACAACCTAAACAATCCCGTGACCCGTCCTTGAGGAACAGCTGGCGCAAGGGTGTACAATGTGGTGTAGCGTGGAGCATTGAAAACCGGCTGCATTGCACCCCGCGGATGAGGACACGTGCGTACAGAAAAGTCAGCCGTTAGATCTTTAGGGAACATCGAACTATCTTGCGTTGCAGTACACGGGATCAGACCCTGTAGTTGGTCCGGACACAACCATTGCGCCCACCACTAAACCGAGAATATACCTCTCCAATGGTTGATGGCCACGTGTCTTTGAAAACTAAGGTTGACTTCAATTTGACGCCAACTTTGACCTTGAGTATTTTGTTCAACCGGACTCCGATTCGACTTCCGTCTTCGCTGTTGGATTCATCTTGGGCACTACTCCTCATCCAAATGCAGACGTGGACAAATCACTAGACTCAATAAATGACTAAAATACCCCTCGTGCGTATTTCTCCTGTTTTAACTGTTTTTTCTCGCTGAACTCCATAAAAGACACCTGATAAGGAAAATCAAACAAATCATCAGAGTAACCGCTCGAACTGGACTAACTAACCCGAGTTAAGAGATTCAGACGGGACATTTTCATGTCTCATCAGATATGATCTCATCGGTTTGGACTTGATTGTTCCCGAACCATGTCAGGCAAGATTTGTAAGGTTTAAGGTATTGAGAACTTACCCCGAGTTTTTTGAAGCATGTTCTGCTCATGACTTCCGCCGAGCTGCCTGTATCGACCAGAATTCATCCAACGTTCCAGTTGGCTATCACGACTTTTATCACCAGCGGGCGGTGTGTGGAGTGATTACTCCTATCAGGTCGTCATCCATGAACACTACGAGTTGTGCTTCCCGTTTGATGAATAAAGTCGGTGGTGTTTTTGCCTCATTGGCATATCTTTGTTGTTCACTAAGGGATGGTCCTCCCGCTATGGTGTTGATCTCGCCTATTATTTTCGTCTGTTCTTTGGGTCCGTCTCTTATTATTGTATTCGTAACTCGTTTGATGTATTTATCTAACTCTCCTTTCTCACGAGTTCCTCAATCAGATTCTTGAGGTGTCTGTGATTTCACATTTGATGAGACTAACTTAGAATACTAGTTCGTTTCAGGTGTTATTTCTAATAACTTATGCATGTTTTCATGATAGGTGACAAACATGAAGCTAAGCACGAGTTTGGAATAAAACAGAGCAAAACATTACATTTTCATCTCATGCAACTGAAGGGAAGAAAATAGCACTAGGGTTATTTTGGTTAAAATGAGAAGTCAAATGACAAGTGGGGTCAATGGCGAGTCCGACAGTGAAAACGGAAGTCAATTCAGAGTTCGGACGGAGAAATTATGAAAGATATAAGCCGAAGTCGTTTCTTGGACTATATTGGTAGAGAAGAAGCTGAAGGCACCCCCTTAGTTATAAATGTAAAGACAAGATGAAGGCACCTTCCTTGTTTCTAAAGCAAAGCCCAAGTCCAACTCAAAGCCCAAAACCTAAAGAAGAAGAAAAAGAGATACTTTATGGGCACCCCTTTTGGTCCAAGTCAAAAGAGTATAAGTTTACTAATGTTTGAGGGGTTGAAAAAGTCTTTGGTGGTCATCTTCTATTCTAAGGCCTCATTTGGGTACACATCGCTTATATTATGAGCTTTTTTATAAGTCCATAAATAAAAGAGCTTTTAAAAATCTATTTGAGTCGTTTGGTATGCTACATAAAAAGTGTTTTTGTATCTTAAAATGCAAGGATATGACATTTGGTAAAAAAAAAGGTAAACTTCGTATTGTAGTTATTAAACAATATGCTTATATCATTATATTAATTTAAAAAAAATTATATATATATATATATATTAAAATAAAATAAAATAATAGAAATTTTTTAATTTTCATAAACACATAAAGATCAAAATTTCAATCTTATGTAGTGACGATATGCTCAATAGTGGTGGGCGTGTTATGGTGGTGCTTAATGGTGGCGGAGTTATGGTAGTGATGTTGGTTGTAGAATAGAGGGGGTGTTGGTGGTTAGGGGGTAAAGTTGTAACGCCTATAGTGAAATGGTATTGGTGGAGGTGGCATAGTGTGGTGGTGGAGTGGTCGATTTGTGGCGACGATGGTGAAGTGGTTGTGGAATGGTTGTGGTGGAGTTGCACCGAAGGTGAAGTTACGCCGGAGGTCGTGGAGTCGCGGGGGAGATGGTGAAGCGTCCGTGATGGTGGTAGAGTGGTGGCGAAGGTGGCGGAGTGGTTGTAAAAAAAATTGATGGTTGTGGAATAGTTGTGGTGGTGGAGTTGCGGCGAAAGTGGTGGTGATGGAGTTGCGATGGAGGTGGTATGGAAGTGGTGAAGTGTTAGTGATGGTGGTGGAATGGTGGCAGAGGTGGTGGGGTGATGGTCAGAGGTGGTGGAGTGATTGTGGTGGCTGAGGTGGTGGGGTGGTTGTGATGGTGGTGGATGTTTATTGATGGTGACAAAAAGAATTATTTATTTTATTTTCATAGCTAGCTTTTAATAAGCAACTATAAAAACACCACAAAATTGTGGCTTCTGCTTTTTGGGGAAATGGGCTTTTCTAGCTTAAAATAAGCTACAACTTTTTTGAACCAAACGCGCAAAGTTTTCAATAAGCGCTTAAAATATGCTAAAAGCTGGCTTTTAGCTTTTTTTAAGCTGAACCAAACGGGACCTAAGTCTGATTTGAGGATCAAAGGAAAGAGAACATGAGGGGGTTCTTGAGGTTACTAGGGTTTGAGCTGCTTGGTAGAGAAGAGAGAAGGAAGAAGGAGGAGGGCCGACCAAAGCATAAGCCGGCCAACACACTAGGCCGGCTTGGGATTTGGTCGGCCGAGTAGCAGCTCCAGTAAGGAAATCTGAGCAAGGGACGACCTAATGGGACGCGACCAACAACCATCTTGCACGGGACGGTCTTCATCACTTGCAACAACTCGGGACAACATTGTTTCCGGCTGGAACAGCCGAGCAGCAGTCGGTTTTAAGTTGTAGTTGCTCGGGTTCTATTCTTCTTGCTCGGGACGCTCAGATCTGCACGGGACAGGAGGTTGGGTCGTTATTAGTAGCTCGGAACGGTTGTAGGAGCTCGGACAGCAACCATTCTTGGTCGGACTTCTTTTGGCCGGAACCCCTTAAGTTTTGATCGGATTTTTCTAGGGTTTCCGACCACCTTCTTGGCCGGAAACCTTTGGGCTTTTATCCCTCATGCTATTGTCTCGCTACCCCTTGTGTTTGATTTGATTTTGAGCTAAAATTTCTAGAAAGAGAAAGCTTGAGTGAAGCTTTAATGGTGGATGTTCTTAATATGGAGAAGATGGTGGTGATTGCTATGGGGACCTCTGATGTTTACTCGGGGATACCCACTTAATTTGTAATTCTAAAGGGAACCAACATTCTGCTAAGAGGAGATCGGCAACACCTTAAAGATCAACATTTTCCGACGATCTTAACCTCACACTATAACGGATAAGGGGGAATCTCTCATCATCTTATTTTCATTTATTATTTGTTCACCATGTTTAGCTAACTTTAGTGTGTCGATTATGAGATGAAATTTGATAAATGCTATGATTATATGTGTTTTGATTTAATGGTTTGACTCAGACCAATGAGTCAAGAAAATACCGAAAGCTCGCTAGTTAACACGCATCAAGTCAACAATGAGGTTATCGGGAGGTCTAGCATTTAAGCCCAGAACTGGGGGTCAGTACGATTGTCTTAGCCACCTTAAGCCCTGCCCAAGTCAAATACTACCATGTCTGCCCTTGGATTTACGAGAAGGCTAGGGGAGTTCACGTAAGCAGGACTGATACCTTAACCCTGAAACATGGAGAGGTAGAAGCGTGCCTAAAGCTTATTGACTTAATCCAAAATCTAATCAAAGATCCTAGTTACTGAGGATCTTAAGTATATATTTAACTAACTTGGGTTTTAAGAGGCTTTCTAGGACTAAACATCTCCTAAAGAATCTAGTAACTCAAAAACATATCTACCAATGATCCTAAAATAGTGGAACTCCTAAATACCAAAGGTATGAGATAACCTCGAAGGGAAACCCTAAGGCCATGTTTGGCGTGGGAATGGAATGTGATTCCCGGGAATCACATTCCAGATCATTGTTTGGCTTACGGGAATGGTGTGGATCCGGGAATGTGATTCCCTCAAAAAGGGGTAATAGAAAACCCAGGGGGGAGGTGGGTTTGTGATTCTCGTTCCCCCGGAATCACTAATATTAATATTTATTGACAAATATATCCTTAACAAAATATTGAATTACCAATTTTAATTTTTTGTAGGATTTGGTATTAATAAGTACTACTTATATTTATGAACAAAATTTAATTTTAGATAAATTTTTATTTCGGTTTACGAATAAAATTTTATTTTAGATAAATTTTTATTAAGACATTTTTTTTATTATCTTTAAATTCTAACCCTTTGATGTATAGTGTTATTATTTCATATCTACGAATTGAAAAAATAATATTGATTTTAATATATAACAAAGTTGATGTGTATATTTTATGCACAAAAAAAAAAAAAAATTGATGTGTATTTTATGTAGTTCAAGTAAGGGTAAAAGTGAACTTTTATAAATATTTACATTCATATTCCTATACGAACCAAACATCTAATTAGGAATATGTCAGGAACCAAATTCCCATTCCTGGTCAAACCAAACACCAAACTACAGTAATCTCATTCCCAGGAATCGCGTTACGAGAATGTGATTCTCAGGAATCACATTCCATTTTCGCGCGCCAAACATAAGCTAATATCTTCTAACTACGAAATAGTAGTGTCAATCCAACACAGTTGATCTTAACTGCCTCAATCACATAGCTTATCAACTGTCTGTTGGGTTTCACACCCTTATACTAATGTCAATGGCGGAAATAAGACATCTAATGTCTACATTAGTATTCCCAGGATCACATGCATACGCCCATAATAATATTAAGCAAAACTTGAAGATGAATACCTTATTCGCTAGTTTTTCCCTTGAACATTTCCAATTTCTTTTGAGAAGATCAAGAGCTTCAAACGTAGCTCCTCTACTTGAGACACGAGCAATCAAATTGATCTCCCACATTGTTGTTAGCTAGCACACCAATGGTGGTTGGAAGAAGAACACCTTTCCTCTTTGACTAAATAGATAGTAATGGGAATTAGCTCACTTTCTCCTCTCTACTTGATGTGGTAGAGTAAGAAAGCTTAGAGAGAAATTTCACACCTTTTTCTCTGCCCTAAGAGTGTTTATATAGAACCCTAATGAGAATACATCTCCTTAAAAGTTTCCTAAAACACCCTTTAGAATAAGATTTAGGGACATTGTCGAAAATAGCAACTAGTTGATATTTTCTCAATTCCCTAAAGATATGACGTCCAAATCCAGCCAAAATTGGCAGATTTAATTTTCATAACATAAGGAAACGTCCCTCCAAAAATCAGCCTAATCCGAGCCCTAAAAGTGCCCGAATCGGTTTAAGCCCAAAACCCCATTTTTGGGTTGTTTGTACTATCTTTGCCTAATTTCTCTTTAGGCCTATGAGATATATTTATGGGACACTCCCATTATTATATCTCACTCCCACTAGTCATATCATAGATCAAATTGACACTTTTGTGTGTAACCCGTTATAGGATCCGGTCGAAGTTAGCCGCGAATTACTTCGTAATTCGACGATCGTGGTTGGTTTCTAGCTTAAACTCCACGACTCCTAAATCAACCGGACTTGATGATCTTCTCCATCAATTGTCCTATTTGACAAATTGTTCGCATTGTCACCTTGGTCGAAGGACATCTCCTTCAACTCCTTCACTGTCGACCAAAGCAACCTATCAAAGGTGATCAACTCGCCTCAAAGAAGGTACAAACTCCATGGTTTACTCAACAATCGATTCTTTAACTACAAGGGCAATCTGATTGTCTTGAGCGTCGAAGAGGTTTCGAGCTTTTTGAAGGTTTTCCCTCCAATTTCGAAGGATCAAGAGCGGGGGTGCATAATGGATTGTAGCGGGATCCAGCATCACGGTCTCATCGTTCTGTCTGATATCAGATTGCCAATTTTTGACGCCATCAGTAATGTAAATGAAGTTATAAGTTTCTGTATATTTTTATTGGAAAGCCCAGTGCAAGTCCGTACGGTGCCCAACCTGCCCGTAAAATGAATAGTCTTGAATGGTCAATGGACAAACAATTCTTGAAAGTGGCAGCCAGAGACCGCCCGAGTAAATAGGTCGTCACCAACATTTTATGTCTGAGCTGACCGATTCGATGAAGTTAGAGTCCAGGATCGACCAGTCGGGATCGATTCCCACCAATCAGTGGGGGATGGACTTATCTTAAAAAATAAATCCTTTAGGGATATCAGTTTAAGTACAACAAAATTTATATCCCTATACGATTTTTGTTCATATAAGATTTCCAATTTTTTATACGGTAGCTTTAAAGGCGCCCCTCAAAGTGTTATTGACGCCCCTCTCAAGGTTGAGATTGTGAAGGAAATAATCGCCAATAACTTAAAAGAAATTCTGTATAAAGTATTTTATTTGTCAACCTTGCTAGATTTATGGGGAATCTTACCAAAACCCACCTTTATTAAATATATATTTCGAACAATGTGTCTATAAAAAAATTAGGCCGCAACTTTGGGACATAAAGAAATATCTCTCGGGTATAAAGACTTAGTAGGGGCACATTTATTTTCTAGCCCAAGAGTTTACTTACTTAGTATCTTGCCTCATAATCTTAATCTTCACCTCAACCCCAAAATTTGGTTATTAAAGGTATAAATATTGTAGTAACTTTGTCGGGCTTTAGGCCTTTTTCATGTTGTTGGGTTTTAGGCCTCCTTCATTAATGGTCTAACTTAGGCGGTTATCGTACTTATCACATGTTCATGATGTATTAATGTCTTATTGCCTTTGTAACGACTAACGCAGATCGTTGTCAATTTCTCAAAAAACAACTTTCTCTCTCTAAACCAGACGTCAGTGAGTGAGTGGAAGCTTCAAAGTTCGTAAAGAAGAATATCAACAGAAAAGGCGAATAAGAGATAGAAAAGGCACAGTTGAGTTGAAACACCGTCGAATCTTACGACATGCCAATCCACCACCATTATTTCTCTCTCATCAAGTTCGTTCTTCAGTCAAATTTTTGTGTTTTTACGGTCTAAAACTCTACCCGGATAATAAATCAAATACTACATTCACAAACCCTAATCTGTTTATCTCTACCACTCAACTACTAAACTTATAAATCCCCTTTGTTTTACTTGTTATTTACCTTTTTAACTCCTGTCTATCTAAAACCCTATAATTACCTATCTTGGTCATTTATATTTATAATTTATCCCAATTTTTGTAGTAGTAGATTGATAATTTTACTTATCTTATTTCATTGCTTTGTTAAATTAGTAATCTTTCATAGAAAAAAAAAAACTAGGGTTTCTGGATGTAAAGTCGGTGATTAAAATCGAGTTTTGGATGATACTTCTACTGGTTGGGTGCATATGAGGATATTAATATGAATTATAAATTTGTTGATTTTGATAGGTTGAAGGATTTGATGCTTGTTTTATCGGGTGTATTAACAGAATAATTGAAATAAGAGAAGAAGGGAAAAAGAAAGAAGAAGGGGAGAGAGAGCTGAAATTATTATGAAGATGAAAATGGTGGTGGTGATACGGCCGGAAGTTGTGGTGGTCAGAAATTTTGGGGTTACGGTGAAGATAATTTTGGGGTTACGGTGAAGATGAAGATTATGGGGCAAGAAACTAACTAGGTAAATTTCTGGGCAGAAAATAAATGTGCCCCAAAGGCGATCTTGATTGACTAAGTTCTTATGCCCCGAAAATTTTCCTTAATAGTCATAAGAATCAATTAAAATTTAATCATAATTCACATGTGGGAACCGGCTCAAATAGAACCTAGTTCCCAACAAAAGCGTCCGGTGGGACATTCATTTCCAACTTGACCAAGCAAAGTAGGAGTTAGAAATCAGAAAGTGATGGTACATCTGTGATCTGTGTATTTCATCAGTTTGGTATACCCTTAACCGTGTCTTCCAGCACACTAGAATACAACCCCATGTCTGATTGTTCCAACTGACTTTTATGAATGAGTACAATTTGGAGTTTCCTTATCCAATGCGACAGGATGGCACCTACTTCTGTTTGATTCAGATTTTAATAGAAACTGCATGAGTGTGTTTTACTCTTCCCTTGCCAACCTTTCTTTCAAAAATTTTGGTCCAAAGAACCACAAAATGGGCATGAGTAGCACCCTAAGTCCAATGTTAACATAAAATTTACAAAAATCTAAGTGTTTACAAATTTTTGGATACACTATACAAATTAATTTTTGTATGACGCATATTTTGGGGTTCACCAACCAAATGATTTTGGCATGACTAACAAAATGGTTAATCCTTGTTTGGCCCTTTAATTTGTGACCAACCCGCCGTTTTAGCCCTTTTAAGTGTTTGGCAGTTCGATTTTTGCTCCCAAGTGTTAAAAATTGGGTTATTTCGGGTATGCCCTTGGGGCCAAGATGGAAGTAATTCCTAATTTTTTTAAGAAAAATAAAGGCCACCTCCTCCCTTATATCTTTCCCCCACTTCATCACATCTCACTTCTATTTCATCTCTCGACCTCACCATCTTCTCTAGCGAAGGTAGTTAGCCGGACAAAAGTTTCAGATGACAATCAAACTTTAATTTTTATTATTTCCCTTCTTCCTCTTTCTTTTTCTTCCTTTTTTTTCCTTCTCTTTCTTTCTTTCTCTATCTACTTTAGGGTTTGGTAAAATTCCAAACTCTAGAATCTGGTTTGGGTTTCCCTAACCAGATTCGTTGAAGCCTCAACAGTTCATTGAAGCTTGAATTGCAGCTTCAATAGTTAGTTGAAGCTTATCTGGTTTTGGTTTCCTCAAACCGAATCTAGGTTTGGAGAAACCTAAACTAGATCTTGGGGTTGAGAATTTTACAAACTTTAGAGTTGAGAGAAGAAGAAAGAAAGAAACGAAAGAACAGAAAGAAAGAGAAACAAGAAAGAGAAGAAAAAAAACGAAGAAAGAGAAATTAAAAATAAAAAAGAATTAAAGTTTCAAGGTCACCGAATTTTTTTTACCCGCCAACGATCTTTGTCGGGAAACATGATGAGGTGGAGAGAGGGAGAAATGAGATGGAGGTGAGATGTGATAGAGTGGAAAGATATAAGGGATGAAGTGGCCTTTATTGTTTTTTAGAAATTTGGAAATTAATTCCATTTCGGTCTCCAAGGGCATTTCCATAAAAAGTTGAAATTTTTTTGGCCTTGGAGCCAAATTGAACTACAAGACACTTATGGGGGCGAAAACGGCGAGTTAGTCACAAATTGGGCGTCATAACAGTATTAACCCTAAACAAAACAATAAATAACTCTAAAGCATTTAATTTCCTGTAACTTTATTTGTGTTGCCTAAAAAAACTTGTTCCTACACATATTTACACATTCATTAAACAATTAACACATTAGTGATGCATTTGTGTATTTGCATCAAGAAAAATCATCAAAAATTCAAAATAAAATATTTATTATTTATTTTTATTAAGTTTGGAATTTAAATCTATAATATTTTATTTTATTTTATTTTATTTTGGGCCTATCTTCCACTAACCCTTGTTTTAACCTATCTCCGTTCTTCCATACATGTCTTCATGTTGGAAAATATGATGGAGATGGCATGTGCCAAAAATTGGCAATTTGGAAATTCGACTTGACATTTACAGTTTTTGTTCTATAACGATTATAGGAAATGCTAAATGTAGAAAGAATTTGACAAGATTCTTGACAAAATGTCATTTGAACGGTCCCGATCAAAATCAAACTTTGAAAAACTTTGATCAATTTTTGTCTTTTAGTGAAAAAGAGTCATTAAGTCACAAATTTTGTCAAGGATCTTGTACATGTAGCACTCCCGAACGACTATTACCAAGCAACACATGAAGATTTTTATTCCATAATGCAATCAATGTGGGGTAAACCCAATCTAATTTCTTAATGTGTTCTTAGTCCATGCATGCAGACCAAAAGGACTTAATATTTCAGTTTTTTCGTTATTTGCGTATATTGCTAGAAATTTTCTTAAATTTGAAAATAAGTTCGAGATTTCAGAAATGGTGAATGGAGATGGTATACCCCTTCAACCATGAGACTCCATTGTTCTGAATGGATTTCACGGTTTACTTTAGAAAGCAATGAAAGGGAACATCTTTTCGTTACATCATCTTCAATGGGACACTCCAACTCTAAAATTTAGAATGTCACTTAAGATTTTAAAAGTTTATGTTAAAAAACATTCTCTAATGAAACACTCTATTAGACACTTCATGATGATGTAGAAGCATTTATTATAAAGCCTCTCAAGAGAGAGCCTTATTGAGTTTTTCTAAGTGTCACTCCAAAGTTTAAAATTGTGAAAAATTATATTTTTAAGTACTTTTCTGCTATTGAATTTAAGAGTGACTTTTGTATTGAATAGTTATTTTAGAGATCTCCGTTGGAGTCAAAAAAATATAAGAGTGTCTTTATTTTGACACTAAGGAAAGAGAATCTTAATTGACATTTGACAATTAGGATTTTTGGAGGTTTTCTTAAAACTATCTGGGGTCGGCCTTTAGTCGCCCCTTTAGGTTATTTAGATATTGATCACAACTATTTTCTGATATTAGGACTACATCCCAAAACAAAAATAGTTTTAGAGTTGACTCTCATTCTCGATTTTTCCATCAAATACCTATTAAGTGAAGATTCCAAACAGGGTCTGGGTAAGACTTTGTAATGCTTTTTTATTCTCGTGAGTTGAGATCTTGAATTGACATAGACCCAAGCTCTCTAGTATAGTAGGATCGGGGTGATGCCTCGGGAAGGGTCGGGATAGCTCAACTAGTAGAGCATAGGACTGAAAATCCTCGTAAGCCTTTCCTCGTTTGAAACTCGCCGTTCACTTTAAGGCTATGCCATCTTAAGGTGCTGCTAAATGGAAATATCTTATCAACATTCATGAATGATAAATCATAGATCCAACTGTCGAGTCAGAAAAATTGGGTGCTATCATATACCCTTGTCTCGGCTAAGTTCACGAGCTGGAGATAAGCGGACTTCAACTGCTGACATCCGCCACAAGGTAAAGCACCGCCTAGTTCGCGTGTGCTTTCGCATTCCTCTTATTTTTATAGGTTCTCAGATACGATGAATTCATCCTAATCTGACAGCATAAGAATCTAAGATCTCAAATTTCATTATTTACAGAAAGTGATCTGTTTATGAACTTGAAGTTAGTCCGAGAACCCGATCCAAACAAGCCAGAATTATGAAGGAAAATAGGCTACCTGAAGTCCGAGACGGATTAAACCCGTCTGGCTAGATATATTAGATATGCTACCGATCGGAAACATATAAAAAAGGCTTACCTCAATACTATCTGGTCGTCTAGTAAGTTTGGTTGATTAAAGAGATTAGAGAATGTCTCAGGTATATAATCGTTAGGTACAAAGTCTAGTCCTTAGTTAGGTTTAGATTTGTTACTTATAATATAAAAACCCATGCATATGGTTGACACGACCTACTTTACTCACGTTTGACGGAAAATCGAGAATAGGAGTCAATTACATACAAATTTTTATTTTGGGATGTAGTCCTAAAGTTACTAAACAACTGGAATTCAATGTCTAAGTAAACCAAATATTCAGTGAAAGGTATTTTCGTCATAAGTCAAGTATAATGTAGCAAGAGTTTTGGTTGGATTGCATGGGGGCTTATCTATTCCATAAATAGTTAAGGTAAGAGATGAAGGACTGTGAAGAGAAGAAAAGGATCCTGCGGACTCTATAAATGAATAAAGTGGATGGTGGTTATCTTTTCTATATACTAATATTTTTCTTATGTTTAACAAAAAAACAAATATTTTTTTCTTATGATCGGTAACATCTGTCTTAGCTTTGCTTTCAATACAATTACAACAATTGAAGTTTTATTGCTTTCTACGTCTCCTCCTCCCTCTTCTTCCATAAGCTGATAACTTTTTTTTTTTTTTTTTTTTTTTGTTGAAACCATAAGCTGATAACTTGATAAGCAGTCTCACGCAGTTTTTAGTAATATTATGTTTTGCTCATTAAAAGAAAACTACCTTTTGCTAGAAACTTTCTTTGGCCAACTATGTTTTTTAACGTTTTACCTTGTAGTGTTCCTAAATTATTTGTTAATTAATTTGAATTAATTTTAAGTAACATGAATAGAAAATTAGCAACATCAGCACAAACTAAACAAGTGTAGAGATTTCATTTCAAAATGAATTACTCAGTATTGAGTATAACTTTTTTTTTTGTTGAAATTGAGTATAAGTAATTTGGTAATTACGTTTCTGGTCTATAAGATACCCTATTTATTAAAATAACTAGGTCGGTTATGAGTATAACTTTTTTTTGTTGAAATTGAGTATAACTTGTTATCATTGATAACCCATTATAGCAAATAGGGTATATCGTGTATGTCTACTTGGTAGGATCCGTCCTGAGTTTTCAGAGGCTCAAATTAATAAGAATTCTTTGTGTTTACTTCAGGGCATCTGTCAGCTAAGGCCATCACATCGGGGAAAGTATTTTGGTTGCGAGATATAAAATTGGATAGAAAAAATCAATCTTGAGTCGGGGAAAATACAACACTTGGTCAATCAAATTTGACCCCAGTGACTTTGAGAAATATAAGACTTCACCACCTCCACCACCGGCTTCCTCTAACACCAACACCTCCGCCAGCCACCACACATCCACCTCCCCTCCCCCCCCCCCCCCCCCCCCCCACCCCCACCCCTATCTCTCTCGCGCTCCCTCCTCTACTCTTTCGAAGGTGAGGGTCCCCTTCACCAGAATCGTTAATCATCTTGTTTTTGATGATTTTATGATACAAATTTAATCTTTAGAAATTAACGTGTAGAAATTACAGACATTAGCATTCCCTATTTTTAAAAGGACATTGCGAGAAACTTAGGCACATTCCATCTGAAACGCCTAGACCACCAAAATTTATGGAGTGCTCCCCCTATATATCACTACAAGATAAACCTGGATGTAGCCTTCAAATCCATTAAGAAGCAGTAGGCATATGCTTAATTATTCACGACAACACATTGTCATTCATCAAGACGCCCACCAGCATCACTAAGTCCTGGAACAATGAATAAGGAGAAGCACAAGCGATTTCAGTGGGGATGCATTGGAAAGAACTCACATGTACACTAGAACTCACAGGGTTTTATCTCGATTAAATTCTCGCACTATCTATTATATAAAACAGAAGGGAAAACGATGACTGGGACAAACATCCTTTTTTAATAAAGGATAGTGTCTAGAAGTCCTTCTGAAAATTTAAAATATGGTCCTTCGTAGAAATAAAGTTACTATTTAAAAAACGATAATCATTTCCTTCTTAGTAAGAAAATAACTAATTTAAAAAAAAAAGAAACAAAATAAATTTCAAGGGATAAAAAAAAAAATTAAAATCTCTCTCTCTCTCTCTCTCAATAAAAGAATAACTAATTGAAGATAAAAGAAACAAAAAAGTAATACAAAAAAATAAAATATAAATATTATTGAGATAGAGAGATTTTAAATTTTAATTTCTCAAAATTTAAAATATAGTCCTTCGTAGAGATAAAGTTACCTATTAAAAAAATAATAACCGTATCTTTCTTAGAAATAAAATAACTAATTTAAGAAAAAAAAGAAACAAAATAAATTTCAAGAGTTAAAAAAAAGAAATTAAAATCTCTCTCTCTCAATAAAATAATAACTAATTTAAGAAAAAGGAAACAAAAAAAAAATAATATAAAAATGAGGGTATCCAGAATATCTATATAATAAAACAGAAGGGAAAACGCTGACTGGGACAAACACCTTTTCTTAATAAAAGATATTGTCTAGAAGTCTTTCTCAAAATTTAAAATATGGTCTTTCGTAGAGATAAAGTTACCTATTTAAAAAATAATAACCGTATCTTTCTTAGAAATAAAATAACTAATTTAAGAAAAAAAGAAACAAAATAAATTTCAAGAGTTAAAAAAAGAAATTAAAATCTCTCTCTCTCAATAAAATGATAACTAATTTAAGAAAAAGGAAACAAAAAAAATAATACAAAAAATGAGGGTATCCAGAATATCTATATAATAAAACAGAAGGGAAAACGCTGACTGGGACAAACACCCTTTCTTAATAAAAGATATTGTCTAGAAGTCCTTCTCAAAATTTAAAATATAGTCCTTCGTAGAGATAAAGTTACCTTTTTAAAAAATAATAACCGTATCTTTCTTAGAAATAAAATATCTAATTTAAGAAAAAAATAAATAAAATAATTTTCAAGAGTTTAAAAAAAAATTTTAATCTCGCTCTCTCAATAAAATAATAACTAATTTAAGAAAAAGAAAACAAAAAAAATAATACAAAAAATGAGGGTATCTAGAATATAACAATAAAATTTCGTTACATTTGATTGGTACAACTGTCCGTGACCTAGGGCACGGGATATACCCTAGTAATATAAAATATAACCAAAAACCAAATTTTTTTAGCAAAGCTGGCTTGCAATTTTATTTTCAGAGAAGACAAGGTAGTTATACTCATATCCCTAAGAAACATATAATTAGACTCTACTAGGTTTGGGCTCAACAGAAATTTTCATTGAACAAAAAAAAATGGTTTTCATTATTGAAAATTCTACCTAAGTAGTAAAAGATTTTAGGTCCCACTTAGGGGTGGGATCGGGCGGGTTCGGTCGGGCTCGGACAATTGTGTCTCGGACTCGGGCGGATCGGGCTCGAGAGTATCATGTCCGATAGGGCTATCGGGCATTTCGGGCCGGACAAATGTTGACATATTTGTGCCCGCGGCCCGGTTCTACCCGCGAGCCCGCTCGGCCTCTAGCGGGCACGGGCGGACGGGTCGCGGGTTATGTCAAAAAAACTATTAATTAAAAGTGTAAACTCTAAAACCCTAAATCGTCTAATTTCTGAGAAAAACCCTAAATGGTGGGGATCCAACTTTCTCCCTTCTGAAATCAATCATTCAAACCTACATCAGGTTTCCATTTCACTTTCAATCATTATTGAGATTCCATCTCTTCAAGAAATTTCAAGAACCTCCCATTCGATTTCATCACTCATTTCTTTTCTTGAGAAGAGATTTCTTTTCATTTCATTTCAAACATTCATCTTCAAAGTAGATCAAACCTAAAGGACTCATCTTCAAAAGGTCAGTGATTAAATTTCACCTTATAGATTCATGATCTACAAACCCTTTCACACATCTATAGAGACTAAACTTCACTTTCATATAACCAGATGATCTATTGAGCACCAAGATTTAATATGGACTTTTCAAGTCAACAAATCCTTTCATATCACCTTAAAGATTCATGATCATTCATATCCTTTCAAGGGTTTGGGCTTATACAACACAGCTATCATCCATAGTGTTAGATGGAATTTTAGAGAGAGAAAGGGAGAGATGGATATCTAGGTTCTTGAGATGGTTGCAGACTTACAGTGATAGAACTCTAGGGTTTGAGGGAGGAAAGATTTGAGAATAGAGAAGTTAACAGAAGTTAAGTAGAGCATAAAAACGATTTCTCGGGTTATCCGGCGGACAGGTAGCGGGTGGTAACGGTCGGACGGGTAACGGGCGGGTATAACGGACCGGGACTCGGGTAGGAGACCTTACCCGAGGCCCGCCCACTATAACCCGATTTAACGGGCCGGGTAAGCCCGGCTCGGGCTTACTTCGGCCATCAGATCCCAACGGTCCGGGCGGATAGGGCCGGGTCTCGGGTTCCCGGACCGTTTTCCCAGCCCTAGTCCCACTGCGTCAAGTTTTCCACTTCTTAGTTTAAAAGACCATGATTTCATTTAGAGTTTATTTCAATTTGACCCCTAATGTATAACCAACATAAATTTTGACCTCAATATTGCGTAAAGTTTTAATTTGGCTCCTACAATCGTATTTCTAATAGTAAAACTTAACGAACAATTTTTTTCTTTTTTAAATCCTACTTCAAAAGTCTTTTCTTCCCTGTCATCTATTTTTGTTATACATTAGCCATAAATGGTGACAGACAAAATGCTAGTTGGTAATTTTTTTTTTTTTGATGAAAGAAACTAGCATTAAATAACCAAGCATAAAAAGTCTCTAATGTAAAACAGAAATAAAAGAAATAAAAGAGGGTACAACATTCCAAATTTTCTTTTGACCACAACGACGACCTCATTTCGCGAGAGCATCCGCCTGAACATTGCAGTCTCTAGGAACAAAGGTGAAGATGGAGCTTGCGAATTTGTCTTTAAGGTCCATCACTTGTTGCATGATTCTTTTGGATTGCCAGCAAAGTCCTACACTGTTTTCGTTGATGAAAAGGATTAATGCTTGATTGTCACTTTCTACGTGTACGTGAGTGACGTTCAACTGTATGGCCCATAATAGACTAGAGAGAATAGCCATGCTTTCGCATTCTTTCGCGTTCTGGCATCTCACTGAGTCAGCTGCTGCTATGATAAAGTTTGCCTCTTCATCTCGAATGATACATCCTATCCCGGCCGGTTTAGTGATTGTGGAAAAAGAAGCGTCGACGTTTAACTTCAAGAATGGTGTCGATGGAGGTCTCCATGTTTGTTGCTTTGTTGTTACCCTGCATTTGTTAGTAATAAAGGACTCAATTTTGAGTGGAGTGGTCGAGGTATTGTTGATCCTCTCTATCATTTGTATAGGATTTTGTTTATTCGTTGAAAAACAATTTTCGCACCTTGCTTTCAAAATGAACCATAGTATTTTGGCGTATAGATTGATAGTTTGTTCATTTAAAGTTTTCCATTGTGATATCCATTGATTCACTGTGATTAACTGATCTGTTCTGACCTGAAATTTAAACCAAATAGCTTTCGCGAAAGTACAATGTAGCATCACGTGGTCTAAGGTTTCGTTTTCATTACAGTTAATACAGGAATAAGAGTTTCCAATAAACTTACCAATTTTGTCTTAAACTGGTACACTGCTCGTACAACATTTCCATAAAAATAATTTTATGCGTGGGATTGTATTCATGTTCCAAATAAAAAACCAGTCGTTCTGGTCTTGCATTGGTTTCAACACTGACTGTTCTCAGAAAATTATACATAGATTTGATTGAGAAGTTACCTGATTTCGTCAGCGTCCATGTCGGTTTATCATCTTGGTTGGCCTGCAGATTTATGCTCAGAATTGAGCTACAAATGTCACTGTTAAAAAAATTATTTATAATATTTATATTCTAGTTATTATTAGTTATGAGTTGAGCGACCCATTCCAGATTCGAACCGCTCTGATTAGTGATAAGGGGGGATGGTTGGGAATCCAGTAGTCATGCCAGATATTGATGCGCTCACCATTGTTAATATCCCAGAACACAAGACCCTCCATCTAATTGAACTGTTTGGTGATGGATTTCCAGGGCCAAGAGTGATTAGCTTTGCGAGGAGTGGGTTTATGAGATTTGGGGAAGTATTTCCCTTTGAGCACTTGAACCCAGATTGCTTGAGGATTGTTTAGAAGGCGCCAATTAATCTTGTTAAGAAAAGCTTGATTATCAAGTAAGGGGAGGCGAAAACCCAAACCGCCTAGTTTGCGAGGCTTGCAAATGGCAGACCAGTTTATCGTGTGAATGGTTTTGGATTTTTCCCACCAGAAAGTCCTTTAGAGAGACTCAATGCTGGTGCATATGCCTTTCGGGATGGCAAAACACTGCATTTGGTATCGGGGAACGACCGCTGCGATAGTAGAGAGAACTACCGAGCGACCAGCTTGAGAGAGGAGATTAGTTTGCCATTTAGCGAGTTTGTTTTTGATTTGAGTGAGAAGAGGTTGGAAGGCTTGCTTTTTGTTGCGATCAATGAAAAGATTAGTGCCAAGGTATTTATCTCCTGCAGAGGATTGGTGAACTTTAAGCTCCCGAATGATCATCCTTTTGAATTTGGGGTGCGAGTTTTTGGAGAAGAAGATGTTGGATTTAGAGTAGTTGATCATCTGCCTAGAAGCATCGCTGAATTCTTTCAGGATAAGCTTGAGATTATGAATATTGTCAGGGGACTTCTGCCCAAAAATGATACAGTCATCCGCAAAGAGAAGATGTTTGATCGTGATCTCAGAGTTAGGAATAGGAAAGCCAATAAAGGAGGAGTTGTTATTATTTTTCTCTAATAACCGGCTGAGACCTTCCATGGCAATAGCGAACAGGAAAGGAGAAAGTGGGTCGCCTTGTCTAATACCTCGACTAATATCAAAGTTCAAGCCAGAGCGCCTATTTATGAGAACTGCCATGGACCTAGTAGGGAGACAGGTGTTAATGAGTTTGATCCAAGCCGGTGTGAAGCCCATCAGTTTCATGATGCTCTCCAGATAGCTCCACTCAATCCGGTCGAAATCCTTGGACATATCAAGTTTGAGATCGAAATAGCTTTTGGCTCCCTTGATCGTCTTATAGAATGAATAAGCTCTTGGCTAATGATGATGTTATCCGTAATTTGCCTTCCTGGCACATAAGCTGTCTGGAAAGGGGAGATAATATCAGCCAAAACATGCTTGAGACGATTGGCCAAAATTTTGGTAATGATTTTATAGGTGGTGTTGAGCAGGCTGATGGGTCTATAATCAGCGGGATATTGGGGGGTTTTAGTTTTGGAAGAAGACAGATGTGCGTGTGATTACATAGAGCCGGCATTATTAAAGAATTGCGTGACCATGAGAATCATATCTTCCTTCACAGTATCCCAGTTGGCCTGGTAGAAGAAAGGAGGATAGCCGTCTGGACTTGGAGCTGCTCCCGGCTTAAGAGAGAAAAATGGTTGTCCGGATTTCTTCCACAGGGGGGATCGCAGTCAAAGCCTCATTATGAGATTGGGAAATCTGAGGGGAGAAACACTCTATAAGGTTTGAAGACAGAGTGGAACCCACCGTCGAGGAGATATTATGGAGATGATTAGAAAAGATGGCAGAAATATCAGCCTCGTTAGTTGTCCACGAATTGTCCTCCATTTTGATAGAGTGGATTTGATTTTTGTGGTTTCTAGTGGTGGCCTTAGCATGGAAGTATTGGGTGTTTCTGTCTCCTAAGTTGATATTCGCTATTCTCGAAGTCTCCTTCCACAAACTCTCTTGTTGAAGCAGCAGTGTTTCGATCTGGGTGAAAGTATCCTTAAAAATATCCACATCCTTTATAGATTGTAGTTTTTGGATGAGATGCTTTATGTTATTATCCAGATGACCGAAAACTTCTTTATTCCACTTCGAAAGCTTAATGGAGAGTGAGTTGAGCTTGGCCTGAATAGGGTTGGGGAGAGCCTGCCAGTTAGTTTTGATGAACTGAGCACAATCGAGATGGGACATCCAGGTGCGGAAGAACTTGAACGGCTTACGACCAAGAGAAGAGTTAATCTTAGTAGTGAGGAGGATAGGGTTATGATCAGAGCTTAGAGTGGGAAGGTGAGTGAGTTTAAACTGGGGGTAGATGTCGAGCCACTTATAATTAACCAGAGCTCGATCGAGCCTCTCTTGAATGGGGTTACCTGAAAACTGTTTGTTAGACCAAGTATAAGGATAACCCGCGAAACCAATGTCATGTAGTCCCAGGTTATTAATGGTTTGCTTGCACTATAATATGGTCGGAAGATGGGCTTCTTTACCTCCCGATTTCTCTGATTGGATAAGGATGCAGTTCAGGTCTCCTATGACAAGCCAAGGGTAATTGTTATCAGGGGTATGTCTGGCCAAAATTTCCCACTGCTTCATTTTGTTATTTTTGTAAGGGCACCCATAAAAACCCGTGAGATAGAAAATCTTACCATTATCTACCTGGGTGCCTATAACGTGAATCATGTTGTGGTCCGCGTACTTAACCTCTATGTCATAGTGAGGGGACCAGAAGAGTGCAAGCCCACCCGCTTTGTTAATCGGGTCTATCACATGTTTGTCATAGATGGTGTTGATGTTAAGGATCTTATTAAGATTTGTGTTGATACATTTAGTTTCCGACAAAAAAATGATGTCCGGGATGTTTTCATTTATAAGGCGCTTAAGATGGTTACGATTAGCAAAACTACCACACCCCCGAACATTCCAAGCCAGAACCGACAAGTCCATGAGGCTGAGCGAGAGCCAAAGCCCAAGCGGCCAAATAGGGGAAATGAACCTATGAGTGCACCCCTCACACAGACACCAACACAAATACTGCTAGGCTCAGGAGAAGATCTAAGGGCACTAACACTAACAGTTGTCAAGCAATCAACAGGAAAAAACTGATGCCCCCCTACCACAGCGCAGAGGGACGGCTAATGGGCGTACGTCCTCAACCAGAATAGAAACAAGGCCTCCTCCTACTGAGACCCTAAAGGGTGTCTCTAAGGTACGGCTAATGGGCCTTCTCAACCAGAAGAGAGGCTAAAGCAGCCTCCTGCTGAGGCCCAAAGGGTGTCTCTAGAGGTGAAGAGTAATGGGTCTATAGCCACTACCAGAAGAGAAAAGAAGGCCACCCTCCCACAACAGCTCAAAGGTAAAACCAAGGAAAAAGAAATCACAAGTAAAACACGAAGAGAATGAAGTTACCACAGAGGACAAGCTTTAGTCTGCAAGATAATACTAAAGAAAAGAAAAGCTTCAAGTTCACTAGACAGTCAAAGGAGTTAAAAATTTCTACAATAACCCAGTAAGAAAGAAAGAAATCAACATTAACTGATTAAATTAAAAGGAGACAGAAAGGAGTAAAGTGAAAGGATGCATGAAAAGCAGAAAAAAGAAGAAACTAAACACCAAAAGTTTGATAAAATTCTCCAAACTGACTACAACAAAACAAAGTGACTGAAACTTGGGTGTCTAGTACCAACCAAGTTCAGCCTACTCACACTAAGCATCAAAAGAGTCCAGATATGGACTATAGCCGACAAAGACTCTAATCAAACTATTACTAACACAAAACACCAGACAGACCTGACTAAAACTGAATACAAACTACATAATAAAGACACTAAACAACTAAAAGAGACAACTTAGACAAGAACTTAGTGAAGAGACGAGACTGAAAGTGCAGCTTCATCCTGTGCCCCTGCATTGGTGATGATATTCAGACTACGAGTGAGGAGTAGTGATTCTTGTAGGAGTCTTCTGGCTTCCACATTCTCGAGCAGTAAGGTATCTTCCTGTGAGTTCTCTACTGAGTGATCAGATAGCCAGCAGTGGAGGGTCTCGAGTTGTTTCGAATTCTCTTCCCTGATGATTGGAACAACTGATGGGAAGGGATGATACCATGGACTGGGGAGGGAGGAGGAGCTAAAAGCTGGGGAGGTTCAGGAAGCAAGGTTAGAGAATCTTCCATGATGGCTTCCATCGGTTCTGGGTCTAAGTCATTCTCTTCTTCTGATGAGTTAACAAAAATAGGGCAGCTATTAAGAGGGTGTTCCACAATACGGCATAATTGACAGATGGCTCCTGGAAATTTCTGATAACTAATCTTGATGACTTTTTCTCCATCTGAGAAAATAGGGTTGATGACTGCTAACAAAGGTGACCTGATATCATAGAGGAAATGCACTCTTACTGATGCTGATTATCTTTCCCATGCACCCAACGGTGAAGTCGAAATCTTCCCTAGTTTGAATAGCTTTGGGCACCTTAAACAAAGTACATCTCATTGGTTCAAAAAACAAGTCGTCAATTGAATCAGTGAGAGGGAATCCACTTCCTTAAGCACCAAGATCATTTCTCTAATGATCCAGGGACGACCAAAGTTTAAGAGCATCGAGTACAAATTGGCTCTTGGGTTTGATGATAAACGTGTTAACTGGCCCTTCAGTAGGGTAGTAGTCATAGTCTATGAAGAATGTGGATTGACGGTATATCATTTTTTTGATAAAGGTATGCCCTACATCATAAGGACATACCCATCTACCGACGAAACCTGAATTGATAGGTTGAAGCTCCTGTTTTGACGAGGGTTTGGTGAATCTGAGAGTCAGTTTGCCATGGGTGGAGAGAGAGTATTGAGAGGCCATGAAAAGGATAGAAGAAAAGAAGGCTGATGAGTTTTGGAAGAAGATGACTAGCAGGGGCGAAAGAAACATGTTTAAATAGAGAAGTGGAAGTGGAAAGAAGACGAAGAGATTCGGCCAAAAGAAAATCATTGCTTGACATGCAGGGGACTTGGGAATCAGCTACACTTCAGAACCATCTACTCAACTGAACTGGTTGTGACCGGTGACATACTAGTCAGAGAGAGAGAGGAGAAGCAGACCCAAAAAGAAGAAAAAACGAAAACCAGCTAAATCGAGAGAAAACCCGGCTAAAAGGAAGAAGAAGAGTTAGGGATTACCTTTACGTGTTGAGAACCAAAGTGATTTTGTCTTGGGTTTGATGTGGATTGTTCTCGAGCTGAAATCCGATGTGAAACACCCCCAATCCCTAGGGTTCTTGACTTTGGAAACTGGATTCGCGTGTTGTTGCTGAAGATTATTGTTGTCGTTTGTGTGGATTCGAGAGATGGTAGTAGTTGAAGAGGTTTAAATACGTTTTGGATGGATTATAGTGGTGGATTTAGTGTCGAGATAGCTTAAAATTAGGGTTTGGAATAGGGGATCTTGAGGTGAAAAGGAGATGAAAGGGATCGCTCTGCAGACGTCACTGCACTCACTCTCTCTCTCCTAAAAAGACCTCCCTTGGTCATTCTCTATGACCCTTAAGATATTTTTCTCAATTTTTTTTCGTTTTTTTACCATCACAATCATTTCTCTCACTATCTTTGTCCTTATCTCTTTCTCTCTCTCCCTCTATACAACAAAAATCCCTACAAGAGCTCCTTCTTAAAACAACATTAAATGTTTCAATCGTGAAACCCTTCATTAGGCCTTCAAGAAGAAATCCTAGATTATAGGGTTTCTTCCAATTTTGGGAGAGGGGGATTGTAAACGGTGGTACGTGGTGGTAGTGGCCGTAAAGGAAGGGGCAATTACTGAAACCCCCACCTTTTCATAATGCAGATTACTGAAACCCCCACCTTTCACTTATAATTACAAAAACCCCCACCTTTTTGAAAATTCTGTTAGATTTAACTTTATACTTTTAAATATTACTTTGTTACCCCTCTTACTAAAACCCCCACCTTTTCATAATAAACTTACTAAAACCCCCACATTTTCTAATACACTTACTGAAACCCTCACCTTTTCTAAACAGACTTGGACTCTTACTGAAACCCCTACATTTTCTAAATACACCTACTAAAACCCCCACCTTTTGACCACTTTTTGACTGTTTTTTGCTCCTTTTTATGCATTTGGTCCTCGTGAAGGACAAACCCTAGATTGTACAACTAGATCCGTGATAAAAATCGGTAGAGTTGTTAAAGGTAACACATTTACCATTAAAGATTCTGGAATTTCATCTAACCATCTAGAGAGAGAGAGAGAGTACCTTCGGTTAAGGGAGAGAGAGAGAACCTTCAATGGAGGACGCCTTCGAGAGAGATAGAGAGAGAGAACCTTCGGTTAAGGGAGAGAGAGAAAAAACCTTCAATGGAGGATTACAAGAGAGAGATAGAGAGAGAGAGAACCTTCGGTTAAGGGAACTGCTCCCCTGCTCAGAAATGCCCATTTCCCGTGGGGGCTTGGTGGGAGAAGATAGAGTTGGTTATTTGCCCCCACGTGGTTTCTCGAAGGCGCCCAGATTTTTGCATTTATAAAGGATGGGCTTGTTTAACAAATGGGCATTTCGGTCAGTACACATCACTAACGGCCCCATGCTGTTAAATCTGACGGAAATTTTAAAAAAGGTGGGGGTTTTTGTAATTATAAATGAAAGGTGGGGGTTTCAGTAATGTGCATATTGAAAAGATGGGGGTTTCAGTAATTCCCCCAAAGAGATAGATGTTCTTATTTTTTTTTTTTTTTGTTTTTGTTTTTTTTTTTTTTTTTTTTTTTGTTGTTGAAGGTCACCCATTATTTACGGCTGGGCTTAACACCGATTTAAGGCTTCGCCATGAACTTTTAGCCCAATAATTTCTTCCATTTACTACGGTCTCACTAACAATAAACCGCCCACCATTTTTTGCCTCGGATTGAAAGTAAAGAGTGAAAAGGAGAGGAAATCAAGAAATAAAAGATGAGGAGTAATTAGTTAACTTGGGATTCTTACATTCAACTGACTCCTCTCTCTCTTCTGTAGGACTCTTATATGACTCATTAACTTTCAATAACTTCTGTCTCACCAACATATTTCCCTTTGATTTCTCTCCCCTTCTGAAGATCTCTTCCTACCAAATCACCAACCACTCATTCTTGATTGACAGAGAGAGATTAAACTTATGTTTCACTTGTTGCAACTCGCAACCCTATCAATTTTCTCTACCTGGGTATGTGAAAATTTTCAATTCCCCTAATTTATCGTCGTTTCCATTGATTTTCCATGGATACCATCATTTTTCAACATTCATACAATCTCTAACTTACTAGACTGACAACTGGTTCTTGCTACATCTATTCTCTCTTCCTTCTTTATTTCTTCAGTACTTTTGGTTCTTCTCATTTTTTTAAACCTTGTTAGTTTATTAATTTATTTCATGTCATAACCTGTTCATTTTTCTGTTTTCGATTGTTCCCTTTCTCTGTTGAAGTGGGTTCTTGTTTTGGATATCAAACATCTAACATTGTCTTAACTCTATTTCACATTTTGTTACTTGATCTTGTTCTGTGTTTGTTGTAGATTAGATGTTGGTTTTCTGTCCTTTGACTGATTCAAGATGAAAGGATCTATGGCTACCTCCCCAAAACCCATTGAGCACAGACTTCGGTTATCTGTATCGTCGTGAGTTTACTCTTCTCTAATCCTAATTTTCTTTACCAATACTCTCCACGATATCATATCAGTATTCCCCCAAATTGATCGATTCGATTTTGTATGTGTTGGAGTATGTAGGAGTAGTGGGTAGCAGTTTTGCAATAAAGATGAAAATCAGTTAGTGGTCATGGGATCATATTGTGCCTTTTTTATTCATTAGGTACCTACTGAAAATGCGATGTGTATCAGTATTTTCTTGTTGAAGGTGTCTACAGAAACCGTAATTTATTTAGTGGCTGTAGATACCGGGAAAGATTAGAGAAAATAATTGTTGGAGTGAAGTATGTTTGCAGTATGTCATATTTTGGAGCATCCACTTGTTAATATATGCGTCCTGCCACTCAGATTCGTAGGGAAATTTGAGGTTACATCAAATTGCCCAACGTTGTTTCAATGAAAAGTTCTTCAAGTTGGAACCATTTTCGTTTCAACTGTGTTGTGATTTCTCTAACCTAGATTGTAGTTAGTGACACGCTTGATAGAGAAAGGAAATGCAATTGATATAGGAATGCAAATTTATATGAAATTTTTTTGCTACTTGGCAGTGACATATACAAGGTAAGTTGATAGGTCCCTTTTGCTAATCCCTAGTTAGAAAAGAGTAGGGATATTAGGTATAGATAATTTGTTCAAGGTAAGATATTAGGGTGGTTAGAATTTGTTCTTTCGGATGAAAGTTTGTTGAGGTCTCAAATCCGAGGATGATACCCATAGGGTTTGATTAATAAAAAGTGTGTTGAGCCTATCTATGCCTAAAGTGTTTGAAAAGAATCCTAGTTGTTTCAATAGAAAATGATTAAGAAGAAGAAGGTTCGGAAAACCTGGGATGTCTATTGGATTCCTTATTCACTCCAAGAATAACTGTTACACAAGTAGCAACTAGTATTAATACAGCAAATTAGGGTTTTGTAGTTTCCTAAGTCTCCTAACTAATCTAGGAATGTAGATAACTGATCTTCGGCTTCTCGATATGTCACGTTTATTCACGTATCTCGTTACTCTCTAAATCTTTCGACCCAGTTTGGTATTCTTGCATGTTCCTCATACCCAGCTGTTCTAAGGTTTTAGAACCATGTTTTTTTTATTTTATCTATTAGTTTGCCAGTAAAATGTTGTAGGTTATATATGTAATTGTCAACAGTTCGTATTGTGATGATGCACCATGCGCATAATGAATTTGAATGTTGTATATCACAAATATAATCATAAATTGGTCGGTGTAGCTTTTTGATATTCTTTGTCATGAGATTTGTTAATCAAAAGGGGAAAACACTTGCACACTTCTATATTTCAGGGATGATAAGAATAAGAGAAGGTCCATAAGAAGTAAGATCTCAAAAGAAGTTGAGAAGCCTTTCCATGTACCTAACCAGGATAAGAGCTCAAGATGCAAGTTTCCTCCTTTAATGGCTGTCCTTGTTATTATTATATTTGGGACTGTTTTAATACTTCTCCACTCTCCAACACTTCACAACAATGACCCGGCATCATACTCTGGTTCTAGGTATGTTCTATTTCCTTAATGCCTAACGTGGCAAACTTCACATGTAGAACTTCTCCACATGTAACTCCAGATTTCCTGCTTCTTTGTAATTTTACCATGTAAGGTTCAGATGTATCCTTGTACCCTATGAAAAATACCATTTTTACAAGAGTTGAGGAAAAACCCCACTTCACAGTGTTCGCTGAATGAGGACTGGAGAGACCAGAAAACAACAAAAAGTCCCAGATTGTTTGTTGATCTAGCTACAAGAATGGCATGATCCTTTAATCTTACCTTAGGACATAAATGGCTTGACTTGGTCATGTTGACCAATGTTATCCACCAGTTATAACTTATACATTGCCATTCGGCATTAAGACATCCAAAATGTCAACATCTGGCTATATGAAAGTGAACGCTGCTAATCTTTCTTGTAAATTCAGTTTGATTATTTGGAAATGCTACAGATGGAATTTTATAGAAAGGAAGCATCCATCGTTTTGCTTCTTGACTAACTCAACTTGCTAATATTTTTGTCACTGCAAAAAAGCAGATGGTTACAGGAAACACATGTTGCAGATCTGCGATATGCATCAGATTTGGAAATTAGTTGGGTCAACATCTCGAAAACCTTCCAGAAAATGACTAGTAAACCTCAGAAAGTAGGCTTACTAAACTTCAATAAAATTGAGATTGACCGTTGGGAAAAGGAGGTACCAGGTGTTAAGCATGTTATCCTTAAACTGGATGCTGCTGGAAATAATGTAACGTGGGATTCGTTGTATCCTGAATGGATCGACGAAGAAGCAGAATCTGAGCTTCCTTCTTGTCCATCTCTTCCGAAGCCTGAAGTTCAAGATAATATAAGTCTTGATCTTATTGCCGTCAAGCTTCCCTGCCGAAGATCTGAGGGAAACTGGTCAAGAGATGTTGCTCGTTTGCATTTGCAGCTTGCAGCTGCAAGGATTGCTGCTTCGGCTAATAAAAATAAACTCGTGCATGTGCTATTTGTGACGGACTGCTTCCCAATCCCAAACCTATTCACTTGCAAGGAGCTTGTAGTACGGGAAGGAAATGCTTGGTTATACAAGCCTAATTTGTTTACACTGGCAGAAAAGATTCAGCTCCCGGTCGGGTCTTGTGAACTTTCAGTTCCATTCCGGGACAGAGGTTAGTCCCTTTCATTTTTCCTTTCTATTGAGTCATTCCTGTTTCTTATGCATTTTCATTCTTTTAAGTGCATTAATTGCCAGCGATATTGAAAGGCATTCTTTTAACATGAAACCAACTAATAATATGTCACAGCTCACAAGGTCACGGCATTTTATTAAAGTATATTCAGTGGCATAGATTTAGGGGTATGGATCTCAAAAGCTTGGAATGCTTCTTCAGGTTGTTACTTTTGGGCTGTTGCAAGTATTCCTTTTCAGTTTTCAAAATCCTACCATGAGTACAACTGATAACTTCTTTCTTTCTCCACACTTCCTTTCACAGTCCAACTGACAATTGTTAAATAAGTCCCAAGATATTTCCTACATACACATACACGAGAACATATATTTCTCCCATGTTAGATAAGCAGCTCCTTTAGTTAGTTTATATAACCCTGCCTTCAATCTAATTAAATGGAAAAAGCAACGCAATTTGGTTTGTATAACCCTAGATTTAAGGTTCACATCATTGGAGTCTATGACCAACAGTTGGCTAGCCAAGTTGGGTGAGGCATCTTCCTCCATTCTAGACACTGTCAAGAGCGAGATTCTTGTAGCTCAAGCTTGCTTGGAATGTCTAACTGAGATTTTTGCATAGATGATCTAAACCTTAATAGTTGCCATAAAAAATGAGTAATTATAAGAATTGAATTGGATCGATGCAGTTTCGCTTCAGTAAATTTTATTTTTCTAAATTGCTGAACTTGTTGACTTGATGCAATTTACTAAGACAATATCTTCTCAACAGATCGACGTGTGTACTCAGGAGCTGTTCATAGAGAAGCATACGCAACAATTCTGCATTCTGCACATGTCTATGTCTGTGGTGCAATTGCTGCGGCCCAGAGTATCCGCATGGTTGGTTCCAAAAGGGATCTTGTCATACTCGTAGACCAAACTATCAGTGAGCATCACAGGGGAGGCCTTACTGCCGCCGGCTGGAAAGTTCGGACAATCCAGAGGATTAGAAACCCAAAAGCTGAAGAAAATGCTTATAACGAATGGAACTATAGCAAGTTCCGGTTATGGCAGTTAACAGATTATGACAAAATCATCTTCATTGATGCAGATTTACTCATCCTTAGAAACATTGATTTCCTATTCGGGATGCCGGAGATATCTGCAACAGGAAACAATGCAACGCTTTTCAATTCAGGTGTAATGGTGATCGAACCTTCAAATTGTACATTTCAACTACTAATGGATCATATCAATGAGATTCAATCCTATAATGGTGGAGATCAGGGTTACCTGAACGAAATTTTTACATGGTGGCATCGAATTCCGAAACACATGAACTTTTTGAAGAACTTCTGGGTGGGAGACACGGAGGAGGAAAAGCAAATGAAGACTCGTTTGTTTGGAGCTGATCCACCTGTCGTCTATGTTTTACACTACCTGGGTTTAAAGCCATGGCTATGTTTCCGCGATTATGACTGTAACTGGAATGTTGATATTCTCCGGGAATTCGCTAGTGATGTTGCACATAAAACATGGTGGAAAGTTCACGATGCAATGCCAGGTAACTTGCAAAACTTCTGCTTGCTTAGAACAAAGCAGAAGGCAGGATTGGAGTGGGATCGAAGGCAAGCCGAGAAGGCAAATTTCTCAGATGGTCATTGGAAGATTAAGATTAAAGATAGACGTTTAAAGAAATGCTTTGAGGATTTTTGTTACTGGGAAAGTATGTTATGGCACTGGGGAGAGACAAACTGGACAGACGACGATGCATCAACTAAACCTGCAATTGCCAAAGCAGCTTTACCTAGTCTGTAAGATTCTTACTTCTACTCCTTTCCTATTCCATTTTTTCCTCCTTTTCTATATTAGGGAACTCGATATATCCTAAATTCAGTTCCATAAATTTACAGTATACATCAGATGAGTGAAAATGGGGGTTTCTCCTTAGTTCGAAACTTGTACCCCTTGTACCCATGTTAGCTACTTCAGTTTTCTGTAATATGGGTTTGATAGATATCACCTTTGAGTTTTTTTTTGGTGATTGAAATTTCCTTATTTGTAGAGGAATTGTTGTTTCTCTTTTAAGAGTCGTGCTTGTTCCTGTTCATGTTTTCTTGCGCATTTACATTTGCAGATTGTTAGCTATGTTGTACTTAGAGAGATATTATGTAATTCTCGAGTTGGTTAATTCTGAGTTGCAGAGTATTCTTAATATGCTCTATTGCACAGATTATAGTCATAGACCAACGGTTTGTATAAAACCAATATGTTTTGGCTCCGACTCGATATTTGTAGGTCATATGATGTAAATATTGACTACCCATGTAGTGGGATTATGATGATACAATGATCCTTCAAATAGAAAAAGAATATGATCTATGACATGCATACACAACTACTTAATATAAGCTAGACGAAACCCAATCGTCAGCTTGGATGAAATTTTGTATTGAATAAGTGTCAACAAATTGCTCTGGAATCTTGTTACTCCAAGATACTCGAGCTGATAAATTCGCCCCTTGACCATAATTTTCCAGTTCGCCATAATATAACGTAGACAACGCGAAATCGCCTTCCCATGGCATCCATCCATCAGGGTTTATAAGGTCTGCTAGGTAACTGTTTATGAAAACAGTTCTGGAGAATTCCTTCCATGGCCTCCCCAAGTAGTTCTTATGAACTTTTGGGTTCTCATGGTACAATTTCATGTATTCTTCTGTACCTGTGATTGTGCAATTTCGAAAGACAAAGCCTGTTGACTGTGCCGGATCTGTTCGGCCATGAGCTGCTACTACATTAGTTTCACCATTCTCAGGTGAGATTTGTCGTGGGCGGATTATAATGGTCGAATTATGGAATACTGCAGCGGAGTTTCCGAAGATGAAATCAACGTTACCTTCTATACGACATGAAATGTATAATTGACGTAAAGCTCGAGCATAAAGAGTATCTTGATGGCCTAGGAATTCACAGTTCTCAATGATGGACTGATCACTGTCGGATCGGTAGGCAACAGCTTGATGTGCATCAGGTCCTGCTGTGTTTTCAAATGTCAAATCACGAGCCATGAATCCATCCCCTAGTACTCCTGCAAATTATTAGAATATTGGTGAGAATCTAATGTCTAAGTAAAATATAGCTTCATTTGATCAAAAAAAAAAAATGTAAAATACAGTTTAACATCATTGGCCTGTGAAACGTGCACACATACACACGGTTGCATGGATCTATGGATCATGTGACCTATCTTATTGAATAAACACTTGAGAAGGTAATTTCTTTCCAACATATCTCTCTACGTACTCGTTCACATCTCTCTCTCACTCTCTTTCTCACTCTACCGGAACTAACTATTCATATGGAATAAGAGCTTAAATCTAGTTTTTTTTTTTTTTTTCCAATGATGATGTCCGTCGGTGATGTTTCTTTCGGTGTTTCTACAACAATTGCTTCTATTGGACCTTATGATGTCCAATCTGGTTCACCAACCAGTGTTAACGACTCTCCGTGGACAACTATGCTTCCGTGTCAAAGGCTAGTTTGGTTTCATTGATGGTTAGCAGCTCATTGCACCCCTAGTGCAAACAATGGCAAACTCTTTGCAAACGACTGCAAATTCTCTTTAAGACCATGCAAAACCTTTATAAATACCTGTATATTGAGAATACTATGTAAACCACTACAGATGGTTCGCACGCTATATTGTTTGGAAAAAGAATCCAGAAAAAATTGTAAACTATCGCAAATTCTACGCGAACTACTACAAACAGTTCGCAAACAATTGCAAACTGTTCGGAAAAAGTTAACCGTTGAAACAAATTCAAGAGTAAAAAAGATAAGATCCAATTCCTCGTGTTGTTGCTGTGTGACGACTGATAAGTGTGTTGCGGGCTTTATTGAAACTTAAAGATCCCTTTTCTTCTTTTCTCATGTTGAAGTAACTAAATCGGAGGATTATTTAGATAGAGAAAGAGTATACGTTCCATTTGAAGATTAAAATGAAGATTAAAAAGCGTTGCTATTAGAAGCAGGATCAATCTCTCTTCATCTTTAAATCCTTATCAATTGATTGATGTGAATCTCAACAAAAAATAGTGTTTCGTGTATTGAAATCCATGGTTAGGATAATTTTGTAAATAGCACCGCTAAAAATATCCGACCTTTGTATAACAAGTGGCTTATTAATTTTAGGATAATTTTAAAGGCGCCCCTATAGTGTTAGAGGGGCATCCCTCAAGGCAAGTTTTGGAGGGAATTTGTGAAAGGAGGTGGCTATAACACTTATGGAAGCTCCTATCTTCCCATATTTTTTTAGTCTTTTGAGCAGAAAAAAAAAGATAGACTAGGGTCAACGAAAATTGACCCCAACACAAATTCATAAAGAAAGTAGACTCACCAACAGTAGCGGTGTTGTATGTGGACACACCAGGTCGAACGTTCACAGATCCAGTAATGACAGTCTTACCGATACCTTCTCCCACGAACACAATATTTCTCTTGTGCAATGGAATCCTCACAATTTCCTTATAAACACCCTCTTTAATCAATATCACAAACCTACCCCCTCCCTCGTCGTTATCTGGCGCCCTATTCACTGCTTCCTGTATTTTCCGGTAACATCCTACTCCGTCCTCCTTACAAACTGTCACATTTGCCGCTAAATTTACCGGAAAACCACATTTTAAACCAGAATCCCCTCCCTGAATACCATTAGCCAACTCCCAATATCCATCTCTCTCCGTCATAGGCGGTTTCCACAAGCTAGTTTTATTCCCAAACCGGTCATATGAAACAACCATGCTTAATGCATTACTAGTCAACTGAGTCAACGTTTGCACGAAATTGACCATTTCATTAGCCTGTTTGGTGCCGTTAACCTTGGTAAGACCGGACCAACAATCAACCTGGTAAAGAAGGGCAGCACTTAAATACGCACGTGCGTCTTTAAGTTCGTGACGTGGAAGAACACGAGCCACTAGTGAAAAGCGGTATTCCGAGAAACGAAGAACTTTTAAGCAAGTTTCAACGACCAAAGTCCGGTTTAAATCATCGTCTAAAATGGTTTTGACCATGTCTTGAGCGGTTTTGAGATTATGGGTAGAGATAGAAATGGTGGTTTTGATGATGTCGATGGGTTTAGGGTTGATGGAGATATTACCGGATTGTATTAAAACGGTTTCGCAGGTGGTCGGAAACCTGGTCGCATTACAAGCTTCACGAATTATATCATAACTTTTTGGTGAACTATTTGTTTGGTAGGGATGAAGATGGGTAGAAGAGGAGAGATAAAATAAGAAAAAGAGAGAGACAAGGGTGAGAGGAGCCATGCATGGAGCTGAATGAGAGAGAGGGAGGGGGGAATCCACAGAGAGAGGAAGAACGATTATATGGAATTTTACATTGAAGAGAGATTACAAGGATATAAAAAGTGAAAAGAGAGAAAGAGAAGGAGCTTTTACTATAAACAGTATGAGGGTTGTTATTTGATAACGTGTATATGTTCTGAATATTGGAACATACAAGAATGGGCTTTGGTTTCCAATTATTGTTTTCAAAGTAATCCGATTTTGTTGAGGAAATGCTACAAGTACCTTACCATGACTTTTTAGCCAACATATCTGGTCATCGAACTGAGTTGTAAACTGTTGAACTTTTGACTAAAATTTAGGTCGGTCATATGAAGAGTAATGAGTAAATTAATGCAAGTCACATCTATAGAAACCTTGGGACTTCAATTTTCCAAAAGAAAACCCCTAAAAAGTGGTTAGAGAACGAAACGACCACCAGAATTGTTCGAACACGATTAAACAGACAAACAATTTCCCAAGACGACAAGAATAGTGATCTTTACTTATTGTAGGTCAAAGATAAAAAACTCTAATCCAAAAAAGAATTAAAAGTCAAAAAAATAAATTATAAACTCACATCTACTACAAAAATGGACCCAATGCACCGAATTCCATCAATAGGCAAAAGATTTTTTGTTTCCTCCAACTTTACCCCTCTCTATGTATAGATATAGATTTTAGAGTTATTTTCTTTTTGACCTCCTAGTTAGTGACCAGCTTCCTTTTTTATCCCATGTTTTTCGTAAATTCAAAATTGACCCCCTATTTTCTGCCTCCGTCTGGTTTCCGTTAGTTTTAATATTACGCCTTCCAAAAATATCCTTGTGTTTGTTAGTGACTCAGTGTGCACTACGAGGTTCTCACTAATCCAAATCCCCCCTCAACAAATCTTCATCTACCCATTTAGTAACCAGTTATCAGACTTCATCATCATCAACAAAATCACCCCCCTTCTTAATAATTTTACTTCCCAAATTTTGATCCATCAAAATCACTCAAAATTTTTTTCTACCCAGAACAAAATTTTCTCATCTCTTCCCCAAAACCCATCTCAAGAAGAAGAATAGTTAAATTCAATGATGGATTCAAACCAAGACGAAAAAGTAATTCATGTTATTACAACCTTATCTTCACCTTTTTAGAGTTCTCAACCTATTGATGCTAGTTCTTTTCAATTAGAAAAATCTATTAGTTTATGGCTAGGAACTCATCATCTTCCTTAAATTACCTCCTTAAAATACGAGTGCACGACATATTAGAAACCGGCGACAAAGTAGTGAAGGATATGTCCTTTCGTGAGAATGAGATATCCTTTCGAAGGAGTATCCTTCCGAAGGAGTGTCCTTCGACAAAGATGGCAATGCGAACAATTTGTCAAATATGACAACGATGACCTTATCCGAAAGATCATCTAGTCGTATCGAACTAGGGATCGTAATGCTTCACTAGAAGCCGCTTACAATCGTCGGGTCACTTCGGTGATTCGCGACTAACATAGGCCAGATCCTACAACGGGTTACACCAAAGAGTGGTGACTTAATTGGAGGGAATTGACTATAGGGAACCAGCCAAAAGATGGATGAGATCCAACTAAATAAGCCTAAAAGGTTCGAATAGCGATTCAGAACAAAGATAGAAAATACCGTGCTGAAAAGGGTGCTCGGAAGTAGCTTTGGGCCAGCCAGACCAAGCCCATTAATGGGTTTATCTGGCCGACCCATAAGGGTATTGGGCCGGCAAGGCCGAACCCGATAATGGGCTAATCTGGCCGGCCATGATGAAGGAAACCCTAATTACTCTGAAAAGGGTATTCAGGGTAATATCTTTTCTGTGGTCCAGATTAAATCCTTGTTTGAGTACAACTCTGATTTTAGCGTTTCTATATAAGGGTCAGTTAGAGAACAGAAAAGGTGTGGAAGAATAGCTAGAGAGAGGTTTTAGAGAAAAAGTTCTCTGTCTATCTTTCTAGTCAAAGGAAGAACTCTTCTTCTCAACCTTCAATAAGGTCCGATCTTAAATTAAAGAGGGGAGATCAAGTCAACTTGCTCGAGTGTCTCAAGTAGAGGAGCTACGATTGAAGCTCTCATCTTCGGGAAAAGGCATCGAATTTACTTCGATAGAAAAACCAATAGAGGTATTCTTCTTTTCGATTCTAGATCATTACTAGTCCTTGCATGTGATCCTGGTAACTAGTGTTAACATATAGATGTTTGAGATTCCGCTTACAACATTAGGTGACTCCAAAACCCAACAGTGGCGTCAGAGCCTCTTGCACGAACTAATTTTGGCTAGACAAATTAATTTCGGACTTGATTTATTAGATAGATAAGTTTAAATAGAGATTCAGACATCAATTTGATTAGTTTGAATAAGATCTAGACTTAATCAAATAGAAATTGAAAGAGTTTAAATGGATTAAAACCTTAGATTTTCGTTCATTTGAAAATAGTTTTCGAAAAAAAGATTAAAGGGATTTGATTTTTAAATGAAGTTTCAAAATCTGGAGTTTTTGATGATTGAATCATCAAAAACAGCAGTTGGAATCAATTTTAAGATAATAGAGTCGGAAAATAGCAACTAGTGTTCGACCGGTCTGACCAGGATGCCTCCGGCCAGACGCTGACGCGCTCGGACGCGTCCCAATCCCTCTCGAACTAAGTCCGATACCGACTGGAACTGGGATCCCGAGAGATCCGCGACCAATATTCTCGGTCGGGTCCTATGACGCGACAAGAGAAGATCGAACACGTCTTGGACTAAGGAGTCCGAGACGTTCGTGTGTTGTTGCCTCCAGACGCGTCTGGACACGTATAAAGCTTCTTGGTCTTAGAGTTCAAAATGGCCTTAGACGCGTCCTTAGACATATGCGTCCTAGGAAGCGTCCAGCCTAGTGTTGGACGCGCCTGACTATAGGACAAGACACGTTTGGAACGTACTGTCCATAGGCCATTATATGTCCGACTATGCAATCTATGGGTCTTGATCGAGAGTGTCTTGGACCTATACCGAGGGACCCTCTCGGACGATGAACTAAGTTTTTCGAGTCTTGACCCGAGTGAGAGTTTTTTCGGTCTTTTCACCGTTTTTCCTCTTGATTCCACCCAAGTTTTTCCGAAATTGACCCGGGCCGTCGGATGACCTAAACGGAATTTTTCCTGAAAGTAATTTAAAAAACCATTACGGATAAAATCGAAACATGTCGCTAGTCTGAATTTTACGAAAATAGACTTAAGGCACGTTTGGCACATAAATGTCAATATTTTTGCCCGATTAGCTATTTAGACTATATAAAACCTAGATTCGACCTTAGAAACAGATCAAATACATGCTTTATATATTATGAATGTCATATTATTGTGTATGTATGAATGTGAATGCGAAGACTAATATGGTCATAGAAGTATTTTTTCTTGATTAAACACAAATGTGTGCCAGCGATGTGATAATTAATTTTAATTTTCAAGTTTTATACGATCTGCGAATCGTTGAGTCTTATAATTAGAGTTTAGGGTCTATGGAGTCCATTGAAGAACAGAAGGATGAGATCGTGGTTTGAGTGGGAGAAATCAATGGAGGTTCGAGGATGGAGATCCATGCGAACTAAGGAGAAACAAGAAGTTACCTAAGAAGATTATCTTTTAGGTTAGGGGTCATACTAGGATCTTTTTTCTGCTTGATTTACTTTCTCGTGCGCATTTACTTATTTATCAGTAAAGTATGCATGATAAAAATGTAAAAGTCCCTAAAATGAATTTGAGTAAAGCCTACCCAAATTAAGACACCTGTTGCGCCCTTGTTCATCGATTGTGGGTCTGCCTCCGCAGGGTGTCATCTTTTACCTCAGGACAATACTGGCAGACCTATGAAGAGGTCTACAAGTCTAAAATGGTTATTTTCAACGAACCAGCAAAAGGGTTTCGGATTTCGTGGCAAAGGATGAGTTTGACACACAAGTGTGAAACTCATCAACCAAGAGTCATAAGAGTATGATCAGTAAAGAATTTACTCACCCAGGACGAAGAGGTTAAGGTCAGTGCCCTAGTACGCTTAACTTCAAAGAAATGGGGTTTTGGAATCGTATTATTCAAACGGGGATGGTTTTCATTAAATAATATGGCACAAACAAGTTTTGCGAATATTGAATGTACTTAACAAAATCCTTTATTTTCTGTTTATGTAGTTTTAATGGCAAATATTAGTTTACAATTAGATTCATTCTTTGAGAAGGAACAGTTGAATCTAAACAAAGATTGGGAAAATAATCAGAGAAATGTTCTCCAGACTTCAAACAAAGAAAACGTATTAGATACCCCAATTGTAGTGGAAACCGCCTCGACAGTTAGAAACAAGGAAACAAGTGCCTATGTTATGGAGATAAATTTGGCAGATACGATAGAGTCCCCCTCATGGGTATTTCATACCGGATGTGGAGCTCATATCATCTCAGATATACAAGAGTTGAAGGGAATTAGGTATCTGACAAAAAGCGAGATGGTTCTACGAGTCACAAATAAGGCAAGAGTTGTTGTTGTGGCTGTAGGAACTTATAATCTCTGTTTAGAAACTGGATTAATATTAGTACCTAATAATTGTTATTATGTACCTTCTATTTCAAGGAACATCATCTCTGTTTCAGTATTGGACAGAGTAGGATATATCATCTAATGGTAAAAAACAAACGTTGCTCTTTATACAAAGATGAGATGTTCTATACCAATGCTAAACTTTGTAACGACCTCTATGTTACAAACATAGAAGACCAGATCTTAAACATAGACACGAACTGACTTCATTCGAATTATTCAAACCAAAGTTATCTCTGGCACAGTCGTTTAGGCCAACATTAACTTGAAACACATGCAGAAGCTTCATGCGAATAGGATTTTGTGATCTTGTGATTTAGAATCATATGGCACATGCAAGTCATGTTTAATGGGAAAAATGACGAGGTCACCCTTTAAAGGAAAGGGAGATCGATGAGTGAACCACTAGGGCTAATACATACAGATGTATGTGGACCTATGAGTACACTAGCAAGAGGCAACTATGGCTACTCCATCACGTTTATAGACGACTTTACTAGATATGGTTACGTATATCTAATGAAACACAAATCTGAATCGTTTGAAATGTTCAAACAATTTCAAAATGAAGTAGAAAATCAACTTGACAAGAAAATCAAAGCCATTCGATCAAATCAAGGTAGTGAGTATTTAAGCCAAAAGTTTAAGGAACATCTTAGGAGTTGTGGAATAGTCTCCCAACTCACTCCACCAGGAACACCTCAAATGAACGACGCGTCCGAAAGGAGAAATCGAACTTTGTTAGACATGGTTCGATCTATGATGAACTTAGCCAATCTTCCTAACACCTTCTAGGGGTATGCTCTTAAAACAATCGCTTTCACACTAAATCGTGCTCCGTCTAAAGCTGTAGAAAAGACACCATATGAGTTATGGTTTGGAAAGGTTCCAAAGCTATTTTTTCTCAAAGTCTGGGGATGCAAAGTTTATGTAAAATGTTTACAAGGAGATACTTGCACCTAAATCAGATAAATGTCCCTTTTTGGGTTATCCAAAAGAGACAAGGGGTTATTACTTCTACAACCCATCAGAGAACAAAGTGTTTATTGCTCGTGATGGTGTCTTTCTTGAAAAGGAATTCCTTTCCAAGAAGACAAGTGGGAGAAATGTGGATATCGAAGAAATTTGATCCGCGCAACAAACTGACAGTGATGTACGAGTGTCAAAAGCTTTGGTCCTTGTCTATTCAGAGCCAATTGACAGGGAAAAAGTGGTAGAGATGGAAGATCTCGAAGATCCTCCAGCACAAGATGAATTGGATCCGCAAGAGAGCCCTCAAGGAGTTGAGAGCGTCTCACCAGTTGTTCAAGCCCCTCGTAGGTCTCAAAGACTAAGGGAACTATCTCAAAGAACAAAAATTCTGTTACTGGAAGATAATGATCCTAGATCCTACAAAGAAGCTATGACGAGCCCAGACTCTGAAAAATGGCTAGGAGCCATGAAATGTGAAATGAAATCCATGTCTGAAAAGCAAGTTTTGGAACTTGGTTGACTTTCCCTATGGAGTAACACCCATTGGTTGCAAATGGGATTTCAAGATGGAAATAGAAAAGGATGGAAACGTCAGCATTTTCAAAGCTAGACTTCTTGCAAAAGGCAACAGACAGATTCATGGTATAGACTATGAGGAAACCTTTTCCCCTATTGCAATGAAGAAATCCATTAGGATTATTCAAGCAATAGCCGCTCATTATGATTATGAGATTTGGCAAATGGATGTCAAAATTGTCTTTCTGAATGGAAATCTGGAAGAGGATGTGCATATGACACAACCTGAAGGGTTTGTAAACTCCAAAAATGTTGGAAAAGTTTCCAAGCTTCAGAGATCCATATATGGATTAAAGCAAACAAGTAGGAGTTGGAACCTTCGATTCGTCGAGGCAATCAAAGAGTTTGGTTTCTCAAAGAATGAAGAAGAATCTTGTGTTTACAAGAAGGTTAGTGGGAGTGACCTAGTTTTCTTGGTCCTGTATGTAGATGACATACTGCTCATTGGAAACAATGTTCTGATGATGAATTCAGTAAAATACTGGTTACGAAAATGTTTCTCAATGAAAGACTTAGGAGATGCAGAGTACATTCTCGGCATCAAAATCTATAAAGATAGATCTAAGAGGATAATTGGACTCAGACAAGAGACTTATATAGATAAGGTTCTTGAAAGGTTCAGTACGAAAGACTCTAAGAGAGGAATTCTACCGATGACTCATGGCACAGTGCTCAGCAAGAATCAAAGTCCTAAGGACTAAGATGAGCAAGCACACATGGATAGGGTACCTAATGCTTCGGCAGTAGGATCCATCATGTATGCTGTGATCTGCACTCGCCCAGACGTATCATATGCTTTAAGCATGTGTAGTCGTTACTAATCGAATGGAGGAGAAGCACACTGGGTCGCCGCCAAAAATATCCTAAAGTACTTGAGAATGACAAAAGATCAACTCTTGGTATATGGCGAGAAAAAAGAACTAATAGTTGAGGGTCATGTGGATGCAAGCTTCCAAACAGATAAAGATGATTTTCGATCGCAGTCCGGTTATGTCTTCTGTCTAAATAGAGGAGCAATGAGTTGGAAAAGTTCAAAGCAGAGCACTGTAGCAGACTCTTCCACAGAAGCAGAATACTTAGCCGCTTCGGAAGAAGGTAAAGAAGGAGTTTGGATCAAGAAGTTCATCATGGAACTGGGTGTAGTCCCTAGCGTCAAAAATGGAATAACTCTATATTGTGACAACACTGGAGCCATTGCCCAAGCCAAAGAACCAAGAGCACACCAGAAATCCAAACATATTCAAATGAAGAACCACGTGATAAGGAAGATCACAGAGAGAAAGGATGTGGTCATTAGCAGAGTGCATATGGATAACAACATAGCAGATCCATTAACTAAACCACTACCTCAACCCAAACATGAGAGCCATACGAGAGGCATTGGTAAAAGCGTATCGGAGAATTGCTTTAAGTTGTAATTATTTTATAGAGGGTCTATGTAATTAATTACCTACATTCAATATATGAAATAAAGTATTTCGTCGTTAAATCACGGTTTAGTATTTAATCGACAATCTAAAATAATGAACATTCTAAGTAGGCTTATTTGATACGTGATCCGGTAAATGAAACCATACTAAGAGAACTTAGAATAGATTCATTATTATGTCCCTAGTCCAGGTTGTTGAAATAGACAACAACCACTTACGAAGACTAGCACGTGAGATCAACAAGATAGCGTTGTTTCATGGCCTATGGGAACATGAGTATTCAAGTCATCTACGTGGTTGTATGATTGGAGAAAATACACTAGAGAACCCACCATGAGAGTTCTTCGAATGTGAAAACGTCATGAACTCTCATAAGCAGGATTGGAGAGATTCCTTAAACATGAGTGCTCCACTCATCTTATGTAAGGAATGTCAAACTTTGGTACAACGAAACGTCGCGCCGTAAAAAGAGGTTATAAAAGCGGTCACTGGGTGAGACATGATAGACATTAAGTTAAGTGGGGTACAAGACTGGATTATGTCCTAAGTACACGTGGGAGACTGAAGAAATATGTCCTTTTAGTCAGAAGGAGATGTCCTTCCTGTAGGGTTATGGTGTCTACTAGTGTTTTAAGCGGAATGTCAGACATCTAATGTCTCACACTAGTATTCCCAGGATCATCATGCATAAGCTAATAATTAACTAAGAGTAAGAGATTACCTTAATCGCTAGTTTTCCTTCGAACCTTTCCAATCGAATGTGAAGACCAAGAACTCCAAGTGTTGCTCCTCTAATCAATACACCTGAATGATCAATTTGATCTCCCAACTTGTAGCTAGATAGAACTGCAATGGTGGTTTGATACGAAGAACACCTTCTTCTTTATGACTACTTAGATAGCTTGGAAATTATCTCTCTTTCTCTCTCTACTTGATGTTGTAGAGGTTGAAAGCTTTTGGAGAAATTTCACACCTTATTCAAGTCCCTAAGTGACATTATATGGAATCCTAGTTAGAGTCCAACCCTAATTTGGTTTCTAAAAATTCCATTTTGAACAAGATTAAGGAAATAGTCGAAATCCCATTCCCTTAGTTGTGGCCGCCCAAACCATGCCCAATTAGGAAGATCTGGCCGACCCCATTAGGGTAACACCACCAAGCTTGGTCGTGCCGTTTTGGGCCCCAAATCACCTCCTTTGGTGCCCGACCCAAATACCCTTCTTTCGGGCCTTTCGTGCTATCTTTGCCTAATTTTTTTTAGGCCTATGAGATATGTTTATCGGGTTAGCCCATGTTTATATGTCTCATCCCACTATTCATATTATCGGATCAAAAATAGACATTTTCTTGTGTAACCCGATGTAGGATCCGGTCAAAGTTAGCCGCGAATTATTACTTCGTAATTCGACGATCGTAATTGGTTTCTAGCTAAACATTACGACCCCTAAATTGTCCGGACTTCATGATCTTTTTAATCAATTGTCCTATCCGAAAAATTGCTGGCATTTCATCTTTGGTCGAAGGACATCTCCTTCAGACTCCCATTTATACTTACAACAAGTGCAATGCATGATTCCCGTGTCAATTTGTAACTCATTGATGCACCCGAAAAGGTTGCACACCCAAGCGGAGGTATCAAGTAGTAATCCGGCAAAGCCGGGATCGATCCAAGGATAGGAAGGTAGTTTGGATATCGAAGGGTCTTATCCCTCGGTCTAGATGTTAAAAGCTAACTTAGACTAAAAAGGAGAGAAACAAGGATAAATGAGGGGATTATGATTGAATAAGCAATAAAGAAAACAAATAAACTAATTAAACGATAAAAGTAAACGGGCGAGAGAGATTCGAGAGAAGAGTTCGGAGGAACAAAAGTCGGGAGACGGTAAGACTCGATTCGGGTAACAAATAAGCGAGAGAGGTGTCGAAGTCCGGGAATCCATAATGATAAACCTACGACTACGTATGATCCAATCTAATGTGTCGAAGTACAATCGATATTCGACTCCTAAAGTAGATGTCTCTAAGTACTACGTATATCCGAAGATCATACTTAGTCAAACAAACGTCTAAATCGGTTAATCCCGAGTCATCAAAAGTGTCGTCTAGTCGCCTAACTATGTGAAGTGCATGACAAGACACATGAAATTATGACTTAGACTACGATCGATATCGAATACTTCGTTTCGTCTATTAACTATGCGAAGTGCTTGACAAGACACATGAAAATACGATCAAAACGATAATCGAAATAAATGAACATCAATTAATAATCAAAACATCAAATCACATTAAACATAATCACAAATTCATCACATTTCATCTCCTATAATCGACAGACTAAAGTTAGCTAAACATGGTGATTAAATAGAAAATGAAAAGAAGATCCCCCTTTTTCGATGTGGTTCGAGGCTAAGATCGTCGGAAAATATGAGTCTTTAAGGTGCAGCCGATCTCCCCTTAGCAAATTCTGGGTTCCCCATAGCGACCACCATCATCTTCTCCATTTATCACAAACCTCCATTAAAGCTAAACCCTAGCTTTCTCTCTCTAGCAATCTTCAACCAAAATCAAATCAAACCACATGGGATGCAAGATCAAGACATGGGGAGCAAAAGCCCAAAGGTTTCCGGCCAAGAAAGTGGCCGGAAACCCTTGAAATTTCCGGCCAAGAAAGTGGCCGGAAACCCTAGAAATTTTCGGCCAAAGAGACATGAAATTCGGCCAAAACAAGCTAGATTCGGCCAAATGTGGAGCTCTCGGCCAAGATGCTGCTGTCCATGGCCGTCCCGAGCTACTGTGCTAGGCTGCTACTGCCCGGTGGTCGCGTCCCGTGTTCCCTAAGCTGTCTGAGTTGCTGTACCGAGCTGAAGAAAGACCCGAGTAGCTGCTGTGCATTTCGTGCGCTGCTCATGCTGCTGATGAAGCCTTGCTGTTGCGCATCCCGGAGCTGCTGTTGCGCGTCCCTGAATGCTTCCCGAGCTGCTGGCTGCTGCTGCTCGTGTTGCAGCCGAGCAACAGCTCGGCCGGCCAAAGCTAGGACGGCCTAGTGTGCTGGCCGGCCTATGCTTTGGCCGGATCCTCCTTCTTCTTGCTCTCTTTTTCTCTCTCTCTCAAGCTCTCAAACTCAAGAACAAGAACCCTAAACTCCTTTCTCCCCCTCTTGCTTGGTGAAGAAGATGATGAATAATAACCCTTTACTACTAAAACCCCTTTTTCTCACTTGTGTATACACAACCCTAGACTTAGTCAAACTTGACTAAGTCTTAGACCATTTGAGTTGGACCAAAGAGAGGATGCTCATAAGTTCTCTATTATTCTCTTCCTCTATGGGCTCTTGGGTTGGGCTACTTTCTAAAGCATGGGAGTGCCTTCATCTTGTCTCTACATTTAGAACCAAGGGGGGTGCCTTCATAGAATCCTTGTTTCAAGACCGAACCTCGGCTTCTTTCATTCACAACTTCTCCGTCCGAACTCCGAATCGACTTCCGTTTTCACCGTCGGACTCGTCATTGACTTCACTTGTTGTTTGACTTCTGATTTTGACCAAAATGACCAAAATACCCCTGGTGCTCTTTTCTTCCCTTGCCGCATAAGATGAAAATATGATAATTCGCTCTCTTTATTCCGAATTACACGCCAAACCCCAAATAAACTACCTAGCAATGAAAACACATAAATAATTAGAAATAAAACTCGAAAAGAACTAACTCATCAAAGTTAAGTGACCTAAATGTGGCATTTTCACGCCACATCACTCATCTGATACGTCACATCTTTTAGAATTTCTAGATCCCGAGTATAAATGTCAGAGACAAATGATTAATATCCAGTTGAGCGCGACCACATATTTTCAGTTGCTACTCATCAAGCGGCCTTGAGACACTTTTTCCTAATATAATTAGGATGACACAATCCATTTTTGTACTCCCACTCAGCTTCATGTCTATCATGTCTTTCCTAGTATCTGCTTTTATAACCTCCTTTCACGGCGCAACGTTTTGCAGAACCAAACTCAGACATTCCTTACATAAGATGAGCAGAAGACTCATGTTTCGAGGAATCTCTTCAATCTTGTCACTGAGAAGCGTTTGACGTTCATCACGGTTGATGTACATCTCATTTGAGGGTTATCCAGTGTATATTCCTAATAGTACACCCACGTTGTCGATTCAAATACTCCTATTCCTATAATCCAGGAAACAACGCTATCTCGTCGACCTAAGTCCTAGACTTCCTGAGTCATTGTTGTCCGTGGAATGACCTAGACTAGGGAGATGATAATGAAAAATTCCAAGTTCATTTAATAGGGTTTCAATCATCAGATCATGTAATTGACAAACCTATTTGGAATGTTTTATTAGTCATGGACTGTCGTTTAAATACTAAACCAATTTTAGACGTCTGCGAAATAACTAATTTATTTCTGATAACGAGAGTTTGTAAATTTGAGCCTCTTCCATAGAACTCCTTTTACATGCTCAATTTACTAGTCAAGGTTATTTCCAAAATACCTTATGCCTTAGAGATTTTGTATGCTCTCATACTTTTTTCTTAGGTGACAGTTTAGTTGACTACGGATGTAGTCCGATTAAACCTTGCTTATTATAAATTAATCGAAGGTCGCTTCTTGCGATTTGATAATTTCTAGTAGCCCTTTACTAGAATTAAGGCTTCTATTCTTTCGTTTGTAGGGTCTGCAATAGTTCCCGGCTTGAAACATTGTGATTAGACGGTCTAGATTAGGCGGTTGTGATCCACCATTTAGGGAAGTTTTTGTTATGCCAATCGGAGTTTAATGTGAACAATACGAGTAATTCAAGACAAGCAATTGGAATAGTAACGAACAATCAAGAACAGAACACAGAGATTTTACGTGATTCGGTTGGTGAGACCTACTCCACAGCGACAATGACGCGATGATTTCCACTATGATAAGCAAACAAGTTTACACAAGAGATTCGTGAGATTGTGCTATTGATATCTCCTTAGGGTTTAGTTTATATACCCAGTAAACCCTAATCCCATCGCCTCATCGACTCTCTACAACCGACTTTCTCTACAACAGACATTATACACGGATAACACTAATCACCGACATAAGCCTAGCTTCCGCATTTCAGCTCTGTCTCGGAGTCCAGCTCTGCCTCACAGCCCTGCTTCGCATACCAGCTCTGTCTCAGCAATCAGCTCCGCTAACAGGTTCAAAATTCGGTGCCAAGACCTAAACGGGTTGGCGGGTCCTAAACCGGGTTCGATACCAATCCATATTCGAGTCACTTCTAACAGTTTTCCACTGTTCGTGGTTAGGGTTTCCCTTATATTTATCTCGTATCTAGGATAAATAGAAGTTCCTAAATTCTAGGGTCCTTCGTAGATATCCTGCCGAGGTGATAAATCTTCTAAGAGATGTTTCCTTCTTTAAGACTCTTGAAATCCAAGCTTGCTTAAACACTTAAGATATGTAGCCGACTTAAATCTTTAAGGAGATTCTGGGATTGAGTCAGTAAGTTGTTGGCGCGCTTCTGCCTCCCTAGTTTATGGTGCGAGGCATAGGCGTAACTTACGTGGACCCCCCTAATTCCTTTAGAGACCCCAGAGCTAATTTGTTTATGCAGGGGGCGAAACAGGGCTGATACCTTTAGCCGACCTCCCAGTTAGGGGTGTAGGTGGCGCAGTATCGAGGGTTTAGCTGTTGTGTTTCCTTAAGCCGAGTTGGCCATTAGACTTCAGGTCTGTTCTTGACTCTTTGACGTTAGTCAAAGACTTATGAAGACTAACACATAAGATTGACAAGATAACATTGTGTATAGTATGGGAATAGGAGTATTCAAGTCATCTACGTGGGTGTATGATTGGGAATCTACACTAGATAACCCACCATGAGAGTACATCAAGATTGTTGAACGTCAAAAATCTCTCATTGACAAGATTGGAGAGATTCCTTAAAATATGAGTATTCCACTCATCTTATGTAAGGAATGTCTGACTTTAGTTTCGTCAAATGTCGCGCCATAAAAGGAAGTTATAAAGGCAGACACTAGGAAAGGCATGATAGACGTGAAGCTGAGTGGGAATGTAAGAATTGATTATGCCATCCTAATTAAATTAGGATAAGTATCTTCGGGCCACTGAAAATGCGTGGTCACGCTCAAATGGATTAAGTGATTAATCATTTGGTTGACAGGTTTACTCGTGATCAAGAAAAGTGTGAAAGTTATGACGCATCAGATGGGATACAAATTGACATGGGAATCAAACATTCCACATGTTCTACGTGCAAGTGGGAAACTGAAGAAGATGTCCTTCGACCAAAGTGGCAATGCGAATAATTTGTCTGATAGGACAATTGGTGAAGAAGATCATCAAAGTCCGGATGATTTAGGGATTGTAATGTTTAGCTAGAAACCAACTACTATAGTCAAATCACGGGGTGATTCACGGCTAACTTCGTCCGGATCCTACATCGGGTTACACGAAAGAGTGTCGGTTTGATTGGAAGATATGAATAGAGGGATGAGACGTATAAGTACTATTAGATCCGGAAATATGTCCAAAAGTCCAGGCAAAGCTAAGGCAAAGATAGTGCGAAGTCCAGACCAAAGGAGTTTTAGACCAGACACATAAAACCCATGAGTGGGTCGACCAATGCATGACCGACCACACTAATAGGGCTGACTCGACCTAGCCCACTAGGGCATATGGTGGCCGACCATAATAGGAGTTTTCTATTATGGTGAAACCCTAAATCTATTTCTAAGAAAATTAGGAAACCTAATCAGGGTTGGATTCTGACTTTAAGAATTCTATATAAGGGCCTCATTAGAACAGAAATAGGTGTGGAAAACTCTCAGAGAGATTTCAATCTTTACAACATCAAGTGAAGAGAGAAAAAGAGAATAGTTCCCAACTGTCTATCTAGTCTAAAGAAGTAGGTATTTTTATCTAACAGTCGGGAAGTTCTGGCTAAGCTCAATTGTGGGAGATCAAGTCGATGAAGCGGGTGTTTCAAGTAGAGGAGCTACAACTAGAGGTCTTGGTTTTCGAGAAAGCAATCATATTAATCCGTTGGCCAAATTTACCAGATTACCGTTGGCTCCAAAAGACCAAAATGCCCTTAAAGTATCTTTTTCCCGTTTTTAGTCATTTTTCGCACTTAACTCCACAAAAACACCTAATCAAGAAAACTAATCACTTTGTTACAATAAAGCCTCAAAATAGACTAATTTTCCTAAGTGTTAAACGACGTGGCCTATCAAACAACTCAGGAGAAATTTTTCGTGGAGAAAAAAATACCAAACAAGTTATTTATAGAGGGAGGGTGAAGAGCAAAGCGTCAGAAAATGAAAGCGTCAAAGAGTAAACAATAAATTCCTCAAAAATTAACTAAGTCATAATTGCGCTACAAGAAATCATGGCAAATCTTTGACCGAGTCAGTCACAATTTTATGTGACAAGAAACGACTAAAACGATGCGCCAATAGAAAAAAGTTACATGCCCTGTGACTGATAGAGAAGGTACTGTAGTCAGTTGCCCAAAACATAAACTCAAAAAATGTTAGACCAGAAGATCAAATGCCTGACGTCGGGAAATCAAAGAATAAAGGAATGAAACTCGTCCTTCGGAAGCAAAGACACAAACGAGGTTTGCAAAACTGAGTTTGGCAAAAAATAAGCTCAACGATGCAGCAATGCAGCCACGCTGAAGCGACTCTATGATGCAGTTCTGCTAGCAGTGCTACGAGAATATTCAACTCACCAGAAGAACAACCGAGATTCCTGCTGATGTCAAAAAATGGCTTTCCGTTAGATCAGCATGAAATCGGGCGTTGATGCATGACAACCTCGGTTTAGAGTTCCTGAATCTTGCTCTGCTTTCTGCTCTGCCTCCTTCTCACTAATCCTCGTTCCTTGCTCCCTGCTCCTGCTCCTTGTTCTGTTCCTATTCGTCTGTTCCCAAGGGGGGAAACCTACAAAGGGTTCGAAAACCGCTTTGACGCTCAAGCCAGTCAGGGTACTCTTTGCAGTAAAAGAATGAATATTAATTGATCCTTTTGGGGTCGAGTTATGGGAACTCTGAGTTTTGGGTGATCTTCTTCGGGTAAAGAGATCGTGTCCTGAGAAGGACGATGTGGGGGGCCTTTTATAAGCGATGTAAGGTCGACTATGATTAGCGGCGGTGGTGAGGCGATTGCCGTCAGACCAAAGGGAAAGTTTCCTCTCTTGAGTATCTAGGGTTTCTATTAGAGTCTATCTCGGATCTTTAATAAGTGGAAGTTCATGAGTTTAAGGATCCTTCGTAGATATCTTGCCGATGTGATAGATCCTAGTAGAGAAGTTTGCTCCTTTAGTTACGTGGAGTTCAATCTGGCTTAAACACTTCGAGATGTGTAGCCGACTGAGATCTTTCTGAAAGATTTGGGATTAAGTCGGTAGATCACCTACCGCTGCTGCCTCCCTTGTTCGGGGCTTAAGACATTGGCCCCATCTGTTTGGACCCCCCTTACTCATCTGAAGACCCTGGGCTGATCTGTCCATGCCATGGCCATTTTGCAGGGCTGATTTCTTCTGGCCGACCTTCCAGTTAGGGGAATATTTAGTGGACCATCAGGGGCTCAGCGGTCCTATTATCTTAAGCCGGGTTGACCCAGTAGACTTCAGGTCTGATCTTGACCCTTCAGACGTTAGTCACCGTCTAGACATTTTATGCATCATAATGAGTCCCACCACTCCTTAGTCGAAAGTAATGAGACTGAAGAGTAGAAGTACCTCGTGTGTTTTAAACATTTGAAGATCCCGGAGTCGAGGATTTTATCTGGGCAAGAGTTGTTTCGTGAAGCTCGACCTTTCTTCTAATTTTCCAGAGCTGCGCATTCTTGAGCTAATCTGCACTGAGCTGGTGGGGGTTGCTGGGTAGTAAAACTTTCTTCCCCTACAACCATATTTTCCAGAACTGACTTGAGTTGTGTCTGCCTTAGACTGTTTAACGCGTGGTTCATCTTTTCGAGACACGTTACAACTTCTGCCGGGTAATTAATTTCCTTTCCATGCGTGATGATGAGACATGAAACATGTCCCATCTGACTCTCTTAACTCGGGTTAGTTAGTCCAGTTCGAGCGGTTACTCTGATGATTTGTTTGATTTTCTTTCTCAGGTCTCATTTACGGAGTTTGATACGAAAAACAGATAAAAACGAGAAAAAGATACTCGAGGGGCATTTTGGTCATTTGAAGATGAGAATATTCTGGAAATTTCAGAGCTCTGGTGAAAAGTAGAGTCAAGGACGAATCCAATGGCGAAAACGGAAGTCAAATCGGAGGTCGGATGAGGAAACTAGAGCTGGTTAAAGATTGAGTCAAAAGTAAGGTCAACATTGATCTCATAATAACACGTGGCGCGCATCTATCGGCGCGGGTGAAGTCTCGGTATTTCCTCGGGACCATAGGGACATTGTTCGGGACACTCTAAGGGCCCAAGATCTGGTGTATCAGTGCGTGATGACCTCAGTACTCCCCGCGTAGATCCAACAGACAGAAAGACGGACCGTGTGGATCAGCTATATCAGCCGGTTGTCTCATCTCACTTGGCTACACCGTGATGCACATTATCATCTCTTCTATGGCCAGCAAAACTTAACCGTATTGGCTCCCAGATTTGGGCGATTCTTCTCTTCATCTCTCTCTCATCTCACTCTTAGAAATTGGACAGTAGAGAGAGAGATTAACAGGGAACGACTCTTTTAGAAACAAATCATGAAACAACTGGAAATAGCTGGAAGATTATCCCTCATGGAAACTTTTAGAGAGAGAAGAAGATTGGATTTCGAGTGATAAAATCTTAGAAGGAGGATCGGCTGATTAAAGAGGATTCTATTCGAAATCTTAAGAGAGATAGAAAGAGCTAGAGATAGAAAGAAGGATATTGTTGAAGATAACCGAGAGAGAGATTCAATAGAGAGAGAAAGAACCTTGAAAGATTTTTTCCTCTTTTCTATATATAACAGAACAGGAGCATTAGAAGATCATCTCGGTTTGGAGGGGAAGATCATGATCTCAAGCTCAACCTATAGAGAAAATCAGAGAGAGAGAGAGAGATAGAAACACCATTATCATCCACTTCTTTTCTTCTTCTTCTTGTTCTGTAAATCTTTTAGTGAGAGAAAGAAACAGAGAGAAAGAGAAATATTTGTAGTGAGAGAAAGGGAGTAATTTGTAGAGAGAGAGAGAGATAAAGAATCAACTGTTTTTATTTCTTCTTCATTTTTGTTTCTCTGGAGTTTCATTATGCATGGTTGTATGAGAGAGAGGTACTGGAAGAAGTTTAAAACAGTAGAGAGAGAGAAAGAGAGAAAAAAAACAGTGAAGAAGACGAGAAAAGAGATTGGAAAATAATTTTCCCACAGGGAAATCGTTTCCGAGAAGATGAGAAAATTGATTTCCCTAAGGGTCTGTTTGGTCTGTTTTCCTGGAAAATCGTAAAAACAGAAGGAAAACTCTTCCCTTAGGGTCTGTTTGGCTGCCAGACAGGAAATCAGCAAGAAAAGTTATGATTCTTCTTCCATTCTCTCTTTTACTTTTCGTATTTATTTTAAATCTCGATCATGATTAGTTAATAATCTCTCATCTAGGATTTTATGAAGAAACTAATTCTTGATCTTTTAGATATATTCTTGATTGATTAATTCTTTTGATTGAACGATAAAGTTTAATTTGTTTTAATTTGTTAAATCGGTTATCTTTTCACTATTTATACTTTTCGATTTGATGCATCGTGCTTATGTTAAATCATTTGACGGTTCATACTTATTAATTGATAAATAGTAGTTTAGAAATATATTTTTCAAAAGAAGACAAATACCATTTTATGATCTAAAAACCGATTTTATCGAAGACATCTCTCGGAATTAGGATAGTTCATTATCCGAAATTCTGAGTTATAAAAAAGAGAATTAACCATTTTAAGTATTTGTTTCTAAAAGTGATTTTATGTGGTGGAATCCTAAACCCTAGACTCCTCTCCCCATTTGAGTTCATTTTCATTTCCGTAATTTTATTTTAATATTTTATTTATTTTATTTTAAAAACCAAAACCAAATCATTTTACAATCTTATTACTTCCTAATTTTAGAATTGAAATTTGACTTAGTCTCTGAGGAACGAACCGGTCTTACCGGAACTATCACTTGACGCCCGTATACTTGCGGGTGGTGACCTATTTAGGAAACTTTTTAGGCCCATCAAGTTTTTGGCGCCACTGCCGGGGACTATGTTTTAAATTTATTCTAATTTTGGAAAGTTTTTGGTAAGTTTTGAATTTTGGATACTTTGACTTGCTTCTCTTTTTTGGTGTGGAGAACACTAAGGAGCTGAAGAGGAGGCGAACAAGGAGGAGGACCTCAAAAGAAGAAATTTACTGTTTTTATTTTTATATTTATTTTGGTGAGAGAGAGACTTAGACTTTTTAGTACTTTCTTTTGTTTTGACCCTAAATTGGAGGGATTTTATAAATTGTTACCGAAAAACCAAAACGAAGCCTCGGGTTCGAACACTCGCGAGGAGAGTGGCCCGAGTCGTCTGCAAAGGTCGTCGCCCGTCTCGAACGGGAGGTAACTTTCTCTAATCACCCACGAATCCCCTGTTAGTGGGTACTTTTTATAAGATCTTCGTAGTGCTTCCTCGGTTTTCGTGTTAAAAAAAAAATAAAAATAAATAATAATGACCAAAAGAAAGGAGTCAAGTTTAGTTACATAAGTGTCAATTCTCATCTCGTGATCGTGCCTGACCATCATGGCACATTTTTCTAATGGTTGGACGTACCCTGTTGATGATGATGACCTTGATCTAAAGGGACCCGTCATCAACCGAACTGATATAACCTTAAGAGAATACCAACAGTTGCGTAAAGACTGGCTTAACCGACCTGGTACGACTCTAAGAGATTATCAACGAATTAACGAGGGGAATAGGCTAGTTGAGCCTACCCGAACTGGTATGACCTTCGGGGAATACCAATAGATGAGTAGAAACGAGCCTAACCGACCTGGTATCACATCTGGAGATTATCAACAAATGTGTAGAGACGGTCCGACTAGTGAGTGGAGTAGACCAGAACCTGATCGATCTCATATGACATTAGGAGAACACCGACAAATGTATAGAGATGGTCAAAATAGTGATGGATATGGTCCGACATCAAATATATATGAGAAACCTTATAGTCCACACTATTCTGAGACCAATGACTTTAGAGGCAGATATGATCCTAATATGTACGGTGGGAGTTTTTATCAAGAGTCTTCTTTTAATTACACTAGTAAGCCTTATTATGAGTAGACTCTTGAAGATAGATCTCGATCAGAGTCCGAGAGTCGTCTTATTGAGATGATGTCACAATTTGCGACTCAAACGACGCAAGAGATTGAGTCCTTGACTCAACAGGTAAAGATGCTTAAGTCACAGTCATTCGCCGACGAGGAAGGGGTTTCACAACCCCAAACTCAGGAAGGTACTAGGTACGATGATCCTAATATGTACGGTGAGAGTTTTTATCAAGAGTCTTCTTTTAATTACACTAGTGAGCCTTATTATGAGGAGACTCTTGAAGATAGATCTCGATCAGAGTCTGAGAGTCGTCTTATTAAGATGATGTCACAATTTGCGACTCAAACGACGCAGGAGATTGAGTCCTTGACTCAACAGGTAAAAATGCTTAAATCACAGTCATTCGCCGACGAGGAAGGGGTTTCACCACCCAAACTCGGGAAAGTACTAGGTACGATGACGAGGTTAATACGTCTAACCCTAGTACTAAGTTAAATGTCGATGAATTTACTGATAATATCCTAGAGCCTGAAAGGTCTGATGACCTTGTTGTCTTGCTTCCTCCACCTATGTCATCTCACCATGATAGGACTGCATTAGACGTTGATATCCAGGATGATGGCTCAATGAGCAAGTTTGAGGATGGCACAATTATGAACTTTCCAACATTTGAGATTTGTAAGGAGTCAGTCCTAGATGAAAAGCTAAGAAGGCATGATATTATGAATAACTGCGAGGCCGCAGATGTCTTTGAGGACATTGATGACGCTAGAGACATGTTGGATAGTTTGTCAGACTGTTTACCTAAGGAAACCATGAACCTTGACGTGGTCCCTGAGCATATTGCCTTACCCTTAGAGTCTAGTTTGACCTTTCACATAGTCTCAGACTCGGTTGTTGATCCCTTTTGGGACACTTCAGATGTCTCCTCGAGAACGTCTATGGAAATAGTGGATATTCTATCCACTAAACTTGCAGATGACTTTCTGCCTTCGACGGATATATTGGCCCTTCATTGTTATGTCGATCCTTTTGATGACTTTCTAGACGTTGGTCCTAGTATTTATAGTTACTTAGTGGATTGTGCATCCACTAAGTTTGGGGATTGCCCCTCTTCTTTGATAATCTCACATGCACTCTCTGCAATTCACAAAAATGTGAGACTATCGTTTACTGAAAAATTTGTGTTCTGGGTGGACCCACAGATGTATCGAATATTGGTTTACAGTTAATCACATATTTGTAATCCAGTAGGTTAAATCTTTTCTATTTTTTTGAATCATCTGTTTCGTCTGGCTGAAGACGTTAAACTTAGCGCTTTCTGGGAGGCAACCCATGCAGAGGACGCTGAACCGGGTAATATCTCCCCCTTCACCCTGTTATTTTTGCGTAGTCTTCAGAATATTGAGGACAATGTTCGGTTTAAGTTTGGGGATAGAGGATTGAATTTTTTGCTAAGTCCTTATTTCAAAAATTCAAAAGGGTTTAAAATTTTTCAAAATTTTTGATTTTTGGATTGAAAATGTGAGTCTAGTGTTTTTGCTTGTTAATGGTCATAGAGTCTAGTTGGTTGTACTGTGCTTTTACTAAAGATTGTTTCACAAATTTCGAGTCTTGAGGTTGTCTGTGCACTAGCCATGTGAGTGTTAGATAGGTGAAGAGTTGACTTTTCTGAGAGAACTTAATCGATCATTAGTGGAGACCTAACCTATGTGAGATTCTGAGCCTTTCTTGTTGTTTTGAGTGATCTCTTCTGAGCTAATTCTGAGTAGAATGAAGAGCTACTCAACCTTGCAATATTGAAAGAAGAACTCATTTGATCTCTTGAGTTCAAATTTTACAACCACTAGGGATGTCATCAGGAAGTAAACCTTTCTCTTGTAGTCTGAGAAACTTGAAAACAGTGTCAACTAGAGGAAGATAGGAACTCCATTCACCATTTAGAATCTTGAGAATAAGACATGAAGCAAAAGGAAGAGAATTTTACCCAAGGAAAGAGTAGTACCAAGAAAGTGGTTTTTGTATTATGAGTTCTAAAAAAAAAAAAAAAAAAAAAAAAAAAAAAAAAAAAAAAAAAAAAGAAAAGAAAAGAAAATATAAATAAAAAAAAATGTTTGTTTAGTTAAAGTGTTTATCTTTTGAAGAAATTCTTGAAGATTTGAAGACGTCAAGTTCTCAGGAGTTCTAGTTCATCCTTATAGTCTATTGACCTCTAGGAAGCATTGTTAGACAGTTGTTCAGGCGAGAAGAGTTGGTTAGCTTCCCCATTCCGTATTAGTGGTTGTTTCCTTTCTATGAGATCAGTCATTTACAAAAAATTTAGTCCGTCTTTTGCAATGTGTTGAGTTTTCCTTCATATTCATACCAACACATAGAGTGAACCATTCTGAGTGACTTTAATTTTTGAGCGTATGACCGTGAGGCAGTAGTCCAGGCGAAATGTATTGAGAAGGTAATCGAGGTCTTGTCTGTTCGGAACTGAAATGATGCTCATATTGGCTGGTCACGTGCACTTCGGGTCTTGATTACTAGTGAAGGAATTTTTAGCATTTGTATGGTTTGGTCGACTTAGATTTCGTTTCTATTACCTTTTCAAAAATTTGACCGGATAAACATTTTTCAGTCCCTATTTAGATTTGGACCCTTTTGGATTTTGAAACATTGAATTTTGTGGGTACATTCACTGCAAACCCTCACGAGACAAAACTCGTCCTCTAGGGCAACCTAGAGGTTTAACGGCTTGTTGCACGGGCTAAGTGCAATCGTGATTCCCTACGAAAGTGGTGAAATGGGTTTAGTTTTATTTTTCTGTTTTGCTCGAGGACTAGCAAAATCTAAGTTTGGGGATGTTTGATGAGACATGAAACATGTCCCATCTGACTCTCTCTTAACTCGGGTTAGTTAGTCCAGTTCGAGCGGTTACTCTGATGATTTGTTTGATTTTCTTTCTCAGGTCTCATTTACGGAGTTTGATACGAAAAACAGATAAAAACGAGAAAAAGATACTCGAGGGGCATTTTGGTCATTTGAAGATGAGGATATTCTGGAAATTTCAGAGCTCTGGTGAAAAGTAGAGTCAAGGACGAATCCAATGGCGAAAACGGAAGTCAAATCGGAGGTCGGATGAGGAAACTAGAGCTGGTCAAAGATTGAGTCAAAAGTAAGGTCAACATTGATCTCATAATAACACGTGGCGCGCATCTATCGGCGCGGGTGAAGTCTCGGTATTTCCTCGGGACCATAGGGACATTGTTCGGGACACTCTAAGGGCCCAAGATCTGGTGTATCAGTGCGTGATGACCTCAGTACTCCCCGCGTAGATCCAACAGACAGAAAGACGGACCGTGTGGATCAACTAGATCAGCCGGTTGTCTCATCTCACTTGGCTACACCGTGATGCACATTACCATCTCTTATATGGCCAGCAAAACTTAACCGTATTGGCACCCAGATTTGGGCGATTCTCCTCTTCATCTCTCTCTCATCTCACTCTTAGAAATTGGACAATAGAGAGAGAGATTAACAGGGAACGTCTCTTTTAGAAACAAATCATGAAACGACTGGAAATAGCTGGAAGATTATCCCTCATGGAAACTTTTAGAGAGAGAAGAAGATTGGATTTCGAGTGATAAAATCTTAGAAGGAGGATCGGCTGATTAAAGAGGATTCTATTCGAAATCTTAAAAGAGATAGAAAGAGCTAGAGATAGAAAGAAGGATATTGTTGAAGATAACCGAGAGAGAGATTCAATAGAGAGAGAAAGAACCGAGAAGGATTTTTTCCTCTTTTCTATATATAACAGAACAGGAGCATTAGAAGATCATCTCGGTTTGGAGGGGAAAATCATGATCTCAAGCTCAGCCTATAGAGAAAATCAGAGAGAGAGAGAGAGATAGAAACACCATTATCATCCACTTCTTTTCTTCTTCTTCTTGTTCTGCAAATCTTTTAGTGAGAGAAAGAAACAGAGAGAAAGAGAAATATTTGTAGTGAGAGAAAGGGAGTAATTTGTAGAGAGAGAGAGAGATAAATAATCAACTGTTTTTATTTCTTCTTCATTTTTGTTTCTCTGGAGTTTCTTTATTCATGGTTGTATGAGAGAGAGGTACTGGAAGAAGTTTAAAACAGTAGAGAGAGAGAGAAAGAGAGAAAAAAAAACAGTGAAGAAGACGAGAAAAGAGATTGGAAAATAATTTTCCCACAGGGAAATCGTTTCCGAGAAGATGAGAAAATTGATTTCCCTAAGGGTCTGTTTGGTCTGTTTTCCTGGAAAATCGTAAAAACAGAAGGAAAACTCTTCCCTTAGGGTCTGTTTGGCTGCCAGACAGGAAATCAGCAAGAAAAGTTATGATTCTTCTTTCATTCTCTCTTTTACTTTTCGTATTTATTTTAAATCTCGATCATGATTAGTTAATAATCTCTCATCTAGGATTTTATGAAGAAACTAATTCTTGATCTTTTAGATATATTCTTGATTGATTAATTCTTTTGATTGAACGATAAAGTTTAATTTGTTTTAATTTGTTAAATCGGTTATCTTTTCACTATTTATACTTTTCGATTTGATGCATCGTGCTTATGTTAAATCATTTGACGGTTCATACTTATTAATTGATAAATAGTAGTTTAGAAATATATTTTTCAAAAGAAGACAAATACCATTTTATGATCTAAAAACCGATTTTATCGAAGACATCTCCCGGAATTAGGATAGTTCATTATCCGAAATTCTGAGTTATAAAAAAGAGAATTAACCATTTTAAGTATTTGTTTCTAAAAGTGATTTTATGTGGTGGAATCCTAAACCCTAGACTCCTCTCCCCATTTGAGTTCATTTTCATTTCCGTAATTTTATTTTAATATTTTATTTATTTTATTTTAAAAACCAAAACCAAATCATTTTACAATCTTATTACTTCCTAATTTTAGAATTGAAATTTGACTTAGTCTCTGAGGAACGAACCGGTTTTACCGGAACTATCACTTGACGCCCGTATACTTGCGGGTGGTGTCTTGCTAGTGGTGAGACTATCATGTCTCCTTGAAATCCGTTGATATCTCATCTGCCAATTGATCTTGAGTTGTGCGTATCTCTTAGTCATCATTCTTTTGTGTATTCCCAAGGCGTGTTTGGTCTTCGCCTTTAATGACTGCTTATCCATTTTCAAGAAGTATCTTGGCTATTTTCCTTCTAGTTTAAATAGCATGCCTTTGTTTTTCAACTCCTCATCATCAAAGGTTAGAGAAAAGAAGATCCTTCCCTTGCAAGTACATTTCAGCCTCTCGTTCCTTATCTTCTGTTTTTCGTTGGAGAGTCGAGATGCGGCCTCCATCTGACTTCATACTGGCTCCCGCTTGAAGTGTGCTTTTTCGATAATGGAGATAGTTAAGGGTAACTTTTCCGATAATGGAGATAGTTACCCGGGACACCAACTTCGGTCCGACCCAAAAAATGGTGGTTTGGCCGGACGTCATTCTTGACCTAGCTCCTGGTTGAAAGCTTCTTCTGCTGTTTGCGGGGTGATGCTCTGAATGAGGGAATTTTCCTTATGATCGCATCGTGGGCTTGTTCCTTTGCTCTTTTAATGCTTTCTTACCTACAACTTCTTTTTCTTTTATTTCAAGCAATTTCTTCTGTAATAGTTCTGAATGGTCACATTCTTCTTGATGTTTTTTATGTTGCAATTTTTTTTGTAATAGACTTAGCTGAGTAATGAATTTATCTGTTATGGCTCTCCTCTTATCGCTTGTTATCTTCCGAATATTGACCGTTTTTCGCGAAGGAACTGCTGATTCGTCTTCCATACTTACTGGTTTGTTAATATTCTTTGGTCGAACCGGCTGCTCGTTTCGTCTTCCCACGACCTAGGCCTATAAATATGGCTCGGATGGGTGAACAATTTCACCTGTTTCCTTCATGGCCAGTTTATCTATCCAGGGGCTTTCTTCCTCGTGATAATCTTAGAGTTAGTTTTCGCCTGACACTTCTTACTGAAGAATTTTACGTCCGTCGTTATCACATTAATGTTGAAGGTGAAGGTCCTATCAGGGTTTTTCGATCTATTGGCTTGTCTGTCTTTGAGAATTTAGAGGCGATTCTGTTCGGCGACCCCTTTTGTCCCCTGCAACTCTCTCAGAGAGGGGTGCTGGACGACGGCCGGCGAGTGACCTTTGAAGTAATGGGATACCTAGTTCGTTTACTGGACGGCAGCCTTGCAGCGGTGATTATACGAACCTCTATAGAATTAATTCCTTCCGATGTAATCTCCCTGTCTTCTTCTTCTCCTGTTTCTTCTTCCTCGTCTAACATGTAAATAGTTGATGATGGGTGTTTCTTGACGCTCCTTTTTTATTCTGTTTTGATTTGCACATACTTAAATATGGAATAGTTACTTGTTTTAAAGCCCTAGTCTTACTAATGCATTCCTAAACTTACTACGCATGCTCCGAATGATCGCTTCTGCAAAACAAAGAAAAAGTTAAACTTAATCTATCACGCCATAATCTCATTATTTCCCTCTGCAAAATAAAATCCAAATTAGCGTAGCTCCGTAAATCATAATGATTTTCGGGTCTCGTTTCTGCCCCTGATCATGGCTATTGCTCCCAGGGCTGATTTCGTTGGCCTAAACACAACTAGTTTAGCTAGGACTTCTCCTTGGGCCCGTGGTCGCTGCTTTCGCTACCTGGGCTGGTTTCGTTGGCTTGAGCATAACTAGTTTAGCTAGGACTTCTCCTTCGACCGATGGTCGTAGCGTGGGCTACCAGAGCTGGTTTTATTGGCTTGAGCACAACTAGTTTAGCTAGGACTTCTCCTTGGACCTCTAGTCGTAACGTGGGCTACCAGAGCTGGTTTCCTTAGCTTGAGCGCAACTAGTTTTCGCCGGGACTCTTCCCGTACCCCTAAGTTCTTCTGCTCCTTAGTTTCTTTACTTTCGACTAAGGAGTGGCGGGACTCATGATGATCCAATAAATGGTCATCAGTTGACGGAGGTCAACAAGTCAAGAAAATACCGAAAGCCCGTTGGTCATCCCCTGTCTAGTCATCAGGGAGGTCGAATCCGAAGGAGGTGTGCCACTCAAGCCCAGAATTGTGGGGTCGGCACGATTGTCTTAGGTGTCTTAAGCCTTACCCCGACTCAAATACTACCAAGTGATGATGCACAAAATGTCCCGACGTTGATTAACGTCTGAAGAGTCAAGATCAGACCTGAAGTCTCTTGGATCGACTCGGCTTACGGCATCAAGACAGCTAAATACCTAACGGTCCACCACATTTTCCCCTAACTGGGAGGTCGACCCGAAGAAACCATCTCTGCACAAAACTCCCATGACATGGATAGATCGGCCCTGGGGTCTCAAAAGGAAAAAGGGGTCTCCACAGGTTCGACCCATATCTTACGCCCAGAAATGGGGAGATATCAGCGCTGCGCGACCTAAAGACTTAATCCTGAACTTTCTAGAAAGATATCAGTCGGTCGCATATCTTGAAGTGTTTAAGCCCGATTCAACTCCACGTATCTAAAGGAGGAAACTTTTCCTTTAAAGTCTATCACTCCGGCAAGATATAGACAAAGTATCCTTGAACTTAGGAAATTTCGCTTATCAAAGATCCGGGATAGACTCAAAGAGAAACCCTAGATACGCTAAGGAGGAAACTTCCCTTACGGTTTGACGGCAACCGCCTCGCCACCGCCACTAATTACAGTCGGCCTACCTTAGCCTATAAAAGGCCTCCCACATCGTCCTTCTCAAGACACGATCTCTTCACCCCGGAAAGATCACCCAATACTCAGAGTTTCCATAACTCGCCCCACAAAAGGATCGATCAATATTCATTCTTTTACTGCAAAGACCACCCTGACTGTCTTGAGCGTCGGAGGGGTTTTCAAACCCTTTGTAGGTTTCCCCCTCGGGAACAGGCGAACAGGAGCAAGGAGCGAGGAGCGAAGAGCTGGAACAGAGAATCAGGGCTGAACAGAAGAATCTCTCCTCTCGTAACAGAATATACTGATGGGTCATGAAAATGCCCCATCTGAGTCGTTTAATTTAGCCAAGTTAGTCGGTTTCGAGTCTTTATTATAACAAAATGGTTGGTTTTCTTGATTAGGTGTCTTTTGCGGAGTTAGACGTGAAAAACGGTTAAAAACGAGGAAAAGATGCATGAAGGGTATTTTGGTCATTTTGAGTCAAGGAAATTCTGGTAATTTGGCCAAGGTCAGTGCGTGGTTGAAAATTAGAGGTCGAGACGAGTCCGTAGGAGAAAACGGAAGTCAAATCGGAGTTCGGATGAGTGAAATATGCAAAGTCAAAGTCAGTCAACATTTGGTGCACATTTGGTGAACACTCGGGACAGTGTCGGGCACAGATTTGGCCAAGGTCAGTGCATCTATGACCCGTGTTCCCGCTGAGCATCCAAGCGCACCCTATAGGCCTGATCCGGTGGACCGCGTCGCAACTTAACTTGGTGGTCCCGTTCAAACGTTTTAATCTTGACCGTTGGGTTCCGCGTTTTCAAGATCTACGGCTGCTGTGCGTCCGTCCTTTATTCCATTCCCGTGTTACCCGAAGCAACTTAGAATCCGTAGCCCCGATCCGACGGCTTCCGTAAGTCCCGTGTTTTACACTTATTCCGTGCACCCGAAGTTGCTTAACTTCTATGCTCCCGGACGCGTGTCACTCTCCCGTCCCTTCAGATCCCGCGCTCTTTTCCATCCGACGGCTGCTGAATCATCTCACCCTAATTATCTTATAACCGGGTACAGGATAACATCCGGATTTCAACCTTTAAACCCTAGCCGCCAGCTTTTGTCCTTTAAACCCCCATTTTTCCAATTTTAACCCTTCCTTTTATCTTTTTTTACCACTTTAACCCAACCAAAACCCTAACCCTATAAATAAATCCCTTTCTCCACCATTAGAACCTAGACTTCAACAACCCTCTCAAAAGGCTTCCTTCTCTAATTTCTAAGCCACTTCTTTCCCCCTCTTTTCTTAGCCCTTCTTTCCTCCTTCTTGTAGTTGTAAAACCCTAACCCTTCTTTTCCCCTCTTAGCCTCTCTTAGCCTCCTTTTCTCTCTACCTCTTCTCAACTAAAAACCCTAGCCACCATTCTTTTCTCTACCACCTTCATCTTTTCTCTAGATTTACTTTCTCCTTCTAATTTCTTCTTCTAACCTTCTAATTTCTCCATACCTTCTTCTCTAAAATCTCTTCTTCTTCTATCTCTCTTATAAATTTCTCTTCTTTTATCTTCTAATAAGCTATTATTTGGAGTTTTGAGCAATATTCTTGAGATACTTGGAGCTTAAATTGGACATCAAAATGGAGATACATGGGAATATGGATTGTGAACATTCTTGGTGATTTCTTTCCATTAATCTTTTGTAATTCCATTTATTTTATGAATTCAATGAATATTATTTTAGATTCCATGAGTAGCTAAATTTTGTATCTAGGGTGTAGAGGAAACCCATATTTGGGCTTATTTTGAGATATGTTATAAATCAATGAATCCTTATTTTGAGCTTCAATGCCTATTGATTGTCATTTCATGTTGATTCTATAACCTTATTATCATTCATGTATTATAATTAGATATTTCATGCTTTTATTGATTTATTAGATGAGATATGCCTTTTAGATCTTGAATGATAGTGTAGGAAATTAGTTTTATATGGTAGTCAATCATACATTCTTGATTTTGAATTGTGTTATTAAAGAATATATTCCGAAATCTAAATAGTTTATTATGTTAGATTTTGAGTTATACATGAGAAAAGGGATTTGTTAATTAATGCATGTTTTAAGTAGTCCATTTATGTGGTGAAATCGAAAACCCTAGATTCTTCTTCTCATCTTGATTTCATTCTCATTAGTCTATTAGTATTGCTTTCTTTTTTTCATAGTAGTTTCCAAATCAAATCAAAAGTTTGGAAGGGGGTGTAATTCGAGATTTAGATAAAATAGCTTGTCCTTTGGAACGAAACTCGACTTATTAGAAGTACTATAACTTGACCCCGTATACTTGCGGGAATAGACCTATTTTGGGCCTACCAAGTTTTTGGCGCCGCTGCCGGGGACTAAGCTTGAATTTGTCTTATCTTATTTCTATATTTGGAAAGTTTTATTTTTGGTAAGTTTTTATTTTTGGACACTTTGACTTGCTTTTCCATTTTTGGTGTGTAGAACGCTAAGGAGCAAAGGAAGAGGCGCAACAAGGAGAGGACCTCAAGAAGGAAAATTTACATTTTATTTTTAGTATTTTTTTTTTTTATTTTTGGTGAGAGAGAGACTTTTAGACTTTCTAGTTTTAATTTTGGTTTAAACGTTTTGACCCTAAATTAGAGGGCTTGTTAATTGTAACCGAAAACCAAAACGAAGCCTCGGGTTCGAACACTCACGGGAGAGTGGCCCGGGTCGTCTACAAAGGTCGTCGCCCGTCTTGAACGGGAGGTAACTTCTAGATCACCCACGAATCTCCTGTAAGTGGGTACTTGTGATGTTTTTGCTTGCCTAATTGATTGTCGAACTGTTAGTTTAATTATCATATTAGTAAGGGCATTAACCCATTACAAGATAGGAGTCCGATTTTATCACCGGTCTCTTGCCCATTTAGGTAACAACATTGCGCAATCCCAAGCCTCACTTAAAATTAAAAATCGATTTAGACATTGGCCAAGGGTAACGAGCTTATAGGACCTTCTTGACAAATCTCGAACTTGATTAGTATTTGGAGTTTTCCCAGGAAGAGGGAATGATCTAAGCGCACAATACTTAATCGTTGTACTGTGACGGAGTAACTCCTTATAAGAATCATAGTTCAAGCTTTGGAAATAAATAAAAGCTGTCTAGATCAATTTTTAGGTGAAAAAGACTACCCAGTCGTCTAGATTGTGTCTAGGTTGCTTGGTTGAGTCAGCTTGCTTGTGTGTGTGTTTTCCTTAGGATCTTCGTAGTTTCGTTACTCTTTTAATAACAAAAAAAAAAAATGGAAGGATTCTTCTATGAGGACGAATTGAAAGAGAGACGGAAGGAACAATCATTGTTAAGAACACAAGAGATACTTTTACGGAGCATGTCTAGACTTGAGGCGACTAACGCTACTCTAGATAATTTTGACCAGTCCCGTAATGATGGTCATAACGTCGATAACTATTGGAATCATCATCAACCTCAACAAGGTTGTGTCCCTCAGTTACAAAATACCAATAATTATCAACGTTTTAACTATCAAAATTATTTTGAAAATCCGAGGGATAATGTCTATGGTGATAATTATAGGGAGTATTGTCAACCTCAAGGAGGTTATGAGTCACACTATGCACATGTCAATAGTTCATCCTACAGTCAATATAATGAAGAGTTTTATGATCCAAACATGTCCCAACCACCTCAATGGGATAACATTCAAACTAATGACTCTTCATCATCTTCATTAGACGAACTTTATAGTCGTCTTGTAAGGTTAAATATAGAGCTTGAGCAGAAAGGTCAAGAGCTACGAGCTGAAAGATTAGCTCTAAATGAAAGAATTGATAGAAATCTAGAGTTGCCCTTTAATAAGAAACCCAACATCATAGAAGATGAGTCCTTTGATAAGATGGAGTACAATACACAATATCATGAGTCTTATGATGATGAGGATGGTAGTATAAATGAGGCGAATACTTTGTTTGATCCTAATCCATTTTTAGTTTCTGAGCGTAGTATTTTGCCAACTATTGAGTCGCCACTATCATCATATGAGTCCATTGCTGAGGAAATTCTTGAACCACCTTCAGAGAAACCAAAAGCTGAGTCTGTTTTGTCTCCCGAGTCTAAACCTTTTACTCATCTTATCCATGATAATCTTTTGGATCAAACTAGATGTCTTACTAAAGATAAAGCTGATAAACTTTGGCTAGTTGAAATGTCCAAAGAGAGTGATGACTCACTCGACTTAGGTGAAGTTCTAAACACTAATGAGATCATAATGAAAGATAGTTTGTCTGAGTCTTTACCGAAGGAGATTAGACCCAACTTGGAGGTAATTTCAATACAACAAGCCAATGAGGCTATTTCAGAACCTCCGAGTTTGAGTGTTGATCTAGGTGAGTCAAACCTCTTAAATAGTCATGCACCATGTCCCTCGGAAGTCCAAGTAACCTCGTGTCAATCACTTGTGTATTCTTCCACAGTCTCTCAATCAATTTGTCATTTTTATGAGGATCCATTTTATCCAATGTCTTTCAACTTTAGTTTATCGCCAAACTTAACGATTGTTGCTTCATCTAAGTTTGGGGATAAATCATTCACATTGGAAGTCTCACTTAAACTGCCATATCATTCCATGGACGTGAGACTGAACCTTCCTGGATACTTCATCTTTTGGGTTGACCCTCAAATCTTCCGATTACTATTGTATGGGGAGTCATCAACCCTTAATCCAGTAGGTTTACAGTAACTTTTCTTTCCTTTTTCTTTCATCATCGTCTGGCTAAAGACGATAAACTTAGCGCTTCTTGGGAGGCAACCCATGCTTCTGATATAGGACAGTGGAGTCTGGTAATATCTTTCCTCTCATCTTTTATTTTGGCATAGTCTTCAGAACATTGGGGGCAATGTTCGGTTTAAGTTTGGGGATAGGGAAGAACTTTTTGCTAAGTCCTTCATTTCGAAAATTCAAGAGGGTTCAAAATTTTTTCAATTTTGGACCGAAAATGTGAGTCTAATGGTTGTTTTTGGCTTGTTAATAGTTATAGAGTCGAGTTGATCGTACTATCCGGTTGTTAAAGTTTTTTTTCATGAATGTCGAGTCTTGAGGTCGTTTGTGTGCTATCCATGTGAGTATTATGGAAGTGAAGGGTAGACGGTTCTGAGAGAACTAGATTAATCATTAGTGGAGATTTAACCCTTGTGAGATTTCTGAGCCTTTCTATTACCTTTGAGTGTACTCTTCTGCGTTAATTCCGAGTAGAGTGAAGAGCTACTCAACCTCGCAACTTTGTAAAAAGAGCTCATTTGATCTCGTGCGCTCAACTTCCATAGCCACTAGGAGTGACATCAGGATAGCGAATAAACCTTACTCTTGTAGTCCATGAAACCCGATAATAGTGTCAACTTTAGGAAGACGGATACTCCACCATCCATTCATCATATGACTCTCGAGAATGAAGGCATGAAAAGTAAAGAAAGAAGAATGTGAAAGCAAAGTGTGAAAGAAGGAAAAGTTGATTGTTGAGAATACTAGTGTTGGTATTTGTAGTTGTTTAAAAAAAAAAAAAAAAAAAAATTGAAATTGAAAATGAAGAGAAAAATCTCTGAAAAAAAAGAAAGTTTGTGTAAAAGAAAGTTCATGTGAACTTTAGTTTGTTATGTAAAATAAGTGTTCGAAGCAAAAAGCTAAGTATGGAAGTTGCTTGAAGTTCTCTAGCATTGAAGGCGTCGACATTCTCGGGATCTCATCACCATCCATCCATCACTTGTATCCGTTGACCTTTAGGAACCATTATTATAAGGTAGAGTGGGTGAGAAGGGTAAGTGAGCTTCCCCATTCCATTTAGTGGTTATATTCCTTTTTGTAGATCATTCGTTCTAAAATGTTGTCCTCACCCTTTTTATGTGTTGAGTTCAAGTTTAGTGATCACACTCGCACATACGAGCGAACCATTTCTGAGTGATTCATCTTTTAGAGCGTATGTTTGTGAGGCCAAAGTCGAGGCGAAATGTATTAAGATAGGGATCAAGGGTCTCTCTGCTTGGAACTGAAGTGATTCTCATTGTGGCTAGTCACGTACACTTCGAGTCTAGATTATTAGTGAAGAGATTTTTAACGTCTGTATAGTGTTGTTAACTTTGACTGATTCCTATTAGCTTGCCAAAATTTTTTAGGAGATAAACATTTTTGGTCCATCTTAGTTGGCTTTGAGTGCGTTTAGACCCTATTGTATTTTTGAATTTTGTGGCTACATTCTCTGAAAACCCTCACGAGACAAAACTCGTCCACTAGGGCAACCTAGGGGTTTAACGGCTTGTTGCATATGCTAAATGCAACCGGGATTCCTCCGAAAGTGAGTTAGGTTTTTCTTTTATTTTGTTTTGCTCGAGGACTAGCAAAATCTAAGTTTGGGGATGTTTGATGGGTCATGAAAATGCCCCATCTGAGTCGTTTAATTTAGCCAAGTTAGTCGGTCTCGAGTCTTTATTATAACAAAATGGTTGGTTTTGTTGATTAGGTGTCTTTTGCGGAGTTAGACGTGAAAAACGGTTAAAAACGAGGAAAAGATGCATGAAGGGTATTTTGGTCATTTTGAGTCAAGGAAATTCTGGTAATTTGGCCAAGGTCAGTGCGTGGTTGAAAAGTAGAGGTCGAGACGAGTCCGTAGGAGAAAACGGAAGTCAAATCGGAGTTCGGATGAGTGAAATATGCAAAGTCAAAGTCAGTCAACATTTGGTGCACATTTGGTGAACACTCGGGATAGTGTCGGGCACAGATTTGGCGCGCGATACACCAACAGACACGTGTCGGAGGACGGAGGCTGGTGCATCTATATCCCGTGTTCCCGCTGAGCATCCAAGCGCACCCTATAGGCCTGATCCGGTGGAGCGCGTCGCAACTTAACTTGGTGGTCCCGTTCAAACGTTTTAATCTTGACCGTTGGGTTTCGCGTTTTCAAGATCTACGGCTGCTGTGCGTCCGTCCTTTATTCCATTCCCGTGTTACCCGAAGCAACTTAGAATCCGTAGCCCCGATCCGACGGCTTCCGTAAGTCCCGTGTTTTACACTTATTCCGTGCACCCGAAGTTGCTTAACTTCTATGCTCCCGGACGCGTGTCACTCTCCCGTCCCTTCAGATCCCGCGCTCTTTTCCATCCGACGGCTGCTGAATCATCTCACCCTAATTATCTTATAACCGGGTACACGATAACATCCGGATTTCAACCTTTAAACCCTAGCTGCCAGCTTTTGTCCTTTAAACCCCCATTTTTCCAATTTTAACCCTTCCTTTTATCTTTTTTTACCACTTTAACCCAACCAAAACCCTAACCCTATAAATAAATCCCTTTCTTCACCATTAAAACCTAGACTTCAAAAACCCTCTCAAAAGGCTTCCTTCTCTAATTTCTAAGCCACTTCTTTCCCCCTCTTTTCTAAGCCCCTCTTTCCTCCTTCTTGTAGTTGTAAAACCCTAACCCTTCTTTTCCCCTCTTAGCCTCTCTTAGCCTCCTTTTCTCTCTACCTCTTCTCAACTAAAAACCCTAGCCACCATTCTTTTCTCTACCACCTTCATCTTTTCTCTAGATTTACTTTCTCCTTCTAATTTCTTCTTCTAACCTTCTAATTTCTCCATACCTTCTTCTCTAAAATCTCTTCTTCTTCTATCTCTCTTATAAATTTCTCTTCTTTTATCTTCTAATAAGCTATTATTTGGAGTTTTGAGCAATATTCTTGAGATACTTGGAGCTTAAATTGGACATCAAAATGGAGATACATGGGAATATGGATTGTGAACATTCTTGGTGATTTCTTTCCATTAATCTTTTGTAATTCCATTTATTTTATGAATTCAATGAATATTATTTTAGATTCCATGAGTAGCTAAATTTTGTATCTAGGGTGTAGAGGAAACCCATATTTGGGCTTATTTTGAGATATGTTATAAATCAATGAATCCTTATTTTGAGCTTCAATGCCTATTGATTGTCATTTCATGTTGATTCTATAACCTTATTATCATTCATGTATTATAATTAGATATTTCATGCTTTTATTGATTTATTAGATGAGATATGCCTTTTAGATCTTGAATGATAGTGTAGGAAATTAGTTTTATATGGTAGTCAATCATACATTCTTGATTTTGAATTGTGTTATTAAAGAATATATTCCGAAATCTAAATAGTTTATTATGTTAGATTTTGAGTTATACATGAGAAAAGGGATTTGTTAATTAATGCATGTTTTAAGTAGTCCATTTATGTGGTGAAATCGAAAACCCTAGATTCTTCTTCTCATTTTGATTTCATTCTCATTAGTCTATTAGTATTGCTTTCTTTTTTTCATAGTAGTTTCCAAATCAAATCAAAAGTTTGAAAGGGGGTGTAATTCGAGATTTAGATAAAATAGCTTGTCCTTTGGAACGAAACTCGACTTATTAGAAGTACTATAACTTGACCCCGTATACTTGCGGGAATAGACCTATTTTAGGCCTATCATATACCATCATAACGGAGGCTGTCATGCATCAACTCCCTTTTTCATGCTGATTTAACGGGAGGCCAATTTTCGACATCAGCACCAGGTTTGTCCTAGGATTTAGAGAGGGTTAGGGGGCCACGTAAGTAGGGCCGATACCTTAATCCCGATATATGGGGAGGTAGAATCGTTCCTCACCCTTATCGACTTAATCCTGAATCCTATCGAAGATCCAAGTCGGTGAATATCTTAAGTATTTAACTTACTTGGGCTTCAAGAGTCTTTCAAATAAGAAACGTCTCTTAGAAGATCTATCAACGCGGAAACATGACTTTCAAGAACCATAAAACAGAGGAACTCCTAAATATCAAAGATACAGGATAACCTCACAGAGAAACCCTGATATTCTCTAACACGATGGATCTCAACCGCCTCAATTAATCTCAACCGCCTCAATTGATCTCAACCGCCTCAATTGCACCGCCTATGAACAATCGGCCAAAGCACCAGGTCATTAACTCGCTTTGAATAAGGTATGAACTCCACAGTTCATTCTATATTCAATTCTTTAATTATTTGGAAAAGTAATCTGACGGGATCCAACATTGCAGTCAATTTTGATTTCTAAAGCAACTTGTTCTCAATTAGATAATACTGCTTAGAAATACATTTTTTTTTTGTTGAGATACAAGAAACAAAAGGACTAGCTAAAAGTAATACTGAGATTCTCCTGCAGATCTTTTTCGGATGACCAAAACCGGTTGCAAGCATTTCGGCGCCCCCATTTTGCTATCTTGTTCGCTTTGTTGTTTCCTTCTCTGGGGATGTATGAGTAAGTAACCTCGTCAAAGTTTCCCGCCATTCGGTTGATAAGGAACATTAGTTTTTCGGATTGCCATTGGATTGATGAAGCTTCATGACATAGCCACCTAATAATATTTTGATTATCACTTTCAATTTGAAGATGCCGGATGTTATTTTGATTAGCCCACTGTAAAGCTTTAAAAACTGCCTAACATTCACCTTCTTCTTCTTCTGACATCTGATCTTGAATGCTGCTTATGCTATAAATTTAGGTTGATCATCATGCATAATACACCCTAATCCTGCTACCTCAGTAAAATTGATGAAGGAAGCGTCGACATTAACTTTCACAAAAGGTGCCATAGGCGGAGTCCACGAAGTGTTTTTAGCCACTACTTGTTTGTTCCGCTTTCTAGTAGGATTGGTAATAGAACTACGTATCTTGTCTATAACTTGAATAGGATTCAACAAACTGGTTGAAAAACAATTCTCACATCTCGCTTTCCATATGAACCATAGAGTGGTTGCAAAAAGGCTTTGAATTTCATCATCTATTTCTTTCCAGCTAGTAATCCATTCCTGTATACTCATAATCTCCTTAGATAAAATATTACAATGAAACCAAATAGCTCTAGCAAAATTACAATGTAGCAGTACATGATTCATAGTTTCGGTTTCACAACAAAATGAACAAACAAAATTATTACCAATGTACTTTCCAATTTTGTCTTTGACCGGTAAGTTGTTCATACAATATTTCCATAAAAATAGTTTGATTCTGGGTATGGTTGGTACGTCCCAAATAAACTTCCATTCCATAGTTTCATACGAAGATCTAGATGCTCGTAGATGAAAGTACATAGATTTAATTGTGAACTTACCTGATTTGGTTAAAGACCATCGTGTCGTGTCCTCCTGGTGATCCTGTGAATTAATACTTAAAATAGCACTGCATATATCTTCGTTAATGCATTGAGTCAAAATATTCGTATTCCAATGGTTATTATTGATAAGTTGAGCCACTGTGGAAAGTTGGCTATTGTTAATATTGCTCAGAGGTGGAGGATGATTAGGTATCCAATAATCATGCCAAATATTAATATTTGTGCCTTTGTTAATATCCCAGAAAACAAGATTAGACACTTTATCAAATTGTTTGGATATGGATTTCCAGAACCAGGAATGGTTACTTTTAGCCTCCTTAGGTTGATGCTCTTTCGGGTAGTATTTAGCTTTGAGAATAGAGGCCCACAAGGAGTTAGGTTTTTTTATGATTCGCCAAGCCAGTTTACTTAGAAAAGCCTGGTTGTCAAGATCGGGGGCCGGAATCCCAGACCTCCCAACTTCTTAGGGAGGCAGATGGAAGACCAGTTAATGGTGTAGATGGATTTGGATTTTCCCCACCAGAAAGCTCTTTGAAGAACTTCGATGTGAGTGCTTATACCTTTAGGAATGGCAAAACATTGCATTTTGTATCAGGGAACGGCCGCTGCGATTGTGGAGATCACGATCGAGCGGCCAGCTTGAGACAACAGAGAGGCATGCCACTTAGATAACTTATTCTGAATTTGATCCGTGAGGGAAGAAAAAACTTTTTTGTTGTTGGCACCAATGAAGAGATGAGTATCGAAATATTTATCTAGGGCGGAGGATTGGTGAACTTTTAAGTTCCTAATGATCATACGTTTGAATTTTGGGTGAGTATTCTTGGAGAAGAAAATCGTAGATGTCTCAAAATTTATCATTTGACCAGAAGCCGCACAGAACATATCCAGAATGTGCTGAAGGGTGGAGATATTGACCAGGGAGTTTTGGCAAAAAATAATGCAATCATCAGCAAAAAGCAAGTGTTTGATGTTAAGATTAGTTTTGGAGATGGGGAAGCCTATAAAGGGGGAAGTCGCCTGGTTGGAGTCCAGAAGGCATCTGAGACCTTCTATAGCCAGAGTGATAAGGAAAGGGGAGAGCGGGTCTCCTTGCCTTATCCCTTTGCTAACATTGAAAGTGGGGCCAGGCCGACCATTGATAAGAACAGCCATGGTCGAGGTGGAGATGCAAGCGTGGATGAGCCTAATCCAATCAGCAGAGAAACCCATCTGGCTCATGATAGTCTCTAAAAACACCCACTCAATCCGATCGAAAGCTTTAGACATATCAAGCTTAAGCGCAAAATAACTCTTCGATCCTCGGGTGGTTTTGAAAGAGTGAGCCAGCTCCTGGCTAATGATTATATTGTCTGTGATCTGTCTTCCAGGGACATAAGCCGCTTGAAAGGGCGATATGATATCCGGGAGAAGAATCTTCAGACGATTGGCCAGGATTTTGGTAATGATTTTATACGTGGTATTCATCAGGCTGATAGGTCTGTAATCCGTCGTGGCTTGGGGCGATTTGGTTTTAGGGATGAGACAGATATGGGTATGGTTGACCTGACTGGGGAGATGACCATTCTGAAAAAAGTCAACAACCAACTTGATGGCATCACCTTTAACCGTGTCCCAGTTGGATTGGTAGAAGAAAGGAGGGAAGCCATCCGGACTAGGGGCAGCCTCAGACTTGAGGGAAGAGACGACCTTAAAGATATCAGATTCTGAAGGAGTTCTGGTAAGGTTGTTGTTTTGATCAGTCATGATCTGGGAGGGGAAGAGATCAATAATCTCCTGAGATATGATGGAGCCATTAGAAGTGGAGATAGTACGAAGGTTATTAGAGAAGACATTAGCTATGTCAGAAGCCTCAGAAATCCAGGATCCGTCATCAATTCTAATAGACGAGATTCTGTTCTTTCTGCTTCTATTAATAGCTTTAGCAAGGAAGAATTTGGTATTACGGTCCCCTAATTGGATATGATCATTACGCGACTTTTCCTTCCAAAGGCTTTCTAATTGATTATAGGTTTCCTCAAGATTTTTGCTCAGCTGGAGATAGGTGTTGTGATCCATCGCAACTTGGATAGCATCAGTCAGATGTTTCATCCTGGTGTCTAAATGTCCAAACACCTGCTTATTCCACCTAGCAAGATTAATCGCTAAGTGGTTGAGTTTCGGCTGGATAGGAGTAGGGTTAGGCATCCAATTGTCCTTAATGAAGTCCCCACACTTTGGATGAGTCATCCAAGTGCGGATAAATCTAAAGGGTTTCTTACCTAGGTCAGAAGTTGGGGCGGTACTAAGCAGAATAGGAATATGATCCAAACCCGCCCCAGCCAGATGGGTGAGAAGAGTAGAGGGGAAATCCATAAGCCAATCATAGTTAGTTAAGGCCCGGTGCAATCTTTCTTTTATAAGGGTGCCACTAAAATGTTTATTAGTCCAAGTAAAGGGGCTACCATTAAAACCTACATCTCTAAGGCCTATATTGTCAATAGTTTGCTTGATTTTGTGGCCATGGGAGGGTAGTTCATTCCTACCACCCTCTTTCTCAGAGGAATGTAAAATGGTATTGAGATCTCCGATTAAAGCCCAAGGTTGTTGGTGAGTCTCGTGGGCCAGAGTGTGCATTATTTCCCAGGGTTTCATCCTATTTGTACTATACGAGGTCCCATAGAAGCCTGTTGATACAAACCTATTATCATTAAGCATGTTGGTGATTTTTGTGTGAATAATGTGCTCATCAGCATAGACAATCTCAACATTATAATCATTATTCCAATATAGCGCCATACCACCTGCTTTGTTTGTGGGTTCAACCACAAACTGGTTATAGTTCAAGTGAAGGCTAAGACGTTTGTTAAGTTGTGCCTCCGTACTTTTGGTTTCCGAAAGAAAAATAAACTCAGGTCCATGAGTCTTAATCAATGAAACAAGATGCTTGCGGTTGAGGAATCTACCACAACCTCTGATATTCCATGCAAGAATAGATAGGTCCAGTTTGTGAGGGTCCATTAAAACAGGGACAGAAGGTCAAACAAAAGTATCTAGGGGCACCACAGGTCTACCAAAAAGGTCTATAGGCACCAAGAAGGCCAACACACCCAAGGTCAAAGAGCTACAACAACAAAGACTAGAGGAACCTCAACTAAAGGGAAAATAACTAAAAAAAAAAAGACGGGATGATTAAAGACAAGTAACATAAAAAAGGAGCCGGGTGGAGCGGTTCTTCTTCTAGGTGGCGCCGCCTCCCGGAGACGGTTGCCGTTCTAGGGTCTGGTAGTTCCGGGCGGTTTCTTGGATCGATTTCAACAGATCTATCTGATACGATCCTTTGTTCTCGTTTGATTTATCTTCCCCATCATTATCACCCTTATTCTCATTCTCTTCCTCTCCAAACTCAATGAATCTTTATAGTTCTTCCATTTAAGGGTCATTAAACAATCTATGGCAGAAATTTATTGAAGATTTTCAAATCCAGTGAAGCTTTGGACGTCTACTTGATTCTGTCTAGGGTCCTTAGATCCATCAAGGATTTGAACCCAATTAGGGTTTGGTATCTGTTATTCAGTGAGGGTTTGAAGCCAGCGAGAAATCCATACTGAGTAGGGATTTGAATACTTTTTTTCTCCTTAATTGCAATCTCTTAGTTCTGAAAAGTATAAGGAACATACTACAATGGATGGGTATGGATTAGTTATTCATACTCGAACTATTCAGTGTTGTGATTCGTGGAGAGAAGATTGAATTCGGTTCTGCTTCGTACATGAACAATAATCGATAAAGTCTGGTGACGGTGGCGGTTTTCCGGTTGCGGAGGCGGGTTTCCGGTGAAGAAGATGGTTTTCCGGTCACGGTGACGGTTTGTCGGTGACAGCAATGGTGGCGACTGGTTTTCTTTGGTGGCGGTGGTGTTCCGGTGATGGTGGCGGTCTTGTTGGTGAAAAAAGGCGGTTTTCCGGCGGCATTGAAGGTTTACCGGCGATGGTTATTTTAGTTTTTTTCAGTTATTTTTTGTCAGATCTTTAGGATCCTTTTGTCAGATCTTTAGGGTCTCTTTTCTCGGATCTTTAGGATCCCAATAGTGTCTGTGTCTAGTCCAATTTCTCCCCCTTTAGGAGGCATTTGCATTTACAGGTATGTAAATAGCATGACGTATCCGACAGAGAGAAATAACAATTATCATCCTTGTATCATTGTGATTTTATCACTATTAATGGATATGTTTCCCTTGGATTCAAAAAAAAAAAAAAAAAAAAAAGAAAAGACAACAAAGCAAAGAAATCAAGGGACGAAGACTAGAACCAAACTTAATCACAAACCATAATACTAAAACCAGAACACTAACAGAACATAAACCTTAAACCAGACTATTAGCTAACCATAATCTGGTACAGAAAACAAGAGAACCAAAATGGGCTTCCCCAGCCGGTGTCTTATACCACTCAGCTGGTATGCAAGCTAGTCGACTCCCAACCAGCAGGTCAAGGAGGAGAGATCTCTTGCTATTGTACCAGAAATGGCCACCCAACAGAAACCACTAGGCCAGAAACACTAACAAAAAGAAGACAACAAAAACAACAGAAAAAATAAACTAAACACAACTTAAAGTAGAAAGAAACAAAAACAACTAAGTAGACTGTCCTGGTCCTTTGAGAAATACATAGATACATGTTAAAACTTCTTTCTTGCTACAAAAATTTTGATGCTGCTTCTTCTTTATGTGCATTAGAACCAAGTCGAGGTAAAATTCACAAACAAAGCTCATATAAGCTCATATTGATTGTGATTGTGAGTCGTGGTAAATAAAATTTAATGGATTGGTGTGAAAACCCCTTACAAACTCAAGCTAGGGTTTAAGTAGACATAAATGCTGGAAGGAAGTAGAAGGCGGAAGACTTTTTCCTCTCCGAACTTATTTTTCAATTGCCGTTTTATCTTGCAGGCTAAGGATGAAGGAAGAAATAAAGGACGAAAGGCAAAATGAATCACAAGAGAAAGATTGAAGTTGAATTAGACATATCACGTATAGCGAGTTGGCAGGCCAGGTCAGATCTTGGGTCCGAGTCCAAGATCCCCCCCTTTATAAACCAAACCGAGGAAACATTAACCATGGGAGGACAAATCTAGCTAACAAGATCATCATACGTGAAGTCCATCTAATCACAAAATAAACACACTCAAACAGAAGCCCTTTAATTTTCTAACTACACCATTCGTACTTTATTATTCGTCTCATTCTCTCAGTACAGACAGATGAGCCAGTCACACGCAGGGCACTACTCCATCTTGATGATGCACCTCAGACCATCACCCTTTAGCATGTACTCGAATGCTTTGTTAATCTCGGCAAAGGGAACTTCATGGGTAATGAATTTCTCCACGTCAAGTTCCTGCACCACACAAACACGACCATCAAATTCCATTACCGGAAAAAAGAGTTTATGAACAATCAAACTTATGCTTGTCGGGTTTCATTAGTATTATGAAAACTGACCTTGTTCATGTATTTTTCGACGACAAGAGGAAGATCAGTTCGCGGCTTGTAGTTCCCGAAGAAGGTACCTTTTAGTGTCCTCTCGTTTAACAGATTCATCGGGTGAGTCTTGAACAAGTCGTCCTTGTTTGGTACACCAACAAGTACGGCAACACCCCACCCCTGCCACAACACATTGCAGAATTTAACTACCATATCTGGGTCATATTGGGCTCAACCACCCTTGAAAATTGGCTTGCAAAGCAAGGATTGTTCTACTTCTAATGCTTTATGGAAGTGAGATAATGCTAATAGTTCATAGTGTTCTTTCATAGGCATTTGAATTTGAATCGAGTTTCTATAAATTCGGGGAAGAATGTGAATAAATTCATATACTTACATCATGAACACATTCAAATGCAGAGATCATTGCCGCAATGCTTCCAGTACATTCAATGCTCCTATCAACTCCTCCGTCTGTCATTTCAGCAATCACCTATTCGAAAAATAACAAGTATTTAGGTGACCCGCGAACAGAAAATGCCAAACAAATGAATATATCATTTTAGTATACAAACCTCCTGAACTGGCTTGGTATGCTCCTTTGGATTCACAAACTCAGTGACTCCGAATTTCTTGGCTGTTAAAAAGATATTGAATTAAGAATATATCATCAATTTAGGTATGTTAGAGAGGGAGATTAATAGGTAAATGTATAAATCACCTAGTTCAAATCTATTAGAATTCAAATCTACGCCGATAATCCTTGAAGCTCCGGCAATTCTAGCCCCTTCAGCAGCCTAATCAAGAACAATCAGTTATACATGGTTAGTTTAATTATAATCTATAATATGTATAGACAACCCAAATCAGCTATTGTCCAAATCTCGTTCGCATTCATTAAGACTTATCTTAATTTAACTTGTTTCAAGAACAATAGAATAATTTCAGACAATGAGCTCTTAATCCAGATGAACTCAAACAGACCCAAATCAGCCCAAGTTACATAAGTCAGATGAAAGACAAATATTTTGAAATTTGATTTAGATCTTGAAAAAAAGAAAGACTAAACAATAGTGATAGAAGTACCTCCTTGGTTACCTCCTCTAATAAGAGGAGGGGCATTTTGGTCTTTTTCTTCCGCGAGGAAAAGACCAATATACCCTTTGTCTTATTCGTCGGTAGGTGGAGTCAGACGAAAGACAAGAAGGGGGAGGAGGCGAAGTCGGGAACAGGAAGTTTTTTCACTTTTGGATGGACAGGAAAGATATTTTGAAATTTGACTTGGATCTTGAAAAAAAAAAGAAAAGACTACAATAGTGATAGAAGTACCTCGTTGGCCACCTCCTCCTAAGAAGAGGAGGGGCATTTTGGCCATGTAGGAGGGCGATCACCAAGGGGTACTTTTATCATTTTTAAAGACCAAAATACAATGCCTAGGCGATCACCAAGGGGGTACTTTTATTATTTTTAAAGACCAAAATACCCTTGCTGGTTCTTATTGCCTGAAAATGAATAAATCAGGAAATGGAGCTACTTACAGCAAGGCCAACAGCTCCCAATCCAAAAACAGCTACAGTAGAACCCTCTTTGGGTTTGGCAACATTCAAAGCAGCTCCAAGACCTGATGATCAGACAACAATTAAATCAAATCATTCATTAAAACAAAACAAACCATCAATTAAAATCAATTTGTGATTTATTGTTTTTTGAGAAGAATCAAACCTGTAGAAATCCCACAACTAAGAACACAAACTTTGTCAAGAGGAGCTTCAGGATTGATCTTTGCAACACAACCAATATGGACAACTGTGTATTCACTGAAAGTGGAACAACCAACAAAATTATAGATAGGTTTTCCATTAATGGAAAACCTAGATTGTCCATCATTCAACATTACACCTCTATCAGTATTGATCCTGAGTAAATCACACATGTTGCTTTCTTCTGATTTACAATGACGACATTCCTTACATTCTCCTGTAAATACAGGAAGAACATGATCTCCTGGTTGAACTTCTGTCACTCCTTCACCAACACTCTCAACAATCCTATAATCAACCCATCCAATTTTGGAAAACAATCAGAATTTGGATCAGATTTTGGTTATTTTCTTGTAATGAACAATGGGTTTTGATGATTTTGGCTAAATAAGCCAGGTATTATCTGAAATTTACTTACCCTCCTGCTTCATGGCCGAAAATTCGAGGAAATATTGGGGTTTGACCCTGTAAAATTTGAGAAGAGTAAAAATCCTAAATCAAAGACTGACCATCTCTCTTTCTCTCTCTAGAAATGAAGTAAAAGGTGTTAAATACCTTGGCTTCCCAGAAGTAAACATCAGTGTGGCAAAGTGAGGTGAAGAGGATCTTGATCCGAACTTCCATCTTCTGTGGAGGAGCCACTTCAACTTCTTCAATCACAAGTGGCTTCCCTGCTTCCCATGCTACAGCAGCTACAACCCACCAAAAAGATAATCCAAATTAAGACTCCAAATTAACCAAAATGAATCAACATAATCACTGTAATTCCATTTCTAAGTTAAAATTATGGATCATTAGAGAAACCTAACTTTTTATTCCCTTTTCCTTAAAATAGAAAGATAAGACAGACAGATGTAAGCATAAAAAAAAAACCAGAATTATTCTTTAGATTTCTGTTGAAACAGGTGGAAAGAAAAACACAAAACTAATCAGAATGAAAAACAGAGGCAGTTTGAAATTTTATACCTTTGCATTTGATGACTTGACCAGCTGTGTTCATCATCTTTTCTTCTTCTTCTTCTTCTTCTTCTTCTTCTCTGTTGTTTGATCTTTTTGTTTAATGTGTTTGTTGTGAGATGATGATCTTCTTGTTAATGTATTTATAGAGAGAGAATTAAGAGGATATACTTTAAAGTCTAAAACCAGTGTCGGTTTAACTTTTTTTTATGTTAACCAGCGGCGCCTCTTATAGTTGTTTCATGTTTTTAGTTTTGGTTTTGCTGTGGTTTTTAGCCAAGTGGCTTATTTTGTAACAGCAAAGTATTATTTTACATTCGCCCAAGTTCTCTTTTACAGCACCACTGTTTACATCTTAACAGACCATAGTTTATCTTAACAACAAAAACAGATCATAGTTTCACTCGAGGGTGCTTCTAAAGGCACCGGGTCAAAAGGCTGTTGGCATCCATCTCTGTTAGCACCAGAACCAACTACTCGTTTCTCTATTAGCACCGTCTAACTATGTAGGCACCGGTCAGGTGGAATTAACCCTAACCCATTCATCCATCTTCATATCTGACCATAAAAAAGAAACTATTGATAATTGGATCATAATCAAGCTGTTTCCATCGCTTAACTATTTCAAGATCAGGAGTTTGATGAGAGATTTTGTCTATGATTAGGATTCCTTTACTTTCCTCACTTTCTCTCTCTTAAATATTTCAATCCCCGGACCACGAAACCATGAAACCCGACAGTTTTCTCTCTCTACTTAATCACTAGTAACAGAGATCTACCCCTTCTAAATTTCATCTTCATTAAAGTTAATCACTTTTACTAATCTCTCTCTCCCTCTTTCCTTAGAAAATGATCATATTTTAGCAAATACTTCCCATCTTCTTACAATAAAAAAAAAAAAAATACTTCCCATCTTCTCTCTCTATCCTACCCTGTTCTGAACAAAGTAGAATTAACTTGAATCCGCCATGGATACTTTTTTGTAGCTTCTATTTTAGAACCCATCTTTCCATAAAAGTTAACCGCCATGAGTGCTTTTCTAATGCCATAATCTTCTTAATATGAAAAACCCATTGTCAGTTTCTCGAACTAGAAGTTTTCCTCTCTTTAGATGACTAAAAACGCATCTATAACTACTAATACTACTACCCAAGACCCAAAAACCACCATGGATTACTTGGAAGCATTTAAGAGGCTTGAACGTTTAAAATCCATTGAACCTTGTTTAGGGATCCTTGGGTTATTTTTTTTTCATAGAAGAATAACGGGTGCTTATAGAGAACTTGGGTCAAAAACCTTTGACCCGAGTCAACAAAATTTCTGGATGCTAACAGCCTTTGGCCCGGTGCCTTTAGAAGCACCCTTCACTCGAAGGTACCCAAAATTAAAATATTTTGGGATCACACTTTTTTTTTTTTTTTTGTTAAGGATGTATATATTAAAACTAAGAAATTAGGGTGGCATTACAATACATATTTAAAAGAAAATACGGAATACAGGACCACTCCTTAGATCTTTCCTTTCTTCGTGCTCATTTAGCTAACTTATCAGCTTGAGTATTCCCTGTTCTTTTGATATAACTGAATTTCACCTGCTGAAACTCATTCTTTAAGTTTCTTATTTGACGAATATGTACTAATGATTGCCATTGAACTTGATGCCTTGGGTTATTTAAGTGTTTTATCAGGTTAATATTGTCGCTTTCAATGATAACCTGCATATGATTGTTATCTTTTGCCTAAATGAGACTGTTTAGTATGGTTATAGCCTCGCTCTCCTCGCTGTTTCTTGCTCTAGCAATTTTCACATTTGCTGAGACAAAATTGGATCGGGCATCATGAACAATGAAGCTTGTCTTATTTAAGTTCTTACATAATTTTTTAAAATTGGGTCAATTTAACATAGATCCCTAAATATTTAGTAATATTAGTTGTTCACTTCACTTTTGTAGAAAAAACGTACATATTCCAATGTTTAGTCAGTTATACGTTAGTTGGCGTGTTGGTGAGTTGTACGTACGAAATTTTAGAAAAATTCCATCGAGTCCCAATTCTTGCACCAAATAGAATTTTTGGAACTGGATTTCTTCTCAATCTAAAAAGAAATTAATTTTCTGCAATTCTAAAAGAGAATGACACGAGCAAGTAGAGTTGGGAACGAATAGTTCTCTTGTTAGTTCCTTTATCAATTCACTCATTTCACTTGTCACAAAAATCTCTAGGGAAGATCTATAATCCTCAAATTTTGCAACCTTCCCGGACCCTTTTATTTTTGTTCTCGTGTTCACCGCTACTTTAAATGGTTTTGATTCCATTCTTGAAAAGTAAACTCATTCTCTTTCTATCGCAATTTCATTTTGCTTAGATGGTTCGTGGGTAATCAAGTTTCCCAGATACTCGTCAGATGCTCGGTACAATGTTGTAGAGAAGTTCGGTTTCTGAAGGATGTCATGATATAATTTCAAGATATACAATAGATTATGTAAGATGGGTTTTCTCCCGAACTCAACAGTTCTATATCATTTCTTCCTTAGACCTTGTACTCAGGAATCTTTCCCCACACAGTTTCGGTCGTAGAGAAATTTTTTCTTTCGACTACTTCATCGTCTTGAACGTCTTCGTGTGCTGAAAACATACTTCGGTCATTAGAATTGTGGTGTGAGGCTCCTGAATTAGTCCATCAATCTTTCAGATTAATGCTTATGTTGGCATTCATTAGAGGGCCTCTTTTTGTCCTTCAGACTGTTCATTGTTCCCACCATATCCTAAGTTACTTTGGGATGCTTGAACCCTTTCTTTATTCGATAGATGGGTCTTTATTTAGGATGAAATATTATTTTTCTCCACTCTTCGATAATCTGTCTTTTCGACCTCTTAGTGCTGGACATACCATATCCAGTTCCAATCGACTCGTTAGCCATTGAGATATATCTTGCTTTTTGTCTGATCAAACAATCACATCTGTGAAGTATTTACACAATCGTCTAACATGTTCAAACTCTATTGTTGTCGACGGTCGAATTTTACTTGGTTTGATATTTTAGCCAACCAATTACTATACCGTCGATCCGAAGTTCATGCCCCTGGGCCCGAAGTCCCTTTTATCGGGGTTCGGTTTTTACAACTGAAACCTTCTCGTCTTTTATTAATATTTGTAGGATCTGCCCCCGTTTCCTGGTTAGGGGGGTGTAAGAATCTTAGTCTCACATGAAGCTTTTGTATGGATCTCGCTCTTTGACGTATCGATCCTCTTCTCTTTCCCTTCTTCTAGCTACTTCTTTTTCTCATGGGAGTTTGGTGATTTCCTTCATTTCCCTAAAGTTCGCTTCCGTCTTTGCCACAGACTGAACTCCCTCGATGACTGCCCTCAAAGTAGGGGGTTCGTCTCTAGCTATCTCCAGAATAATATTATCTTGCTGCAATCATCTTTTAAGGCTATGTAACTGACGTCGGAGTTCTGACGAGGTATTTAGACCATATCGTTTTGAATCTCTGCCGGTAGTTGGCCAAAGACTCCCATTTCCCTGAACAATGTTGAACAAGTCTTTGCCAGTTTTATCCATCACTCGACTGCCTTAAAAAGCATAACAGAAGGCCGGCGCGAGCTCGGCAAACGAATGGATGGATCCGGGTTCAGGAGCTTGGTACTATGATTGTGCAGGTCCTTTCAAAGCTATCGGGAAGACTAAACACCAGATTGACTTGTCAATGGTGCTTAGACTCATCAATCAGATGTATCTCGTACGAATACGCTTGGGTCGCCAGAACCGTTGTAGTTTTCTTAGTGAGGGCACTTGAAGTTTTTTTTCCTCTGTTCTACAAGTATCACGGAGCTCAGAGGAGGCGAGGTTATTTCTACTTTCATTGATGCGCTCCTTTCCTCTTACATCTATGTGAGTCCAGACACTTGATGTATGACCAGATCGTATATCGACAAATCATTATGTCCTTCCATTGTAGCACGGGTTGGTTCGGCTTATGTCGTTTCGGTTATGGGGTTGATTTCTTCTTGGAAGCCTTCGTCCCATTCTTGTGTCTTTTTATTTGACGTGCATAGTGATCCCAAAGCCTCAAATACATCTCGATCATGGCGAGGTGCGAAAGCACTAGCCGGGGTTGAAAAGAGGTTACTTGAGAGGGTCCTTATTTTATCCATTATCTCCCCCATGACTTGAACTCTTTTCGCAGATGTCACTTCCCTTTGAGCCTTCGAGAGACTGGCCTGCAACTTCTGGATGTTCTCAGCGTCTTACAACTTTTCAGCTTTAAGGCGTTCAACCTCCTCAACCAACTCTTCGATTCCAGGGTGTTTTGCCTTGTTAGCTATATTATCTTGTGAAGACATTCCAACTTTTGAAATAAACTGAAGAAGCAGACTAGAAGTGATTATGAGAAAATTCAAGTTGAGATTTGAGTTACCGAAAGATGATGGTATTTAGTAGAGTTAGCCCCGCTTCTATAGCCAATTTGCTGAAGTTAAAATTTGTCCTTCTAGTATCACTCAAAATGATGAGAATGTAATGTTGGACCTGCTGTGAATGATGAGATTGTTGTGACTAATCCACTTCTGTTCCTCTCAATCTAGGGGGCAAAACCTTCAAGGAACTCGAAACCTCTTTGACGCTCAAAACAGTCAGATTGTCCTTTCAGTTAAAAGATTTGAATATAAGTAAACCTTTGGGGACTTACTCGATGTATTGAGAGAGTTGGTTCAACGTGTCTGCTTTGAGGCGATTTGATCACCTTTTATAGGTTGCTTTGACTGGTTGTAGAAGATTGCAAAGAGGCGGTATAATTGAACGGTCGAGATCTATTGATATGGGATAGAAACTGCAATTTTCAAGGTGGGAGATATTAGGGTTCCTCTTTGGGATATCCCATATCTTTATATTTAGGCATTCCTCTATTTTAGGATGCTCGATAGATATGTTTTTTGAGTTTGTAGATTCTTTAGGAGATGTTTCCTCCTTGGAAGACTTTTGAAGTCCAAGTTTAGTTTATACTTAAGATCCTCACGGACTGTACCTTTGATTACTTTCGGGATTAAGTCGGTAAGCATTAAGCACGCTTCAACCCACCATGTTTTGGGATTGAGGTGTCGGATCTACGAATGTGGACTACCCAAGTCTTATTCTAAAATCCCAGGACATACCTTGTTGTATTTAAGTCAGGCATGCCTTAAGGTACCTAGGACAATCATATGGACACCCCAGTTTTGGCTTACGTGGCAGACCTCCTTCGGATTCAACCTCCCTGTTGACTTGACGTGGGAGCACCCGCGGGCTTTTGTTCTTTTCTTGACTCATTCACCTCAGTCAACTGATGACCATTTTTCTCATTAATAGATAGTTAAAATAAACATAGCAAGAGTATTTTAGGCATTTTCACAAACACTTTGTACTTTTTTCGTGTTTTTATTACATGAGTCATTATTACCAGCCAAAAAGTAAAATTAACCATTGCAACCATAGATTTATAACTTATTGACAACAACAACGTTTGTTCTGTTTTTTACTTCACAAATTTAAAGTAGTCTATCATTTTGGCTCAATTAAATTCGTATCAAATTGTTTGAAAAAAAAAATCTTACTCCATATTAGGGCTGTAAGTCTTGTTTTGAACATAATCCGATGACGAGTGATTCCAACTACTTCCAAGTCCATTCCGAATGATGAATTAGGGTTATTGTTACTCATATCATTATCATAATCCACCATAACTTTATTTTTCTTCAGTACTTTTAAGGGTTTCTTCAATTTCACCTTAGATCCAGATAATTCATGAATTAGGTTTGAATCTGAATTCAAATTCGATTGGTTATTTGGGAATTTCTTTGCTGAAGAAAGACGTAAGAATTAGTAGTGAGAAACTACAACAAATCGAAAGATGGATGTCAAAATACAGAGAAGAATTTAGGTATTTTGTAGGATTTTGATTGTAAGTGATTTTCTACATTTGAGATTGTGGGATGTGTGAAGCAAATTAGGGGATTTAGATTGTAACTGGTTTCAGTTTAAAGGGTTAGATCTCAAATTGTAGATGAAGATTGAGCTGGTTAGAATTTTAGAGAGAGAAGAAGGAAAAAATCCAAAATAATTTCTTCATCTTTGTAATAATTTTAAAATATTTTCCATTTTGGCCCCTCGTTTGTTCTTAATAAGTTGGAATTTTTTGGGAGTTAACTCATATTTAAAAATGGGCCAATTTTGAATTACAAGATCACATTTATAACAAGAGTAATTTTGGAAATAAAAAAATTAACCATTAAAGTTAACTGATGGTGTTAACAAAAAGGAGCCAATTTTGAATTTACGAAAAGCAGAAGACCAAAATGAAGTTAGTAACAAAATAGGAGCCGAAAAAGAAACAACTCAAAATTAGACATGAACTACAAATATGAGAGCTAGAGAACTCCTCAAAATGCACACAACCATCCCCTTAAGTCATTAATGGTAGATCTCAAAGTAATTTAGTCGAAGTTCCCCTTAACAGCAACCATTAATTCTTTTTGACGTTACTGAGGTCGAATCTCCTTGCGTCTTCCTCTAATTTCCCATTTCTCTTACTAAACTATCTTTTGAATGCTACCACCAATAAAGGTTATGTGATGTAACCTACCAACCACTCAATGCCTTTTGAGTGCGTAATGTAAGGGGTGGTAGTGGTTCTTGGAAGATATTCATAGACAAAATGTTTCGTAGACATCACAAAACCTTTTAAGATATTTCAAGACATTTATCAATACACAAAATGTCTTTTTAGATATTTCAAGACATTGAAGCTTGTAGACAAAATATCTTGGAGATATTTCAGGACATTTGGTCCATAAACAAAATGTTATGGAGACATTTCAAGACAATTAGGACAAAATGTCGTGGGGAGATTTCAAGATATTGAATCCATAGACAAAATGTGGAGTGGATATTATTATATTATTATATATGTACGGGTCAAAACTCGTCATCAATAGCTCCCCTAGAAATCCACGATTAATAAGCCTAGGGATGACCAAGCCCATTGAACTAAATGACAAATAGGCCCAACCCATCCGTCTTCGGACACCCTAAGCAACAAAAATAAAATGCGCAAACACTCACGAAAAATCCAACTCTAGATAACGAGGTTGGTCGTCACCTACTCAGCAGACCTCCTTCCGTGTATCCGTTGAGGATACGTTCCTCTCTCCGTAGAAGACAATATCCCGAATATACCCGTTAAGGAGTTACGACATTCGTATTTATGGTGACAGCTCCATGGGTTACTGTATTGAAGACGACAACTCACCGCCAGGTGACAGCCGACCACAAACACTATAAAATGACTGACAAGAAGATGATACAGATCATGGAATTATCGACAACAACATCTGATCATCGAATTATCACCTAAGTCATCTGGTTATCGACTAAGACATCCAATTCTCGAGCAATCAACTTACTTTCGCTCTCATATAGTTTTGTTCCTTCATATAGTTTCTCTATCTTACATAGTTTTTCTTTCTCTCGTCCAAGTACTATTCACAGAGGATACAGGACCTTATCGAGTACTAATCACAGAGATTACAGGACCTTACCTAGAGGAAGCAAGCATCTATTTTCTGTTTCCAGAAGGTCCACTACTTTGTCAAGGGTCCACCCACTTTATCTCTCTAGGAGGTGGCTTACTTTATCAAAGGTTTGCCTACTTTATCTCTCCTTTAGAGAGGTCAGACCTTTTATACACACCCACGTAATTATCTACCGGGAAAACAAAGTCAGACCCCTAAAGCTTTCTACTTTATTTACGGTACATACCCCAAACAAGGCAAACCTCTCTAGGGTTGTCTCACTCAACGACATACCTCATAAGTTGTCTCTCTTCAAGAAAGTCAGTTTACCCGTAGAGATCGAGCTCCGACCACTATATGAGTCGTGTCATACTCCGACCATCCTCCTCGACGGTAACATTCCAGGGATATCATTACGTGTTTATTACTTTTCTTGCAAGCATACAGACTTGACCATTAAAGTCCCTTTGGCCGACACAATCATGGTGTCCCCAAAGACCTCAAGGTCAAGTGTGTTTCATTTCTTGTTACAAGTTAGGCCCAAAGACGTCGTCGGTGCCCAAAAAAATATTAACAGGTGAAGGATTAACTACTGGTCAACAACAAGGTCTCTCAGACTTCTTGACCAACAATTTCAGCCCCTCACTATATATTGTTAATCTAATTTGATAATAATAACTATTTTTATTATCTCCATTATCGAAATGTCTCCAATTGTCTTCCATATTTTTAGAAACATTCATTCTCCAAAAGCTCTCCAAATTTACACTTAAATGTCCATAATAGACATTTGGAGGCATTTGAAATGTCTCAAACGAATAACACAGACATTGAGAGACAAAAGAAATGTCTCAAACGAATAACACAGACATCTCAAGACATTTCAGGGCATTTGAAATGTCTCAAACGAATAACAAAGACATTTCTTGACACTTGAAATGTCCCAAACGAATAACACAGACATTAGGAGACATTTTCAATGTCCCCAACCAATAACACGGACATTGAGGGATATGAAAATGTCTCTTAATGTCCTGAACCACTATGACCCCTTAATTCTCTTGTTTTCATTCTTCTCTCTCAATCTCTACTTAAATTTTTCTTCTTTTGAGACCTAGGTACAGATTGTATGGAGACTGCCGATGTCAGAAAATGGATTTCAGTTAATCAGTCAGAGAATCGAGACTTGATGCATGACAACATCTGTTATGAATGGATATTCCACCTGCTTAATAGATACTCCTTCCGACTGTGATAGACGGTGTAGATGAGGCGGTTGTGATCTACCGTTTGAGAATTGGTCTACTGTTCGTAGTGAGGGTTTCACTTTTGGTTTATCTCGTATCTAGGATAAATAGAATTTCCTATGTTCAAGGATACTTCGTAGATATCCCTCCGAGGTGATAGATCTTCTAGGAGATCTTTCCTCCATTAAGACTCTTGATGTCCAAGTTGCTTAAACACTTAAGGTCTTTAACTGATCGAGATCTTCAGGAAGATTCGGGATTAAGTCGGTAAGTGTGAAGCGCGCTTTTGCCTTTTCAGTTTAGGGCGTTAGGCATCGATCTTGCTTACGTGGACCCCCATTACTCCTTTGGAGAATCTTAGGGCTGACCTGATTGTGTTTTAGGCGAAGCGGGGCTGAAGCTCCTTTTCAGTTATGGCTATGCATAACTCATACTTATGGGCATAGGTGGCGGATCATAGCTGGTCCAACAGTTCTGTTGCCTTATGTCGGGTTGACCCGTTGGACTTCTGGTCTATTCACATTTAGTACAGCATCATTACTCCCGCCATTCCTTAGTTGAAAGTAGAGAAACTAAGGAGTAGAAGTATTCTCAAGTTCTAAGCATCAAATAAATAAATTTTGAAGGCAATAGGCATCATAGATCAAATCATGCACAACAGTGTTCGATTACTCCCACTAGATCCGCTATCCATCAGATGTGTTCCATGGAATGAGTTGAGAAGCCATTTTCTCAACTCTCTGATGGTTATCAAATTCTTGACTCAAATTTTCAGCATTCGAATCGGTTGGCTTATATTTTCTTGTCAAGGTAATTCTTTACTTCGGTTTGTACTTTGTTTGAACCTTTTTCAAACATTCCTACTTATACTCTATGACTTGTACATTTCCGTACTTCATGAAGTTGTTAGGGAACGCATTGAAGTAGCTACCGTAAGCTTCTGTAAGTAAACTTATAGGTCTGCATAACCAAGTATGAGTCCTAATAGATTACTAGTCTCTTTGCCTTTCTAAAAAGGGTGACTTTGTCGTTTGGTCTTTTTAATACAATATCCATATGTGTCCTATGATACTAAATCATTTAGACTCAGAAGTCCATTGTTTTGGAGCTTCTTCATGTATCTTAAGTCAACTAGACCCAGGCGACAATCCTAAAGTTAATGGGTTGAATCATTTGATTTTAGTCGTTAGTATCAATGTTAACGATTGTGGTTCTTCAAGAACCTCTAGTTAATTTACCACTGGTTTAAAACATTTGAAGTTTTTAAAAGAACACAATATCCACTATTAAGTTCTAAACTAGATCAATGTCTAAAATAAGACTTCGATCCCTTTCAGCATCCTTAGCAATATTACTTTCGCTCCCTTTTGAATCTTTTTCTTTTAGTTAAGTATGTAATTCCCTTGAGCTCCCACTGAGCCGCACATCTGGTCTTAAATACCTGATGAAGGAACTCTACGATACTTGCTTAACTTTGGTAACAAGGATACTGGAACTGGAATTCACAATTCTATTCCTTTTGTCCTCCAGGTGCTAAGGGTAGTTTCCTTTTAAATGGTCTAGCCATTGTTTTAGAAACATTTACAGTAATGAGAAACAATCTTGATCATAGACTCGCCAACCGATTTACCTTCGTTGATTAATTGTTTGTCTCTCTTGACTGGCCCTTTGCCCTTTAGAATCTTAAGAACTCTTTATTAGATTCCTTGCCCTGAATCTCTAAACCTTTTCTTATATTCGATATTCTCGTGTGTTGTGCTCAGTTGTTCACAACAATCTGAGTGATTCATCTAAGGTTTTATCTATCTTGGTTCAAAATCGGTATTGAACTGGGTGATAGATGAATTTTGTTGTCATTTCTTGATAAGGGAAATCCGAGTCGTTTATAGTTTTCGAACAGATAAGTCATATCGAAAATATGAAAAACTTTCGGTTCTTACTCAAGATAACCATCAGATTGCCTAAGAGGTCTCGTACCTCTCCATTAATGACTTCTGCATGAACTTCTTCCTCAGTTTGTCTTAATGGTTATGCTAGCATCCATTACTCTTCCAAAGAGAATGTTTCATAATTGCTTGCAAAAGGCTTTTGACCTTATTCGTTATGAGTCAACACTAGGATTGGATATTCTAGGACGTTTTCCTTGTTACCAACCTGAGAACCATTATCAAATTCCCTTTCTATTCAGGACAGTTACTTTCGTTCTACTCCTTCTCAAGGATTGAACGAAGGTTAGAAAACTAATTTTCTAATATGTCATTAAACTACGTACAAGAAATAATTGCAAAGTTTTAAACTTGTTATCGTTCTGAAAAAATTCAGTTTTTCCACATTATTCAATATAAAACAGTACCTAATTGAATAACGTGATTCCAAGATCCCATTTCTTCGGAATTAAGCGGACTAGGGCCCTGCCCTTAACCCCATTGTCATGGCTGAGTAAACTCCTTCACTGATCACACTCTTATGACTCTTGGTTAATGGATTGCATTAATGAATGCCTATTCCATCCTTTTGCCTCAAGTATCCGAATCTCTTTTGCTGATCTCGTTGAGAAAAATCCATGTGGACCTGCCATAGGACTACCAGCATCCCAAGATAAGGAGGCACCCTGTGGAGGCAGACCCACCTTCCTTGATCGAGGGATCAAAGGGTGTTTTAGTCTGGGTAGGCATTTTTCTCAAAATTACTTTTAGGCACTTTTACGTTTTATCTAGTAGGCATTTTCGTGAACTACTTAGCCTAACCATACATGACAGAAAATGTAAATAAATAAGTAAATGCGCGCGAGAAAGTAAATCAAGCATATATGGATCCTAGTATGGCCCCTAGTCCTAAAGGATTTAATCTTCTTAGGATTTATCTTGCTTTCGCCTGGATCGCCATCCTCGAACCTCTATTAAATTCTCCCACTCGAATTAGGATCCCATCCTTGAGCTTCTTTATGGACTCATAGACCCTAAACTCCAATAACAATCTTCTAACGATTCGCAGATCGTATAAAACTTGAAACTAAAATTATTAAATATGCACCAATCTGTGCTTAAAACAAGAATGAAAGAAAATAACATTTTATGGCCATACTAGTTCCCGCATTCACATCATATTCATTCATATATTATTCAAGGCTAACAATAATATATGCATGATTATCCATGAGATACTTTTGTCGACGTCTCTATGTCACAAACGGACCTTAAGTCTTTATTCGAAGAATTCGACTAATGCTGCGTTTCGATTTTATCTTTAATGATTTCCCAAATCCATTTTAAGAAAAACTTCGTTTGGGCCTTCAGAGGGTCCGGGTCAATTTCGGAAAAAAATGGTTTGACTTTTAATGATTTCCAAAATTAATTTTAAGAAAAACTCGTTTTGGGCCTTCAGGTGGCCCGGAACAATTTCGGTAATATTTGGGTGGAACCAGGACAAAAATTGGACTTTCGTTGGAAAAACTTTCACTCGGGTCAAGACCCGAAAAATTTAGCCCCTAATCCCCTATCCTGGAATGACCTGGGACAAGCCTTGGCGAAGGGCCAACCTTCTCGGGCCAAGCCCATGGGCTTCTCTCGGCCAAGGCCAAGGACATGAATTGGAACGGGCCAAGCATATCTCGCCCATGGGCCAACATTCTTTGGCCCGAGCCAAGTGGTCCTTGGCCTGGGCCAGAAGTACGATTAACCTCTGGATTTGAAATCACTGCTTATATACCTGGTATTGGCCTCTGGCCCATAAAGGTTAGGCCATTGTCACGTCCCTGGACAAGTCCCTGGTTGCGACCCTGGACGCGCCCCTGGTCGCGGCCCAAACGCGTCCTGGTCTGGCCAGCCAGTTTTAGGAACTTCTAAAGTTCCTTCTTTCCCTTTTTTTCTTTTGCTATTCTCAATAGTTGTTGTCGCAAGCTTTTAGAAACCATTTAAAACCCAAATTTGATTTTCAAACAATTTCTAAAATCAATGAAAATCAACTATTTCAAAACACTTTTCAAACCCGAAATAAATGAAAATAGAATCTTTTGAAACTCGTTTCAATCATCAACTTTGAAAACAATTTGAATAACTTTAAATCACATTCAAACTAAACAAATTGATGCCTAAAACACTTTTAGACACATCTATCTATCTAGTCAAGCATAGATCGGTCTGAAACTTAGCTAAAATTAGCTATGTCCAAGAGGCTCTCACGCCACTGTTGGGTTATCGAGTCTCCTAGTGTTGTTAGCAGAAATCTCAGACATCTAATGTCTAACACTAATATCCCAGGATCTCATGCATAACCTCATAATTATAACTAAGTTAACTAGTTTAGTGATTACCTTAATCACTAGTTTTTTCCTCGAACCTTTCCAAAATCGAATGCGAAGAACAAAAGCTCCAATTGTTGCTCCTGTACTCAAGACACCTGAATGATCAACTTGATCTCCCACTTTGTTGTTAGCTAGAACTCTAATGGTGGTTTGACAGAAGAACTCCTTCTTTGTGACTAGATCGATAGTTGGGAGTTTTATTTCTTTCTCTACTTGATGTTGTTAGAGTAAGAAAGCTCCTTGAGAATTTTCCACACCTTATTCCAGTCTAAAGAGACCTTATATAGAACCCTAAGTTAGAATCCCATTCCAATTAGGTTTCCTAAAAGTCCCTTTTGAATAAGATTTAGGGTTTTCACAAAAATAGAAACTAATTTCTATTTCTTGATTACCCTAACTTGTGGTCGGCCATAGCATGCCCAAAATGGCAGATCTGGCCGGCCCTATAAGGGCACCCGACCAACCAAGGTCGGCCCCTTTTTGGGCCTAAAACCTTCTTTTAGTTACCCAGCCTAAATTCCCTTTTTCGGGCCTTTTGTACTATCTTTGCCCAAACTTCTTTTAGGCCTTAGGTACAAATCTATGGGTATCACCCATGATTATATGTCTCATTCTACAGCCGGCCACGAACTACTCAACTTTATCGATGCTTTCACGGGATACCATCAAATCGCTATGCACTGGACAGATCAAAAGCATACCTCGTTTCTAACTGTTCGAGGGTTGTACTGCTACCAGCAAATGCCCTTCCGTCTCAAAAACGTCGGGGCTACATATCAGCGTCTGGTCAATGGGATTTTCGGAGACCAACTTGAAAAACGGTCGAATGTTACGTAGATGACATGATCGTGAAAAGCAGAATTCGGGGGGACCTAATACCTAGCCTTAAAATCGCCTTTGATAGACTTCAGGCATACAACATGAAGCTAAATTCCGAAAAATGCGCGTTCGGAGTAACTTCGGGAAAATGCTTAGGTTTCATGGTAAGCCACAGAGGAATAGAAGCTAACCCAGCTAAAATCACGACATTAAGAGACATGCCCAGCCCGAAAAGTCAAAAGGATGTTCAGCGACTAACGGGAAGGCTAGCGTCACTCTCTTGGTTCCTTAGCAAAATAGGGGATAAGGCTTTACCTTTCTTCAAAACTCTCCGCAAGATACCAGATTTCACATGGACAGACGAAGCAGAAAAAGCATTTCAAGAACTGAAGACACATTTCATGAGGTTACCACTGCTAGTCAGCCCCAGCCCTAGGGACGAGCTTATCATCTATCTTGCAACTTCAGGAGATGCAGTCTCAGCAGTAGTAATCAAAATAGTGGGATAAATAAGGCAGCCAATATGTATCGTCAACAAAGTGTTGGGTGGAGCAAAGTTGAATTAACCGACCGTGGAAAAGCTGGCATACGCGCTCTATCTAACTGCCAGAAAACTTCGCCCCTACTTCCAAGCTCACGCAACAATTGTACAGACAGATCAATCACTCAGAGACATACTCCAGAAGATGGACCTCTAAGGACGGCTAACCAAGTGGGCTGTAGAGCGGAGCGAGTTCGGCATCAGATACGAACCCCGGACTGCGATAAAGAGACAAGCATTAGCAGATTTCGTGACAGAGTGCTCAGTCGCAGCAACCAGCATTGGACCAGAGTAGGTCTGGACTCTTTTCGTAGATGGAGCATCGAGCGAAGCTACGAAAGAAGCAGGAGCAGTACTGATTAGCCCGAAAGCGGAGAAGATTTTCCAAATTACCACGTTCAAATTCGCCGTAACCAATAACGAGGCTGAATACGGAGCCCTGCTGGTAGGCTTAAAACTGGCCCTGAAAGCCAGAGCTGCTAATGTCCGGGTATACAGCGACTCCTAGCTAGTTTTCAATCACTTCAACGGTGACTATGAAGTGAAAGGGACCGACATGATAAAATACTTGAAAAAAGTCAAGGAACTAGTTGAACACTTTGAGAAGGTCACCCTAACTAGGATACCCCGGGAAGAGAACACATTGGCCGACGCCTTGTCTAAAATGATCAATGGCTGGACCACTATTCCTGGAGTGATATTCCACATATTAGAGGAAAGAAGCATTAACAAACCACAAGAAATAATGGCTATCAGAATAGCAGAATAGCACAAGGGGATGTTTGGATGAAACCATACATCGAGTACCTACTAACCTAGAAGCTGCCAGCGGATGTCAACGAAGCCAGGAAAATACGCAGGAACGCTTCGAGATACACCCTGCTTGGAGGATTGCTGTACCGAAAGTCTCTCATTCACCCTTTGTGACGTTGTTTAGCGAAGGATGAGCAAGAGTACGTAATGAATGAGATGCACGGAGGGGCTGCGGGGAATCACACGGGTCCGAGAACGCTGTACAGGCAGTTGACCTTACCTGGGTATTATTGGCCAGGAATGCTAGAGGACTGCATCAAGTATACTAAATATTGTGAACCGTGTCAAGTGTACGCCAACGACTATCGACTACATCCCACTGAGATGACGCCAATCACGAGCCCATGCCCCTTTCGCACAATGGGGAATTGACCTAGTAGGTCCCTTCCTGGCGAACAGGGGGGAAAAGATGTTGCTAGTCATGGTAGATTACTTCACCAAATGAGCGGAGGCAGTGGCAATAACCAAGACTCGGACGAAGGAGATTATCAACGTATTATGGACAAACATAATAACCCGGTTTGGGGTTCCCAGAATTCTAATCATGGATAACAGGCCCAGTTCAACAATGAGGCCATGAAGGAGTTTCTTGCGGAATATGGAATCAAACCAGCTTACGTCAACCCAGCACATCCCGCTGGAAACGGACAGGTCGAGGTAAGTAACAAAATTTTAGACAAGTACATTAAAACCAAGTGCCATGAAAATAAAAACTGGGTGGACGAACTCCGGACGTACTGTGGAACTACCGCATCAAACCGCGAAGAGCCACAGGAGAAACGCCCTTTCGGATGGTGTACGGCATGGACGCCTTGCTACCCGTGGAAATAGGTAAACCGAGTCTAAGGGTAAAACACTTTGACCCCGAGACCAATGAGCAGCTAGCATTAGAACATCTAGACCTAATCGACGAAGTTCGAGATCGAGCAGAGCTGAGAAACCTCGCTTTCAAAGACACAATGACTAAGATTCAAAAAATAAAAGACACAATGACTAAACAGCACCGATCTCACATGAAGATAAGAAAGTTTGATCCCAGAGATATGGTATGGAGGAATTTCAAATTTACCCAAAGACCATCGGCAACCAAAATCTTCCCCACATGGGAGGGGCCTTATAAGATATTAAAAGTCGTGGGCCCCGGTACATACAGATTGGAGAACACGTCAGGACAGATCCTCACACACCCCTGGAACGCAGAACATCTCAAGTTCGCTTTCCAGAAGAAAAACTCCGATATACCTTGAACACGGTGATATCAACTAAGTCCACGAGGCAATAGATAAACCAGTCTTTATGATGTTAAATTAAATAAGGATGCTACAGAAAATCAAATCAGATTTTAACGCACCTAGAAGCATGTACCGATATAACTCACTCGACCCTAGTAGAGCTGGAAGCCCAGGCAGTAGAGGTAACAATCAAAGATCTCGAGGAAGAGTCCTAGTCAAACTCACTTTGCTTCGGCAAAGTTAGGCATCTTTGGTAGCTAAGGCAACGACCAGAGACCTTACAAGGAGCAGTCCTAGTTAAACTGAACTTTGCTCGAGTAAACTGACCCTTCACCAAAGTCCCAAGGAGGAGTCCTAGTTAAACTGATCGTGCTCAAGCCGGCAAAATTAGGCAGCTCTGGTAGCTAAGGCAACGACCATAAACCTTGCTAGGAGCAGTCCTAGTTAAACTGAAACTTTACTCGAGTAAAACGCGGTCCCCACTGAGGACCGTGAGGGGAAGTCCTACTTAACCTACAACCTTGGCAAAGGTGACCGGGGGTACAAGGAGAAGTCCTTGCAAAACTAGTCATGCAAAAGCAGACAAAATGGCCCTGGTAGCCCAAGCTACAACCAGGGATACGGGAGGAGTCCCGGCGAAAACTAGTTGTGTTCAAGCCGACAAAACCAGCCCAGGTTGCAACGACTAGGGGTCCAAGGAGAAGTCCTAGCCAAACTAGTCGTGCTCAAGCTGACGAAACCAACCCTGGTAGCAACGACCAGGGATCCAAGGAGAAGTCCTAGCTAAACTAGTCGTGCTCAAGCCGACGAAACCAGCTCTGGTAGCCCAAGCTACGACCAGAGGTCCAAGGAGAAGTCCTAGCTAAACTAGTTGTGCTCAAGCCAACGAAACCAGCCCTGGTAGCGAAAGCAACGATCAGGGGTACCAGGAGAAGTCTTAGCTAAATTAGGTAAGGTCAAACCAACGAAAAACGACCCTGAGAGCGACAGCCATGATCAGGGACAGATTCTAGACTCGAAATCATTATGATCTACGCAGTTACATTAGTTTTGGTTTTATTTTGCAGGGGGAAATAGTAAGATTAGGGCATGATAGATTAAGTTTAATCTTCTTTATTTTTGCAGAAGCGATCATTCGGAGCATGCGTAGTAAGCCTAGGGGAGATGCATTAGTAAGCCAGGCTCTATATTAACAATGATAACTAATCAATTTTGTAGAACGATCGGAAACAAGAAGAGCAAACAGGAAAACGACTCAGCAATCAGAGACAGAAGAAATTGCAACCAAAGTACATCAAGAAGAGTACGGTCATTCAAATCTCTTAAGGAAGAAATTTCTGAAAATTAAAAGAAGTTGAAGGTAAGAAAGTGCCGAGAGGACCGAGATCACCCCTATCTTGTGGATCGAGATCGGAACTTCAAAAGGGGACCCCGGGAAAGGGACAATTTAGCACAAAGGATCCTCTGTTGGCGGGAATGCCATGACTGGCACCTGGGCAAACAACCATTTTTGGGGCCGGACCCAAATTGGTATCCCAGGTAACTATCTCCATTATCGGAAAAGTTACCCTTAACTATCTCCATTATCGGAAAAACATCACCAAAGAGAACACGAAGCATGAATTTGAACAAAGGCCTCGTCTCGGATCTCCAATGAAAACAGAAGGTAAAGAACAAGGTTAAAAAGTATTTGCAAAGGAAGGATCCTCTCTTCTTTAAACTTTTGAAAATGATGAGTCAAAGAACCAAAGCAGACTATTTATATTGGGAAGAAATAGCCAAAGGACTTCTCAAAAACAGACGAGGGGTCATTAAAGCGAAGACCGAACAATTCTCGGGAACGCTCAAGGGAAATAATAACTAAAGGATACGCACGGCTCAAGACGGGTCAGATTCGAAGGGATATCAGCGGGTTTCGAGAAAACAGGTCAACTCCCCCACTGAGGAAACGCCACGTATCCACGCATGATGACGGAACTGCCGTGCACAGTTACCTAAAGATCAGCGCCAAAAATGCGTGATCAGAAGATCAAAAACGTCATGTCACAAAATCACGCATGGAAAGGAAATTAATTGCTCAAGTAGAAGTCGAAACGTGTCTCGGGAGAACAAACCACATGTCCATCAGTCCAAGACAAACATAACTCGAATCAGTTCTGGCAAACACGGCTTTAGAAAAAGGAAGTTTTATCACCAGCAGTCCCTACAAGCTCAGTACAAATAAGCTCGGGAATACGCAGCTCTGGGAATATAGAAAAGAGACCAAGCTTCACAAAACAGCTCTGGTCTAGGTAAAATCCTCGACCTCAGAGTCTTCAATGTTTAAAACACACGAGTTACTTTTACTCCCCAGTCTCATACTTTCGACAAAGGAGTGGCGAGACTCATGATGATGCATAAAATGTCTAGACGTTGACTAACGTCTGAAGAGTCAAGATCAGACCTGAAGTCCACTGGATCAGCCCGGTTAAGGTAGCAGGACAGTTGAGCCCCTCACGGTCCATCAAATATTCCCCTAACTAGGAGGTCGGCCAGAAGAAACCAACCCTGCAAAGTGTCCTTAGCATCGACAGATCAGCCCTGGGGTCTTCAGAGGAGTAATGGGGGTCCAAACAGGTCCGGCCAATGTCTTACGCCCAGAACTGAGAAGGCAGCAGCACTAAGCGATCTACCAACTTAATCCCGAATCTTCCAAAAATATCTTAGTCGGCTACACATCTCGAAGTGTTTAAGCCAGCTTGAACTCCACGTAACTAAATGAGGAAACTTCTCTTCTAGAATCTATCACATCGGCAAGATATCTACGAAGGATCCTTGAACTTAGGAACTTCCACTTATCAAGGATCCGAGATAGACTATAAGGGAAACCCTAGATATTCAAGGGAGGAAACTTTCCCTTCGGATTGACGGCAACTGCCGCTAATCACAGTCGGCCTAACATCGCATATAAAAGGCCCCCCACATCGTCCTATACAGGACACGATCTCTTCACCCTAAAAAGATCACAAGAAACTCAGAGTCCCCATAACTTGCCCCCCAAAAGGATCAATCAATATTCATTCTTTTACTGCAAAGAGCACCCTGACTGGCTTGAGCGCCGGAGCGGTTTTCGAACCCTTTGCAGGTTTCCCCCCTCGGGAACAGACGAACAAAAGCAGTAGAGCAAGGAGCAGTAAAGCAAGGAGCAGGAGCAAGGAACAAGGAGGAGGAGCTGATATAAGGAGAAGCAGAGCAGGAAGCTGAGCTCGAAGTAGGAACGTCAGGCTGAGCAACACTCCATCTAACAGAACAATCAGACATAACGGAGGCTGTCATGCATCAACTCCCTTTTTCATGCTGATATAACGGATGGCCATTTTTTGACATCAGCAAAAAGGGCTGACACTTCTAGTTCGGTAATTGGATTTGTAGATTCAGATTTTTCGGAAGATCTTGATAGGAAGAGGTTGCTGACGGGCTATATGTTCACACTCTGCGGAAGTACCATTAGTTGGAGAGCAGTGTTGCAGTTGGTAGCAGCTCTGTCTACAACGGAAGTTGAGTACATGGAAGCAATAGAGGCGGTGAAGGAGGCAATATGGCTGAGTGGTTTAGTTCGGGATTTGGGCCTGAAGCAGGAGGTGACATAGGTCTACTGCGACAACCAGAGTGTTATTCATTTGACCAAAAATCAAATGTATCACGAGATAACTAAACACATTGACTTTGGTACCACTTTATCAAGGACGTGATTGAACAAGGGAAGATCGCGATGAGAAAGGTTTCTACGGTAGATAATCCAGCGGATATGTTGACCAAGGCAGTTACAACTTTCAAGTTAAGCATTTCTTAGACTTGATTGGGATTTCTAGATGTTAGCTTTAGCAGGGCTGGAGCGACGATGGCTAAGAGGCGCTGAGCTATGATGGTAGCAGATTTAAGTCAAGATGAGCATATTCAAGTCAAGGTGGAGATTTGTTGAAAGTGTCTTGAATATGGATTGATATCGAAATTTTGGACCCCTTAACGGAGTTGATTATTGAGACAGTGTTGGTATGAGAAGCAGGGCTCCGAGGTAGAGCTGGACTCTGAGACAAAGCTAGACTCCGAGACAGAGCTGGAATGCAGAGTTAGGCTTATGTCGGTTATTAGTGTTAACGTATCCATATGTATTTCAGATTTAGAGAGAGTCGGTGAGGCGGTGGAATTAGGGTTTTAGTGGCTATATAAACTAAAAAGTTAGGAGACATTTGTGTCCAATTCTCACGAATCTTATGTCTAACTTGTTTGGTTATCAGATTGAAAATCATCGCGCCGTTGTCGTCGTAGAGTAGGTCTCACCAATTAAACCACGTAAATCTTTTATGTTCTGTGTAATTATTCTTTATTTCCTATTGCTTTTCTTGGATTACTTGTTTTCGATCATCTTAAACCCTAATGGGCATAACAATTGTTTCCCTTCTCCGAGTAAGAGGGGTGAAGGAAGTGAAATCGGACCTTCCTCGGCTACTTCAATTTTGTTCTTTGAGAGGCTTGATATTTTCTTGTTCTTTCTTTTTAGGTGGCTCGGTTTCATATGGAATCCCAGCGACCTCTTTCATTTTTCTGTAGCTGTCTTCTTTCCTAATGAAACGCTGGATTTTCTCTACGAGTTCTCCGAGAGTATTGGGTTCATTGTCAGCGATTTCTCGAACGATTTCGTCCTGCCTGAGAAACCTTTTCAGAGCGACGAGTGCAATCTTCTTATCAAGATCGGGAACTTGTACCATAAGGTTTCAGAACCTCTGCCAATAGTCGACCAAGGACTCATTTTTTCCTTAGACGATGTTGAATAGATACTTAGTTTTTCTTCTTATTGAACTACTTCCTCTGAAAGCAGCGCAAAAAACCTGCGCTACTTCGTCGAAAGACCTTATCGAGCCAGCTTCCAGAGTCTGGTACCATGCCTGAGTTAGTCCCTTTAGGACCGTAGCGAAAACGACACACCACACATTCTGGTCGAGCGTGCTTAGGCTCATTAACGAGACATAGTTATTTATGAATACACCCGGGTCCTCCATGTCGTTGTAGTGTTCAATATTGGGGCACTTGAAGTTTTTGGGCTTTGGAGCTTCTAGTATTTCCGTGCTTAGAGGCAAGAGGTTTATTATTGCTCTTGTCGAAGTATCTTTCCTTTCGCAGATTCTGGTTAGCTCCGCCACTTGGTGTACGAGCACGTCACTGATGATTGGGTCGTTCATGGCTCTTGGCCCGCTTCCTAGGGGCCTCGAAATGTACGGTTGTCGCGGGTCCAACACGTTCGCTTCATCTAGTTCTCTTTCCAGATACAGCTGAGTGAGAGCGTTTGCCAGGTCTGCATCTTGTTAGGTCGGAAAGGTGCTGATTGGGGTGGAAAAGCTTGCGGGAACGTCTTTTATATATATACTACAAAAAAAGTGGTCAATAGGGATAGATATTTTTACGTATGTCCCTAATATATACAAAATAAGGACCATTTTCTTATATGTGTCCCTACTAAGATTACAATGGGGACGAATAAATTGTTTTAGGGACCAAATAATTGGGCGCGGAACATTGGGAGAAAAATTGGCGTAAATAGATACACCCCTTTCCCTCTTTTTTTCCCTTAATTTCTCTCTCCTCTTTGCCCCACGATTTCTACTTTTCTTCTTCTCATTTCAGCTAGGGTTCCTCTAAAACACAATTTCCCTCTTTGTTCTTCATCTACAACACGATTTCCTTCTCTATTGTTCCTTTAAGTCGCAGTTGTAGCCTCTGCAATTTGTTCATCTTCTTCTTTTAGGGTTTTCTTGCGGCATCAGAGGTCTGTTGGCATCTCATCACCACCAGGTTTTTTTCTTCCTCTTCTTCTTCATCTTCTTGTTAAACAAATCAATCGATTAATACATTTATAACATGAAACCTTAATTCCTTTTTGCAGCAAAATTTTTCAATAGTTTATATTCGATTGTTCCACGAACCAGATTTTTCCAGCAAAAGGTTTGTTGTTCTTCTTCATATTCTTCTTCAAATTAAGCAATGTAGTTTACGACCTAAAATCAGCATTGACAAGAATGATTTAAGGTTTGATTTAAATTATGGGTCAGAATAGTTTTTATAGATCATAATCCCTTATAGAAATATGTAATTAGTCTAAACTTTCTCGAATTGAGAACTGTTGTAAAGGTGTGAAATTGTAACAAACCTCATTCTTTATAATTTAGAACTGGTAACTGTTCGGAAAGTGTGAAATTGTCGAATACAAGTTTTGTGTTTCAGTTGTCCACGAAAGATATAATATTGGAAGCAGAAGGTTTCAATGGAAATAGGTAACCATAGTTTAGGTTTTCTATGATTTTTATGCAGCTTTTTCTGTGTTCTTCCTATTCAGACCTTAGATTTGAAACCCCCTCTTTTTATATGCTTCTGTCTGTTTGATTTGAGATTTTCTATAAATTGTGAGGTTTTCTCTATGTTGTCTCTATGCTTCTGTTAGTTTGATTTTTGTATGCTTTTTCTACGACTAAAACTACACAAGAGGAACCCCAAATAAGGTTTACTTTCATTTATATTACTGGTTTCAAGTTCTCGTCTCTCTAAAATCATTAACAGGAAACGAAACTTAAATAATTATTCAGATTTCATAAGAACCCCTCCTGTGAACTCACTTTATCTCTTCTGAAAACCATAGTAATCACGAATACCGGCTGCAAAGAGATCCACTATTTTCCATCTAGTTTAAGCTCATCTCTGGGATCGTTTCTTCTCAATCAAAAGGTAACGACTTAGTTTCATTTCAGTTCCATTATTATTTTTCTAATTTTGCACTTTCTTAATCCTCTACCATAAAGAATTAGATGTTTTTGGTACATTATATTTCATTATATTATTTGCTCTTTTCATGTTTGATCACTCAAAGAAACTTTTCTTTTGTATGTGTTATATTTGTTGTTGTCTACTTATCCTTAACTATGTGTCGCTGTCTTGAATCTGGTCTAGTACCCTTACAAGCTTTGTAGAGATGAGGAAGGTAAGAAATCATATAAAACAAGGTTAAGCTATCATCTATGTATTGGTTTGTCACATAACATCTGTTAGTTTAAGAACCCGACTAATCCTAGATTTTAGGGTCACACCGAACTAAGAAGAAATAACAAGCTAATTAGCACGAAAAAGTTGAAAAACATAGAGAGATTTTGTTAAGTATTCAGCTAGTCCAGGATGTAGCTTAGGATAGCTTGTTAATTCATATATGTATAGTCTCTATCTTCTAACTTTTGTGTAAGATATTAAACCTTGATGTTTCGAACAGATAAAACTTGAGATATCGTGGTAATATTACCAAGAGAGTATTCAGAAAATTGTGTATTTCATAGGCAGTTAGTTGATTATATAAAATTGTAGATTTTTTTATTTGTTTGAAATTTTCAGGTCGAATTCCTTTCGCGAAGGAACTCAGATTATGGTTTTACATAGCTCGAGCCTCCATATTTTATATGTAGTTATAGGAAATTCAAGTTTTGGTGGTAAACAGGATTTTGAGGTTCAATAAATTTATTTACTTGCAACAACAGCCAATGGTCTTTATAGATCTGAAGCTACTTAGACTTATAGATAAATATTCTTTTAGCTTACGTTAAAAAATAATTGAACTCTGCGAAATAAGTAAGCTAAATTTCAAAGTCAAACTCTATTTGTACTTGGCTTATAGCATACCCCATCATTAGTGGGGTTTTAGTAAGTTAATACTCAAACTTTATTACTTTTTGTACTGATCGAAAATTTTACGTATGGATTCTTTTAGTGGTTTTAGACTATCTTGAGTATGGCTAGACGAAAAAAATACAAATCCTTCGAAGCAAGTATGTGTTTCAGTGGTGGCTTCCTTGATCTCTTCTCAATGACTAAATATCCAAATCCAATGTGGTTGGACATTGTAGGGCTTTCAGTTTAGTGTTTTGCTGATAGTTGTTTGGGCTGCTACGAGGATTGGGGGTTTTGCAAGAAATGTGTGAAGCAGTTAACCTTATGTTCTGGATTTTAAACTGTAAGTAACAAAAGCTTGCTTATATTATTTCTTTATGTTTTTTTCTACATACCCATTCTATTATGTAAATTCTTCCATTAATAAGTCATGATTAAATTTGTTGCTGAGTTACTAATGGTTCTGTGATTGATTAAATAAAATAAATCAATCCAGTGATAAGAATAAATGGATCTTCCAGTTGAGCAGTTTTTCTGTTCCGGTTTGTATTCTTGTTGTTTTTCGTATTTTATGGTTCAAGAGTTAATTTGGGTCAAATTTTGGAAAGTTAAGTAACATAATTGAGTTCTTTTACAGGGTGTCGTTTGGAGAATCGGGAAGATACGTTTAATATTTAACTTGCACCAACTTTGTGTACCATAATTGTGAGTGTTTTTCGACTTCTTTCCCTATTTCAAGTCTACTTGTTATTGCACTGCTAGCTTCCCCATTGACTCTATAACATGACCTTTCAAATTTTGAATATCGAAAATGTTATTTTGCTTCTCTTTGAAATTTGATCAATTTATACTTCCCTTGCAATCATGGATAACTCTGCGACATGTCTACGGAAGGGGATTATTGTGAAGTAGCTCTGTTTTTACTTGTAAATAAGGTTGACATCCTAGTTAAGCAAATGCGGATGACTTTCTCTATTTTTCGTTTGGACCAGAAAAAACAAGGATAAAAACAATTGAACCGCCAAGCTTAAAATACACTTGAAGTGTCACACTAGATTCTCACTTTGTTTTTTCATCTTTTTAAAATTATCTTACTGAAATATTATAACTTGTTTCTGTATTCGTTACAAATATGAGAGTTATAATTTTCAGCTTCTTTTTTTTAGTACTAGTTATTCATAAAAGAACTGCCATGACCGATTGCCAATTCTTTTACCTTTTCAGTTTTGGTTGTCACTTGTTGTATAGCTTTATTGAATATTCTAGTACTTAGTTGATATCTTTTTGTTTCGTTGCAATTTTCAGGACATCCTTTCTATGTTAAAGGCGTCGATAAAGTTCAGTGACAGAGATTCAAACGAATGGCACACTCTTGAACGCTTTTTCTATATATTTTTCCTTCGTACAATTGTCAGTGGATGTTAAATACCCAAGTTTGTAGAGGCTTTGGTTGACAATAGCTATAAGCGAAATATATTATCTAATTGTATGGACAAGTTATTTTGATTATCGATGTTTAAATTATTTTAGTTGTCAAATTTATGTGATCATGGACAACTTTTATCTAAAAATATTTACCTCGAAGGAAATTTGACTGCCCCAAATAGAAGCTATAGGACATTCCCATCAAACTTTTGGGGACAGATATTATAGGTCCCAAATCTAAACAAAGAGCTAATTTTGAAAAAAAAATTAGGGACAATTAATGATTGTCCCTAATAACTCTTTATTTAGGGACAGATAAAAGTCGTCCCAAAATAATATTGGGACAGAAACTATCTGTCGCTATATCTGTCCCCAATAATATTTGGGACGCCAGTTTCTGGGACGGATAAAATCTGACCCCAATACTCTATTGGGGACGGTTTTTACGTTTTTGGGACGATTTTTAGCCGTCCCTAATGGCAATATTTTTTGTAGATCCTCTCCAGCTTTTCCTCTCTCGTTGGTTCTTTTCGGGTTGACCACGCTTCTTCTTCAGCCTTGCGGAGGTTTTTCTGGAGCTGATGCGTCCCCTCTTCTCTCCATAATTTGTCGGCCTTGAGTTGTTCGATTTCGGCCATAAGTTCCTCCAAAGAGGGGCTCCTGGCCTGAAACCCACTAGGAGTGTGGTCTTCTGAGGACATTATTGTTCGAAAGAATAAAAGCGGTTACTTTCAGATAAAGTAAGGATTCGGTTTACCGTATTGATTATATTGCTGAAGTTCTGCCCTCCTTCTAGCGTCAATTGTTGATGTCAACAAATGACTTTCCATTAATCAGTCCGAGAATCGAGTCTTGATGCATGACATCGTCTGTTATGTATGAATATTCCGTCTGGTTGATAGATACTCCTTTTTCATGTTCCCGCTCTGTGCTCCTTAAAACGCTGGGGGTGGGGGAACTCAACGTGCCTTAAAGAAGGCGACATGGTGCCCTTTTATAGGCTTATTGGACCGACTGTGATAGACAGTGTAGATGAGGCGGTTGTGATCCACTGGGAATTGGACTACTTTTCGTAGTTAGGGTTTCCCTTTTGGTTTATCTCGTATCTAGGATAAATAGAAGTTCCTATGTTGAAGGATACTTCATACATATCTTGCCTAGGTGATAGATCTTCTAGGAGTTGTTTTCTCCTTTCAGACTCTTGAAGTCCAAGTTGCTTAAACACTTAAGATCTTTAGCGGACTGAGATCTTTAGGAAGATTCGGGATTAAGTCGGTAAGCGTGCGGCGCGCTTCTGCCTTCCCAGTTTAGGGTGTAAGGCATCGACCTTGCTTATGTGGGACCCCCCTTACTCCTTTGGAGAATCTCAGGGCTGACCTGATTGTGTTTTAGGCGAAGCAGGGCTGAAGCTCCTTAGCTGATCTTTCTCGACCTCCCAGTTATGGGCGTAGGTGACGGATCGTAGCGGGTCCAGCAGTCCTGTGGCCTTTAGCCGGTTGACCCCTTGGACTTCTGGTCTATTATTGATTTATTGACGTTAGTCAATGACTGAACATTTTGTGCATCATCGGAGACAATAACTCTTTTACCTTGAAAACCGAGATTACAGGAAGATCATTTGAGGAGATTTGTCTAAACATGACTTTCATCTTTCTTTTCTAGATTTCAACATTTTTACTCTCTCGATTTCATCTCCCACTTTCTAACACTAAGACAAAAACTTAAAGAAGAAGAACTAAAAACAAACGAGAATCACTTTCACTCCGTTAATGCATAAAAACCAAAGTTAGTTGAAATTTCTCTCCCTTAGTCAAAACTAGGGATGGGATCGGGACGGGCAGCCTGCAGGTAAAACAAGACTCGGGTTGGGCGGGTACGGGCAACTAAACACACTGACCACAAAAATATTCGGGGTGGATCGGGCGAGTAATTCAACCCTATTAGTCTGTCATTGAACGCTCGTGGTTCTGCCAGATGAAACTTCAAGCAGGCATTAATCGATTAACCCATGGTGCCCCGGAGGAAACAGACCACAATTGAAGGTTCCCTTAAAGAAATAAATTATAGTCTATTTCATTTTCATGTTAAAAGCCCAAGGCTATTGTATGCAAGGAGAGGAGTGTTTGAGAAACTTATTGAGGCTCAAGCTTTTTTCTATCAAAACATTTTCCAATGTGGGACTATATTTGTCTTCTCCACTTTGAATTTTGCATGTTTTAACTTAGTCCACATCTAAAACTTATAGAAATAAGTAATAACTTTTAGCATTATATAGCTACATGTAAAGGTAGCATAGGAAGTTGGGGCTTGTGAAAGAGTAATGTTGGTCAACATTACATACCCTTCATCAAATCATCATTCCTTTGGATTCTATTGTCAGTTTCCAAGTTTTTCATATTAAACTCAAGTTTTATTCGATTTATATTATATTACGTTGGTTTCAATATAAACCACAATGTAACTAGCCCCTTCGATACTAAATGGTATAAGAACAATAATGAAAGAAGAATGGTCAACATTATATACAGGAATGGGAGCAAGTCTTTTTCTTGCAAGATATATTGTCTTCTTTAGACTTTTCATTTTAGAAGCCCAAAGACTAAAGTATACAAGATAGAGAATTGTTTGAGAAACTTACAAAAGGTCAAGCTTATTTCTATCCAAACATTTTCCAATGTCGGACTATATTACTCTTCCCCACTATGAGTGTCGCGCCGTTTATAATTTAGTCTCACATGGAAAACTGATATAAATGAGAAGAATTTGAAGCATGATATAGCTTCCACATGAAGCTTAGCTAGCCAACTTGCATCTTTTAACTTTGTCCCCACATGTAAAATTGATGAAAATAACTAAACACTTCAGCATTATATAGCCTACACATGAAGGTAAGCTAGCAAGTTGTGGTAGGTCCCTTTAACCGCACTTAATTGGGTTGCAAAACGGTACGGGCTCGGGCGGGTAGCCGGTGCAAAGCTGCCACCCGAGCCCGCCCATATTTCCCACGCACTACGGGCGGGGTACTAATGATGCAAAAAGTTGTCATCAGTTGACTTAGGTCAATTATTCAAGAAAAGACTAAAAGCCTGTGGATTAATCCGCGTCAAGTCAGTAAGGGAGGTCGAATTCGAAGGAGGTCTGCCGCTCAAGCCTTGAATCGGGGGGTCGGTGCGAATGTCCTAGGCGCCTAAGCCCAGCCCTGACTCGAAAACAACCAGGTCTTCCCTGGGATTCGCGAGAAGGCTGGGGAAGTCCACGTAAGCAAGGTCGGTATCTTTAGCCTTAAATATGGGAAGGTAAGTGTGCCAATGCTTACTTAAGCCCGAGTCTAATCAAAGATCGCAGTCAGTGAGGATCTTAAGTATTCTTCTAATTTGGGCTTCAAGACTCTCAGAAAATGAAACATCTCCTAGACTCAGAAAGATATCAATCAAGGATCTTTAAACAAAAGAACTCCTAAATATCAACGGGATAACCCCAAAGAGGGAAACTCTTAAACCTCTTACAACACGGTGAACCTCCACCGCCCTAAAATCTCCGCCTTAGAACAGTCAGCAAAGCAACCTATAAAAGGGCATCAAATCACCTCGAAGAAGGTACGCTGAATACACATTCAGAAAAGAACTCAAAGGTTCATTCAATACTCAACCTTTTATCGACAAGGACAATCTAATTGTCTTAAGTGTTAAAGAGGTTTTCGAACTCTTTGCAAGTTTTCCCCCTAGGTTTTTAGGAGTGGCATAAAAAGAGAAAAGAATCAACGGAGTAGGAGCAGGAGCAGGAGCAGGAGCAATCAATCAGGCTTGACTCAGCATTATGTCTCTTTATTCTTACTAATACCAGGAAGCTAAAAATTGACACTATCAAGTTGGCGTTAGAAGGAGGGTTGACTCCAGCAAAATCATAGCATTTGGTAACCCAAAATCTCACCTCAATTCCCTTCCAAATTGCTTAATTCTTTAGGAAACTTTATCGAAAAGAAAGAATGTCTTCCCAAGAAGATATGCCTATCGAAAACGAACGACCTGCGACTGAAGAGTTGGCCACGGAGGTTGAGTATCTGAAGTTCGAGAAACAACAAGATGTGGAGAATATTTTGAAATTGCAGGAAAACCTCGTTAGGGCACAAAGAGAAACGGCGTTTGTGAAAAAAGATTTAAGCACTTAGAAACCGGATGAAAAAAATAAGAACTTTGTAGCGAAAGCTCTTCTCCACTCCTCCCAGCGCCCTCGTGCCCAGGTCGCGGAATCGCTAGATTCACAGGGATGCCAGATCAGAATGGCAAACCTCGCCAAGAAACCACTCATGTGCCCAAAACTGAAGTTGAGAAAATTGAGTTTTTCGACGCGATGGGAGAAGAGCAATAAAAGCAGACTAAGAGCGACCTAGTCATCCATCAAGTAGTCGAGCTCACAAGGATGCAGGAAGAGAAGAACGCAAAAATGAAAACAGAAATAACAGCGCCTCCCCTACGTGTTGTTATTCTCGAAGCTCAGAGACCCATCAACTTCAAGTGTCCTCGCTTGGAAAGATATGATGGATCGGGAGACCCAACCATATTCGTGCAAAATTATAATTAATGAGTTTGAGTAGGAATCGCACAATCATGGTACAGGCTCTCGTCCAGGGTCCATTCACTCGTTCGACGACCTCATGTCATCTTTTTGTTCGGCCTTCCAGGACAGTTGTGTGATGGACAAGACTGATGAGACCTGTTCAACATAGTTCAAGGAAAAGGGGAGTCACTGGATAGTTATTGGCGAAGGGTCAGGAACGATATGGTTCAAATACATCACCAAAATTCCAAGTCATCCGGATAGCTCTGAAAAGAGGGTTGCGATGGGACGTTATGAGAGAAATAGTAAAGGACGAACCGTCCACCCTAAAGGGGTTCATCGAAAGGGTGCAATCAGTCATGAAGGTTGAGGAAAATTATAGGAAGATAAAGGAAATTGCTGAGATCCTGCCCGAGATATTTAGGTTACCGAATTATTGATTTTGCTAGAGTATGCCCTCCTAGCGCCAATTACTGATGTCAAAAAACTCCAATCTGTTTATCAGTCAGGAATTAGAGACTTGATGTTAGATCACGTCTGAATGGATGATTCTGGTTCTTTGACTGTCGCTCTTACTCTTGAAAATCTGGGGGAAAACCTGCAAAGAGTTTAGAAATTTCTTTGACACTCAAGGCAGTCAGATTACCCTTTGCAGTTAAAGATTGAGTATTGATTGAACCTTGGAGTTCTTATCTTATTGAAGGTGATGAGATGCCCTTTTATAGACTGCTTTGGATAGACTATGATAAACTGTGGGCATTGCCTCTAACAAGTTGTTTTGACCAAGTTTTGGGTCAAAATACTTCAACAATGACATTGCCTATAAAACTTCCCTTAGACCCTCTCCAATGTACAATTCAAAAAATCTCAATTAATCCTATTTGTCAAGTTCCAGTGAGATTCTCATTCCTATGTGACAAAAATATAGATCCTCAATTTTTGTATTTCTCCAATGTAAAACTCTAAACTTGTTGTTTTACTTATGTGGTATGTTAATCTTGTAAACCAATAATTAGTTATTTTAGAAATATACGCAGACTTGATTTTTATTAGTTAAAATAGAGTGTCATCACGAGATATCTTTATTTCACCCTCGACAAATCATCTTTGAGATGAGTTTTGCATTTGAGAGGATTTCTTAGTATGAAAAACTCCAAAAAACACACGTGACACTCCAAGTTTCTAAGATTGAGTTTTGCATTGAAGATGCTCTTACTCCGAGTTTCTAAGATTGAGTTTTACATTGAAGATGCTCTTAGAACTTTTAAATGGAGGACGAATGCAACATGAAAACTAATTGAAGTCAGTGTAAAAAGAGAGAGAGAGAGAAGATAATGGTGAGAGAGAGAGAAGAAGATGATGAAGAAGGATTAAGAGATGGTTGAAAGAGGAAAGACAAGAAGAGAAAGGGATAGTCAACAATTGGTCACCCAAGTGGTCCAATGTGTTGACATAAACTCCAAAATCCTGGAAGTCCCAGGTTCGATTCGCAGATGAGGTGGTTTCCATGATTTATTGAACTTGGGTTATTAAGGTATAAATAATGTTGTTGGGCTTTAGGCCATAGTTTAGTTGGACTATAGGCCCGTTCTTTGTAAGAGTTTGAATTCACCAGTTTCGTGCTTATCACATCTTTGATGTATCAATGTCAATGTAATGACTATCGTAGATCGTAGTCAATTTTCCATAAAAAAAAGAAAGAGAAAAGGAATAAATCCAATAATTAAAAAAATAATTTAGTTACACATGAAAATTGTTTTATGACGTTGGGAGGGTAGGTCCAATTACCAAAATAGTAAATATCCTGCCTCCAGATATAGAGAATATCCAGCCTCCTGAACACAAAATAAAAACCATATATATGGAAATGATCAACACTGCCTGTGAGCAACCACAACAACAATGTTAATGTCTGATGACATTCTTTCAGCAGAATCTACCTCAAAACCTAGTGACCAGGGTGACTGCATATAGCAAGTAAATGGCAGCAGCAATGGCAGAATCTGGTTTAAGGGTACAACAGAAACAAAACTCTAGACCTTCGGCACTTTGAGATACTTGCTGTATTCCGGTATATAATTCAAGTTTGGAGTGCTTCTACCTTATCGGACAATCTATCCACCACCTCATTTTGCTCTGAGGTTGATTCTTTCTGTGACAGGATCAAAACAAAAAAGAAACATAAAATAAGTATCGCCATGTCATGCTATACACTTTTCACAATTTTCCTGATATCTTTCAGAATATAACTTACTTTTAATTGCTAATACCATCACATTTTTCATAGTCATGCAGACGTAAAAAAAACATTGTTAACTCAGATGTGGCCGAACATGTGCTAAAATTCCAAGACTTACTAGTATAAGTTGTGTTTGGGATTTGAGAAAGCTGTATATCAGCACTTATTGTTGACTTTCATGGTTATTAAATGAGCACAACCTAGAAGATTATGAGCATGATAATTTCCTAAAGAGTGAAAGTTCAGCAATATAAGAGAATCATAACTTTACCTCACTTTTTCCCCTAACAACGACACAATTTGAGGCACTAATGCTTGCGCTCTTTAAAAGGCTACCAGCACTGAGATTTTCATCGATTGAGTCGTTCTGGATATTTGATATGGCCATGCTGCCATCTCCTGATCCCTCATTTTGTTGAAATTTAGGATTTTCTGAAGTCGTTGCAACAGAAGCTGCACTCTGCTTTTCAAGCGCTTTATTTTGATTTGCAGTTTCATCTCTGGGTGCAGTTACTCGCTCTCTGTACAAATACAAGCACATGCCACAAGTCGCATGAATCGAACAACTGAACTAAGAACTTAAAAACCATCGCACTTATTTTTTCAAGATGTTACCTCGGCAAGGAAGCATGTTTCCTCTGTAATGGTGGGGTACCCCTTTCACCTTGACTATAGTGTTCCTCCAGATGGGCAAATTGTCTCTTAAACCGGTCAACTCCACTTTGATAAAACAAAAATACCACTAGAGGTCAGTTGGGAAAAGATTAACAAACAACCTTTACTTGGAAAGATGAATCCTTCTAAATAGCGAGTGGTGTGAATAGTAGAATCATTCAACCTAGCAATGGGAGTGGGACTCAAGCTATATACATACCTTAGGGATCTGTTTAGTAGTAAGTATGCATTATGTCGTGAAATATTTATACATACTGGCGACCTAATGTATGTTTTGGTGCGATGTAATTACATAAATTACTGTAGGAGTTAAAGTTTCTAATTATTTATTAATGACTCTATTACGTTTACTTTGCCTTGGATCTACAGCATACAACATATAACATACAGCATACAGCTTACAACATACAGCATACACCTAGGAGAGACGCCGTATCACGTACAGTGTATCTATTTGAGCCAAAATAATATTTAAAATGAGAAAGAGAGCAACAAACATTTCATAATTATCAATCATGACAAAATAATATTTAAAATGGTTATCAATCAGTTCAAGTTTGAGTTTTGTTAGTTCTCTGGGTTATTTTTCTGTTTTTTACTGAACTTTTTTCTTTTTGAAATTTTGAATGAATATATTAGAAGGGAGAAAAAACTGTACAAAGGTTGGGGAGGACGTTACAATTCTTAGGAGGTCCCCGCCTCCCAATTGCCTGCTACATCTATAAAAGATAAGTTTTTGAACTTAGACAACATTTTAGCCCAACACAAAATCGTCCCTTTTACATCATCCACGTCTATGCTAGTACTTGCATTTGATTCTTCGAAAATCTTGTTGTTGCGGTCCTTCCATAGGTTCCAAACAATCGCCACCGGAACTAGGTCCCAAATTTCCTTCTTTGCCTTTGGTTTGCGAATCCCTTCTCATTGTTCGAACATCTGAGTGATAGAGCTAGGTATGCACCAATGGATCTTGAGAGAGGAGATAAAATAGGCCCATAAACTCTCCGCTACTTTACAATGGAGGAAAATATGGTCTATAGTCTCTTCCTCTGATTTGCATAAGATGCACCTATTAACCAGCTGAAAGCCTCTTCGCCTTAGTGAATCAACCGTAGGAATCTTGCCTATAAAGGTGGCCCAAAGCAGAAATCCAACTCTTGGAGGAATATTCTTTCTCCTAAGAACTTTAATGAGGGTTGGATTTATGATTTGGCGACCTGTATCCATGCGTGCATACCAGTTCTTCACCGTAAGCTGATCCTTCTCCTCATGCCACCATACTCTCTTATCTTGCCTATCACTCAGTCTGGTACCTTGAAGGGCCTCCAGCAGGTAAGAGTATGGTTGAAACTCCCAGCCATTTAGATTTCTTCTAGTGTTAATCTCACATACCTGCAGCTCCATGTTGAACATCTTACTGACTGAAGCCTTCTTATCCGAGGCTATAGCATATATTTGAGGGAAACGATCTTTGAGAGTATTAGATCCCAGACAAACCTCGGACCAAAACGGGATAGATTCGCCGTTACCCAGCTCCCACTTGGTGTAGTTTCTATAATTTCTGAGCAAACTTTGAATACCCTTCCAAACTCCACAACCGTATGTTATGTTCTTGACTCTAGCCTCCCACAGCTCCGGAGTTCTGCCATACTTATCACCAATAACCTCTTTCCATAGGGAATCTTTCTCCTGTTCGAACCTCCACAACCATTTCGTTAATAAGGCCTGATTCATGATTTTTAGTTTTTTGATACCCAAACCTCCATTATTCCTGGTTGCAAGAACGTATTTCCAGGATGCCCAATGCATTCTTTTCATATCCGACTTTCCATTCCACAAAAAGTGGCACATCTTCTTATCAATCTCCTTCAGGACTCCCAAAGGGATAGTGAAAATAGACAAGTAATATGTTGGGAGAGCTTGAAGAACGGATTTGATTAAGGTAATCATACCTCCTCTGGAGAGGACGTGGCTGACGTTAGTTTTTTACTGAACTTCGAGAGAGAAACTTCAAGTTATTTTTTGTTTTCAGCAACTATTGAATGCTTTTTCATCAACAAAAAAGCATCCGATTCAGTTTATTTCGTTATTCTTCTGAACTGCTCTTTTTATATATTCAATCAAAGTTTCAAAAAAAAAACTGTTGTTTTAGTTTAGTTATTTTCGACGATGGTAGACCTGTGTTGACGCTTCTGCCAACGACTTTACATCAATTGCAGTTCTCATGTTTATAAGTGATTGATTTTACATCAATTACCGTACCCAGTACCTCGCGCGGATGTTGGAAGTCGGATACAGAGTTTCGTACTTGTGTCCATGTTATATATAGGCTAATACTTAAAGCTCACTGATAATCTAGCAGAGAGATAATATGGAAGCATTCTAAGCACAGCAGAAGAATAAAACCAAGTTCATGATAGGATAATTGTGGTAAACGGCTAACCTTGGGTACATGAAACTAGTTTGATTTTCACCAGAGAGATACTCCTGCAGAATCTGGGGATGATATTCAAGTATCTGTATAATTTTAAAAGACGATTCGTAATAAGTAAAACATTTTAGTTTACGCAAGTCATATTGCAATTAAGCAAAATATACCACTTTGCTGGATATACCTCGCGATATATTAGCTCTCTCACGTCATCTTTTGCCACTTTCTTCCTCTCAAATTCAAACTCAAGCTTTGAAATAGGTTGTCTTGTCAGTTCACGATCCACATTTGACAAACCACGGAAGTACGGATCAGTTAGGGCCTGGAAATAGAAGATACCAGAATGAGGTAATCAGACTAAAGGAGTCGCTTTCTCTTCAGCATATGTAAACTATAGAAACTTTAGGTACACACTGAAAAGGAAATATTATTAAATCGTACTTCTTCTGCTGATGGACGATCTTTTGGATCAAAAGCAAGCAATCGCTCAAGCAAACTGAGAGCCAAGGGATCCGCATTAGGGAATTTTTGTGAAAAAGGTACTGGTGATTTCTTCCGCATATTGTTTAGGTACCTCCTAGCCTTTTCATTTCGAATCTGCACGGGGTATTGAAAACTAACATCAGCAACTGAGTATAGGACGAGAACTTAGTTGATTTTAGAAGTATTACAGATATTCAAACATGCCTAGTGATTCGTGAATATTTTATTATAGAAAATGCCAAATTACCGTCTTCAATAATATTATTTTTTTGAAACTTAGAACGAATATATTAAAGGAAAAAACTATTAACAAAGAGGGACGGAAGGCTAAGAACAAAACGTCTCACGACATCCAACCCTCCCAGTTTACAACCACATCTAGGAAAGTTACATCTCTATACTTATCTAATTTTTTAGTCCAAGCATATAAAGTTCCTTTAATATCTTCAACATCCACATTCGAATTCAGGTTCTTATCCTTGAAGATTTTGTTGTTTCTGTCTGCCCAAATGTTCCACATAATGGCTGCTGGCACCAGCTGCCACACTTCTTTCTCTTGGATTTTTTGCATAGGCCATCCCATTGAGTGACCATACTGTTGGCTTTACTCAGATAGCACCATTGGGTAGCTAGTGATTTGGAGAGCTCCAGATGCTATACTGCAGTGCAGAAATAAGTGGTCCAAGTTTTCCTCCTCAGCTTTGTATAGGATGCATCTATATGGCATTTGAAAACCTCTTCTCCTAAGGGCGTCCACAGTTGGGATTTTGCGAAGAAGCACACCCCATACAAAGAAACCAACTCTCCGGGGGAGGGCTTTAGCCCAAATCACTCTTGATTCGCTGCTGTCGAGAATGGAATCGTCCTGATCAAGCCTCTAGTAGCAATTTGAGACTGAGAAAGGATCTTGCTCCTCCATAACCCAGACTTTCGAGTCCTCATCCTCCGAAAGCCTGACCCCGTGAAGAATGTTCAGGAGCTGGATGTACTGCTGCACCTCCCAGTCGTTGAGGTTCCTTCTAAGCGTGATTTCCCACACATGGAGAGCAGGGTAATAAGCCTCAGACACACTGGTGTGTCTATTGCTAACAGCCTTATAGATTTCCGGAAAGCACACTTTAAGAGTCTCCCCACCAATCCAGACGTCCGATCAGAAGTGGATCTTTTTCCCATTTCCTAGCTTCCATTTGGTGATACTGAGGTACTTCCTCACGTTGGCCACAATGCCCTTCCAAACTCCACAACCATAAGTGTCCTTGGCACAATTCTTCACCCATTCTTCACTGACTAAGCCGTATTTGTCGAGAATTACCTTTTGCCATAGGGTGTCTTCCTCTTGATCCATACGCCAAAGCCATTTCATGAGAAGGGCTCGATTCATAAACTGGAGGTTCTTAACACCCAAACCTCCCTTCCTCCTACTAGTGCAAACTTTCTTCCACTCCATCCAATGCATCCTTCTCTGGTCCTTGTTAGAGTTCCATAAGAATGAACTCATCTTTTTATCAATTTCTCTGAGGACTCCCAGAGGCATGGAGAAGAGAGATAGGTAATAAGTGGGCAAGGCTTGAATAACCGACTTAAGGAGAGTGATCTTACCACCCTTAGACAGGAGGTGTCCTTTCCAAGCTGCCAACCTTTTATTGATGCGTTCCAGGACCGGATCCCATAACTTCTTGGAGTTGCATCTTTCCCCAAGGGGCAGACCAAGGTAGGAGGTGGGAAGGGTGCCCACTTGACACCCAAACTCTTTGATCACTTCATGATTCATGTTGTTCTCCCCAACATGAATCATGAAATGATCAAAGTGGGGGAGAAATCCCAGATGTATTCATAAGCCTTCTCCAGATCAGCTTTAACTACCAACCCTCTCCTGCCATCTTTCCTTCTGGAGTCGATTCATTCATTAGCTATCATGACCCCATCTAAAATTTCCCTTCCATTCACGAAAGCACCCTGAAAGGGTGAAATAATACTACCAATTACCTTAGAGAGTCTCATGGCTAAGATCTTAGAGACAATCTTATAAACCCCTCCTACCAGACTAATGGGTCTGTAATCTTGAAATTTAAAGCTGTTCTGAACTTTAGGGATGAGAACTATAAAGGTATGATTCAACCTCCAATTGAAAGCCACAACATCCACAAACTCTGATATCTTTTCCATCATGGTATCTTTGATAATGTCCTAAGCTTGAACAAAGAAGGAGATGGGGAAACCGTCTTCAATAATATTGAAGGCAGGAGGTTTCTTTTTTCCCTACAGTTTCTCGTTGAGTGTATAGTCATCTTTTAACATGAACTACTATTCTTATACATATTTTGTATTACATGTAAAAGGGTTTGGGTTACGAAATGTCACTTTCAAGGTTGATTGCAAATTGATGGTTGACCTTGTTGACCACCAAAAATACAGCTTTAATGAAACTAGTTGACAAAATGAAAGTCAACACAATTATTATCTGTTTGGACCTGATTTTTCCCCTTTCTTTTGAAAATTGAATGAATATACATTGAAATAAAAAGTTTTACATGGAAAGGCGAACTACAAACATTTACATGCCTATATGTTACGACATTATGTTCTTCCAGTTTAAAACAACGTCATGAAACGATATTGTTTTCGCCCATTTTGTACTTGTGCTCCAATGATAAAGAAGCCCTTTCACATCTTCAACATCTATATTCCTCTCATTTGATGGCTTCTAGGATCATATTCCATATATCTCTTCCTTTTTTCTGTTTTTCTTGACATCTCCCACTGCACTATGACGTCCTGTATTGAAAGTGGAAAGCACCAACTAATCTTTCCAGAATATATGCAATAATTCCCAAACCTGATGCAATCTTGCAGTGTGCAAAGTGATGGTCTGCAGACTCCTCTACTTCTTTGCACATGATACATCTATTGACTAATTGAAAGCCCCTACGGTTTAGCTGATCCACTGTTCGGATTTTGAGATGGCAGACTGCCCAAACAGTGAAGCTGACTCTTGTAGGGATCGATTTCTTCCAAATGTATTTGTGGACATGAAACTCAATGGCTGAGGTGTCCTGGATTTCTCTTTTGTACAAGTTCCTTACTGAGAGTCTCCTCTCCTTCTTTCCATACTCTGGTGTCTTCATTGTCATTGGGTGTCTAGTATATCCAAGAGATCCATGAGTATGAGAATCCCCCAATCATTCAGATTCCATCTAATCGAGAGGTCCCAGCTGTTGTGCACTGCATGGGATTGAAGATTTGACTGACTGGTGATCCTCTAAAATTTGATAGGAAATAAATTGCTGGGTATCTATCCTTGAGAGTTATAGTGGAGCACCAAATATCATCCAGAATTTTGTTTTCTGCCCATTTCCCAGTTTCCAATTCGTCATCCTGTTGAAGTCCTCCATCCTGTTTTTTGTGGCCCTCCAAACTCCACAGCCGTAGGCTTGTTTACTTCTGATACATCCTTCTTCTGAATCCCCATATTTCACTACTGTGATGTTTCTCCACGGAGCCGTGCTTTCCTGGGGAAACGCCATAACCACTTTGAAAGCAAGGCTTCATTTAGAATTTTCAGATTTTTTACACCTAAACCTCCTTCTTTGAGCTATTTCCAGACTGTTATCTATGCCACCCAATGCATTCCCCTTCCTTCTATCTTGTCATTCCAAAGAACGTCACACATCTTGTCGATACTCTTCCATACTCTGACTGGTATGCCGTATAAAGATAGGAAGTATATGGGGAGGGCTGAGATTAGAATGTCATGTCCCACGCCCACCCATAGTTACCAGAAACGGGATACGCTCCGGTACGAATACGGGGTACAGATACGGGGTACGCTAATTAGACGTTTCCGATTCGCTAGGGGGTATAATTATTCGCATATATATATATATATATATATATATATATATATATATATATATATATCACTTAAAACCGATGAAAGCAATAGTCACACTTTGTAAACACTAAATTTAGTAATAACTGCAGAACCTAAAGTTAAAGCAATATTCACACTTTGTAAACCCTAAATATCATGTTTTCATCTTTTTTTTCTTCTTGCAAATGGGTACGCCAGATTTAGAGATCTGATTCGCGTACCCACTCTAAAAGAGTACGATCAAACCAGATAGGAGTTCGCTCTGCAATTGTTAAGAGGATCTCTTAGGTAAGCTATTTTAGACTGTCAGTCGTTTCGAACTCTTTTTAGACACTATTTATTTTATATTACGTCCAAAGACTGTTATCTATGCCACCCAATGCATTCCCCTTCCTTCTATCTTGTCATTCCAAAGAAAGTCACACATCTTGTCGATACTCTTCCATACTTTGATTGGTATGCCGTATAAAGATAGGAAGTATATGGGCAGGGCTGAGATTAGAATGTCATGTCCCACCATTCTGCAATTGCTAAGAGGATCTCTTAGGTAAGCTATTCTTGACTGTCAGTCGTTTCAAACTCTTTTTAGACACTATTTATTTTATATTACGTCCAAAGACACTACTATACCAAAGTTCCAAACATTTAATTACAATAGAACTTAAAATACTAAATGTTGTAACTAGTTAACTAATAGCCTTGTACAAAAAACTACTCCACTAGTTAATCCTTTAGATATGGTAAAGTAATGATTTCAGCATGCTAATTAGAAACACCACAAAATACAGTACACAAAAGAGGTATGTAAGATCAAAATCCGCCGGATGGAGGTTTCAGTAACACTGAGAATATATATCGGATATTCAACTAGCTTCAATTAAGTAACATTGAACTTGTTTTGTTTAACCACGAAGAACAGACTAATAATTGAATTGTGAACAAATTCTTTTAGAAAATTTACTAACAGACTAGAAACAGAAAAAAAATATATATAAAAATAAAAAATAAACGAGAATGTGATCTTACTCTTGCAGTAGATTCAGCTGAAGGAGTACCAAGCAGATCAGTCATGAGATCCAGTTGGTGCACCACATTCTTCCCCGGGAACAGTGGCTTTCCTGTAAGCATCTCAGCAAATATGCATCCCATGCTCCACATATCAATTGCAGGGGTGTACTGCAAACAAAATAACCCCAATTGACTAGTAACCTAATCATCGATAAAAATGCCAGTGACAAAACAACCCCAAATTATATAACCATAACTTGGACCATCTTTCAAAATCATTCAGAAAATAGTAGTAAGTAAGTGATAAAGATGGTTCAAGCTAAAACAATAGATGGATTGACCTATACCAGTCAAGGTTGTAAGAATGAAAAGCAAAGGAAAGCTGGGGACCTAAGCTTTGTGGGGTGTGGGGCAGCGCACCGCGCCTATTATACAGATATGAATAGATTTACATCTCATTTTATAGAACGCGCCTATTTATAAACATAAATATTTTATAAATATAGTCAAAAAGATGATCAAAGAATAAGGGTTTACTATAGGCCACTCGGAAGGTGTTAAATTAAAGAGCCCTGGTGCCCAAATTAGATAGAGCGAGAGTGCTGCCTTTGACAACAAATATTAAGTTGTAAGTTATAACGTACATGAGCTTCCAAGCTGAAGTTTTTAACCAGCAAACTTGGTTGTTGCAACTTACAAGGCTGGATCTCGCTCCTTATTCAACCAAGACCCTTTACATAGTCGTTAAAAGTTCATCTTAAGTGGCTATCAATATTGTAATAGAGCTAAAAGTCCTCATAGATCATACGGTTGAGTTACATAGAACTATAACCAGCATAAAACCAATGGGAAGTGATGTTTGCTGAATGTCTCGTTATTAGGTTACAACACTAAGTTTTTATATTACATTTTCAGCATGCAAGTGGTAGTAAGTAAATAGAAACTGTAAGCAGAAAGAGTAGAATCAGGAAGTCGACAGGTTTTAGTGACACTGAATGGCCAATGCCCTTATTAGATAAGTCTACCACGAATCATGATACATCCCACTTCCACCCCACCGTATTTCTAACCAACTTATCTCGACTTCCTACTTCATAGATGAAAAACCATATACATATAACTTTCAAAAAAAAAACATATACATATAACCAAATAATCTTAAGGCTCGCAGTCACTTTACTGTCATCTACCGACGAGGCTGGTTCATTAAAATCCACAATTCCACATTTTAAGTTATTTCTGCTCCACATTGTGAAAAACTGAAGGCTGGAACTAAATTTGAGATCTCCGATTGTCCAACTCTCGTAATGAAAAACAAAATATTGACTTGGGCAGCTATGTTTCAACAACTTCCCAATCCCCTCTCACAAAAGGATCTCTATTTTCTTGAATGTAACAAAGCATTAAGGGGGGGGTAGTGGAGCAGGACTTTCACAGACTTTCATAGACAAAATGTCCCGTAGACATTTCAAGACATTTCGGATGAGTTATTATAGACAACATGTGTTCATAGACATTTTCAAGACATTGAGAGTTTGTAGACAAAATGTCTTTATAGACATTTCAAGACATTTGATCCATAGACAAAATGTCCTGGGGACATTTTAAGATCTTGAGTCCATTGACAAAATGTGTAATGCATATTATATTTGTGCTAATCAAAAATATATTTTTCGACTTTTGTAGACATCTGTGAATATTTGTGGACATTGATGGACATTTGGTAGACATTTATTATTTTATTATTATTATTATTATTTAATCACATGAAATAATATATTAATACTAACATTTCAAAAATATATTTTTCGACTTTCGTAAACATCTGTGAATATTTGTGGACATTGATGGACATTTGGTAGATATTTATTATTTTAATATTATTATTATTTTTTAATTACATGAAATAATATATTTATACTAACATTTCAAAAATATATTTTTCGACTTTCGTAGACATTTGTAAATATTGTGGACATTGATGGACATTTGGTAGACATTTACTATTTTAATATTATTATTATTGTTTAATCACATGAAATAATATGTTTATACTAACATTTCAAAAATATATTTTTCGACTTTCGTAGACATCTGTGAATATTTGTGGACATTGATGGACATTTGGTAGACATTTATTATTTTAATATTATTATTATTGTTTAATCACATGAAATAATATATTTATACTAACATTTCAAAAATATATTTTTCGACTTTCGTAAACATCTGTGAATATTTGTGGACATTGATGGACATTTGGTAGACATTTATTATTTTAATATTATTATTGTTTTTTGATCACATGATGGACTTCAAATGTCTCTTGTTTTTTGAAAGACATTTTGGCTTCCAAATTTGTCCCAAATCCTTCACAAATTCATCAAACTATGAAGTCCACCAAAGTCTGGGACATATTTTGTCTACAATCGAATGCCTCGGACTTTTATAGACTCTCAAATGTCTGGATTTGAATGCCTCAGACTTTCGTGGACTCTCAAATGTCTGGATTTGAATGCCTCAAACTTTCGTGGACTCTCAAATGTCTGGATTTGAATGCCTTAGACTTTCGCGGACTCTCAAGAGTCCGCGAAAGTCTTGCTCCACTACCCCCCCCTAAATCTTTCTTCCTGTTGGTTATCTTAGCAATTAAATTGTTGATAATATCTTGATTCTCGATACAAAATTTAGAATTACCTATCTTACTGTAAGAAACAAACTAAGATCATCAAAGTCAACTGCATACCAAATGTCAAAAGAATATCTAAAACTGAAAATGCAAGCAGAAAAACAGCTGAAGATTCGCACATAAAAAGATCAAACAGCTTACTTTGGAGAAGAAAGATCCACAGAGTTCAGGAGCACGATACCATCTTGTTGCCACGTAATCCTTAAGAGAGAGATAAAATATTAGTTGCACATGTCGTCCAAGGACTTGATTGAACGTAACGACGAACCATCAAATACTTAAGAATTTAAAACCTAAAGTACTATTGCCGACGAAGAATTATAAGGTGCTAAGAAGTCATTAAGTATTTAGCGTTGGATGATATAAGCAACATACTGTCCAAAAAATAGCTGATGGAGCATCATTGAAAGATACACGGGCAAGCCCAAAATCACAAATCTTCAGCTTGCCATCCGCGTTAACAAGAATGTTTTTTGGCTTTATATCTCGATGAAACACATTCGCTATAAGAAATCAAAGGAAGCTTATCACTGACTGTTAAATGTATAAATCATAGAACAAGACTGCGAAATTAAATAAAACAGATAAATAATTGAAATGTTAACCTGAATGTATATATTTTAGAGCTCTAAGAAGCTGATAAAGGAAGAACTGATAATGTTCAGGTGTTAGATCATCATTTGCTTTAATTACTTGGTGGAGGTCGGACTCCATCAACTCAAAAACAACATAGATGTCTTTAAATTCTCTCCGAGATGGAGGAAGCATTATATGCCTTATTTCTACAATATCTGGATGTTGCAGTAACCGAAGGAGCTTAATTTCTCTTAGAATGCGTGTAGCATCAGAAACATGTTCAAAAACATCATTTATCTTCTTAATTGCTACTCTTTCTCCTGTATGGGTATCAACTGCAGATCCAACAACCCCATAACTTCCTTTCCCAATGACTTCCTGGATTTGATACCGACTTGCCTCACCATACTCTGTAAAGAATTCTGCATCAATCGTGCTCTGAGCAGACGTTCAAATAAAACTGTATTAGTAATTCCAAAGTGAGCAGATCCGACATAAGCGGGCAAAGAAAACCGTATAAAAGTATGTGCTTATAGACGAAAAATATCTTGTTGTTGCTTTACAACATGAATCGTAGAATTGTAAAAGGAACAAATTTCTACTGGAGATTAATTATGGTTCTAACCCAAAGAAAATGCTTTTTGGCCGATCTTAGTGATAGAACTAAGGCATGTAATAGAACCACAAGAGTTTAGAGGTCCGTGTATAAGGGCTTATCTAAATTATGAAAAATTCTTTTAGAGAAAAAAAAAATCTTTAAGAAAAAGACATGGTGGAACAGCTGGAGATTGAATATGACTAGCAAGTATAGCAGATTGACAAGTTTGAAGAATGCTAGGACATCTATATTATGATGACAACTTAAAAGAAAAGGACAATCATGCTTTGTATATTCATTGATACTCTGGTCTTCTGAAGTGTTCCGAAATTCTGAATATCAGCCAATAAGCAGAGCCTGCCATCACTGGTCATACTGAGTCAGATCTAAGAAGTAACTACAAGTACACCCTGAGATCCACAATATTATTTACAAGAACAGAATTAATTAGAGCTTGCAGCTTTCTTTGCTCCTTGTCACGAAGGGAATAGATGATATTATGGTATGTCAAATCCCTAACAACGAGTATATATATATATATATATATATATATATATATATATATATTCAATGCATATAAGCTATGTAACATCCGCACTGGTCCAGGTATCGACATCTAACTCCAGCACAGGTGCTGAAGTCTGAGAAAACAACTAAAAAAATGCCCAAAACAGGAATACTGTCATTATATATAGAAGAGTATATGTAACTCTAAAGGGAGATGATTTCGTTAGAAGGCATGCTTTGCCCTTCAATATTAGAAGGTAAACCTGATGAACATGATTTAGTACCTTATGTTGATTTCCACATTAGTGTCCTTGCGAGCGAACGATGTGTAACAAGGATGAGAAATCACTTAGATTTCATTTGAAAATTGATTTAGTGCCCATTTCAACTATTACAGAGGAAGTCCAGAAAGCAGGATAACCCCAAGATAAGAGAAAATGTTAAGTGGTGAACGTAAATACGTAATAGGTCCCAGCAGACTCCCAAATTAACGGGTTCGAAGTAGGCAGTCTTCAAATGGTTCAGGATAAAGAACAATAACAATGAATAATAAATGGTTCAGAATAAAGAACAATAACAATGAACAATAAGTTGTACACTGAAAGCAGTTTTTGGCGTCCTTCCATTGACAACATGAGCCTTCCAACCATTAACCCCGATATGAACACCATATTGGAAGCTGATATATCGGAAGAAGTATTGAAAGCTATGAAAGACCTTGCTGGAGACAAATCCCCAGGTCCGGATGGACACCCATCAGTTTCTTCATTAAATGCTGGAATATTATCAGAGTGGAAGTTATGCTAATGATCCAGGAATTCGCAACCACAGCAAAAATGAATTGGAAGCTAAACCACACCTTTATTGTCTTGCTGCCTAAGAAGGAGAATGCTGCCAACCTCTCTGATTTCAGACCGATCAGCTTAGTCAGTGGTATATATAAGATTGTCTCAAAGGTCTTAGCCACTAGGCTCAAGTGTGTCTTGGGTGATCTTATCTCCCCTTTTCAAGGAGCCTTCGTGGCGGGTCGTCAAATTTTGGATGGGGTCCTATTGCTAATGAGGTGACAGATTCGAGAAGCAAACTCAAGACCCAGGGGCTCATTGTGAAGGTGGATCTCGAGAAAGCGTACGATAGGGTAGCTTGGGACTTTTTATCCCAAGTTATGGAGCGCATGGGATTTGGGTATAAGTGGCGAGCGTGGATCTTTGGCTGTGTTAGCTCGGCTTCATTCTCGGTTTTGGTTAACGGTAACCCAACCAGACCTTTTCAAAGCTCAAGGGGTATCAGGCAAGGGGATCCATTATCCCCTCTTCTCTTCCTCCTAGTTGCTGAATCTCTGAGCCATTGCTTCAGGGTGGCAGAAGAGAAGGAGTGGGTTAGGGGTTTCAAGGTTAAGGAGAATGGGATGGCAGTTAATCATCTCAATTTGCGGATGATACACTATTTTTCCTTGATGACTCTACCAACCAATTGGCAAAGTTGAAAGATATCCTCATCATGTTTGAAGTAGCTTCTGGTCTAAAAGTAAACTACTCCAAATCTATGATCTTTCCAGCCATTAATAACATCAGTATTTCTGCCGTTACTGATGCTTTTGGATGCCCAGTGGGTCAGCTTCCGAGAAATTACTTGGGTCTCCCTTTGGGTCAGTCTTACAAATGCAAGACTCTTTGGGATCCAGTGATAGAAAGAGTCAACAAAAGACTATCTTCTTGGAAGGCGAAGACACTATCTAGGGGTGGCAAGGTAACCTTGGTTAAGTCAGTCTTATCAGCTCTTCCATTATACTTTCTGTCTCTCTTCAGCATGCCTTGCTCTATTATTAAAGCCATTGATAAAAAGATGTGTGACTTTATGTGGCATGACACTATGGAATCCAATCGTATGCATTGGGTGGCTTGGAAGCTAATCTGTCGAGAGTTGGATGATGGGGACTTGGGGATCAAAAATCTGAGAATTACGAACCAAGCTCTCCTATCTAAATGGCTGTGGAGGTTGGCCAAGGAGGAGACAGCTTTATGGAGAAACATTATTGTCGAGAAATATGGGATGAATCAAGGGGGTTGGGTTCATAATCCTATTAAATCTCACGAAATCCACGCCTCCCAGTTAATTACAACATCAATGTAAGAAACGTGCCTAAAGGCATCGACATTTTTAATCCAAGAGTAAATAAACACACTAGATTAAAAAAGAAAACACAAAATTATCCTAAGGAAAAAAAACATACTAGATTAAAAAAAGAAAACACAACTCTTCTGCTTCTTCTTCGAACATAACTCTTCTTCTTCTTCAAACACAATTCTTTTTCTTCTTCTTCAAACAATTCGTCTTCTTCTTTTTCCTCTTCTTAAAACACAATTCTTCTTCAAACACAATCTTCTTCTAACACAACTTTTCTTCTTCTTCTTCTTCTTCAAATAAAATTCTTCGTCTTCTTCAAACATAATTCTTCTTGTTCTTTTTTTAACACAATTCCCAAATCTTCATTTCTTCTTTTTCTTCTTTTTCTTCTTCTTCTTCTTCTTCTTAAAACACAACTCTTCTTCCTCTTCTGCTTCAAACATAGGTCTTCTTCGTCTTCTCTTTCTTCAAACACATGTCTTCCTCTTCTTTTTTTTTTTTTGAAAAGTTGGATTGATCTTTATAAAAAGAATAAGAGAGTAGAAAGCAGTGGGAAAAGCTTAAAAGTTACAAATTACTTCATAAGACTCTCCCACTACAGAGTTAAATCCATATGGGTTAGGCTCTTGGCCCAATGCAAATTCTTAGTCCAATGGAATAGAAGTCCTTGGATATCCTCGACCTCTAGATCACAACTAGCATTACCCTCTTTAAAAGTTATACAGTTTCTAAACTTCCAAATGGACCTCGCACTTGGAATTAGGTTCAAGAGATAATTTCCTTTGCTTTCTCGAACCCAACCTTCTTCTTCTTCTTCACGATTCTTCTTCTTCAAACACAAGTCTTCTTCTTTTTCTTCTGCTTCTTCTTCAAGTTCAAACACACTTCATCATCTTCTTCTATTCCTCTTCTTCTTCTATTCTTCTTCTTTTTCAACACAATTCTTCTTCTTCTTCAGCACCTCCACAACTCCCAATATTAAAACCAATCTCAAACATATGACATAAAAGAATATAAGTTCTAACTTCTCCAACTCGCCCTTTATTTCATTATACAAAGTTTACAAACCCTTACCAGTGAAAGGAAAAATTTCAATGGAGGAGGATCAAACCCCTCATTTCGTGGCAATTTGCCTCTAACAGGCAAAATTTTCGTGGGATTTGCACGAAATCTGGCAACATTGCTTCCTTGCTTCCGATTTCGTGGCAACCTCCCCTCTTATCTGCCAAATTTTCTTAAAATTCCCTGAAATACACCTAGAGTTTATGGAAAGAAGAGGGAGTCATCTTCAAAAATAATTCCTGGGTACAAGTTAAAACTTAAAATGTAGTATATTCGTATCCCCCAATAATTATTTTGTCTATATAATTTCTACGTTTTCATTTGTCGATATAAGATTTTTGTTTGTCCATATACTGTCGGCCAAAAAAACTCAAATGGAACCAAAGTACCAAACATAAGTTACAAACAAACTAATATTTTTTTTTTTTGATGCACAAGGTAAAGGAAAAACAAAACAAATACAAACAATAATCTTTGAGGAAATGGCTAAAATTGGGCATACCTAAATAAACAGGGTTCAATCAAATCAGCCGTCTCTTCTCTTCTGCTTATTCTCAAAAAGGATCACGTGTAGAAGAGAGAGAGAGAGGAAGAGGATGCATTTGACCAACACATAGAAAGTAGTGGATCTGATCGGAGAGAGATTAAGATAACTTACCTTTTTACTATTTTGAGAGTCAATAGAGCTGAATCGGTTATGTCGTTTGGGGACTTTGATTGACTTCAAACCAGAAAGATCGAAATCCTCGATAATGGTGAGCTCCTGGTCCTCTTTTACTACCTCCTTTTGTTGTTGATGATGTTGATCTTCTTCTACTTCTTCTGGAATAGTTGAGGTGGTTAGTTTTCCTTCTTCTTCTTCACTTACATTGACATTCTTAGTGGTATTTGTAGAGGTAGTGTTAAGTTTGTGATGATTAGATGAAGTTGAAGAAGATGATGATGATGATGATCGACGCTGAAACCAGCGACGAACCCCATCCACAATTGTTCCTCCTCCCATATGATGCTTACTGCAACAGCAGGATCGTCCGCTATTTAGATGCTGAAATACAGCTAATGGCTGCCAACATCTCGCATCTCTCTCTATATGCCTGTTCGTCAAACCATCTCCAATGTAAAATTAAGAACGGAAAATAGGGGTTTGGGTAAAATAAATAAATAAATAAAAACAAAAAAATAATCAGAAAATAAAAAAATTTTACGAAATTGGTCAACTGAGATTGACTTTTTGATTTTGCTTGTTGCTATAAGAGTTCCTTTTGGAACTAAAAAATATTAACTTTTTGGAAGATTAATAAAAGAATTTAGAATGAACTTTTATAAATTTAAACAAAATCTTTCTATAGATCTAAACTCCTTCTCTCATTTTCTCTATCTCTTCCCTTCTTCCTATTTTTCTATCTTTTTCCTGCTTTATCTCCCTCTATCTCTCATTTTTCCTCTCTATGTCGTTTTCTCTCTCTCTCTCACTCGAAATCTCACTATCTAAGGATTTCCACCTCTTTTACACAACTCCGACGAAGAGAAGTGACCCCTTCGCTAGAACCCCTTTCGTTTGAGACGAAGGGGAACTCGAGGAAGAGAAACCCTCCATGAAACTTTTTGTGGTGACCAGCCACAAAATTGTTTTATGGCGAGCCAGCCAGCCACGAACAAAGAGGGTTTTGTCTGAAGCACTCCACGAGGTCTGATTTCGGCAAAGAGAATACTTTCTTTCGCGAGAACTGTGTTTGTGTGAGAGAGGAAGAGAGATAATGTTCGAGAGAGAAACATTGAGAGATAGAGGGAGAAACAGTGAGAGTGAGAGAGAGAGAGTAAGAGAACTAGAGAGAGAAATTGGGAAATTGGGAGATTGGGAGAGTAAGATAACGAGAGAAAGATAATAATTAAGAGAAAGAGAGAGAAAAAAGATAGAAAGAGAAAAGATGAAGATTAGGGGTAATGTTTGATCAAGTCAATTTTTGGACTAAAAATAGAAAATGTCCCCTAAGTCAATGTTTCTTAACTAAGTCTTTATGCCCTAGAGATTTTTCTTTATTCCTCAAAGTCGCGTCCTTAATAATAACCAAAAAGACGAGTATCTTTTCTATTAAGGGAGATTTGTTGTTTGGACCCTCTTTCATGATGACTTGCTGTTTAGACTCCCTTTTTCTATTGTTGCACTTTGGACTCCCTTTTTCAAAAAATATAGTTAAATATAATAGTTCAAAAACACTTTGGAAATGAAGATGTTATTTTACCCTAAGCAGATGGAAAAAATACTATTTTACCCTCTACTTAACCTAACCCAACCTATTTTTTAACCCACAAGTTAACTAAATATAAGTATACGACCCGCGAGCTGACGCTGGACTGCCAAAACAAATATCTGTCGAGCTTCATCTTTTTTTATTCTCTCTCTATAGCTTGCAAACAAAATTGATTGGGATATATCACTGAGGGAGTGAGTTACAATTGACCTCTTCTTTTTCTTATTCTTCTTCTTCTTCTAAAATTGAGAGTTTTTTTTGCAGAAATCGATTGGGAGTCCAAATTGTGAGTTTTTTGCAGAAATCGATTGGGAGATGTGTATAACAAGTTCGAAGAAGTTGTAAGTTGTTTTTACGTCCACCTTTCTACATTATTAGGAGCTTGACTTGTATACAATTTTGGGTTTCAAATATTTAAGGTTTCTAAAAATTGAAAGTTTCCTAAATTTGGGTATGTTCTACTTTTAGGGTTTTAAAATTGGGAGAAACCGTAAAGTTGGGGGTTTAATACCATTCCATGATAGTTAAGCATCCCCCGCTCTATTTTCCAGTTAAGCATTAATATCTTATGGTGTTAATTGTGATAGACCATTTCTTGTATAGATTGTCATTATTTTACCCAATCAAATGAAATAGTGAAGCGGTTTAAGCTAGTTATGTGTAATTTTGGCTTTCTGGATGTTTTTTTGGTTAAAATTTGTTTTCTATTAGAGAATATGTATTGATTTCATCTTTTTGATTTAGCCAAGTAGAACCTCAACACTAAAACAGAGAACTTAGGAACCAAACCTGGTAAGCACCTTGTCAACAGGTTGAGAGAGCAGAGGTATTGATTCCATCTTGTTGATGGCCCTAGCAAGGTTTAGGCTCTTAAGGAAAGTTGTTGTACAGTTCTTTATTGTCCTTAACCTATACAACCTCTTAAGGAATGTACTGATTTCATCTTGTTGATGGCACTAGATGATGTTGATGAATATGGTGTTTACTCAAAGTTGTAGCAACCACCACCAACTACTCAATGTTCTATACAAACACCCCTTGTAGAGACTAATACACCACCAGCGTCAAGGGCGGAGGCACTAGTAGACTGCCCCTGGCTACAGCCAGGGGCATTTCTATTAATATTTCACATAGGTAGGGTTAATTTAGTATAAGCAGACAGGGGCAGTTGTGTATTTAACATAGATAGGGTCAATTTAGTAAAATCAGCCAGGGTCTCTCTGTTTTTTTCTTTTTTGCTCGCCTTGTTTGAACTTTGAAGGAAGAACTAGAGAGAGAGAGAGTCCTAAAATCCCAAACCGAACTGTGAACCTGCTCGAGAGCGAGAGATCGAACTATGAATCCGGATATTCATCAATTTCTCCTTCTCGGTTCTCACTTTCTCAAACATCATCATTTCTCTCTAACTCTTCAATAAATTTAAGAGTTAAAATAAAATCTAGGGTTATTGAGTCATGAGTTCTTCATCTTCTATTTTTTTCAGCAACAACAAAATGTACTAAGCAGGGGCTCAAAGACTTTTTTATCTAATTTGTGTAAGTAATGTTTCTCCCCTCTTATTTTTTCTTATCAAAGTTTCTAATTCTTCAATTTTTGGTCAGAAATTGCTTAATAAAAGAACTCATTTTTAGTTCTATATTTTTCTTTTCTTTTTTAATTTGAGTTTTCCTTTTTTCTTTTCTTTTATTTTTCTACACTCAAGGAATATAATTAGGGTTTTTATTGGTTGCTTTGGATCTCTACTGTAATTGATGGAAATTTGAGTTGAATTTGAACTAAAACCAAAACAATATGACTAGGAAATTTGTGTTGAATTTGAAAACCCAAAACCATGAATCTTTGAATCATTTTTTTTCTGATAAATTGGAACCCTTTTTCTATCTGTCAAAGCTGTATTCCAAAATATTCGGATGGTAGTTTTTCGTTGCACCAAACTTCAATCTATGTTAAAATTTTCAAGATTTGGTCTTTAACTTGATTGTATTTTGATTTCTTAGATGACAAACTAGGAGCTTTTTATTCATGTTTCTTACATGGAAATTTATAACGAGGAAATCAATGAAGCAAAACTTCATTTTGACAGCAACAATTATCTTTACTCGTTTTCTCGTTAGTTTTTGCGACTATATGTTTACCATAAGAAGAATTTTTGTTTCTCGAAATTGTAGGCTAGTCCGGTAGAGATTTCAATCCTGGGTCCGCCCTTGACCATCGTCACCAACTCAAAGTTCATATGAGAATATTAAGTATACAATATGTTGTTTTTTGTTTAATGTATTATTAGTTTTTACATATTTTTATAAGTTTTGCTAGGGGCGACTTTAAGTTACCTTCTTTTAACCTGGCAAATGGTCCTGAACTCCCCTAATTTGATTTGGGATTTGAGTTTGATGGCATAAATCCTGAAAAAAAAAGTTATTCCCAAATTTTATGAGTTAGAGCCTGATCCAGAAGACAGAACACGACACTATTTAGATGGGAATCCTACTAACGATGAAAGCGAGGATGAGGAATTGCTTTTTAAATCTAGGCTTGGGTTTGATGACGATGAATAAAATGAGGATGAAGAGATGGAAAAAGTGGCTGAGGATGAAGATGTAAATGATTAAATTGAAATTTATGAAGAATCAAATGAAGGTAAAAAGGGTGCAACCAATGTATCTGGAAGTGAAGTTGTTACCGATGACGAAGAAAAAAAAATATGGCCAATTTAAGAATGATAGAAGGGAACTGCAAGAAGTAGACATTGGGAGGGAGTTTGAAGCCGAAAGTGGTTAAAGTGAGGGGCTTTGAAGCGGATATGTTGTTTGAGAATACTAGACATCTAAGACAGTGTACCAGACCATATGCCATTTACAATAAGGTTTTGTTGAATTGGAAGAAAAATAAGTCGTTTAAGCTTATTATAGGGCACAAAGAGAAGACTAGAGAAATGAAGGGAAAAGAGAGTGTGCCGTGTGAATGTAAACTTTACGGTAGAGTAATTGGTTGTAGGAAAAACCCCATAAACAGGGTTCAAAGAAAGAATGTGAGGTCTTGCCACAATGTGCATACATGCAAGAAGCTCACTTATGGAATTAACCAATGTGCAAAAGTGAGGTTTTGTGCAGATGCAATGGAGGCAAGATGCAGAAAAAACCCAAACCTTTTCAGGGCATATGACTTAGCCTTGGGTATGTTGAGGATTCACAAAGTAAAAATTAACTACTATAAGGCTTGGAGAGCTCTAAATATACTAAAGGAGATGATATGGGGTAATTTCGAAAAATCTTTTTCTTACATACCTGAGTTGTACGCAAAGATACATGAGACAAACCTGAAAGTGTGCAGAGTATTGTGTTAACTTTAATGGACAGTTTAAGTATTGTTATGTGGCATTCAAATGTTCACTTGATGTCAGCTCTTGTAAGTGTAGGATTGGATGGGTGTTTTTTCAAGGAAATATATGGTGGTCAACTGCTTTCAGCTAATGCTTTAGATGATTTAGGAGGGTTACATCCACTAGGGATGTTTGTGGTGTTGAGAATGAAGCGAACTGGACAACTTTGCTGACTACCTTAAAACCCATTAGAAATGGTTATTTGAGTCAAAAAATTATTCATAAAAGCTATAATTTCTTTCTATTAACTAAAGGTTACCAAAATATTATGGCTAATGGTATATAAGGTTTAAAATAATATTTGTAATTGGTAATAAGGTCATATTTTTAATTATTAAAATACCCTCCTCCATAAAACTAAGTTTTTCTCCTAGAAAACCTAAAACTTTCTAGGGTTTCTTCTCGATCATTCTTCTTCCCAATTGGTTTCCCTGCCGATTCTTCTTCTTTTGATCTTCCACTTCTTTTGATCTTCCTCTTCTTCTGATCTTCCTCATTTTTTTTGAAAGTTTAAGGGGTCAGTACTTTCCATGGCTGGGAAGTCGATAGAGAAAGTGAGAACGTAATATTCTTCTTTCCACCACAATTTGATCCTTTATTCAATCATCAACATGATCCAAGTTTCATTCATCCAGCAATTTCAATTTTCATTAAGGAACCAGTGAGATTCTTGATTAAAACATACATCATAAATTTGGTTGTTCACAGTTAGATCAACTAATTCAAGCTATCGAATCTATGAATTAAATGAGTTAAACTACAACAAGCATAAGTGATATTGAGGAGCTCAATCAAACCCAAAAAGCTCCAATTGGTAAACCATTACAAAGATTTGTGTTATCCTTATTTGCTTTCTTAACACCACATCCAATCATCTCCAAGTAGGGTTTTTACAAAGTTAGCAAGTGATTTGAAGATTTATATATATATATATATATATATATTTCTACTACACAGATATGATTACTGCATCTTTTATTTGAAAAACGTTCTGAAAAAATGACGTTTTTCTGAGATTTTTTATTTTTAAAAAAAAGGTCTTCAAAGTGGATCTTGTTAGAAAGCTAATGAAAAATCCTTTCTAAATATATAAATTTCATAAAAATCCGACATCTAAAGAAAAAGCTATATAGATTTAAAGTTTAAAAAAAAATAAAGATATTAGTTACACAAAATGACAAAAGGGTACTTTAGTCTTTTTATGCTTTTTGACCTGAATAATAATTAAGCAATGTTTTGTGCTTTTCTACTCATTTTCAATGTTATTTTGACCTTTTTAGTTATTGTCCCAAACCCCTTTTACCACTCCACCCTAAGAAGCTGACATTTATAAGTAACAGGCATAAGGGTTTAGTCAATTATGTTAACATAGTGTTTGAAAAGTCTAATTTCAAGGTTTTGTCTAAGAAATATTGTGGCAAGTAGGACAGACACTTAGGAAGCATGTACATATAGGCTATATGAATCAATTGAAAAGTCTAAAGCCTGAAGCACATGTATACTTGGTTAAAGAGACTTTAAATACTTACGCTAGGGCTATTATGATAGAAAATATTTGATGATCCTTCATAATTTGTCAAGGATTTCACCAGCAGGACCTGTGATTGTTGAGGAGTCTTATGTTCTATTTCCTTAACTATAAAATCAAGTTTCTTATGGTAATACTTTTTTTTTGAAAGATGTGATATGGTTATAATAGTATTGATAAAATCAATGTAGTTTGTAAGATTGTAATTAGCTTTAATATCATCAACTTTAATATAGACTTCTTAATACGTCGGGTTTTAGTACATCCATTACATAATTAACATCCACAGCATCCCTAATTAAAAACGCAATTTTAATTTTTTTACGACTTCCTCGCATATATCTTCAAGATTGATTTATACTTTTGATTTGTTCTTCATTGAGAGGGCATCAGACATCCAGATGAATTTGTCACACTTTACACATTTCAGAAATGACACACCGTTGTTAGGAATCTTCTTACATATTGGGAGCTTCATTTTGATGATGCATCATCGACATAACAAGGAGAGAAATTCGAAGAAATTTTTTGCAAGTAATGATTACATTTCCCACAACCATAACAATCTTCTTGATATACGAGTCTTGTAGACGACGAAGAAGCCGACGAATTTTCTTTTTCTGATTTCAAAAGTCAACCATCGAAATGCACCCCATTCGGGATATTGGCAAGAAAGGAACTTCCTTCCAATTGAATGAGGTCTAACCGACATCCCCAATTTCCTAATTCCATTGCAATTGTCGTTAATGCATCTCGAGTACATCCATGGGCAATGGAATGATGCATGACCAATTAAAATGAACAAAATAAAATAATTATATCTATGAAGCTCACTGATGGAAACAAATTAGAGAGGGAGAGAGAGAGAGAGAGAGAGAGAACGAGACATTATTTCTATGTAGACACTGATGTAACTAACAGGTATGACCTGCCTTTTGTCCCAATTGTCGGTATCAATCATCATTACCAAACAATATTATGTGATGGTGCGTTAATTTATAATGAGTTAGAAGAATCTTTTGTGTGGCTAATGGAACATGGATGACATCAATGAACGATAAACAATCAAAAGTGATTCTTACTAATCACGAATCTGCTATCGGGAACGCCATTGCGAGGGTAATACCAGGTACGCGAAATCTTTATTGTTTGTTACATATATGTAAATGTGGGATGAAGAATTTACCTCATATTATTAATGAACACAAAAGGGTTTTACTCATGACTTTAATAATTGTTTGTACGGAAACGAGACAACTGAAGAGTTTCACTCAAATTGAGGAACAATGTTGAAAAGATACAATTTAGAAAATAATAATTGGTTGACATTTAGTTTACCATTTTTCAATTTCTCACTAACCATTTGAAAGAAGAATCGTATTAGTTATAAGATTTATAATAGGTTGACTTAGTCTCTAAGGATCGACCAGGTCTTACCGGAATTATTACTTGACACCATCAAGAGGAATAATCTAATTATTTTTCGATGTTCTGAAGGAAAAACCTCGATTTCTTCTTCGCGAAGAAATTGCGTCTAAAGATTTAAACTTAGAGAAAATACTATTTTAGAACTCCTTCTAAAATTCATACTCGTATGGAGCTTTTTTATTTTCTACAACAGTTTTAGGTTTAATGGGTAGGCAGCTTGTATTAGACACTATTATTTTAGAGGACTTGTTATGACTAAGACTTTTGATCTCATCAAAACCTTCAGTCATGTAGATTATTTACTGGGTTTAGGTCTAGTTTCTAAAACTTCTCCTAAATTCAAGTATTTAGTTTATTCTATTCACATTAACCATAATCTTATGTCCAACATAAGGTTAGTGATTAATTGACCTATGTTTTGTTATAAGAGATCTTGTAAGACCAGTAAGATATGAACCATGATTATTCTTTCGAATTTCATGTTCATCCTAGTTGTTTGACTAGATTAGAATAACTAATTGAATCATTTGGTTTTATGTTTGTAAGTTGAATATACACCTTTAAGAACATCATAAGATATTGAACCTAAATATTTTATTCTCTCCATAAATCTGATTACAGAGGTGATGTTCAAAAAGAAAAACTAAAATCTAATTAAAATAATGCCTATAGAAGACTTCGATCCTTCTTGAGCCCTCTCCGTAACTCTCGCTTCTTTTGCTCTTGACAGGTTCGTCTCCTCTCCAGTTAAATACTTAGCTCCCATTTGCTTCTGTCATTCATAATGCAATGAGCATTAGGTGTCTAATACCTTTAAAGGAATGTATTTAATTGAATCAACTTTTAACACATTTACCTAAGCCGAACCTCCCTGCTCTGTTATTCAACTCCTCAAAGTAGCGAGGGCAATCACTTAACTATTGGGTATTGGTGGTGTCTACTAATGTTGTTAGCGGAATCTCAGACATCTCATGTCTAACATTAGTATGGTCCCAAGATCATCATGCATAAATTAATAATCAACTAAGAGTTAAAGATTACCTTAATCGCTAGTTTTCCCTCGAACCTTTCCAATCGCTTTGAGAAGACCAAGAGCTCCAATTGTAGCTCCTCTACTTGAGATACCAAACGGCCTACTCAATCTCCCACCTTGTACGCTAGCTAGAACTCCAATGGTGGTTCGATAATAAGAAGAACTACTTCTTCTTTATTTGACTAGTTGATAGCTTTTGGGAATTAGCTCACTTTCTCCTCTCTACTTGATGTTGTAGAGTAAGAAGCTCTTAGATAAATTCCACTTATTCACTTCCTTAAGGGTCATTATATAGAACTCTAATAAGAGTCCTACTCAAATTTGGTTTCCTAACAGACCATTTTGAATAAAATTAAGGAAATAGTCCAAAATAGAAACTAGTTGCTATTCTCTCAATTCCTTGATGAGGGGACGTCAAAACCAAACCAAAATTGGCAGATTTGACCTTTCCCTATTAGGGGAACCGTCCCTCCAATTTTCAGCCCAATCCGAACCCAAAAAGTCCTCTTTTGGCTCTAGGCCCAAAACCCCTTTTTCGGGCCTTTTGTGCTATTGTTGCCCAAACTTCTTTTGGGCCTATGAGACATGTTTATGGGGCTCTCACATGATTATATATTTCATTCCCACTAGTCATATCATCCGGTTAAATAGCCATTCTTATGTGTAACCAGTTGTAGGATCCGATTGAAGTTAGCCGCGAATGACTTTGTAATTCGACGATCGTAGTTGGTTTCTAGCTAAACACTATGACCCCTAAATCAACCGGACTTGATGATCTTATTCATCAATTGTCCTATCCGACAAATTTCTCGTATTTCATCTTTGGTCGAAGGACATCTCCTTCATTAACCACATGTGAGATGTGCGACCACAAAATATATAGTTGTTGCTAGATAGTTCTGGGCCTTGGTACTCACCTGCCACCTCTTCTGCCAGAACATCTCCTTCTCCTAACGTCTCCCGTTCTTGGATTGGTACCCTCTTGAACACCGAGAATTTCTTCTCTAGTTTCAGTAGGTATACTGAATCTACTTTCAGTAACTTCCAGAATTGCAAGCAGTCTTTCCATTTACATTAAGCCAAATTTTCGGTCAAATTTGCATCTTACTTCACTAAAACCCTCCTGTAACAGATCAACAACCATATCTTCTACCATAGGTGCTCCCAACCACTTCAAGTCTTCGAAATCATCCATCATTTCTAAAACGTGAAGTCGGACTGGTTTCCCCTTTTCTTGACGTTTTTCTAGTACAGTATAAGTGATCATATATCTCTCCATTCGACATTGTGTGATGAACACTTCCCTTAGTTGTCGAATGATAGTGTATATGTCCAAGTCAAAAACTCCATCTCAATATTCCTTTTCCATGGACAATAACACTAATCCTGTCACTGGCTATAACCTTTTCCTGATAATTTCTGCTTGCTTACGTTCCTCTTCAAAAGAGGTTTCTGTAAGTACCGGGATTGGTGTGTCTAACACTTCTGCTCTTTTTTCGAGAAGCTTTCTTAGATTTCTTTTCCATTGAACGTGGTTTGTAGCGTTCAATTTTTCAATTACCGTGTAGAGGTTCAAGATATTGTCGAACTTCATAATTAAACTACACGTAAAGAACGCAAAGTGACTTAACTAGAAAAATTCTAATTTTATCATATTATTCAAGAATCTACCCCTATTTGAATAATATGATTCCAAGATCTCAATTCTTCGAAGTTAAGCGTACTAGGGCACGGCCCTTAACTCTGTTGTCTTGGGTGAGTAACATCTTTATAAAGGAGATGTCCTTCGACCAAAGATGCAATGCGAGCAATTTGTTAGATAAGACAATTGATGAAGAAGATCATCAAGTCCGGTTGACTTAGGAGTCGTAGTGTTTAGCTAGAAACCAACTACGATCGTCGAATTACGAAGTAATTCGCTGCTAACTTCGACCGGATCCTACAACGGGTTACACATAAGAATGAGTATTTAATCAAATGATATGACTAGTGGGAATGAAATATATAATCATGGGAGAGTCCCATAAATATGTCACATAGGCCCAAAAGAAGTTTGGGCAAAGATAGCACAAAGGGCCCAAAAGAGGGGTTTTGGGTCGGGAGCCAAAAAGGGACTTTTTGGGCTCGGATTAGGCTGAAAATTGGAGGGTCGGTTCCCCTAATAGGGAAGGTTAGATATGACAATTTTGGCCTGGTTTGGACGTCCCCTCATCAAGGAATTGAGAAAATAGCAACTAGTTTCTAGTTTCGACTATTTCCTTAATCTTAGTCAAAAGGGTCTTTTAGGAAATCAAATCTGAGCGGGACTCTTATTAAGGTTCTATATAATGACACTTAGGGAAGTGAATAAGGTGTGAAATTTCTCTAAGAGCTTTCTTACTCTACAACATCAAGTAGAGAGGAGAATGTGAGCTAATTCCCAAAAGCTATCAACTAGTCAAATAAAGAAAAAGTAGTTCTTCTTATTATCAAACCAATATTGGAGTTCTAGATAGCTTACAAGGTGGGAGATTAAGTAGACTATTCGGTGTCCCAAGTAGAGGAGCTACAATTGGAGCTCTTGGTCTTCTCAAAGCGATTGGGAAGGCTCGAGGGAAAACTAGCGATTAAGGTAACCTCTAACTCTTAGTTGATTATTAGTTTATGCATGATGATCTTGGGACCATACTAATGTTAAATATGAGATGTCTGAGATTCTTCTAACAACATTAGTAGACACCATCAATACCCAACACTTTACTGATCATACTCCTAAGACTCTTGGTTGATAAGTTTCACACTTGAGTATCAAACTTATCCTTTGCCTCGAAGTCCAAACCCCTTTTGCTGACTCGTTGAGAATAACCAGTTTAGACGTGTAGACCTCTTCACATATCTACCCGTATTGTCTCGAGGTAAAAGATGGCACTCTGTGGAGGCAGATCCACCATCAATGAACAAGGGATCAACAGGTGCCTTATTCTGGGTAGGCTTATACTCAAAATTCTTTTAGGGGTGTATTACGTATTTTATCAAGTATGCAATACTGTGAACTCTAACATAACCATTCGTGACGTATACGTAAAAGGTAAGTAAATGCGCGCAAGGAAATAAATCAAGTGGTTTAGATCCTTGTGTGACCCCTAAAAGATCTAATCTCTTTAGGTTGATCCTAGTGTGACCCATATTATTGAGTACTCCCACTTGAACCATGATCTCATCATTCGATTCTTCAGTGGTTTTTTAAGACCCTATACTCAAAGTATAACTCGAGCACACACACACACACTTGTGCTTAGAACCAAGAAAAGAAGCTAAATATCTTATGGTCCTACTATTTCCGCATTCACAATCATACATACACAATAATATGTAAAACATAATATGATAAAGTATGCATGAGATCCGCTCTCTAAGGTCGAAGCTATGTTCGTTAGAATCTAAATAGCTAATCGGGAGAAAAATGTGGCATCTTTATGTCTAACGGGCTCTTAAGTCTATTTTTCGTAAAATTTGAACTAATGGCACATTATGTTTTTTCCTAGATGATTTTTAAAACCGTGTTTAGGAAAAACTCTGTTTGGGCCCTCGGATGGCTCGGGTCAATGTCGTAAAAACTATGCTTGAAACCCAGAGAAAAAGGTTGAAAATCTCCCACTCGAGTCAAGGTCCAATAGGCCCAAGTCAAACTCGAAAAAGACCTAAGTCAAACTTGGTCAAAATCCTTTGACTGGTCTCGGGTCAACCCAAGACTTGTCTTGGCTAAGCCTAGTCAAAGGCCGGACCTAGGGATATCACGTTCCAAACGTGCTCAGTCCCTTGGTCAGACGCGTCCTAGCCTAGCTATACCTGTCCTAGCCGGGTCAGTCGCATCCTAGATGTATCTGACCTAGGACCAGGCATAGGCCATCTCGGACGAGATGCCTAAGTATGTGCTAGACGCACCCACACGCGCCTAGTGCATCGGGTCAGGCATAAGCCCTAGTTCGAGATGTATTGGAACATGTCAGACGTGTTCTAGCCGCGTCTGGTGCTGGGACCAACACCCAGGCCATCTCGGATGCCAAATCCGAGATGCCGAAGTCTATTTCAGACGCGTCCAAGACGCCTCTGAACCATTGGATGGCTCAGACCATCTCGGTTTATAAGCTTGAGAAGCCTCTGGACACACCTGATGCATCCTAGACGCATCCTCGATGTGTCTGGACGCTCCATACACATCCTAGATGCGTCTCGGACTCCTAGTCCGACTAGGATCGAGATTCCCCAGACGCGTCCAAGACGCCTCTCGGACTCCTAGTCCAGCACGGACTAGGAATCCCAGTTCTACACGGAATGGGATGTTCCCTGTCCGACTATCCCGCGTCTCGGGTTAGCGCCCGAGACGTGCTGGACCGAGCTAGGACGCGTCTTGGTCGATCCGGCCAGGAAGTTTTTAGAAACACCTGCCGTTCCACCTCCTTCCTTCTTTCTTTTGGCTTCCAAGCTGTTGTTTTTGATGAATTCCTTCATCAAAAACACAGTTTTGATTCTAATAATCAAGCCACATAAACCCTAAAAAATGTTTTCCAAAACTATTTTCAAATAACCATAATTCTAAGGTTTTATGCTATTAAAAATCAATCAAAACCTACATGATTATGTCTAAATCATATTCAAACTAATCATATACATGTTCAAATCCACATTCCTTCAGACCGCAAGGATATATCCTTCAGAAAGTGCAATAAAGAATGAGACTACTAATATATCTAAAGAAAAAATGATTAATAATTCATCTAAGGAGAAAATCCAACTGTTAGAACCGCTTATTGTCAAACTCAAAGGCCGAAGAAAAAGAATAAAATCTTGGATTGGTCAATTGCCGAAGAAGAATGTTGTTCAAAGTGTTAAAAAAACTAAAGGGGTTGCGAGGAGGTAATGTTAATTTGCGGTCCCTACTAAAGTATTTATTTTGACATAGTGTGATAAAATATTTATAATTTTTATTCAGAATTTTTGTAACTCACTGGGCATGCACACAAGAACAGAGAAGATTCCTCATAATACAAAAGAAGAAATGTCAAAAATATTACAACGCCCAATCAGGTATTAATTGGAAGATAAAATAAATTTTATTCCAGTCAATGAAAAATCTTATGAACTTAAAATTTGTATTCTATTTCGTAGTGGTAATGATAAACACATAATGTCTAGCACAAGCAACGACAATCTAATGAGTCAGGTAAAAATATTTTTAAGTTACACGTAACTCAAAAGATGTATTTTTTAATTTACTAATGATCTTCGTTATTTGAAGGGTCCCTAAGTGGTTAATGCTCATGCAGAGGATAAGAAGAAAAAATTCTCTTACTCGACCTTAATGAGGATCTTCCAAATGAGATAAAAGACAACACCCCGTAGTGGGACATGGAAAGAATTTCCTTCTATTTCGATATTCATAAAGATTTTAACCAATTGTTATATTGTCATAACCTAAATACAAAAACATGGGTTACGTTAGTCAAAATCTCATGTTAAAATGTCGAAGAATGGGTGATAGAGAGTTTATCGTCCAAGTTGGGTGTAAAGGTTAAGCAACATCTCATTGAAAGGTTAGAGGATGTTCAGATGATGGTCATTGTGGATACATGTGTTATGCAGAAATTTCACGTTTGGACAAAGAAGAAGGATAGGTAATTGTTTGTAAGAAAATGCTTGAGACATTAAGGGTCCGTTTGCTACGTTAAGATGTCTGAGTAAGAAAATCAACCTTTTCTGACGGGAAAGAAAACAACTTTCTTTCACATTAAAAATTCAAATTAATGTGTTTGGTAGAGCCCTATGAAACTGTGGAGTGCCTTTAAAAGGAAATATACTATTGGACTTCTTTTAAGTACTTATTGGACTTCTTTGAGGTGTCTGTAGCAAACCCATCTTTCTTCCCTAAACGTAGAGAGAGAAACGAGCTATAGCTGCATTATTTATGGGGTTAATCTTTCCATAGATCTTGCATCAACAAAAAAAATTGGATTTATAAAGCCCATCACAGATTTATATCATCAAATCAATCCAAATCAAATATTCAACCATTCAAGTATTTATGGTGGTTTGAAGAAATTGAGGTATTGTGATTTCACAGCAATGGAGGATTTTGGGTGGTTTGAAGGGATTCAGGCATTTTTGGTGCTTTGATGTAATTACGGGTTTTTTGGTTTCGAAAAATTATGGGTTTGTAGAGATGAAGTTAGGGTTTACAGAGTTGTGGAGATGAAATTAAGGATTTTTGGAGATGAAATTAAGGATTTTTGGAGATGAAGTTAGGGTTTACAGAGTTGTAGAGATGAAATTAGGGACTTTTAGAGATGAAGTTAGGGTTTACAACAATTGAGGATTTATTATTAGTAATGGAGTTGAAGTTAGGGGTTTACAGAATCCGTACCATCTACCACACTCTCTTACTGCAAAATTGTTGAAGAAGAAGAAAACCAAAACGAGAAACGGTTAGAAGAAGATCCATGGATTTCTCAGAACTAAACGAAGGCATAACTTCCAAATCTTACGGAAGAATCGTTGATATCTGCGGTAATCTTATGCTTAAGGCATCATTCCCTCTTTCTTTTGTACCCTTTTAATAACTTTTCTTTCTATTTTTCTTCTTCAAGTTTTGTCTAGGGTTTTTTTCTATTCTCTTAAGAATCTTTCATCATCAGGTAGCATCAACACAAGGAGACACTTCTTATCAAGACGATTGAGAGAGAAAGACGGGAAGAGAGATATATTATCTTGACAAAAAAGATGAGAATTTCGAACACATTTGAGAGAGAAAGACGGAAGAGAGAAAGATGGCGTACAGGCGTGTGAAAACTGTTTTCACATGTATTTTGTGGGAAAAAATCTGACATTTTCACACTTTCTTTTACCATGAAAAAGTCGTTTTCTTACTTATGGGGACCGACCAAACGACAGAAAATTGCCTATTTTCACACGTATCAAACGGACCTTAAAAAAGATGAAGTTCTATTTTTCTGACCATTTGCGTATTGATCGTTACATATATATATATATATATATATATATATATATATATATATATATATATCAGAAAAGTACTTGACTATATTATGAAGAATATTGTGGTAAGGGACATTAGTTTACTTTACCTAATATGGGTTGCTTATTTGCTACTACTTTCAACTGTTACTTGTTTGTGCTATTAGAAACTCAAAAGTGTAACATATCTAGCGCTTAGGGGGGTGTTCCAAAATAGCCAAAGATTATTGCAATTGTAATATCCGAGAAGAAAAATCACTTTGTCAAAGCAATTCTAAAAAAAATGCTCCAATTCAAAAAATATATAAAGGTTGGCTTCGATATTGTCTACCTTGTGCATTTGAATGAGCACATTGGGTTGGACCCAGAGGTGAGGCATGGAATTCTCTAATAGCCCCAGAGGTGAGGCATGGAATTCTCTAATAGCCCCAGAGGTGAGGCATGGAATTCTCTAATAGCTAATTAATTTTCTCAATAATTTTACTAATACTTTGTTAAATCATGGTTCAATTTTCAACTAATTTTAATTTATGAATTATATGATTATGGTCTCACATTTCTTTTATCATCGATTTTTATAGTTTTTTTTCCTAATTTGTTCATATTCCAGTAGTTGGCGGGGTAGAAAAAAGAAGATACAATTGTGTTGCAATTACATGTGTGATGAATTTTTTTGTTAAAAAATCTCGCTAAATAATGAAAAAGAAAAAAAGAAACCCTGTAATTAAAGAGATAATCAAATTTCAAGTTTCCATAAAAACTGTAAACATTTTTTTTACTAAATAGAAATAAAAAGTGAGACACGGAATTAATTGTGTGGGAATTATGTAAATAATTTGGTAAAATTGTAGTTATGTTGCATGGCAATAAAGTTGGAAAGATAGGAAACAAACCAGTTGTAAAGCGAATTGGACATTTCATTAGAGCTGATGGCAATGCTGGGAATAGGAAGGCTAACTCTTTTGCGAACTCTATCGCCAGTAGCACTAGGAAAAATGGACTAAGTATTTCTAGTTGTATTCCTAACTGCTCTCTTTCCCATCATAACATCCATGTAACTCACATTGATAATCAATAGATGTTATGTTTCTTTAAAAAAAAACTTTTCATTAGAGCTGATGGCAATTTTGTGAACATTTGAATTTTAATGGGTTATATTTTTAATAGCCTTAAAAGTTGGAGAAACTCTATGGATGTGTCCTCCTCTAGTGTGAGACAAAATTAGGGGTGGGAATCGGTCCGGGTCGAACCGGTCGGGTTCATGTCAATCATCGGGTCGGGTCGGGTCGGTCGGGCTTTAATTCTCTGTCCATTCGGACTTTCGGCTTTAATCGAGCGGGTAATTTAAAAAATCCTATTGTCCAAAACTCGTCCAAGTCCGTCAAACTTTTCGGGTTTCTCGGGTATCGGGCGGTAGAGTATTGGGTTTTCACCAAAGTTTTAAAATATCTCGGTCGAAATGACCAAAATATTTCTATTTCGATGGTACCGAAATTTCTATCGAAGCTAAAATTTAATTAAGTTTCTCTTAACAATGTTGTGTCAAGGATACTCCGCATTTGGACAACAATATATGTATGTATATCTATATTATACACTTCAAATACTTTAAAAATATATTTATATATGTTATACATGCATACGTAAATACATACAAGCAAGCATACATATAATGTGCATAGGTATTATCGTATAAATGGATGGCATTATTAAACGGGTTATGTCGGGTAAAGATTATCGGGCGGGCTCGGGCAGGATGCCGGGTAGCACCTCAAAACTAGTACCCGATCCGTTGATTTCGTCGAGTCGATCGGGCTAAACCCGCCTTCGAGTTTTGGGTATCCGCATGCTCTAACGGACTCGGGTACCCGTGACGAGTTTCGGGTTTGCAGGTTTTTTCCCCAGTCGTAGACAAAACTCAGGGGAATGTGATGCCATTCTCATCGTTGATGACTCAAGCTCATCCAATCACCGCTCAAAATGCATTAGAAACAAAAAGCGAAAAAAACAGTCAAAGAGTTCATAAATAGATGAAAAAAGTTGGAGGACCAAATGGAAATTTCCATAAAGTCAGAGGATCAAACAACTATTGTTGTTTGTTTTGGAATTAAGGACCTTAATAAGATTAAAAAAAAAATTGATTTGTTATTTTTGTTTCCTTATTTTTATTCCTAGCCCTTAGGGCCTTTTTTGTTATTTTGAAATTTTAGTCCAGGAGGAAAACCACCAAACGTTATGCCCACCAAAATAGTATCTAGAAAGTAATGTGAAGTCAACCTTGTTTTTGTTAAGTTTTGTTTGATCCACACAATTGAATTATACTTTTGAGACACAAATATGCCTACTTTTAAGCTACCCAAACACTTGGATAATTTGGGTCCAATGAGTTTCAATGTTCAGTTAACAGTTGGTTGGAAACTTATATTAGCATTGATTTCAAATTTAACAATATTTGAAGCTTAATTTGACAAGAATAATAAAAAGAATTATCAAAGAGAGAAGAAAAGAAGAAAGCAAAGATTTTCTAAAAGCTTTCTTTTCTTCTCTCTTCAGCTACAAAGCTATTTTCTATTTCTTACAGGTTTTTGTTTTTCTGAACGAAATTGGCATTACATTTAATTACTTCAACAACAAATTCTTTAGGGGGTAAGCTTCTGCTTCGGCAAAGCATTTTTTACGATTCAAAAGCGTAAGAATCTGTTTATTTTCCATAGATTTTATTCAATTCTTATTTAAATTCAATCTATTAGCGAAACTTGCACATTATTTTTGTTTGACAAGAAGACTATCCTCTTCTTGTTTGGGAACCATTAGTGTATCTTCCCTAAAACTTTGTAATTTTCCTGTATATACGAAAATTGGGACAGTATCATTTGAATATAATTAGATCTTATCATTTCACCACCAAAATGAAAAAAAAGAGTCTACTAGTCTAGCATTTATTGTACTAGTTGTTTAATTTTTAAGATAAGTATTTTGTGTTAAACAATGTATTGATTACTATCATATTTTACTCAGTTTGATAGAAATTTTTCATGGGAAAGCCAAGCAAGATTTGTCAAGCCCTAGGGGCAATGAAGGACCAGACAAGCATACACCTAGCCAAGGTGAGCAATGACACAATTTTGGCTGATATTGATGTAGCAATTGTTAAGGCAACAAGACATGAAGAATACCCAGCTGATGAAAGACATGTTAGAGAGATACTAAGTTTAACATGTTACTCTCGTGCTTATATTAGTGCTTGTGTCAATACTCTTTCAAGAAGACTCACTAAAACTAAGAATTGGGTTGTTGCATTGAAGACATTAATGTTGATTCATCGACTTGTTTCCGAAGGTGACCCAGCTTATGAACAAGAAGTTTATGTAGCTACTCGTCGAGGAACTCGTTTACTTCATTTATCCGACTTCAGAGATACCTCTCGGTCGTCTGGGTCATGGGATTTTTCCGCATTTGTAAGGACATATGCTTTGTACCTTGATGAACGTTTAGAATATCGAATGCAGAACAAGCGCTCAAGGCGTAGTTCTAGTACTAATAGTACTAATACTGCTGCTACTACTGATGGAGGAGCAATGGTAAATGAAGAGAGTAAAGAAAAAGAAGAAGAAGAAGGATCAACAACAATTAGCATTAGCGAGGCTAAGATAGAGAAAGCGGCAAAGAAGAAGCTGGAACGCATATTTACCAAAGCTCAACGTCTGCAACTAATTCTCGAGCGTTTTCTTGCGTGTCGGCCGACAGGTATTCATACACCTTAATAGATATTATGGACTATGTATATACTTAAAGGGTCTACAGGGAATTGGTAACACTGCAAAAATGACTTTCAAAAAAATTAATACACTCGTCTAATATGGCAAGCTAAATGAAAAAATGATTCTTCTTGTACAAATATCATTTTTTTCACCTTTAGCTTGGTGCATTTGGAAAGTAGAGAAATTCAAGTGGACCTAAGGAGTGAAGTTTCGGTTTCGGTGGAAATCTCTGTAGGCATGAAAATATAATTAGTTCTGTCATTTCAACTAATTATATGTGATACTGGGAATTATTGCGTTGTCGTAAAACTGTTGTAAACCAATAGAAATTTTATTCTTCTTATTATTACTAATTAGTTGAGTCTGCAGGTGAAGCAAAGATCCACAGGATGGTAATTATTGCTCTGTATCCTGTTGTGAAGGAAAGCTTCCAAACATATTATGACTTATCAAAAATAATTTGCATCTTGGTGGAAGTATTCATGGAGCTAGAAATCCCGGATTGCGTACAAGTTCATGCGATTTTCACTAAGATAGGGAAACAATTCGACGAGCTAGATGAGTTTTACAATTGGTGCAAGTCAACTGGGGTAGCTAGATCTGCCGATTACCCACAAATTGATAAAATTACACCAAAAAAACTTGAAATAATGGACCAATTCATTAAAGAAAAGTCTACTTTAGCCCATTTTAAGAGAGCCATTAGCAAGAGACAAGAAAGCTTAAAGTTGGAATCAACCACCCAAGCAGAAGAACAAGTAGAAGATAAAAAAGAAACAGAAGAAAATGTGAATGAAATTAAAAGTTTGCCAGAACCAGAAGGTTTATGTGAAGAGACACTTGATCAAGAAGATAACAAGGAAGAAGAGAGCAACGAAAAAGATGATAATAAAAACCAAAAAGAAGCTGATTTGTTAAATTTATATGATGATGAGGCTAGAAGTGAAGAACAAGTAAATAAATTAGCTATACAATTATTTGATGGTTGGACAACCGAAACGACAACTACAACAACTACTACTACTTCTGCGTGGGAAGCGTTTGATAATGAAGATTCATGTGATTGGGAAACGGCGTTGATTCAATCGGTTAGTCATTTATCGGATCAAAAGGCAATACTTGGAGGTGGTTTTGACATGTTGCTCCTTGATGGTATGTATCAACAATCAATGGTAAAGAATGCTGCTAAGACCGATACTACAGGAAGCGCAAGTAGTGTGGCCCTAAGGCCGGTGGACCCAAAACAACCCGCGATGTTAGCACTACCATCACCTTCAATGCCTAGTGAAGGTTTAATATCGACAGATCCTTTTGCAGCGTCAACGATGGTGGCACCACCATCTTATGTTCAAATGTCAGAGATGGAAAAAAAACAGAAACTATTGGTTGAAGAACAACTAATGTGGCAACAGTATGGGAAGAACGGAATTACAAACATACAACAACAAAAATATTTTGCCATGGGAAGCTACACATGAAAGTTTCTGAAAAGGGATTGCAGAATTTATCACAGGATTTTTAGTATGAAATACTTTGGAATGAAGAAAACTGTAAATTGCCATGTCTCAAGTAGGATTTTTAACTGGGGTATTGTAGAAATCATTGGTTCAATTTTATGTATAAAATTGGTCTAAAAAAATGCTTACAACTGCTTATTCAATTTTTGTCTTGAAATGATAAAACCTTTTTTTTTTTTTTAAACAAACATAACATCTATTAGATAGCAATATCGGTTACATGGATGTTATGTAGCAAAAGAGAGCAGTTAGGATAACATTCGGTAGTCACAATACCATTTTTCCTAGTGCTACAAGCGAGAGAGTTCGCTTTGACATTAGCCTTCCTATTTACATAAGTAAACTTTATAATATCAAAAGAGGAGATTAGCATTTTGATGCTCTTCATGACATGCTTGGCCGTCCAGTGGATAGAGTTTGGTCTGCCATTCAAAAAGTTTGCAACATTTGAAGAATCTCCTTCCAAAATGAGTTTCCTAGCTCCATGATTAACAGCCCATTGAACTCCAAGTAGGGCCGCCTTTCCTTCTCCTTCATCTACTGACCTGGAGGTGGTGATGATGGATTCTTTGATTTCTGAGTATCCTGAATGATCAGATACAATAAAAACAAGAGAAGAAGATAAGGTTTGAGCCATAAAAGATACATCATAATTTATTTTTATGAAGTCATTTGGGGTGGAGTCCATAGATTCATGGGAGGATGTGGTGCTGCATAGTTTGAGTACATCAAATGAGCTTGATTAGTGATATAACTTTGGATGGTATGCATCAGACTAGGGGTGTTCAAAAGGGCTCCATTGAAGACCATGTTACATCTATGCTTCCATATGTGCCACATTATAATTGCAGCAAGTTCTATTTGTTTAAATTGAGAATCTTCATCAACCTCAGAGGTAAGGTTGTATATGTGTGAAAACCAATCAGAGAAGTTGGATATAGATGTAGCATTGATATCAATCTTGGTAAGAGAGTTAATCAGTTCTCTGACCACAGGACAAGCTTGCAGGAAGTAGTGTTGTGTTTCTTCTTCTGAGCAACAAAGGGGACAGATAGGAGATATGTGAGGAATGTATCTGAAGATCTTGAAGTTTAGGGGAAGAATGTCATGTGCCAGTTTCCAACAGAAAATCCGAATTCTAGGATGCAGATTAAGCTTCCAGAACTGTTTCCAACATTTGAAAGGTGAAGGAGTGGAGGTTTCATGGATAAGATGTTTATATAAACATGAGACTGAGAAGCTACTTGATTGAGATAAAGTCCATTTTTGAGTATCATTGTGAGACTTAGAAGGGATGGATAGGATTCTGTTTTGTATGTCTGGAGAGAAGAGAAGGGATATGTAGGATTGGTTCCAGGTACTATCATCCTGAATGAGCTGAGAGACAGTGGAGAAACTAGGTTGAGAAGAAGGTAAACCTAACTTTCCAATAACTGGAATCCAAGAGTCCTCCAAAACGTTAATATTAGTTCCATCTCCTATATCCCAAATAATGTTGGAGTCCACCAAATGTTGATTCTTGTTGATAGATTTCCATAACCAAGAGGAGGAGGATGAATTCCCTCTGAATTGAGATGAGTACTTGGCTTTTAGATGTTTAACCCAGGATGTTGAAGGTGTGGTTCTAAAGATCCAATTCAACTTGCTTCTGAGAGACAAGTTGTCCTTTTGAGTGTTTCTAAATCCCAGACCTCCCTTAGACTTAGGCAGAGAAATAGAATTCCAATTCTTGAAATAGATTTTCTTTTTAGTATTTGTGTTTCGCCACTAGAATTCCCTCTGCAGGGAAGTAATGGTTTTCTTGATCTTACAAGGAAGGTCAAAAGTAGCCATCTGGTATCTAGGGGCAGCAGCTAGAGAAGATTTAATCAGTTCTCCTCTTCCTGCCTGAGATAAAAGGTTTCTTTTCCATATGCTAAGCTTGTTATGCAGTTTGTCAATGAGGGGAGAAAGGGTTTAACTTTAGATTTACCGAAGAATATATGAGTACCCAGGTAAGGATCATCTTTATTGATGGGTCTGACTTTGAGAATTCTAGAGATGATCTTACAATGTTTGTGATGGGCATTAGCACTGAAGAATATACCACTTTTATGAAAGTTAATCATCTGTCCAGATACTTCACTGAAATGATTAAGAATGCCCAATAGGTTATGAACAGAAGGGAGATCCATCTTGAGAGAAGACAATCATCAGCAAACAGAAGATGAGTGATAATAGGGGCTGAGTTGGAGAATTTAAAACCCTGTATAAGACCCTCTGATTGTGCTTTACCCAATAGCCTACTGAAAGCTTCCATACAGATGATAAATAAGTAAGGACATAGAGGGTCTCCTTGCCTGAGGCCTCTAGAGGGCTTAAAGAAAGGTCCAGGAGAACCATTAAGAAGGATGGAAGAGGAAGTGGCGGAGATGTAGTTACTAATAATGTTACAGAAATCTGAAGAAAAACCCATTTGTTGCAGGATATGGATAAGGAAACTCCATTCAATTCTATCAAATGCTTTAGCCATATCCAGCTTAAGACCCATGTACTTTTGCTTGCCTTTTATAAGCTTCATAGAGTGGATAATTTCAGAAGCAATGATGATATTATCAGTCCCTTGTCTACCAGGGACAAAAGCATTTGGGTATGGGCTAATGAAGCTGTCTAGTAAAGGCTTGAGTCTATTGGCTAGAATTTTTTAGATGATTTTGTAGATTGTATTACAGAGACTGATAGGTCTGAAGTCTGAAGGGGTTGATGGGTTTTTTGTTTTTGGGATCAAGACTATATGAGTTTGATTGATATCTTGAGGTATGGTTATGTTTTGAAAACAGATTTGAACCATACCAATAGTGTCATCTGATACTGTTTCCCAATTGTGTTGGAAAAAATATGGAGAGAATCCATCAGGACCAGGTGCTTTATCAGCTTTCAGGTGATGAATGACTTCTGTAATTTCATCAGAGGTGGGGACTGAAATGAGTTTAATGTTGTTTTCCTCTGAGATAATAGTAGTAAAAGGGCCTCTGGTAGGTTCAGGATGATTTGGAGAGGTGGTAGTTAGGAGTGTGGAGAAATGTGTGGTTAAGATATCACTAATTTCAGTGGGCTTGTCTGTCCAAACACCATCTGAGTTTTGAAGACTTGTGATCTTGTTTATTCTCTGTCTAAAGGAAGCAAGGGCATGGAAGTATTTAGTATTTCTATCCCCTGGAGATATGATGTTATCCCTAGATTTGAGTTTCCAATAAGTTTCTTGTTCCTTTAGGAGATTGTTTAGGTTCTCTAGAAGCATAGGTTGAATTTCAAGGTCTGTGCAGTTTTCTAATTGAAGAGAAACTGAGCTAATGCTTTTAATCATTTTGTTATAATGATTATAACTCCAGTCAGAAAGAAGAGGCTGCAAATCCATTAACTTATTATGAACCATAATAGTGGGGAGGTCATCTCTATACTTCTTCCAATGATTCTCTAAAATATCTGTGCATTGGATATCTTTACACCATGCTGGGTTGAATCTGAAAATCTTCTTGGTGTTATAAGAGAAAGGTGAAGTATTGAGTAATATAGGATTATGATCTGATCCCATTCTAGGCAGATGAGTGGTTATTGAGTTTGGAAATTTGTCTATCCAAGGATGAGAGACAAGAGCCCTGTCCAATAACTGTTGAACTAAGGAATTGCTAGCTTTGTTATTAGTCCAAGTATATGGGGAGCCTTGAAAAGGAATCTCTATAAGTCCCATATGCTGAGTAAAGTTCCTCCAGAAAAGTATTTGGGACCAGGATGGTTGAGTTCCTCCTAATTTCTCAGTAGGGTGAAGAATAAAACTAAGGTCTCCAATAATCATGTAGGTTGAGGAAAGATCTAAATTGTAATCACAATAAGATTTAAAAGAAGTCCAGAAATCCTTTTTCTTGCTACTCTCTGCTTCACCATACATGAATATAATTGAGAAGTTTAACTCTTCCTTGTTATTGAAAAACTCTATATGAATCCAATTGTGAGTTTTGCTTCTAATAAATATAGAGAGAAATTTGGTAAAAGCTACTGCGAGTCCTCCACTTGCCCTTATAGGATTTTGTAGAATGAGAGAATTGAAATGCTGATTATGGAGAATATATTTGACCTTTTCATCTGTTTGTTTGGTTTCAGATAAGAAACAGATGTCAGGGCTATGTCTTTTGAGAAGTCTACCAAGGTGACGTTTAGTTAATCTGGATCCAAGACCTTGGCAATTCCAGCTAAGTATGCTTAAGGGAGGATTAGTTTGCATATTTAAGAGCTTCCAATAGTTCTCTAAAATGTTATATAAGGAATATAGAAAAATAGCAATTACAAGTTGTTGAATTACCTTTGTAGTGGATGGTGAAGCACTTGGAGCTCCTTTGGTAGTTGGTACTTGGTGAATTTCCAGGGTGGCTCCTGTATCTGAGTTATGCTGAGTGCCTGATTCTTCCAATTGGGGGCCAATTTGGGATATATTTTGAATGGTAGAATCAATAGCCTTGATTTGTTGAATTGAGACTTTAGGCTTATAAGCTCGATGTTTCTTCTACTTTTTGTTGTTATTCTTGTCATCCCCTGGTCTCTTGTTCATACCAAAAATCAGATAAAAATTTATATCTTCAGAGAAGGAGGACGGTATGTCTGGTAGTTTGGTTTTAGTGGTTAGAACTGAAGGGAGGGGGAGCTTTCCCTGAGGGAGAGGGAATTGGGTTTCAGGGACAAAATCAATCTCGCCACAAGAGATACAGTCTATGTGCTTATCTTCCTTGTATCTTTTCCAGAAATGATCTAAACCTTCAATGAAAGAGTCTGTGTCATCAAATATAGAGGCTTTCACTGCATCATCTCCAAATATTTGCTTTCTTTTTTCTCTAGTAACCTGAGGGGGGGGCAATGGATTCAGTTTGAATGGAAGAAATTCTAGTCTGATTATGAGAGGGGATGGGGATGTCTTGACCTATTCCTTTAGGGTGATTGTCGGAGGGGATAAGAATTTTCTTTCCTTTTTCTGAGGACTCTATACGGGTTTCTATATGGGTACGGTATAGGTTCTCGGGTTTGGATAACCGAATGGGGGTGCCTTCAGAGGGGATTCCGGGTTTGGGGATTTGAGGAATTGTTTTGTCCAGCTGGGATTAATTTGTCTTTGGGGTGCCTTTATGGTTGGTATGGGTTTAGAGGTGCTAATAGGATGAGTATCTTCACTGGGAATCCTACTAGCAAGTTTAGAGGTAGAAGGAGTGTCTGAACTGGAACTGGGAATGAATGAACTGATCTTTAGAGGTTGGGAGCTGAGAAGGGAGTCCAGGGTAATTGAGAGGGGAGAGGGTTTGGTGGTTTGTATTTCTTGGACCTGAGTTATGTGAGGCTGTAAAGGATTTTGGCAAGGGTGAGGTGAATGATCAATGACTCGACAGAAAAGGCAGGTGGATTTAGGAAAGGGGTAAAATCTATAATTGATTCTGATAGAATCACCCTCTAATTGGACTGTAGTACCAGTCGGGCAGGGTCTTGTAACATTCCAGGCAATGTCTACTTTGATTTTATTGTCGTGAAGAGTAGACCATTTCGCTGGGGTGAATCGAAGAACATGCCCTAAGGGACTAGCTATAACTTTGAGATCAGATTCAAATTGAAGACAAGTAGGGATAGGTGACATTACCACTGAGAAGATATCAAAGTTGAGAGGTATAGTTGTGGGATTAGTGTTGACATCCATTGCATGCAAGATCATCAGGTAATCTAAGATTAGATATGGTTTGTTGCCAAGTACTCTGTTTCTATCTTCCTCTCCTTGAAATTCAAATATGAAGTAGTTGAGTCTATTAGGAATAGGTTCAATTTTGAAGGGGAAGGAACCTCCCATTTTCTCTTGAGTTGATTTTGGATTTTATAAATGGGAATGTAATGGTGACTACAAATTCTACCGATCAACTTCTTTTGGATGTTCAGGGTGTCTTCAGGTTGAGTTAATTTTTTTTTAGGTATACTACAGGTTCATTAGAAGGAGGTAGGTTAAGTTGATCTTCCATTTTTTGCTAGTTGAGTTGTAGTTAAGGGAGATGAAGGTTTTGGGTTTGTGTTTTGGTTAACCATGTTGATAATCTCAGTCTGATCAGAGGGATATGAAACGTTTAAATGGTTGAGAAAGTTGGCGTGTTTAATTGAAATGGTTAAGTGGAGAGAGAAGTGGAATTTGCATGTAGACCATAAATAGATTGCCACCTGTATATGCTGGTTAGTGTAGTTAATATGAAATAAAACCACCTTCTATCTCTCCCGGTTTTGAATATTGGAATTTGCACAAAATAGAACTTTCTCCTGGTATTGGTATGAGATTATGGTGTATTCCTATTCCCCAATTTTCTATGTCAGCTGACCTCATGATATCTTGGAATTGGCGCTGAGAGAGGAAGGACACAGAGGTGCCACTTGTAATGAGAACAGCTCCCACAGCCAGCCACATACCCTTTTTCTTCAACTTTCCCAACTACCGCTGGCAAGTGCTTCACGTGAAATTTACAGAACTATGAAGGAAGTTAGGTAATGAAACCCAGAGAAGTAATAACAGAGCTAAGAAATAAAAGAACTAGAAGACGATGATTAAATAACCAAAAAAAGAACCAATCAGTTGAGACTCTGATAAAGATCAATTAGCCAACGGTACAGTTACGGAGTGATATTAACAACTTGAGCTGAAAACAAAGATCCAAGTTAGCTAGTAAGAAAATAATATACTCCCTGCAAGAGGGTCAGGGGTCCCTTATCTCTGACGACCGGCACTTAGTGCTAGCAATCAAGATCCTTGATCTCTCAAACGAGATTCATCAACATGCAGTTCACAGTTGACATTATGGCAAAGCAACAACCCCAAACTTTTATTCAGTATTCACCTTGTCAAATATAAATATTGTAGAAAAAAATTTGACATATTTTTCATTGATATCGGAAGGGATATTTACACACAAACTTAGTATGACGTTAGAGTCACCTATACTTCTAGAATATCCTAATGAAATAAAAATATTATTGTACTTATACATGTGATGCTCCAGACAACCGAACAAAATGTCACAATAGTTGAACCAAAGAAAGAAGTTCTTATGGTTCAAAAGAACAAGAAATTCAAGAGGGGCGGCAAACAGAAGAACAAGTTGCAAGTTGCCAAGTTGCCAAAACCAAAGGTGTTTCTTCTGTTGCAAGTGTTCCTACTGTGATCTCTCTCTTTGATCTCTCTCCTTGAGATCTTTCTCTTACCCAGATTTCTCTTTCTCTCCATCTCAAATCTTTCTATCTGATCCCTCGTTCTCTCGAAACTACAATCCAGTTTGGGTATCTTCAATCCTTTAAAAGACTTGCTCATTTTAATGGCTAATAAGGGGGTTTTTAAGTTATTTTACTATTACTTCTTTAACCTTGTCTCACAGTATGTTTTTCTAGTAAGTAAAAGAACCCTACTCAATTACTTGATCATGTTCTTTGGAATTCAAACATGCACTAGAAACCCATTTTCTGTTTAGCTGTGTTATTTAATGTTTGATTTGGTCTTCTAAGTTTGATACCCGTAGAAAAAGAGCTATAAAGTTGTTCATAATCAAAGAAACAGCAGTTTCATCCTTGTTGTTATACAAATTTTTATCTCCTCGGCCCTAGAATCTGGGTTTGATCAGATGAAGAACATCAACTTTGGATTCTAAAATTTTGATTTCATCAGTAAAGTTTCTACTGGTGTTCATAAACCCTTTTGAGCTTTATTTATCTTGTGGGTAGTCTAGAATCTTACTAAACGTTTCATCTTTTTTCAGAAACTTTGGTAAGTTTCTGATTTGATGCAAGATCTGAGAAAGAGATGTCAGAGAAACAAATAGAAAGAAACATATCTGAGAGAGAGAGAGAGAGAGAGAGAGAGAGAGTGAAAAAGAGAGACAAAGATTAATCTGAGAGAAAAATTAAAGAGAGGGATTAAAGAGAGGAAAAAGATGATGGTTGTGGTAGCAAGAAGGGTGGAGGGAATCAATGGTTGGAGGTGGAGGAAGATGAAACTGGAAAACCATGACGGCTGGGTGGTGTTTGGGGGAAACAAAAGATTATAATTTTTTTTTGTTCCCACCCAAAAATTTGTACCAAAAAATTTTCTTTATTTCTCCGAAATACCGACCTTCGACTAAATGCAATCCCTCTACGGTATACGATATCTAAATGCTCAAGCTATTTTGAATAAATAGAATCAAAATGGAGCTAAGTATTTAATTGAAGAAGAGATGAACCTGTCAAAAGCAGACAAAGCAAAGGTTGTTGAGATGGCTCAAGAAGGTTCATACTCTTTTAGGCGTTATTTTAATAAACGTTATTTAGGAACATCGTCTCTGTAATAGTCTAAGTTACGGAGAATTTAATAAAGTATGTTAGTTCAATATTATAAGTTGAAACTGATCAAAGAACTTGTTTTATTCCTTGATGGTTTAGAAAAGAAATATAAGACTCTATTTATAGAGTTACAATACTACTAGTTTCTAAATTTACTAGTTCCTAATATCTTTCTAATAGTTTTATGCTAATATATTTACTAGTTCCTAATTCTTACTAGTTACTAATATTTGATATTTCCTAATATTATTATATTGGATATCTTAACATATAGAAAGATATTTCAACACTCCCCCTCAAGTTGTTGCATAGATATCGCACATGCCCAACTTGTCTAACATTTTTGAAAATATTCGACTTAAAACTGCTTTGGTAAGAACATCAGCCAATTGATCTTCAGATCAGATCTTTGGTAACTCTACAATGTTATCTTCCAACTTTTCTTTAATAAAACATCGATCCACCTCAACATGCTTTGCGGTCGTGCTGGACTGGATTGTGAGCAATATCACATGCTGCTTTATTGTCACAATATAATTGAATTCGTCTTTCAGAAGGATATCCTAAATCATCCAACAAGAGTCTTAACCATAACGCTTCACATATGCCATCATCCATTCCTCTAAATTCAGACTCCGCACTTGAACGTGTAACTACGTTCTGTTTTTTACTTCTCCATGTAATAAGATTTCCACCAACAAAGGTAAAATATCCTGCAGTTGATCGCCTACCATTTACTTCCCCAACCCAATCTGCATCAGTATATACATCAATAGTTCGACAACTCGAATTTTTAGTAAACAAAATACCTTTCCCAGGAGCCGGCTTCAAATATCTCAAAATGCGTAAACACAACATTCATGCGTTTTTCACCGGGATTGTGCATAAATTGACTAACAATACTTAATGGATATGCAAGATCTGGCCTCGTGTGCGCCAAGTACATCAACCTTCCAACCAGTCGTTGATATAATCCTTTATCAACTAGTATCTGATTAGGCTCCCTCCATTAACAACTTTAATCCTTCTTCGACAGGTGTATCAATCGGCTAACACGCTGACATACCCACCTCATGTAACAAATCTAGAGTATACTTTCTTTCGGATAGGAAAATTCTATTACTAGATCGAGATACTTCAATTCCAAGAGAGTATTTCAACTGACCAAGGTCTTTCATCTCAAACTCTTTAGATAAGTAATTCTGTAAAGCCTTTCGTTCTTCAGGATCATCCCTAGTGACCACCATGTCATTAACATATACAATAAGTGCTGTGAGTTTTCCTTTCTGCCTTTTTATAAATAAGGTATGATCAGAATTGTTTGGGCGATAACAAATTCCTTCATAGCCTTTGTAAACCTTCCAAACCACGCTCTTGGTGATTGTTTTAATCCATACAATGACTTTTTCAATTTACACACCTTCTGGTCATGTATTTCTGGTATCTTGCATCCCGGTGGAAGGTCTATATAGACTTCTTCTAATAGTTCCCCATGCAAAAAAACATTCTTTACGTCAAATTGTAGTAGTGGCCAATCTAAATTTGCTGCTAACGATAACAAGACGCGAACAGTGTTGATTTTTTACAACTGGAGCAAATGTCTCTGTGTAATCGACTCCATAAGTTTGAGTGTAGCCTTTTGCCATTAGTCTCGCTTTGTAACGTTCAATTGTAGCATCTGTTTTATACTTCACTGAATAAATCTACCGACATCCCACTGGATTTTTATCTTCTGGACGATCAACTAACTCCCAAGTGTCATTCTTTTGTAAGGATTTCATCTCCTCATTCATAGCTGCTTTCCATTTTGAATCAGATAAGACTTCCTGCACACTCTTAGGAACATATACAATAGATAATTGATTTACAAATGACTTATTTGGTTCTAACAGCCGATGATCTGACACATTCTGACTCATAGGATATTTGACTCTACTAGACAACTCAGGTTCATATGTCGATTTAGGAATACCTCTGGTTTGACGCGACGGTAATATTTCCCTAGGTGGTTCAGAAGGTGCTTCAGAAACATCCTCGACAACTGATTGGTTTGGTGTATTACTAACCCTTGGTTCAACGACTTCAATTGGAGGTGAATCCACAATTTGTTCAACGATTTCATTAACACTTTCTTCCATTACCGATTCAGGTGTTGGTAATTCTGGAATTTCAATTTTATCTTTAATTATTTCTTCAAGAATCAAAATTACTTCAATATTAAATCCAATTTTGTTCTCTTCTACATGATTATCCGTTTCTTCATAATCAAGAGTCAGAACTTCCTCCTTAGTTTTCTCCCCCTAAAGTTCAGACTCAGGCGAAAAATACTTAGAATCTTCATAAAAGATGACATCCAATGTGACAAACATTCGTTTAGTTGGAGGATGATAACATTTGTAGCCTTTCTGATTTGCAGCGTACCCTACAAATACACATCTTAATGCCCTTGGAGTTAATTTTGTACGTTGGTGCTCATGAAGATGAACAAATGCTACACACCCAAAGACACGGGAAGGTAAATTTGGAACTGTCAGAGGTTGTAACATCCGATAGAGCTTGAAAAGGAGTCTTAAACTCAATAGTACTAGAAGGTACTCTATTAATTAAATAGGATGCAGCAAGCAGTGCTTCTCCCCAATAAGATAATGGCACATGTGCTTCGATCAACATAGCCATTTTAACTTCTAACAAGTGACGATTCTTTCTTTCAGCAACCTTATTTTTTTTAGGGATATGTGGACAAGTAGTTTGATGAACAATACCATGAGAATCCAAATAAGTTTGAAGTTCATGATCCACATACTCTCCTCCGTTGTCACTATGAAGTATCTGGACATTTGCGTTGTACTGAGTACTAAACAGTTTATGAACCTTCTGAAACAATAACTTTACCTCACTTTTAGATTTCATGAAGCACACCCAAGTCATCCTAGTACAATCAATAATAAAGGTAACAAACCACCATGCCCCACCCAAATAAGGAACCTTAGATGGACCCCAGACATTGGAATGTAAGATCATAAAAGGAGTTGGACTTTTATTTAAATTTAACAGAAACGATGCACGATGACTTTTTCCAAATGCACAAACATCGCATTGAAAACTTGAAACATCGCATTTAATAAATAACGATGGAAATAATTTCTTAAGATAACCAAAGGAGGCATGCCCCAGACGCCGATGCCATAACCATATTTCATCTTTATTTTTTATTTCAGAATTGTTCATTGCTAATGTCTGACGCAATTTACTAGAGCTTTTAGATACTAAATCCAAGTAATACAACTTTCCTCGCCTAACACCATGACCAATTGTTTGCCTTGTCCGGATGTCCTTAAATACACAACATTCAGGCCAAAAGATGACAACACAATATAGAGTGGTGGTTATTTGAGACACCGATAATAAATTATGATCTACAAATGGGAAAACCAAAACAAAGTCTAAGTTCAATGTATTCGTTAGAGTTATAGGTCCTTCCCCTACAACAGGGGCTGAGGTGCCATTGGCAGTGGAAACATATTTATGTGAAGATTGGTTAATGGTTGAAACCTGTCTAGAATCAAAAGTCATATGATCTATAACACTAGAATCAATAATCCAAGTACTATTCGAAACATGTGTAGACATATTCAAAGTCTTGCCTACATTACCTGTAGTAGCTACTGTCGATGAAGCCTGCTTAACAGTTGGATCTAGGGTCTTCTTAGAGTTTTTCTTTCGATTATAATCCCACCATTCTGGATAGCCTAACAGTTCATAACAATGACTTTTGGTATGACCAATTTTGTTGCAGTGAGTACACTGATAAGTAGTTTTGTCAGATTGACCAACAACTTTAGCAAAATTTGACTTTGCCTTATTGCGAGTCATTATTGTGGAAGCATCAGTAGCACTTCACTTTAACTAAACTGGAAAAAAAATAATATGAAAATGAAGATGAAGATGAAGGCTCTTTCTCTTTCAATCAATATAAATTCACAAAATAAATTTAAGACCGTTGGCTCTGGTACCAATTTGAAATTGATCAAAGAACTTGTTTTATTTCTTGATGGTTTACAAAAGAAATATAAGACTCTATTTATAGAGTTACAATACTACTAGTCTCTAAATTTACTGGTTCCTAATATCTTAGTAGTTTCTAATAGTTTTATGCTAATATATTTACTAGTTCCTAATTCTTACTAGTTACTAATATTTGATATTTCCTAATATTATTATATTGGATATCTTAACATATAGAAAGATATTTCGACATTATATGATGTTATTATAGTGCTTAATTAACTTACAATATTAACATTAATATTAAATAATTAATTTAGTTATTCTAATCCGGTCATATAGTTAGAATGAACATGAGAAACACTTAGAAATCTGAAAGGATAACTCTAAAAGTTGTTTGATTTCGAATCACTCAATACTTGTAAGTCATGTTTCGAATAACAATTTCACAAGATGCCTTTGTAACAAACAAAGGTCAATTAATCATAAAATCTTAAGTATGACATAAGAAAATGATTAACCTGACTAGAATAAACTAAAAGATGCTTGATAAAGGGCTAAGTTTTAGAATCAAAACCCAAAATCAAGTATCGAATCATCTTGACTAAAGATCATCATATTATAAGATCATGATTTGAGTCAAGCCAAAGATGACCATGTAACAGGTTGTAAGACAACAGCACTGCACAGAATAGTGCAGAAGAAGAAACCGTAATCTGTTAGACAAAGAACGTTATAGATGAGTCATAACATAGTCTTCCAAAACACACGTGTCTAATAGGGACTACCTTCCCACTAAACCAAATTCCATTGTAGCAAGAAAAGACACACCACATGAATATAGTTCTTAGAAAAGTTCTAAGTCTTTAATTAATGTCTGAAAATAGAAAAAACCGTTTCTTAAAAATGGAACAACATTTCAGACAATAGTTTCTTTATGACCAGTCAAAAGAAACAAATGGGTTATTCCACAAACTATCAGAAACAATACCATTGTTGCTTTTGATGATGTCTTCCTTGAAAAATATTATTTCAAGAAGACAAGCGGGAGAAATATTTCGAATTTGATTCAAATTGAGCAACAAATTGACAATGTTATCCTAGCTTCAGTTTCCGCGGTCCGAGTATCCCAAAAGAGACAACAGGCAAACAAATGAGTTTTGAACTCAAGTACCTTCCACACTAGACAAATTAGATCAAGACGATAATATGACTTGTTCAAGGAAATCTTGAAGAAGTCAAATAAGAAAGACTCTATGAGAGAAGTTCTACCCAACTCTTATGGCCCACTGCTCAGCAAGACGTAGAGTCTAAAAGACCTTGATGACCAGAGCACACATAAGAGAAATACTTATGTCTTACACATAAGATCGATCGTGAAAGTGCATGTTAGTGTTTACCCAGACATCTCAAATACTTGGAGTATGAGAAGTCGTCACCAATAAGTTTCGAAGAAAGTACTTTGGAATGCAACCAGAGAACGTCCCATGACGTTATGAGCATCTAGGATAAAATCTCAAAAAGAAAGAAAAGAAAATGATGAAGCGAGTCATAAAATGCAATCTTCCAAAATCAAAGACATAACAGTCTTGACTAGGAGGGATAACAAGCTGAAAAAATTCCAGCTGGCAGTTGTTGCAAATTCTACTAATAAAGAAAATAATAAGAAATCTGAAAGCACTTGTTGATGCACAAATTGTCCAAAGGTTGACTAACGTCAAAAAGTCAAGAGAAGACCAGAAGTCCAACGGATTAATCCGGTTTAAGGCAGCATGACAACTAGACCTTGAATGTTCCGCCACCTACGCCAGGAACTGGGAGGTGGACTAGGATCAGCTAAGAGGATTCCAAACCCGTTTTGTCAATAACATGATCAGGCTAGCCCTCAGATTCTCTAAAGAAGTAAGGGGGTCCACGTAAGTAAGGTCAATGCCTCACGCCTTAAACTGGGAGGCAGAAGAGTGCTGCACGCTTACCAACTCAATCCTGAATCTTCTTAAAGATCTCAGTCCGCTAAGGATCTTAAGTGTTTAAGTTAGCTTGGGCTTCAAGACTCTCATAGGAGGAAATATCTCCCCGAAGATCTATCACCTCGGCAGGATATCTACGAAGCATCCTTAAACATAGGAACTTCCGGATATCCTAGGTACGAGATAAACTCTAAAGGAAACCCTAACTACGAACAGGAGGAAACTTCTCTAATGGTAGATGGCAGCCGCCTCACCTATGCCGCTTATCATAGTCGGCCTAACTCAGCCTATAAAGAGGCCCCCATCATCTTCCATAGACACAAGCACTTCCTGCTGAGTAACTCATACTCCCTCGCTGAAAGGTTCAATCAATATTCGATCTTTTACTACAAAGAGCAACCTGACTTTCTTGAGCATCGGAGTGGTTTCCGAACCCTTTGCAGGTTTTCTCCCAAGATTCTAAGAAGCGAGGAGCAGGAAACGGAACCATCTCATTCAAACCAGACGCAATATTCTATCATAACGAACGCTGCCATGCATCAAGTCCCGGTTTCTTTTTGATTTGACGAAAGGCCAAATATCGACATCAGCAATTGGCGTTAGAAAGAGGGCAGAACTCCAACAATACTATTAATTCGGTAACCCGAATCCTTACTTGGTCTATACACTAGCCACCTTTTCTTTTTAAGCAAGTATGTCTTCGGAAGACCGCGCTATCGAGGCACTCCAGGTCGAGCTTCCCCCATGGATGAATCCACGACTGAAGCAAAATCATCCAAAGCAAAGAAGATCCAGAAAGAAGAGGAGATAGAAAGAACAACAGATGTCACGGCACCCGTGCAGATCGGAGATGCCCCCGACGAAGTCACTTACATCGGCAATACCCTAACGGAGGCAGAAAAAAAAAGAGCTAGGCACATTCTTAAGGGAACACCGACACGTGTTCGCCTTTGGAACCGACGAGGTTCCCGGGATAGATCCTTCTGTAATTACCCATAGACTTAATATTGTCAAAAGGAAGCAGGCCCCGTTAAGCAAAAGAAGAAAAACTTCGCACCAGAAAAACAGGCAGAGATTGCAAAACAGGTCGACAAACTAATAGCTTCAAGAGTAATACGAGAAGCATGATACCCTGATTGCCTGGCCAATGTGGTACTCGTGCGAAAGAAGAATGACACGTGGAGGATGTGCGTGCATTACACCAATCTGAACAAGGTCTGCCCAAAGGACAACTTCCCCCTGCCGTCCATTGACCAGCTAGTGGACTCCACCTCAAGACACGAACTGCTCAGTTTCAAGGACGCCTTCACTGGTTATCAATAAATAGCCATGCACTAAGCAGATCAGGAACGCACTACATTCTTGAAAGACCGAGGTTTATACTGCTATCAACAGATGTCGTTCGACCTCAAGATTGTCGGAGCAACCTATCAAAGACTGGTCAACAACATATTTGAAGACCAACTAGGAAAGACGGTCGAGTGTTACGTGGATGATATGATCGTGAAAAGCAGAACTCGTAAAAGCCTCATACCGAACCTCAAGATGGCTTTCAACAGATTACGAGCTTACAACATGAAGTTGAATCCTTAAAAGTATGCGTTTGAGGTAACTTCGGGCAAATTCCTCGGATTTATGGTGAGCCACCAAGGGATAGAGGCCAACCCGACAAAAATCACAGCCCCGATAGATATCCCCAACCCGGAGTCCCGAAAAGTAGTCCAAAGGCTGACGGGATGGTTAACATCCCTTTCAAGGTTCCTAAGCAAAATAGGAGATAAAACCCTCCCATTCTTCAAATCAATTGGAAGCATACCGAAATTTGAATGAATGCCTGAGGCCGAGCAAGCTTTTCAAAACCTAAAGTCACACTTGATGAGCCTGCCTCTATTAGTCAGCCCGAATCCGAGAGACGAATTAACCATCTATTTGGCAGCATCAAAAGAAGTAGTCTCAGCGGTGGTGATAAAAATCATCAATGGGATAATGCGCTCGGTGTACTTTGTCAGCAAGGTACTAAGTGGAGCAGAGATGAACTACCCTACGATGGAAACGCTAACCTACGCGCTTGTCTTTACGACGCGCAAATTACGGCCGTATTTCCAAGCGCACATTATAATAGTATAAACGGACCGACCTCTCAAGCACGTGTTGCAAAAGATGAATTTATCAGGGCGGCTAACAAAATGGGAAGTAGAGCTCAACGAGTTGGATATTAAATATATCTCGGAGCGCAATCAAAGGACAGGCATTGGCCGATTTCATTATGGAATGCTCAGTCCCTATGACGGAAATAGGACCAGAGCTGATTTGGACTCTCTTCGTGGACGAAGCGTCGAACGAAGCTATGAAAGAAGCGGGAGCTGTCCTGGTCAGCCTTGAAGGAGAAAAAACTGTTCAAACAACCACGTTTGGGTTCGATGTTACAAACAATGAGGCTGAATACGAAACCTTGCTTGATGGGCTACAAATGGCTTTAAGGGCTAGGGTCACGAATGTTCAGGTATACAGTGACTCTCAGCTCGTCGTCAACCAGATCAATGAGGATTACGAGGTTAGAGGAACCGACATCGCAAAGTACGTGGAAAAGGTAAGAGAGCTCACACAACGGCTTGAGAAGTTTGTTATTACAAGAATTCCACGGGAGGAAAACGCACTAGCAGATGCCTTGTCCAAAATGGTCAAGGAACAAACGACTATGCCAGGGGGTGATCTTCCAGACCATGGAAAAGAAGAGCATAGACAAGGCGACCGAGGTATTGGCTATTAGAAGAGCCCAGGAAGAAACGTGGATGAAGCCGTACATAGAGTATCTGTAAACAGATAAGCTTCCTGATGATGTCAATGAGGCAAAGAAAATCAGGAGAAACGTAGCGAGATATGTCCTGCTCGATGGTCTCCTCTATAGGAAATCTTTGGCCCACCCCTTATGTAACATCCCAAGTTTTTAAAGTTAGTTGAGGGGCTATTTAACAATTTGATCAAGTCAAATGAGGGGCTAAATCAGCAAACAGTCCAAACTGGGGAGTATTTTGCGAATAGGCCAAAACTAGGGATCAAACTGTAAATATGGCAGATGAAAGTGGATTTCCGTGGTAGGTTGTACGCATGTGGCTTTTTAATGGCCGCGACTTTGGGGAATAAAGAAAATTTTCCGGGGAATAAATTCTCGAGGGAATCTAGATTTTTTTGAAAATTCTCCGGGGAATAAATTTTTATGGGGAATACAAAATGCATTTTTTTGAAAGTTGTCCTCAATCTCATCTGTTCTCTCTCCCACTTCATCTTCTCGCCACCTCATCATCTTCTCTGGCGAAGGTCGCCAGCCGGCCAATTTTCCGGCCGGCGACCTTCAAACATAAAAAAAATAAAGTAAAATTTTTTTTCTCTCTTCCTCTCTCTCTCTAACACTCCGGCGAGACCTTCGCCGGAGTGTTAGAGAGAGAGGAAGAGAGAAAAAAATTATGTTTGAAGGTCGCCGACCGGAAAATTGGCCGGCCGACGACCTTCGCCGGAGAAGCTGATGAGATGGAGGAGCCTTCTAAAATTTGTTTTATTTTGAAGACCCTTAGCAATAAAAAGAAACATAAAAGTCAATCTTATTTGACTAATTTTAAGAAAAGTCTTTATTCTCAGGAGAATTTTCTTTATTCCCCAAAGCCGCGGCCTTTTTAATTTGATTCTTTAAAAAAATTTGTAATGAAAATGGAGTGACACAAATGTTTGGCTTATAATAATATTTAATTATTTTAAAAAACCAACCCCACCTGCACTCTTTTCTCACCTTCACACTTACCCACCCAACACTTCTCATTTTCCAAACCAACAGAACAACGGAGTGAATCAATGGTTTTTTGGTCGTGAGGTTACGAGTTTCTTTCGTCGATCCCTTCGCGATTTTGGTCGAAATTTAATGAAACTTCTTCCAGGTAACTTGTTAAATTCGCGATTATATAATAATCGGAGATATAATAAAGTCACGATTATATTATAATCGGAGAAATAAACATAAAATGAAGACAAAATGTTTTAACGTGGTTTGGTCGGATACTCAAGACCTACATCCATGGAGAAATAACTTCATTATTAATAATCACCACATACAATTGTATGTGGGGTTGATCGGTTACATAACTCGATAATTTAAACTCTTTAACCCAACTCATATTTATAAACTGATTCGGGTTATCTAGTTTCCTAAGTTTCCTAACTAAACTTAGGAAAGAATACAATATAAGAGATATCTTGAATATATGAATATATCTTCTGATCTTCATATATCTTGGTCTCTTCTTTTATCGTCGGATCTCTTCATCTCGATCCGTCTCATATATTTTGTATCTTCCATATTTTGTATATTAGTAGTCACCATATCCAATATATCTTTCATATCTCCATATCTTGTATATTAGTAGTCACCACATCCAATATATCTTCCATATCTCAATATAACTCTAATCGACTTGTTCTACATATCTATCCGTTGAGAATTTTCTATTTCGTCCGTATTTGATGGCTTTAGGATAGCTATTTCGAATACTATATAGTTGGTTCTTATATCTCTTGGGTTCGTAATGTGTAGCTATTTGGGATGATTATACTTACATTTCTTTGAATCATTTATGTTAAGGATCATGTTTAGGATCTTATGGGTTATTTCAGGGTGTCCATATATAGACGGGGTGCTGACAAATTATTTTATTACTCGAATTTCATATTTAGACTAATTTTGGGAATGAATTGGAATAGAGATGATTACCCGAATTTTGTCGTATTTCATATGAATGGACAATTTCAGTTATAGATTTGTATTATGAGGTTCATTATATGATTCGTCAGCTTATGAAGACTCTGAAATGTAAGATAGAGTTTATGGGAAGTTTGTTGGTGGTTCGTATGCATTTCCGATATTAAGGAGACATAGGTACGAAGTAAGAGATCGATCGAAATTGGATTACATTTGAAGTCTTCCAGAGTTGACGAAATTGCTTTTATGTTTTAAGTTTTCATTGTTTTCTTTTATTTATTGTTTTTGTCGTGCGAAGGTTCTTCGTTTAGAACTTAATGTTTGTATCAGTTATTTTCGGTTTTGGTAGAGGGGGGAGCCGGAGCTTATCGTGGACGATTTTGCTACGATTTCGGTGGAGCAGAAGTACCACCAGGTAGGGGTTCTGAATCCTTTTCCTATCATGGTTTTATACATAATGAAATATGCTAGGTCCTATAGTTATATATGCGCCATTATAACTAGAGTTTAGCATGAAACTCGATTTTAAGTGATGAAATGAATATGCTTGAATGGTTTTAACTGTGGGTTGAGAAATGCTTTCAAACGGTTTTTACGATGATTGTGAACTACTTGAGAATTTCTTGTATATACCCTGACTGCGGATTATGTCAACCTATGGGCACGTAGCCATTGAGGGTAGGATGACATGCGGACACGGTTGTGACCCGTGTGGGACTGGTGAGGTGGGCGACACTAGTCATGAGACCTGTGGGAGTAGAGTGTTTCACTTGCTGGCCATTGGTGCTCGTTGTGGGGTTTTGTACGTATCTAATACATACTAATTATCTAACTAGTGTTGTAAGCAGAATCTCAAACATCATATGTTTAACACTAATTAACCAGGATCATATGCATGAACTAATAATGAACTAGAAACTGAAAGAAGAATACCTGGATTCGTTTTCCCACGAACCAGATTCCAATGACTTTATCCCGAAGAAGATGAGAGCTTCATATGTAGCTCCTCTACTTGAGACACCCGAGTTAATAACTTGATCTCCCTTCTTTGTTGTCCGCTAGAACTCCATTGAAGGTTGAGAAGAAGAACCATTTTTCTTTTGACTCCATAGATAGATTGGGAGCTTTTTCTCTAAAACCCTCTCTCTCCATAAACTGTATATTGTGAGAGAGATGAAGTTTTCTCCAGAGAAAAATCCAACAACCTTTTTTGTTCTCTAATGACCCATATATAGAGAAAACCTAGTAGGGATCCTATTTCCATAAGATATTATAAGAGTCTCAGAAAAAAGTAAACTAGTCAGAACCTTTCTGACCCAAAACCCTAATGGGTTTCTCCAAGTGCTATGGCCGGCCATATCAGCCCATTATGGGCTTGATATACCCAACCCATTACTATCATATGGCCGGTTAGGGGCTTCCCCTAACCGGGTATGATCCGGGCACCCACCTAGTGGGTTTTGCACTTTTCGGTCTCCTCTTTCGAGCCCGACTCTTTGTATCTTTTGGCGCTATTAGATTGGATCATATCCATCTACAGGCAAGCTCCCATGAGTCAACTCTCTCCGATCAAGCTACCACTCTTTGGTGTAACCCGTTGTAGGATCCGGTCTATGTTAGCCGCGGATTACCGAAGTGATCTGACGATCGTAAGCGGCTTCTAGCTAAGCATTACGACCCTTAATTGGACCGGACTAGATGATCTTCTGGAAGTCATCGTCATTCTAAATGACAAATTGTACGCATTTCCACCTTGGTCGAAGGACACTCCTTCAGAAGGGCATTTCCTTCACACCGAAGGACTATATCCTTCAGTGTCCTACTTGTACGTAGAACAAGTGCAATGCTCGATTCTCATGTCACTTCGCATCTCATCTGATACGTCGTATCTTTTCAGACTTTCTTGATCTGGAGAACAACTGCAAAGCTAATGATTAACTATTAATCCATAAGAGTACGACCGTACATTTTCAATTGCTTCTTCTCAAGTGGCCCGGAGATATCAATCATAACCTTGTTAGGAGGACATAATCCAGTCTTGTACTCCCACTTAACTTCATGTCTATCATGTCATTCCCGGTAATTTCGCTTTTATAACCTCCTTTTACGGCGCGGCGTTTGGCGGTACCAAAGTTTGACATTCCTTACATAAGATGAGTGGAGCACTCATGTTTAAGGAATCTCTCCAATCTTGCCTATGAGAGTTCATGACGTATTTCAATACTCATTGAAGAACTCTCATGTTGGGTTATCCATTGTATATACCCAATCATACACCCATGTAATTGACTTGAAGTATAGCCCATGAAACTGCGCTATCAGCCAATCTCACATGCTAGTCTTCGTAAGTCATTGTTGTCCATGCAATGACCTGGACTAGGGAATTGATAATGAATCTATTCCAAATTCACTTAGTAGGGTTTCATTTACCAGATCACGTATCTGATAATCCTACTTGGAATGCTTCACTATTTTTAGACTGTCGGTTAAATACTAAACTACGATTTAACGACAAAATAATTAAATTATTTCAGATAATAAGAGTTTGTAAATCTTGAGCCTTCCCGTGTAACTCCTTACACCATCAAGTTTAACCAGTCTGAGCTTTGCAGGAAAGCTTAATGCCTATGACCCTAGTATGACTTTCATACTTAGTCTAAGGTGACAGTTTAGTTAGTAGATCTAATTTATGTGGATTTTGCTGGTTATCATCCCGATGATAATATTTAGTATTTTAATATTAAATTAAAGCTTCTTAAGCTTTAACTTTTTCTTTTGTTTGTAAAAATTTGCAACAGTCTTCTCCTGGAACCCTTCCAGCTTACTGTTCTTCCATGTCATGATTGTCATCTTATTCTAGAGGTTTGCAACTTATGACTTTTCAACCGTTTTTAATTTCCTACCGAGTAAAATTCATCTCAAGAACTTTATGTGATCCAGATCATCTTATCAGAATTTGATTGGTGACGACCATAGATACTCCAAGTATTATGAGACGTCAGGGTGAATGCTAACCATGTCTAACATGACCGATCTTATGCTTTTAGCATAAGATCTTTTCTCATGCATGCTTGCTCATCAGAATATCTCGAATTCTGAATCTTGCCAAGCTATTTTTTCCTGAGATTTGGGTAGAAATACTCTATTAGAGTGTTTCAAATCGGACTTTTCAAGACTTTTCTTGAATAAGTCTTTTCATCTTCTCGATCTATTTCTATAGATCTTTGATGCCCAAAAGCCTTTCACGTTTGTGTGTGGTCCTTTTTATTGAGTCAGTTCTAAACTTTTTTCAACATTCGTATGTTGATCTCAACTTATAGTATGTCATCTACATACCGGACCAAAGAAAACTGGGTCACTCCCACTAACCTTCTTGAACTATCTGAATTCAAGATTTTTCTTCATTCTCCAAGAAACCAACTCTTGATTACTTTGCAGAATCTAAGATTCCTACTCCTACTTGCCCGCTTCCATCCTTCGATGGATTTCTAAAGCTTACAATTGTCACTTAGCTTTCAGGAGGGTTAACTCTCATTCGGAATGTGTCATTTGCACATTCCTTTGCTTAGTGATTGATCATTATGGTTTTAAGCATCGTGACTTGAGAGATGGTCTTTTCATGGTCTAAACCAAGAACTCTTTGACCTTCTTTTCTAGTCTAGCTCTGGGAAACACTAATGTTTCCATCATTGCCCGTTTTTCAAACTCTTTGAAAAACCTATTTGTACTTAACAAGAACTATTTCTTTAAGAAAACTAGATCAAGGTCCAAACTTGATTTCAGACATGGATTCCATTCTGATCGTCATATTTTGGAGTGATTGCGTCATAGCTTTTGTGTAGGTAGCTCATCTCTTCTTCAGTAGGATTTAGTCCTCTGAGACAGATCTATGAGGCTTCAAGACCTACGAGGGGTTTGAACAACTTTGAGACGCTCTCAATTCTTTGAGGGCTTTCCTGTGAATCTAATTCGACTTATGCGGTAGGATCTCCAAGATCTACTATCTCTACCTTTCTTTCCATATCTATCGGCTAGAATAGATAGGAACCGCAGTTTCTAACATTCGTATACCACCATTGGTTTGTAATACCATTGTCAGTTTGTTGCTCTTATCGAATTTCTTCGATATCTTAAACTTCTCCCATTTGTCTTCTTGGAAATAACCATTATTTCAAGGAAGACACATCACGAACAACAAACGCTTTGTTCTCTGATGGGTTGTAAAAGAATCCCCTATATTTCTTTATTCATAAAGAAATACTTTGTCTTTCTGCTTCTAGACGGAATGTGGTTAGGTAGGAAGAACGACCTTGTTTGAGAATATATCCCATAAAGTGTTCAGAAAATTGGCATACCCATTATTAATCGACTCATGTATAACATGTTCGATTACTCCCACTGAATTCATCACCCATATGATGTGTTTGTTGGAGCAAGATGAGAAACTATTTCTCAACTTCTTTGATGGTCATCAAATTTTTGACTTATATTCATCATCTCGATCCAATCGAATGACTTTTATTTTTGTCAAGTGGATTCTAGTTAACTCTAGTTAGTGTACTAATAGTTTTACATACATCCCTATGTATGAAGACTATTAGTTCACTAGTCATAGCTTCCTTTCGAAAAGGTGACTTTGTCAAATAGTCCCTTTGAACAAAATTCACATGTGTCATATGATTCAAAATCATTAGACTTAGAAGTCCATACCGTTGGATCTTCCTCATGTGTCTTATGTCAATTAGACGCAATGACAAAACTAGAGTTGACCGGTTTGAATCCTTTGATCATAGCCTATAGTATCATTGTTAACGTTTCAGTTTTCCTAGAACCGACTTTGTTAATTTAGCACTGATTTAAAACATTAGATGTTTCTAGAATAACATAATAACACTTATTAAGTTCCAAGCTAGATCAGTGTCTAACGAAAGACTTTGATCTAATTCAGCATCCTTAGCAATTACTTGCTTCTGCTCCCTCTTGAACCTTTTCTCCTTTTAGTGAAGTATGTAATTCCCATGAAGGAATCTACAAAACTTGCTAGATTAAGTTTGTTAACAAAGATGCAAGAACCGGTATTCTCAATTCCGTTTCTGTTGTCTTCCAGGTACTTAGGGTAGTTTCCTATAATGGCCTAGCCATTGCTTTAAAAACTCTAACCCTTTGTCCATTTGAATGATGAGAACTCTTCTTATATTCCTTTGGTTGTTGAATCTGAAGAATTTGTTTGTTAGATTCAAACCTTCCTCAATGTTCTTTTCAACTATCTAACTAAAGCGAACATTTCTTTGAGGTAAAGCGTACTAGAGCACTGCCCTTAACCCCATCGTCGTGGGTGAGTAACTCTTTACTGATCATACTCCTATGACTCTTGGTTGATGAATAACACATTTCTGTGTTCAATCCATCCTTTGCCTCGAAATCCAAAACCCTTTTGCTGACTCGTTTAGAATAACCAGTTAGACATGTAGACCTCTTCATTGATCTACCCGTACTGTCCCGAGGTAAAAGATGGCACCCTGCGGAGGCAGACCCACCATCGATGAACAAGGGCGCAACAGGTGTCTTATTCTGGGTAGGCTTTTCTCAAAATTCTTTTTGGGGACTTTTACTTAATTTATCAATTATGCGTTACTGTGAACTCTATTGTAACCACTTATGACTTAATACGTAAAGTTTATGTGAGTTTGCGTAAGGAATTACTTAGTTCCTAGTATAGCCCCTAAAAGATCTAATCTTTTAGGTTACCTCTTGTTCGCCTATGGTTCGTTTGGATTTACGTCCTTGAACCTCCATTGATTACTCCCACTTGAATCATGATCTCATCATTTGGTTCATCAATGGATTCTACGACCCTATACTCTAAGTATTATTCGGGCACATACTCCTATGTGCTTTGAAACAAAAGTCGATTACTTATCCAAAGGCAATACTACACTACGCATTCACATATACATACAAAATATATGACAATCATAAAAAAGTATGTGACCTAGATTCGTTTCTAGGTTTTATTTTCATGGCAAATTGTGACATATCTATGTCTAACATGCTTCTAAGTTAATTTTCGTAAAATATGAACTAATGGCACGTTCCGTTTCTTCCTTAATGATTTCTAAAATCAATTCAAAGAAAAACTCCGCTTGGGTCCTCGGATGGCCTAAGTCGATTTCGGAAATATCTGTGTTTTGGGATCGGAAGAAAAAAAAAAAGAAATCTCCCACTCGAGTCAAGGCCCAATGGGCCAAGTCAAACTCGAAAAGACTCAAGTCAAACTTGGTCAAAAGTCCCTTTCACTAGTCTTGGTCAAGGCTAGTCAACAGTCCGGACTTATCGGGATTTGGTCCTAGACCATGTCAGATGGCACGTGCTAGTCGCGTCCTAAACGCGGTCTGGCACGGCATGGCCCTAGGCCATGCATGGTTGGAACGAGTATGGATGGGACGTGTGTCTCGGACTCGAAGTCCGAGACGCGTCTGGACGTGCCAGATGGATCCTAGGAGCGTCTGGTAGCTTCCAGACGCATCCTAGGAGCGTCAGGTAGCTTCCAGACGCATCCTAGGAGCGTCAGGTAGCTTTTGGACGCATCCTAGATGCATCTGCTTGCTCTAGACGCATCTAGATGCGTTTGGACCCTTGTCACTGGTCTCGGTCCTAGACCGAGACAATCTGGGATTCCCAGACGCGTCCGGGACAGGGAATCTCGGTCCTAGTAGGATCGGGACTTCTGTCCCGAGACCTTCTGGTCGGTCCGGATGCGTCCTGGGCAATCCGGACCCGAGAGGAATTTTCAAAATTCCTCCTTCCAACCGAGTTCCATCATCTTCTTCCTACTTTATCTCATGAAAAACTGTTGTTTTTTCATTGAAAAGCTGCTGTTTTTTCAATATTCAAGACCAAAACTTCATGATTTTGAACTCAGATTTCTAAAATTTTTGATCCGTTGGATATGTTTTCGAAAACCCTTTCTAAAAACATATAATTTTGACTATTTTATGCATTGAAACCCTTTCAAATACATGTTTGAAGGTGTTCTAAAACTTTTCAAACTAATCAAAATTCCGTCCGAATCTTTATTCAAACTAATCAAGAACATGTCTGAATCTTATTCAAACTATTCAAAAACGTGTCCGAATCTATATTCAAACTAATCTATCTAATAAATCAAGTCTGAATCTATTTCGTTCTAGCCAAAACTAGTTACATTCAAACGGCTCTGATACTACTGTAGGGTTTTGTACATATCTAATACATACTAATTATCTAACTAGTGTTGTATGAGCCAGTGCTGGGCACTTCAAGTTCCCCGGCTTCTCAGATTCTAATATCTCTCAGCAGAGAGGGGATTGATGGATTACTGCTTTCCCCCAGAATTTCTCCTTATCTCTTTCTCGAGTTTGCTCTGCTACGTGATATATGAGCACTTCGCAGACGGTCGAGTCATCTGTGCAATCTTGGCCAACCCCCTTCTTTTTAGGTATGTATGGTCGGTTGGGGACTAATGCTCCGTATTCCTCCAGGATGTTCTCCAAGTGCATCTGGTCGCCACTTGTAAAGTCAGATCTCCAGAAGAGAATGCATTACCAGGTGAGAAAAGTCTCCGCGCGTATTTCCTGATTACTTCTTCTCTCTCTTCGGGTGTCGCGCCTTTCCTGTCCGCCTCTGCTTTGCGGAGGCTTTCCTCCAGTTGATTTGCCTTCTCATCCCTTCGGAGGTAGTCAACTTTGGCTTGTTCTAGCTCGACCATGAGCACGACCGAGCTGCGGAGCCTGTGTGGTGACCCACGTGGGGTGTGCTCGCCTGAAGACATGTTTGCCTAAGGGACTCAGGGAAGCAGTAAAAAGTTTAAGAAATAGGATTCAAGATACCGAATTGATGATTTTGCTGGAGAGAGCCCCTCCTTCTAGGGCCAAATGCTGATGTCAAAAAATGGCTCTCCGTCTTATCAACATGAAACAAGGGAGTTGATGCATGAAAGCTTCCGTTATGTATGAATCCTCCGTTATGTTGAGGGTTGATTAGCCAAGCGTTCCTGTTCCAGCTCTGCTTCCTATTCTGCTTCTCTTTATTCCAGCTCCTGGCTCCTGCTCCTTGCTCTAGTTCTTTGCTCCAGCTCCTTGCTCCTGTTCGTCTGTTCCCGAGGGGGGAAAACCTGCAAAGGGTTCGAAAATCACTCCGACGCTCAAGCCAGTCAGGGGGCTCTTTGCAGTGAAAGAATGAATATTGATTGATCCTTTTGGGGGGCGAGTTATGAGAACTCTGAGTTTCTTGTGTTCTTTTCGGGATAAAGAGATCGTGTTCTGTGAAGGACGATGTGGGGGGTCTTTTATATGCGATGTTAGGCCGACTGTGATTAGTGGCGGTGGTGAGGCGGTTGCCGTCAAACCGAAGGGAAAGTTTCCTCCCTTGAGTATCTAGGGGTTCTCTTAGAGTCTATCCCGGATCTTTGATTAGTGGAAGTTCCTAAGTTCAAGGATCCTCCGTAGATATCTTGTCGGTGTGATAAACTCTAAAAGAGAAGTTTCCTCCTTTTAGGTATGTGGAATTCAAACAGGCTTAAACACTTCGAGATGTGTGGCCGACTGAGATCATTCTAGAAGTTTCGGGATTAAGTCGGTAGGTCTCCTGGCGCTGCTGCCTCCCCAGTTCTGGGCGTAAGACACTAGCCGAACCTGTGTGGACCCCCCTCACTCCTTTGAAGACCCCAAGGCTGATCAATTCCATGCCAAGAGCGTCTTGCAGGGCTGGTTGCTTCTGGACGACCTCCCAATTAGGGGAATATTTGGTGGACCATCAGGAGCTCAGCGGTCCTGCTGCCTTAAGCCGGTTTGACCCTGTAGACTTCAAGTCAAATTTTGACTCTTCAGACGTTAGTCAACGTCTGGACATTTTATGCATCATCACAACTAACCCGGCCACCGTCGGAGGAGATAAAGTGTTCTACGAAGATCCCACAACAGACATGCAGGACTGAAAAGCAAGAACCATGTAGGTTACCATCGCTTCAGATTTCCTTTTAGTTATTTTGCGAATAAAGCCGTTAGGCGGGAAAAGTAGCGCTACAAGCTACATATTTTATTAATAAACAAAATATTTTTGCAAAAAGGCGACACTATGAAAGGAGGAGTCCTGGCTAAACTCACTTTGCTTCGGCAAAGCTCGCAGCTCTGGTAGCCATTGAGACGACCAGAGGCCCTAAGGAGGAGTCCTAGTTAAACTCACTTTGCTTCGGCAAATCAGGTAGCTCTGGTAGCTAAGGTGACGACCAGAAGCCTCAAGGAGCAGTCCTAGTTAGACTGAAACTTTACTCGAGTAAAATTGACCCTTCACCAAGGTCCCCAAGGAGACGTCCTAGTTAAACTGACCGTGCTCAAGCCGGCAAATTAGGCAGCTTTGGTAGCTAAGGCAACGACCAGAAACCTTGTAAGGAGAAGTCCTAGTTAAACTCACTTTATTCGAGTGAAACACTGTCCCCACTAAGGATCCTAAGGAGAAGTCCTTGTTAACCTACAACACTGGTGAAGGTGACCAGGGGTATAAGGAGAAGTCCTTGCAAAACTAGTCATGCTTAAGGAGACAAAACAACCCTAGTAGCGAAAGCAGCGATCAGGGGTGCTGGAGGTAGCTCGAAGGAGAAGTCCTAGTTAAACTGAAACTTTACTCGAGTAAAACTGACCCTTCACCAAGGTCCCAAGGAGAAGTCCTAGTCAAACTGATCGGCTCAAGCCGGCAAATAAGGTAGCTCCGGTAGCCACGGCTACGACCCGAGGCCTCGCAAGGAGAAGTCCTAGTTAAACTCACTTTACTCGAGTGAAACGCGGTCCCCACTGAGAATCCCAAGGAGAAGTCCCAGTTAACCTACAACCCTGACAAAGGTGGCCGGGGGTATAAGGAGAAGTCCTTGCGAAACTAGTCATGCTTAGGCAGACAAAACAACCCTGGTAGCAGAAGCAACGACCGGGGGTATGGGAGGGGTCCCAGTGAAACTAGTTGCGCTCAAGCCAACGAAACCAGCCCTAGTAGCGAAAGCGGCGACCAAGAGGCCTAAGGAGAAGTCTTAGCTAAACTAGTTGCACTAAAGCGAACGAAACCAGCCCTGGTAGTGAAAGCGACGACCAGGGGCCTAAGGAGAAGTCCTAGCTAAACTAGTTACGCTCAAGCCAACGAAACCAACCCTGATACCGAAAGCAATGACCAGGGGTCCAAGGAGAAGTCCTAGCTAAACTGGTTGAGTTTAAGCCACCGAAAAACAGCCACGGGAGCAGCAGCCATGATCAGGGGCAAAGTCCAGACCCGAAAATCATTCTAAGCTATGCAGTTACGCTAATTTGGGTTTTATTTTGCAGAGGGAATTAGTAAGCCTAGGTCATGCAAGAATAAGTCTAAATTATTATTTTTGGAGTAGCAATCATTCGGAGCATGCGTAGTAAGTTTTGGGAAAATACATTAGTAAGTGTAGGATTAATTACATTGACTGCTTGTTTTGTGTATACTAATATATATATAAGAGACCAGGGAGACACCATTCACGATCAACTACGCATCAGACGGAGGAGAAGGAGAAATAGGAGAATCACCAACGCCCACCGAAGCTCTGATAATGACGGCAAGAAGACGACCACCCCCGTGACGGCGAACCAGGAATTCCACAACGAAAAAAGAGCCGGTTCAGAGGTGCTCGTGGTACCTGTCAGGGAGTAGACCAGAGGGTAGGGGGGCCTATCCACAAGCAAGGTAGAAAGATGATCCTCATTCAGCAAGTCTCGAGGATGAAGAACATCAACAAAGCCCTCACCGGCCACGTGCATACAAAAATGTTCGATAGAAGAGTCGTTGTCACTCAGAACCATGTAGAAAGCGACCCTCACGTCACCACCAGGAAGAGTTCCGCTAACCATTAAAAGATCCATTAAAAGAGCCATAACGGGCGTGACCACCGAAGAGTCGCAATAAATGGCCGCGAATAAGAAGTCGAGGATCGAAAGACCTAAACGCGGGGAAATTGAAAAGAAACACAAAAGAATAAAAGCCAAAAGGTAACTTTTTATTAATTCTTAAAAGGGACCTATTACAAAAGAAATTGCAAAAAAGGACACCGAAGTTACAACAGGCATTCAGAACTAGTACAGAAGAAATTGCAAAAAAATGGATATAAAAACTCTCAAAAAGAAGTCGAGGGCAAGGAAAAAACCAAAGAACGTGAAAGGCTAGAAGAGCAGTCACGCAATTCAGTTGGAGAAAAGATGAGAAGTTACTAGGAACCCCTTTCTAGAAAAGCTGCCAAGACAAGAAGACAACCGAGGAAAAAATAACCCTCTTGTTGTCATCACCTTGCCCTGAGCACCCCAGTTGGAGGCAGCACTGGTAATCCTACTTCTTTGTGGAATCTACCAAAATGGGGCATGGGGTTACCACGACCATTATGGAGAAGTCCACCCTTTACCACAGTCATTATGGAGAAACATCCTTCAAGCAGGTAACAAGTATGAAATCAAACAGAGGCCTCATCTCGGATCTTCGGTAGAAACAGGAGATAAGGAAAAAGAGTTACAAAATAGCATGAAAGGAAGGATACTTTTGATCAACTTTTGGTGATGAGGAGTTCAAGAACCAAATAAGGTTATTTATAGTGGAAAGGAATAGCCAAAAGACTTCTTGAGAACAGATGAAGGGTCATTAAAAGCAAAGACCAAACACATCTCGGGAACGCTAAAAGGACTAATGACCAAGGGATACACAAAGACCAAACACATCTCGGGAACGCTCAAAGGAATAATGACTAAGGGTTACACATAGGTCAAGATCGATCAGGTTTGAAGGGATATCAGGATTTTGAGGAGACGCGCCAACTCTCCCACTAACAAAGCACCACGTGTCCACGCATGCTGAGATAACTGCTGTGCATAACAACCCAAAAGATCAGCGCCGAAACACTTGATCAGAAGATCAAATACGTGACGTCACAGAATCACGCATGGAAAGGAAATTAATTGCTTGAGTAGAAGTCGAAACGTGTCTCGGGAGAAGAAACCACGCGTCCAAGGCAAACACAACTTGAATCAGTTCTGGCGAATACTGCCTTAGAGAAAAGAGGTTTTACCATCAGCAGTCTCTACTAGCTCGGTACAAATCAGCTCAGGAACATGCAACTCTGGAAAACCAAAAGAAATACCAAGCTTCACGAAACAGCTCTGGTCCAGATAAAGTCCTTGACTTTAGGGTCTTCAATGTTTAAAACAAACGAGTTAATTCTACTCCTCAGTCTCATTACTTTCGACTAAGGAATGGCGAGACTCATGATTGATGAACAAAATGTCTAGACGTTGACTAACGTCTGAAGAGTCAAGATCAGACCTGAAGTCTACTGGGTCAACCCGGCTTCAGGTAGAAGGACAGTGATGATGCATAAAATGTTCAAACATTGACTAACGTCTGAAGAGTCAAGATCAGACTTGAAGTCTACCGGATCAAACCGGCTTAAGGCAGCAGGACTGCTGATGTCGAAAATTGGTCTCCCGTTAAATCAGCATGAAAAAGGGAGTTGATGCATGACAGCCTCCGTTATGATGGTATATTCTGTTGTGAGAGGGAGATTCCTCCGTTCAACCCTAGTTTTCTGCTCTGTTTCTATGTTCCAGCTCCTTGCTCCTTGTTCCTAGCTCTTTGCTCCTTGCTCATGTTCGCCTGTTTCTGAGGGAAAAAACATGCAAAGGGTTCGAAAACCGCTCCGACGCTCAATACAGTCAGGGTGCTCTTTGCAGTAAAAGAATGAATATTGATTGATCCTTTTGGGGGGCGAGTTATGGGAACTCTGAGTATTGGGTGATTTTTTTGGGGGTGAAGATATCGTGTCCTGAGAAGGACGATGTGGGGGGCCTTTTATAGGCGAAGTTAGGCCGACTGTAATTAGTGGCGGTGGCGAGGCGGTTGCCGTCAAATCGTATGGGGAGTTTCCTCTTTAGCTTATCCAGGGTTTCTCTTTGAGTTTATCCCGGATCTTTGATAAGCAAAAGTTCCTAAGTTCAAGGATACTTTGTATATATCTTGCTAGAGTGATAGACTCTAAAGGAGAAGTTTCCTTCTTTAGATACTGGAGTTCAATCGAGGTTAAACAGTTCAAGATATGCGACCGACTGAGATCTTTCTAGAAAGTTCGAGATTAAGTCTTTAGGTCGCGCAACACTGATATCTCCCTAGTTCTGGGCGTAAGATATAGGCCGAACCTGTGGAGACCCCCCCTTTTCTCTCTGAGACCCCAGGGCTGATCTATCCATGTCAAGCGCGTTTTGTGCAGAGTTGCCTTCTTCCGGCCGACCTCCCAATTAGGGGAAAATGTGGTGGACCATTAAGTATTTCGCTGTCATGTTTCCTTAAGCCGAGTCGATCCAAGAGACTTCAGGTCTGATCTTGACTCTTTAGACGTTAGTCAACGTCTGGACATTTTGTGCATCATCATGAGTCCCGCCACTCCTTCGTTGAAAGTAAAGAGACTAACGAGTAGAAGTAACTCGTGTGCTTTTATTTGAAGACCTGAAGTCGAGAGTAATACCTGTCCCAGAGCTGTTTTGTGAAACTCTTTGGGTCTTACTTGGACCTGGGCTGTTTCATAGTGCTCGGTCTTTTTGTCGATTTTCCAGAACTGATTGGTATTTGCTAAGTGGAGATCCTTTCTCATTAAGCGTTGTTTTTGCCAGAGCCATCCCAGCTGTGTTTGGTCTTGACATGTGGTTTGTTCTCCCATGACTCGTCTCGTCTTCTGCTTAAGTAATTAATCTTTTACATGCGTGATTTTGTGACGTCATAGATTTGACCCTCTTGGTCATGCGTTTTCAGCGTTGATCTTTTGGGTCACTGCACACGGCAGTTCGTTCCCTCACGCGAGGACGCGTGGTCACGCGAGGTCGGGTGGAGTCTTGCTATTGGGGGATAGGATGTGTTACCTTGAAATCCGCCGTTGTTATTCTATCATACTTGATCGATCTCGAGCCGTGTGTGTCCCCTGGTCATCATTCCCTTGCCTGTTCCCGAGATGTGTTTGGTCATTGCCTTCTGCTGACCCTTGTTTGTTTTCAAAGAGTCCCTTGGTTATCCTTCTTCAGCCTCCCTTTGTTCTTCAACTCCTCATCATCAAAGTTTAGAGAAGGTCCTTCCATTGCAAGTATATTTCAACCTCTCGTTCCTTATCTTCTGTTTTTCGTTGGAGACCCGAGATGCAGCCTCCATCTGACTTCATACTGGCTTCCCGCTTGAAGTGTGTCTTTCCGATAATGGAGATAGTTAAGGGTAACTTTTCCGATAATGGAGATAGTTACCCGGGATACCAGTTTGGGTCTGGCCCAAAAAATGGTAGTCTGGCCGGACGCCATTCTTGACCTGGCTCCTGGTTGAAAGTTTCTTTTGCTGCTCGTGGGTGATGCTTTTAATGAGGGGATTTTCCACCTGATCTCATTTTGGGCTTGTTCCTTTGCTTTTTTAATGTTATCTTACCGTCAACTTATTTTTCTTTTATTTCAAGCAATTTCTTCTATAATAGACTCGAATGATTGTACTCCTCTTGATGTATCTTGATTGCCATTTCTTCTGTAATATACCTTTCTTATGAATACTGCCATTTCTCTGAACTGTCGTGTCTTTGTTGTTTCTGAGTGTTGAGTTGTTCTCCTGTTTGCTTTTCTTATGTAGATGGTTGCTGATGTATCTTTCTTGATACTCCCTTTTTGGTTCTGTTATTATCTGCACATACTCAACTGTGGAATGGTTATTTGTCTAAAGCCTTGATCTTACTAATGCATTCCTAAACTTACTACGCATGCTCTAAATGATCGCTTCTGCAAAATTTAAAGAAAGTTAGGCTTAATCTATCATGCTCTAATCTTACTATTTCCTTCTGCAAGATAGAACCCAAATTAGCGTGGCTCTGTAAATCATGATGATTTTCGAGCCTACTTTTGCCCCTGATCATGGCTATTGCTCCCAGGGCTGTCTTTTATTAATCCGATTTTAAACCGTTTAGCTAAAATTCCTCCTTGGATCCCTAGTCATTGCTTTTGCTACCAGGGCTGGTTTCGTTGGCTTGAGCTCAACTAGTTTAGCTAAGACTTCTCCTTAGACCCCTAGTCGTTGCTTTCGCTACCAGGGCTGGTTTCATTGGCTAGAGCACAACTAGTTTAGCTAGGACTTCTTCTTAGACCCCTGGTCGTTGCTTTCGCTACCAGGGCTGGTTTGACGTGAGCACAACTAGTTTAGCTAGGACTTCTCCTTAGACCCCTGGTCGTTGCTTTCGCTACCAGGGCTGGTTTCGTTAGCTTGAGCACAACTAGTTTAGCTATGACTTCTCCTTAGACCCCTGGTCGTTGCTTTCGCTACCAGGGCTGGTTTCGTTAGCTTGAGTACAACTAGTTTTCGTCGGGACTCCTCCCGTACCTTTGGTCGTAGCTTGGGCTACCAGAGTTGTTTTGTCTGCTTTTGCCTGACAAGCTTCGCAAGGACTTCTCCTTATTCCCCCGGTCACCTTCGCCAGGGCTATGGTTTAACTAGGACTTCTCCTTGGGATCCTTAGTGGGGACCACGTTTTACTCGAGTAAAGATTTTAAGTTTAACTAGGACTTCTTCTTGCGAGGCCTCGAGTTGCAGCTGTGGCTACCGGAGCTACCTCATTTTCCGGCTTGAGCCGATCAGTTTGACTAGGACTTCTCCTTGGGACCTTGGTGAAGGGTCAGTTTTACTCGAGTAAAGTTTCAGTTTAACTTGGACTGCTCCTTAGGGCCCTCGGTCGTCGCCATAGCTACCTTGTCCTATCCCTGGTCGTGGCTTTCGCTAGCAGGGTTGTTTTTAAATTAAGGCCCTTGGTCGCTACTTTCGCTACCAAAGCTATCTTTCGGGTCCCCTGGTCGTAGCTTTTGCTATCAGGGCTACCTTTGGGTCCCCCAGTCGTAGCTTTCGCTATCAGAGCTACCTGCTCAGTCAGAGCGAGTTAAGTTTAGCTAGGACTCCTGCTTAGGGCTTTGAGGCTGAAGGTGTTCTGCTAACGAGAGCTTCTAAGTTTGATAAGGCTTAACTAGACCTTCTACAGCTTCCTTGTTTAGCATAGCACCATACAAGTAAATCTATATTTCACCTCTTAAGTCTGGCCCATCTTACCGTGTTCAGAGTACATCAGTGTCTTTCTCTTGGAAGGCGAATTTGAGGTGTTCCGCATTCCAGGGATGCGTGAGGATGTGCCCTGATGCATTCTCTAACCTATAAGTGTCGGATCTTACGACTTCCACTATCTTATAAGGCCCTTCCCACGTGGGAAAGAGTTTGGCCGCTGATGGTTTTTGGGTGAACTTAGAGTTTCTCCACACCATATCTCCGACGTCAAACTTTATTATCTTCATGTGAGACCTGTGCTGTTTAGTCATAGTGTCCTTGAAGGCAAGGTTTCGCAGCTCTGCTCGGTCTCGGACTTCATCGACCAGGTCTAGGTGTTCTAACACTAGCTGTTCATTGGTTTCGGGATCAAAGTGTTTTACCATTAGACTTGGCTTGCCTATTTCTATGGGTAGCACGGCGTCCATGCCGTACACCACTCGGAAGGGTTGATGATGCATAAAATGTCCAGACGTTGACTAACGTCTGAAGAGTCAAAGATCAGACCAGAAGTCTCTTGGAACGACTCGGCTTAAGGCAGCAGGACAACTTAAAACCCATGATGGTCCACCACACATTCCCCTAACTGGGAGGTCGGCCAGAAGAATCCAGCTCAGCACAAAACGCCCTCGGCATGGATAGATCATCCCTGGGATCTCTAAAGGAATAAGGGGGGTCTCCACAAGTTCGGCCCATATCTTACGCCCAGAACTGGGGATATATCAGCGCTGCGCAACCTAATGACTTAATCCCGGACTTTCCAGAAAGATCTCAGTCGGTTACACATCTTAAAGTGTTTAAGCCCGGTTGGACTCCACGTATCTAAAGGAGGAAAATTCTTCTTTAGAGTCTATCACTCCGGCAAGATATCAACGAAGTATCCTTAAACTTAAGAACTTTCACTTATCAGAGATCCGGGACAGACTTGAAGAGAAACCCTAGATACGCAAAAGAGGTAACTTCTATTACGGTTTGACGGCCACCGCCTCACCACCGCCACTAATCACAGTCGGCTTACCTTCGCCTATAAAAGGCCCCCTCACATCGTCCTTCATAGGACACGACCTCCAGAGGGAAAAACACATTCTCTCTCTAAAACACGATCTCTTCATACGAAGAAGGATCACCCCCTAAAAAACAGAGTTCTCATAACTCGCCCCCAAAAGGATCAATTAATATTCATTCTTTTACTGCAAAGAGCACCCTGACTGTCTTGAGCGTCGGAGCGGTTTTCGAACCCTTTGCAGGTTTTCCCCCCTCGGGAACAGACGAACAGAAGCAAGGATCCAAGAGCTGGATCAAGGAGTCAGGAGTTGGAGCAAGGAGCGGAGGAACAGAGCCAGAGTATAGGAGCAGAATAGAGGAGCAGAGAAGCAGAGCTGAGCAGAGGAATCTCTCCTTTCCAAACAGAATATACCATCATAACGGAGCTTGTCATGCATCTGTTGGGTTTTACACCCTTCTACTAGTGTTTATAGCAGAAATAAGACATCTAATGTCTACACTAGTATTCCCAGGATCACATGCATAAGCCCATAATAATACTAAGTAAAACTAGAAAGATAAATACCTTATTCGCTAGTTTTCCCTCGAACCTTTCGAGTTGCTTATGAGAAGACCAAGAGCTTCAAGCGTAGCTCCTCTACTTGGGACACGAGCAATCAACTTGCTCTCCCACCTTGTTGTTTAGCTAGAACACCAATGGCGGTTGGAAGAAGAACTCCTTTCTTCTTGACTAGATAGATAGTTAATGGGAATTAGCTCACTTTCTCCTCTCTACTTGATATGGTAGAGTAAGAAAGCTTAGAGAGAAATTCCACACCTTATTATCTGTCCTAAAAGTGTTTATATAGAACCCTAATGAGAATACACCTCCTCAAAGGTTTCCTAAAACCAGGGGCGGCCCAAGTAGTTGGGTGGCCTAAAGCCAAGAAAATTTTGGGGCCCTATAAGAAATTGGGGAAGTTTTACAGACAATGCCCAAAATTGTTATATGCAATTTCGCTAAAGGCAATCCCTAGTTTAATTGAAGACAATGTGGGTTGAGGAGGCAATGCCTATTGGCAATCTAACAAAAAAAATGTTTAGTTAAAATCTAATATAACAATTAAAGAAAGTCGAAAGAGAAGAGGATATAATTTAGTAATTATTGTTTGTTAAAAGACTTAATTTTAAAAATAACAAAATCAACACTTATCTTCAACAATATGATGGGAATTATTGATGTATCAATGCCAAATGTAACGACATACGTAGATCGTAGTCGTCTTCCAAAAAAAAAAAAAAACAATATGATGGGAATTTGTCTTTTTAAAAGGAGATAACATCATAACAGAATGAGTCTCACGAAAAAAAAATATATATCAAATATAATGAACTAAAAATGTAGGAAAGAAAAAAAAGAAAATGAACAATCATAAAAATAAAGAAGAAAAAGAGGGACCATTACCTCTAGGTAGTTTAGAGAAAGAAAAATAGACAATTGGATTGGTAGAAGCCACTAGAGAGGAGAGAGAACAAAAATATTACAGAGGGAAAAAAGATTCACAGACAATTAGGTTAGAGTATGTTTATATTTCTTTATGGTGGGCCCCACGATTTTCATCACTAATCATACTTACTTCCAAAGTACTGAGGGAAGGGATTTTAGGGCCGTCATGCTTAAGAGTTTAAGAAGTCTTAATGGGTATTTGTTTTTTTTTCAAGGCACCCTCTTTTAATTAGTCTGAACTTGGGGCCCTTCCACAAGGTGAGGCCCAAAGCAGCCGCTTTGGCTGCTTTGGGCATGGGCCGCCCCTGCCTAAAACCCCCTCTCTAGAATAAGATTTAAGGAAATAGTCGAAAATAGCATCTAATGATATTTTCTCAATTCCTTAATGAGGAGGTGTCCAAACACCTCGAAATTTTTCATACATACTACTGGATATGTCAGAAATCTCCCCTCAAAATTTCAGCCCAATACGAGCCTTAGAAGTGCCCGAATCGGCTAAGGCCCAAAAACTGTGTTTTTGGCCTTTTTGTACTATCTTTGCCTAATTCCTTTTTAGGCCTATGAGATATGTTTATGGGACATTCCCATTGTTATATCTCACTCCCACTAGTCATATCCTAAATCAATTTGACACTCTTATGTGTAACCCATTGTAGGATCCGATCGAAGTTAGCCGCGAATTACTTCATAATTCGACGATCGTAGTTGGTCTCTAGCTACAACTCTACGATCCCTAAATCAATCGGACTTGATGATCTTCCACATCAATTGTCCTATCCGAAAAATTGTTCGCATTGTCACCTTGATCGAAGGACATCTCCTTCAACTCCTTCAGCATCAACTCCCTTTTTCATGCTGATTTAACCGGGAGCCAATTTTCGACATCAGCATTTGGCGCTAGAAGGAGGGGATCTCTCCAGCAAATCCTCACATTCGGTAACCCGAATATCTCTCAATACTTCTTCAGAACTAATCAGTTTCTCCTAAAGATCTTCAGGCAGACATGCCAGCAGAAAAACGAACACCCGGTGAAGACAAAGAAGGATCTTTGTATCTCATAATGATCTCAGCAGCTCTCGAGCGGCTTAAGGTCGAAAGAAAGAAACAAGAAGATAGAATAACAAAGCTTCAGAGCGACCTAGACGGAGAAAAGGCTAAGCTGAAATCCTTTCTCGGAAAAAATCCCAGAGCAGCAGACAGTCTGAGGGGTCCTACATTTTCGGGAATAAGATCGCTCTCAGAAACGAAAAACTTTACTAATCTCACCCAAGCCCTCCTCGATGCGTTCGAAAAGCCCTCCAACGAAAGGACCGTCAACTTAAGTCAAGGAGGCCAGACCGACAGGCAGGGAACTCAAGACACGACCCCAGTTGTGACAACAATCAGGCGCTTGACAGCACTGGCGAAAGAGCTCGGCTAAATATCAGAAACTTTGGCGGAAATATTCGCCGAGGCAGAAACGGAGTCCGAACCCGAGGGCGAAGAAAGTGTCAACGTCATAGCTGGAGGACCAACTCGTGTAGAGGACAAAAGCAACAAACGACGACGGAAAAATCCGGAGATCATGATGATACGAGATGAGGCTACGCCTCCGATAATATTCACTGATGATGACCTAAGAGGAGTAATCGCGGCTCACGCAGACCCCCTAGTAATAACATCACTGGTTGCCAATCGAAGAATAGGGCGTATTCTGATTGACACAGGAAGCTCCACAGAGATCATAAGCCGAACATGCCTCCAAAAACTCCAGGTGAGAGCACATCACATCGAAACTTATGATCATTACCTTACAGGTTTTGGCGAAGATCGAGTACGAGCTGGGGGAAAGGTCACTTTACCCATACTCATCGGGGAAGGAGCGACCAGCCGAGCACTAATGATGGAATTCGTGGTCATCGACGAGCTACACGCGTACAACATTATCCTAGGAAGGAACTTCTTGAAAGAATCACGAGTTGTGGTCTCGTTGAACCATTTGACCTTGAAATTCCCGATCCTGGGAACCGACCTGGTGGGAACAATAAAAGGAGATCAAGCAACCGCCAGGGAATGCTACGCTGTTTCAGCTCGGCATTGTCGACGACCAGCAGTGGTTCCCACCCTATCAAGCACCGGAAAAATCACCAACTTCGATCACACCGTAAACGTGCAGGAATAACGCCGCTAAGGTCAGTATTGCTCCTCAACCTCATACAGAATACTTATATATATATATATATATTATTCTAGCCGTTAGGCAGGAAAAGTAGCGCTACTAGCTACATATTTTATCTATATATATATTATTTTAGCCGTTAGGCAAGAAAAGTAGCACTACTCGCTACGTATTTTAACTAATAAAATAAAATATTTTCAGTAACTAGCTACACGTTTTATCTAGCAAAATAAAATATTTTTCACAAAAACACTATAAAAGGAGGAGCCCTAGTTAAACTCATCTCGCTTTGAATCGAGCAGGTACCCCTGACAGCAAAAGCCACGACCACGGGACCTAAAGGCAGCCTTGGTAGGTGAGAGCAGCGACCAAGGGCCCTAATTTAAACAACCCTGCTAAGCGAAAGCCACGACCAGGGACAGGATAGCCTCTGTAGCTACGGCAACAACTGAGGGCCCTAAGGAGCAGTCCTAGTTAAACTGAACTTTGTTCGAGTAAAAACCGACCCCACACCAAGGTCCCAAGGAGAAGTCCTAGTTACACTGATCGACTCAAGCCGGCAAAGGAGGTAGCTCTGGTAGCTACGGCTGCAACCCGGGGCCTCACAAGGAGGAGTCCTAGCTAAACTCAAACTCTTTACTCGAGTGAAACGTGGTCCCTAAGGATCCCCAAGGAGAAGTCCTAGATAAAACTACCGCAGCGATGAAAGGTGACCGGGGGTATAAGGAGAAGTCTTTGCGAAACTATTCATGCTTAAAATGAGGAAGACAACCCTGGTAGCTAAGGCCACGACCAGGGGTACGGGAGCAGTCCCGACAAACACTTGTCGAGCTCAAGCCGACGAAAACAACCCTGCTAACGAAAGCCACGAACAGGGACAGGACAACCTTGGTAGTTATGGCGACGACCGAGGGCCCTAAGGAGAAGTCCTAGCGAAACTAGTCGAGCTCAAGCTGACGAAACCAGCTCTGGTAGAGAAAGCCACGACCAGAGGTCTAAGGAGAAGTCCTAATGAAATTAGTCGAGCTCAAGCTGACGAAACCAGCTCTAGTAGTGAAAGCCACGACTAGAGGTCTAAGGAGAAGTCCTAGCGAAATTAGTCGAGCTCAAGCTGACGAAACCATCTCTGGTAGCGAAAGCCACAAAGAGGTCTAAGGAGAAGTCCTAGCAAAACTAGCCGAGCTCAAGCCGGCAATATCAGCTCTGGTAGCGAAAGCCACGACCGGAGGTCTAAGGAGAAGTCCTGGTGAAACTTGTTATGCAAAGACAGCTCCGGTATAGACGACCAGGGGCAGAGCTAAAAAGTCTAACACTATTCAAAAACTCTTTACGCATGGCTAATTCGGGTTCTATTTTGCAGAGGGAAATAGTAAGCTTAGGGCATGCTAGACTAAGTCTGAAATTGTTTCTCTTGTAGGTGCGATCATTCGGAGCATGCATAGTAAGCCTAGGAAATTGCATTAGTGAGTTAGGATGGACTAACTGCATCCCACCTTGGGAGACTCTTATATGTGCAGCAACAGGATATGGAAGCAAGTCAAAACCATTAAGATAAAAGCAAAAGCAAAAGCCATCCCATTACCAAAACCCAAGAAAAATCGAGACATTGTTTGCAGTAGCTGATGCACCCGAAAAGGTTGCACACCCAAGCGGAGGTATCAAGTAGTAACCGGTAAAACCGGAGTCGATCCAAGGATAGGTTGGTAGTCTGGGTATCGGGAGAGTCTAGCCCACCGGTCTACGAGGCACTATCTTAGACTAAAAGGAAAAGGAACAAAGATAGATGGGGGGTTTGTAGATGGAATAAGTAACAAGAGAAAAAAGCAAGTAAAACTAATCAAATAAACAAAGTAAACGGACAAGAGAGATTCGAGAGAAGTGTCGGAGAAGCAAGAGTCGGGAGACGGTAAGACTCGATTCGGGCAAACATCGATCGAGAGGGATACTTCGAACCACAAGATTGAAAGTGACAATTACTAATAATCTATTCACATGAAAATGCAATTAACTTCACCCACATTGACAATCCTAAGCATCATGTGTCTAACTAAGCATAATCGATCAAACGTCACTAAGCATCGACTATCAAACTTATACACACTATCTAATGAATTGCAAATAAACAAATATGAAACTAATAAGCATAATACGTCAAACTAAGTATAACCGATCAAAGGTTAGTAAGTATCGATTATCAAACTAAGTACGCATTATCAAACTTTGTGTTAATAGGCGATTAAGATCAAGGCTTCTAGTTTATAAAACTAGACGAAGTCAATTAAACTCACATGTAAACAAATAATAAGTCATTCATCACATTCAAATTATGCTTCAAGAGTATCGAATACAAGAGTAAGGTGTCGAAGTCCGGGAATCCATAATGATAAATCTATTGTGTATGGTCCGATCTAATGTTCCAAAGTATAATCGATGTTCGACTCCTAAGGTGATCTCTATAAGCACTACGTATATCCGGAGATCATACTTGGTCAAACAAATGTCATAATCGGTTAATCTCGAGTCAACGAAAGTGTTGTCTAGTCGCCTAACTATGTGAAGTGCATGACAAGACACATGAAATTATGACTTAGACTACAATCGATATCGAATACTTCGTTTCGTCTATTAACTATGCGAAGTGTTTGACAAGACACATGAAAATACGATCAAAACGATAATCGAAATAAATGAACATCAATTTATAATCAAAACATCAAATCATATTAAACATAATCACGAATTCATCACATTTCATCTCATATAATCGACACACTAAAGTTAGCTAAACATGGTGATTGAATAAGAAATGGAAAGGAAATGATGAGAGAATCCCCCTTTTTCGATGTGGTTCGAGGCTAAGATCGTCGGAAAATATGAGTCTTTAAAGTGCAGCCGATCTCCCCTTAGCAAATTCTGGGTTCCCTGTAGCGACCATCATCATCTTGTCCATTTAGAACTCAACCTCCATTAAAGCTAAACCCTAGTTTTCTCTCTCTAGCAATCTTCAACCAAAATCAAATCAAACCACATGGGAAGCTAGCCAAGGATGAGGGGAACAAAAGCCCTAAGTTTTCCGGCCAAGAAGGTGGCCGAAAACCATAAGAATATCCAACCCAAGAGACAAGAAATCCGGCCAAGATCATGGAGGATCCGGCCAAAGATGCTGCTGCACGCATCCCTTGCTGCCGTCCCGAGCTGTGCACTGTTCGTGGACGCGTCCCGAGCCTGCAGCCGCATCCCGTGAAGGCGTCCCGAGCTCGGAGAACCTTCTGCCGAGAGGAAGCAGCTGCCGGAGTTGCTGCTGGCCGCGTCCTTGAAGTCCCGTGTAGCTACTGCTCTTCTCCCGTGCGTTGAAGGATGCGAACAGCAGCTGCCTTGCCGAATGTGCGCGTCCCCTTGCCGGCTGCTGCTACACTTAGCCCGAGCTGCTTGTTCCGGCCAAAGCTTTGGCCGGCCTAGCTTGGCTGGCTAAGCTTTGGCCGGTCTCCTTCCTCCTCTCTTGTTCTCCCTCTCTTTCAAACTCTAAGAACCAAACCCTAGAAGAGTTTTTTGTTTGCCTCCTCTTTCTCTCTCTTCCTTCTTGCCTCCTTTCCAAGGTAGAAGATGATGAATAGTAGAATAAACTACTAAAATCCTAGAGTCCCTTTACTTAGTCAATTCATTTAGACTTTGTTGACTCTAATCCATAAAGAAAGGGTGCTCATATAATTCCTCCTTGTCATTCTTTTTTTGGCTTGTGTGGGCTTTGGGCTTGGTTTAGAAACCAAGAGGTGCCTCCATCATTGTCTCTACATCTTCAAATGGTCACAAAGGACTAAAATACCCTCGGTCTTCTTTCTTTCATAACTTCCCCGTCCGACTCGGAATTGACTTTTGTTTTCACCGTCGGACTCGTCATCGCCTCCACTTGTAATTTGATTTGCTTGAAGTCATTTTCTCTCGTTTTGGGCACATGAAATGATAGTGATAATTCGCTTCTTTTATTCCGAATCACACGCTTAACTCCAAAATAAGTACCTAACTTGAAAAACACATAAAATATTATTGATAACACTCGAAAAGGACTAATTAGTCTAAGTTAGACTCTCCAAAAGTGACATTTTCGTGTCACATCAAGATCCCCAAACTTAAACTTTTCGTCTTGGAGACGCGTCCAGCTCGCGTTTGGGACGCGACCAGCTGCTGCCATGGTAGCTTCCTGGACGCGTCTGGGAGGTTCTGGGTGTCTCGGACTGGGTCCGAGACACCACATGCTGGTCCGGTCCAGCACCAGACGCGTCTAGGACGCGTCTGGAGCATGGACTAGCATCCTGGCTCCGCCCAGGACGAGACCAGGCTTTAAAAGGCCTCGGCCAGAACATGCCGGCCCTTTGGGCCATGCCATGTCCAGGCCTTTGTCCGAGCCCTTTGTGGGCTTGGGCCGGGACTTGTCTTGGATTTGTCCCGGGCTTTTTCGAGGCTTTTCAGACCACAAAAGGGACCATCATTCGAGTGGGAGTTTTTGCCAAATTTTCTTCCGATTCCAACCAAATAATTCCAAAATCAACCCGGGTCATCCGAAAGGCCAAAACGGGTTTTCTCTTAAAATTGATTTGTGAAATCATTAAGAATCGAACCAAATTTTTTCCAAAATTGACCAGGGCTTTCAAAACCCAAAACGGAGTTTTTCTTAAAATTGATCCTACGATCATAAAAGATAAAACTAGAACGCACCATTAGTCCAATTCTTCGAATTTAGACTGAAGGTCCGTAATGTGACATATGATGTCGACAAAAGTATCTCCCAAGATCATCATGCATATATAATTCTTAGCCTTGATATATTATATGAATGCATATGATGTGAATGCGGGAAACTAGTATGGCCATAGATTTATTTCTTATTCTTGTTTTAAGCACGGATGGGTCCATGCTTTGTAATTAATTTCAATTTCAAGTTCATACGATCTGCGAATCGTTAGAGTCTTGTAATTAGAGTTTAGGGTCTATGAGTTCATTGAAGAAGCTCAAGGAAGGAGTCCAAAGGCGAGAATCAATGGAGGTTCAAAGATGGCGATCTAAGACGAACCAAAAGGCGAAACAAGAAGAAAACCAAAGGAGATTAGATCTTTTAGGTTAGGGGCCATACTAGGATCCATGTCTGCTTGATTTACTTTCTCGCGTGCATTTACTTACTTATTTATGCTTCATGTCGTGGATGTTAGTTAGGCTAAATAGTTCACTATAACAAACGTCAGACTAGCGTAAAAGTCCCCAAAAGTAATCATGAGTAATTGCCTACTCAGATTAAGACACTCGTTGCGCCTTTGTTCTACGAAGGTCGGTCGGCCTTCGTAGAGTACCTCATCTACCTTAGGACAATGCGGGTAGGCCTATAGAAGAGGCCTACATGTCTAAATGGTTCTACTCAACGAGATCAGCAAGAGAGTCTTAGATACTCGAGGCAAGAGGATAGATTAATCATTCATGAATGAAATCTATCAACCAAGAGTCATAAGGTATGATCAGTGAGGTATTTCGCTCACCCGGAACGACGGAGTCAAAGGGTAGGGCCTTCGTCCGCTTTACTCCGAAGAACTGGAGTCTTAGAATCACTTATTCAATCTGGGACGATTTTTATTGAATAATGTGGGAAAACTAGTGTTTTTCAAAAACGATAACGAGTTTTAAAACTTTGCCATTTCTTTATGTAGTTTTAAGATGACACAAAAAGACGATTTCAACCTTGAAACACACTTAAGGGAGGTGTTGAACGAAAACATCCATGAAGGAAGGAATCAAGAGACACTTCAACTATTGGATGGAGAGTTTGAAAATGAGCTAAATGTCTCGGATTATCCAATTTCAGGATTGGATTTTTCGACTGCTGAAGAAATAGAGCATCAAGAGGATAATTAAGAGAGGGCAGAACCAGAATCAATGACTTCTCGGTTGTTATCAGCCATGGAGGCTACTCTTAACAAGAAACCTCTGAACATGGAAGGCCCCCCCCCCATTACTCGGAAAACTGAGGATTCAATCCGAAGAAAAGCGAGAGTGGAGAGGTTTGATACAACCAGTAAATTATTGCTTTTGCGCCTCGAGAAAGGAAAACCAATAGGTCCTCATGTTCGGCAAATGATAAAACTCTTTGTTAAACTAGAAGAGCTGGGTTCTCTTATTAGCCTATCGGTGGCTAATGATATGATCCTCTATTCACTTCATGAAGGGTTCAATCTATTTAAGATGAAATATGCAATGAATGGATAAAACAAGCCTTTAGAGGAACTTGATGCAATGCTTCAGGCAGCAGAACGACTAACAATGGACTTGGAGCCAAAGAATGAGATTCTTGTGGCTCAAGAGAACAAGAAACAGAAGAAGAAAACCACGTCAAAAGGAAAAGGCAAATGGATCGCCAAACCTAAAGACAAAGGTCCTCCTTCTGACACCAAATGTTTCTATTGTGATGGCAAGGGCCACTGGAAAAGAAACTGCCCTAAGTTCTTCGAGGACAAGAAGAATGGAACATTGGTTTCCACTTCAGGTATAAATCAGGAATTTATCAAGTACCGTAAATTTCCACACTTTGGTATATGATACCTATAAATGCCCTATCATTGTGAATGTACAGGTGCAGCTGGGAACCAAGTATTTGGCTAAAGAAGACAAAATCCAAGAGGGAGTAGAAGCCTAGACTGCTAAGGATGCTGAAAGGGATCGAAGTCTACTTTAGACACTAATCTAGAATAAATGTTTTTCTAGTTTTTAACATCATCTCTGTACTAAGTATTATGGAGAATCAATAAAGAAGTTTATTTCTAATTGAGATGTTAATAAGTGCTAAATTTAACAAACTATACCGAAAGATTCTAAACTTGGTTAAAAACCTATAAGATAGCTTCATCCCAATCGGAAAGGGACGAGGGCAACAAGTCCACTATAACCAAAACATGAATCAAACTGACAAGAAAGAGAGTCTTGAGTTAGAAAAAGAGATTGATCATCGATGTACTTCTAACCTATTCATATTTGGAATGTCCAAAGGGATAAAGATGGAGAACACGAATCAAACTCTATCCTCTAAAATCTACTAAGTCTAGACATAGCTTCCCACAAATTTACCAACATTCGTCTAAAAGGCTAAAACTTGTAAAAGCGTTACAAAAACTAGCTAATATCTGACGCAATTTCTTTGGAAGAAATTTGGGCTTTTTCCACAACCAATCAAGAGAACAAAACGTTTGTTGCTCATGATAGTATTCTAATAGTAATTAGCTTCTCCAAAAGAAAAGTACTAATTATTACAAGAATAAGTGGGAGAAAAGTTACAAGTCGAATTAATTCGATCATGAGAAAAATCATGAAGAGTCATGAAGAACAATCATGAAACTTGTACAGGACGATTAAATTCAACCAAGAGCAACAAAACTGAGAGTACTCCAAATTATTGTTCAAAAGCCCTTAAGGTCAAAAATAATCTCAAAGACTCAGAAAATAAAGGTTATTTCTGAAGAGATAAAAGACCTGCGCAGAGACGGAAACTGACTCTAGATTTTGGCTAGGAGCCAAAATCATCATGGAATTCATATCTCATCTAGACATGTAGCTTGATAATTTAAGTCAACGGAAGACCTAAATTAGTTTTTCAAAGTAGAAAACTGAGAAGGATGGAAACAATCATGTTTCCCAAAACTAGACAAGAAGAATAAGATTCTTCCAATCCAGTTATGTCCATAAGCATGCTCAAAGAATCCATCAACGGATTAAAGCACGCAAGAGTTAGAATCTTCGATTCATAGAGGTAATCAAAGTAATTTTGATTCCTAAGGAATGAAGAAATTCTTGAATCGCGAAATTTCAAGAAGGTAAGTGGGAGTAACAAACCTTCCTGGTTCGTATGCCGAGTACATACAAAAGATTGAGTACGACATAAGATGTTGTATAACAGTAACACACTGACTCAATAAAAGGACCACACACTAGGATAAAATGCCATTCTGGGCATCTAAAAGTCTATAAGCATAGATCAAAAGGATGATAGATTAGAAAGACTCAGTACGCTGAGACGCTTGAGATCCGAAACCGAAAATCTAAGACTCGGAAAAGTCTAAAAGAATTTCGACCCAAAAACTCATGACAAAGAGCGTTGCAAAACTCGAAGTCTAAAAGACACCGATTACCCAGCACACATGAGAGAGGCATTTATGTTCGAAAACATAAAGTCAAGTCATGTTGAACGTGATTCACATTTAGACATCCAAATTCGGATTGGAAAATTGAAACGCTACTTAAACATCCTAGAAGGCTAAAGGATGAAGTAGTACAAAGGTTGAAACAAGTCATCGTAGCAAACTTCCAGACATGGAAGGAAAGTAGGCTAAAATGTTTAAGCCGAGAGCTGTTGCGAATTTTACATAAGAATTAAAAAGCCTTAACTCTAGTAAAAGTTACTAGAAATTATCAAGGTCGAAGATAACAATCTACGAATTAATTGATAATTAGCAAAGTTTAAAACGGACTACATACGTAGTTAAACTAAACTGTCACCTAAGACATAGTATGAGACTCATACACAGTCTAAGGCATGAGGTAAATTTGGAATAAACCTCGACGAGTAAAACTGAGTGTGTAAAAAGAGTTTTACGGAAGAGGCTCAGATTTACAACTCTCGTTATCGGAAATAATAGAGTTATTTCACAGTCGTCTAAAATTGGTTTAGTATTTAAACGACAGTCCATAGATAATGAAACATTCTGAATAGGTTTGTCAGATACGTGATCTGATGAATGAAACCCTATTAAGTGAACTAGGAATATTTGTTATCAAATCCTTGGTTCAGGTCATTGCATGGACAACAATGAATCACGAAGACTAGCACGGGAGTCGATGGGATAACGCAGTTTCATGGGCTATAGGAATAGTATATTCGATTCGACTACGTGGGTGTGTAAAAGGTTTATGCACTGGATAACCCTCAAATGAGAAGTACATCACTCTTGGTGAACGTCAAATACTTCTCAAAAGACGAGATTAGAGAGATTCCTCAAAACATGAGTGCTCCACTCATCTTATGTAAGGAATGTCCGACTTTGGTTCCGTCAAATGCCGCGCTGTAAAAGAAGGTTATAAAAACGAATACTGCGAAGGACAGGTTAGACATGAAGTTAAGTTGGAGCGCAAGAATGAATTGTGTCATCCTAATCACATTAGGTCAAAAGTGTCTCAAGGCCACTTGATGAGTGACAACTGAAAATGCGTGGCCGCGCTCAAACGGATTAGAAATTAATCGTTTGTCTTTTATAGTTGTACTCGAAGATCAAGAAAGTCTGAATGACGTGACGTATCAGATGGGATACTAAATTGACACGGGAATCGAGCATTGCACTTGTTCTATGTCCAAGTGGGAGTCTGAAGGAGTTAAAGGAGATGTCCTTCGACCAAGATTGCAATGCGAGCAATTTTTCAGCTAGGACGATTGATGAAGAAGATCATCAAGTCTGATTGATTTAGGGGTCGTAGAGTTTATGCTAGGAACCAACTACGATCGCCGAATTACGAAGTAATTCGCGACTAACTTTGATCGGATTTTACATCAGGTTACACATAAGAATGGGTATTTAATCGGATGATATGACTAGTGGGAGTGTGATATAACATTGGGAATGTCCCATAAACATATCTCACAGGCCTAAATAGAATTTGGGCAAAAGATAGCAAAAGGGCCCGAAATTAGGGTTTTTGGGCCTAAACCGTTTCGGGCACTTTTAGGGCTCGTATTAGACTGATTTTTGGAAGGACGTTTCCTTATGTTATGAAAATTAATTATGCCAATTTTGGCTGGGTTTGGACGTCATCTCCTTAGGGAATTAAAAAAAATATCAACTAGTTGCTATTTTCGATAATTTCCCTAAATCTTATTCTAAAAGGTGTTTTAGGAAACCTTTAAGGAGGTGTATTCTCATTAGGGTTCTATATAAACACTCTTAGGACAGAGAATTAGGTGTGGAATTTCTCCTTAAACTTTCTTGCTCTACCACATCAAGTAGAGAGGAGAAAGTGAGTTAATTCCCAAGTTATCTTCTAGTCAAGCAAGAAGAAGGTCTTATTATTATCAAACCACCATTGGAGTACTAGCAAGCTTTCAAGGAGGGAGATTAAATACACCGTTCCGTGTCCCAAGTAGAGGAGCGATGATTGGAGCTCTTGGTCTTCTTTAATCTATTCTACTAGTTCGAGGGAAATAGCGATTAAGGTAATCTACTATCTCCATTAGTTTAATTGCTAGTTTATGCATGATGATCATTGAACCAATACTAATGTCAAGACATTAGATGTCTGAGATTCCGCTTATACGACATTAGTAGACACCACCATAACCCAACACCTAAGGCCATGACCAGAAACTTTAAGGAGCAGTCCTAGTTAAACTGAAACTTTACTCGAGTAAAAATGACCCTTCACCAAGGTCCCAAGGAGGAGTCCTAGTTAAACTGACCGTGCTCAAGCCGGCAAATTAGGCAGCTCTGGTAGCTACGGCAACAACCAGAAACCTTGTAAGGAGAAGTCCTAGTTAAACTCACTTTACTCGAGTGAAACATGGTCCCCACTTAGGATCCTAAGGAGAAGACCTTGTTGACCTATAACCCTGGCAAAGGTGACCGAGGGTATAAGGAGAAGCCCTTGCGAAACTAGCTTAAGCAGACAAAACATCCCTGGTAGTGAAAGCAACGGTTCAAAGCTTTGGAAGAGGGGAACATCTTGGTCAGAGCCGATAATCAATTATTGCAGGAAAAAATCACGGAGCTGTCTGTAACCGTACCGCTTCGAAGACCAGTTGATCCTAGGCAACCAGAGCTGAATACCGAAGAGCGAGCTGGAATGACTACCGAAGCAGGACACATACATAACCAGCCAATCCTTCACTCAACAACTCCGGAATAGTCAACCAGGACAAAAGCAGGCGGCACTTCAAACTGACCAGTCACTCAACCAGACCTGGATGACAACCAACGCCCAACAACGCAGACCACGGCTGCTCCTCACTCCTCTGCTCCTCCTCCTTTACTTATTGTACCTATGTTACGGACTAATGGGACTTGCATCCCGACAAACCCGTACTCTCCTAGAGTTACCTCTCTAGAGCAGAGCTTAGCAAAAAGGCTAGCAGACCTAACTTACACGCATACCCAGGGTCCCGACTCCATTTAAAAAGAGTCTGTCCCAAAGCTATGCTGACTCGCACTTCGTAGACGTCATTGCTTTAGTTGAGATGCCCAGGAAGTCTAGTTTCCCAAATATGAAGATGTATGATGGGACATCTGACCCGGCTGACCACATTGCTACTTACAAGCACCGTATGTTTACTGCTGCTATAACAAGAGCTCTAAGGAGAGCCTGCATATGTAAGAGCTTCGGCTCTAGCCTCGTTGGCCCAGCCCTACAGTGGTATACTAATCTTCCTAACAACTATATCTCATCTTATGCATAACTAACCGATACTTTTGTTAAGTAGAGCAAGAAGATAGAGAAATTGTCTGGCGACCTGTACCGAATACAACAAAGGAGAGGCGAGCCTCTTAGAAACTACGTGGGAAGGTTCAACAGGGAGAAGGTGTCGATCCCATAATGCAACGCCGAGACAGCTGTGGATGCCTTCAGGAAGGGGCTCCTACATCACGGAGAGTTGTACAAAGAGCTGACCAAGTTCAACTGTACTACCCTTGATGACGTACTATCTAGAGCTTGGTTGGAGATCAGGTGGGAAGAAGACAAGACCCACCGAAGCAAAGGATACTCGTATGATGGTCAAACGAGCGACCGACGGTCCAAGAGACCTGACCGAAGGCTTGAACACAGAAGAAACATCGACCCATACCCACCAAGGTGGCAAAATCATAGGGAAAACAGGAGACCTCTAGATCCTCCATCCAGACGACCTGATGAGAAGATCTAAGCTCCTCCCAGTGCAAGACTCCCAGAGTACAATCTTAACGTGGAACCCAGCGAGGTGATAGCTGTGATGAAGGGTATGGGCAGCACAGTAAGGTGGCCAGGTAAGATCAAAACACAAGGCAATAAAAGGGACAACTCCAAGTGGTCTAATTTTCATTCAGATCACGGACATACCAATGGAGATTGTATAGTCCTGAGGTTAGAAGTGGCAGAGCTCTTGAAGAGAGGACACCTCACATACCTGTTGACAAACAAAGGAAAGAAGACGCTGGCGCTCAGGGACGAATAATCGAAGGAGTCGGAGCAGCCAATCCCTACACGGACATGTTTAATGATCACCGGAGGTTCGAAAATAAGCGGAGTCAGCCACCCAACGGCCAAAAGGAGCGCTAGGATTTCTCACAGCTTCCCGACACGCTCAGCCGAAGCTCCACCCCAGCTTGTACTGATCAGCTCATCAACTTTGTAGACAGCGAAGTCACAGGGCTCGTCGACCCTCACCATGACACTCTTGTCCTATCTCTTACAATTGCTAACGTTCTGGTAAAAAGAACTTTAATTGACAATGGGTCATCAACTAATGTACTGTTCCTACATGCTTTACAGGGTATGGGCTTAGACGAGACAAGCATATGTCGTCGATCGACCGTACTCATTGGCTTTAGTGGTGAGCAGAAGCAACCCTTGGGGGAAGTATCTCTGCCTGTCTATGCTTGAGGACTCAACCTGCCGACCACATTTGTCATACTGGAGTGCCCATTTGCGCATAACATGCTTCTATGTAGGCCCTAGGTACATGCTTTGCGAGCAATACCGTCGACATTCCACCAGGTAATATGGTTCCCTACACCTTGGGGAGTTAGGGAGATTAAAGGAGACCAAGGGGCCCCCCGTAGTTGTTACAAAAATACAATGTGATCTCCCGAAACTCCCTTGTAGATACTATAGACCAGGCAGTCACGTAGTGCTGACCCTGACCACCCTAGCATAGAAGACTTGGATGAAGTACAAATCCATCCTGACTACCCTGACTATAAAGTACAAATAGGGTCTAATTTGAGTCCTACTCTTCGGAAAGAGCTGATAGACTTCCTCACCACACAACACGACTGTTTTGCTTGGTTGCACGTTGACATGATGGGCATAGACCCATCTAATACAACACATAGACTACAAGTCGACCCAGACCACCCGCCTGTTCGACAAAAGAGGAGAAGGTTTGCGCCTGAACGTAATAAGGTAATAAACGAAGAAGTAGAAAAGTTGCTAGATATAGGGTCTGTCAGGGAAGTCCATTACCCTGACAGGTTGGCCAACGTCGTAGTCGTAAAGTAGAAAAATGGAAAATGGAGGGTGTGCATTGACTTCACTTACCTGAATAAGGCATGCCCAAAAGACTCATTTACCTTACCTCATATAGACATGCTAGTAGATGCAACCGCTGGCCATGAGCTTCTTAGCTTTATGGATGCCTTCTCGGGGTACAATCAAATTCATATGCACCCCGAGGACCAAGAAAAAACCTCTTTCATAATAGAAAGGGGTATCTTTTGTTATAAAATTATGCCATTCAGACTAAAGAATGCAGGAGCTACTTACCAAAGGCTAGTCAACAAGATGTTCGCCAACATACTCGGTGACACAATGGAGGTGTATATTGGCGACATGTTGGCCAAGTCATTGGAAGCTGCACACATCAACCATTTGCAGCAGGCCTTTGAGGTCCTAAAAAGGTACAACATGAAATTAAATCCAAACAAATGTTCACTTGGTGTATCTTCCGGGAAGTTCCTAGGATATGTAGTCACATACAGAAGGATCGAGGCAAATCCAGACCAGATACAGTCAGTAATAAACATGCTCTCTCCCAAGTTTGTGAAAGACGTGCAAAAGTTAGCAGGAAGGGTAACGGCCCTGAGCCGGTTCATCTCTCGGTCATCCGAGAAATGTCACCTCTTCTATACTACTCTGAAGAAACCCAAAGACTTCAATTGGGCACCGGCTTGTGAGGATGCACTTCAACAACTAAAGCAATACCTTACTTCACCTCCACTGCTTTCAAAACCCAAACCAGGTGAGCACCTTCTCATTTATTTAGCCGTGTCTAAAACAGCTGTCAGTGTCGCCTTGGTAAGAGAAAAGGACGATAATCAACTCCAAGTTTACTATATTAGTAAGTCTTTACTTGATGCAGAGACTCGGTACAGTCAACTAAAAAAGCTGGCATTAGCTCTAGTGACAGCCGCTGGAAAGTTGAGGACGTACTTTCAATGTCATTCCATTATGGTCGTCACTGCCTTCCCAATGAAGAATGTCCTACACAAGCCAGACATGTCTGGACGCTTGACTAAGTGAGCAGTCGAACTAAGTGAGCACGACATTACATACCAACCAAGGACAACGATCAAATCCCAGGTATTAGCTGACTTCATTGCCAATTTTGCTCCTGACTCACTAGTGCAGGCCCAAAAAGAAGTACTTTGTCTCACTAAGCTAGACCCTCAAAAGTAACCTTGTCCGTGGACGGTCCAGCAACATGAATGGAGCTGGCCTAGGTGTCATCCTGAACTATCCACAGGGGGACATAGTCCAGCAAGCAACAAGGTACGAAGCTTTAATTGCAGGTCTGACCTTAGCAAAATAACTGGGGATCTGGAACCTTGATGTGAGGTCTGACTCCCAATTGGTGGTCAACCAACTTCAAGGTACATACCAAGCCAAAGATGTTAGGATGACAGCGTACTTGGAGTATGTCAGGGGAATACTGAAATATTTCCACGAGGTAAAATATGAACAGGTACCCAGAGCTGAAAATGGGCATGCGGATGCTTTGGCAAACCTTGGCTCGTCCATCGAGACCAAGACTGCTCAAGACATACCCTTGGTCCTGCTCTAGTGGCGCCATTTGGAAGAATCCACAACCAGAAGTAGCAACTAAAGACATGGCTGACACTTGGATGACTCCTGTCATAAAGTACTTGAAAAATGACAAGCTTCCTTCAAACAAAAATGAAGCCAGAAGACTAAAAGTAAAGGCGACGAGATTTGCATACTCAACAGTTAACTACTCAGAAGGTCGTATTCAGACCCTTACCTCATGTGCATCACTCTAGAAGAAGGTAAGTACGTTTTAAAAGAATTACACGAGGGAGAATGTGGCAACCACTCTGGCGGTCCCAGCTTAGCCAATAGGGCTCTGACTTTCGGCTACTACTGGTCGACCATGAGGGCTGATTCAATTGATCATGCCAAACGGTGTGATAAATGTCAGATGTTCGCCCAAACTTTTCACCTCCCTCTAGAGAAACTAAATTTCATTCTGTCACCATGGCCTTTTATGAAGTGGGGCATGGACAAAGCAGTGTCTGAGAATTTGGGGGTCCAGCGCCAAATTTTTGCTAAGTGTATAAACAAAATATAAGAAAATTATACGTAAAATAAAAAGAAAACTCAAAATAATTCGGCCTTAAAAAGAAAACAAATAATTTAGTAATTAATTTACAATGTATCTTGGAAAATATTTAAATCTATTAAACATGGTACTGAAAATCTGATGAAAAACTAACTAATAACATACATACTTGGGTGATTGAATTCGTTATTAATGAATATCGAAAGAAAAAACCCGGATAAATTAAAGTGGATTGTGGCTGCGAGATAGCAAAAAAAGAATTTCTCAATTAGTTTCAAAGATGAAGTCTGAAAGAAGAGAATTTTTTGTAATGGTTATATCGATTAAAGCCTATAAATATATAACAATATAGTCCTCGATCAACTCAAAGAAGGAAAATAAGATGATTTGGGAAAGATGACATCATAATTTGATTTGGAAAATTCTAAAGTAGTCGCATGTATTAATTGTTAGAGAGAGAAAAATTAGAGAGAGAGAAAGATAGAGAGAGTAAATAGGAAGCCTACTAGTTTGTTGGAAAGTCCCTTGATTCACGTGCCTAAGAGTCTTAGAGGAAAGTCCTTAATTCATGCCACATGTACAAAGCAACCGGAGAGAGAAAAAACTAACCTATTTAGTATATAGAAAATACGAGGAGTGGACCCCATTACGGTGGGGGGCCCAGAGCGGAAGCCCTGCCCCCCCCCCCCCCTCAAGACACTACTCTGAGCATGGACATAGTGGGAAAACTTCTGCCCCAGGTCAGCGTGTATATATGTTGGCCATGACCGATTATTTTTCTAAATGGATTAAGGCCGAGGCCTTCCGCCAAATAAAAAACAAAGAGGTCATGAATTTTGTCTAGAAGCACATAATTTGCAGGTTTGGGGTACCTAAGGAGATAGTCACCGACAACGGATCTCAATTCATTAGCTTCTCCTTCCAAGACTTTTGCAAGGAGTGGGGTACAAAGCTCAGCTTCTCAACCCCGAGGTATCCTCAAGGCAACGACTAAGCCGAATCATCCAACAAAACTATCATGAATTCTCTGCAAGCTAATCGAACAACTGTACGAACGCCAACAGGGGAAACCCCTTTCTCATTAGCTTATGGTTCCGAAGCTGTAATCCCAGCTGAAACAGGAGTCCCTATCGCGCGGTACCAATGGACTGAAGAAGAAAGCAATTGGGTCGAGCTTAACCACAACCTTGACACAAAGTGACGAGCTAAGAGACAGGGCGGCCATTAGAAACGTCGTCTATCAACAGAGAACAACCTCTCACTATAACAAAAATGTCCGAATCAAATCCTTCAAAGTTGGGGATTGGGTACTTCGAAAGGTCATTCAAAACACCAAGTAGAAAGGAGCATGCAAACTGACTCCCACTTAGGAAGGGCCTTACCTGATCACCCAAGTAGTTGGACAGGGAGCGTACAAGCTCTGCTTACAAGAACGTTTGGACATCCACAACAGCTAGAATGCGAAACACTTAAAGCGGTACTATTTGTAACTCTATTTCACTAAGCTCTTATTTATCTTTTACAACACCTATTGACTTGGGCGTCGAAGGGTCAATGGCTATGCCATCGACCTCCCCCCACTGAGGGGCGTGCAGGCAAATCAAGCTCCGACTGGGGGACACACGGAAGGAAACAACAATCATTTTGCCAAGCAATAGTCAACAACAATACCTACCTCTCCAAGAGACGGACAAGGATAAACACAACTTCGCATCTACCCCACTTGAAGACAACCAGCTCTGCAAGCTACCTCCGCACTACTTCAGACTCCGGTTCGGCCTACAGTTCAGCTCCGCACTGCTTCAGACCTTAACTCTGCCCAAAGTCAGCCCAGCACTGCAAGCCAATTCCGCACTACTTCAAATCCAGCTTTACCCAAAGTCAGCTCTACCCAAAGTCAGCTCAGCTCTGAAAGCCAGCTCCGCACTGCTTCAGACTTCAATTTTACTCGAGTCAGTACATGTAAAAGTCTTGTTGTCGAAAGTGAACAACCACTTTTTATTAAAACTTGTGCCACACGAATATTTCTTCTGTAATATAATATTATTTCAAATGCAATGATGTTTCAATTCAAGTCGTATTTTGTCTGTGATTAAGGGCTCTAAAGCCACGAAACTTAGTCTAACCCTAGACCTTCTCAAGCTCTAAGCTCAGACTAGGGGGACAAAGAGACAGTGCACCGTCCTTCACGGATTTCAAATGCTTCACGACACTCAACATATACTGATTCGAGCATTCAAACAAGGCAAGCCACGTTTTGCCAAAACACTCCAAGCTTTGCCACGCCAAATACAATCTAGGCATAGTATAAACTATCTATAAAGGGTAATACCCTTACCCTTATGGATAAAAGAGGCAAACAATATAAATTGTCTATAAAGGGTAAAACCCTTACCCTTGTGGACAAGAGGCATTCAACGGCGGAGCTACACCCAGACATAACAGCTAAGTCCACATCAAAAGCACTCGCCAAACTTACCTTGCCTTGTAACGACAAGCTTGCCCTTGCTTCGATCAACACACGAACTCCGCCTCATTAAAAGTCTACTATCAAAAGCCCTCGGCATATAAGCCTTGCCTTGATCTGTAGCCCTACTTTGCAAGCCTTCTTTTATCAAAGTCTACGCCTCATTAAAAGTCTACGATCAAAGTGCACTCGGCGTATAAGTCTTGCCTTGGCTGACAGCGCTGCACCACGTGCCTCGCTAAGAGCACTAGGTCCTTCTCGACAAGAGCTCCGGATCTGCCTCATTCAAAATTTAGGTCAGGACTACAGGCAGACACCCTGCCTTGATCGGTAGTCCTACCCCATGAGCCCGCCTCATTAAAAAAATTACATAGGACCACCTGGCAATGCCTTGCCTTGGTTGGAAATCCTATCCTATGAGCCCGCCTCATTAAAATATCTATGTCAGGACAACCCGGCAGATACCTTGCCTGGATTTGTAGTCCTGCTTCATGAGCCCGTCTCATTTAAAAATTTATGTCAGGACAACCAGGTAAATACCTTGCCTGTAGTCCTGCTTTATGAGCTCGTCTCATTTAAAAATTTATGTCAGGATAACCTGACAGACACCTTGCCTGGATTTGTAGTCCTGCTTCACGAGCCCGTCTCATTTAAATATTTATGTCAGGACAACCAGGTAAATACCTTGCCTGTAGTCCTTCTTTATGAGCCCGTCTCATTTAAAAAATTTATGTCAGGACAACCAGGTAAATACCTTGCCTGTAGTCCTGCTTTATGAGCCCGTCTCATTTAAAAATTTATGTTAGGACAACCCGACAGACACCTTGCCTGGATTTGTAGTCCTGCTTCACTAGCCTGTCTCATTGAAAAATTTATGTCAAGACTACCTAGGTAAATACCTTGCTTGGATTTGTAGTCCTGCTTCATGAGTCTGTCTAATTAAAAAATTTTATGTCAGGACTACCCGGTAAATACCTTGCCTGAATTTGTAGTCCTGCTTCATGAGCCTGTCTCATTAAAAATTAAGTCAAGACCACCCGACAGGTATCTTGCCTTGACCCGTACTCCCGCCTCATGAGCCCGCCTCATGAGCCCGCCTCATTAAAAATTTAAGTCAAGACTACTGATGTCTTGTTTCAATTGGTAACACTTTTTCATGAGTCTGCCTTTATGAAGAGCTCAGGTTGTACGAGACACAGGACTCTCACGAGCTCGCCCCGATAGGAAGAAAGAAGAACAAACTCTTATAAAAGAGTCAGTTGAAGAAAGAGGGACAACCATGTCGATCCGCTCAAAATATTATCCTGTCGTCTATTTTTCAGAGTGACCGTTCACATTGTATTTGTCCAAGAAAAATAAATGACGGACCTCGACACCAGAGTATGATGCTCGGATGATTGGACGAGAATAAAAAACAATCTCGTCAAAAGAAATTATAAGGGGACGATCGCTGGTGCCTATCACATTAGTCCGCCTAACGTCCCGTCACCGTCTCGTTAAATGATCCTCATCGATGAACGGTTCGAAGAATACCCATATATGACTCCCCACACAAAGGAAAAAGAAACATATACGTATCCTATATATCAAATAGATACCTTATATATTAATAATTAATTAAATATACATTAAGGAACATGTACATGTTAAATTAAAAGAGACCTGGTAGTATGGAACGTGGGCCTATACCTAGGTATTAAATATATATTTATATACAAGGGACATGGTAACTTTACCTCACTGCCAATTCATTTTGGGTGGGTTTGATATCTCTTATTTCCATGAAAATAAAAGAATTTTTATGGAATTAGGTATTTTCACCGTTTGATACGAAGTGTAATTTCATGGCTTTAATTCCCTAGAGAATCTATTTCCATGAAATAGCCCACTTTTAATTCCTTGCTCCACCCTAAGAATTAGTTTCCGTGGAAAGTCAAAAACCAAAATAAATACATTTTAATATATTCGGATGCTTGAAACCTAATATTTATCTCCATATATGTTCTAAATGACATTTTACCCATAAAATATACCAAAATAAACTTTTACTTCTACATTGGGCAAATGACATTTTTGCTCTTCTTACCAAATGACATGTTTACAAAGTTGTTAAAATGACATTTTAGTTTTATATATAGCCAAAATCACATTTTTACCCCTTTATAATATAAAATTGACATCTTACCCTTATGTTGTCAAGATGACATCTTTACCCTCGTATAAATCAAAGTGATATTTTTACCCTTATGTGGTCTGAAGACATTCTTACCTTTATCTTGTAAAAATGACATGTCTACACATTGAAATGACACAAGGTTGAATAATTTTGCAACATGGGGGTAAAAATAGAATTTTAAAACATAAGGGTAAAAATTTAATTTACACAACATAATGACGAAAATGTAATTTTGATAACATAAAAGAAAAAATGTCATTTTGACTACATGAGGAGTAAATAAAAACCCTCAATTGAATACTATATTCGTAGAAGTTAGTTGTCAACCAAATAATAGAGTTCATAATTTTACGGAATAATAAATGACTATCAAACGAACGAACTCTTATTTCCACGGAATAAATTCCGTGGAAGACTTTCCATCGAACTCTTTTATTTCCATGAAATTTTTTCCCTGATATCGAACACAACCTTCATTGGAATAATACACACGTCCCAGGGAATTTGCTCCCGCTCAAAATATTTACTTGTACTTGTTGCAACCAGAATAGCAAGCACATGTGCTTGCTGCCAGCTGGCGGCAAGCATGTACACTAACCGGAAATGCGGAACGAATACCCATGTTTCTTTTCAGACCCGAACTTCGACTACACCTGTTTTTTATATTTTAGTTGGACTTATATTGACTCTTGATTGTTTCTCCAACATTATCCTATTTGGACTAAAGAAAATATTCGTGATGCATCCATTTCACTAAAATAATTTTTGTCACTCGTGTCAATTACTTTAATATCTTTGAAAGCATGTCGTTATATTTCAGCACGTTCCAAAAACCGATTCTGCTCATTATCTCGAGCATCGATTAAAAAACCGTCAACCGATAATTCGGAGAATCAAGAACACTTGTAATTTTTATCGGATCACTCCGACATACCCTCTCCAGAGCAATCCAGATTGACTCAATGAGCGCGACACTTCTCGTGGACGAGTCCCCACGGGACCCAAACTGGGCTATAAACAACATAACCGAACTACGAATTGGCCACATGACTTTCAAACTACTCTCTAAGTTTCCGCACTCCGTAAACTTAGAGAGTGGGGGACAAATTGTATGGGACAAAATACGTCACCGGGAGCGCCCCCGGAAATCCTTGATTGATGGGCTCATACGACGACTAAGCCCATGAATTGAAGGTTATTGGGCTCGACCCATTTACCTCTGGGCACCCCGAAGGTAACGTCAAGATGCGCATACATTTCCAACCCTGGCTAAAGAGGCCCGTCCTCACCAGCAGACCTCCCTCCGTATATCCGTTGGGGAAGCGTTATTGTCATTCAAGATGACATATCTCGGATATACCCATTCGGGGAGTTACGATCTTCGTGTAGTAATGGTGACAGCTATATGCGTTACCGCATTAAAGAGACAACTCACTACCAGGTGACAGTCGACCAAAACACTATAAAAGGATCGAGAGGTAGATGATACGGATATCCAATATGTCAAACAATGGTCAAATCAAACGTCTAGTAGAGACACGAAACCATTTTTTTTTAAATTGTATACATGGATTCGTCACCGAAGCAAATAACATATTGCTGAAAGCAACACATCTTTAAAAAACCAAAATATATATTGTTCTCATCGGTAAAAAATTTTGTAAGCAAACACAATGTTAGCTGAAAAAACAAAAGTTAATGAGAGCGAAAACGAAAAAAATAGATCAAACATATACTTTTAATTTTCTGAAACTACTAACAAACTACAATATATAGGGAACCCATTAAAACTGAAAAGAAGCTAGATCTAAAGCTAAAATAACATATTTGAAGGTTTTAAAAACATGTCCAAAGTTATAAAAATCGAATCTATTTCAAAAAACCATATTTAAAAATTGCCAAACTAAAAAACCATTAAAATTGCTTAAAACAACGATGTTGCACCAAAACGATACATGACCAAAACCAAATGGAGTGGAACCCCATAACCGGGTATCGTGAACTATAACTTCTTATAACGGTTCAAACTTGGGGTTCTTGATAGGTAATCTTGCATCCTGAACAAGATGGAGTTCTTTCGATCTGAAAAATGCAAGATTGCAGGGTTTTCCAGACCACTAAAAGCTTTGTGGTTCCATTATACAAAGGTAAATTTACAAGCTTTTCATATACAAATGTTCAGTTGATAATAAAAGCGTTGGAAATTTTCTTTCAGGTATACACAAATAGGATATGCAGTTGCAGTGCCAGTAGCTCGGGCACTTTGGTATTCATTAAGGTTCGCATTTCAAGGTATCTGTAGCGATCAACCATTATTTAGTCTTCCTTCGAAGTTCGCCCTCTCTGTTGGTTGCATTTCATTTGTAAGTAATGAAGACATTGAAAATCATTTATATTGAAATTGATTGACCAACAACTCTCATTGTTGTTTGTTAACTTGTCAAAACTCGTGTAATTTGAATGATGTACCTTTAGATAATTTAATTTATCAACTGATTTTATTCAATAGTTTAGATTACTCTTTATATATAAGTATTAATTAAAATCAAATTGTGAAACTTAACTCAGATGGATGGTAAACATTATATGTCTTGATTGCAAATAGTAGTACGTTTATATTCTTAGTCGTAGATCTATATAATAAAACAGGATGGGTTGGTGTTGACTGGGACAAAATAAATACACGCTGATTGGGACAAAATTAATTCATCTTATTCATACCTCAACCTTTGAGTTCCAACCCTTGAACCCAAGCTCTTACATTTCTCTTGAATTGGTCATCAAAGTCCTGCATGAAATTGTCGTTTTACTTTCCGAACTCTCCCGTGTCGTCCTCTCATATCCTTTCTCAGTTTTATTCCTCTCTAAACAGTAGCAAGTCCATCATTATAGCAAACATCTTTAGGCACTGGAAATTTTTGGGAAAGTTCATCATTTTCTCTCTTCACATTGCTTGATAAGGTGTGCCTTTTTGCTTAATTTTTTGTCGATTTTATTTTCTTTCTTCCTCAATTTAGGTAATTTTCTTCATTATTAGGGTTTACTCTCTTTATCTATCTCTCTATCTCTATATATTATTTCCTAAAATTATTTGTGATCTGAATGGTATACAGCTAAACTCATTTGGAGGTTTTCCAAATTCCAACTTCTTTCCAACTTTTTTAAGTCCCATTAATGACTTTTGACAATCTCCATCTTTTTGGCAGACATTTTTCCAGATTAGAGTTCCTTAAATTCTGATACTAAAATGTAATTTATGTTTCTTGATTTACGTCGTTTAGCATTTTCATTTTTTAGTATACTATTTTATTGTGTCTATCACTAAACACCTTCCTGTTGGATTCTTTTATTTAGACTATATTTTTTTGATGGGCTAGAAACTTTTCAGAAGGTGTAGGTTATCAAGTTCTGAAGACGAAATTTGAGGTTTCATATTAATAACTTGGAAATAAACAGTTTAAGGGAGTATAAAATCTTGAAAGTTGATGGATATGATGTTTACTTTCTGATCAATTGAGAGAAATGACCCGCCATTCTTATTTCTTACTATTTTATGTTCATGCATATATGACCTATTACCACCCCCCCCCCCCCCTCCCTCTCTCCCTCCCTCCCTCCCTCTCTCTCTCTCTCTATGCAAGATGAAGAATAAATAAGAGATATAAACACACTCACCGCTATCGAAGCTTCTTCATTTGAGGTCGACAAAAGGTACGCAAATTAGAAGTTTCATTTTTTCTTCCTTATTGAGTTAACGAAGAAGACGATCAATTCACACAAAACTTCTTCCATTGATCTACATACAATCTCTAAAATTTTGTACCCCATAATCTCATGTTGGTTATTGGAATTTGTGATATCTTAGATAATCTAATTGCTAATTATGCTCTTCAAGAGTACGATATTGACTCAGTTTGTTAACAAAGTAAATCCTTTATTGTTTACTCTTCATTTGGGCAGAGAGTTGTGTAACTCTATGCTTTCATTGGACTTTACAACACTTCTACAACACTACCTCAGTTTTTTTGTTTGTTAAATTTTTATCATGTATATGAATTTAGGACTCTTTGTTATATCGATTTCTTTCGTCTTCCGTCATTGTTTAATGTCAGGTTAATCCCCATTTTTGATGGAATATATGTCGGAGAGAAGAAAAGGTTGCCTGAAGGCAGTACTGGTAGTGTAGGAAACAAAACGAACATGAAGACAAAGACTGGTGCTCAATTAGAGCTTTTAAAGAACATAAATGCAAGTAAGTTTAGTTTTTCAAGATCTTTGTTTTTAATCAATTTGTCTCATTATTTTTTTAAAGGTGAAATTTGTTTTGTATTTTATATTTTTTAACGGTTGATTTGATTCATTAATAACATCTATCATTAGTGGAGACACATCCATCCAAAGTTGTACGTCAAGAGCTTTCGATGTAATTAGGGCTTAACAATAAAAACTATAGTGAGGGGAGCCATTAAAGAGGGTTTGCTAAATCTTGGGATGGAGTTTAATGAGTGGGTGTCTAATGCCCTTCGAACCCCAATAGTGTATGATTGTTTATTGTCTTATCGGTTATATGACTTCTTAGTCTTGAATTTTGAATTCTGTGTAATCATTTTCTCTCATCTTCTCAATTAAAAAGATCTATCACTTGGAATTTGGAGCATATTTTGCGGATTATTTGGAGCAAAGAATAGATTTCATTGGTGACTTCTCTTTCTTTCTCTCTTGTATTCCCATGTATCTTGTTTCATCAATGAGTATTTAATTTCATATCTAGGATTGTAGAGGAACCCATACTTGATCTTTTTGAGATATGTTATTGATTAATTAGATTCATTAATTGAGCATTAATGTCTATGAAATGTCTTTCCATATAAATTTTATCTTCTTTTCATTTTTCATGCTTTATAATTAGATATCCGATGTTTCCGTTAAGTTATTAGATGGAATATGCTTGTTAGATGATGAATAATAATTAAAAGAGTATAGTTTTTATAAGATGGACAATTAGAAATACATGATTGTGAAATGAGTTTATAAACAATATCTTTCGAAATTTAAATAGTCCATTATATTAGATTCGAGTTATAAAGAAACAGGTTTAGTTAACTAATTTCATGCTTTACGAAGTGAATTTATGTGGTGGAATCAAAATTCCTAGATTTTTTCTCATCTTGCTTTCATTCTTCTTTAGTCTATTATTGTTTTCTTATTAGAATCATTTTCAAAACAAAATCAATTTTCCGAAAGGGGTTAAATTCTAAGTTTTAAAACAAAATTACTTATCCAAGAGGATTGATCCCGGACTTCCGGGTTAATTATTAGTCGACCCCGTATACTTGCAGGTATAAACCCATTTTGGGCTTATCACGTTATGAAAATTGATCGAGTTTAAGTTTGATAATGCTAAACTTAGGATAAAAACCCGAGGATTTAGTGTTGAATATCCAAAAGCTTATGATTATGGGAGGTGTTCGTGGTGGGAGTAAATTGAAAGATTAAAGCAATCTTCTAGTGGAACTCCTTTTGGGAATGATCTTGAATGTTAATGACCTTATCATTATTGTGGCTTCTGGTGTTTGCAGCGAATGAACATATACTCTTTGCTTTGGACTCCCTATTTAGTCTCATCTATTTTCATGGTAAAACTAATTTTATCTTCTTTGGACATTTATTCGTACATGAAATTTAGTTGGAAATAATAGTTACAAATCTAATAATTGTAAAAGAACAAAGCCTTCACTTTTGAAAATTAAAACGGTTCTCTGTATGGGCCAAAATCCGTCATCAAGAACGCCCCTAGAATTCCACGATTATTGGGCCAACGAAGTAACCAAGTCCATGAACTAAATGGTAGATGGGTCGGACCCATTCATCTTCGGGCACCCAGAGCAACGAGAACATACGCACACATTAAGCAAGGAGGTCAGCTCTTCTCAGAGAGGTCAGCCTTGGAACCCTTGATAAAGAGGTCAGCCCTGCTCAAACAGGTTGGTCGTTATTTCTTAAGCATATGCTTGAGGCGTTACTGTTATTCATGATAACAGTTGACCAAGAATATCATTAATATACCTGTTGGATGGGAGTTACGATATCTGCATTCATGTCCATGCGTTACCCTTATTCAAGACAACAATTCACCACCGAGTGACAGTTGACCACGAAACACTATATAAGGATCAGCTGGCGATCTACTAAGACATGGAATGACGGACAACAACACCTGACATCCAACTCTCTCGCAATCAACCGATTACTTTTGCTGATGTCAAAAAATGGCTTTTCGTTAGATCAATATGAAATAGGGAGTTGATGCATGACATCCTCCGTTATGTTTGAATCCTCCATTATGTTGGGGATTGATTAGCTCTGTGTTCCTGCTTTCAGCTCTGCTTCTCTTTGTTCCAGCTCCTGGCTCATGTTCCTCGCTTCTTGCTCCTGCTCCTTACTCGTTTCTCCAGCCCTTTGCTCCTATTCGTCTGTTCCCGAGGGGGGACAACTTGCAAAGGGTTCGAAAACTTCTCCGACAATCAAGCTGGTCAGGGTGCTTTTTGTAGTAAAAGAATGAATATTGATTGATCTTTTTGGGGGGTGAGTTTATGAGAACTCTGAGTTTCTTGTGATCTTTTTAGGGCAAAGAGATCATGTCCTGTGAAGGACGATGTGGGGAGCCTTTTATAGGCGATGTTAGGCCGGCTGTGATTAGGGGCGGTGGTGAGGCAGTTGTCGTCAAACCGAAGGAAAAGTTTCCTCCCTTGAGTATTTAGGGTTTTTCTTGGAGTCTATCCCGAATCTTTGTTAAGTGGAAGTTCCTAAGTTCAAGGATTTTCCGTAGATATCTTGCCGGTGTGATAAACTCTAAAAGAGAAGTTTCTTCCTTTAGATACATGGAGTTCAAACTGGCTTAAACACTTCGAGATGTATGGCCGACTGAGATCTTTCTAGAAGTTTCGGGATTAAGTTCTGGTCGTAAGACACTGGTCGAACTTGTGTGGACCCCCCTCACTCCATTGAAGACCCCAAGGTTGATCTGTCCATGCCAAGAGCATCTTGCAGGGCTGGTTGCTTCTGGCCGACCTCCCAGTTAGGGGAATATTCGGTGGACCATCAGGAGCTCAACTATCCTGCTGCCTTAAGCCGGTTTGATCTAGTAGACTTCAGGTCTGATCTTGACTCTTCAGACGTTAGTCAACGTCTGGACATTTTATGCATCATCAACTTTCTCTCACATCGATAATCTAAACCACTTGATCAAGCATCTGAAGACTAATCTTTCTCTCTCCAGACGACCACTTGATCAAGCAGCTGATGACTTATCTTTCTCTCTCCAGACGACCACTTAATCAAGCAGCTGACGACTAATCTCTCTCTCTCTCCAGACCACCACTTGATCAAGTAGTTGACGACTGATCTTTCTCTCTCAAGACGACCACTTAATCAAGCAGCTGACGACTGATCTTTCTCTCTCTAGACAACCACCTGATCAAAGAAGACGATTGATCTTTCTCTCCAAACGACCACCTGGTCAAGGAAGAACGATCGGTCTTTCTCTCTCCTGCCAACTACTTTATCAAGGAGGACGATTAACCTTTCTGACTCCTAACGACCAAGGGGTGCAAGAACTTTATTTCACTCGACGACCAGAGAACTAGGCAAGCATACACCCGGTTGTGACACCTTGTCTCTCAAGGATCGTCTTGCTTAGATAACATATTTATCTCGATATCTCAAACTCTGGTTTACAATTCGTATTCAGTATTTGTCAAGTTTATTGACTTGACCGTCGGAGCCCCCTTAGGCCGGCACCATCCCGGTGTCCCAGGGTTCTTACGGTCGCGTGTGTTTTGTCTCTTGTCACAAGTTAAGCCCAAAGACGTTGTCGGTGCCCAAAAATATTAACAGGTGAAAGGTTTGACTTCCGGGCAACTACCCGGTCCTCTTGACTTCTTGACCCGCGGTTGACCCCTCGCATTCTCAACCACTTTATAATATATGAAATCTGTAATGAAAGTTTTCATGTCGGAGGCACGGTTATGTCTAGTAAGAAGGATAAAATGAAACCAAATTTGTTGAAGGTGAGAGAGAGAAAAGAGAAAAGAGAAAAGAGAAAAGAGAAAAGAGAAAAGAGAGAAGAGAAGAGGGAAGAGAGCATCGAGAAGAGATGAGACAACAACTTGGAATGTGCAAAAATTTTAGTGGTAAGAAACCTAAAGTTTCTAAAAGATGGTGAGATATTTATTGAATGTTATAACAGGGTTTATGGAAAACAAATTTTATAATGGACAAATAGGCAAAAAGACTAAAAATGGATTTAAATTTATGATTCGACTCAAAATCCTTTTTGGATTTTCTTTTGGACCAAAATCCAATCGCTCAAAAGGGTTAAAAACGTCATAAATAGGTGTTATAAAATTCTAACGATGTTAAGGAAAAGTGATTTTGGGGTCAAATTTAACAGTTAGACAAATCTAGGGGCCATTTTAGTTGTTCACAGATTAGTTGGCGAAATGGAACTAACAATTTTGTCTGTTTGATATGTGTGAAAATGTTTGACGTGAAAATATTTTTCTTTTTTCTGGTTGGAATGAAAACCAATTTTTTTCTGACAGAAATTCAAGTTTTTGTGTTTGTTAAACCATGAGAAAATATGAGGAGAACATTTAAAGGCACCCAACAATATTACAATCGACGCCCTTTTTCTATACATAAAGGAGGGCCAATTGGAAATTAGATGAGTGCCTTCAGAAGTTCTTCAAAGTTCGAGAGAGATCTGAGAAGAGAAAGATTGGCCATTTTCCCGGGGGAAAGAGAAAGCTTTTCTATAAAATAAATTTTTTCTTTAGTTTGGTAACTATTTTAGGGAAAGTGGAACCTCCAATCACGTGACCTAATTTTCTCCACTTTCCCTTAAAATAGGGGAAACTTTTCCCCATCTCTGAGTGAAGAAACTGTTTCCCAAAATGGGTCTCTAAAACAAACTGTTTTCATTCTTAACATCAGGAACTCTCTCTCCCTCTTATTCTTACTTCACTGGTTTACTCTTGTACTGGAATAGAATACAACTGATTTAGAATAAGAGTTTGGTTTCAACTTCTATAAGATTTATATATGAAGTTATTAGCAGTAAGATTCTCCTGATTCCATACTTGCTTCTTTTTAAGCCACAATCAAGTTATAAGAAACAGTAACAAGTAGTCTAACTCAAAACCTTTACTGATTTATTGATTCAGTAAAGGTTTTGTAAAATTTCAAATAGAAAATATTGATCCTTCACTATTATTCATCATTTTTATCTTCCCACTCTTGTAAGGTTGGGTGGCATCTGTGGGGCAGTGATGGTTTATGAAGTCAAAGTTATAGTTCATCAACTTGGTTTCTTGGTGGCACCTCCTGTAGGGATTTAAACCCTTATACTAGTGTTTATAGCGGAAATAAGACATCTAATGTCTACACTAGTATTCCCAGGATCACATGCAAAACTAGTAATTAAACTAATGGAGATAGTAGATTACCTTAATCGCTTTTCCCTCGAACTAATTGAATTGATTAAAGAAGACCAAGAGCTTCAAGTGTAGCTCCTCTACTTGGGACACGAGCAATCAACTTGATCTCCCACCTTGTTGTATAGCTAGCACACCAATGGTGGTTGGAAAGAAGAACACCTTCTTCTTTGACTAGATAGATAGTTAATGGGAATTAGCTCACTTTCTCCTCTCTACTTGATGTGGTAGAGTAAGAAAGCTTAGAGAGAAATTACACACCTTATTCTCTGCCCTAAGAGTGTATATATAGAATCCTAATAAGAATCCACCTCCTGTTAGGTTTTCCAAAACACCCTTTAGAATAAGATTTAGGGAAATAGTCGAAAATAGCAACTATTGGTATTTTCTCAATTCCCTAAGGAGATGACGTCCAAACCCAGCCAAAATTGTCAGATTTAATGTTCATAACATAAGGAAACGTCCCTCCAAAAATCAGCCCAATCCGAGCCCTAGAAGTGCCCGAATCGGCTAAGGCCCAAAAACCCTGTTTTTGGCCTTTTTGTACTATCTTTGCCTAATTCCTTTTTAGGCCTATGAGATATGTTTATGGGACACTCCCATGATTATATCTCACTCCCACTAGTCATATCCTAGATCAATTTGACACTCTTATGTGTAACCCGTTGTAGGATCCGATCGAAGTTAGCCGCGAATTACTTCGTAATTCGACGATCGTAGTTGGTCTCTAGCTACAACTCTACGATCCCTAAATCAATCGGACTTGATGATCTTCCACATCAATTGTCCTATCCGACAAATTGTTCGCATTGTCACCTTGGTCGAAGGACATCTCCTTCAACTCCTTCAGCTCCATCAACACAGCTATATAACTTCCTTAGAACTTTAGTCCAAGGGTTTTGTTCTAGAGAGAGAAAAGAAAACGAAAAAGAAATAGATTAGGTAGGGTCTGGGGTCTGAAAATGAGGAGTTGAAAAGTAATGGAGAATGGGTAGTATAGGATTTTGGATTTGTTGAGCAGGATAATATCTCTTTGGTTCTTAATTTCGCCATTCTTGCATTTATGGTTTGTGACATATCGAGATTTATTTCTAACAAATAAAACTTGTAGAGAAAAAGTACAGTTGAATATAGAGATGCCTAATTTTCCTTAGTCGAACTGGAAATGAAAACAAAACCAAACAAAGGAGAAAAAATTATGGAGAAAATGTTTCTTAGAGTAAATATTTCTAGGGGTAAATATTTCTCTATTTTTTTTCTTTTCCCCAAATTGCAATCAAACACAACGTAAAGAGAAGGAAAAAGTTACGGGATGATATAGGATAAAGCATTTTTTGTTCAAGTGTGGGAAAATCGTTTTGCCGTAGCATTTTTTGTTCAAATGTGGGAAAGTTGTTTTCTCGTATTTTTGGCTTTTTTTCTCCTACAAAAAATCTATCTTCGCACTGTTGTGGTCAAACCCAACAGTGGAAAATTGATTAGTAGGAAAATTAACTTTTCCCCTGATTTTGACGCGTATCAAACGTAGCCTAAATTTCCGTCGTCTAAATACTTCAAAGCTCCGGTATGCGTTAGCCGCATTCGGTTTCCCTCTTCTTGAAGCAGCAGAGACTAGCAGAAAAAACATCTCGCCGGAATTCCAGCAAACTGAGATGGGTTCTCCCCGCCAAGAACAAGAAAATGATATCCCAGTGGAAGAACTGAATGACGCCAACACCAAAGACGACCACAAAACCTTCTTCGATGTCTACGGACCTGAAGTACTTTCTCTAGGATTTCACTACTTCTTAAACCCTAATTATTGTTATAATTTTTGTTGCGGTTCAATTTTGCTCTACTATACGAACTTATCTAATCATGTTCTCGTTAAAACCTAAAAACCCAGATAATTTCGTTGTTGATTATTTGTTATGTGTATTTGCTTTCTATTTCGAATATGACATTTTCTTTAAAATCACTGAAACTGACGAATTTAGATGGTACCATTGAATTTCTTTTTCATCTATCAAGGTGACTGCACTCAAATCTCTATTAGATTCATCAGAAGAATTGCTTGAAGTGGTTGAATTTATAAATTGTTAGTCTAGTTTTATTACTGCTCTTAGCACCTTAGAAGAACATTCCTTCACCAATTGTATATATTCTGGGTGACCTCAGTCAAGGGGTGTATCTGATGTGATATGTTTATGCAGGCAAAAGCAGATGCCGTTTTTCAAATGCCAACATCTAACTCTACCCTTAATCTTCAAGTATGGTCTAAAATAACCTTTTTTTGTTGGCTATTATTCTTAACTAATTCAGGTATTGAAAATATCTGACGTATAGTTTGTCTCACCAAACAGGACATCCAAGGACTTGTTACCTGGGTGCTTGCCGAAGGTTTCATGCCATCTTGGGTTTTTATCAAGGTAATGATTTCGCTTTTGATTTTCGAAGTATTTGAACTCTTACAGCTTGCTTCAACATTCTTTATTTTGACAGATATATCAAAATGGTTTGATTGTTATGATAATTTTTGAAGCTAGTAATTGTGTTTGTGACTTGCAAGTATCTTTTATATGTTCATTCTATTGCTCTCTTTTGAAAATAATGTTTTCATGACTAAAACATTTTACAATAGCAGATGCAAAATAAGTAAATATCCAATAGCACACATGAACATCGAAAGAACTAGTAAGCCCCAAACCAAAACATCCTGACACTAGAATCACAACATGAGGATTGAATAACATTTGATTTTTTTTTTCTTGAAAATTGGAATTGATGTATTAAAATCAGAGCTGAACAACAAAAGAACTATGGGCAAGTTATGGTTTTATATTACGACATTATAGTTTCCAGTTAAAAACAAAATTGTAGAAGGATATTGATTATTGACCTCACCCATTTCAAATTCCTGCTCCACACAATAGAAGACCTTTAACATCCTCAACAACTAGATTTCTCTCGTGTATATTTTCTTTGAAGATCTTGTTATTCCTATCTTTCCCTATGTACCACGTGATGGCATCTGGAATCAAGTTCCAGATTTCTCTTCCTTTTATTTTTCTGTTTTTTTGTTGTCTCCCATTGCTCTATGGCTTGATAAATGACCTTTGGAAGGCACCAACTAATTCTAGTGGAGTTTATGAAGTAAATCCGTATCTTTTCAAAAAAAAAAATGAAGTAAATCCGTAAATCTGATGCAATTATGCAGTGTAAAAGAGATGGTCTGTGGATTTGTCTGCCTCTTTGCACATGATACATCTGTTAACGAGCTGAAAACCCCTACCATTTAGATGGTCCACTGTTGGATTTTGTGAAGACAAGCTGCCCAAATAGTAAAATTAACTCTTGGAGAGATTGGTTTTTTCCAGGTAGTTTTGTTCATGGGAAACTCAGTGTCTGAAACTCCTTGCATTGTTCTTTTGTACAAGTTTTATACTGAGAATGGCTCGTCCGCTTCTTTCTATACTCTAATGTCTGTGTTCTTATTGGACTTGTTTTTGGCACACCTATAAGATCAACGAATATAGGTGTCTCTCAATCATTAAGGTCCTTTTAAGCATGAAATCCCAACTGTTCTGGATAGGATTGAAAATCTGGCTGACTGATGGATCTTTAAAGTTGGAGAGGAAATGGATAGATGGGTATCTATCCGTGAGACGTATGGTTGAGCATCAAATATCACTCCAATATTTTATCTTCTGTAGCGTTCTCAAGTTCCCATTTGATGATCCTAGTGACATCCTCCACCCTGTTTTGGACTCGTCTCCAGACTCCCATGCATAAGAATGTTTGCATCCGTTCCTAATCCATCCCGCTTCTAAACTCCCTATATTTCCCTGCTATGATGTTTCTCCAAAGAGCTGTCTCTCTTTTGTGTAAATTTCCATATCCACTTAGATAGCAAGGCGTGATTCATAATTTTCAGATTTTTGACACCTAAATCTCATTCTTTTGAAACTTTGGATGAATATATTGATTAAAAAGAGAGATACATAGTGAAAAACATATAAAAGAAAGGGAAAAACAAAAGGAATATCAGTGTTCAGGGAGGTTAGTTGACTTGTTTCGGCATCTAGCCCTCGCAATTATATTTAAAATCATTATACAAATAAGTATTATAATTTAGTATGTTTCTAAACCAGTGGAACATAACCCCATTGACATCTTCAACATCCAGGTTACTGTTGATTTTTCTTCTTTGAAAATTTTCTGTTCCTGTCGTTCCACATGCTTCAAATTGTTGGTTTCTGAATCATTTTTTAAATTTCTTTTCCTTTCTTATGTTTCTTTAAACTTTCCCATTTCTTTAGATTTTGGCCGACGGTCTTTGTGAATTAGTTCCATATGTTTATAGCCACTGGACGGAGGATGAAGATGTGGTTAATAGAGTTTGACCTTTTAACATAGTTTAAACATGTTAAAGCCCTTCCTGTTCAATTAATCTACGGTCCGCAATTTCTGAATGCACTCTTTCGAAAATGTAAAGCTCACTCTGGGGGGTGTGGGCTTTTTCCAGAGCAAGTAATTATACTCCAGTGTCATTTCTTTGCTCCCCTGATAGGTTTTGATGAAGTTTTTCACATTTATCTTCTCGTTTGCCTTGTCTCTCCTTACTCTGACACCTGGATCTTCTGTGAGTGTTATGCTCAACAGTCTCCCTATCATGTTAGCTAAGACCGGGATTTCCTAAGCATTTAGATTTCTTTTGATTTGAAGATCCCATAATCCCTTCTGTTGGTTGTATACCTGACTAATAGTGCCGTTGGAATTGGCTAAGTGGTCAACTGTTGGAAACCTATCCTCAGGTTTATGGTGAAACACCTAAATGTCTTCCCAGAATAGATTGGCCATTTCTAAACCTTCCATTTTGTAACCTCCAGGTATTCTTCGGTTCTTCCATCCTGTTCTGAAGGCCTCTCTAGACTCTGCAACCATACATATTTTTGTTCCTTAAAGCTCTCTATCCTATAATGTTTGCTCCATACTTCTCTGTTATGATTTCTCTCCATGAAGCTGTCTGCTATTCTTCGAACCTCGAAAGCCATTTGGCAAGTAGAGCATTATTCATATTCTTCAAGTTTTTGATTCCGAGACCCCCTGCTTCAAGCCCCTGCAGACTGTTCGCCATGCCACCCAATGTAGCCTCTTTCAGTCTGAGTTTCGTTCCATATGAAGTCACACATCTTTCTTTCCACCTCCTTCAGAACCCCTGCTAGTATGAAGTAGAGAGACAAAAAATATGTAGTCACTGGGAGAACAGACTTGATTAGACTTATCTTTTCCCCTTCCCGAAAGTACTCAACCTTTCCAAGCTGATAGTTTTCTGTTTATCCTCTCTGTCATAGGGTCCCATAGTGCTTTACTTCTATAGTTCTCTTCTAAAGGGAGCCCCAGGTAAGAGGTTGGTAACTTTCCCAATTGACAACCAAATTCCTGTATCATCAGCGGATTTTGCTCAGTGGCATTTCGCTTGGAGACTATATAGGTGTATGATTTGTGGCAGTTCTCTCTTGCCTCTGAGTTGGCCTTCAACATGTTCCCTTGCACAGTTCTTTCTCTCCTATATATTTATTCAAATTTTCAAAAAACTTCCTTGTGTGAAATTTTTCAAATGGTTCCTTCTCAACGGCCCAAATGTTTTTGTGGATGATAACAGATCTTTTCACCCAATGCCTTAGCTCTTTGTAAGTTGTGCTCCTTACCACCCAACGCATTCTCCTTTTTTCTTCCTCGTCATTCCACACATGTTCTTGTCTATAATCTTCAAGACTGTGTCCGGAATACAATTGAGAGAAAGGTAATATATGGGCAGAGCGGAGATTACTGCCTTTACCAGTGTAAGTTTCCCCCATCCTCTTGAAAGGGTTCTTGCTTCCCAAGCTGAAAGTTTATTGTTAATCCTTTCCAGCACTGGATCTCATGGGGATTTGTTTCTGTATCCATCTCCCAGGGGAATACCTAGATATGTAGTTGGAAGCCTGCCCCGTTGGCATCCAAAGATATTGATGCTTTCCTGGATCAAATTAGTGTATAATGTTTATGGACCAAGAATAAGAAGGATTTGGAGTTATTTACCTTTAAGCCCGGAGCCAACTCATACCAGATTAGGATGTATTGTAGCCTTTTGAGTTAGTTTGGATCTTCATCAATGAAGAAAAGTGTATCAGTAGCAAATTGTAGGTGATTTACTGGGGTGCCTGATGAGTTTGTCTTGAAGCCTCTGATCCACCTCTTCATCTCCTCTTGTTGCATACATGAACTAAAGATTTCAGATACTAACTGGAAGAACATCGAGGATAAGCGATCTCCTTGGCGTATTTCTCTAGAGATTTAAAAAATAGGAGCAGACCTCCCATTTATCGAGATCGAGAATGTTGCTGAAGAAATGTCCATTTACGAGTACCCAAGATCTCCACTTATATCCAGATCTCATTTTCTCCATAGTATGGTAAAGGAAATTCCAACTGGTCTTGTCATAGGTTTTTCCCCAATCAGAGCTACAAATGGACCTTTCTAGTTAGGAAAGGTGGTTGTGTTGTTAGACCCTGATAATGCTATGATGCTATGTTGAACATTCAAATACTTTATTTCTTCCCTTGTGCTTTTACTCGTGTGCTCTTGCTGAGTTTCTGGTAATTTTAACTTATAAAAGATGTTGTATAAAAATTGAGAGTAAGAGTTTGATTCTTAAGCAGCAGGTTGACTAATGGCAGCCTATCAACTATCTATTACTATTATAAGTAACATACGTGTACGTAATTAATAAAAAAAGCTCCCGAAAAATATTCTCCTTGACAGAGATGCCACTTCATTTTTAATGTCTAGTTTTTTATTTCATATTTAGTTCTAACTGTTTTCAGATTTCGATATTGATTTTTCTTTTGTTATTATTACTAAGAATTAATTTTATGATATGCAGAACAAGCCCCTTATACGAAAAGTCGTTCTGCTTTATGTCCCAGGTCTTGATGCAGCATTGTACATGTCAAAGACCAGCAAATTTTCTCGGCTGAAGAAAATTTTTGTGAATCCAAAACCTGTTTTAGCATTGAGGTTGGAATTCCACTAATTATATCTGATTAGATAGGTGGTCTTGTTTTGCATGTTCTCGGTTGTTAAGTATGTGATCAGAATTTAAGATGTTTAACAATCACTGATAGTTCTTGTTTATTTGGTGTATGCTTTTTGATAGTTGTGTTGCGGATGGGTTGCAAACGGTAGAGGCACTGCTAACAACGAAGATGAAGAGAAAGCGACAGGAAACGAGTTTAGATTTGAAGGAGGCTGATCAAAATCAAGAACCAGGTCAAATGCAAAATCATTTCTTTTCTTCTAATGCTATTAAATAAAGGCCAAAGGGTGCTGCAGTAAAACTTATTAGGATTCTTTTTGCAAGTCCATCCTACCCTTACCTTCAGTGTGTGTGTGTGGGGGGGGGGGGGGGGGGGGGGTGCTGGATAGGATAGCTCATATGGACCGTGTGTCTTTTCTGTTTATTCGATCGCTACTTTGTATATGAAGCATTTCTTGCCAGTGAGCTTATAAAAATCCAAGGGGCTACTGATGAATAGTAAATGCATGGTGACATAAACTTGGATGACCTTTAATCTTTGCTCATATTTGTATGTCTGACTTTGTGATTTCACTTTGCAGGTTCCAAATCTACTAGTTTATCTTCTCAAGAATGCTTAAAGAATATACCTTTTCCGATTTCCTATTATACTCTTACAACAAAGGAGCTGGAAGAGAATGGATATTGTAACACGAAACCAGGTAACTCGCTAGAATTTGGTCGTTCAACTCAATAGACTCAATATCCCTAGATGGATCAACATTTAGTTTGGTACGAAGAACAACACAACCCTTACGAAAAGGAAGAATATCAAACTTTTTTGATTCCAAGATACTATGGACCACTCTACTAGCTCCTGACCAATCCTCATAAGGAGGGGACATCTCCATAATCACCGTTTTAGACCAGTTAATATCTCCTTTATCTGAGACCGCCATTTTAGAACTTGATGGTTTGGAGTGGTTTGGAAGAGAAGATGGGTTTTGAGTTTTGTATGAAAAGGGGTGTTTAAATAGAGTTTTGGAATGAGTAAACCCATACTTTTTAGGTCCTAACCTAGGGTTAATGGAGAAACCAAACGTCTTCTCCACTCCCTTTGGGTTTCCCAAGTTGAAAACATTATTAGTTCCCTTCCATGCATTGGGGGAAGGCTTTTTGATAGGTGGAAATATCTTTGGGCTGGATTTAGTATCTGACTTATAAGATTCTGTTGGGTGACTCAAAGAGTTAAGGAGAAAGTTTTGCATCACGCTCCACCCACCACCATCTCTGGCCGCCGGCATGCAAACAGATTTACTACTATTGTTTCCCTCACCTACTTTATGAGCCCAAGCATACTGCCCTCTTGAATTCTCCTCACTTTCCCAGAGCCAGAGGGAGTTACCATCACGAAACCGACCCATCTTTTTAGACCTATCTCTGTTCTTCCTCTGTTCCGTCAACCTACTCAAAAACTGAGCAAGGCTACGAACTCCCTCCACAAGCAGAATGATTCTCCATTCTCTGTAGTATCCTAGCAAAAATGATAACTGAAAGCTCTTTCCTTCAAACTGTAATTTACAATCCTTCCCAAAGGAGGAAGAAGCTCTCTGATCAGAAGTAGTCCCCATGTCACCAGGATCGGCGACCACCACTTTCCCTTCAATGCACTCAGGTTCCCAGACGGAGCTACACCAGGAATCAAAAGATTCTTGTGCTATCGCACTAGCTGTGGGCTGGTCTCCTGCGATCTAGGGGGAAATGGTGGCCGGAGTTGAAGGGTGGTGACTGAGACTCTTGCCGGTGTCAGAGCTTCTCTCTCCTGCCGTTCTTTATGCCAATTTTTTTTTTTTTGAAAAGTTTGAATTAATATTGAAGGAAAAAGAATACAAAAAGGGGAAAAAAAGAAAAGGGAACGGGATGATTTACAACATTTACAGACTATTTTATCGCACCATCCCAATTCGAAATGAAATCAAAATAAGGCCAATCTTTTGCCCATCCTAAATTTCTACTCCATTGAAAAAGCAAACCGAGGATGTCTTCCACCTCTAAATTGAAGCTAGCGTAAGAATCCTTGAAAATGCCATCATTTCTTGCTTTCCAGATTGACCAACAGATAGCAACCGGAATTAAATTCCAAACATCCTTCTTGGATCTCTTGATTGGGACTCTTCTCCATTGTTCTATGATTTGAAAGACTGAACTTGGATAGCACCATTGGTAGCCTTTGGTGTTGGTAAAGAAATTTCATATTTTCTTGGCCTCCTTGCAATGAATGAGAAGGTGATCTATCGATTCCCACTTTGGTTGCATCTAGCACATCTGTTTGGCATTTGCACCCCACGTTTTTGAAGATTATTAATTGTTGGAAGCTTGCCCGAGACTGCTGCCCATATTACAAAACTCACTCTAGGGGGGATTTTGTTTGACCAAAGACACCTAAACTCAAACTGATACCTATCTTCCCCTCCCTGGTTGCTCATTCTCGAACAGCAGTTCTTCACTGACATTGTATCCTTGTCTTCAGAGATCCAAATCCTTGTGTCTTCGGACCCTTGAGAGGGTTTGAACTGATCCAACAATCACAGAAGGTTGGAGTATATTGGTATCTCCCAATCGTTTTAGTTTCTCCTGACTCTAACTTCCCAAGCTTTAAGCTGCCAATTATAATGGCTGAAAACAGAAATCTATCCTTAAGAGGAAGCGGATGACACCAAACATCTTACCAAAAGCTAATATGATGACCATCTCCAAGCTTCCATTTTGTAATCCTCTCAAAGTCTCTTGCTCTAGCAGCTATGCCTTTCCAAACCCCAGAGCCATAAGCTTCTATAATTGGCTTTTGGCACCACCCACCTCGACAAAATCCACTATTATACTCCTCCATAGAGAAGTTTTCCCCATGGCTAATCCCCATAACCATTTAGACAACAGTGCATCATTCATAATCTTTAGATTCTCGATACCCAGACCACCTTCGTCAAGTTCCTTGCAAATGAACTCCCAAGCAACCCAGTGGTTTCTCTTGGTGTTCTCTTTGTCATTCCAAAGGAACTCACACATTTTCCTATCAATTTCTTTTAGAATAGAACTTGGCATGCTGAACAGTGACAGAAAATAAAGTGGAAGAGCTGAAAGAACTGACCTAATGAGAGTTAATTTGCCTTCCTCTAGATAATATTTTTCCTTCCAAACATTTTCCACCACCAGATCCCAAAGGGCTTTACTCTTATAGGACTGACCTAGGGGTAAACCAAGGTAGTTAGAAGGAAGTTTGCCTAATGGCCTAGGTTTTCAGTGTTTGCTTTAATAGACACTTCCTTGAAGATTCTGGTGTTTTTGTCTTTCCAAATGTTCCACAAGATAGCCGTTGGCACAAGCTGCCAGACTTCTTTTCTCTTCTTTCTCTCTCTTACAAAGACCGTCCCATTGGACCAACATCTGAGCAGCTTAGTCGGGACTGCACCAATGAACTGAGATGGAGATGTTGAAAAACTTCTAGAGAGCTGACGCAACTTTGCAGTGTAGGAACAAGTGGTCTATGCTTTCCTCCTCTTCCTTACAAAGGGCGCATCTGTTGGGCAGACAGAAGCCTCTCCTTTTGAGGGCATCCACCTTTGGCACTTTCTGACTATCCAGGTCACTCGAGTGGAGCACTCGACTAGAGAAAGAAACCAACTCTGGGGGGGGGGGGGGGGGGGGGGGGGGGATTGCTTTGTACCAGATCACTCGAGTGGAGCAGGGGTCACGAATCTGACTATCCAGGTCTAATCTCTTGTAGCAGTTGAAAACTGATAAAACATCCTTCTCCTCTGAAGTCCAAACCTTTTTATCCTGGTTGTCTGAGAGGTGTATGTCATGTAGAATCTCCAGGAGATTTACTTCCTGTTGAACTTCCCAATCATTAAGGTTCCTTCTCAGGTTAATTGTCCACGCATGGGATTCAAGGCTAAAAGCATTGGAGACCAAAATATCCTTCTGAAGCACCACATAAAAAATATCAGGGAAGCTCACTTTGAGAGGTTCAGAGCCTATCCAAACATCTGACCGAAAACTTATTTTCTCTCCATTCCCTAGTTCCCATTTTGTGATGTTTTGGTAGGATCTCAAGTTGGAAAAAGCTTTTATCGTGTCACTTCAGTTATAGAAGAATTCCTGAACCCAAGAATTAAGAATGACAAGTTCTTCATTACCCAGAATAGAATAACCACTTAGAATAGCGAAACAGATTATATTTGCCGAGAAGTCCAAAATGCTGTGGATATGACTCTCACTGTGCATCTTGATCCATGTATCGTTTCTTTATGAATTCCTAACTTGAGTTCAATAGACTTAATTAATTTGTTTCTTTGTTTGATTCTTGACTTATGTGTTGGCATTTACTTCCGTTTTGAGTATGCAGAATTTGTTGTAACCGCTCCTGCTCCTTTAGGATATTCTCCTCATCAAATAGTTGCACTTGACTGTGAGATGGTAAGTTTAGGAGGTTAATCTGATTCTTGTGTAGTGATCTAGTTTATTTGAGATTGGTAAGTTATACCAGTTGATAGGTTGAGGATATATGGCACATTTCTTCCTTTTTTCCTTGTATTCAAACTTTCTGACTGCTTCTAGAATCCTACTTAATGGACCTACATAAATTGTAACAGAAGCCTTTCTTCACGATGTAGACTTATAAATCTAAAATGGTTCTTGTTTAGATAAAAAGTGGAAACAGTCAGGGGCTCTAAAGGCCCCCAGTTATTGCTCTTGGCTCCCCCTTACAGCCAAATTCTGTGAGGTTTTTGGTAAAAGGAGCGCCTATAGCAATAAACTATGGCGCCTATAGATATTCCCACAATTTAATTGATGAAAGGTAGTTCTTTTCTAGAAATCTTATTCTCATTTTCAAACTCTTTTTCTCAGTGTATCACGGCTATGGGGTTCGAACTTACAAGGGCCACAATTGTAGATATTGAGGGAAAGGTACATGTTATAATCCCCTTGCTCTTTACAGAAAGTTCTATAGCTTGTTTTGGACTGCAGAGATGTTTAATTTTGGCTTATTATTCACTTGAAACTGCAGAGATGTTCAATTGTGGCTTATTATTCACTTGAAACCACTCTAGTGTGGTATTTCATGTATGTGATATATGTCAAGATAACGTAAATTTGTGTAAGTTGTTACATACGTATTAGTTTATGGAGGCTAGTTGCACTGTTGCTTTTAGATAGTATGTCAACTTTTCTTTCACGAACTAGTTGGAATGCATATTGGGATAAGAATTGCAGTTAAGATCACAAATAGTGAGATATCATATGAAACCTAATAACACATACGGTCATTTTAGGGGCAATGAGAGGAAGAAAGAGAACAATATTTACAGGAACGACTTAGTCGATAACGTAAAGCTGAATATGCTAAGACTATTATATTTTATTGATGAAACAAAAGCATTGAACATCATTAGTATTCAATAGACTTTATATAAAATTAGGAGGCTATTTGTTTTGCACGAAACAATAGGATTAAACAAGTACAATAAAATTAGACATCATAGATCGATTGGCAAAATTTTTTTATAGAGACAAAAGGGATCCACTTTGTATGCTAACACCTGCATAAAATTGAAGCATCACATAACAAGAACAATGGAGGAAAACCTTTAGAAGAGCTAGTTAGAGAAAGAGAAAGTTTGTGTACCTAGAAACAGCTCACCGAAGGATCCCAATGTTACGTTCAAGTTTGAATTTCCCCCAATAACACGCACCGTGATCAATCACTAATCTCCCCCCTCTGACCTTAAAAATCAAGGAATCATCTTTACACACAAGTATTAACCTTCAACAACACCGTCGTTTAATCAACAAATAACCTGATTCGTTAACCTAAAATAGCTAGATAACACAAAAATAGACCCAAAACTCTTCACCTATAGGCTGCGAATATGAGCCCGATCTGGTTGGGTTCTTGATGTTTATAATGTTTGTTGAAACCCCTAAGTACCAACCTTGAAGATATCTCTCTTCTGGCCTTAAATTTAAACCCTAAAGCCCCAAGTCTGAAATTGGAAGATTGGTTGAAACTAATGTGGAACCCCGATTTCATTCGCAAATTTCTTTTGGTTGAAGATAGATTGAAACCCAAATATGAAAATGGAATTAACCCCAATTTGGAGAAACCTAACCCTGAAGTAAATTAGAAAAATAACTCCAGTTTTAAGAGCATCTCACTTTCCTACTACCCTATTGAACACTTAAAACATAAATTCACATGTGAACATCTGGATTTTCTTTCCCATCAGAAAACATTGGTTTTAAATCCAAATACTTTCCCACGTAACAAACGGACCCTAAAGGTTTTCTCATTTCTGTCCTTCCAATTTCTCATGCACATGCAACTGGAATTAAGGTACATAACTCTCTCCTGGCTTTCCTGACTCAGAGATTGCCACTGGGTTATTGCCTGGTCGGTCGTCCTTGGGATGAACCACTGATTACCTAACTTGGATGTAAAAAAGTCCTATAGAACACTGGCCTTTTCAGTGTAAAAAGAGGTGATCAGCAGTTTCTTCTTCCCTCGAGTTTTGAGCATATCCACTGTTGGGATTTGCTTTAGTGAGGCTGCCCACACTATGAAACTAACCGTGGTAGGAAAGCGTACTGATTTGCTGCTGTCATCTCCAGCACCGCCTTCACATGCCCATACCAATTCGCTTCGGTCATTCTTCATACTTTCCCAGAGCCAAAGGTTTCTTCCATCTTTGAATCTTCTAATCTTCCTGATACTGTCTCCCTTATACCTTTGAGAGTAAAGCAAGGAAAGAAAGCTAGCCGTACTGATTACACCTTTTAGAGGAATATTCATTGACCATTCTCTATAATGTCCTATCTCAGAGATTATAAAATGTCCACTTCTCACCTTTGCCAGGAAGAATATCTTGTTCTCTATGGAAACCCTCCATCCATTCGAGGATGGAAAGGTGTTTCGGTCAAGGAAGGATTTTCCGTAAGGGGCTTCCCGGTGTCAAAGCTTCCCTCTCCTCTCATGGTTGTCTACGGATACTCTATAACTTTAGGATCGTTTTGCTTTTTCTTAATGTTACTCCATTTTGAAAAAAATTTAGTGATTTCTCAACGACCGGGGAAAAGGTGTGCTTGTCTATGAAGCTGTTCTTCCAAGAAGGCGAGAATCTTTAGTCTTTGAATGTCGCTTGATGTAGACACGGTGGAAGCATTTAAACTAACAAAACTGATCTGCTAAAACAATAAAATATAAGTGAAGACAGGAACAATTTAACACAACAAAAAAGTAAAGAGCATAAAGGATTAATTGCAACCGAGAAAGTTATATGAATTAGTTGATGAGTAAAAGAGAACATAACCCTTTATATTGGGAGTGACCATGGTAGGGATTCAACAAATTTTAAGTTGCTGAATCTCCGCTTTCTTAAATTGACTAGAAACTAAGTATCTTTATTAGAATCAGAAAAAAGATACTCTAGTAGAAAGAAAATAAAAATATATTGGCTGCTACTACTAATAATATTAGGGGTTCCCCATCTTGGTACCACATTCTACTGTTCTAGTAGCAGTCAACTACATCAATTCTCGTCTCCTGTTTTTTGTCTTTTTGTTTTATATGCTATTATTTTCTACTGTCCGGTGAACCTTTTGTAAATTAAACAAAGGAGGTTAAGTTGGATAGTTTTATGTCGTCCTAAACATAATTATGTGTAAGATGATACATGCGTCCAACACGTTAAAAACGCTAAAACAAAGAATCGATTTTACATAGTTATCTTTCGTAAAAATTGACTATCTACGCTACTAATGGTGTTTTATTTGGAATGCCAGTTTTCCTTGAACCTCAGTTCTTAGTACTGGGAGTCCAAATATTTAATGTTTCCCATTCCTTATTTTTCTGAGCGGCATACGAGAAAGTGATGTACTAATTGAAGTTGTTTTTGTAGGTTTTGTTAGACAAGCTGGTAAAACCTTCAAATCCCATTGTTGACTATAATACGAGGTACTGTCTTGCTTGTGTTTGATGAAAGTGGGTGAAGTATGTATAATGTATCTTATTTTCATACGTTTATGATATAATCATAAGATAATATCAATCAAAACTTCTATGTGAAGTCTCTTTAAGGAACTCAGCTTGGCTATGAATTTGTTAGAAAGGTCTTACAAGAGGAGATGTTAGTTACTGGAAGCAAGTTTTACCGTGTCTGTGCTGGCATCTACAACATTCATCCATAGATAAAACTAGCTGTTAATAAATAAAATCTATTCGAGACCGAAGGAACATTTCATCAGAGTAAGATACTAATTAATCTCAGGTCCAGATGAATAACTTAAAATAACATAGCCAAAAAACTGGATAGGGAATATTTAATAGAGCGAGTATGTAACCTTGTCTCTCCAGTCTACTGTTGTTACCTCTGTTAGTCTGTTATGATTTGAACATGCTACTTTATTTGTTAGATACCAGGAAATTAGTGTATTAGGGAATCCTAGACTACTCTGTGGTTCCTAGGGAGTAGGGACCACCCTCTAGGGTGCTCGGTTGGGCTTCGGGTGGAAACTCAAGTGTAGCTGTTTTTTTTTGGAACTTTGAATCAAATATTACAGGTGTGGTCTTCAAGGGGTGTCCTATTTTGTTTATCCTATCAGTACTACGGAAATACATTTTGTTCCAATCAAGAATTACTGGTGTGGTCTCCAACGGCCATTGTATCTTAATTACTACGAGGAACCCTCAATTTGAGAGTCTCCCATCCATATGGCTTACAAAATATTACACAACTACATTTCTTCCAATATTTTCTCAAGATGGAACTGTTACAAGATTACTCTAATTGAGAAGACAACAATTAAGGTGTCACTCTTAGTGAAGGATCAGAAGTGCTTTTATAGCTTGCTAAATGTAAACCAAGAAAACATAGTAGATCAAGTAAGATGGGAGTTTGGGAAAACCAAGTGTGGTTTTTCCTAATCCAAGTCTAAGGATTTTTTACGAATAAATCCTTACTCTAAGGTCAAGACTAGAAATAATTTCTAAACATCAGCTGATGACTGAACACAAGAAAACATGAAAAATGATTATGAATAATTAAGCATGAAGAGCATGCTCAAGAAATTTCTCACTATTCTCCTTATCAAAGTGTCACGTATGGAAGAGTAAATAATGAATAAAATTCCTGATTGCAGATAAAAGTTAGCCAGTTCATCCGTATTACCAGTGTGTTGAGTACTAGACTAGAGTTGAATCTAATATCCAATAAAATGCTTGATTATGAATAATTAAGCATGAAGAGCATGGTCAAGAAATTTCTCACTATTCTCCTTATCAAGGTGTTACGTATGGAAGAGTAAAAAGGCTTGATTGCAGATAAAGTTGGCCAGTTTATCCGTATTATTAGTGTGTTGAGTACTAGACTAGAGTTGAATCTAATATCCAATAACCACATTAAGAATGGATCGTTGAAATCCAAACTTTTTCAGGAACTACAGGACTCTTCTACCCACTTTTTTCTTTTTCCTGTTTGGATTATGGAGTAAGTTCGTCATAGATAAAGTTAGTTAGTTTTATACTCTAATGGATGCCAAAAGTTCACTTTATCACCGACGGCTTCCCCCTGCCCTTCTTCATACGTTGATGCTTTTATGAATATGCAGATATAGTGGAATAACTTGTGAGATGCTGAATGAGGTTACAACGTCACTTCAAGATATTCAGGTCCAAATTTGCCTTTTCTTCCTCTTCAACACCATCTTCTGTCTAATAATGCTTCTCCATGCTCTGTGTTGACCCACGATTTTTTCTGACGAGATATTGCTTGGCTTCCTATGTGCAGGCAGACTTTCTAAAGCTTGTATACAAAGATACCGTTCTAGTTGGGCACTCTTTAGAGAATGATCTTTTAGCACTCCAGATAAGTCATAACTTGGTAATTGATACTGCTATACTATACAGGAACCACCGTGGTGCAAATTACAAGAGTGCTCTGCGAGTGCTTGCGAAGAGATTTCTTTCTAAAGAGATTCAGGATTCCGTAAATGGACATGACAGTGTGGAAGATGCAAGAGCTGCAATGGAACTAGCATTGTTAAAAATTAAACATGGTAAACAATCTCTCTCTCTCTTTTGAACAAACAGTTTTCTCTTCTGTGCTAATCTGGCTATAACTTGACTTAAATGTGGCACAAAACATGCTAGACACACTGCAGAATGAAAACAATAATTTATATCTTGACGAAGTGAAATATTTATGAGAAATCTTGGTATGAGTCTACTTGGCAATGTAGCGGTTGTATGATCCACTCATTTGTAGCTAATAAGAAAGCTTTTTGTTTACTTATTTTTGAAACTTCAAATGGATATTATTGGAAAAGAATATACACAGTTCTGGTTAGCTATGTTACATCATTATAGCTTCCCAATTGTGAACAAAATCATTGTAAGACTTGAGATTGGCCCAATTCATGTTTCTACTCCAATGAAGTAAAAGACCTTTAACATCCTCTACACCTATGATTACGAGATTTGAGTATTTCAAAATCTAGTTGTTTCTATCTTTCTGCAAACTTCAAATAATCGCCATAAGGATGAGGTTCCATAGATTTTTCCCCTCTTTGGAGTTTTCAAAGTTTTGCCGCTGTTGAATGGCACGGTCTACTGACTTTGGGAGGCACCACCTGTTTTTGTTATTGTGGATGAAATGATACCATAAACATGCTTCCATGTTGTAGTGTAGTAGCAAATGCTCTGAAGTTTCTTTCTTTATCTTTACATAATATTGCATCTGTTCACCAACTGAAATCCCCGACGCTTCAAATGATCCAAAGTCGGAAGTTTGTGTAAACAAGCAGCCCACACAGTGAAACTTACTCTATGAGGGATCGTTTTTTTCCGAAATCATAGCTTGAAAAAAATTGTGCAAATGTACCTAAGTTTGTCGCATTCATCCGTCTGTAGCATTTTTTGATCGAAAGGTCTCTCTCATCCCCTTCCTTTTAGACTCTAGTATCCGCTTCTTCATTTAGGTGTTGTTCCCCAATAGTGCCAAATAGCTGTAGGGAAAATTGGGATTTCCCAGTCGCTGAGATTCTTTCTGACTAGGAAGTTCCACCCTCTTTGATTGTGATCATATAGTTGATAAACATACGCCTCCTTCATCATAAATGTGGTAGATAGCTGGGAATCTCTCTCCCAGGAAAATGGTACAGCACCATTTATCATGCCAGAATTTAATGCACTTCCTGTCTTCTAGTTTCCACTTCGTGATGTAGGTAAAAGTAAAACACATTAACCTTCAAGCCTGAAGCTAATTCATACCAGATCAGAATGTCCTTGAGTTTGTCGAGTTGCCTAGGATCTTTCTCCATGAAGAACAGATTGTTATCTGCAAAATGCAGGTGGTTGACCAGGTTTCCTTCATATTAGTCTTGATGCCCTTTATCACTCGTTCTCCTCTGCTTGGTTTTTTCTGAAATGTTCAGCGTGCCTCGAACCCTAGGCCTCTAAGGTGGAAGACTATACCTCTTACCACTCCAACCAAGGGTTGTTGGCTTCTCCTCTGCTTGTTTCATGCAGAGGCTGAGAGCTTCGAGTAAAAAACGCACTAGAGATAGCGGATCACCCTGTCTTATACCTCTCAAGCTCTGGAATGCTCTAGTTGGGTTACCGTTAATCATAACCAAGAATGACGTTGAGGAGATGACCCATGAATCCAACCTCTCCATCTGTATTGGAAACCCATCTTCTCCACTGTTTGGTATAAGGAGATGCACCCATAATCAGGAATCCTCTACTCCCTTTCTTCTAGAGTCAATTAGCTCGTTGCCTACCATCTAGGTTCTGTCCTCCGGCCACAAAAGCTCCTTGAAAAGGCATATTAGTTTATCCAACACCCAGGATAATCTAATGAGCAGCATCTCCATAACTATCTTGTATGGACCTCCGACTAGGCTGATAGGTCTGATGTGCGATAAGGATTTCCGCTCTTTGGAATGAGCACAATAAAGGTTTGGTTTAACCTCCACTTCATCGAGATCGTTGCTAGAAATTCATGTAGAGTGCTCATAAAGTCTACTCTTATAATACCCAAACATCTTCCATAAAACAAGATCGGGAACCCATCACGCCCCGATGCTTTGTCCTTTGCCAAGCCTTCGATTGTGTGGAACACCTCCCCTGGGCATTCTCTCTCTAGTAGGTTGGATGTTTCAATTACCATCGATGGCAACTCCATGGATTCAATGCCTGGTCTTTGTTGTCTCGGCTCCTTCTAAAGTTCGCTGAAATAATTAATAGCCACTTCCTGGACATCTTGATCTTCAGTCTATCTTCAATTGTCATGCATATTCGGTTGGATTTTGCTCTGCATTTGATAATATTGTAAAAATTTTGTGTCGTTTAGTTTAAAGCCCATCCCTCGACTTTTGACGGAGAGTAGTTTCCTCCAGGCTCGATAATTTTTGTAGTTCCAATCGAAGGAGTGAAATTTCGGGAAAGTTCACCAAAATTTCACGAAATGTTTCCGAAATTTAGATTAGGTGCACGAAATCACACTTACAATTATTTCCTGCATAGTTTCCACCGACATGATCGAAATTTCGACCGACATGATAGAAACTTCCACCGACATAATAATCTAGCTAAAGATCTGGAGAAACTAAAACGGAAGACATATTTATTCCTTCATCTTTTTCATCTTCAATTCCTTCTTCATGTCTTATAGGTATCTATTGGGTTTTATGTTTTTTTTTTAAATCTATTTGAATAATTTACCCACTGACTTAACTGCCTAAATTGATTTTATCTTAGTAACACCGAAGATATAATTGTGTAATCGACGATACCTTCTCAAACTAACAGAGTTCTTTAACTGTTATCAGTAAAAATGTTATCTTTTGGGTGTTATTTTCAAGAAGTTATTCAATTTACTCCCGCACGTAACTGTGTAATTGTTAATACCCCATCAAACTAATAGATTATGTTAATTCCGTATATACATCATGTTTATGCTTCATTATGGTTTAATAATCTTGTTATATTCAATTGCATCGTATTCATATCATTTCCACACTAAACGAAATATTTCTACGAAACGTTTTCAATTGGGTACTGACCGAAATTTCCACCTAAACAGGAATTTTATTCCTGGGTCCCATCTCCTTTCATTTCTAGTTTGGAAGTCCTGCTGAGTTAAATTATTCAATTCTTCCTCCCTTTTCGACTCATTTATTTCTACTTGAAGATGTCTCAATTTATCATTAAAGGTGCAGACCTTTTTTTCTTTTTGTTAATCACACAACAATATATTACAAAGTGGCTATTTTTTAGGTATGGAGGTTGATGATACGGTTTCACAATTTTGTGACTAAATCATTTGTATATAGCTCATTCGAAGGCATAGCAAGTCATCCTTTTTCAACGAGATATGTGGAATTTAACGAAAGTAAACACCAGTTGCATAATTATATTGAAGCAATCTGTAATGATTGTCACTATAAAGTTCTTGAGTTTTACAAGTTTACAACTCAATTTTGGAGAACAGTAGAAACGACATATATTCAAAGTTAGTTTGAGTCTTTTGACTAATCTCAAAACACTACTACTGTAAATTGGTAATGAAAGAGGAGCAATAGAGGCATAAGAGAAAAACCCACTTTTGTATCATCTTTTATGCTTTGAAATAATAACTTGGAAAATTTAAACAGTTTTCTGGATGAAGTAGGTTTACTTTTCTATTAAAACAATCATGCCTCACAATGTCACGAATTAGGGAAAAGACTTAATTTTTTGTCGCTTAATCTTGTGGGATCCCTCAAAAGTGAGGAAAACTGTACATTCTTACATCATGTTATTTGGTAAAGGTCTTCATTAACTGAAAGACCATTTAGTTGTGTAGTGCGTGATGCTTTGAAGCTAATTTAGGACTTATTCTTTCCTATCTTCAGGACCTCACTTTGGTTCAGCTTCATCATTCACGAAGAAGAAGCTGGTTACAGTTTTGGGTGAGAGTGATAAAACCTGTTCGGTCATTGATGATATTTCTATTGTGAAGCGATTTGCTGCTGGATCTTGTCATGCATTTCCTGTGTCTTCTGATGATGAAGCCCTTTCAAAGGCCACAAAGGAGGTCAGTTTTTTAGTCATTGTGTAGAATTCATTGTGAAAAGTACTGTGTACTAACCATCTCATTGAATGTAATATACTTATACTTTAAATTTGTGTCTGTAGGTAAAAAATGACAAGGTGCACTTTATCTGGACTCAGTTCTCTGAGTTGAATTCTTATTACAAGAAGCAAGCAGATGACGCAGAGAAGATGCAAGGGAAAATTGCCGAGATGATGTCTTTGCTTACATGTGAAAAGAAGTCCAGGAAATGCCCTCGATACAGTTTGACTTCTGAACTCAGTGGCATTCTAAATCGCATAGATGGTAGAATCCAAAGCCTCTATACTGCATTACCAAACAATGCAATGCTTATATTATGTACTGGTCATGGAAACACGGCAATTGTCCAAAGGTTTGTACTTCTTCTTTGATAAGGAAAATTTATATGGTAATAGCTAAGAAAACTTAAACTAGGTAGGGAGAATACAATTATGATGAGAAGGAGAGGGGCGCTTCGGCACAAGTATTTTTCATGCATAGTTTTCCGAGGAGTCATTAGACCTATTGGAGGTAATCATTATACCTACCTCCACCCAAGCATGCCTATGCGTACCCAAGAAAACCATCATCTTAGACCTAGCCGCAAAGCACCATTAACACACACCTCGTATCCCTAACCTAGAGAAAAAACCGCCAATTTTCAAGACCACCCAACCTTTAACCACATTCCAAAGCAGTCCCACCATATTGGCCCTAAAACTGGTGACATCTCTTCGTAGCAGCCAACCATCTCATATAAAACACCACCCTCGACTACTTAGAACTTCAAACCTCTTCAAGCCAAGATCAAAATTCAAAACCTTCCCAAAACACTAACCTGAAAAACCTTCACCTTCCCTCACCAAATATCTCCAACAGACTGTCAGTGGACCCCTTAGGATTTGCTTCATTTAAGCAAAGAATGAAAATTTGAAGTATTTAGGTCGAAATATTTCGGTTTTTCAAACTAAGGAAATGAAACATCACTCAAATTTCGTGCATGATTTTGGCGAAAATCATGCGAAATTTCGAACTATTGTATCCAGATCTGGAGAAATTCGATCGATCTAAAGAAACCCTAACTTAAGAACCCAAAATCAGAGCATACTTACCTTCATCTGTATCTTCTTCATTTTTTCTGTATATATGTCCATTATTTCCTCCCAAATATTTATCAAATTTCTTTATTTCTACAGAAACCCTAACTTAAGAAAGCCTATAGAGAGAGAAAGAGAAGGAGAGTGTCGGATGCGAGGCTTTGTTGTTATTAGGGTTTCTTAATGGTTATTAATAATCACCCTTATAAATTTGATTTTGTTAAAGTTAACCCCCTCTATGACAAGAAAATTGCAAATTAACCCTAAAATTAACAAATTAGCCCTATTATTAACCTCCACAGTAACATTATTATCTTTTGGGTGTAATTTGTAACAAATAATTCAATTTAGGCCCCCAAACGAACTACTTCATTGCAGATTAGCCCTCAAATTAGCAGATTTTGTTACAAAGTCTATCAACTTTTTTTCATTTTTGCCCCTTACATCATCTCCTTATAATAAATGTTTTTTGTAGGTCTTATTTTCAATAGATAATTCAATTGCACTATATTTCTATCGTTTCCGTAGATTGTAAAATTTCCACATTGACCGAAACGTTTCCACGAAACGTTTCCACTTTTGGACCGACCGAAATTTCCACCGAAACCAAAACTTCATTCCTTGCATTTAAGTGGGCAAATATGGTGGTCGCAGAGGTGAATCCCCCTAGCGGAGATTGGAGTTTATGCCAATATTATGTCGTACAAGAGATCTTACGGTGGTCTTTAATAATGGACACAGGAGTGCAACTCAACCATGGGTTACATGCAGAATTTCGGGTTGAATATTAAGGGTTTTCCATTCAATATGTGGAACTTACAATGTCTCACGTACATAGCTTGGGTCTTTGGCAAGCTTTTGGAGGTTCACCTTGATACAGTGAGAGATTTAAAAACCTTAGAATGGCTAAGATCAAGGTGCAAAGAACAATAAAGGAGGTACCAGGCTCCCTTCCACCACAATGAGGATACATTTTAATAAGATACCCTCCTTCCTTATTATATAGATATAGCCTCTTCCCTTATTATATAGATATACATGGATCTTTGTTTATTTATTGCGTGTGTGCAAGGTTAATTGATTTTTTCTTAATTCCTTGAAATTGACTTTTTAAGATATGCTGAGTTCACCATACATCCTTTTCTATCTACCCAACGTAAAATATGCGAAACCTTAGTGGCAAGCCATAAGCATTATGTATTCTAAATAAACTTCGAAATGAGCTGAAAACAATCTTCCATCTTTGACATCAGATGTTTTGTTTCTGAAACTGTATCATGTCTTTGTTATATTATGTCTGTACTTGGAGTTTCCTTTCTTGCATGGTTTCTGTGATGATAATCTGTTGCTTTCCGCTATTGTGCATGGGTTAAAGAGTAAGGAAGATGCTGTCAGAGGAGAAAGAAACCACAGTTTGTCGTGAGAAATTATTAAAGGTTTTGGAGGAACTCCAAGCGCAAGCTGAAGTAGCTCTATGTGGTGTGCGTGTAAAGAATTGATTACTTGAATTCTAACTGACGATGATGATACAGGAGTGTATCATAACATTTTCTTCTTTACGAGGTAAGCTGTGACCACTCATCTGGGTAGTAGATGGAAGGTTAGTATCTCCAAGTTACTCTGTTAGTAATGAACCCATTTCTTCTCCTAGTAAACTGAAAAATCTATAATTCCAATTTGATGGGCCAGAAAGCTAGTAGTCAATTCTAGAAGTTAGGGTCCTTGGACCTTTAATTTCACCAAGGGTAATAAGTTGGATGATGAAGTCATGTGTCAATGTATGCAGGTATGATGTTGGATCCAGACTCTTCTGGTTCTTCACATGAAAATTGGGAGTACTCAAGCGAGAAGAAGAGAGCCACAGTTTTGATAATCCGCATCCAAGATCAAATATTCTCACTCTACAACTCTTGATTTATAATCCTCCACAGCTTGGGAGAGCAAGTACCTTGATAGATATAATGTTTGTGTTATTAGTCGTGGTTTGAAATGTTTGGAAAGACTGTGTTATTGGTTTGGAGAGATATGAGATGTCAACCAATATCTATGTTATTCATTTATCTCAATTACTCGAAGCTTGCTTTTGTCCATTTAAACTCGGTGAGAAATAATTATGACTCAAATATTTTAGTTCTAGTCGTCCAAATTCACATATCTTGAGTTTGGGAAAATTTGTGTTGCCTTGAGATTTCAAAAGTTATCTTAACATATTCAATATGTGCAGTCCATTAAGGACTTCGGATTGAGATATTGTTGAAGAAATAACCCAAATTTGCGCAGGTCGAAGCCAGATATAGTGTTTCACAATTGCATTAAAATTTGAGGGTGCATTTCTAAGATGGAAAGGTGTGCCTAAGTACTCGTAATGGCCTTTGCTGGTTAGGAATATTATTTTATGGCTCTTAGTTGTCTCGAGAGATAAATTTGTTGGTTTCGGTGTACAGATTTAAACTTATCAAGACACTAATTTAAACATCTACATAGGACACTAATTTAAACTTATCAAGACAACTAATCCAATTAAAGATTTTTCCTTTTACGTCGTCCACCTCTAGATTTGAGTTTGCATTAGAGTCCTTAAAGATCTTGTCATTACGTTTCTTCATTAAAGATTAAAGATGGCAATTCAATATCATTAATATCACTGACCAATAGTGTCATTACTCTGAACTGACGATTTGTCTAATCTAACATCTTTGCATTAGAGTCCTTAAAGATCTTGTCGTTACATTTCTTCATTAAAGATTAAAGAAGATGGCAATTCAATATCTTTAATATTACTGACCTACAGTGTCATTGCTCTGAACAGAGGATTTGTCTAATCTGAACAAACGATTTGTCTAATCTGAACATTAATTTAAGATTGTTATACAAAGTTATTCATTCATTTTTTTTATATTTATTTTAAGGGTTATTTCTCAAATGGCCCCCAACTTTGTGACCAGCTTCCTGTCTGGCCCCCTAAATTAGCAAAAATAACCATATGGCCCCCTTTTTCAGTTATCTTTAACTTTCCGTTACTCTCTCTCCTCCATCTCTTTTTCTCTCTCTGCCACATCATCTGTTACGCCACCTCATCATCTTCTCCGGTGAAGGTCGCCGGCCAGCCAATTTTCCGGCCGGCGACTTTTAAACATTAAAAAGAAAAATCCCTCTCTCCTCTCTCTAAAAAATAAATTTTTTTTTCTCTCTGTCTCCTTTTTTTCTCTCTCTAGATCTGGTTGAAGATGGCAATTTAAAGATCTGAACATACGATTTGTCTAATCTGAACATCTTTGCATTGGAGTCCTTAAAGATCTTGTCGTTACGTTTCTTGATTAAAGATTAAAGAAGATGGCAATTTAATATCTTTAATATTACTGACCAACAGTGTCATTACTCTAAACAGAGGATTTGTCTAATCTGAACATTACTTTAAGATTGTTATGGAAATTTTATTCAATCATTTTTTATATTTATTTTAAAGATCATATCACTTTTAATTTAGAAAATTGATTTGTCTTTTATTAGACTACGAACTATTTATTTTAGATAACAAACTGACCGGCCTTGACTTTTGGGGGGCCTTAGGCGAACATATCGACGGGGCCCTACCTTTTAATTTGAAAAAAAATGATTCATCAACCAACATTTCATTTGCGTTATTAGTCTCTGCTTGTTTTTTTGGCACGGTTATATACATAGCTCTGATTGTGAGTTAACCAAATTTTAATTTAATTAATTTATTTTTAGGAGCTGCATAAATACTTTTTTTGAGTCATATCAATCTAACGAGATAATAATAAAAACATAACATAAATATTTTAACTTACTAGAAGTAGCAATAAGGATCTAAACATAAACAAAAAATAAAAAAACAATCAAAATTAAAGGAACAAAAAGTTTACCTCTATGTAATTGTGTAACAAACCTTTGTAGAGAATGAAATAGATTGAAGAGAAATATGTAATTAATTTGATTATTGTTCTTTCAATTTGGTGCCTTTTAGACTTCGATGAGTAATTAATTAAGTTAAAATGTTACTTGTCTTTGTCTTTTAAACTTCCTATTAGTTAAGGTGTGTTTAACACTTTTAACTTAAATTTCTTTCACTAAAAATGAGAATGTCTACATTTGTTCTTTTAGTGTCCCTTTAAAAAAAAAAAGATTAAAAAATGTTACAACCACAAGATTTGAACACTTGACCTAGGGTTTTCTAATCAACTACTCTACCAACTCTAGTGCCCAAACATGATATGTATTTATGTTAAAAAAATACATATAATAATATTATAGAAACATTTAAATTGGGGGCCCCCGAAATTTGGGGGCCCTATGCGGCCGCCTGGGTCGCCTAAGCCCAGGACCGACCCTTCAAACACTATTAGTTAGAAATACAAACTATTTTATTTCTTTGGCATTTTATGTTAATTTGGAAGTTAGTGGGTTTTCAATGATTTACTTATAAAAGACAAAGAACCGTACTAAATACTTCCTCCGTCTCAATTTGTTTGACCTTTTGGAAGATCCAACTTATTAAGGATTTTCATTTATTGCTTGCTAACTAAACGTATCTGCCTAAATTACCCATAATTATTTTAGAATATTACAATAAATACTATATTGGAAGTAGTGTAGAACCAATTGAAAGTAAGGGTGGATTGGAGAATGTCAATAAAATTAGTAATAAAGGACTCTTATTTAAAGTAAGTGGACAAACATTTGAGACTTCCTTTAAAGGAATAAGACCCAAACAAAATGGGACGGAGGAGTAGTTTCTAGGGTACCTCGATTAGTGACTAACAAAGTCAGATCTCTGAATTAGTACACAAAACGAACAAATCATTCGACCAACTTATTAACCAAAATTTTAATCAATTAGACAATTACCCATGGGTAGCTCAAACCCACAAAGAGATAGGTGTTTCAAGCACTATTCAACAACAATGCTTCAGCCGTGAATAGATGTTTTGAGGAAATAAATAAATTTTTTGGGATAAAAAAAAAATTTGGGTGGAAATAAAAATGTTATGTAATTTTTTGTATCCTCCAAACGCTATCTACCTCTAATGTTTTATTTACTTCTTCTTCTTCGACACTCACTCCGACCACCACCTCTCGCCCTCATTCCAACTACCACACCCATTATTTTTTGAGTTATTTCCTTTTCCCCCTATTTTGCGACAAGCTTCCTTTTCGGCCTCATGTTTTTCGTAAATTCAAATTTGACCCCCTTTTGTTAGCATCGTTAGTTAACTTTGATGCTTAATTTTTTTTGTTTCCATAAGTGCCCTTCATATAAAAGTGATTTTTATTTCAAAATTGGCCCATTTTAAATATGGGTTATTTTCAAAATGTTCTACCCGTGTTGGAACAAACTAGGGTGCAAACTGGAATTCACTTAAAAAAATTACAAAACATTAAAACACACCTCACCTCTCTCTCATCCACATCATTTCTCACAACCTCATCATCTTCTCCAGTGAAGGTCGTCGACCCGTTAAATATTCCAACGACCTCCAAACTTAAATTTAGTTTTTATCTCTTCCTCATCTCTCTCCCTCTCTCCTACATATAGCTCCGACGATGTGGAGGAGCCCCTTTGCCGGAGAAACCAAACCTTCAAGGTGTGGTTTGACCAGACTGAGATCTGGCTTCAACAACCAGATCTCGGTCTGGTTTCTCCGGCGAAGGGGCTCATCCCCTTCGCCAGAGTTATATAAATATAGAGAGGGGGTAGAAAGAAAGAGAGATTAAAAAGAGATCTGTCTTGGATGTCCAGTGCATGTTATTTCTTTCTCTTTCTCTAGACGATCACCTGATCAAGGAAGACGAGTGATCTTTCTCTCTCCAGGCGACCACCTGATCAAGGAAGACGACTGCTACTATCGTTCTCTCTCTAGAGAATCACCTGATAAAGAAAGACGGCTAATCTTTCTCTCTCATGGCAACTACTTTTCAAGGAGGACGACTGGCCTTTCTCACTTCTAACGACCAAAGGGTGCAAGTACTTTATCTCACTCGACGACTAGAGAATTAGGCAATCATACACCCGGTTGTATTACTTTCTCCCTCAATGATCGTCTTGCTTAGATAAATAATTTCATAGCTCTGTGTCCGGTTTATTATTCGTATTCAATATTTGTCAAGCTTACTGACTTGACCGTCGGAGCTCCCTTAGGCCGACACCATCCCGGTGAACCAAGGATCTCACGGTCACGTGTGTTTTTGTCTTTTGTCACAGGTTAAGCCCAAAGACGTCGTCGGTGCCCGTAAAAGTATTAACAGGTAAAGGTCTGACTTTCGGTCACCGACCCGGTCCTCCTGACTTCTTGACCCGCGATTTCAACCCCTCACAACCCCTAGTCCTAAAAGATCTAATCTTCTTAGGTTTCTTCTTGTTTTCGCCTTAGTTCGTCCGGATCGCCAACCTCGAACCCCCATTGAGTTCTCCCACTCGAATTTGGATCCATCTTTAAGCTTCTCCAATGGACTCATAGGCCCTAAACTCTAATTACAAGACTCAAACGATTCGTAGATCGTATAATTCTTGAAATTAATTTATTACAACTGGAACCCATCGGTGCTTAAAACAAGAATGAAAGAGAAAAACTTTCTATGGCCATACTAGTTTCCGCATTCACATCACATGCATTCATCTAATATACGAGGCTATCAATTACATATGCATGATTATCCGGGAGATACTTTTGTTCGACATATCTATGTCACATATAGACCTTAAGTCTATATTCGAAAAATTTGACTAATGGTACGTTTTCAATTTTATGTTTAATGATTTCTAAAACCAATTTTAAGAAAAACTCTGTTTGGGTCTTCGGATGGCCCAGGTTAATTTCGGAAAAACTCGGTTTCACTTTTAATGATTTCCAAAATCATTTTTAAAAAAACCCGTTTTGGGCCTACGGGTAGCCCGAAACAATTTCGGTAAAATTTGGGTGGAGTTGGGAGAAAAATCGGATTTTCAACGAAAAGACTCTCACTCGGGTCAAGACCCGAAAAATCTCGGCCCATGGCCATAGACCTAGCTCGGAATGGCCCGAGACAACCCTCGGTCAAGGCCCAAGTCCCTAAAGGTCAAGGCCCATGAAGTGTCCCGGCCAAAAGCCCTAGAGGTGCTTCGGCAGGGCCCAAACACGGCTCAACCCTAGGCCAGCAGCTTGGGACGTGCCTTGATAGAGCTCAGACGCGTCCCAGAAGCGTCTGCGCTAGGGCAGGTCCTAGGCCGTCTCGATCACGAATACCGAGAGGCATAGGAACCCTCCAGACGCGTCTGGTCCCTGGCCGAGATGTTCTAGGTCATCTCGGTCCATAACCGAGATGCCTAGGAACGGCCCAGACGCTTCTGGTGGAAATCTCATGTGCCCAACCGTCTCGGACTTGTCCGAGACGGACTTGGTTACTATTGGTCGCGTCCCAGGCGCGACCGGGAAATCAGGTTTTACACGTTCCAGACTCTTAAGTCCGAAACAGTCTCGGCCAGATGGCTGAGACGTGCAAGCGACTAGCTTGAGACGCGTCCTGGCCAGGTTTAGCAACTTCTAAAGTTGAAAATTTCCATTTTTTTTTTCTTTTGCTTCCAAAGTTGTTGTCCCGTGTATTAAAAAACCTTCTAAAAACCCAAATTTGATTTCAAACAACTTCTAAAATTAATGAAAATTAACTCTAAGGTGGTGCATTTCGGTTTTATCTTTAATGATTTTCAAAATCAATTTTAAGAAAAACTCTGTTTGGGCCTTCGGATGGCCCGGGTCATTTTCGGAAAAACTCGGTTTGACTTTTAATAATTTCAAAAATAAATTTGAAGAAAAATCGTTTCTGGGCCTTCGGCTGTCTCGGCCAAAACCCATGAGGTGCTTCGGCATGGCCCCAGCACGACACGGACCTAGGCCAGCAGCTTGGGTCGTGCTAGGCACGTTCTACCTAGGCCAGACGCATCTTGATCTTGGGCCAGACGCGTGTCTGCCATAGGGCACGTCCTAGGCCGTCTCGGTCATGAAGACCAAGAGGCATAGAAAGCCTCCAGACGCGTCTGGTGGAAATCTCGTGTGCCCAACCGTTCCGGGTTCGACCGGGAAACCGAGTTTTACACGTTCTGGACTCTATGTCCGAAACGGTCTCGACCAGATGGTCGGGACGTGCACGCGACTGGCCCAGGACACGTCCTAGCCAGGTTTAGCAACTTCTAAAGTTGCAAATTTCCATTTCTTTTTCTTTTGCTTCCAAAGCTGTTATTCCATGTATTAGAAAACCTTCTAAAACCCCAAATTTGATTCTCAAACAACTTCTAACATCAACTAAAATCAACTCTTTGAAAAAATTTCAAAATCAAAATTAATCAAAATTGAATCTTTCAAAACTCTTTTCAATCATCAACTTTCAAACCAATTTGAATAAATTTTAAATCCCATTCAAAACTAAACAATTTGACATCTAAAGCTACTTTTAGACATATTTATCTATCTAAACAAGGATAGCTTAGTCCGAAACTTAGCCAAAATTAGGTACGGGCAAGAGGCTTTGCCGCCACTGTTGCGTTATGGAGTCTCCTAGTGTTCTTAATGGAATCTCAGACATCTAATGTCTAACACTAGTATTCCGAGGATCTCATGCATAAGCTAATAATGTACTAAGAAGTTAGAGATTACCTTAATCGCTATTTTTCCTCGAACCATTCTCATCGTTTAAGAAGACCAAGAGTTCCAATTGTAGCTCCTCTACTCAAGACACCCGAGCAATCAACTTGATCTCCCACCTCTTGGATATCTAGAACTTCAATGGTGGTCAGATGAAAAACACCTTCTTCTTCAGACTAAATAGATAGTTGAGAATTTTCTCTCTTTCTTTCTTTACTTGATGTTGTAGAGGTTGAAAGCTCCTTAAGAATTTTCCACCACTTATTCAAACTCTAATGAGACATTATATAGAACCCTAAGTTAGAGTAAAACCCTAATTAGGTTTCCCAAAATGCCTTTTTGAATAAGATTTAGGAAATAGTCGAAAATAAAAAGAGGTTTCTATTTTCCTAATTTCCCTTGTTATGGCCGGCCAAGATATGCCCTAAAAGGGAAGATCTGGTCGGTCCACTTAGGCTGGTCGATCCCTATTATGGGCCTAAAATCCCTTTTAGGTGCCAGACCCAAATTTCCTTTGTTTGGGTCTTTTGTACTATCTTTTCCCAAACTTTCTTGAGGTCTTTTGGACATACTTATGAGTCCAACCCGTGTATATATGTCTCATCCCTCTAGTAATATCTTCCGATCAAGTCGACACTCTTTGGTGTAACCCGATGTAGGATTCGGTCGAAGTTAGTCGCGAATCGTTTCGTGATTCAATGATCGTAGTTAGTTTCTAACTAAACACTAAGACCCCTAAATCGTCCGCACTTGATGATATTCTTCATCAATTATCCTATCCGACAAATTGCTCGCATTACATCTTTGGTCGAAAGACATTTCTAAGAAGGACATCTCCTTCAAGAAGGATATCTCTTTCAAAGACATGCTTTGGCATAAGCCGAACATGCCTTGGCCTAGGGCCAACACGTTCTGGCCCAAGCCAAGCTTGGCTTGGTATAGGTCAAAATGTGTTCTGACCCAATGGATAGGGACGCCTAAGGCCTTCCCGGACCCGTCCTAGGCCTTCCTAGACGCGTCTGGCATTGGCTTTCGTCCTGGGTCGTCTCGAACTAGAAGTCTGGGACGCCTAAGGCTTACCCAGACGTGTCCAAGATGCGTTTGGTTTAGGTAAGCTTCCTTTGCATCTCGAACTCCAAGTCCGAGACGCTTTAGGAGTTCCTGGTCGCGTCCTAGAACGCGACCTAGAATCCCAGGCGCGCACGTCTCGGACTAGTACTAGGACGCGTATGTCTGGCCCAGACACGTCCTGGCCGGACAGGAAGCTTTCTGACCCAATATTTTTTTTTGTTTTCTTTCTCTTTCACCTACTATTCTTCAATGATTCTAAATCGAAAAAGTCATATTTGAAAAAAATTTCAAAACCTTGTTAAAGCATTAAAATTTTCTTTCGAAAACCATTTTCAAAACCGAAATTTTTAAAGCTTTAAACTTATTGAAATCCTTCAAAGCCTATTCGATTAAGCCTAAATCTCATTCAAACTAATCAAACTCATGTTCGAATATCTAAACAAACTTATCTATCTAACTAAACAAGTTCAAATCTAAATCGTCTAGCCAAAGTTAGTTCGTGGAAGAGGCTCTGACGCCACAGTTCGATTTTTGTGTCACCTAGTGTTGTTAGCGGAATCTCAGACGTCTAGTACGTCTAACACTAGTTTCCAGGATAAAATGCAAGAACTAAAAATGAACTACAATTGGAAGAAGAATACCTTATTCGCTATCCCTCGAACTTAGATTCGAACACCTTTTTGGAAGATTAGGATTTCCAAAGTGTAGTTCCTCTACTTGAGACGCCGAGTAGGTTGACTTGAACTCTCTCTATTTAGTCAGTTAGGGCCTTATTAAAGTTTGAGATGAAGAACTCCTTCTTCTTGACTAGATAGATAGATTGAGAGCTTTTTATCTAAAATCCCCTCTCCACTTGATTTTATAGAGATTGATTTTCTCTTGAGAAAATTCCACACCTTTTTTGTTCTCTAATTAGTCCTTATATAGAGAAACCCTAATTAGAATTATATTCAAACGATAATTCAATGTGGACCACAGAAAAGATAAAGTCAGAAACCCTTTCTGAATGGAATACCTAGATGGGGCTCATCCCCTTCGACGGAGATATATGTAGAGAGAGAGAGGGTCAAAAGAGAGAGATTAAGGAGATAGAGAGTTAGAGAGAGATGGAAAGATTAGAGAGAAATATTAGAGAAAGAAAGAAATTAGAGAGAGAGATATTAGAGATAGAAGAAGAAGAACAAGAGAGAGAGAGAGAGAAGAAAAAAAGTCACCGAAAATTTTGGTCGGCCGACGACCATAACCGGAGAAGATGATGAGGTGGTGAGAGAGTGATGACGTGGAACAAAGAGGTGATGAGACGGAGGTGAGAGAAGTGTCTTAATGTTTGTAAAATAAATTCCATTTGACCCCCTAGTTTGTTCTAAATAAGTTGAAATGTTTGGGAATCAACCCATATTTAAAAAGAGGCAAAATTTGAATTTACAAAATTACTTTTATAACAAGAGCAATTGTGGAAACAAAAAAATTGACCACTAAAGTTTACTGATGGTGTTAACAAATGGGGGCCAAATTTGAATTTACAAAAAATAGCGGGCCAAAAAGGAAGCTGGTCACAAAGTACGGGGCCAAAAAGGAAATAACTCTTATTTTTTCTTCTCTCTAATCTTTCTACTTCTCTCGGGTTCATCCCTTTCTCTTGAAACTCTCTCTTAGATTTCTCTCTCTAATCTCTGTCTTGGATATTTCTCTCTTTCTCTCTCTCTGGAATTTTTCTCAAATCTTTCCTGCCACAAATTCTTATTACAACTCACACAATACTATATTCTTGCAATCAAATTTTCATTTCCTACTTGCTTTTGACATTCTTCTCATGTCTTCGTTCTCGGAATATAAGATGATAGATGGTGATGGAGTATCCGCCTTTCTCTAGTTGACACTCTTATCGGGTTTCACGGACTACAAGGACAAGGTTAATTCGTTATCCTAATGTCACTCCCAGTGGCTAAGAAAGTTGAGCATGCGAGATCAAATGAGCTCTTTTATAGGTTAGGAGGTTGAGTAGTTTTTCATTCTACTCAGAGTTAACGCGGAAGAGTACACTCGAATGACGATTTAGGATTTGAGCTCTCACATGGGTTAAGTCTTCATTAATGACTACTCTAGGTTTCTTAGAGATAGTTCTTCTTCACTAAGATGTCACTCCTATGGTACAACACAAACACTAAAAGACTCGACTTTCATGCAATGGTCATTAGTAATCACAAGACTCATCAACTCGACACATATGTATCAATATTCTTAAAACTATCACTACATTCACATGCAAATCTACTCAAAATGTTCAAAATTTTCAAATTTTGTCTAATTTGAGCCTTTTTGTCTTTGAAACCCATTGTCATGCATTGGTTATGGTCTATCCCGCATCCCCAAGCCTAAAGTAACATTGTCCTCAATGTTCTAAGCATACACTCACCAAAAGATTAAGAGGCACATCAATATAAAGATAAGAGTGGAGAGATATTACCATTGCCAGAGGAGATAAAAGATGATAACACCAAGACTCACATATAAATAGGTTCCAAGTTGATGACAAGCTCACCGTTATCCCCACACTTGGAACAAACCACGCCTCTTAAGTAAAACAAGTAAGAAATACTCCTAAAATATCAACAAATATAATGAGAATGAAGCACATAAAAGACATGACCATATATAAATCTACTACTAACGCGGGTATACACGGTTGCGTTGAGCTATGCAATTAGCCTTTGATTCTCTTGTTTTCACACAAGAGCACGAGTTATGTCTCATGGAGGGTTTCCACAGATGTTACGCACAAACATCAAGATCCATCTTAATCGGCCTAACGATCATAAAGCGAAAGACGAAAGATTTGGGGGTCAACCCAAATAAAGCTACATACAAAAGTAATTTGTCTCACGAAAATATAAGAGCCATAACGTGCAAGTGAGACGATAGAAGAAAATAAGTCATCCCGAAACTTAGTGGATGCACGGTCCACTAGGTAAGCATAAATGCTAAGGGCGACGACTAAGAAGTCGTCCAAAGGGTCGACATATAAGTGAAGTGTCAGGAGGTCATTCGAAGGTAAAAAGTCGTCTGCAAGCTTAGTGGATAGAACATCCTGTAAGTCCGTAGACATGCTAGGGAATACGTCTGTAGTGTCCGAAAAGGGATTAACGACTGAGTCTGAGATCATGTGGAAAGTCGAACTAGACTCTAAGGGTAAGGCAATAGGCTCAAGGACCAAGTCATGGTCCGTGGTTTCCTTAGGTAAATAAGGTAAAAGGTATCCAGAGCCTCATAGTTGGTTACAACAACTTCCATTCTAAGTAACTCATCCAAGTAATCACAAGTGTTAAAAGTTGGATAGTTCAACATTGTGTGATCCCCAAACTTACTAATAGAGTTATTATCCTGAACATCAATATCTAGTGTAGTCCGATCATGATGAGATGAAAATGGTCGAGGGAGTGAGCAATAAGGGTTATCGGTCAGTTCATGCTCAAAGGGTCTATCAGGAGCTACTTCGACATTTAACTTAAGACTAGGGCTAAGTGTATTACCCTGACCGTTATTCCTAGTCTCCTCTTGAGTTTGGGGTGCGAAAACCCCTTCTTTGTCGACAATAGGCTCTGACTCAATTCTATCAACAAGTTTGAACATTCGTTCAGTGATCTCCATTATATCTCGATTGAAAGTAGTCTGATACTCTAAAAATGCTTGGAGACTATCTTCAGAAGTCTCCTCATAATGCGACACATAAGTATAACTAGATGACGACTCTAGTAGGAACACGGATCATGGGATAATATTTGGTCAAATGGTTTAAGGACGCACAAATGGCACAAACTGGGTTAATTGTTTCCATGGTCCTTTCTTCACTACCTTCATGTAAATACATAGACTCGACTCTTTGAGTGGAATCATTGGGTCGGGAATTGCCATCAGTAAGTGTACCGTCCATATATGCTTGTCGATAGTCACGAAGACTTCTACGTGGTCTATCAATAGTAATAGAATTATGGTCATCAGCAACTGGCAAATTCAGGTGCGGTCATCCCAAATGCTTGTCGATAGTCTCGAAGACTCCTACGGGCTGGGTTACCCTCATATTCATAATCCCTACGACCATATTTATCACTAGTCTGGCCGACTTTGTACATCTGACGGTATTCACCCATGGTCATCCGAGTTCAGTTAGGTTCAACTAGCCTATTTCTATCACTAGTCAGGCTGTTCATATATAAGTTTGAGTATTCCTGATGACTTCTTGATGGTCGACTAGTGTTGTGTAATTCTTAGAATAAGGTCATCATCATCATCATATGACCAACTTTCTATGATCTCACACTATTCGAAGATGCTAACACACAATCACAAAATGGGAACTACCACTTATAGACCTAAAGAATCACATACAAGTACAAAAAGAAGAGATAGAATTCGATACTAGTGGATGCTCCTCTCATTTCGTTCGCCTTTCTGCTTAGCTTCTCGATTCCTTCCTTTTCCTTCGCTCCTATGTATCTTTTTGGCTCTTTTCTTGAAACGGTACCTACAAAAATGAAATTAAGAAACTACAAAAACAAATAAAGAACTAATGAACAAAACGAACAAACGATGTCCAAACTACTAAATCTATCCCCGGCAGGGGCGCCAAAAACTTGATGCACCCGAAAGGTTGCACACCGAAGCTGAAGGATCAAGCTACTGGTTTAGGTATCACAAGATAACTTAGACAATAACGGGGGTTTTGATCAAATAAGCAACAAAATAAGAAAATAAGTAAAACTAACTAGATTATCAAAGTAAAAGGGCGAGAGAGATTTCAGAGAAGAGTCGGAGGAACAAGAGTTGAGAGACAAATAAGTGAGAGAGGTGTCGAAGTCCAGGAATTCTTAATGATAAACCTACAACTACGTGTGGTCTGATCTAATGTGTCGAAGTACAATCGACGTTTGACTCCTAAGGTTGACGTCTCTAAGAACTACGTATATCCGGAGATCATACGTAGTCAAACAAATGTCCTAATCGTAAACTCGACCACCGAAGGTATTGCCTAGTCGCCTAACTTTGTGAAGTGCATAACAAGAGACAGGAAATTATGACTTAGACTACAATCGATATCGAATACTTCACTTCATCTACTAACTATGTGAGGTGCATGACAAAACACATGAAAATATGATTAAAACAAATCGAGATAAATGAACATCGATTCATAATCATAATATTAAATCATATCAAACATAATCACAAATTCATCCCATAATCGACTCATGAGAATTAGCTAAACATGGCGAAACAAGTAATGAATGGGAAGAAAGATTAAGAAACACACAAGTTAAAGCGAGAATCCCCCTTATTCAATGTGACGCGTAGCTAAGATCGTCGGAAAAAAATGACTATCTAGGGCAACCGATCTCCCCTTAGCAGAAATCAGGGTTCCCATGAAGGAGATGTCCTTCGACCAAAGATGCAACGCGAGCAATCTGTCGGATAAGACAATTGATGAAGAAGATCATCAAGTCCGGAAGATTTAGGGATCGTAATGTCTAGCTAGAAACCAACTAAAGCGATTTACGACTAATTTCGGCTGGTTCCTACATCGGGTTACACCAAAGAGTGTCGACTTGATCTAAAGATATGACTAGAGTGATGAGACATATAAACGGTTAAACCCGTAAATATGTCCAAAAGGCCTAAAGGAAACTAAGGCAAAGATAACACGAAGGTCCGAATAAAGAGGTATTTGGGTCGAGGCTTAAAAGAGGATTTAAGGCCCATTATAGGGGTCGGCCGTGCTTGGCCGACTACCCTATAAGGGCCGGCCAGATCTCCCCTATTGGGGCTTAGTCTGGCCGGCCAAAGTAATGGAAGAGAGAAAAATATAAACATGTTTCTATTTTGATCAAATCTTTGTTTTACTTCTGTTTTGGTTTTTAGAAAACCTAATTAGGGTTGGACTCTAACTTGGGGATTCTTTATAATGCCTCATTAGAGTTGAATGGGGTGTGGATTTTCTCAAGAAGCTTTCTAATTTTACAACATCAAGTAGAGAGAAAAGTTCCCAACTATCTATCTAGTCTAAAGAAAAAGGTGTTCTTCGTCTAACCACCATTAGAATTCTAGCTAACAACAAGGTGGGAAGACTAAGTTGATTACTCGGTGTCTCATGTAGAGGAACTACAATTGGAGATCTTGATTTTCTTAAGCGATTAGAAAGGTTCGAGGGAAAATTAGCGATTAAGGTAATCTCTAAACTAACTTAGTTACATTATTAGCTTATGCATGAGATCCTGGGAATACTAGTGTTAGCCATTAGATGTCTGAGATTCCGCTTAGAACGCTAGAAGACACCATAACCCAACACCCTATAACAATCAGTCATCCTCTTCCTCATTTTTACTCAAACTCCATTAAAGCTTAACCCTACCTTTCCCTTTCTAGAAATTCTTTACTCATACTCCATTAAAGCTTAACCCTACCTTTCCGCTTAGAACTCTAGGAGACACCATAACCTAACAGTTGCGTCAGAGCCTCTTACACGTAGCCAATTTTCATTAAGTTTTGGACTAATCTATGCTTGTAGTTTTAGACATCAATTTGTTTAGTTTTGAATGGGACTTAAAAGTTATTCAAATTGATTTCAAAGTTGATGATTGAAAAAAGTTTTAAAAGATTTGATTTTGATTGATTTCGTTTCTGAAATGTTTTTTCAAAAGAGTTGATTTTTCCTGATTTTAAAAATTGTTTGAAAATCAAATTTAGGTTTTTGGAAGTATTCTAAAAGGTTGGAACTACAGCTTGAGAAGCAAAGCAAAAAGATTTTGTAAGTTTGGAAGATTCAAAAAATCTAGCTAGACGTGCACGCGTCTCGGCCTACTAGCCGAGACCGTCCCATACTCCGAGTCTGGGACGTGCGTGCCCAAGTTTCTGGGCGCCTTTGAGACGTGCGTGCCCAAGTTTCTGGGCGCCTTTGAGACGTGCCCCAGGAAACCCAACAACGTCTCCGATTAGGTCCGAGAGCATGGGACTTCCACCAGACGCGTCTGGGTTGTCCTAGGCATCTCGGTCTGGGACCGAGATGGCCTAGGATCTCTCGACCCTGGCCCGACACATCCTAAAAGGCTCGGCCTTGGGCCAGATGTGTCTACAACGCGTCTGGGCCAAACGCTAGCGTTCAGTCTTGGCCAAAGGCTAACGTCCAGTCTTGGGCAAACCATGTTTGACACGACCTAAGTTGTTGGCCTAGGGGCGAACCATGCTTGGGCCGTACCGAGGTACAACCTAGGCCTTTGGCCCAGACAAGCCCATTTGGTCTTGACCTTAGGGTCTTGGGCCTTCACCTTAGGGTCTTGGGCCTTAGCCAAGGCTTGTCCCGGGCCATTCCGAGATCGGCTAAGGATTGCGGGCCGAGATTTTTCGGGCCTTGATCCGAGTGGGAGTTTTTCCGTCAAAGGCTGATTTTTCTCCCGATTCCACCTAAATTTATCAAAATTGTTCCGAGCCACCCGAAGGCCCGAAACGCGTTTTTCTTAAAATTGATTTTGAAAATCATAAAAAGTCAAACCAATTTTTTCGAATTTGATCCAGGCCCTCTGAAGGCCCAAACGGAGTTTTTCTTAAAATTGATATTGAAAATCATTAAAGACAAAACCAAAACACACCATTAGTCGAATTTTCGAATATAGACTCAGGGTCCTTACGTGACAAAGAGATGTCGACAAAAGTATCTCCAGAATTATCATACATATATAATTGATAGCCTTGAATGTTATATGAATGCATGTGATGTGAATGCGGAAACTAGTATGACCATAGAAAGTTATTTTCTTTCATTCTTGTTTAAAGCACAGGTGAGTGCAAGTTGTAATAATTTAATTTAAATTTTTTATTCGATCTGCGAATCATTTGAGTCTTGTAATTAGAGTTTAGGGTCTACGAGTCCATGAAGAAGCTCAAGGATGAGATCCTGATTCAAATAGGAGAACTCAATAGAGTTTCGAGGATGGCGATCTAGGCGAACTAAGGCGAAAACAAGAAGAATCCTAAGAACATAAGATCTTTTAGGACTATGGGTCATACTAGGATCTATATGTGTGATGGGTCATGAAAATATCCCATCTGAGTCATTTAATTTAGTCGAGTTAGTCTATTTCGAGTCTTTATCATAATAAAGTGATTGGTTTGCTTGATTAGGTGTCTTTTGTATAGTTATGTGCGAAAAGTGATTAAAAACGGGAGAAAGATACTTAAAGGGAACTTTGGTCTTTTGGAGCCAAGGGTAATCCGGTCAATTGACCCAAAGTCAAAGTAGAGTCTGAGACGAACACGTAGGCAAAAACATAACTCAAATCAAAGTCCGGATGAGCAAATTAGCTAAAGTCAAAATTGGTGTCAGCTTTCGGGACAAGTTCGGGATGCATTTGATATAACGGGACATGCGGCAAAATCCGGAGGGGGGTGCAACTTAGTTTCGCTACAATCGGTTTCAGAGTAGCAGGCATGTTATTGGTGTGATTTTATGTATCTCGGTACAACGAAGTGTCTATAGTCCCGCGCCTAATCACCGTTAGATCCGCGATCTTTCATCCCAAGTTTTCCCTTTACCACCACAACTTAATAGTTTACTTTGCGACTGACCAAATCAACCTAATTTCGTCCTTATCCACCGGAACTTAAGAAAAGGCTCTTAGGGTTTCGGAAATTACATTTATACCCCTCATTTGGTCCCCACTTATTCCTTAGCCAACATGTATCATTTTCTTGGGTAGAAAGTAACCACAACTTCCTATTTTATCCCTCTTTCTCCCATTTTCTCCCAATTAAAGCCTAAGACCCTAACCATATAAATAAACATGTGATTCCAATCATTTGGTAGACTTGAAAACCCTCTCATCTCTTTCTTACTGCTAGTTCTTAGCCTCCCTCCCCCTCCCTCTTCTAGTAGTTAAACCCTAAAACCATCTTCTCCTTTCTCTAGCCTCCGTCACCTTTTCTACCCAATTTCTTTGTACTTTCTTTTTCTACATCTACTTTTTATTTCTATCATATTTTCTTCTTCCATTTCTTTTCTACAACCAATTTCTTTCTAATTTCTCTTCTAAACGATTCTTTCTTTACCTATTCTCAAAGTGCTATTATTGGGATTTAGATCATACTTGCTCCCCGGAGAGCATTTGGAGCAACGATTTGGGTGATTTCTCCTTTTTGTTTCATTTATTTTCATGTATTTTGTTTTATCAACGTATATGTCTTTAAATTCAATGAGTGCCTAATTTTGTATCTAGGGTTATAGAGGAAACCCATACTTGGATTTTTCGTGAGATGTGTTGTTGATTGATTGAATCCTTTAATTGATCCTTAATGTCTATTAATTGTCTTTCCATATGGATTTTATAATCTTCTCATTGTTCATGTTTCATAATTAGATATCTCATGCTTTCATTAAGTTGTTAGATGGAATATGCTTGTTAGATGATGAATGATAGTTAAGATAGTATAGTCCTTATTTGATAGCCAATTAGAAATACATGTTATTAAATGTGTTAATCAAGAATATCTTCCGAAATCTAAATAGTTTATTATGTTAGATTTTGAGTTATATTGAAAAAAAGTTAGTTAATTAATTGCATGTTTTAGGAAGTCAAATTATATGGTGGAATAAAAAACTCCAGATTTTTTTCCTCATCTTACTCCCTTCTTCTTTAATTTTTAATTATTTCTCAATAAAATCATTTTCCAAAACAAATTAAATTTATGAACGGGGTGTTGATTTAAGATTTAAGGAGAATTTACTTATTCTTGAGGATTGACCTCGGACTTTCGAGAATTACTATAACTTGATCCCGTATACTTGCGCAAAAAACTTGATAGGCCCAAAATTGGTCTATTCCCGCAAGTATACGGGATCAAGTTATCCTAATTCTTGGAAGTCTGAGGTCAATCCCCAGGGATAAGCTAATTCGCCTTAAATCTTAAATCAACACTCCATTCACAAATTTGATTTGTTTTGGAAAATGATTTTAGTGAGAAAATAATTACAAATTAAAGAAGAAGGGAGTAAGATGAGGAAAGAAATCTAGATTTTTTTTATTCCACCACATAATTTGACTTCCTAAAACATACAGTTAATTAAGGCCGCGGCTTTGGGGAATAACGAAAAATCTCCGGGGCATAAAGACTTAGTCAATTTTGATTGACTTAAGGGGCATATTTATTTTTTAGCCCAAAAACTCACTTGATTGAATTTTGCCTCCTAATCTTTATCTTCCCTCTCTCCACCATCACTACTTTCAACCACCACCACTATTCCGGCCACCGACCACCACTGTCCACTATTCTCTCTGTCTTTATCCCTCATCTCTTTCCCTCTCCCGCACTGTGTCTTTCTGTTTCATGCTTTGATTTAAACAAAAAGGGCTAGTATCAATGGAATAAGCAGTGTATCCAACAGTAACACATACCACCGCCAAGTTCAACAACTACCAACTATGGCCTCCTCTGATATGATTCAAGGCAAAAGAACTTAGGGTTTTCTTGATTGTAGGAGCTTAAGATCATGTGGGTGCGTAATGGCCACAAAATAGTTTCTAGAAAGAACACGAGATTAAGAAAATCTTGGTCTAATGTTTCCAGATGTCAAAGATCACTTATTGCATAGATAGATTACCACGGTACCACCGCTGGTGTATTTTCGTTGAGCAAGATTACCACTGTACCACCGTTCTAGATATCTCCAGTACGATCTCTTTCTCTCTCTATAGTTAGGGTTTTATTTTTCTTAGAACTGAGATGATTACCAAATTGTCAATATTCAGCAAAAAATGATTAGTCCTTCACCGTGTATATGATGAAGATGAAGATGAAGATGAAGAGAGGAGAAAGAAAAAAAAAACGAGGATTTATGCAAAACAAAAAAAGAAAAAAAAGGAAGAGATGAAAATTATGTGGCAAAATTCAATCAAGTTAGTTTTGGGGCTAAAAAATAAATATGTCCAAAAGTCACTCAAGATCTTTTCTAAAGTTCGGGTGGATAAGGACGAAATTGAGTTGATTTGGTTAGTCGCGGAGTAAACTATTAAGTTGCGGGGGCAAAGGGAACACGTGGGATCAAGGATTCGCGGATTTAACGGTCATCAGGCGCGGGACTATGGAAACTTCATTTGTACTGAGATACACTGAATCACACCAATAATAAGCCTGCTAAGCTGCAACCGGATGTATCGTAACTAAGTTGTACCCTCCTTTGGATTTTGCCACATGTCCCATTATATCAAATGCATCCCGAACTTGTCCCGGAAGCTGACACAACTTTGACTTTGGGTAATTTGCTCACCCAGACTCTGATTTGACTTCCGTTTTTGTCTACGGGTTCGTCTAGGACTCTAACTTTTCACCCATGTACTGACTTTGGGTCAATTGACCGGATTACCTTTGGCTCCAAACAACCAAAATGCCCTTTAAGTATCTTTCTCTCATTTTTAATCACTTTTCGCACAATTCTCCACAAAAGACACCAAATCAAGCAAACCAATCATTTTATTATAATAAAGACTTGAAATAGACTAACTTGGCTAAATTAAATGACTCAGATGGGACATTTTCATTACTCATCAATGTGCTTGATTTACTTTCTCGCGCGCATTTGCTTATTTATTTACGTTTTCTGTCGTGGATAGTTAGTTAGGCTAAATATATAGTTCACTATAACGCATACTAGACAAAAAGTGCAAGTCCCCAAAGGTAATTCTGAGTACAATTCCTATCCAGATTAAGACACTCGTTGATCCCTTGATTATTGATGGTGGGTCTGCCTCCGTAGAGTGCCATCTTTCACCTAGGATAATGCAGGTAGACCTATGACAGAGGTCTAAACGTCTAAATGGTTTACTCAACGAGATCAGCAAAAGAGTTTTGGATACTCGAGGCAAGAGGATGGATTTGGAATTCATTAATGCAATCCATCAACCAGGAATCATAAGAGCATGATCAGTGAAGGAGTTCTCTCACCCAGAACAACGGGGTTAAGGGTAGGGCCCTAGTCTGCTTAACTCCGAAGAAATGGGATCTTGGAATCACGTTATTCGATTACGGGCGATTTTTATTGAATAATGTGGGAAAAGAAAATTTCTCCAAAACGGTAACAAGTTTTAAAATTTTACAATGCTTTCATGTAGTTTTAAGATGACAAAAGAGAGCTGGTTCAAATTCCGTTCACTCCTCGAGAAGGAGAACCTGAACGAGAACAACTTCCTCGAATGGGAGACGAATCTGTGAATAGTTCTCAGAATGGAAAACTAGTTGAATGTGTCTTATACACTCCAACTCCAAAATTGGATGCTAATTCGACTACTGAAGAATGTCAGCCCTTCTATCGTAAACCAGACCAACGTCCCCAGTTCCTCCCAGATACCGCAGTATCCACTTCACATCCTGCCAATGACCTCTCCCAGGTCAGCCCATGTATCTGCTGACTACAAAAACGTGTGAAATATCTGGCCTTATGCACACCATAACATACATAATGCTACATACTACACTTGCATAAGGCACCCGAGACATATACTCTACCTCTTCATCAGTTGTCGGTGACAGTTCACCCTAAAGCTTGAAGTCTGCTACCAATGAAGTATTGGGTTATGATACCCTATTGCTAGTGTTGTATGCGGATTACTTTGACATCCAATGTCAAACACTAGCAATTTCCAAAATCATCATGCATAAGCTAATTATTAACTAAGAGTTAGAGATTACCTTAATCGTTAGTTTTCCCTCGAACCTTTCTAATCGCATACGAAGACCAAGAGCTTCAAGTGTAGCTCCTCTACTCGAGATACCAAATGGTTTAATTGATCTCCCACCTTGTATATTATCTATAATAACAATGGTGGGTTGATTACAAGAAGAACTCCTTCTTTCTTTGACTTGTTGATAGCTTTTGGGAATTAACTCACTTTCTCCTCTTTACTTGGTATTGTAGAGTAAGAAAGCTCTGAGAGAAATTCCACAAACTTTTTCACTGACTTAAGGGTCATTATATAGATCCCTAATAAGAGTCCCACTCTTCAGAAGTTCCATAAAAGCCCCTTTTGAATAAAGTTGAAGGAAATCCTAAAAAATAGAAACTAGTTTTTATCTTTTGATTCCCTGACTTGTGGACGTCCAAATCATGCCAAAATTTTCAGATTTGTCCTTCCCTATTAGAGGAATTGTCCCACCAAGTTTCAGCCCAATTCCCGAGCCCTAAAAGTGCTCCAATCGCTTTCGGCCCAAAACCTCTTTTTCGGGTCTTTTTGTGCTATCATTGCCTAAACTTCTTTTAGGCCTGTGACACATATTTATGGGACTATCCCATGTTAATATATCTCATTCCCACTAGTCATATCATCCGATGAAGTACCCATTCTTATGTGTAACCCGATTTAGGATCCGATCGAAGTTAGCCGCGAATTACTTCGTAATTCGACGATCGTAGTTAGTTACTAGCTAAACATTACGATTCCTAAATCAACCGGACTTGATGATCTTCTTCACCAATTGTCCCATCCGACAAATTGGTCGCATTTCATTCTTGGTCGAAGGACATCTCCTTCAAGGGCATCTCCTTGCAAAGGATATTCCCTTCAGACTCCCACTTGTACTTAGAACAAGTGCAATGCTCGATTCCCGTGTCGATTCGTATCCCATTTGATACGTTACGTCTTTAAAACTTTCTTGATATCGAGTACAACTGTTAAAGACAAATGATTAACTTTTAATCCATTTGAGCGCGACCACGCATTTTCAGTTACTACTCATCAAGTGGCCATGAGACACGTTTTCCTAATGTAATTAGGATGACACAGTCCATTCTTGTGCTCCCACTCAACTTCATGTACATCATGTCTTTCCTATTATCCGCTTTTATAACCTCCTTTTACGGCGCGACAATTGGCGGAACCAAAGTCGGACATTCCTTACATAAGATGAGTGAAACACTTATGTTTTGAGGAATCTCTCCTATCTTGTGAACGTGACGTACTTCTAATTTGAGGGTTATCCAGTGAATATTCCCAATAGTACACCCACGTAGTCAATTCAAATACTCTATTCCTATAGCTCATGAAACTGCGTTATCTCATCGACTCACGTGCTAGTCTTCTTGAGTCATTGTTGTCCATGCAACGACTTAGACTAGGGAGATGATAATTAAATATTCCAAGTTCACTTAATAAGGTTTCATTCATCAGATTACGTATTTGAAAAACCTATTCAGAATGTTTTCTTATCAGTGGGTTGTCGTTTAAATACTAAATCAAATTTAGAAGACTGTGAAATAATTGACTTATTTCCGATAACGAGAGTTTGTAAACTTGAGCCTCTTTCGTAAAACACCTTTTACTCGCTCAATTTACTAGTCAAGGTTATTCTCCGAATATACCTCATGCCTTGGACACGTAGTATGAATCTCATACTTTTGTCTTAGGTGACAGCTTAAATGACTACGGATGTAGTCCGAATTAAACTTTGCCTGTTCATCAACTGATCGAAGGACGATTCCTTTGATTTTCCATTGACTGTTTCTAGTAACCGTTTACTAGATATCAGACTTTCATTCTTTAGTTTGTAGAGTCTGCAACAGTTCCTGCCAGAAACACTTTCTTCCCACTTTCCTTCCATGTCTGGAAGTTTGCGTTGACGTGTTCAACTTTCTCCACTCTAACTCGTCTTAGCCTTTTAGGATGTTAGTTGTGGTTTCAGATTGTCTTATCTGAGTTCGGATGTTAACATCTTTTCATACTCTTAGTATTTACGATGTCTTGGGTAAATGTTAAATCATGTCCCACATGATCGATCTCATGCCTGTAGCATGATTATCTTTTTCATGTATGCTCGCTCATCGGAGTCTCCGGACTCTGACTCCTGCTATTCGCCATGAGCTTGGGTCGAATATCTCTTTCAGATGCTCTCGTATTCAGACTATTAAGAATCTCAAGTTTTCTTTTCTTAGTCCTATCATCTTTTGATCTATGCTTATAGACCATCGATTCCCAATGCATTCTCATCCTTTTGTGGTCCATCCTTAATTGATTCCAGCATCTCCATGTTGTTTTCAAGTCTGTGTGTACACTGCACACCGAACCTGAAAAGCGTTTCTCCCACTAACCTTCTTGAAATCCTTAGATTCAAGATATTCTTCATTCACTTAGGAATCAAACGACTTTGATATCCCCTTTTCAATCAAAGATTTCATCTCTAGGTTGCTTCCTTTCGGAAGTGTGGATCTTTCGAAGCATGCTTGTTTACTAATCACTGAAGTCGGGACCTTTGACTTCCTTGTGTTTAGTTATGGATTTCAAACATATATTTATGTGGACTTTCGTCTACTTTGGGAAACATCTGTGGTTCCATCCTTCTAAGTTTTCTTCTTGAAAACTAATCACCGTCCAATGGTCTCTTACTCCATTGACCAATTTTCAATTTTCCGCTCTTAACGAGAAGGGATTCCATAAGACATTGACTCCTAGCCAATTTTCGAGTTGGTTTCCGTCTCTGCGCAAGTCTATACAGTTTATCTTTTATTAGTAAGATTTCAATCTTCTAATCTTGCAGATAAACCTCTGAAGACCTTTAGGCTTAAAAATAACAATTCTGAATACTCTCAAATCCTTGAGATATTCCCTTTCCGAGTAACTTTCAACTACTTGAGAGTTCTCTCGCGAATCCCATTCGCTTGGTGAGGTCGGGAGGTTCACCATTTCCTCTCACTGTTCTTTCTTACAGTTTTATTTCCTCTAACTGTTATTCCTAACAGTTTTGTTGCTTTTGGTCGTAGCATTCGACTCTTTCTCCCACTTATCCTACTAATTATCCTTTCGATCATTAGGAGGATACCATCATGAGCAACAAACACTTTGTTCTCTTGATTGGTTGTGTGAAGCCCCAATTTCTTCTAAAGAAATTTCGTCAGACTTGCTAATTTATGCCTTGTAATCCTTAAGCTTTTAGACGGATTTCGGTTAAGTGAGAAACCGACCGTTTCAAGAATATATCCCAAAATTCGGAAGACTGCTTAAATCCATCATTGATCGAATCGTGCCTAGCAGTGTTCGATTACTCCCACTGGATTCACCATCCCTTGGATGTGTTCCATGGAGCAAGTTGAGAGGCCGTTTCTTAACTTCTTTGATGGTTATCAAGTACTTGACTTGCTTGTCAAGGTGATTCTTTACTTCGATTTGTACTTGTTTGAACCTTTCAAACATTCTGACTTTATACTTTATGACCTGTACGTTTCCGTACTTCATGAAGTTGTCAGGGTACGTGTTGAAGTAGCTTTCATTAGCTTCTGCAAGTAAACTTATAAGTCTGCATAACCAAGCACGAGTCTCAATAGTTTACTAGTCTCTATGCCTTTCTGAAAAGGGTGACTTTGTCAATTGGCCCTTAAGACTCAAGCGACAATGTTGAAGTTAACGAATTCGAATCTTTTAATTTTAGCCATTATCAATGTTAACAATCTCGGTTCTTCATGAACCTTTAGTTAATTTACCACTGGTTTAAAAGATACGATGTTTTTAGGAGAACAAAATAAATACTATTAAGTTCTGAGCTAGATCAGTGTCTAAAAGAAGACTTCGATCCTTTTCAACACCCTTAGCATTACTGCTTCTGGTCCCTCTTGGATCTTTTCTCCTTTTAGTCAAGTATCTAATTCTCTTGAGCTCCCACTGTGCTTCTCATCTACTTGCTTAACTTTGTTAATAAGGATACCAGAATTCTATGATACTTGCTTAACTTTGTTAATAAGGATACCGGAATCGGAATTCATAATTCCATTCCTTTGTCCTCTAGGTGCCAAGGGTAGCTTCCTTTTAAATGGTCTAGCCAATTTTTAAGAAACATTTACAGTAATGAGGAACGATCTTGATCATGGCCTGACAACCGCTTTGTCTTCCTTGATCAATTGTTTGTCTCTCTTGACTGACCCTTTGCCCTTTTGAATCTCAAGAACTTCTTCTTAGATTCTCTTCATCAAATCTCAAAAACCTTTTCTTAGATTTGATGTTCCCGTTTGTTCTGCTCAGTTTGTTCACAACAATCTGAGTGACTCATCTAAGGTCTTATCTATCTTTGTTCAATCGACATTGAACTAGGTGATAGATGAACTCGGTTGTCTTCTCTTAAGATGACTTGCCGATTTCCTTGGAGGTCTCGTACCTCTCCATTTATGACTACTGTAGAAACTTCTTCCTCAGTTTGTCTTAATGGTCGTGCTAGCATCCGTTACTCTTCCGAAGAGAATGTTCTATGATTGCTTGCCGAAGGCTTTCGAAGTTATCCGGTATGAGTCATCATTGAGATTGGGTATTCTAGTATGCTTTCCATATTTTGAATCTGAGAACCATTATCGGATTCCTACTTTCATTCAAGAAAGTTGTGCTCATTCAGCTTCTCCTTGTCGAGAAGTGAGCCAAAGTTGAAGTTTTCTATTGTCATCTTAAAACTACACGAAAGAATTGCAAAGTTTCAAAACTCGTTATGGTTTACTGGAAAAATTCAATTTTCCCACATTATTTAATATAAAATCGTCCCTGATTGAATAACATGATTCCAAGATCCCAGTTCTCCGGAGTTAAGCGGGCTATGATCCTACCCTCAACTCCTTTGTTCCAGGTGAGTGAACTACTTCACTGATCATACCCGATGACTCTTGGTTGATAGATTGCATTGATGAATGCCTAATCTATCCTTTCGCCTCGAGTATCCAAAACTCTTTTGCCTCGTTGAGAAAAACCATTTAGACACGTAGACCTCTTCTATAGGCCTATCCGCATTACCCTGAGGTAGAGATGGCACCCTGCTAAGGCAAACCTACCATCACGAACAAGGGATCAAGGGTGTCTTAATCTAGGAAGGAATATTTCTCAAAATTATTTTTAGGGACTTTTACGCTAAGTCTGGAATGCGTTATTGTGAACTATTTAGCCTAACTAACATCCACGACATAAAGGGCAAATAAATAAGTAAATGCGCGCGAGAAAGTGAATCAAGCACATAAGGATCCTAGTATGGCCCCTAGTCCTAAAAGATCTAATCTTCTTAGGATTTCTTCTTGTTTCGTCTTTTGGTTCTCCGAGATCGCCATCTTTGAACCTCCATTGATTTCTCCCACCCGAATGAGAATCTCCATCCTTGAGTTTCTTCAATGGACTCATAGACCCTAAACTCTAATTACAAGACTCAAACGATACACAGATCATATAAACTTGAAATTAAAATTATTACAAATTTGCACCCATCCGTGCTTAAAATAAGAATGAAAGAAGAACTTTCTACAGACCTACTAATTTCCCGCATTCACATCACATGCAAACATATAATTTTCAAGGCTAACAATTACGTATGCATGATTGCCCGGGAGATTGCTTTTGTCGACATATCAATGTCACATTATGGACCCTAAGTCTGAATTCGAAGAATTCGACTAATGGTGTGTTCCGGTTTTATCTTTTATGATTTCCCAAATCAAAATCAAGCAAAACTCCGTTCGAGCTTTTGAAGAGTCCGGGTCAATTTCGAAAAAAATGGTTTGACTCTCAATGATTTCCCAAATCAATTTGAAGAAAAAACTGTTTCGGGCCTTCGGGTGGCACGAGACAATTTCGGTACTATTTTGGTGGGATCGAGAGAAAATTTTGACTTTCGTCGAAAAACTCCTATTCGGATCGAGACACGTAAAACTTTGGCCCGTGGACCTAGGTCAAGCTCGGAATGGCCCGGGCCAATCCTTGGCCAATGCCCAAAACCCTAAGGTCAAGGCCCATTAAGATGGTCCGGGCCAATCGTGGCCTAGGAAGTGCATAGGACCGGTCCATGCACCGTTCGGCCCTCGGCCGAGAGCATGGGCCGGGTATAGCAAAATATGGTCGAAACTAGACTCGTCCTAGACGTATCTTGGTCTCGACCCAGGGCTTGGACGCGTCCTGACCCTAGGCCAGGACGTTAGCCTAGGCCCAAACGCGTTCTAGACGCCTCTAGCCTCAGACCGAACCTAGTAGGGGGTGTCTCGGGTCAAGTCCGAGACACCCTCGACCGTCCCAGACGCATCCTAGATGCGTCTGGCCCATGGCCGAGATGGCTAGGGCATCCCAGACGCGTCTGATGGCAATCCATGCATCTCGGACCCAGTCCAAGATGCCCCTGGATTCCTAGGGGTGCGTCCTATACGCGCCCATATTTGGGGAAGGCATGACTAGGAAGCTTCCTGGTCACGACCTGGTCGCGTCCTAGACGCGTCCCAAATGAGTGACCAGCAAGCATCCAAGTTTCAGGAACTTCCAAAACTTCCAAAATTTGTTTTTTTTTTCTTTTGCTTCCCAAGCTGAAAATCCCTTGTTTTGGTAACTTCCAAAAACCCAATTGTTTGTTCTTCAAGATTTCCAAAATCCATGAAGAACAACACTTTTGAAAACGCTTTTCAATACCGAAATCAATCAAAATTGAATATTTTCATACTCGTTTCAATCATCAATCTTTAAAATCAACTTAAAAACTTTTGACTCCCATACAAAATCATCAAATTGGATGTCTAAAAAAACCCTTTTAGACCAAACTATCAAGCTAATCAAGCATCGATTAGTTCGAAAGTTAGCAAAAATAGCTAATTGCAAGAGGTTCTAACACCACTGTTGGGTTATGATACCCTCTTGCTAGTGTTGTATGCGGATTACTTTGACATCCAATGTCAAACACTAGCAATTCCAAAGATCATCATGCATTAGTTAATTATTAACTAAGAGTTAGAGATTACCTTAATCGCTAGTTTTCCCTCGAACCTTTTCAATCGCATGCGAAGACCAAGAGCTTCAAGTGTAGCTCCTCTACTCGAGACACCGAATGGTTTACTTGATCTCCCACCTTGTATATTAGCTAGAATAACAATGTTGGTTTGATTACAAGAAGAACTCCTTCTTGTTTCTTTGACTAGTTGATAGCTTTTGGGAATTAGCTCACTTTCTCCTCTCTACTTGATATTGTAGAGTAAGAAAGCACTAAGAGAAATTACACAACCTTCTTCACTCACCTAAGATTCATTATATAGAACCCTAATAAGAGTCCCACTCTTTGGAAGTTCCATAAAAGCCCCTTTTCAATAAAGTTGAAGGAAATCGTCAAAAATAAAAACTAGTTTCTATCTTTTTATTCTCTGACTTGTGGACTTCCAAATCAAGTCAAAATTGGCAGATTTGTCCTTCCCTATCAGTGGAACCGTCCCACCAAATTTCAGCCGAATCCGAGCCCTAAAAGTTCTCCAATCGCTTTCAGCCCAAAACCCCTTTTTCAGCCTTTTGTGCTATCACTGCCCAAACTTCTTTTAGGCCTATGAGACATATTTATGAGACTATCCCATGTTAATATATCTCATTCCCACTAGTCATATCATCCGATCAAATACCCATTCTTATGTGTAACCTGATATAGGATCCGGTTGAAGTTAGCCGCGAATTACTTCGTAATTCGACGATCATAGTTGGTTTCTAGCTAAACATTACGATCCCTAAATCAACCGGACTTGATGATCTTCTTTACCAATTGTCCTATCCCACAAATTGCTCGCATTGTTATTTTTGATCGAAGGACATCTCCTTCAAGGATATCTCCTTCAAGGATATCTCCTTCAAGGATATCTCCTTCAAGGATATCTCCTTCAAGGATATCTCCTTCAAGGATATCTCCTTCAAGGATATCTCCTTGCAAACGATATTCCTTTCATGAAGTACTGGCAGGTTTTGCCCTAGTCATACCAAAACGTTCCAACACCTTCTCGATGTACGTTTTCTGAGACAAGAATAATTTCCCAGCAGACCTGTCTCTTCGTATCTCCATAGCCATATCTCCCTTAAGGGATTCAAGTCTTTCATCTCAAACTCACCCTTTAACGGATCCTTTAACATGTGGATTACAGACATATCATTGCAACCGATCATCATGTCATCCACATATATGAGTAGATACACATAAGAACCATCTGATAGTTTTCTGTGAAACACACAACTATCATATTTGCTTAATTCCCAAGCTCAGTTCTTATTAAGAGATTAAATCTTTTCGTTTATGGAAAAAGACCATTGCCTCGATTCATCACTCCTCTGCATTGCTCACCTCCATCCATGCTTTCCCCCGCACTAGTGCGAATGCAACCATATCTGTCATTCCATTCCTTTTCGGTGCCCGATGTCTCTCCTTTCTCCGTTCCTTGCAACATTGTAATGCACTTCTTCATGTTCATCTTTCTCATCTTGCTCATCTATCTGAGGCCTGACCTCTTTCTGAGTGGTATATGAAACTCCACCTGATCCCCATGATCTTCCTGCTCCACTTGTTTACCAACACTCTACTGAGCATCTACAGGTGTTACCTTCTGAGTTACCATGTCTAATATATCAAAAGTAACATCTCTATTGATAAGAAACTTATTTGATTTTCAATTCGGATTCCACAACCGATAACCTTTCACGCCGGGCTCACAACCAAGAAATACACATTTCTTAGCCGTGGGATCCTGCTTACCTTCTTTAACATGTGCATAAGCCGGGCAACCGAAAATCCTCAAGTTCTCATACTTTGCAAGATAACCAGACCATACCACATTATAAGTTTTACACTCAATAGATGTACACGGAGAAATATTAACCAGATACGCTACCGTGTTCACTGCTTCAGCCCAGAACACTTCCGACAACCCTGCATTTGAAAGCATACATCGAGCTCGTTCTAATAGAGTTTTGTTCATACGTTCCGCCACACCATTCTGTTGTGGTGTCTTTCTGATCGTATGGTGTCTCACAATTCCTTGGTCTTCACAGCTTTTATTAAACTCATTTCCGCAAAATTCCAAGCCATTGTCAGTCCTCAAGGGTTTGATCTATTTTCCAGTCTGCTTCTCGATCAAGGTCTTCCACTGCTTGAACTTAACTAATGCTTCATATTTGCATTTCATTATGTATACCCATACTTTCCTGGAAAATCATCTATCAAGGTTAACATGTATCTACCTCCGTCATGTGACCTAACCCGGGAGGGACCCCAAAGATCTAAATGGATGTAGTCCAAAGTTCCTTTGGTATTATGAACCGATGTACTGCACTTTACCCGACATTGTTTCCCGAAGACGCGATGTTCACAAAATTCCAGTTTTCCAACCTTCTGTCCATAGAGTAAACACTGGTAGCTCAGTATAACCGTCTTCCTTTCGCTCACATGCACTAACCGCATATGCATAGCATGGTAGTCTCAACCTTCTTGTCTGATGATCACACCGCTACAGATCCGGTAACTGTGTTACCATGTAGCACATATAGATCATTCTTCTTCAACCCCTTCATAACTGTAAGACTCCCCTTAGAAATCCGAAGAACACCACCTTTATCAGTATACTTACAACTATTATCATCCAGAGTTCCCAAAGAGATTAAATTCCTCTTCAAATCTGGAACATGTTTGATCTCTGTTATAGTCCTCACAACACCACCGTGCATCTTGATTTGAATAATACCAATCCCAACCACCTTACAAGGAGCGTCGTTTCCCATTAACACCTTACCGTTAATGGTCGTGTAACAGGAAAACCAATCCCTATGAGGACATACATGGAACGTACAACTAGTGTCCAAAATCCAGCTATCTTCAGCGAAGCAGAGATTGATAGCCAGAACCATAGCTTCATCACATTCTTCAATGATTGCCAAGACAGTACCATCATCGTTTTCTTCTTCGATGACTGCTACCTCACTTGGTTTTTCTAAGCTCAGGATAATTCTTCTTGAAGTGTCCCTCCTTCTTATAATTAAAGCACCTGTATTTCCTTGGTTTTGATTTAGACCTAGACCGGCCCTTCCCATCGCCTAGACGCTACGACCTTCCCCTTACAACCAAACCATCTCTTGACGTGTTTTCTTCCATTGACCTTCGTCTCAACTCCTTGGAGTTAAATGTTGCTTTAACATCCTCCAATATTGTAGTTGTTTTACCAGACATATAAGAATCAACAAAGCTTTCATATGATGGTGGCAGGGGCGCAAGCGATAGTACTGCCTTATATTGATCTTTAAATTTGACAGATATCTACCAAATCCAAGAACACTCTGTTGATTTCATCCATATAGTCTGTCAACGATTCTCCTTCTAACATCTGTAAACTAAATAATTTCTTCTTTAAATACAAACGATTAGTTAGAGATTTCGTCGTATACTTTGCTTCCAACTTACTCCATAACCCATCGGTTGTAGTTTTTATCGGTACTTCCCGCAAGACCTCATTGCTCAAACACAACAGAAACTGTCCATGAGATCTTCCTTCTCTGCTTTTGTTAATGATTCAGTGAGTGCAGCCTTTCCATTCAACGTTTTCAGCAAATCCTGTTGAACTAATACTGCTCGTATCTTAATCTTCCAAAGATTAAAATCATTACTTCCATCAAACTTCTCTATCTCGTATTTGGCCATCACAGAAATCTCAAAACTTGAGCTCTGATACCAGTTTGTTATGACAAAAGCAAGTAATCCAAGAAAAGTAATAGGAAATAAAGAACAATCACACAGCATACAAGAGCTTTACGTGGTTCGATTGGTGAGACCTACTCCACGACGACAACGGCACGAGGATTTCAATTATGATTAGAAAACAAGTTACACAAGATATTCGAGAGAATTAGACACAAATATCTCTTAGGGTTTTAGTTTATGTAGCATCTCTATTTCTGAATCCGAAATACACTTGGATACACTAACACTAATAACCTCCATAAGCCTTACTCTGCATTCCAGCTCTGTCTCGGAGTTTAGCTCTGCCTTAGAGCTCTGCTGCGCATACCAACCATGTCTCGGTAATCAGCTTCGCTAACGGGTCCCAAATTCCGCGTCGAGAGCTTTTGTTTCAGCAGGCAATTACCATTGCCTTGTAAGCGGGTTGGTAAGGTCGTAAACCGGGTTAGATATCAACTCATATTAAAGAAACTTTTAACACAGTTTTCTCAAATGAAGCAGAGAATCATATTGACAAGAAAGTAAAATCATCTGAAAGGATAGATGTCGTTTGAGTCAAACACAGAGGTTGATCGTCATAAATTTTGACTACACTTCAGACCTATCCAGTTGGAACTGGCCAATAGGATAAAATTGAAGACTGATAGACGAATTAATGAATCAAACCTTGTCTTCCAAAACACTCTGTCTAGATACAGCTTCCCACATAAAACCTATTCCGTCTAAAAGCTAATAGCATCTCCAATGGGACAGTCTAACAAAAACTCTGAAGTCCAGTTGTCAAGGGTCAAATAAAGATTCTTTTTCCTTAGTGTCAATATAGAGACACTCTAATTTTTTTTGGTGTCCATTAGAGATCTCTAAAATCTCTCTACTTAATACACATGTCACTCTTAAATTGAATATAGAAAAAGTAGTTGGAAAGAAAAAGTTTCTATTGGTTTAAATTTTAAAGTCACACTTAGAGAGTCTCTAAGAGACACTCTATATCTAGATTTTCTCTTTTTAGACACTCTATAATAAATGTGTCCACCTCATAATAGAGTGTCTAACAAAGTGTCCATTGGAGATGGTTTTTAACAAAAACTCCAAAAAGTCACATGTGGCACTCTTAGTGTTAGAGATTGAGTTTCCCATTGGAGATGCTCTAAGCCTACATAAAACAGTTTACTTGGGCGTAAAATTAGCAAGTCTGACACAATTTCTTTAGAAGAAATTTGGGGATTTTCCACAATCAATCAGAGAACAAAGTTGTTGTTGCTCATGATGGTATCCTCTTAATAATTAGTTCGACGAAGAACAATTAGTTAAGGCGGATAAGTGGGAGAAAAGTACAGGTCGAATAAGTTCGACCAAGAGCAAAAAAACTGTTGAGAACAGTTAATCGTGGTTTCTAAAGGAAGAGGAATAAAAGGTAAAGTTAGATGAACTCTAAATACTTGCAATACAAGACGAATTAAGATGTGTAAGAGAACTCTCAAGAAGTTGAAAGTATCTCAAACTGAAATGTCTCAAAAGGTTGAGAGCATTCCACTTGTTGTTCAAACCCCTTTAAGGACATAACAGCTTATCTATCTAGATTGAAATCTTACTGTTAAAAGATAAAAGCCATAGACCTGCGCAGAGACAAAAACCAACTCTTAAAATTGTCTGGGAGCCAAAAAGATCAAAATGGAATCCATATCTCATCAAGTCTTGAACTTGATTTGGTCAATAGAGTAAAACCCATTGGACGAAAATTAGTTTTCTATAGGAGAAAACTGAGAAGGATAGAAACATTGGTATTTCTCAAAACTAGACAAAGAGATAAATATCACAGATTCATACCATGAGACTATGAACAAGATCTTTTACATCAGTCTAAGTTAACTCCATAAAGATCAAACAAACATGTGAAAGTCAAAACCCATCTTCCCTAATAAATTTATGGAAAAATATTGGTCACTGACTTTAGAAGTTAGTAAAATACGCATGCTTTGAAAATCCATCGGTGGATTGAAGCATGCAAGAGTTGGAATCTTCGATTGAACAAGGTAATTAAAAGATGTTTGATTCCCAAAAACAAAAAAGAATCTTGAACCTTGGGAATTTCAAGAAGGTAAGTGGAAGTGACACATTTTCTAGGTCCGTGCAGAGGACATACTAAGATTGAGAACAACATTGAGATGTTGAAAACAGTCGAGAACTGACTCAATCAAGGACCATACACAAAATGATGAAATGATTTTGGGCATCAAAGATTTATGAGCATGATGGTCCTGGAAAGTTTCCTAAATAGGTCACCACCCGTAAGTATACGGGTGTCAAGTAGTAAACCCGGTAAGACCGGAGTCGATCCGCGGAGACTAAGTCAAACTCACCCTTAAACCTAAAACTAACTTGGATTTTTTTTTCGATTTTTTGCAATTTAATTAATAAAGAAAAATAATAATGGTAAATGAATTGATGGGAGAAGTAGCCTAGGGTTCAGAATCCATTCTAATGATGCATAGATCTCGAATTAAATTTTATATCTTTTATGAATCAAAATACTAAGTTCTTATCAACTCTAACTATTATCTATCAACTAGCAAGTATCCACCATTAAAGAACCTAACCTAAACATGGTGGATCAAGCTTCAAGAAGCATAGGTAATGAAAGACAAATCATGATTCAATGATCGACTAACAACTAAGAAGTATAAATCATTAAAGGTGTCACTCTAAATATGATAAATCAACTCAAGAATATTAATCGATGAATAAATCATGAACAAAGTTTGAAAGAAATCAATACATGAAGCATTTAATCTATCAAAATAATTATCTAAAAAAAATATGCATAATCAGAACTTCATCAAAACCCTAGACTAAAGGAAAATTAGCTACTCATGAGATAAGAGATAAACATTGAAAAATATATAAGTAGGAGAGTAAAGAAACTTAATTTTCCTTCTGATTTGCAACCAAACAGACCCTAAAAGATGTATTTTCCTGCTGCTTTTCCAGAATTCTGCCAAACGCGCCCTTAGGGAAAATGATTTTCTCGTCTTCCCGGAAATGGATTCCCTGTGGGAAAATTATTTTCTCGCCTTCTCCAACTATCTTTCTCTCTCTAACTTTCTGTTTCTTTTCTTATAAACTCTCTCTCTCTCTTTTACAAATAAGAACAACATCATTACAGAGAGATGCAAAAATAAATGAATATGAAACTGTTTTTACTACAAACCTTTCTCTATCTCGCTCTGTAATTTTCTTTCTCTTACAATTCTTTCTCTCTCTACAATCTCTCTCTATCTCTCTGTAATCTCTCTCTCTCTCTCTCTCTCTCTCTCACAAAGAATGAGAAAACACTAAGAAAATCGAATAAGATGCTCACTGTTTCTACTTCTCTTGCTCTCGGCTAAACTATCTTTTTGTTCTAAGACCCGAGATGCCCCTTCAATGGTTGCTCTCTCTTCTTTTATATAACCGAAAATACCTTCCTCTAATCTTTCTATCTTCAGCTCTCTCTCTTTCCATTCCTACTCGATTTTCCTTCTCGGTTTTAATCTCTCGATTCAAGTTTCCCTTTTAATTTCTCTCATCTGTATAGTAATATATTTCCTTCTCTCTAAATAGGTATGAGGGGATAGAGATGAGAAGATTTCAACGCCCAATCACGTGGCCAGAATATTGCCAATGCACAACTGTCTCGTGGAAAATATGGGAGCTGATTACATGCATCGCTGAGTCACAGAGGATGTTGCAACACAAACCCAGCAAACACAAGATCCTGGAGAACGCCCGACAACCGTCAAATCTTGCTAGCGCGTCCAGGAATAGCCAAATCATCATGTGGTCGGTTACACTAGATCCGGCCCATCGAGAATCCCGAAAAGCGTCCAGCAGAGCCCACCAGTGTACCGAAACATTAATCTTGCCCTTTGGATTTGCGCCACATGTCCCCGCTTATTTGTTTACTTTGACTAAAACTTTGACCCGATCTAATATTCTCATCCGGACTCCGATTCGACTCCCGTTTTCGTCGTTGGGTTCGTCTTGGACTCTACCATTTATCCGAGTATCAATATCGGCCAGAATTCCCAGATTTTCTAAATGACTAAAATGCCCTCAAATGCGCATTTCTCCCGTTTTTACTCGTTTTTCGCACCAAACTCCTTAGAATACACCTGCGTAAGAGAAACAAATAATTTCATGAGAGTAACAGCTCGAAATGGACTAACTAACCCGAGTTAAGCGATCCAGATGAGACATTTTCATGTCTCATCAAACATCCCCAAACTTAGATTTTGCTAGTCCTCGAGCAAAACAGAAAAATAAAATTAAACCCATTTCACCACTTTCTTAGGGAATCACGATTGCACTTAGCTCGTGCAACAAGCCGTTAAACCTCTAGGTTGCCCTAGAGGACGAGTTTTGCCTCGTGAGGGTTTGCAGTGAATATACCCACAAAATTCAAAAATCTCAAAAATGCAAAAGGGTCTAAATATGATGTAGACTAAAACTGTTTATTCGGTAGACTTTCGAAAGTTAATAAAAATGAAATCCAAGTCGACCAAACCATACAAACATTAAAAATCCCTTCACTAGTAATCAAGACCCGAAGTGCACGTGACTAGCCAATATGAGTATCATTTCGGTTCTGAAAAGACAAGACCTTGATTACCTTCTCAATACATTTCGCCTCGACTGTTGCCTCACGGTCATACACTAAAAAATTAAAGTCACTCAGAAATGGTTCACTAAATGTGCGAGTATGAGTATGAAGAAAAACTCAACACATTACAAAAGGCGGACTACAATTTTTGTGAACGACTGATCTCATAGGAAGGAAACAACCACTAATACGGAATGGGGAAGCTTACCAACTCTTCTCACCTGATCTACTTTCTAACAATGCTTCCTAGAGGTCAATAGACACAAATGATGATGTGACTAGAACCACTGAGAAGTCGACGTCTTCAAATCTTCAAGAACTACTTCAGGGAATAAACACTTAAACACAACTAAACAAACACTTCTTTTCTTTCTTTGATTTTTCTTTTTTCTTTCTTTTTTTTCACTACACTGTTTTTTTTTTTTTTTTCATACTTATCTGGTACTATACTCAAAATACAAATACTTCTTTCTTAACACTTTCCTTGGGTATAATTCTCTCCACTTTGCTTCATGCCTTATTCTCAGGGTTCTAAATGGTGAATGGAGTTCCTATCTTCCTCTAGTTGACACTGCTTTCAAGTTTCTCAGACTACAAGAGAAAGGTTCGCTTCCTGATGACATCCCTAGTGGTTGTAACATTTGAACTCAAGAGATCGAATGAGCTTTTTTAGCATTACGAGGTTGAGTAGCTCTTCACTCTACTCGGAGTTAGCGTAGAAGAGATCACTCAAAGCAAAAAGAAAGGCTCAAAATGTCATATGGGTTAAGTCTCCACTAATGATCAATTAAGTTCTCTCAGAAAAGTCTACTCTTCACCTATCTAACACTCACATGGCTAGTGCACAGACAACTTCAAGACTCGAAATTCATAAAAAAACCTTTAGCAAACGGATAGTCCGACCAACTAGACTCTATAACTATTAACAAACAAAAACAACTAGACTCACATTTTCAATCCAAATATTAAAAATTTTGAACCCTTTTGAAATTTTGAAATAAGGACTAAAAATTCAATCCCCTATCCCCAAACTTAAACCGAACATTGTCCTCAATGTTCTGAAGACTATGCAAAAATAACAGGATGTAAGGAAATATGTTACCAGATTCAGAAGTCCTATGCATGGGTTGCCTCCCAGAAAGCGCTAAGTTTACCGTCTTCAGCCAAACGAAACTGATCATAACAGATCAGTTTGGATTGACAGGATCTTCGATAGAAACATCCTCTATGTCGGTTGACATCTCTAAAAATGGTTTCAAACGTTGTCCATTCACTTTGAACATACTACCATCTTTGTCCTCGATATCGACTGCACCATAAGGATAAACGAGCTTGACCGTGAAAGGTCCCGTCCATCTAGAACGGAGTTTACCAGGAAATAAATGCAAACAAGTGTTATATAAGAGAACTTTCTGACCTAGTGAAAACGTTTTTCTTAAAATAATTCAATCATGTAACATTTTCATCTTATGCTTATACAACCTAGCACTCTCGTATGCATCATTTCTTAACTCCTCCAACTCACTGAGTTGTAACTTTCTCTCTCTGCCCCGCTTTGTCAAGTGCAAAATTCAATTGCTTGATAGCCCAATATGCTCTATGCTCTAACTCAACGGGTAGGTGGCATGCTCTGCCATACACTAGTCTATATGGAGACATTCCAATAGGGGTCTTAATTGCTGTACAGTAGGCCCATAGTGCATCGGTTAGTCGTATAGACCAATCCTTCCTATTAGTGTTAACCGTTTTCTCAAGAATGCGTATGATCTCCCTATTAGACACCTCGACTTGACCACTAGTCTGTGGATGATATGGGGTAGACATTTTATGGGTAATACCATATTTTTTCATTAAAAGTTTAAAATGTCTATTACAAAAGTGTGTGCCCCCGTCACTGATGATTGCCCGCGGTGTACCAAAACGTGAAAGTATGTTTTCTTTTAAAAACTGGATCACAACTTTGTGATCATTCGTTTTACAGGCAACCGCCTCTATCCACTTAGACACGTAGTCAACTGCAACTAGGATGTACAGGTTTCCAAAAGAGTTTGGGAAGGGTCCCATGAAATCGATGCCCCACACATCGAAAATCTCAACTACCAATATAGGATTTAGGGGCATCATGTTCCTACGCGAAATGCTTCCCAACTTCTGGCATCGTTCACATGCCAGACAATATGCATGGGTATCCTTAAAGATAGATGACCAGTAAAAACCACATTGTAGAATTTTTGCGGCCGTCTTCTTACCACTAAAATGCCCTCCACATGCATGATCATGACAAAAGGAAATGATTTTGGACTGTTCACTATCAGGAACACACCTCCTAATGATCTGATCGGGACAACACTTGAACAAGTATAGATCGTCCTAGAAGAACCGTTTTACCTCGGATAGGAATTTATCACGATCCTGTTTGGTCCAGTGTTTGGGCATTTAACCAGTAGCAAGATAGTTCACTATATCCGCGAACCAAGGTAATTGGGAGATACTAAAAAGTTGCTCATCAGGAAAGCTCTCTCTCATGGGTAACTTGTCTTCTACGGACTCAACTACAAGTCTAGACAAGTGGTCTGCTACTAAATTTTCGGAACCCTTTTCGTCACGAATCTCTATATCAAACTCTTGTAGCAGCAATATCCATCTAATCAGTCTAGGTTTTGCATCCTTTTTAGAAAGGAAATATTTTAATGCAGCATGATCAGAGAATATTATGACCTTAGAACCCACAAGATATGATATGAACTTCTCTAGGGCATACACTACAGCTAACAACTCTTTTTCGGTGGTAGAGTAGTTTAGCTGTGCATCATTCAACGTCTTACTGACATAGTATATTACGTGAAGAAGTTTATTCTCACGTTGACCTGACACGACTCCAATGGCATAATCAGATGCATCGCACATGATCTCAAATGGAGTACTCTAGTTGGGAGGTTGGACAATAGGGGTTGAAGTAAGCGGAAGCTAGAGTTTCTCAAAGGCTTCTAAACAAGGACCATCAAAGACAAAATTGTTCTCTTTTACCAAAAGATTACAAAGAGGTCTAGGTATCTTGCTGAAATCTTTAATAAACCGTCGATAAAATCCAGCATGTCCTAAGAACGATCGAATATCTTTGACCATTTTAGGGACTGGGAGGCTTTTATCAACTCAACTTTTGCCTTATCTACTTCAATGCCCTTTTCAGAAATGACATGCCCTAAGACTATTCCTGAGCGAACCATAAAGTGACATTTTTCCCAATTGAGAACTAGGTTCTTCTCTTTGTATCGAACTAACACGAGTGTGAGGTGATGTAGACAATGATCAAATGATGAGCCAAAGACTGAAAAATCATCCATAAAGACCTCGAGAAACCTCTCTACCATATCTGAAAATATGCTCATCATACATCTTTGAAAGGTAGCGGGTGCATTACACAACCCAAAAGGCATCCGACGATAAGCATAAGTTCCAAATGGACAAGTAAAAGTGGTTTTCTCTTGGTCCTCAGGGGCTATTGGAATCTGATTATAGCCAGAATAGCCATCTAAAAAACGATAGTAGCTATGTCCAGTCTAGCATCTGATCAATGAAAGGAAGAGGAAAGTGGTCTTTCCTCGTGACCGTGTTCAGTTCCTGTAATCAACACAAACACGCCAACCAGTGGTCATCCTGGTGGGGATTAACTCATTAGATTCGTTCTTGATTACAGTAATGCCTGATTTCCTGGGTACAGTTTGAACAGGACTGACCCAAGTGCTATCTGAAATAGGGTATATAATACCCGCATCTAGTAATTTAAGGACTTCGGCTCTAACGACCTCCTTCATGTGAGGGTTAAGTCGACGTTGCATTTCCCTTGACGGTTTAGCATCTTCCTCAAGATAGATGTGGTGCATGCAAACAGATGGACTTATACTCTTTAGATCAGCTATTGACCACCCTAATGCCGCTTTGTGGTTTTTAAGGACATCTAATAGTCTACTTTCCTGTTCTTTCTCTAACTCGGAAGCAATAATGACAGGTAAAGTTTCAGATGGGCCTAGAGACGTATACTTTAAGTTGTCAGGCAAGGGTTTCAATTCTAAGGAAGGTGGTTTCTTTGTGGATGGAAGCAGCTCTGGGATAGAAGGACCACTGGACTGACTGGTGGATGATAGTTGATTTGTCTCTACAGTTGGCGAGTCAACTGGCTCTGACAAGCTGAGAGGTTCTGCTATCCACTTATTAGTGTCTAGTAATGGGGTAGAATCTAATAAAGCATTCACCTCATTGATACTACCCTCCTCATCAAAATCTAAGCCAAAATGAGCCAACAATGTTTCTAAAGGATCATTAGATAGAGTTTGAGGTAAAGAATCTTGGACGAATAACTCTATCAAATTCAACTCACTAAAATCATTAACATCATCTGGGTGAAGTCCGGCATTGAAGATGTTCATCTCTACAGTCATGTTTCCGAAAGACAATCTTAATAGTCCACTCCTACAATATATGATAGCATTTGATGTAGCTAAGAATGTTCGTCCTAGAACGACGGGAATTTGACTCTGGGTATCATGAACTGGTTCAGTATCTAAGATTATGAAATCAACAGGAAAGATGAATTCATTAACTTTTATCAGAACATCCTCTACTATGCCACAATGGTCTCCTAACAGACTGATCTGCCAACTGAAGAACTACCGAAGTGGGTTTGATCTCTCCTAAACCTAATTGTAAGTACACAGAGTAAGGAAGAAGGTTGACACTAGCACCTAGATCTAACAAAGCTGGTTCGATCTTATGGTCGCCTATAGTGCAGGGCAGTGTAGGACTTCCTGGGTCTTTGTACTTAGGTGGGAGGTTCTGTTGGATGATGGAACTCACTTGGTTAGTCAAGAAGACTTTCTTATGCACATTCATCTTATGCTTCCTAGTATATAGGTCTTTATGAAACTTAGCATAAGCTGGAACCTGTTTAATGGCATCTAGTAATGGAATATTAATATTAACTTGTTTGAACATTTCCATTATCTCCTCGAACTGGGACTTCTTCTTTGGATCTACCAAACGCTGAGGATATGGGGCTCTAGGAACATACGACTCAGGCACAGTGGGTGGGTCTTCAGACTCAGGAGCTTTCTCAGGCTCTTTACTAGGGACACTAGTTGGTAAGGTGGGTTGATCAGAGTTTAGTTTACTATCTTCGGGAACTCCTACCTTATTGTCAATTACCCTACCACTTCTAAGGGTGGTTACTGCATTGGCCTGGTCCATTAACTGTTTACACTTCGGGTTTGGTTCTGGTTGACTAGAAAACATACCCTGTTCTCTTTGCCTAAGGGCTTCTCTAAGTTGACCTACCTCGGTTCTTAAACTAGTTACAGCTTGGTTGGTCTCTTGTACAGTCTGGTTGGTCTGTTGTATAGCTTGGTTGGTCTGTTGTACAAACTCTATCTGGGTTTTAGCTAGTTTCTTCATGGTTTCCTCTAAAGACTCATTGTTTTGAGAAGGATATTGGGTACTAGATTGACCCTGATTTTGAGCATAAGGATTCCTATGAGTGTTAAACCCAGGAGGGTTCGTGGAACTACTAACCTGACCCTGATTTTGACCCTTGGACCAAGAAAAATTGGGGTGATTTCTCTAACCCGGATTATAAGTGTTCGAATAAGGATCATATTTCTGACGGTTATCTTGCCTAGAGTTTAGATAAAGAGCATTAGCTTGCCCTTTTTCGTCAGAAACAAAGAATAGGGTACACTTATTCCCTGTATGAGATGGGTCTCCACAGACGGAGCACGGATAAGAGATGGATTCATTTCCAACACTCATGGCCTGAGTGGGATCCTCCCTAACTGCTTTAGGCTGACCAAGCTCTAGGGCTTCTATCCTTCTCGTCATGGCGGCGAGTTTAAGTTCCGACTCGTCAACTCTATACATGCCACCTTTATTCGGAGTAGGATTTGCCTAGTAGGAGGTCCTCTAGAAGTTTCCCAATGGTGTGATTTCTCAGCTAGATCTTCTAGAAAAATCATGCAATCATCGACGAATTTATAAATAAATTCTTCACCACAGAATGACTCTACCATGGATGTAGTGGGATAGTTTAGTCCGTCATAGAGAATTTGGACTAGTCTGCTCTTTTCATAACCATGGTGTGGACACTGTAATTCCAGTTCTTTAAATCTCTCAAGATATTTGTAGAGAGACTCTCCTTCTTGTTGCACAAAATTATTAATACTTTGCCTTGAAGAGGTAGTTTTGTGCTTGGGAAAGAATTTCAGAAGGAATAAACTGGTTAATTCTTCCTATGTGGTAATGGAATGAGGTTGTAAGGCATACAACCAAGATTTTGCTTTCCTTCTCAAAGAGAAAGCGAACAACCTAAGCCTCACTATTTCATCAGACATATTGGGAAATCTTGTAGTCCCACAAATTTCTTCAAAATCCCTAACATGGTGGTAGGGATTCTCGTTCTCAACCCCACGAAAGAGTGGGAGCATTTGGATAATGCTCGGCTTTAACTCGAAGTGAGCCGTGGAGTGGGGTAACTGTATGCATGATGGTTGACATGTTCTAGTAGGGTTCATGTAATCCCTAAGTGTCATAGGTGGATTTCCATTCCTGGTTTGGTTTAGATTTTTACCCATAGTGTCACTCAAACAGAGATTGGCTAGAAGATTACTTAGATGAGTTTCTCTACTAATGAAAGGACCTCTCTTATCACGATATCTATCGGGCATAAACTAGAGCCCAATGACCAAGGATATTCTCAACAAAACTTTTTTTTTTTATTCAAACCAAAGAATCACTACGAAGACCTTAGAGGAAAGCAAACACAATCAGTCTGACTCCACCAAGCAACCTAAACAAAATCTAGACGCAAGTTGGTCAGATTCACCCTAAAAATCTAGACAGCTCCTACTTTGTTACAAAGCTTGAACTATAATTGTTATGAGGGTTACTCCGTCGAAGTAATACGGTCAACCAATTCTTGGTGACAGCTAACGATGAACGTTGTGATAGCCGTCCAACCTTCGGTAACGTTTCCTCTTCTCGAGGTGACCTTATAAAGAATTGAGTGACACTTTCCTTTGAGGAATGCCCAAATAAAAATCAAGTCCCTGAATTGTTTCAAAGATCCTATGAGCTCGAAATCTTAGGGCTAATGTCTAAATCAGATTTTAGTTTTTTTAGGTGAGGTTTAGGATCGTGAATGTTGTTACCTATTTGGGCAAGAGAACGGTGATGAAATCCGTCTCCTATCTTTCAATTGGGTTATTGCCCTTACTAGAATGCTTATACTAAACAATTAGATCAAAGCAATTAAGCACACAAAACACACAATTACCCACTGACAGGGCTTCGTGGGTGATTAGAGAAATTACCTCCCGTTCAAGACGGGCGATGACCCTTGCAGACGGGCGATGACCCTTGCAGACGACCCGGGCCACTCTCCCGTGAGTGTTCCAACCCGAGGCTTCGTTTTGGTTTTCGGTTACAATTTATAAAGCCCTCCAATTTAGGGTCAAAACTTTTAAAACCAAAATAAAAACTAGAAAGTCTAAAAGTCTCTCTCTCACCAAAAATAAAAAAAATACTAAAAATAAAACTGTAAATTTCTTTTCTTGAGCTCCTCTCCTTGTTGCGCCTTTTCCTTTGCTCCTTAGTGTTCTACACACCAAAAATGGAAAAGCAAGTCAAAGTGTCCAAAAATAAAAACTTACCAAAAATAAAACTTTCCAAGATTAGAACAAATTAAAAACTTAGTCCTCGGCAGCGGCGCCAAAAACCTAGAAAGTTTCCTAAATAGGTCACCACTTGCAAGTATACGGGTGTCAAGTAGTAAACCCAGTCAAACCGGAGTCGATCCGCGGAGACTAAGTCAAACTCACCCTTAAACCTAAAACCAACTTGGATTTTTCTCGATTTCTTGCAATTTAATTAACAAAGACAAATAATAATGGTAAATGAATTGATGGGAGAAGTAGCCTAGGGTTCAGAATCCATTCTAATCATGCATAGATCTCGAATTAAATTTTGTATCTAATTTTATGAATCAAAATACTAAGTTCTTATCAACTCTAACTATTATCTATCAACTAGCAAGTATCCACCATTAAAGAACCTAACCTAAACATGGTGGATCAAGCTTCAAGAAGCATAGGTAATGACAGACAAGTCATGATTCAATGATCGACTAACAAGTAAGAAGTATAAATCATTAAAGGTGTCACTCTAAATATGATAAATCAACTCAAGAATATTAATCGATGAATAAATCATGAACAAAGTTTGAAAGAAATCAATACATGAAGCATTTAATCTATCAAAATAATTGTCTAAAAAAAAATATGCATAATCAGAACTTCATCAAAACCCTAGACTAAAGGAAAATTAGCTACTCATGAGATAAGAGATAAACATTTAAAAATATATAAGTAGGAGAGTAAAGAAACTTAATTTTCCTTCTGATTTGCAACCAAACAGACCCTAAAAGATGTATTTTCCTGCTGCTTTTCCAGAGTTATGCCAAACGCGCCCTTAGGGAAAACGATTTTCTCGTCTTCCCGGAAATGGATTCCTTGTGGGAAAATTATTTTCTCGCCTTCTCCAACTATCTTTCTCTCTCTAACTTTCTGTTTCTTTTCTTATAAACTCTCTCTCTCTCTCTCTCTCTCGCACAAATAAGAACAACATCATTACAAAGAGATACAAAAATAAATGAATATGAAACTATTTTTACTACAAACCTTTCTCTATCTCCCTCTGTAATTTTCTTTCTCTTACGATTCTTTCTCTCTCTACAATCTCTCTCTATCTCTCTGTAATCTCTCTCTCTCACAAAGAATGAACATACACTAAGAAAATCGAATAGGATGCTCACTGTTTCTACTTCTCTTGCTCTCGGCCAAACTATCTTTTTCTTCTAAAACCCGAGATGCCCCTCCAATGGTTGCTCTATCTTCTTTTATATAACCGAAAATACCTTCCTCTAATCTTTCTATCTTCAGCTCTCTCTCTTTCCATTCCTACTCGATTTTCCTTCTCGGTTTTAATCTCTCGATTCAAGTTTCCCTTTTAATTTCTCTCCTCTGTATAGTAATATATTTCCTTCTCTCTAAATAGGTATGAGGGAATAGAGATGAGAAGATTTCAACGCCCAATCACGTGGCCAGAATATTGCCAATGCATAGCTGTCTCGTGGTAAATATGGGAGCTGATTACATGCATCGCTGAGTCACAGAGGATGTTGCAACACAAACCCAGCAAACACAAGATCCTGGAGAACGCCCGACAGCCGTCAAATCTTGCTAGCGCGTCCAGGAACAGCCAAATCATCATGTGGTCGGTTACACTAGATCCGGCCCATCGAGAATCCCGAAAAGCGTCCAGCAGAGCCCACCAGTGTACCGAAACATTAATCTTGCCCTTTGGATTTGCGCCACATGTCCCCGCTTATTTGTTTACTTTGACTAAAATTTTGACCCGATCTAGTATTCTCATCCGGACACCGATTCGACTCCCGTTTTCGTCGTTGGGTTCGTCTTAGACTCTACCATTTATCCGAGTATCAATATCGGCCAGAATTCCCAGATTTTCTAAATGACTAAAATGCCCTCAAAGGCGCATTTCTCCCGTTTTTACTCGTTTTTCGCACCAAACTCCTTAGAAGACACCTGCATAAGAGAAACAAATAATTTCATGAGAGTAACAGCTCGGAATGGACTAACTAACCCGAGTTAAGCGATCCAGATGAGACATTTTCATGTCTCATCAGAGCATAAATCGAGAGGATGATAGGACTCAGTTAAGAACCTTACTATGATAAGATTCTTAAAAGTCTAAATACGAAAGACTCCATGAGAGAAATTCGACCCAAGTCTCATGGCATAGAGCTTGGCAAGACTCAGAGTCTCGGAACACCTTCCGACCTACTTTCCTTCTATGTTTGGAAGTTTGCAATGTATGACATTTTCAACTTTTTTTCCACATTGTACTAATAATTCATCCTAATTAATTCCAAACGTTTTAGGATGTTCTTTAGTTATGGTTCAGATTATCTTATCTAAATTTGGATGTCGACGTCTTATTATACTCGTAGTGTTTGGGACGTCTTAGGCAAATGCTAAATCATGTCGAAAACGACTGATCTTATGCTTGAGGCATAAATATCTTTCTCATGCGTGCTTGCTCTTCAGGGCTTGCAAACTTTACAAACGAAAGAATAAAATTAAAGCTTTAGATGTTTTAAAACTAGTAAAGGAATACTAGAAATTATCAAAGAGAATCGAAGGAATCGATCTTCGATTAACTGATAATGAGCAAAGTTTACTTGGACAAAGATCCGTCTTAATTAAACTGTCACCTAAGACAGAGTATGAATGGAACCATACAAGGTCTAAGGTAAGTGGGAATAACCTTGACTAGTAAATAGAGCGAGTAATGAAGTTTACGGAAGAGACTCGAATTTACAAACTCTTGTTAATCAGAAATAAACAAGTTATTTATTTCGTCGTCTAAATTAGGTTTAGTATTTAAAATGACAGTTCGTCGATAATAAAATATTCCAAATAGGTTTGTCAGATACGTGATCTGATGAATGAAACCCTATTAGGTGAACTTGAAATTATTTCATTATCATTTCCCTTGTCAAGGTCATTACATAGACAACAATGACTTACGAAGACTAGCACGTGAGATCGACATAATAACATTGTTTCATAGGCTATGAGAATAGGGTATTCAAGTCGACTATGTGGGTGTATTATTGAGAATATCCAAATTGAGAGTACATCAAGAGTTGATGAACGTCAAATACCTCTCATTGACAAAATTGAAGTTATTCCTCAAAACAAGAGTGCTTCACTCATCTTATGTAAGGAATGTCTGACTTTGATTCCGTTAAACGTTGCGCCGTAAAAGGAGGTTATAAAGGAGGATATTGGGTCAGGCATGATAGACATGAAGCTGAGTGGCAGTACAAGAATGGATTATGTCATCCTATTAAGTTAGGAAAAATATCTCATGGCTACTTGATGTGTAGCAACTAAAAATGCGTGGCCACACTCAAATGGATTAAGTGATTTATCATTTGGATTGACTGTTGTACTCGGGATCAAGAAAGTCTGAAAGATGAGACGTATCAGATGGGATACAAATTGACACGGGAATCGAGTATTACACTTACTCTAAGTACAAGTGGGAGACTGAAGGAGATGTCCTTCGACCAAAGATGCAATGCGAGCAATTTGTCTAATAACACAATTGATGAAGAAGATCATCAAGTCCGGATGATTTAGGGATCGTAATGTTTAGCTAGAAACCAACTACGATCGTCGAATCATGAAGGCGATTCGCGGCACTTCGTTCGGATCCTACATCAGGTTACACCAAAGAGCGTCGACTTGATCGAAAGATATGACTAGAGGGATGAGACATATAAACATGGGTTAGACCATAAATATGTCCAAACTGCCTAAATGATACTAAGGCAAAGATAACAAGAAGGCTCGAATAAAGAGGTATTTGGGTCGGGGCTTAGAAGATGATTTTAGACCCATTATAGGGGTCGACCATGCTTGGCCAACTACCCTATGGGGGTCGTCCAGATCTTCCCTATTAGGGTTTAGTCTGGCCGACCAGAGTAAGGGAAGAGAGAAAAATAGAAACATGTTTCTATTTTGATCAAATCCTTGTTCTTCTTCTATTTTGGCTTTTAAGAAACCTAATTAGGGTTGGACTCTAACTTAGGATAAGGTGTGGATTTTCTCAAGAAGCTTTCTAAAGCATCAAGTAGAGGGAGAAAGAGAGAAAAGTTCCCAACTATCTATCTAGTCTAAAGAAGAAGGTGTTCTTCATCTAACCACCATTGGAGATCTAGCTAATAACAAGGTGGGAGATCAAGTTGATTACTCTGTGTCTCAGGTAAGCTCTTAATCTTTTAAGCGATTGGAAAGGTTCGAGGGAAAATTAGCGATTAAGGTAATCTCTAAACTAACTTAGTAACATTATTAGCTTATGCATGAGATCCTGGGAATACTAGTGTTAGACATTAGATCTCTAAGATTCCGCTTAGAATGCTAGAAAACACCATAACCCAACACCCTATAACAATCAGTCATCTTCTTCCTCATTTTTACTCAAACTCCATTAAAGCTTAACCCTACCTTTCCCTTTCTAGAATTTTTTTACTCAAACTCCATTAAAGCAAGGCCGCGGTTTTGGGGCATAAAAAATAATCTCTAGGGAATAAATTCTCTAGGGAATTCATGTTTTTTTGTACATTCTCGGGGGAATATTTTATTTTAGCCCAAAAACTCACTTGATCAAATATTACCCCTTAATCTTCATCTTCTCTATCACCTTCACCACCACAAACTTCCCACCATCACAATCCTGGCCAACACCATTCCGACCACCATTGCCACCTCTTGCCTCTCCTCTCTTAGTCACTATTACCCTTTCTCTTTTGTTGCTTTCACATTTTTTTCCTGTTTCTCTCTCTCTCTTTCATTGTAAACCACTCTGTTTATTTCTGTCGTTGTAGACACATCTCTCCATAGATTTGTTTTTCTCTATCACTCTCTATATGTCTCTTGTAGTCTCTCTCTCTTATCCCTTCTCCCAAATCAGATGACACCATGACTCATACCGAATCACCAACAAATCTTTCTTTTTTCTGCTCACTAATCCATCAATCAATCCTATGTTATCCTCAAAAGGTAAGAACTTGACCAGTTAATTCTTAGTTGTTGATGACCTCAATTCTATTTTTGATCTGAATTGTGTAATCAATCAAGCAAAGAGCCTGAGAAATTAGATTAGTGAAAATTCTTAAGAATCTGAATTAGGGTTTTTCCTTTTAAAAAACAATGGCTTCCTTAGAAGAAGAATTTCGATCATTACGAGAAGATTCTAAGGAAACTTAAACAGACCCGCCCAAAAGGGAAAACCCACCTAGGTTCATTCAAGAATCCAGATGGATGCACATTAACTGAACAAGGATCATCATCTGACGAATCGAATTCCCGGCATACACACCAAAATAATTACAAATCTCAATAGAATTTCAAATGCCATGATTTCAGAAGGTTATGAAACAGAATGTAGTCAAGTGGCACAACATTGCTGGACGAAATCTATTGAAAGATAGTTGGAACAAATTAGGGTTTGAAAATATGAGTTCTGATGATGTTCAGAGGATGCAACGGAAAATGTTAGAATCCGAGATTTCAACATGGATTAAGATATTTAAATGTTGCATAGACCAAGAGAGACAACAATAGGAGAGAGATGGAGAGAGACATAAGTGATAGGGAAAGAAGATGAAGATTATGGGGTGATGTTTGATCAAGTCAATCTATGGGTTAAAAAAAAAATGCTTCTAAATCAATGTTTATTACCTTAAATTTTTATTCCCTAGAGATTTTTTTCTATTCCCCAAAGCCGCGACCTAAAGCAATCAGTCATCTTCTTTAGGGTCCATAGTCGTCCCGATCTTGCAGCTGCTATCCCGAGTGGTTACTGGTTGTTGTAGCAACTGTTCCTGTGCACTCTTATGCTGGCCAAAGCTTTGGCTGGTCTAACTTGGGCGGCTAAGCTTTAGCCGGCTCCTTCTCATTCCTTTCTCTCTTTCAAGCTCCCAACAACCCTAGAACCAACCCTAGCCTCCACTAAGAACCCTCACTTCTCTCTAACTCTCTCTAGAACTTCAAGACTTGATTGTAGAAGATGACCCCTCCAAGACTTGGTATCTTTCTTCAACAAGACAACCCTAGATTTAGTCAACTTGACTTGTCTCTTGTCTTAAAGATGGTTGCCCATAAAGTTCTTCCTTGTTCTTCTTCTTTAGACTCTTGGGCTTTGGTTTTGGGCTTTCAATTAGAACCCAAGGGAGGTGTTTTCGCTACAAATTTAATTTCAAGAAAAGACTTCGGCTTCTTTCTTTCATAACTTTCCCGTCTGAACTCCAAATCTACTCCCGTTTTCACCGTCGGACTCGCCATTGACTCCACTTGTCGCTTGATTCCTTTGGTATCTTTTCTCCAGTTTCGGGCACATGAGATGAAAATGACAATTTGCTCTTTTCATTCCGACTTACTTGTCTACCTCCATGTAAGCCACCTAACAAGAAAACACACATACAATATTATAAATAAAAACCGAAACAGACTTATTAGTCTAAGTTAGACGCTTCAAATGTGACATTTTCATGTCACATCAATCCCCTATTTATATTAGTTAGCTTACAAAATCGACGGTCAAGATTAAGACATATGTGATATGTCTAACACCTAATGGATGAGAAGTGTATGGATTCTTCCATGGATCTGTAGAATTCTTTAGAGAACTCTTGATGCTCCTCAAAATATCTCCATCCCTCTCTAGAATACTCTTTTGGGCTTGGCCCATAAACTGGCCAAATGAAACTCAAGACTATGTTGAAGGCAACACAGCCCACGAGGGCTATGTCCAAACTATGCTTGCTGTTAGGGCTAGCATGCTGTTGTCCTGGCCTATATGAGCTGCTGCGTTTTGGGGATTAAAAATGGGCGCAGCAGCTACATGGACCCAGACAAATCTATTACTGAAGAGAATCGTTGGTTCACTTTCCCCACCAGCGCACTTTAGAATCATCCCTGAACGAGAGTGATTGTTTGTTCGAGGACGGAGAATCAGCAATTGCATTCACATCGCTCTCTCTCTCTCTCTCTCTCTTATGTAAACCAACTTACCGAACGAAAATCCAAGAACCACGAGAATCGGGAAGACTCATACAAAACCAGACCATCGTTCTCTCCCACTTGTCTTTTTTCTTTCATCTAGTAAAAACCCTATCTCATTTTCTTCTTCTATTGTCTTCCATAAAAAAAAACAGTACTTCATCTATGTCAGATTCCGGTAAACTGGAATCACTTCCTTCTCAGAAACGTCAAGGTTTCCGACGAACCTGCTGTTGCTCTTTCACTAATCCACCTAAGAGCCCTGAATCTTTAATTTCTAACCAGACAAAAAGAATGTCGAATCAGAAAAAATATGGTAATTCCATTCCTAATTCTCCTCAAATCAACAACAAAAATTCGTTAAGGTTAGTTGAAAGAATGGATCCTCGTCGTATCTTGTCTCCTGGAAGAGTTTCTCCCATCAATTCAGATCCAACTCTTACTCCATTACCGGACAATCTGCCACTCGAGACTGAAAATCCATCAGGTGATGAAATTGGATCTATGACGGGAGAGAAGTTGCCGGAACTTTCTATGCTGAAAGATGATGAGGTTGTTGTTTCATCTGAAAATTTTGATGTTAGGTTAAGTTTGAAAGGAAAGGGTGGAGGAAATTTGGTTTTAGAATTGGATTCTAAGATTTTGAGTGAAAATAGCTCCTTATTTGCGAACTTGATCTCGGATTATAGGGCGAATTCTGATGGTATGGCTAACCTTTGTAGAATCGAGGTGCCTGATGTTCAGAATCTGAATGTATTTCGTCAAACTATTGAGCTTATGTTTGCTGAAGATATTGCAAAGAGTCTTTCTCAGATGGGTGTCACCCGTTCGATTGATATTCTTGAGGTAATGTTATGATTTCGGTTAATTTCAGTTCTTTATAATCGTCGTTAGCTACTTTTAATGTTTATTGAGTCTCAGTTGCTTATGCTTTTATTTTAGTACACTAGGGTGATTATGAAAAGAAAAACTTTGAATATCAAACAGTAATGAATGGGAACATGATAATGGTAATAATTTAGCTGTTTCCGGACCACAATTAGGTGTTGCAGAAGCATTTCTCTTACACTGCTGCTAGACTGCTGTCTTGTGAACCTCGACGGAACACAAGACGTGTCCAGCTGCTTTATTGTAAAGCAGTTGACGGCAGAAACGTCTTTTTGCTACTCCTATCTCACTATGGAGAGAAAACTTCACTTCATAAGTTATATCTGCATAACATGTGTATCATATTGCAAGAAATTAGACTCTTCTATGAGAAGGCTTCTATTTGATGCTCCTACTCATTTTCTCTAGGAAATCATTCTTCGTTTAAATTATTATTTTTTTTGAAATCTTCATTAAACAACTCTCCAATATTCCAAATAAGGTGACCTTTAAACATCTTTTTCACCAATTTTCATATTCCTCATAAAGTTTCACAATTTGTAACTTTTTACCTGAGAAGAAACCAGAAAAGGCCTCATTCCTCCAAAATATAGTAGTCACTATAGGATTGTTACAGGCTTTGGTTCTCTATGTGGCTTAGAATGAGCGATTTCAATCTCAGCCATTCGATTGAACGAATGGCTGGGATTAGAACATTTTAAGGGCCAAAATCCACGCGACAGCGTAAAAGTAATATATGGTCCGTAATGGTAGCAAACATACATTAGTAGAGTAATTGAGATGTTCTTTCTAATTACCTATAGTCACTATACACGGTCTTGTAGAGTTCGAGGTAGCTTTTACTCGGCAAGGAAAAAAGACAAAAGCATCACTTCCACCTACCTTTACTACAGTCCTCCTTTCGTTGAGAATAATCATGCTTAGTGGATCGACCGCTGCCTGAAATGATATAGTTTCTTTCACAAGCAGGAAAAACGCTAGATTACTACAGTTTCTTCATTTATACTCTACATCATGTCACTCAATATCTGTACAGTATTTAGTTATACCTAATATCTGGTATCCTGGTTAGTTTGTGGTAGAATGTTATGCGGCGAGGTGGGCTTGCATCTCTGTTTATATATCTAGTTTTATGTTTCAACAAGGCGATAGGAAAATAAAAGAGTCACATGGAACACATAGAATACCACAGTTTAAATATAAACTAAAGTTTTTAATCAACAAAAACAACTCATTAACATAAATAACTAATTAGTTTCAACCTATGCCCTTGAAGATAAAAAACTGCTCAAAAGCATGGAACAAATACTGCTCAATGCTGTCAAGATCATAAGAAGAACCTGAGGATATTTAATTCTTCGGAAGATAAAATGCATATTGTTTTGAAATTGGACCACGATTCGCAAAATATCCTTTACCATGTGAGACCAAAAGGAATCCTATCCTTCAAGGTACACAACAGCATGGCAAGAGTCTTTGGAGTGTCTTTAAACTCCCCTAAATGGTTTTAAAAGGTTAGCTACAGGCGATTTCAATTATCAAAGCTCTTAGGATCAATACCAATTGTATATTAATGTTCCATTTAAGCCAAAACAGAATGTTAGAACTAGAATTACATCTATGTTTAACAGGACAAGGTATCTAACCATCTTTCTTTCATGGTACATAAGTGAGTCACGTAAATGAACAATGTGTTTTTCAAATTTCAACTGCCTTATATGAAATTTGGAAGACTAGAGATGAATTCGATAAAACAGGTGATTACTAATAGATGGGTGGTTATTAATCGAAGGGTTATTTCCCAAATTGCCCCTAGTTTATGACCAAGTTCCCACCTAGCCCCATAGTTTATCGAAAATACCCAGATGACCCCATTTTTGCCGTTAACGTCAATAAATCGTTAACTTTATATTTTCTCTCCCAGCATTACCTTCTTTTAATTCTTTCACATCAACCTATTTCTCTTTCTATAAAATCCCTCTCGCTCTTTCATCATTTATGAGTTTATCTTTCGTCTTCATATCTCTAATGGACCTTTGTTCCAAAAGTTTTGAAGAAAAATTTATCTCCTTCCTCATCTATCTGTTTAAAACTATGTGGTTGGTCTCGGCCGAGACGGCCGAGAATCTCGGGTCTCGTCTCGGTCTCGGCCTTCTCCAGAGACGAGACTCAGCCGAGACCCCGAGTTAGGGTTTGGCCGAGATTCTCGGCGAAACTCAACCGAGACCACCCGAGACCGAGTCCGAGACAGTAATTTCTGAACATTTGGAACTTTTTTCTTGGAAACTCTTAGACCTAATTGTGCACTACTATTTATTATCTTCGTAAATCTTAAGTACTTATTGTATTCCCAATGAATCTAATACAAATAGCAATAATACTATATAGAATTTTTAGGTTTCATGCCTTATAGAAACTTTGAAAATTATTTAGAAACTTTCAAAATTTTAGTAGAATAGGATTTATTTATACAATTATTAAGTGAGAATAAGTAGTAAAAACTAGAATTAAGAACTAATAAAGAAGTAAAGAACACAAGAACCCAATTTTAGTAGATTAGAATTTATTTTATGCCTTAGTAGTAGGCCATTAGCTAATAGCTACACTTTCTGTCTGGGCCGAGAATCTCGGTCCGTCTCGGTCTCGTCTCGGTCTCGGCCTTCGGCTTATGGGTTACTACGTATGAGTATTTCCTTTTGCTTGTTAAGAACTGGGGCCCCTATATACCTAAATATTAAATTATTAATATATTATTGTAGCTATGTGACAAAGTAATGTTATGTACGATTTTTGTGTGAATCCTGTTATATTTACAAATTAATGTATGCTTTCTACAGCCTTGAGGCGACCTCCCTTCTCTAACCAATCCACCTTGAGGCAGAAAACATTTTTCTCATGCATCTTTCAATTGTTTCTTGCATTTGGTTAATACTGCCTTGTTCTTGAATAATATGCTGAATTGGGCTATGAGGGCTCTCAATGATGGTATCTTCATAACATCATTCCTCTAATTATCTCTTTAGTAGCTTCGTTTGTAATAAGTGGAATGACGGTGTTGGTGTTAATACCACACTCATAAGAGTTTATTCGGTAGGAAGATGAACCTCTTATTTAGGCTGGCTTTCAATCTTCTTGAAGCATTGAGTCATTGACGCACTCTATAGGGAGCTAACATTTTGTATTTGAGCTGGTTCCTTTAGGTTTTGGCGGAACCAGGGGCATGACCGTGGCTAAAAGATTTAGGGGGCCCGGTGCAAATGATGGTCGGGACCCTCTAGTATGATAGTGGCAAAACTATAAAATTACAACAAAATAATAAATGCATTTAAAAAATGACTGTTTTAAATATAAATATAGTAGTTATGCAAAAGCATCTATGTATGCATTATTTACATCTAATTTCGTGAAAAGAAATGTTAAAAAATGTACACGAGAACCAAGTTAGTCTATCAACAATTAATAAAAATTCATGTGGCGCCCGTAGATTATATAAAAACAATGTAATTATTATAGAACATATGCCTTAATTTTTTGGCCCGAACAAGGGGATTTCACAGGCGTGAGGAAACAGACACACCAGCTAAGCTACTACTGCTTTGCTAGTAAGAATGACATTTAAACATAATTATTTTTAATGTATACTTTTAAAATAAATGGGCCCCTTAGGAAGGGGGGCCGGTGCAGTCGTCCCTCTCTTTCACGCCACTGGCCAAACCCTCCTTAAACTTTTAACTTTTCAAAGTATCTCGCCCATGAATGATGAATGTTCATCTTCCTTACTCAGACGAAGAACTCTGCGACATTCTTTTGTGCATTGTTTCGCTGGTTCACAAAACGAGTATCGTATGCATAACTGATTCTCGTAACCTTTAACATTGCTTGCATCATAGGTTGTAACTTGTAACTGTAACCATGAACTAGCCTCTTTTATCACTCCTAGTTTTTTATCTTGCTTGCACACTTGGAGTTTGAGGTCTGTACAGTGTCTTTTCTCATCTCTGAGGTTAACCAGTTTTTGTTGTTGACCATGGTTTTCAAGATTCTTAACACCTTTGGATCTGAGATCTTAGCCATAAGCCATATTTGCTGCTGCCCAAGGGTGTCGGTCTATACGAAACATTCTCCCATAATGTCTCCCATGTAGCCTTGTCATGGTAGTATTAGTTGCTGCCGAGGTAGAGAGCTGTCATTGGTGCTGGAAAACACATGTTGCTCTGTACCAGTCTGGTGTAACTTACGACCTTGTTGCAAAATAACCTCAATATGAGATACTGACATGTGTTACTGCAATTGCTTACCAAAAGTCCACCGTCTCATTCCCCTTCTTTGGATGCTGCTGCCCTTCGTACGCCAAAGGCCTATGATGTCCCATAATGCCAGTACTGCTGTTCAAAGAGTAGGCCATTTATCATACCATCATAGTTGTTGTCCCGGTGTAAATTTAGGCGTCCAACTGCTGTACAAGCTGCTTTGGTGGTTGTGGAGGCTTTTGGTTGTGGCATGGACTGTCTGTGGTGGCTTTGGTCGTATCGGGATGGTCCATTGATACTTACAACTTGTCTGCCTGGCCGAAAATAATTAGAAACAGCAGGTATACTGAAGTAACATCGTCCCTAGCCCATAACCCCTAAACCATGTCACAACTGACAAGGCCAGCGGGTCGGTTGCGTTAGTTTCCACCTTTTGTAGGTTAGGCAAATCTAGTGTCTCCTTGGCGCGTTATAAGTATGACTTCAAGTTAGCAGGAATGTGGTGCTTGGTATTTAATCCAACTTTGTCTGAAAATACAGAGGCACAAGAGAATAATAGATGGGGTCCATTGGATGCAAGATATGAGGCATGTTAATAGCTGAAAAATAGCCCCGCCGGTTGCTTTTGTACGTCTTTAGTTGTTAAATCTAGTCTACTTGTTAGTATATTCTTAATCTTACGCATTTCTACTTATGAAGTGGATGCATATGTAGAAATTTAAGGTTTCATAAATGTGTTTTACATTTCAGCTGTGGCATCTGTCAGGACAGCATTTTGAGTTGAACTTTTAGTCAATCTAGCATACCCTTTTGTACATCATTTAACAATTATTTTCATCAATGTAATTTATTGACTCTTTCTGATAACTTGTGTTAATGCCCGTTAGGTAGCAGCAGGAATCATGTTTACCAAGGGTGTATCTTCGTGCTTGAACTTCCTTGAAGCTGTGCCTTGGAGTGAGAATGAAGAAGAGAAGTTAAAGAGCCTCTTCATAAGATATAAATTCGACAAAAGGACCACCAAAGATTTGTTAGGTAGACTCTATTCTGGAGAAGAATCGATAAACTCTCAACAAAATTTAGCCATCGAACTCATTAATTCAGTTACAAAATGTACCAATCTCAGTTCGTCAAGAACTGAGCTCAAATCATTAGTGAAAGGTCTGTTGTCCAAGAGCTCAGTTTACGAAAAAGACCTTCCTGCCCTGGAAAAGGAAGATCTTTACCAAATTTGTCAGTCTTGTCTTGATTCACTGGTAATAGTTTTTCAAGAGGCCTCAAACTCTCCCATACCCGAGGAAGAAAGATCAAAGAGAATAGAGATTTCTACGCAGAGTTTCATAGAGCGAATCTCAATGCAAGTTGATAATATCAAGTGGCTGTTAGAGATATTGATGGATCAAGAAATGGCCGAAGAATTTGTGAATGTATGGGCAGAGCAGAGAGAGTTGCTCAGGCTGCATGAAATGGTATCTCCAATGGTGAGATATGAAGTTAGTAGGATTTCAGCTTTTTTGTTCATTGGAGTTGGGAGAGGTAAGTTGCTTTGTGAGCCAGAATCGAGATGTGGCCATTTTCGAGCATGGTACGAGCCGATGTTGCTGGACTTCGGTTGGCTACGGAGATGCAGGAAAGAGCTGGATATGAAGCTACTGGAGGAATCAATGGGACAGGCACTTCTTATGCTACCAATGGAATATCAGCATACGTTTTTTATGAAATGGTTCCAATCATATTCAAGGCGTGGAGCCGAGTGCCCTAACTTGAGCAAGGCCTTCCAAATTTGGTGGCGCAGATCATTCTCGAAGAGTTCTGAAACCGATATGGTCGACCTTGAATCTCTTGATTAACCTCCCTTCTGATTTGTAATATAGATTCTGTAGTATTTTGTAATTTTGTATCTGTAGTGTAGTTTCTAGGTTTCACCGGAAGGGCAGCTGCTTTGCTTTTTTAGCCGCTTTATCTGCCAGAAGTAGAGAGTTATGTACACACCTTTCTAGGGATGCCTAAATAGAGTGTCTGACAGTTTGGGTGGTGCGTGAGAGCGAGAGAATGACGGGAAAAGAGAAAATGGTGAAATAAAACGTGCAATAACAAGGGACCTTGGTGTTGTGTGTGACATTTGCGTACAACTTTCCCATATGATATTAACCACTTTGAACTGATTCCGTGTTCATTGATTGTGCGAGAAAGGTACCCAAAGGTGTTTTATAGAAACAAGGGGATCAGGCCAAAGGCCCAATGATGTTTTTCATTGGGAAATCTAGCCATATCTCCCTAAAAAGCTTTTGCTTTAGAGTATGCTTGTTATGTGGGAATCCATGAGTAAGAAAATCAACTTTTTTCTGATGGAAAAAAAAAAATCAAACTTTTGACATGTGAATTTAAGTTTCGAGTGTTTGGTAGGGTAGGTAAGAAAATGAGGTGCCTTTAGATTTGGGGTTGTTTTCTAATTCAATTTAGGGTTAGGGTTCTCCAAATTGGGCTAATTGTATTTTCAATTTTGGTTTTTTTAAGTGTTCATGGTTGCCTGCCATACTTACGAGTAGGAAGTACTAATTGATTTTCATGATTCCCATCTACATGCCCAATGCCCATGATCAACTTCAAGAATTCGTTTGTGACCTAAATCTAATCTCATTCTAGTGACCATGATTGACCTAGTGCAAGTCCATGGAAGGGTTTGTCCTAGATGCAATTCATTGTTACGAGTTAATCTTGTTACAATAATATATTATAGTTAGTGGTTGTTTAGTAGTTTGTCCTTTAAGGCCCTTTTAGTCTTTTCTCTTTATTATAGATTTGTTATCTTGTAAACTTAATTCAACTAATGATCATTAGTGTGTTTCTCTCTTCTTCTATTTGAATATTGTTATTGATTTCAATATGGTATCAGTGCCTTTAAGATCTTAAAAGAAGGAAAGCTTCATCATCATGAGAGAGTATTAGAGAGAAAAGTGGTTTTAGAGATTTGAAAAAGTGGTTTTGGGCGATTTTGAGATTTGGTGGATTTGTTTTTGTGAAAAGGAGAAGGTGGTTTTGGGATTCGGTTGGTAGTTTTGACGAAGAGAATTAAAGATCTCATCATCATGAGAAAGTATTAGAGAGAAAGGTGGTTTTAGAGATTTGAAAAAGTGGTTTTGGGTGATTTTGAGATTTCGTGGTTTTGTTTTTGTGAAAAGGAGAAGGTGGTTTTGGGATTCGGTTGGTAGTTTTGACGAAGAGAATTAGAGACGGTATTTGGTAGGAAAGGACGGTAGATTTGGTGGATTTGTTGGTAGGAAAGGAAGGTAGTTTTGGTTTATGGGATTCGGTGGATTTAATTTGGTGCAAAGGAAGAGGCCGTTTTGGGATTTGAAAAAGTGGTTTTGGGCATTTTGATTTTTTGATTTGGTGGATTTGATTTGGTGCAAAGGAAGAGGTGGTTTTGAGTTGGTTGGTGGTTTTGAAGCAGAGAGGTGCTAGGGTGCGTTTGACTTAGTTTTTGAGCTGAGAAATTTCTTCTTCTTGAGTTTTCGTTTGGCTACCACAGGTAAATTATTTTCTTTAAGGACCGTGTGGCTGCTCCCGGAAATTATCTTCTTACACCAACAAGTTGTTTCATATTTTCTCGTTGTAGATCTGGTATTGTCACTTCTCACTTCGCACTTCTTCGTATTTCTTTAGCTAGTTGTTTGTTGTTGTTTTCTTGGTTATATTTGCTTTCTTGGTTATATTTGGTATTAAATTGAGAAAATGGAGAGTGGAAAAGATGATTCATTGCAAGCTATTAGTGTAAGATTGAATAAGTCACAACATAGTCAGAGATCTCAAAAGCCTTTTCAGTATAACACTGCAGCAGTTATACCGCCATCTGACTCGGCTGTTCTAGTGGCTCATCTTCTTCTGTGCCCAAAAGTGATAATGTGGTTGATCAATTTCATATGTATCAGAAATTTCTTTCTATGCTGCCACATGCTATGTCCACCTCTACTCCGCAAGTCCCTTTAGCTTCTAAGTCTTCTAGTACTACATTAAACTCACTCTCAGATCAGTTTCAGAGATTCTTAGCCATGCAACCCTATGCCTTGTTTTCTGCTGAAGATTTGTTTTCTCCTATTTCTTCTTCTCAGGTATGTCTTCTTCAACTTGGATTTTAGATTTTGGAACTTCTCGTCATATGTCTTCTGACTTATCATCTTTTGTTTCATTAAAGCATATATCTAATCTTCCAGTCCGAACCGCTGATGGCACACCAATGTCATTAGGTGGTACTAGGTCTGTTGTCACACCTACTCTATCTCTTCAGAATGTTCTTCATGTTCCGAATCTTACTTTAAATCTTGCTTCTATTAGTCAGTTGTGTGATTCTGGATGTTTGATTTTATTTTCTTCCAAAGGTTGTTATGTGCAGGATGTACAATATCAGAAGTTGATTGGGACAAGCCGTAGGCATGGGGCATTATATATTGTAGAGGAACTGCAAGTACCTGATGTTGCAACTTCCACTCCTGACTTGTCATCCTTCCGTTTGAGTCATTCCTCTTCTAGTTTTTACTTATGGCATTCTCGTCTTGGTCATGTTTCAGCATCTAGGCTAAAATATTTAGTGTTTACTGGTGCATTAGGAGATTTGCAGGTTAAGAACATTTCTGATTGTAGTGGTTGCAAACTTGCAAAATTTTCCGCTTTACCTTTTACTCGGAGTCTCTGTTTCAGTTAAACCTTTTGATTTAATTCATTCTGATGTATGGGGTCCTTCTCCTATTCCCACAAAAGGAGGTTCTCGATCGATGCAGACTTTGATGAGGATCAAATGGCTGTTCATGTACCTTTATCTTTGAAGGCTCAAGCGGAGGTACTATGTTTCCTTTATTGATGATCGTACTCGTTTTTGTTGGGTTTTTCTTATGAAACATTCTCTGAATTTTGTATATGTTGTTTATCAACAGTTTCGAACCTTAGTTAAGACACAATATTCCTCGTTCATTAAGTGTTTTAGATGTGATTTAGGTGGGGAATATACTTCAAATAGGTATCGTTAATTGCTTGCTGTGGATGGAACTATTCATCAATCTTCGTGTATAGATACTCCTGAGCAAAATGGTGTTGCTGAAAGGAAGCATCGGCACATCATTGAACTACTCGTTCCTTGTTATTGTCTGCCTTTGTTCCTAGTGAGTATTGGGGTGAAGTTGTTCTCACTGCGGTAAATTTAATTAACAGAATTCCAACTCGTCCTTAAGAGTCTTTGGGTGTATTTGTTTTGTTCTTCTTCCTCGTGTTGAGCGTAGCAAGTTATATCCTCGTTCTGCCATGTGTATGTTTCTTGGTTATGGTGAAGGTCAGAAGGGTTATTGGTGTTATGATCCAATTACTCAAAATTTTATGTCTCTCGTCATGTTGTATTTTTAGAGCATATACCTTATTTTTCTATTCCTGCTAATGCTCATGATGTGACTCCCTCTAACCTAATCCATATTGATCCATTTCTGATGTTTGTGATACTCATATTGCTCATGTTGAACCTGTTGCACCTGATGTTGCTGATGCTCCTCTCACTTGTGATGTCCCTCCAATCCCTACGACGGAGCAACCTCCTAATGAGATTGCACATCCACCTTCCCGTTATCCTCATCGTGTTCGTTGATGAGTCATGAAAATGCCTCATCTGAATCTCTTAATTTGGGCTAGTTAGTTAATTTCGAGCAGTTACTTTGATGATTTGCTTGTTTCTCTTACTCAGGTGTTTTCTAAAAAGTTGAGCATAAAATCGAGAGAAAGACACTCCTGAGGGCATTTTGGTCATTTGGGAAATTATGGTAGTCAAGTATTTGGTCAATGTTGATACTTCGAGGAAAAGAAGAGTCTAAGACGAATACGTAGGAGAAAACAGAGGTCGAAAAAATAGGAAGGACTCTAGAGCTCAAATAAAACAGCAAGATCAGAGAGAGAAAGAGGTAGCTGCTACCATTGTATTCTTCTTTCTTTATTGTCAATATTAGTTCAGAGAGAAAAAAGAGAGAGAGAGAGAGTTGAGGAGAAAGAAAATTCATATTTTTATTCCTTCATCTTTTTGAATTCTTCAACCATCTTCTTTCTTTGTGAGGTAAAGAGAGTGAATAGAGAAATAAAAGAGAAGGAATGTGGTTGTAGAGAGTGAATTTTCTATCTTGTGTTACAATCAATCAGATTTTTAACTTGCCTTACTGAGTTGTCTGATTCTAATACAAGAGTTTAAGAGAGAGAGAGAGAGAACAATAAAGAATATAGAAGAGGGATACATAGCTTGAAAAGGATTGAAAGTTAAGTTCTCTCATCTCCTGAATAATTCAGTGACAAGAAGTGGGTTTACAGAGAAGAACTTTTATCACCTTCTTCCTATCTCTATTTTGTGATTTCTCTTACTCACAATTGCTCTTAATCTTGTAATGAAACACACTATGAACTCTAAATTATATTTCATAAACATAAGTAGCTAAGGTTGCTTTTCTAGAGTGAAGATGAAGCTCAGGATATGAGTAAATATTTTTATTTTTTTCTTGCCATGATTCTCACTAACGTGCATCATTGTTTAACTATGTTTAGTTGATTTGATCGAATAAGTTTAGTAACTTCAACGTTTATACTTATAGGGCTTGATAAGTCATACTTAGAATTACGTTTCTTTGATGATTTATACTTTTGTAAATTTGAAAAACGATAGTTGGGATAGGATTATTTAGGACTTCAATCTAGCATAGTTCCTCTTGAATACGGTTGTTTTAAATATTTGATTTTTCGATGTTTTGGTAAAACTACTTTACTAGAGGTTGAGTTATAAAATTAGAGAAACTTGTTAAAAAAGAGTTAAACCATTTATGATAGTTCAAGGTGGAATCCGAACTCCATTATTTCTCCCCCATTGATTTCCTTTTATTTTTAAGTGTTTTATTACTTTATCATCAAAAACTCAATTTCGAAGAAAACCGTGTTAGTTCTGAGTTTTAGAATAAGCTTGACTAGTCCCTGAGGATCGACCCCGGTCTTACCGGGTTTTATTACTTGACGCCCGTATACTTGCGGGTGGAGACCTTTTAGGTGTACCCTTTTAGGCCCATCATTCGTAAGTCCACTCAGTTACCTGAGCCTTCTTAGCATCTATTCATTGTCACTCTGAGACTTCTTCCTATAAGGAGTTCGTCGTCGATCCTCTTTGGCAAAAGGCAATGGTTGAAGAACCCTCTGCTTTGCATAAGACTGATAGATGGGATTTGGTACCTTTGCCCGCTGGTAAACTTACCATTGGTTCTCGTTGGTTATACAAAATTAAAACAAAGTCTGATGGGTCTATTGAGCAGTAGAAAGCTAGACTAGATGCTAAGGGGTTTTCGTAGGAGTATGGGATGGATTATGAGGAGACTTTTGCTCCAGTTGCAAAAACGACTACTGTTCGTACACTTATTGCAGTTGCCTCGATTCGTCAATGCATCTCTGAAATGGATATTAAAAATGCCTTCTTAAATGAAGATCTTCAGGAAGAAGTTTATATGATTCCTCCTCCTGGTGTTCCACATATACCTGGAAAAGTTTGTAAGCTTAAGAGAACATTATATGGTCTCAAATAGGCATCGCGAGCTTGGTTTGAAAAAAGTTGTCAAATGTACTTACATCGTTGGCTTCGCTTCTTGCAATCATGATTCGGCTCTTTTTGTCAAATGTAGTGTTGCAGGTCACATTCTTTTGTCATTGTATGTTGATGACATGATTACTACTAGTGATGATGTTGATGGTATCGCATCTTTGAAGTTGCAGCTAGCTAGCTAATTTGAAATGAAGGATCTAGGCACTCTCCGTTATTTTTTGGGGATTGAAGTAGCCTCTACCCCACAAGGTTATCTTCTCTCCCAGTCCAAATACACTCGGATATTCTTGAGCGTGCTCGTATCAGTGATACTCAGACAACCGACTCTCCTATCGAGTCTAATGCTCGTTATTCTTCTACAGATGGTACTCCTTTAGCAGATCCTACACTATATCGTACTATTATTGGTTGTTTGGTTTATCTCACTATTACTCGTCCAGATATTGTATATGTTGTGCATGTTGTTAGCCAGCTTGTGTAGGGATTTAAACCCTTATATTAGTGTTTATAGCGGAAATAAGACATCTAATGTCTACACTAGTATCCCCAGGATCACATGCAAAACTAGTAATTAAACTAATGGAGATAGTAGATTACCTTAATCGCTTTTCCCTCGAACTAGTTGAATTTATTGAAGAAGACCAAGAGCTTCAAGTGTAGCTCCTCTACTTGGGACACGAGCAATCAATTTAATCTCCCACCTTGTTGTATAGCTAGCACACCAATGGTGGTTGGAAAGAAGAACACCTTCTTCTTTGACTAGATAGATAGTTAATGGGAATTAACTCACTTTCTCCTCTCTACTTGATGTGGTAGAGTAAGAAAGCTTAGAGAGAAATTCCACACCTTATTCTCTGCCCTAAGAGTGTTTATATAGAACCCTAATAAGAATCCACCTCCTTTTAGGTTTCCCAAAACACCTTTTAGAATAAGATTTAGGGAAATAGTCGAAAATAACAACTATTGGTATTTTCTCAATTCCCTAAGGAGATGACGTCCAAACCCAGCCAAAATTGGCAGATTTAATTTTCATAACATAAGGAAACGTCCCTCCAAAAATCAGCCCAATCCGAGCCCTAGAAGTGCCCGAATCGGCTAAGGCCCAAAAACCCTGTTTTTGGCCTTTTTGTACTATCTTTGCCTAATTCCTTTTTAGGCCTATGAGATATGTTTATGGGACACTCCCATGATTATATCTCACTCCCACTAGTCATATCCTAGATCAATTTGACACTCTTATGTGTAACCCGTTGTAGGATCCGATCGAAGTTAGCCGCGAATTACTTCGTAATTCGACGATCGTAGTTGGTCTCTAGCTACAACTCTACGATCCCTAAATCAATCGGAATTGATGATCTTCCACATCAATTGTCCTATCCGACAAATTGTTCGCATTGTCACCTTGGTCGAAGGACATCTCCTTCAACTCCTTCAGCTTGTGGGTTCACCTACTGGGAATTACATTTATCTAGTACATAACCTAATCATGTTACTAGTGTTGTAAGCGGAATCTCAATCATCATATGATTAACACTAAGTTGCCCAGGATCTATACATGAACTAATATATGAACTAGAAGGAAGAAGAATACCTTTATTCGCTTTCCCACGAACTAAATTCCGACCAGTATTCAGAAGATAAAAGAGCTTCAAGTGTAGCTCCTCTACTTGAGACACCGAATGTATAACTTGAACTCCCTCCTTTCAGTCAGCTAGGACCTTCTTGAAGGTAGAGATGAAGAACTCCTTCTTCTAGACTTTGATAGATAGAATGGGAACTTTTCTCTAAAATCTTGTCTCTCCAATAGTTGTGTGAAGAGAGTTATTTCCTTTTGAGAAATTTCCACATCTTTTCTGAACTCATAACTGGTCCTTATATAGGCATTACCTTAGTATATTTCTACTCAAATAAGGAATCCTAAAAGTCCCTCAGAAAAGATAAACATAAGTTAGAGTTTAATCTAACTGGGATTCTCTAATTAGAAGTAAACCCTAATTAGGATTCCCCCTTAGTGTGGCCGGCCACAACAACCCCTAATGGGCTTGTTTTGGCCGGCCCACACCCCACATATGGCTGGCTAGGGCTCTCCCTTTAAGGGAGTCCCTTGTTGGTCCAAAAAGTAGATTTTTGCTTTTTTCGGGCTTTCCTTTCGAGCCCGATTCTCTTCTCTATTTTAAGTATTATCAGACTGGATCATATCCATCTATATACTAGTTCCCATCAGTCTATTCTCACTATTCAAGTTACCACTCTTATGTGTAACCCGTTTAGGATCCGGTCTTTCTTAGTCGCGGATAACCGAAGTGATTCGACAATCGTAAGCGGCTTCTAGCTAAGCATTACGACTCCTAATTGAACCGGATTGATTGATCTTCCAGATAAGGTCATCATTATCCTATAAGCCAAATTGTACACATTGCCATCTTGGTCGAAGGATACTCCTTCAGAAGGTTATACCTTCAGACCTTTAGGATATATTTCTATCGGGAAGGTCATACCTTCAGACTTAGAATATATCTCCTTCATCACCTACTACAGTTCATTGGGTAGCTGTTCTTCGTATTTTGAGATATCTTCGAGGTACTTGCTTTCAAAGTCGACTTCTTCCTTGACTTTACGAGCATATTCAGATGCAGACTGGGCGAGCAATCGCATAGATCGTAAGTCTATTACAGGTTATTATGTATTTTTGGGTGATTCTCTTATTTCTTGGAGGAGCAAGAAACAGACTGTTGTATCAAGATCATCCACTGAAGCTGAGTACCGTGCTATGGCGTCTACGACAGCTGAGATAGTTTGGTTACGTGAGTTATTTGCAGACATGGGTGTTTCCATTCCAGAGCCTACTCCTATGTATTGTGACAATCAAAGTGCTATCCATATTGCTCATAATTTAGTCTTTCACGGACGCACCAATCACATTGAGATTGATTTTCACTTTACATGGCATCATTTCACTCAAGGCACCATCAATTTGCCTTTTGTCTCATCCACTATGCAGGTTGCTGACTTGTTCACCAAGTCACACTCGATTCCACGCTTTCGTTTCTTAGCTAGCAAACTCTCGATGCTTTTCAACACCGCACCGTAATTTTGAGGGAGGGTGTTAGAATAATATATTATAGTTAGGGGTTATTTAGTAATTTACCCTTTAAGGGCCTTTTAGTCTTTTATCTCTATTATATATTTGCTATCTTCTAAACCTAGTTCAACTAATGAATAAGCCTCCATTTGTGTGTTTCTTTCTTCTTCTATTTGAATATTGTTATTAATCTCAATTAATCTAAGGGTAAGGACTCTTGATGCACCCGAAAAGGTTGCACACCCAAGCGAAGGTATCAAGTAATAATCCGGCAAAGCCGGGATCGATCCAAGGATAGGAAGGTAGTTTGGATGTCGAAGGGTCTTATCCCCCGGTCTATGTATCAAATGCTAACTTAGACTAAATAGGAAAAGAAACAAAGATAAATGGGGGTTTTAGATTGAATAAGTAATAAGAGAAGAAAACGAGTAAAACTAAACTAAACTAAACAATCAAAGTAAAACGGGCGAGAGAGATTCGAGAGAAGTGTCGGAGGAACAAGAGTCGGGAGACGGTAAGACTCGATTCGGGCAACAAATAAGTGAGAGAGGTGTCGAAGTCTGGGAATCCATAATGATAAACCTACGACTATGTGTAGTCCGATTTAGTGTGTCGAGGTACAATCGATATTCGACTCCTAAAGTAGATGTCTCTAAGTACTACGTATATCCGGAGATCATACTTAGTCAAACAAACGTCTAAATCGGTTAATCCCGAGTCAGCGAAAGTGTCGTCTAGTCGCCTAACTATGTGAAGTGCATGACAAGACACATGAAATTATGACTTAGACTACGATCGACATCGAATACTTCGTTTCGTCTATTAACTATGCGAAGTGCTTGACAAGACACATGAAAATACGATCGAAACGATAATCGAAATAAATGAGCATCAATTAATAATCAAAACATCAAATCATATTAAACATAATCACGAATTCATCACATTTCATCTCATATAATCGACACACTAAAGTTAGCTAAACATGGTGATTGAATAAGAAATGGAAAGAAAATGATGTGAGAATCCCCTTTTTTCGATGTGGTTCGAGGCTAAGATCGTCGGAAAATATTAGTCTTTAAGGTGCAGCCGATGTCCCCTTAGCAAATTTCTGGGTTCCCCATAGCGACCACCATCATCTTCTCCATTTAGAACACAACCTCCATTAAAGCTGAACCCTAGCTTTCTCTCTCTAGCAATCTTCAACCAAAATCAAATCAAACCACATGGGAAGCTAGATCAAGACATGGGGAGTAAAAGCCCTAAGGTTTCGGATCAAAAAGGTTGCCGGAAAACTCATATAAATCCGGCCAAAGAAGCATGAAATTCCGGCCAAGAACCAAGAAGATCCGGCCAAAGGTTGCTGTCCGGCCTTCCCTAGCTTGTCCCGAGCCCCGTGCGCGCGTCCCATGCACGTCCGAGCTGCAGCCGCATCCGTGAAGGCGTCCCGAGCTCAGAGCAGCTTGCAGCCCGAGCTGCTGTCCCGGTCTGCTGCTGATGTTCTGGTCTGTTGTGCAGCTCCCGAGCAGCTGCTTGTGCTGCAGCGCGAGCTGCTGCTCGGCCGGCCTAGTGTGCTGGCCGGCCCTAGCTTTGGCCGGATCCTCCTTCTTCCCCTCTCTTGTCTTTCTCTTCAAACCCTCTCTTTCAAGCTTTCTCTCTAGCAACCAAGAACACCCCCCTAGCCACCCTCTCTCTCCCTTCTTTCTTTTCTTTTGTGGGCTTTGGGCTTGAACTTGGTTTTGATTTAGAAATCAAGAGGTGCCTTCAAGAAAAGATCTTGGCTTCTATCTCTCATAACTTCCTCGTCCGAACTCCGAATTGAATTCCGTTTTCACCGTCGGACTCGTCATTGACTCCACTTGTCATATGATTTGTTTGAAATCTTTTTCTCTCGTTTTCGGCACATGAAATGATAGTGACAATTCGTTCCTTTTATTCCGGTTCACATGTTTATCTCCAAAAATGATACCTAACAAGAAAAACACATAAAATATTATTGATAACACTCGATAAGGACTAATTAGTCTAAGTTAGGCTCTCCAAATGTGACATTTTCGTGTCACATCAACTCTCTATCTTGCAATCCTTTCATTATTCTATCATTGTCTTGTTCATCAATTCCATGAGAAGAATATGATATTCCCCTGAATTTTCCTTCTTCCATTCCATCGAAGAGAACTGCTCTGTTGTTGTCCTTTGCCTCGGTTAAGTATGGTTTGAAGGTAAAAACATTTCAAATCAGAGAGAGAGAGAGAGAGAGATTGGACCCAAGTTGTAGAAGGATTTAGTTAGATGGAGAATTGTTTTTGCTTGAATCCTAGATGCCATTTAGTGTTGGAAGGTCGACCATTGAAAGACAAGAATCCAAGATAGAGATGATGGACTTTAGAGAGAGAAAGGAGGAAAAGTTTGAGACAGGAAAGAGAACGCGAATTAGAGAGACAGTGAGAAAGTTGTTTTCGCATGTATAAGATGGGAAAAAACGTCAGACGTTTTTCCCATTAAAAATTGGTTTTGACACCTTTTGGTCCAATCAAACAACAAAAAATCAATTTTCTTAGGAAGACGATTTTCTCAGCCCGATTTTCTCACGTATCAAACAGACCCTTAGTTAAAAAGGACTCACCAAAGTTTTATAGGCTTCTCCTTGTGGCATGTATATCATTCTCTAATATGTGAACATGTCTCTCTCCAGATAAGAAATAAGAAGTCAGAGTGGTGGGAGTAAAGATTGGAAATTACAAATCAGGATTTACTTTTCCTAATTAGGGAGATGTCATTACTTCAATTCCCGCCCACTTGCAACAAAAAAAAAGTTCGGCTCCATTGTAGTCACGCACATTTTTTTCTTTATGTATGTGACACGTTCTTTTGTCTCTCTCTTTGGCCTTAGGTAAGGGGATCTCGGTATTTTTTTGATGAAAAAGTGGCTTTAGCCTACTTTTCATTAAGAATCAAAGTAGTAACGTGAAGACTATCAACCAAGATAGGTTCACCGATACATGTAGGTGGTACATGGCCTACCAAGTGATTACAGCTCGGTTATCAACTGCATAATTAATGAGATTATGAGCCACAAATTGGCTTCTCTATGTGTAAATATGAAACTGAATTCTTCGAAAGTATTCAATTTCTCAAAGATATATGCGACAATGCTTTTATTTCTCCACGGTGATTCTTCAATTGGTGAAGTGTAGGCCTTGATCACAGTTTTTGAGTCTCCTTCGAAAATACATTTTCTTGCCATATTCAGCTGACCCATATCTCAGATTCCTAAACCACCACTTTTCAAAGAATAGTTATCTTCATTGGGTAAGAGACACACCAAAAGTCTTACTTTTTTCTTCTTCTCCATTTTCACTACTACATGTGATTCATCTCCAATGTAAAAGTTGAAACCTCAAATTGTTTATAATTGATTGGACCTCTTTTCATTTTTTTCATCATCTTCTCTATCAAAACAAGCTGGAGATTTTCCTTATTATTTTTAATCTTCGATTATCGTCATTTTGAGGGGAATGATTAAGATCAAGCATTATTAATAATAGATTAACCTAAAGCTTCCATTTTTGTAAGTTATTATAATTGTAGTTTGAATTGTAACAGAGAAGCATAAGAATTCAATAGATTCAACTCAAAATAATACTTAGGTGATAGAGGATGATAAGAGAACGCCCCAGTCAGCTTATTTTGGTGTAAGAAATAAGCATGGGATAAAGAAAGACCCAGTGATCATCTTCAATACTCCTTCATTTTCACAATTTTAACTCTCATTCTTTATTTAACTTCATCAGATAACTTTCTACATGGGTTCCTTCTTTATATATATATAGAGAGGAACACCAGTTTATCTGCCTGGTATCAAGAGATTCATTCATGAGGATTGATTTGATGTATCATATCAGTTTCTAGAGAGAAGAATAAGAGAAAAAACACTGGTTTGCCAAGGGATTCTTTAATTAATGAGTAAAGAGTGATTTCATATCACCCAAAGAGGAAGAATCATAATGGTAGAGAGAGAAAAAGAAATGAATAAAACAAGGGGATTCTTAAACACAGATTGATTGCCTCTGGAGTTTATTTCTTTGCATTTGTCCTCTTTATTTATGTTTTGTTGATGACGATGGAAGGGTTTAATGGTAGGTTGTCAGAGAAGAGACCTAGGAGAAAATCTTTCTCCATTAAAAGATGGGTAAAGAGATTCCCTGTTTTGGGGGAAAAATGAGAAAAAAGGGTCACGTGAGGGCATCTAAAACTTTCTCCAAACTACCAATCAAACACCTTAAAATATCAATCTTTGGGAAAACGTTTCTCTTTTTCCTGAGAAAATTGCCTATCAAACAGACCCTTTAGGTTGTGTTTGATAACGATAGAGAGAAAAGAAAAAAAATAGAGAAAAATTTACTCCGAGAATTATTTTCTCCGAGAATCATTTTCTCCATAAAGATTTTCAAATTTTCCACTGTTTGGTTGGGTAAGGTAAAAAAAAATTACATGGTTGTCACTAGTTCACTTTTCAAAGAATAGTTATCTTCATTGGGTAAGAGACACACCAAAAGTCTTACTTTTTTCTTCTTCTCCATTTTCACTACTACATGTGATTCATCTCCAATGTAAAAGTTGAAACCTCAAATTGTTTATAATTGATTGGACCTCTTTTCATTTTTTTCATCATCTTCTCTATCAAAACAAGCTGGAGATTTTCCTTATTATTTTTAATCTTCGATTATCGTCATTTTGAGGGGAATGATTAAGATCAAACATTATTAATAATAGATTAACCTAAAGCTTCCATTTTTGTAAGTTATTATAATTGTAGTTTGAATTGTAACAGAGAAGCATAAGAATTCAATAGATTCAACTCAAAATAATACTTAGGGATAGAGGATGATAAGAGAACGCCCCAGTCAGCTTATTTTGGTGTAAGAAATAAGCATGGGATAAAGAAAGACTCAGTGATCATCTTCAATACTCCTTCATTTTCACAATTTTAACTCTCATTCTTTCTTTAACTTCATCAGATAACTTTCTACATGGGTTCCTTCTTTATATATATATATATATATATATATATATATGTAGAGAGAGAGGAACACCAGTTTATCTGCTTGGTATCAAGAGATTCATTCATGAGGATTGATTTGATGTATCATATCAGTTTCTAGAGAGAAGAATAAGAGAAAAAACACTGGTTTGCCAAGGGATTCTTTAATTAATGAGTAAAGAGTGATTTCATATCACCCAAAGAGGAAGAATCATAATGGTAGAGAGAGAAAAAGAAATGAATAAAACAAGGGGATTCTTAAACACAGATTGATTGCCTCTGGAGTTTATTTCTTTGCATTTGTCCTCTTTATTTATGTTTTGTTGATGACGATGGAAGGGTTTAATGGTAGGTTGTCAGAGAAGAGACCTAGGAGAAAATCTTTCTCCATTAAAAGATGGGTAAAGAGATTCCCTGTTTTGGGGGAAAAATGAGAAAAAAAGGGTCACGTGATGAGTTGTGTCGCAGTTTACTGCGATACGCATGGCAAGATTGGTCACGAAAGCAGAGGCGAAAGGTGACAATCGAGATGCCAACTCGTGGTGAAGCCGAGGAAGTGAGGTACCTGAGTTCGAGGAGCGGCGGAGGCTGCAACAGAGAAGCAACCTTGAGCATGGATGAATGGTAGAGAAGACCATTATCCTAACGCATCGGAGGATCCATTGCAGAAGATTGATTTAACCCGGAGGGGAACCTGCGCGACGAGACTGCGTAGTTGAGTCAGCACGGAGGTGCGGTCTGCCGAAGACATGAAGGTGCAGTGGTAGCATCGGAGTTGAGGCAGAAGATTGAAGTACTCCAAACTTAGTCAACGAGGACGTCGACATTACAAGTGGGGGAGTATGTCACGTACATATTGTTGAGCATGCATATGACGTGACGAGTGCTAGGAGAGCACGTACGAGCATATAGGCCGTAGGGCCGAATACGAGGTCGAAGTAGGGCAAAAGTGTCAGCAAGCTTCCTTAGGCCATGCACGGGGACATCCGTGGCATTCAAGACTTTGTCAAGGATACGAAGGGTCATTTGGACGAGAGTATGCCTGGTTAAAAGGATTGATGTTTCCTTGTGGAAATAGGCAAAACAAGAAGTTTGCACCTTAGGAGGGGGTGGTCTCCCTTCCTCATATGCATCCAGCATATGCCAAGACCTCGTGGATGGGAGCTCGCCCATCTTAGCATGGTATGCACGAAAGTGAGCATCCTCGTGGCGCAACCCATGAGGCCGGCCTAGCGTATGCGAGAGAAGCATATTGCACGGGTTCCCTTGTCATAGGAAATGGCTCGGGACAGTACCTGGAGATAGGTTACTGCGGGTTCCTTTGGAAAAGGTGTTACATGTTCTCATGCCATGGCGAGGCGTGCGTCGTGCTAGCATATTCCATAAGGAGGATTGAGCTAGTCAAGGGACCAAGCCTTGATGTGCTATGTTGGGCATGAGGTAGCTTATTAGAGATGGATGCTCCTATGCCCAATGTCCGGATGGTAAGCCGAGATGATAAGGTGCCGGATGCTTGAGACTAGATGGCAAGATCTGCATATGCGGCTTGGTGTTCTCCGCACATATGTTGGTATCCTTTATAGTGGGCGAGAGTCTATGACTCAAGGAAGCGTTATACGGGACGGCTTGAGCTATGCTCGTAGGTTGGGACACGTTGTTGTCATGCCGCATTATTGGTTGGGAACCAAGGTGACTTGATAGTCGAGATGCTCCGAATATGTTCGGGAAGGCTGGTTATGTACTAGGAGGGAATACATGACGCCGCACGGCACGTTAGGATTTGATATTCCGCACTATCGACCCGTGTCTTTGAGCATAATATGCCGGGTCGACCTAACGGGACAAAAAGGCCGTGACAATTGGCATCAGAGCTTGAAGAGCAAGCTAATGGATGGAGCTCTGATCCTAGACGAGAAATGGATGTCAGAGCCTGAGCTGCAGGATGGAGATGCACGAGTTGAAGATGTATTGCATCCTGATAACCATTTAACAATTGGTATAATAGCCTAGTGGATAGGCAAACGTGTATATTGCTCTGGTCCTAGTGATGGGTGGACTTAGAGCTCGATAGCTTACGAGATATGTTCCAAGAGCCTAGTTATAGTGGCAAACGGATATGTTTTGGGAGCTTGAGAAGACAAGCACGAAGATATGCATAAGAACATGTGGTATGTTTGGAAGCATACTTCTAGAGCCTGGATGGCAGGTTCAAGAGATGGTATCTATGCTCGAAGAGTGTGACGAAGAGCTTAGTGATTCTCCCACTATGGTATGAGGTATACTGGAGTGTGTATGAAGAGCTACGTTGAGAGCATGATTCCGAGAGAAAGCTTTCAGAGTGAGATGCATTCAAGATGATATGGTCTCTGAAGCTATGATGCTAGAAGGGGACCTTGTTAAGGGACGCATGGTGCATAAGGTGACGAGAGTTCCGATGGAAGGAATAGGCCGTGTGCACGGATGCTACGGTGGTAGCTATACTTGGGTCTATGTTCCTTTGAGACGAAGGACATACGCTAGATATGAGATGGAACCGTATTGACACAAGAAGTCATGTGCAAGCTCAGTGGCAAGAGTTCAGTGTGACTTGGTGCGCAAGAAGGTACCATACATGCTTGAGTCCTTTAGAGGTAAGGACAAGTGCAGAGATGGGATGAATCGAGAATGGCACGGTGAGTCGTGTGCGAGCTTAGTGCAGTAATGCTCAGTACGATTTGGTGCGCATTGGGTACATCATATGATATGGAGTCCTTGGAGTGGACAACAGGCTTGGTAGGAAGTGTACCAAGATGGCAAGTAGAGTCAGGCTGAGAGCTTGTGGTAAGCTAGTCTGAGTAAGCTTGTTGGATTGGCATCCAAGAGTGGAGCTATGTTGATCCAAGTGATACTTGAGCGTTAGAGCAGGGTATGGCAACAAGGTGTTGAAGGATACTCTCTTATGCTTAAGCCGAAGGTAGCATCGAGTGACTTGTGATGTTGTGAGTTCAAGCTACTTACAGAAGACAGGGGTCAAAAGTAAGATAGATGGACAGAGTACATCGTTGGGCAAGTTGGTGCTAGATCAAGTTGTGCTTATGTGGTATGGTGCACGATAGAGTTCGGCACGATGTGTTGTAAGCGCATTTGAGTTCCAAGGAGAATAGACTCACTTGAGATGAGACATGGATATGCTAACACAGTTGCGTGAGGTATGTCGCATGAGTGCTATAAGCCGAAACCAACATTGAAGCTTATGGACATATTGGTGTGAAGTCTATGGAGACAGATTCACGAGACCAAGTACAGTACTGATGGTAGTTGGAACCGAGTTCAAGCCGTCAAGTAATATGAGGGTCGTTGTATCTGAAGTGGATCGGCCCATGTTTGAGTTATGCATTGGAGGTAAGTTGGAACCGAGTTCAAGCCTACAGTGTGCAATGAGTACGTGGTGATTGAGAAGAGATCAGCTCACGTTATGGGATTTCAGGATGGTGTGTCGTGGTGACATTAGCATCGTCCAATTCTGGTGATAGTTGGAACCAAGTTCAGATCGTCAGAGATATATGACAACGTCGAGTTTGAAGTCGAGTTGTAAGCCGTATGGTGCTGCATGAGATGTGTTGGAACTTATGCGGTGGTACGTTCGGATGTGTTCAAGAGGGACACGAGCCTACCAAGATGCTCGGGTTAAGGAGCATCGCCAATGATTAAATGGCAAGTGTGTGTCTGGATGTAGTCAAGAGGACGTTCCCAAGAGTATGCCAGTGGTGGATGGTTTGGTTCCATGTAGTTCTCGCGGAGAGAAGCTACCGTGCTCGTTTCAGTGGACATCGAAGGCAACACGATAATTTCCCGAGGAAGGGATGGCATGGAGGATGCCGAGCGCACGAGGCGCAGGCGCGGAGGCGCACAAGCAGAGACTTGTTTGAGTTGCACAGAGGTGCAGGTGCAGAGGCACAATCGAGGCAAGGGTCGTTAAGAGAAAGGGCGACATTGCAAAGAGTTCAAGTGGTATACACTCAAGGGTGCAAGTAGTGATACTTAGGTACTAGAGTGCACTTGATGTGAGAAGCCGGAAGGCGTAATGAGGGTCTCAATGAACAAGCAAACCAAGGAGTCAGAACGTGGAGTACGTGGGTACATAGGGTCTGATCCAGAGGTGAGTGACATTGAAGACGAGTTGCTTTGCGATGGCAACATTGCAGGCACATGGCAAGACGCAGTGGCGTCGAGATGCTAACTCGGGTGAAGGCAACGGTTGCTGAGGTACCGGGGTGATGAGTTGTGTCGCAGTTTACTGCGATATCCATGGCAAGATTGGCCACGAAAGTAGAGGCGAAAGGTGACAATCGAGATGCTAACTCGAGGTGAAGCCGAGGAGGTGAGGTACCTGAGTTCGAAGAGCGGCGGAGGCTGCAACGGAGAGGCAAACCAGAGCGGGAGCCGACATTTGAGGCCAGAGGGCAACATTGAGCATGGATGAACATGGATGAATGGTAGAGAAGACCATTATCCTAACGCATCGGAGGATGCATTGCAGAAGATTGAGTTAACCCGGAGGGGGAACCTGCGTAGTTGAGTTAGCACGGAGGTGCGGTCTGCCGAAGACATGAAGGTGCAGTGGTAGCATCGGAGTTGGGGCAGAAGATTGAAGTACTCCAAACTTAGTCGACGAGGACGTCGACATTACAAGTGGGGGAGTATGTCACGTGCATATTGTTGAGCATGCATATGACGTGACGAGTGCTAGGAGAGCAGGTACGAGCATATAGGCCGTAGGGCCGAATACGAGGTCGAAGTAGGGCAAGAGTGCCAGCAAGCTTCCTTAGGCCATGCACGGGGACATCCGTGGCATTCAAGACTTTGTCAAGGATACGAAGGGTCATTTGGACGAGAGTATGCCTGGTTAAAAGGATTGATGTTTCCTTGTGGAAATAGGCAAAACAAGAAGTTTGCACCTTAGGAGGGGGTGGTCTCCCTTCCTCATATGCATCCAGCATATGCCAAGACCTCGTGGATGGGAGCTCGCCCATCTTAGCATGGTATGCACGAAAGTGAGCATCCTCGTGGCGCAACCCATGAGGCCGGCCTAGCGTATGCGAGAGAAGCATATTGCACGGGTTTCCTTGTCATAGGAAATGGCTATGGACAGTACCTGGAGATAGGTTACTGCGGGTTCCTTTGGAAAAGGTGTTACATGTTCTCATGCCATGGCGAGGCGTGCGTCGTGCTAGCATATTCCATAAGGAGGATTGAGCTATTCAAGGGGCCAAGCCTTGATGTGCTATGTTGGGCATGAGGTAGCTTATTACAGATGGATGCTCCTATGCCCAATGTCCGGATGGTAAGCCGAGATGATAAGGTGCCGGATGCTTGAGACTAGATGGCAAGATCTGCATATGCGGCTTGGTGTGCTCCGCACATATGTTGGTATCCTTTATAGTGGGCGAGAGTCTATGACTCAAGGAAGCGTTATACGGGACGGCTCGAGCTATGCTCGTAGGTTGGGACACGTTGTTGTCATGCCGCATTATTGGGTAAGGTAAAAAAAAATTACATGGTTATCACTAGTTCACTTTTCAAAGAATAGTTATCTTCATTGGGTAAGAGACACACCAAAAGTCTTACTTTTTTCTTCTTCTCCATTTTCACTACTACATGTGATTCATCTCCAATGTAAAAGTTGAAACCTCAAATTGTTTATTATTGATTGGACCTCTTTTAATTTTTTTCATCATCTTCTCTATCAAAACAAGCTGGAGATTTTCCTTATTATTTTTAATCTTCGATTATCGTCATTTTGAGGGTAATGATTAAGATCAAGCATTATTAATAATAGATTAACCTAAAGCTTCCATTTATGTAAGTTATTATAATTATAGTTTGAATTGTAACAGAGAAGCATAAGAATTCAATAGATTCAACTCAAAATAATACTTAGGGATAGAGGATGATAAGAGAACACCCCAGTCAGCTTATTTTGGTGTAAGAAATAAGCATGGGATAAAGAAAGACTCAGTGATCATCTTCAATACTCCTTCATTTTCACAATTTTAACTCTCATTCTTTCTTTAACTTCATCAGATAACTTTCTACATGGGTTCCTTCTTTATATATATATATATATATATATATATATATATATATATATATAGAGAGAGAGAGAGAGAGAGAGGAACACCAGTTTATCTGCCTGGTATCAAGAGATTCATTCATGAGGATTGATTTGATGTATCATATCAGTTTCTAGAGAGAAGAATAAGAGAAAAAACACTAGTTTGCCAAGGGATTCTTTAATTAATGAGTAAAGAGTGATTTCATATCACCCAAAGAGGAAGAATCATAATGGTAGAGAGAGAAAAAGAAATGAATAAAACAAGGGGATTCTTAAACACAGATTGATTGCCTCTGGAGTTTATTTCTTTGCATTTGTCCTCTTTATTTATGTTTTGTTGATGACGATGGAAGGGTTTAATGGTAGGTTGTCAGAGAAGAGACCTAGGAGAAAATCTTTCTCCATTAAAAGATGGGTAAAGAGATTCTCTGTTTTGGGGGAAAAATGAGAAAAAAGGGTCACGTGAGGGCATCTAAAACTTTCTCCAAACTACCAATCAAACACCTAAAAATATCAATCTTTGGGAAAAAGTTTCTCTTTTTCCTGAGAAAATTGCCTATCAAACAGACCCTTAAATCCTACCCTTTAATTCTATCCGTTGCGTCTCTATTGAAGAGGTCTCTTCAATTGCCTGATCTCTCAAATGCTTAAATCTTTATGTTCCTCCTTTACACTCTGATCAGATCCATCAGAAGCCAAATGATCTTCTTTTCCGGTTATATTTCGCCGGTTTACTTTCGTATGTAAATTAAAGCCCTCATCGTTATCGGAGTTGTGAATCATGAAAGAAGGCAGCACAGGCGTGATTGATGGGTGGTTCGGTTAGAGAGGATGAAGGTATTTCTTCTTATTGGAATTTTTTAAAACCATGGCGTCTGAGGTTCATAAATTTTTTTGCTTCCTTTTAGTTCACCCCGACAAGGTTAGTGTGTTATTCCTTTCAACCGAAATCTCTATACTTTCTGTTTGGAAAGATCTGTATTTTGTTTGGTTTGTGTTTCTTTCATTTTTTTCTATCAATTTTTGTTTGGTTAGAGTTCGTGGTCAAAGTAGAGTTCTCTGAATTTTGTTTGGTTTTGTGTTTCTTTCATCTTTTTCAATTTTATTTTGTGGAGTTCCAAAATCTAATTTAGTGTGTTTGGTGAAAGTTGAGTTTTGCTGATGAAATGTCTCCTCATGTAAAATGAAGTGTAAAAGATGCTGACTCCACATGTTTCAAAAAGAAGATTTTACTGTCGTCTGTCTATGTTTCAATAATTTGAAGTATTCCATGCATTTACTTGTGCAAATAATTTGTTTGCTACATTACACATGACCTAGGCATGTTTCATAAAAGAAGCCATGACCTCATAGAAAATATGGATCTTTAATTGCTATCACTGATCAGCATAGCTTTTCTCTGTCTGCAAGATTGTTGAGTTTGGATTTCCACAGAACAATTGAATGAATGAAGTGATGTAACTATGACCCGTGAAACAGTGATAGCGACCTCTTCTTTGAAGTGTATTTTTTTTATCTACATGCTTCTTGAAAATGGTAATATTGGGCGAAACCTCTTCGAATCTTCTCTGGCACATATTGATTTCACCACCTTACAGGTATGTTTGATGGTGTTGCAGTATGTTTTGTCTTTCTGGTAAAAGGTCTTGCATTATGTTATTTACAATTTGGTCGAAGCCTCTTCAGAAACATAATAATTCAAAAATCTTATATTTTACTATTTAATTCAATTATTTTAACTCTTTTCGTATAGTATTGCCAAATTTCCACCCAATTTCGATTCTTTTGAAAATTGGATACAAAAATTTGAAATTTCGAATGATTTAGGTGGACAGCTGACACAAAATTTCTATAAGTAATGTTTCGTATATATAATATGAAAAATAGAAATATTTCGGTCGAAATTTCTATAAGTAATATTCTTCACTCCCTGGTTCTACTTAATGACTGGTAGGTAATACATTTCCATACCTAAAGAGGTTCTTTGAATTACTAATTTTTTATGATGTCCTAGAACTTTGATTACTAATTTTTTATGGAACGATAGTAATTTTTTCATAGAATATGTAAGAAAACACTAAAACATAACAGTATAAGACGAGCAATGAGTTTTACTCTTTCAACAAATCAAACAATAAACTCGCTGAACAATGTTAAGTCGTCATTTCATTTTCTGAAAGTTGGATATGTTTTTTATTGTTGTTAGCTTATCTTCTTTGAGTTGTAGTTTATGCAACTCTGTAACAATGATAGGTTTTGTTTGTTGGTCATTTGAGGAATTTTTATCCGTTTCCATTTTTGAATTGTGGTCGTTCATAGAAGGTTACCAAAATCACAACACTCGGAACAGCATGATGATGGCTATAAGTTACCAATCTATGTTTTCCATTTTATCAATTAGGGGTTTATTTCTATCTTTGGTTATTATTGGATCTTCGGAAGCATTTGTTTGCTTGATGCAGGTTAGTGCAGCTTCACCTGTTTGTACTTAAAAAGCAACGAAGAAAGGTTTTTATAGTTTTGGTTGTCTTTAAATTTTAGGTGATCATCTGCACACCTGTTTGTACTTAAAATTTACTCTACTTCGATTGAGGTTTTAAATTTTCAGCTCTCTATTTTCAACTTGCTACTAACCTTCTTTTATTGGCTGCAGATATATCATCATTCAGCTTATTTTGAGTCTCACCAGTTAGGTTGCCATCTTGAAGGTACATTCATTTTTTTTAATCTTTAATCCTCTACATTTCAATGTTTATGACTCATAAAGTTTCCCTCTAATTTAATTGTTAAATTGTTTAAGAAATTTTATCTTTAATCTTTGCGTAGAAAGTTACATCCTGGTCGTTCTCTTGCTTAGAAAGCGTTTGATTAAATGTCAATGTGAAACTGAAATGGTTTTGTCTTGCTTAGAAAGTATACTCAGCTCACTTTACCCAACACTATCTCACTCTTCTCCTTCTCCCGCCGTTACATTCTCTAAATCTTGCCCCATTAAATCTCTTTCTCCATTATTTTTTCATTCATCAAAACTGATTGGATCATCTTCACTCTCTATGAAAAATTTCGATCTGCATTTTCATTAGATAATATTTCCTTCTATTTGGCAATTTTCGACCTTGACGTTTGTGCAGTGATGTGAGATCTATGGGAAACTAGGTTTGGACAAAACCTTCTCTTTTGCATATTTGATTTTGATTTCATTTAATCGTACCTCATAGGGAGGGTTTATTGCTTTTTTTATCTATAATTAGAACTTAGAAGAAGTACACTCAAATTTCTTCAAAATGTTGGTAAAATTATGAGTGATTCATGGGCAAACACGACGGTCTAATTAAGTTGGTTCTATATGTATGTGTAAAATCTTAACTTTTCATTTCTTATGTTTGCTACAATTGGTTTGGACTATTCCTCTCTCACTCTCTTATTTAATTTTCCAATGGAAGTCCGATGTCTTGGCTTTGTGTTGTGGACTGGCATAATGAGTTGCTTGGAATTTAGTTGCTCAGTTAGCGTGAACCTGTTATAAAGTATATTAGATAGTTGGTAATGAAGTAAAATTTATTTTTAGGTGTTCAATCCTATATTTGATCTTGCCGGTATCATGTGTGTGAAGTTCGGTATTCCATTTTGGAAGTTTTTCTTTGTAAGTTACAAGTTACAACATTGATCAGAAGTAATTGTTAAGGCTCATTTATAGTTGGAGCTTTTATTTCCCAGAAATTTATGTCTGACTATATATTTAGATGAAAAGAGCTTCAAGAAACTTGCATTAGGCGGTATTCCGGTTTTGTTTGTTTAGGTAATGGTGCAATCCTCTCTGGGCAAAGGCGAGAGGAAAGCTGTTATTTTAACATGTGCAAATAAGGTGGAGTAATCAGTCATATATTTCCATACTTTAGATGCTATTCTGCACATATTAAACTATTCTTACCTTGCCTCATTACCAAACTACATAAGCTGATCCATTTTAGATTACAAGGCACAGTCTTTGTGTCACTCTGTTGCAGAACAGACTAAAGAAAATAGTAATTTCTTGCTTATAACGGTCTGTGTTTTCTTTCATTGTCAATAGCTACAATCTGGAATCCTATAGTATGACTCATGCTTTTACACTTCTTCTCTACGATATAACAGGTTATGCTTGGAGATATGTCAAGAAGAAAAAAGAGAAGAAAATTACATAGTTGATTAAGAAGTTGAAGGATGTTAGAACAGTGTAGCAAATTCGGGTTTCTACAATCAAAATAGACTTACAACTTAATTAGAAAAATTTAAATTATGACTCCCTCAAATTCTTTTTTCAGGAAAAGTCAGTACTTAGTCAAGGATAGATTACTACAAATTTGAGAAGAAAAGGCCAAGGTTTAATAAGCTTGGATTAAAGGCGTATCCCGAGTAGCTTCTTAGCTATCCCTTATTTTGTAACTTTTTTCTTTGTTAACATCCTTATTTTGTAACTTGATATTTGATTACTCAACATACTTTTTTTTTTAAATGAGTTCACGTAATTGAAATTTAGTTTTTAAATCTTTGCGATAGAGGTTGTTTTTATTTTTGTCTGAATTTGATTCAGTTGAACTTGAATTTTTTCTGCTCAAATCATATTACAGGGTATGGTCTAATAACTTCTTCGTGCCGAAGGCACGGGTTATACCTAGTATAAAAATATATGGACTTAATAATGGACATCCTTGTCTGAGTCCACTTGGACAGGTGAATCTACCTTTTGGTCTACCGTTGACCAGTACTGAAAATGAGGAAGTAGTAAGACAACTCATGATCAGAGAATATGCTCTATCTGTTATTCCAAATAAGGTCAGAACATCACTCAAAAATTTCAGTTGACTCTGTCATATGCCACTACAAAAAAAGGGGCCAATAGGGACACACATTTTTATGTCTGTCCCTAATACAATGAAAACGGGGACAGTTTTGTTATATCTGTCCCTAACGAAATTCACAATAGGGACAAACAGGTGCATCTTTGGGACAGTTTCTTAGAGTAATGAAAAGAAATTGGCGCCCAATTTTGGCACAAAATTTCCGGCAAAATATTTCCCGCAATTTTGGCATTCCTATTTTGGGGCAAATGTCCATTCGTTAACCCTAGCTATGTCCTGTGACGAACGATTTTTGGAATCCTGCCGATTCCACTTCGCTCATGAAAAATCACCTCTTTAGTTCTTCCTCCCCTAGGAAATCTCCTACCTCCCAATCTCCCAGATCAAACATTCTACTTCCCAAATCTTCAAAGAAACCTAGGCTAGTTTCAAGTGTTTTCCAAATCAAACGAGTTTTGCGAGTTTTCACAGACTTGTTCTTCCAGGGTTTTGTTGTATCTTCGAATCTTCATCAACCACAGGTTAGATTAATCTTGAATCTTCTTCTTCTTCATATTTGTGTTTTTCTTCTTCTACTACTACAACTATTTTCCAGAGCATTGATTCAGTAATTCCAGTGAAATCGGCTTGAAGAAATTGGCTAGGAGAAATCGAGTAGGAGAAATCAGAAAAATGGGTTGCTACTATAGGTATTACTTTGATTAAGTTTCTTCCTTGTCTTCTTTTTTCTCTTCCTAACCATAGCTATTAGGAGAAACAATCCACTAAAACTACTTAAGGTTTTCAAAATCATAAACTTAATTTCTAAGATAAGAAAGATAACTTTATTCAGGGTTTCCTTGCTAGAAGATAAAGTAATTATGGATCATACTTTGAGAAAGATTTGTCTTCTGGGTTGTTATGACAACAAAAAATATATTGCATTTTGATTCAATCAAAGCTGCAGTGGTAATTTTATTCTTCGATTTAGTAGAAATGTAGGTTTTTGACAGAGACTGGGTTGTTTGGATTTATGTCTTCCATAGTTTGTTTGATATGTTTTTAGTTATTGTTTGACTAAGTAATGCCTAGAAAATTATCACCCAATAAATGTTTGATAAAATGTCAAAATGAAATACTAGGGGAATTTCGACCTCAAACTAGTTGCTTATTGTTCGAAAGTGACCATCATGAACTAATGATCCTGTTACATAGTAATTTATAATGTGAGTCAAAGAAATATAGCTATCTGAATTTAGCTTAGCACCCACATATAGACTTACTAGTTGGTTTTTGGTGGTTTCCTATAAGTTGATTCACCCAAGAGACAAGAAGGAACATTTGCTTTAGAAACAAAAAAACGAAGTCAAAGTAAATGCAAAAGCTAGAAGAATCTTTAGTGTTTGAATATTTATAGAGTAGAGATAGATGTAAATTAGGGATATTTGAATCTTCAGTCTTCCTTTCTTTTACAAGTAACCTGCTGTGTTTTTTCATCCCCATATTATGTTTCTATCATGCGGATTAATAAATCTTTTCAGTTCTCTACTTCACTTCCATGACCCAAAGAAAGTTTTCCTTCTATTTTTATGTTCTAATTACAATCATATGTTAATCCTATGTTTTCTCTATGATATCCTGGTGTGAAGTTAAAATAAAACTGCTTTGTGGTTTGAGTTCATAGGCAGAGAGCTAAAGAATTGTCGGAAGCCAAGGGTGGTATAGCAGTATGCAGTTTTACCATTGTTATTCTATTCCTTCTTCACCAAGTATGATGGGTGGTTTCAATGGTAATGGCATTTTTTATTGAATATTGTAACTTAGATTTTTTTTTGTATTCACAAATAAATAGAAAAGTACACATAATTAAGCATGCTCAGTGAAGATGAAAAAAACTTTGAAGTTCCTACATTCTTTTTAACATTCTCCATATATGTTAATAGAGTTTCAGTATGAGGCCACAATATTATTAGTTTAAAAGGTTCGGAGAAGGATGATTTTAAATGTAGCATTACTCAATTCCTTAACTTCGTAAGTTAAAATCACATCTATGAATGAATATGGAAGTATAAATTTAATGTGCTCAAAATTGTTGAACTGGTTTGTATGTTTTATTCAGCGGCTCAAAATTATTGAACTGACGTAGTTGTGCTTTCGTATTTTTTTTCCACTTAAGATTGAATACATGATAAGTTAGTAAAAGTGATTCTATGATATATTGAATATATCAAATGTCAATATAATTTGATATTAAGCAATTGATTTGACTCTATTCATTATACTTTGATAAGTTTCAGGAAGTGCATCATGCGGAAGGAATGAACGACATTTTGTGATGGAGATTCAAGCCGATGGTACAATTATGGATGTAATTGTTGTTGTATGTGTCAATTGTAGTTAGTTGATATTTGGGTTGAAATATAGAAATGACGAATCTGTTTGTATCGTACTTGTTATTTGAATTCTATTTCCGTAATATAAAATGGTATTTTATTTTGACAACTCTTGCTTTGAGAACGCAATGTTAAGTTTATTTACAATATGTCAATGAATTAATAGTCTATAAATTTTGGAAATTAGCATATATAATGTATTTTGAAATTCTAATACTAGTACCGGCGGCTTGAATTTGTCCTAATTAGTTATTGGGTACAGAATCGCTCTGACCCATATACTTATTGGGGACAGAGCAATTCTGTCCCCATATACTTACTAGTGACAGAAACTCTCTGTCCCCATATACTTGCTAGGGACAGAAGTGAACCGTCCCTATATCCGTCCCAAATACTATTTGGGACGCCAGTATCTGGGACGGACACAAATCTGTCCCAAGTGGTTATCTGGGACGGTTTTGGAGCTTTTAGGGACAATTTTATTCTGTCCCTAATGAGCATATTTTTTGTAGTGTGCCTTTGCCATGTCTGCCTAAAGAGCAGATGAGCCTGTTTGTGTCGTGGTGTGCTTCAGATAAGGAAATATCTCATGAGCCACAATTATGTTATCGGTTATTTGTCTGCCCGACACGAAAGCATTTTGCACCTGTAAAATCAGATCAGATAATAGAGACTAATCCTTCTCGTTAATATTTTGGTAATGACCTTATAAAATACATTACAAAGAGAAATTGGCTGAAATCAACTAGGGATTCGAAGTGTTGAATCTTTGGAATTAATGCAAGAAAAGTGTGATTCAATTTATCAAGTAGTCTCCCTGTTTCGAATGCAAATATTTTGTTCCGTTGATTGACTAAAAAAAGAGGTCATCTACAAACATTAGCTAACTAACCATAGGTGCATACCTGTTCAATTTCAACCCTTCGAATAACCCATCTGTCTCTGATTTGATTACCATTTTGTTTAAGGTTTCTGAGCACAATATAAAAATATATGGACTTAATGGACATCCTTGTCTGAGTCCACTTGTACAGGTGAATCTACCTTTTGGTCTACCGTTGACAAGTACTGAAAATGAGGGAGCAGTAACACAACTCATGATCAGAGAATATGCTCTATCTGTTATTCCAAATAAGGTCAGAACATAACTCAAAAATTTCAGTTGGCTCTGTCATATGCCTTTGCCATGTCTGCCTTAAGAGCAGATGAGCCTGTTTGTGTCGTGGTGTGCTTCAGATAGGGAAATATCTCCTGAGCCACAATTATGTTATCGGTTATTTGTCTGCCCGACACGAAAGCGTTTTGCACCTGTGAAATCAGATCAGATAATAGGGACTAATCCTTCTCGTTTATATTTTGGTAATGACCTTATAAAATACATTACAAAAGAAATTGACTGAAATCAACTAGGGATTCGAAGTGTTGAATCTTTGGAATTAATGCAAGAAAAGTGTGATTCAATTTATCAGGTAGTCTCCCTGTTTCGAATGCAAAATATTTTGTTCCGTTGATTGACTAAAAAAAGAGGTCATCTACAAATATTAGCTAACTAACCAAAGGTGCATACCTGTTCAATTCCAACCCTTCGAATAACCCATCTGTCTCTGATTTGATTACCATTTTGTTTAAGGTTTCTGAGCACAATATAAAAATATATGGACTTAATGGACATCCTTGTCTGAGTCCACTTGTACAGGTGAATCTACCTTTTGGTCTACCGTTGACCAATACTGAAAATGAGGGAGTAGTAACACTACTCATGATCAGAGAATATGCTCTATCTGTTATTCCAAATAAGGTCAGTGTTGGAACACACTCGGTGGCTAGGGTTTCTCGGCAGAGAAGAAGTGAAAAGAGGAAAGAAGAATAAAGGGATACATTTAGGGTTTCGGTTTATTAGAGTCAAAGGAGTCAACAGAAGTCATAGGTCAAGGCAAACTAAGAAGTCAACAGAAGTCAGAAGTCAAGGCAGACTGCACCGTGTCTATAGGCACTCCACCTGTGTAAATAACAGAATCAGAATTAGTTAGTTACACTAATACCTAATTCTGTTTCTCTCTCTCTCTCTAATTGTACTTAGTATAAATAAGATTGTAACTAAGAAAGATTTTAAGAGATTGAATAAAATTGAAGTTTCACAAGTGAGAAATCTTACATGGTACCAGAGCCTGTGTTAGATCATTAGGGTTTCCCTCTTGAAACTTGAAAAGCAATCTCCCAAAATCAACATCAACATCTCATAAAATCAAAATCAACAAACAAAGAAGATCAAGATTAACACAAAGAAGGATTATATCAAAATTTAAAGAAAGAATCATCAAGATTAAAAAGAAAAGATTCAAGAAAAGGAAAAGAATCATCAAGATTAAAAGGAAAGATTAAAAGAAAGAAAAAGAACAGTATCACTTACTGTTTTTTCAGACTTGACACCAGCAATCATCATCATCATTTCATGGCTTCCGCAAATACAAACACAGGTACTCTTCCACCCATTTCTTCAGTCACAAATTTCATTACTGAGAAATTGGATGACACCAATTATCTCATGCGGAGAGACCAAATAGAGAATATGTTAAGTACCTATGAGTTACTAGGGTTTGTTACTGGTTTTATTGAGGAACCATCATAATTGAAATTCATATAAGGAGTAGAACAAGTAAATCCAGAATTTCAAGCTTGGAGATCAAAAGAGAGTTTTGTGAGGTCTTATCTCAAAAGTACACTATCTAAATCCATTTACTATGATACTTATGGATTAAAGACTGCAAAAGAAATTTGGGATTACCTTGAGATTACCAACAATGAGGGTCTTGAATCAAGAAAAGACCAATTAAGAAAGAAACTACAAAATATCAAGAAAGGAAACAATTCTGTTGCAGATTATCTAAGAGAATTGAAACAGACATCAGACTCATTGATGTCAGTGAATGATAGAGTCAGTGACTCAGAGCTAGTCAGGATGGCCTTACAAGGCCTTGATTCAGACTATGATCAGTTCATAATAGCAATTCGAGCCAACAATGAACAACTAACATTAGCACAACTCAAGTCTAGGCTAATTCAGCATGAGCAGTGACTACATACCAAAGAACAAGATGCAGAAGCATATTATACCAAAAGAACAATCCAAAAGCCATATCAGAGAGGAAATGGTAGACCATCAGAACTCAACCTCCTCAAAAAAGAGAAGGGTCATACTCCAATGTGCCAGCAAACAATTCACAAACCAAGAACCAGAAGGCAGAAGATTTTGACTTTACCACAGTACCTTGTGGTATATGCAAGAGGTGGGGACACTCAGCAGGAGTTTGCTTCATTAAGTACAAACCAAACAGACCCATGAACCCTGCTGGATATCACACTGAATCCCAAAGTCCAAAAGAACACCAAGATCAAACAGTTGAGGATCCAAATGATGAAACTTATCTTTATGATGAAGAACCATTACTAGAATGCAATAATGCTGAAATATATGAGGGAAATGAATGTAATGAAGATAAGTTTCATGAATGTTACACTGCAATCATGACAGAAAAAGAACAAGAAGTAAACAATGAAGAATGTCATGCTATAATCAGTCCTATACAAGTGAAAGACTCATCATGGCTAGCAGACACAGGAGCCAGCAGCCACATGACACATTCTACAGACAATTTAAAGGGTTCTCAACCTTATAGTGGTACAGAAGCAGTAATGGTTGGGAGTGGAAACTTTTTACCTATTGCCAGCACAGGTACATCCACTCTCCTAACATCCACACATGTTTTTGACTTGGGAAATGTTCTATGTGTCCCAAATTTGAAAAGGAATCTACTGTCTATATCCAAGTTCACTAAAGATAACTCATGTTCAGTAGAGTTTATGCCTTGGGGTTACAAAATAAAGGACATTTGGTCCAAACAAACCTTAGCAGAAGGACCAATGAGAAACAATTTATACCCTATAAAGGCACAATGTGTGAGATCATCACAAGACATCACAGCTGCACATGTCACCAAGATAACTACAAATTATGATATATGGCATGCTAGACTTGGGCATTCACATAGTGGAACTATTAGACAACTTCATCAAGAATATAAGATCATAGTATCCAATATAAATGATAAACCCTTCTGGAAATCTTGCGAATTGGGAAAGAGCAGATGCTTACCCTTCACATCATCTTCTAGCACAACAAGTCATCCACTATATATGATACACTGTGATATATGGGGACCAGCTCCCATTCAAACACCTAATGGAGCAAGATACTATATCTTATTTCTAGATGATTACAGCAAATATGCATGGATATATGCAATGAAAGTGAGATTAGATAGCATAAAGTGCTTTACCCATTTTAAAGCAACAGAGAATCTACTCAAAGAAAAAAAAGTGTACTTCCAATCAGATGGGGCACCAGAATTACAGAAAGGAGACTTTAGAGCCTTTCTAGACAAACATGGTATCACTTTCAGGAGCTCTTGTCCTTACACTCCACAGCAAAATGGAAAGGCAGAAAGGAAACATAGACATATCACAGAATTGGGTAATACATTATCTTTTCATTGCTCCTTACCAAAAAATCTATGGTTTGATGCTTTTAGCACTGCAGTCTTTATTATAAACAGACTTCCTACTCCCACACTTCAGGGTCTTACACCATTTGAGATATTATTTCATATACCCCCTGATTATACAAACCTTAGAATTTTTGGATGTGCATGCTATCCACATCTAGGTGAACTCAGAAAAGACAAACTTAGCCCCAAAAGTGTACAATGTGTCTTCTTAGGTTACAATCATGAGCATAAGGGATATAGATTCTATGACCCTATAACAAGAAGACTATATGTGTCTAGACATGTAAGTTTTGATGAAAGCCACTTTCCTTATGCTAACATCACTAACAAACAGTCTAGGTGTGATCAAATTGTGGAACCACCTATTTCATTGCCTCTACCATTTATAGATCCACCTCATTCCTTTAGGCCTGAACTAGGTACACCTAGTAATTTTACTAGTCCACCAGCTAGTTCAGGGTCAGGATGCATGACTTCTCATGAGATAGGGACATCTAGTCATAATACTAGCCCACCAGCTATCACACAAGTACCATCACAACCTTTCCAATCAGAACAGGTGGTCACTAGAGGCAGAAATGGCATTGTCAAACCTAAGCAGCTTCCTGCTGACTTTGTGGCCCATTTCACATCACCTCACACTTTGGATGTTGCATATCTATCTATACTTCAACTTCCCACTGAACCCACAACTTATAAAGAGGCAGCAAAGAGTATTGAGTGGTGCAAAGCAATGGAAGATGAATTTCAAGCACTACAACTCAATAAGACATGGTCTTTAGTACCTTTCAACAACAACATGAACATCTTGGGATGCAAATGGGTCTACAAGTTAAAACAAAAGAGTGATGGCTCAATTGAGAGGTACAAGGCAAGACTTGTCGCCAAGGGGTTTCATCAACAAGAAGGCATTGACTACTCTGAGACACCAGTAGTCAAGGTAAACACCATCAGATTGGTTCTTACAATAGCAGTCACAAAATCTTGGTACATCAGACAACTGGATGTATCAAATGCTTTCCTTCATGGACAATTAGAAGAGGCAGTATATATGGTGCAGCCACCAGGGTTTGTTCAACCCCAAAAAGAAAATTATGTGTGTCATCTGCACAAAGCTCTTTATGGCCTTAAACAGGCTCCTAGAGCTTGGTTTCACAAATTTGCTACCTTCTTCGTTGGATATGGATTTCAGAAGAGTACCACTGATCACTCAATGTTTGTCTATCATGTGAAATCAGACACAGTGGTACTTCTCCTATATGTAGATGACATAATCCTCACTGGGAGTTCTCAGTCTATCCTATCAAAGCTTATTACTGATTTAAGCTCAGTCTTTAAGATGAAAGACTTGGGGTCTCTGGCATTTTTCTTAGGCATAGAGGTCTCTCATGACAAGTCTCCAAACAGTATGCTACTTACACAAAATAAATATACCTTGGAGCTTCTTCATAGAGCAAAGTTACTGGATTCCAAACCTTCAAAGTTACCAGTTTCCAGTGGACAGAGAGTTTCTATCCTTGATGATATTGAACTATCATCTCCAACAGAATATAGAAGCTTAGTAGGGGGCCTCCAATACCTCACTTTGACTCGCCCAGACATCTCCTTTGCAGTCAATTATGCATCACAATTCATGCATAAACCATCAGAAATTCATATGAGTATTGTGAAGAAAATCTTAAGATACTTAAAGGGGTCTATTGGCTCAGGTATTCGACTCTCAGCAGGTGATATTACTACCCTAACAGCCTACTCAGATTCAGACTGGGCTGGTTGTCCAGACTCGAGGAAATCCACAGGAGGGTATTGTGTCTTCCTTGGTTCGAGTCTCATTTCAGGGAGTTCAAAGAAGCAGGCAACAGTAGCAAAGTCGTCTACAGAAGCCGAATATAAAGCCCTTTCGACAACAGCAACTGAGATGATTTGGTTATCTTACCTTCTAGATGAACTTCACTGTTCGATGAATCGCCCTTTTTTGCTCTACTGTGATAACGTCAGTGCGAATTCTCTCGCCTCGAACCCAGTGTTCCATGCTCGAACCAAACACATAGAAGTCGATTTTCATTATGTTCGTGATTTGGTAACCAGTGGAGTTGTGGTGGTTCATCACATCTCAACCAAAGAGCAGTTAGTTGACATCTTCACCAAGGGTTTACCTCTTGATTTGTTTCATGATCTTCGCAGCAAACTAATGGAGTTTCTCTACACATCAACCCCATCGGTTTGAGGGGGGATGTTGGAACACACTCGGTGGCTAGGGTTTCTCGGCAGAGAAGAAGTGAAAAGAGGAAAGAAGAATAAAGGGATACATTTAGGGTTTCGGTTTATTCGAGTCAAAGGAGTCAACAGAAGTCATAGGTCAAGGCAGACTGAGAAGTCAACAGAAGTCAGAAGTCAAGGCAGACTGCACCGTGTCTATAGGCACTCCACCTGTGTAAATAACAGAATCAGAATTAGTTAGTTACACTAATACCTAATTCTGTTTCTCTCTCTCTCTCTAATTGTACTTAGTATAAATAAGATTGTAACTAAGAAAGATTTTAAGAGATTGAATAAAATTGAAGTTTCACAAGTGAGAAATCTTACAGTCAGAACATCACTCAAAAATTTCAGTTGACTCTGTCATATGCCTTTGCCATGTCTGCCTTAAGAGCAGATGAGCCTGTTTGTGTCGTGGTGTGCTTCAGATAGGCTAACACTAATAACCGACATACGCGGATATGCTAACACTAATAACCGACATACGCCTAGCTTTGCATTCCAGCTCTGTCTCGGAGTCCAGCTTTACCCGACTCACCGACTCTCTTTCTACAACCGACATTACACGGATATGCTAACACTAATAACCGACATACGCCTAGCTTTGCATTCCAGCTCTGTCTCGGATTCCAACTTTGCCTCAGAGCACTGCTTCGCATACCAGCCTTGTCTCAGCAATCAGCTCCGCTAACGGGTCCAAAATTCGGCTTGTAAGCGGGTTAGCGGGTTAGCGGGTTGGCGGGTCGACCGGGTTCGATACCAATCCATATTCGAGTCACTTCTAACACAATCAATGGAGGTTTAAGGTAAAATCCTCTTTCTCTCTCTAGACCGAATTTATGTTGTATTTGGTTTTGATGGATCTTTTGCTTCGAAATTGTAGAGGATTAAAAAGATAATATGAAGATTCAATTCAAAGACAACTAAATAAGGTATCAATTATTCTTACCCATTGGTGGTAACAACCGTGATTGTACAGGTGAATCCACTTGTACAGGTGAATCTACCTTTTGGTCTACCGTTGACCAGTACTAAAAATGAGGGAGTAGTAACACAACTCATGATCAGAAAATATGCTCTATCTGTTATTCCAAATAAGGTCAGAACATCACTCAAAAATTTCAGTTGACTCTGTCATATGCCTTTGCCATGTCTGCCTTAAGAGCAGATGAGCCTGTTGGTGTCGTGGTGTGCTTCAGATAGGGAAATATCTCCTGAGCCACAATTATGTTATCGGTTATTTGTCTGCCCGACACGAAAGCGTTTTGCACCTGTGAAATCAGATCATATAATAGGGACTAATCTTTCTCGTTAATATTTTGGTAATGACCTTATAAAATACATTACAAAGAGAAATTGGCTGAAATCAACTAGGTATTCGAAGTGTTGAATCTTTGGAATTAATGCAGGAAAAGTGTGATTCAATTTATCAGGTAGTCTCCCTGTTTCGAATTTAAATTGTATAAGTTTTGTTACCTCATCACCTACAGTACTCCAACATTTTTTGTAGAACAAAGCAGAGAAGCCATCAGGTCCTTGTGACTTGTAAGATCCCATTTCTTGTAAGATTGCAAAGATTTCATCATGGTTAGGTGGTTTACCTAGTATTTGACTTTGTTCTTCGCCCAATGGAGTCTCCGAAAGCACCAGATTTATTGGTAAGTTGCTCACAGTTTCTGCTCGAGATGTCGAGTAAAAATGACCAACAAGTCTAGCAATTTTTATCTTCGTCAGAAGACCAAAACTGGTCTTCTAACTTGAGTGCAATAGTATGATTCTTTTTCCTTCTATTCAAAACTGACAAGTGGAAGAATTTGGTGTTACGATCATTATCATTGATCCACATCTTCTTCGCTCTCTGCCCCCAATACTATTCTTCTTTTCTACAAAACTCGACTAATTAAGATTGAATATCCGTCTCTTCCCTTTTGGTTTCTTCTGATGGTTGTTTGTTTTGACCCGTAACAATTTGTCTTGATACTCTTTTATTTGGTGGAATATAGATTTCCTGCTGTTTCGCGATTACAATACTTCATACAATCAGCTAACTTAAGTAATCTGTTAGAAGAGGAGTTTAGTATTGTTGTTGGGGATCCATAGCACAAAATAAGTTTTTTGTCTTACGGTTCCTTATACCAAATTGGTATAGGAGCTATTCTTTTAAGATATGAAATCAAATAACATAATTCGAAATTTCAAACAGTAATGTTTTTCCTCGTCCTCTTCTTCCTTAAACCATATATGTTTGAGCAACACTACCTCTATTTCTTTTGCACAATCAAGCTATAAAACAACCATTACCACGAATAAAGAATGTATTTATTCTCACTTTGTTTTTCTCATCAAGCTATTATGCCATCACTCTATTTTCTTTCAATTCTCATCGGGGTGTTATGTCTTAAATATCTGAAAGTCTTCTTCTTGAACTCCATTTTGTTCTATTCTTCGAATCTGTCATATTCACTTTTATTGAAAATATTTGTGTTTTTAAGTAGTTTAAAAGTGTACATAAATGTTTATCAATATTGAAATGGATATAAGTTAAGAAAGAATAAAAACAAAAAGAATAAATGAATTATAAAAGTAAAAATATGATAGAGAAAGATATTCCATAGTTTTTTAGAAAGATATTTCATAACTATTTAAAATCAGGAGTTTCAATATTTTGAAGTATACATGTCGTTGTTGAAGTCTAGTTAGTTATTCTATAGTTATTTAATATTAAGAGTTTCTATATTTCTAGGTATTATAATCCTTGCTGAAGTGTAATTAGTAATCATAGTTGAAGTCTAGTTAGAAGTCTTAGTTTGAGTCTAAATTGTCTGGTTGTAAGCCTGCAAATATGGTTGAGTTCTTTGTAATTAAAACATATAATTTGTAAGTTATTATAAAGTTATCTATTAGTATTACGTCTATCTTTGGCTGACCTTGAGAAAGACCTAAAGGTTATTATCAAAAAATTAAAATAATCAAAACATTAACAACAAAAAACTAATAGTCAGAAATTAATAGGAAAACATGTGTTTGTCATAAGATTGGAAAAATAACGTGGAGAATAAAAATTTCCCAAATTAAAGCTAGACACATACAAAAGGGATAAAACTCACTTCACTTCTTCATCTTCTTCCGAATACAACCATTACAAAGACTACTGAAACATGAAATAAAGAAGAAAAGAAATAGAAAAATTTGGGAAAGAAGGCACCCCTTCTGATCGAGCTAAATATCACATCCATGAAAACAAATAATCAAACTAAACAAAATAAGAGGGAAATGGTTGTATGCTTTTTTAATCTTTAACTGTATATTTTCGTAATTTTATGGCTAGATGACGTTAGAATTAAAACTGTATATTGTGATAATAATGATTAAAGAAAAGTTGTAATGTATTTGTAAATGTCCAGTACATGATACAATTCACTGTCAAAAAACAAGTTGAATTAAAGAGAAGTCGTGTCTCATGCTTAATGACTTAATCCCAACTCCTATGAGAGATCCCAGTCGGTGAGGAGCTTAAGTATTTATCAAACTTAGCTTCAAGAGTCCTGCAAGGAGGAAACTTCTCCTCAAGAATCTACAAGATCGTAAAAGCAATCTATCTAATATCCATGAACAAGATAATTTCTATTACCAAACATACAGGATAATCCCAAAGAGGAAACCTAATATCTCAAGACTACGAAATAGTAGTTTCAATGCAACACGGTAGAGCTCAGCCGTCTCATTAACACCGTCTATCTATAGCCGATCAAAGCAACCTATTGAAGGTAATTAAATCGCCTCGAAGAAGGCACGAGCGAACAAACTCTCTCAATCGACGAGTAAATCGAAACTCCATAAATTCATATTCATTCAATACTCAATATTTTAATGTAACATAGCAAGATTCAATGTAGCATAACAAGATTCAATGTAGCAGTGTCAACACATTGCCTGATTCCAAAAAGAAAAATTTTGACATCAGCAGAAAGAAAAAAAATTTGACCTTACCCCCTCAACACTAATCTATAATTGAACCCTCTGAATAATTGGTAATTGAGTTTCCTCTTGGACTTACTATTTTTGGAAAAATGTATAGCCATGTTTGGTGGATAAGAATTGAAATTATAAATTTAATTATCCACGTACAAAATAAGTCTATACAAATCATATTCTTCATTAAACCCAACACTAAAGCAAGATATTAAAATGACTAAAATCACATTACGCGACTTTTATTCCGGGTAGTCATATTTTTTTTCCACACGTCAAACGCTTTCTTAGTATTCTTTGCAAAATTAGTGAGTCTCTTTTAATAGGATACGTTACATAAGACGGATCGAAAATAGGAGATCCGCCGGTCAAGATAAGTTGCAGAAGTAATATACGTGTGTAACACGTGTATGTACGTGACGGATCGAGAAGACGAGATCCGACGATCAAGAAGAATTCAGAAGAATTCAGAATATTGAAGATATATTGAAGATATGTGAAGATTTAGTTTCTTATATTTAGAATATCTCTTGTAATATTAGATAGATTTTGTATTATTTCCTAGTTTAGTAATCAGTAACTAGGAAACCCTAAACCCTAAGTCATCTATAAATAGGAGAGGGTTTTAAGAATCAAAATCATCGAGTTATGTCTGACCAATGTAACCGATCAAACCCACTTACAATTGTATGTGGTGAATTATAATAAAGAAGTTGTTCTCCGTGGATGTAGGTCTTGGGTATTTGACTGAACCACGTTAAATTATCGTGTCTTTAACTTCATGTTCATATCTCCTATTATTGTATAATCGTGAATTTAACATGGCATCATGAGCAGGTTATTTGTTTGTGTTTTAGCTTCCGCTTTTCCCAACAACTTCTATATTGTTGTGTCAAAATTCCAACTATTTTTTTTAGTTGTGATTACATTATTCGATCGCTTTGTCGATTTGGTTAACTTTTCCAAGATTATTTTTGTGATTATGTTTCATAGTTAAGAAGGGAAAATCAAGTGAATAAAAAAAAAAAAAAATTTGTACGAGAATAGGAAAGAAGATATTATTTATTTGATTTATTGGAGTTTATGAAAGTTCATCAAAGACGCATCAATTGTTTCCTCGTCAACAAAGGTAACTTCTCTATTAATATTTGATTTTTCTTCTAAATTTTTCGATTTTATTTTTATTTTTTTAGACCTATATTAGGTCTGAATTTGAATATACAAAATTCAGAACCAAAACCATCAGATTTGGTTCTCTTTTATCCCGTTCCTGGAAGAACATAACTCGGTCTTTTTTAAAATCCGTTGACCCACATTTGCTTTTGACTTTGTTGACCGAAGTCAAATGCCTTGACCCGAGCTATTTCTTCATCTTCTCGTGACAGCAAACATAGGTTTCATCCCAGCATTTTCCGGCGAGTTTTTCATCACCAATCGATCATTTACATCGTTTTGGACTATATGTATTTTCGTACCAATCGTTGCTTCCATCGATTTGGATCAACCACCAATGATTACTTTTACATTTGGTGAAGAATAGAGTGTTTTCTCATCGGTATTATATCACCGCTGATCTCTCTCTCCCTCTCTCTCTAGAGTTCTTTGTCGGCTGCGATGAATAAGCCTTAATCGGCCATTTCACCTCTTATCAACTGATTATCTATGATTGATTTCCAAATCCGAAACTTATTACTTCTAGAGATTTCTCTCTCTAGACATATACCACCATTGATGAACCTTGACATTGGCTCAAATTGGTTGGATTTAAATCTATTCTAGCAACCTACTATCGATTAGGTATGGTTTTTTTTCAATTACCTTCTGATTTGGGAAACCCGATTTTGAGAAATTTCTCAATTTGGGTAAACTTTAATATAGAAGTTCCTAAATTTCCCCAAATTAAGTATTTGTGACAGTTTCTCATCCCACTGTTTTGTGACAGATTGTTTTGCCACAGTTTATCTGTCGGAAATTTATATTATGACAGACTTCTAATGTCAGTTATATCCAACTATTCATAGTTGTGACACAATTTTCCATTGTCACTTATATCCATCTGTGACACAATTATTTTGTCACCTTTTCTAGTTCGATTTGTGACACTAAAATAGATTGATTTCATCTATTTTTCTTTCCGGATAAACCCGTGACTTTTCCAAAGTCATAATTTGTTTATAACGATTTTATTTCTCTACCAAAACATTGGACTTTCTCTCCAACGGAGAAAGAATTCTTATTTTGGATTTTAATTCCAGAATTCAACCCGCGAACATTTTTCTTAATCATATATTTCTAATGGTTATTTTCTTTCTTCCAATTCTATTTTGGACTTTTCCTACCAAATTATATTTTGGAATATTTTTCACATAATAGAATATCTCTTCCACGAATAGAATATCTCTATTTCTCATTCCGGAATTATATTCGCGATCTTGCCTTTTTTTGGCAATGAATTTCATGTCGACCATCGTTTTGGTTGTTCCTTATCCAATATTTTTTGGTATTCCGACAATGATTTCTTGTCGATTTTAAACAAAACAACATTACTTTGTTGTCACTCCTTAAGTTCATACTTGACGTTTTTTATACGACAAGATATTGATCATCACAACTTTTTAGTTGGGACATTTTCTTCCTACAATGACCAACTTTACATACATGAGAAAAATACATGTAATTTCGTTGTCATTGATTTTCGCTCAATTTTTTGACCGCATCTACCAACCTTTTGGTTGTGACTTAATCATCGTTCAATCATCTTCCAACGCATTCCCAATCTAAGAGTTGCAAGAAGACGAATACGACGAATCAAGAAGTATTTCCTTTTTTTCTCTCTCCAAGTCGGACACTTCAAAATTTACATGCTCCAACTTGCGGGGGGGGGGGGGGGGGGGGGGGGGGGGGGTGTAATAGGATACGTTACATAAGACGGATCGAAAATAGGAGATCCGCCGGTCAAGATAAGTTGCAGAAATAATATACGTGTCTAACACGTGTATGTACGTGGCGGATCGAGAAGACGAGATCCGACGATCAAGAAGAATTCAGAATATTGAACATATGTGAAGATTTAGTTTCTTATATTTAGAATATCTCTTGTAACTATCTAATGGTAATATTAGATAGATTTTGTATTATTTCCTAGTTTAGTAATCAGAAACTAGGAAACCCTAAACCCTAAGTCATCTATAAATAGGACAGGGTTTTAGGAATCAAAATCATCGAGTTATGTCTGACCACTGTAACCGATCAAACCCACTTACAATTGTATGTGGTGAATTATAATAAAGAAATTGTTCTCCGTGGATGTAGGTCTTGGGTATTCGACTGAACCACGTTAAATTATCGTGTCTTTAACTTCATGTTTATATCTCCTATTATTATATAATCGTGAATTTAACATCTTTTCATATTAGATAGACTTTTGGGCCTTCAAATTGGTGATCCAGACCAAAAACGATATGAAGCAAAGCTTATTATTGGATATTTCGATCCATTAACACCAAAGTACTTTCAGCAAAGAAAAAACACCCAAGTATATAATAGATATATGGTGAGCATTAAAGGTCTTGTTTAGCACTCTTAGCTTACAGGAGAAACAAAGAGGATGAGATTCACTTCTCAAAAAGAGAATTGTTTGAACCAATGATATAAGCAACTGATTTCTAAAGAAAATTTTGGAAGCCTTGTACCGAGTAAAAAGAACAAATTTTCAAATCCATTATCTTGTTACAACTCTTCACTTTTTGATAAGTGAATCAATAATTCAATAATGAGAGTACACTATAAGATAATAAGAATGAAGTAATTAAGAGTTACCCAACAAGCTACATTCTTGATAAAGTAATCCACTAGGATAATCACTTGTCCTCTAATCATCTGAATCGGGTAGTAATATATTGAACCAATCTTATATTTAAATTGTATAATTCCTCCAAAACATGGAAACACTAGCAATCGAAGTGAAGAATCTGAGTAGAGGTGAGCGTTTGCCGCCTTTGTCAATAACTCAATTGGCTGGTCTATAATAACCATACACACTATAGAAAGTCTGTGCAAAAGTAAGAACTAACAAGACAACAGCAGCAAAAAAAGATAGAATAGCCCAAGGATTATTGAAGTAATTATGCCTCAAACTAGCAAGCCAAGTGTTCCATTTATGATCGTAATATCGATTAACTTGGTCAGATAATCCAGCAAGATAACTACTATTTATATCAAAAACCACTTCTTGGCAAATCCTGTTAAAGAGATCAGAAACCTCAGAATCACTACCGAGCCAATGTTCGATTATCCCACAATAATGCAAGTAACCCACATCTTCTGCAGAATTTATAAGATTATCCATGAAAACCACATATGAAGTTATGTCATTGCTACAATCAATCTGGCATTGTTCGAAAGCTATCAAGTTTAGAAACAAAGACTTTGTGCCGTCGTGGATTAAGAGTCGAGGCATCCAAAGAACACCATCTTTAAATGTAATATCCCAAAATCGGTCAGTTTTTCTCTTCTTGAACTTGACCCCTGCTTCTTTAAGCTCAGTAACACAATGGACTAGCTCCATTCGACGTTTATCGGGTACATGATGGCTTGAACGACGTTTTATCCATATTTTTGGAGTTGGTTGAGGCCCTGTTCGTAATAAACTTCGACGAAAAACATCGATACAATGAAGTCCACCATGTTCTGTTAATGGATCAAATATGTTTGAGTTAGAATACCCAAGAGTTGATTCCAATTTAGATCTATCACTTTTTCTTAACGGTTCATCAGTTGGTGTTAATGGATCAAAAAATCGTATAATAAGCTTTGCTACAAATCCTTTTTGGTCAGGATCACCAATTTGAAGACCCAAAAGTCTATCTAATATGAAAAGAGGAAGTTGGTTCTCAAGCATTATCATGTCGCGTTGGATCGAATGCATAGTACTTCTCATAGCGAAAATTGGATCATTTCTCGAATACCCAAGTTGTTTAAATCCTTCTGCAACTCCTCTAAAAAGTTCCAGAATAAAAATACCATCAAGAACCATCATCTCAACAAAATCATTACTACTAAGATTGAATGAATCTTCATAACAAGCTCTTGCTCTTTCTTCAAGATCCTTGATCGAATTCAAATAAACCTTTATATCGTGACCCGTTCGTTTAAGAACTTGATGAAGAGATCTCCATTTATGTCTATTCATATCTTTAAGTTTCTTTCTGTCATGGTGGTAAGGACCTAAAGAAACAATTTGAGGTACAAAAGCTGTGTTATCGTCGTGGTTTCGAAGACATTTGGGTATTCTATAAATACAGTGTTTAGCCCAAGCTCCTGCATCTTCATCTTGGCGTGCTTGTTCTAATTTATCTTTAATGGAGATAATCCATTCATTTTTAGGTGAATTTGATTCTTCTTCATAAGTTTTACCTCCATCTTTGATTGATATGGTGTTGACTTGATCTCTAGAAGTTTGATGTTGGAGTAATTTGAGTTGTGATTCACTAGTAGGAGATTGTTGAGCTTTTCCGGCTTCAACTGTTTCTTTGATTTTCAAAGTTATTAGATACCAACTCAATAGTTCTTTGTTAAAAACAGCCACCATTTTGATAAGAAACTTTGATCTCTATCTCACTAGAAATGCTATCCAAATTCAATATCTCTTTCCAAAGAGAAACATAGATTTAAAACTTCACCTTTTATTACTTTAAAACTAAAAAGAATTAGTAAAGTTTTAATTAACCAGAATAATTAAAGGAGATGATGATGGAATAATGCTATTATTCTATTTTGGCATCTCACATGGGCTTCTAATAATACAATATTTCCAACACTAGTTCTTTCTGACCTCTAAATCATTGAATAAAATACCTATCCGACTTTTAAGCATCTCCGATTAGGGGTGGGAATCGGTCCGGACCGGTCCGTACCGGACTCTAACTTCATCGAACCGGTCGACTCGGACATAAACTGTTGGTGACCACCTATTTACTCGGGGAGACTCGGACGGTCACTCTCAAGAATTCTTTGTCCATTGACCGTTCAAGACCGTTTATTTTACCGGACCAGTCGGACACCAGACGGTCTCGGTCCGGATTTTCCAACAAAATTTACTTCAATTCAGAATTTTATTTTTATTACCACAAACAAAATTACTTACAAATGAAGATGTTTAACCAAGAAATCAAAATAAGTATAAAAAAAGAAAAAAAACACAGTTGATCATCATTTGACAAGATATAATTAAGTCATGTACTAATGTTTGGTCTCCTAGAGAACTGTATGACTATAGCCAACGACCATCATACATTCATATGTCTATAAAATTCAACGGTCAACTTCTAAAAATGAGGACAGTTTAGTCGGTCAACCTATTCGGTCACTCGTACCGGTCGGTTATTTGGACGGTCTATATTGGTCGGTCGGTTAGCGGTCGGTCCTTCGACATAGAATTTTGACCGTGACCGTCCGCCTATTCTTTCGGGCCGGTCGGACACTGACCGTTATGACCATCGGGTGTCCATGGACACTTTTTATCTCGGTCGAACGGGTCGGATAGCGGTCTTCCAGATCTTTTTCCCACCCCTATCTCCGATGGAACATTCAACAAAAACTCAATTTATCTAATGCGTCAACTATGAATTGAGATTCTCTTTCATAGTTGCCATTATTGAGATCCTCAACTCAAAATACTTCTCCAATGCAACACTAAAAAAACTCAACATTTATTTTAGATTCACTCTTGTTTCTTATTTTAATATATAAAATGATGATGTGGATCAATTGAGATACAACAATAAATGTTGAGATATTCAAAAGAAAACTCAACAATTATCTCAACTTTTAATGTTGCCACATCATATTGAGATTCTAGTTGAATGTTGCACTAGAGAGTTTTTTTTGTTAAAAACTTAAGTAATCCTATGTGTCAAATTGAGTGTTTCACTGGAGATGCTCTTATATACATTTTTCATGAAACGACTCATTTTATTCAACAAAAAAATAGAGACTGTAAAGTCATATTTTGATTTTCTAAAATTACCCGCCTTTAGATATTTAGCGTTAGGATCAAAGAAAATTACCAGCATTAGCATTTTGGTCAAGAGTTTGTCCGTTATAGAGTCTGGGTCATAAACTAACCATTGCCCCAGTTGCCTAGAGACGGTCGTTAACAATCGTTAGTTTGTGACCCAAATGCTAATGACGGTACTTTTTCTTTGACCCTAACGCTAGCTAACTTTACCTTTTAATCATTGGAATATGGACGTCTTAAGGGAAAATGGTGAAAGATGTCAGGGGTAAACATTTGGACGGAGAATTTGTTAGAGGAAAATGTTCAGAACATTGGGGACAATGTTCGGTTTAAGTTTGGGGATAGGGAAGAACTTTTGCTAAGTCCTTCATTTCGAAAATTTAAGAGGGTTCAAAATTTTTCAATTTTGGACCGAAAATGTGAGTCTAATAGTTGTTTTTGGCTTGTTAATAGTTATAGAGTCGAGTTGATCGTACTATCCGGTTGTTAAAGGTTTCTTCATGAATTTCAAGTCTTGAGGTCGTCTGTGTGCTAGTCATGTGAGTATTATGGAAGTGAAGGGTAGACGGTTCTGAGAGAATTAGATTAATCATTAGTGGAGACTTAACCCTTGTGAGATTTCTGAGCCTTTCTATTACCTTTGAGTGTACTCTTCTGCGCTAACTCTGAGTAGAGTGAAGAGCTACTCAACCTCGCAACTTTGTAAATAGAGCTCATTTGATCTCGTGTGCTCAACTTCCATAACCACTAGGAGTGACATCAGGATAGCGAATAAACCTTACTCTTGTAGTCCATGAAACCCGATAATAGTGTCAATTTTAGGAAGACGGATACTCCACCATCCATTCATCATGTGACTCCCGAGAATGAAGGCATGAAAAGTAAAGGAAGAAAAATGTGAAAGCAAAGTGTGAAAAATGGAAAAGTTGATTGTTGGGAATACTAGTGTTGGTATTGCATCATTTGTAGTTATTCAAAAAAAAAAAATTAAAAAATGAAGAGAAAAATCTTTGAAAAACAGAAAGTGTGTGTAAAAGTTCATGTGAACTTTAGTTTGTTATGTAAAATAAGTGTTCGAAGCAAAAAGCTAAGTATCGAAGTTGTTTGAAGTTCTCTAACTGTTGAAGACGTCGACATTCTCGGGATCTCATCACCATTCATCTCATTACTTGTATCCGTTGACCTTTAGGAAGCATTATTAGAAGGTAGAGTGGGTGAGAAGGGTGAGTGAGCTTCCCCATTCCATTTAGTGGTTATATTCCTTTTCGTAGATCATTCGTTCTAAAATATTGTCCTCACCCTTTTTATGTGTTGAGTTCAAATTTAGTGATCACACTCACACATACGAGCGAACCATTTCTGAGTGATTCATCTTTTAGAGCGTATGTCTGTGAGGCCAAAGTCGAGGCGAAATGTATTAAGATAGGGATCAAGGGTCTGTCTGCTTGGAACTGAAGTGATTCTCATTGTGGCTAGTCACGTACACTTTGAGTCTAGATTACTAGTGAAGAGATCTTTAACATCTGTATAGTGTTGTTAACTTTGACTGATTCCTATTAGCTTGCTAAAATTTTCTAGGAGATAAACATTTTTGGTCCTTCTTAGTTGACTTTGAGTGCTTTTGGACCATTTTGTATTTTTGAAATGTTTTTGAATTTTGTGGGTACATTCTCTGGAAACCCTCACGAGACAAAACTCGTCCACTAGGGCAACCTAGGGGTTTAACGGCTTGTTGCATATGCTAAATGCAACCGGGATTCCTCCGAAAGTGAGTTAGGTCTTTTCTTTTGTTTTGTTTTGCTCGAGGACTAGCAAAATCTAAGTTTGGGGATGTTTGATGGGTCATGAAAATGTCCCATCTAAGTTGTTTAATTTAGCCAAGTTAGTCGGTTTCGAGTCTTTATTGTAATAAAATGGTTGGTTTTCTTGATTAGGTGTCTTTTGCAGAGTTAGGTGTGAAAAACGGTTAAAAACGAGGAAAAGATGCATAAAGGGTATTTTGGTCATTTGGAGTCAAGGACATTCTAGTAATTTGGCCAAGTTCAGTGCGTGGTTGAAAAGTAGAGGTCGAGACGAGCCCGTAGGAGAAAACGGAAGTCAATTCGGAGTCCCGACGAGGGAATTAGCTAAATTCAAAGTTAGGTTAAATGAAGTTGACCAGTGGTACACTTTCTGTCACACTTCTGGCAAGTGGGAGAGGTTAGGCGACGTGGCGCAATTTTAGGTCTGGTTCATCTTAGTTCGTGTGTAGCTGCTAAGCATAAAAATATGTCTAAATGAGAAGGATTTAGTGTGGCGCGTTACAACGTAGCTTCAGTGCTCCCGATAAATCCCACGCATCCACCTCCGTGCCATTTAGTCTGACGGCTCATGTTTATGTTGCAAATTAATCCCGTGTATACACACTAGCATGGCAGATTCCACCAGATTCCTGGAGGCATTTAATGGTTCATTTCCTTTTCATTTTTAGTGCCCACTCATGCCAACTCTAAACCCTAGCCGCCACACAATTAAATAGGAGGATGTTAGGGTTATGTCAAGTTTACACAAATACCATTTTTGTTCCACTTCTCTCTCATTTGTGTCCTAATAAACCCTAGATATCAATCCATCTATAAATAAATCTCTTTCTCCTCCATTAGAGCTAGACTTAAAATCTCTCTCAAAAGGCTTCCTTCTCTAATTTCTAAGCCACTTCTCCTTCTATCTTCAAACCCTTGCCCCCCCATTCTTTTCTTCTACTTTCTCTACCACCTTCATCTCTTCTCTACATTTTCTTTCTACTTCTAATTTCTTCTTCTAACCTTCTAATTTCTCCATACCTTCTTCTCTAAAATCTCTTCTTCTTCTATATCTCTTCTAAATTTCTCTTCTTTTATCTTCTAATAAGCTATTATTTGGAGTTTTGGGTAATATTCTTGAGACATTTGGAGCTAATATTGGACATCAAAATGGAGATACATGGGAATATGGATTTTGAACATTCTTGGTGATTTCTTTCCATTAATCTTTTGTAATTCCATTTACTTTATAAATTCAATGAATATTACTTTAGATTCCATGAGTAGCTAAATTTGTATCTAGGGTGTAGAGGAAACCCATATTTGGGCTTATTTTGAGATATGTTATAAATCAATGAATCCTTATATTGAGCTTCAATGCCTATTGATTGTCATTTCATGTTGATTCTATAACCTTATTATCATTCATGCATTATAATTAGATATTTCATGCTTTTATTGAATTATTAGATGAGATATGCCTTTCAGATAATGAATGATAGTGTAGGAATTTAGTTTTATATGATAGTCAATCAAATATTCTTGATTTTGAATTGTGTTATTAAAGAATATTTTCCGAAACCTAATTAGTTCATTAAGCTAGGTTTTGAGTTATAAACAAAAAGTGATTTGTTGATTGAATGCTTGTCTTAAGTAATCCATTTATGTGGTGAAATCGAAATCCCTAGATCCTTTTTCTCACCTTGATTTCATTCTTATTAGTCTATTAGTATTGTTTTCTTTCTTTAAGTAGTTTCCAAATCAAACCAAAAATTCGAAGGGGGGTTTTTAATTCGAGATTTAGGTAAAATAGCTTGTCCTTTGGAACGATACTCGATCTTATTTTAAATACTATAACTTGACCCCTACACTTGGGGAAAGACCTAATTTTAGGCCTATCAGTTGTCCATATATTGGTCACCAAATAATGAAATATCCCCGATTTGAAATTCCAAAGATCAACTATCAACCTATAAGCAATTAAATAGGATCTCCAAGACATCCTAAATTGTAAACATCCTTTTTTTTTTGTTAATAAAATACATTGAATAAACTTAGAGTAGTACACTATTACAGTACTTATGAATTAAAAAAGATGGAACAACTTTCCACAACTTAGATGTATTCTTCTTTCTTGCCCATTTAGCCAGCTTGTCTGCATTATCATTCAGCTGTCTATTTGTGTAGTTGAAATGGACCCTATCCAAACTTCTTGAAGCTTCCTTGATCTTCTTGATATGAATATTAGAGTACCAGTGGATGGTATGCTTCTGATTATTGAGGTGATTGATGAGATTAATATTATCACTTTCGATAATAATATTCTTATGATTGTTATGTTTAGCCCAGAGGAGCCCATGTAA